>NC_091781.1:52388967-53638967 GCF_029378745.1 Bos indicus
AGTCCTCTTACTTAGAGACTGAGAAAAGGGGAAAGTATTCTTCCAAATTAGAAAGAGAATCCAAAAGGACTTCAGAAAATGAAGCAATGAAAAGATGCTGTTCTCCCCCCAATGAACTCGGATTCCGACGGGGGTCATCATATTCCAAGCATGATAACAATGCTTCCCGTTACAAATCTGCCCCTTCAAAACCTGTATCCAAGTCTGATAAATTTAAAAATTCTTTCTGTTGTACAGAATTGAATGAGGAAACCAAACAGTCTCATTCTTTTAGTTTACAGACTCCTTGTTCAAAAGGTAGTGAATTAAGAGTGATTAGTAAAATTCCTGAGAGAGAGAAGACTCGGTCTCCGTCTCCATCAAATCGATTAAATGATTCACCTACTTTTAAAAAGCTAGATGGATCACCTGTTTTTAAGTCTGAATTTATAGGACATGATAGCCATGATAGTATTAAGGAAGTAGACTCTTTATGTAAAGTGAAGAATGATCAATTAAGAAGTTATTGTCCCACAGAATTAAATATAAATGGGTCTCCAGGGGCAGAATCTGATTTGGCAGCATTTTGCACTTCTAAACATGACACTGTTTTGATGTCTTCTGATGATAGTGTGACTGGATCAGAGGTATCCCCCTTGGTCAAAACATGCATGCTTTCATCAAATGGATTTCAGAATATTAATAGATGTAAAGAAAAAGACTTGGATGATACTTGCATGAAGCATAGTAAGTCAGAAAGCCCATTTAGAGAAACAGAACCTCTAGTGTCACCACACCAAGATCAACTCATATCTTTGCCAGTTATGACTATGGATTATTCCAAAACAGTTGTTAAAGAACCAGTTGAGGTGAGAGTTTCTTGCTGTAAAACCAAAGATTCAGATATATACTGTACTTCAAATGACAACCACCCTTCTTCATGTCATTCCGGAGCTGAAAATATTGAGCCTTTAGTCACGAAGATGTCTTCAAATAGCTTTATGAATGTGCATTTGAAATCAAAAACAGTTATATGTGATAATGGAAATCTAATTGATCAGCACTCAAAATTTGCATGTGGAGAATATAAGCAGAGTGTTGGTAGTACTAGTTCAGCTTCTGTTAATCATTTTGGTGACTTATATCATACTCCAGGGAGCTCATGTATTGCTTCATCTCTTCAGAGTCTTCCCCCAGGAATAAAAGTGAACAGTTTAACTCTCTTGCAGTGTGGAGAGAATATATCTCCAGTTTTGGATGCTGTGCCGAAGAGTAAAAACTCAGAGTTTTTAAAGCATGCAGAGAAAGAAACAGTAATAGAAGTAGGTAGTGACCTTCCTGATTCAGGAAGGGGATTTGCTTCATGGGATAACAGGCATAATAATGGACTGTCTGAGAAATGTGTGCAGGAGGCTCACGAAGAAGGGAATTCTTTATTGCCTGATAGAAGAGGAAGACCAGAGATCTCTTTAGATGAAGAAGGTGGAAGAGGACATGCACATACTTCTGATGACTCAGAAGTTGTATTTTCTTCTTGTGATTTGAATTTAACTATGGAGGACAGTGATGGTATAACATATACCTTAAAATGTGACAGTAGTGGTCATGCCTCAGAGATTGTATCTACTGTCCATGAAGATTATTCTGGTTCTTCCGAAAGTTCAAGTGATGAAAGTGATTCAGAGGATACAGATTCTGATGATAGCAGTATTCCAAGAAACCGTCTTCAGTCTGTTGTGGTTGTGCCAAAGAATTCTACTTTGACCATGGAAGAAACTAGTCCTTGTTCTTCTCGGAGCAGTCAGAGTTACAGACACTATTCTGATCACTGGGAAGATGAGAGATTGGAGCCAAGGAGACATTCATATGAGGAAAAATTTGAGAGTATAACAAGTAAAGCCTGTCCTCAAACTGAGAAGTTCTTCTTTCATAAAGCAGCAGAGAAAAATTCCGAAATTTCTTTTATACAGCCCAGCCGAAAACAGATAGATAATCACCTGCCTGAAATTGCTCATCCGCAGAGTGATGGGGTTGATAGTACAAGTCATCCAGACATAAAATCCGACCCTCTAGGTCATTCAAATTCTGAGGAAACAGTGAAAGCTAAAATAGTTTCTCAGCAGCAGGAAGAGCTACCAGTTTATTCTTCTGATGATTTTGAAGATGTCTCAAATAAGTCTCGGCAACAGACTACTTTTCCTAACAGGCCAGATAGTCGACTGGGAAAAACAGACTCAAGTTTTTCTTCTTGTGAGATCTCCCGAGTGGATGGCTTCCGTTCATCAGAGGAGCTCAGAAACCTGGGGTGGGACTTCTCTCAACAAGAAAAGCCTACCACCACGTATCAGCAACCTGACAGCAGCTATGGAGCCTGCGGTGGACACAAGTATCAGCAAAGTGCGGAACAGTGTAGCGGGGCACGCAGTTACTGGCAAGGCAACGGCTACTGGGATCCAAGATCAGCAAGTAGACCGCCAGGAGCTGGGGTCGTGTATGATCGAATTCAAGGGCAGGTACCAGATTCCTTAACAGATGACCGAGAAGAGGAGGAGAATTGGGATCAACGTGGAGGATCTCACTTTTCAAGTCAGTCCAGTAAATTTTTTCTGTCCCTTCAGAAGGACAAGGGTTCAGTGCAAGCACCTGAAATAAGCAGCAATTCCATTAAGGACTCTTTGGCTGTGAATGAGAAGAAAGATCTTCTGAAAAACTTAGACAGAAATGATATGAAAGATCGAGGGCCTCTTAAAAAAAGAAGACAGGAATTGGAGAGTGATTCTGAAAGTGATGGTGAGCTTCAGGACAGAAAGAAAGTTCGAATGGAGATAGAGCAGGGAGAGACAGCAGTGCCTCTCGGCTCAGCGCTGGTTGGGCCTTCCTGTGTCATGGAGGACTTCAGGGACCCCCAGCGGTGGAAGGAATATGCCAAGCAAGGGAAGATGCCTTGTTACTTTGATCTGATTGAAGAAAATGTTTATTTAACAGAAAGGTAAGCCAAATTAATACTTGTCTGAGAAGTTTTAACCTCTTTTTGTAGGAAAAAACTTAGCTTTCAAAAGTTAATATATGAGCTCAGTTTTGTGAAATATGTTGTGTGATAAAATGTAAATTAAAAAATCTAAAAAGTATATTTGCCTATTTAGATTTGGTGGTGTTAGAGTCCCTCCCTCAATTTTTTTTTTCCTCTCAGGGAGGGGATGTCTGCTTTTTTTTTTTTTTCCTCCTTTTACCTCTTTGGTTCTAGAAGTACATTAAAACCAAAGTATATAGAGCAGCCCAGTTTTTCTTAAATTTCTTTTTACATGTGAACCTGGAATAGAAAGTGGAACAAAGCTCCAGAGAAGAAAAAAGTTATGCTGGATTTTTTTTTTCTTCATTGTGAAGATTTTTGAAAAATATCTTTAGGTACTTTACAAACTAGAACTAGATTGAAACACAGTGTTCTTTTGTCATGTTTTAAAATCTGATGATAATAGATTAAACTTGGCAATAAGATGAGTTTTTAGGAAATAAATGGTAAAATCCCTCACATGAAAAAAGGTGTAATGAGAATAGGCTAATGAAAACATAATCCTCTAGAGCAGAGCTTTTTGGTCAACTTTCTTTCACCTCTTTCTGACAGTCTTAATTTTCTCAATGTAAATATATGTTGAATATGTGTTTAAAAAGTTTATAGTCTCCTAATCACCTACCTCCTTTTGGAAATTTCTCCTCTAGTTGAGAATCAACTTAGCCATCATCCCTTTAAGCATTCAGAATTTTTTAAAATGAAGACATTTTCCACTGTGGAAAAGGTAAAAGACTTCATCTTAACGTTAGACCCATCAGAAGTTTTTCCTATTAAAAAAAAACAAAACAAAACTTTATTTTTGAAGGATAAAAAGAGCCTCTTATAGTAACATTCATTTGTATCTAGTTGTAAATTAGGTTTAACTTCAAAATAATGACTATTTTAAGTAGTACTCCTTAGGTATTTTGTGAGTAGAGTCATGCAACTTACATGATCTTTGTACAGGAATAGAAATAAAATTAACCCAACTCTCTGGATTTTATTTAGCAGTGAGTTTCAGATACATATAAGACTATACACAATAAATTTGGTTGGTGAGAGGCATTTGAGGGCCTTCTAGAGGGGGAGGCATTTATATATATATATACAACATTTTAAATCTTGGAGAGGGGCATGGCAACCCACTCCAGTATTCTTGCCTGGAGAATCCCTTGGACAGAGGAGTCTGGCAGGCCACAGTCCATAGGGTTGCAAAGAGTTGGACAGAACTGAAGCAACTTAGCACATATGCAACATTTTAAAGTGCTTGACATATGCTGGGCATTTGTAGAACCCACTGAGAAAACAAGTTACTGTCAAGTATGAGCATTCTTATGTGTAGTGAAAATAGGTTTACCTGAAAGAAATCTGGGCTCGTTAGTCCTCATCTGGCCTTCTGGAGCAATGCAAAATAAAACTACTGCTTTTATATATAGCTTTTAAGTACTTGCAAGAAGGTATTTTGTTTATCTTTAGTCATCTTTCTTCAGGCAAAGCATATTCTTATGTGTATTAATGAATTATGTCTTAAATTGATCCAGATGAATCATTCTTATTATTGCAACTTGGTGAAAACTCTCATGACCCTGGTTAGGTACTTTCTAAAACTGGGACTGTAGAAGAACTAATGTTGAAGGTGAAAGCAGATTAGTTAGGAGATTAAGACAGTCTCCTAGAGCAGCAGCTGTGCTTCACTTGTCTGTTAGTTGAAGAGTAAGTCATAGTTCCCTGATCTTAAGAAGGGGAACTTATTCATCTGTCCTTGAATTTTTTTTAAACAGGATTTGCACAAAAATGATGTTGCTGAAGGAGTCTCTAAAGGGTTTGATTGAGGTAGATTCTTGATTTAAAACTCCTATTTTTGTTTTTTTTAGTTTGTTTTGTTTTTTAGCAGCCCCTTATCTTCCTCAGCCTAGTATCTCAACTATTATTTGTATAACCATGAGGACTGATTGGTTTTTTTTTTTGACCACATGGCAGCATACAAGATCTTAGTTTCCCTACCAGGGATCGAACCTGTACCCCCTTGCAGTGGAAGCATGAAGTCTTAACCACTGGACCACAAAGAAGTCCATAAGGACTGATTCTTAAACTTAACTTTAATTAATCAGCTGTGTTATTACCTGATATTCATGAGTTTTCCAATTTTCCTCTGGAGCCAAATATGAGTACTAACTTGAAACTGCTCAGAATTTAAGGCTTGGGTGACAAGGACTAGGAAAGAAGACGGAGAAGGCAATGGCGCCCCACTCCAGTACTCTTGCCTGGAAAATCCCATGGACGGAGGAGCCTGGTAGGCTTGCAGTCCATGGGGTCACTGAGTCAGACATGACTGAGGGACTTCACTTTCATCCATTGGAGAAGGAAATGGTAACCCACTCCAATATTCTTGCCTGGAGAATCCCAGGGACAGAGGAGCCTAGTGGGCTGCTGTCTGTGGGGTCGCATAGAGTCAGACACGACTGAAGCGACTTAGCAGCAGCAGCAGGAAAGAAGACGATAGACTTGAGCTTATCCCATCTTCCCATTTGCCAAGACTGAGGTTGCCTCTCATCTGTTTTGTAACACAGTTCTTTGTGTTTTCAGTCTCATAAATGCTTAGTGGTTCAACATTTTTTCTTTTTAAATGATTGACTTAACCAGAATCATTAAAGGGAAAACAAATGAAATTTGGCATTTTTTGACTGTGTATATTGTATCATTGCTAGGACATTTATTTAACCAATTTTAATAAAATTTTACCTAATAGAAAGAAGAATAAATCCCATCGGGATATTAAGCGAATGCAATGTGAGTGTACACCTCTTTCTAAAGATGAAAGAGCTCAAGGTGAAATAGCATGTGGGGAAGATTGTCTTAATCGTCTTCTCATGATTGAATGGTAAGTAAATCAGAATGCTCTGCTTTTGCTCAGTTATTCTATTAAATGTCTCTAAATATTGAGAAGAATTATTAAGAGTAAAATTTTGACTTTTCTCCTCCTACCTACTGTTGAGTATTTATGAGCCATGAAATCTCCCATGTGAAACTAGAGATGAAAACTCCAGTCTCCAGTTTATAAGGAGACAGATTTCCCTCACATTGTGCATTAGATTATGATACACACTGAAAGTGCTCTGTAAGGTAGCCCTAATGCTGACATAGCAATATTAATTTTTACCGAGTCTCCTTTTATCTCTTGTAAGGTTCATGTCCTGAGAAGTCAGTGTTGGTATTTTTAAATTTTTACTATAAAATGAAGTAAAATCCTAACATTTCAAAAGTGCTTCAAGTAAAATGTCTTGTTGTAAGCCTCAATCCCTCTGTTTGTAGTCTTTCCAGATAATTTTTATGCCTGTAGCAGCAGAGGTAGACATTTCCTTTTTTGTGTGTGTAAAAATGAAATTCTTACTGTATGTAGTTTATGAAACTTTGTTCCCCCTCACTTGCCACCCATGCTTTTAATATGTTTTGGAGACCTAGTCAGAGCTACATATTTTGACCTACCCAAATCTTTCCCTTGACTATATTGTGTATTCTATTCATAGTTAATGTGTAATTATTAATCTTCTATTGATAGACATTTGGTTCAGTATTTTTCATGTAAATAGTAAATATCTTTACATTAAAAAATGTGATTTTTAAAAAACAATCAGAATGAAAATTGTATCATTTTTAACCATCAAAAGATTATTAAGGTGCTTTATAGTATAAGGGGGCTTCCCAAGTGGCGCTAGTGGTAAAGAATCCACCTGCCAGTGCTGGAGATGCAAGAGATGCAGGTTGCATCCCTGGGTCGGGAAAATCCTTGGAAGTAGGAAATGGCAACTCACTTTAGTATTCCTGCCTGGAAAATTCCATGGGCAGAGGAGCCCGTCAGCTTTGGACTATTAAGAATTCAGTAAATTTTTTATTTTATTCCAGAATCCATTATGGAGGAACCTTGCTTCTTCATGTTGTGCTTACTCTGAACAAGGATATGTTTAACAATGACTTTGGTTTTGCTTACATGTAGCTCAAGTAGTTAGGTACATTCAAAAGATGAAATCAGTGATGAGTGGAATATAAGAGAAGGCGCACCGATTGAGAATAAGTTAGCTCTGCATAGTTGTCAGAGTCCCGCAGGCTTCCATGCAGTCTGGAAATGTGTCTTAACACTGAGGGAGGGGTAGTGACTAGTTGAGAGACTGTATTTCGGGTACCATGTGTTTAACTAACAGTGTAGGCACTCAGTTCTAAGGAGTCCCTTCATAATGGGAAGAATTATTGAGGAAGGGTCACTTGGAGATTTACCACACATATGCTGATTATGCCATAAAGATACAGATATATTTACATAATTCTAGTGAACACGTTTTTAGTTCTTTTGCTGCTTTGGAGAATTAATTTTCTCGCTGTCTCTTTTCAGTTCTTCTCGGTGTCCAAATGGGGATTATTGTTCCAATAGACGGTTTCAGAGGAAACAGCATGCAGATGTGGAAGTCATCCTCACGGAAAAGAAAGGCTGGGGCTTGAGAGCTGCTAAAGACCTTCCTTCGTAAGTTAGGTTTTGATCATCTTTCATTTCATTTGTATTGTTGAAGTTGATTAGATACCTTTTAGGAAAATAATTTGCCTATTACACTAAAGTTTAATAATGATTATTGTGCAGAATGACGCTTGGTAGCTAGTTTTTTTTTTTTTTTTTTTTTAATTCACTTTAGGAAATTAAATAGAAATCTCTTCTCTATATATTTGAGAGAGCAGTTTGTCCCTTGTGATGTTTGGAATAGGCAAGTCCTTCTTTGTCTGATAGTCACATTACCTTTAATTCCAAGTAATTACCAAGTATTTGTGTAGACCCCCAAAATCCCCATGAAATTCTGTAAAAAGGAGTTAGGACAGAATCTATAACAGTGAATCTATATAAGTTGGGATAAGAGTGGTGAAGAGTGTCTAAGGATATTAGAATAGAGAATTAAAGCATACTTGATAAACAGTAAACATTTTTGAATGAATACATGTTGCCTTCTAACTCATGTTACTTTTATATGTAATGTAATAAAACAGTTTATTTTCTACCATATTCAGTATTTCCTTTACCCACTCATTTTTTATACGTAGTATTTAAGTATTCTTATGAAAGTTGATTGTCTTTTTCTTTAAAGTTGAGTATATATAGATTACATGTGTTTATGATGGAAGAATTTTTTAAAATACATCAAAGGAATAAAGGAAGAAAATAAAACAGTTGCTGGCTTCTGATGACTAAAGCACAGCTATTCTTTCAGAATCCTAAGCGTATGGCCACATTTGAATGGGAATTGGAATGGGGTGAGGGGTTTTAATCTTTTATTGTGAGAATTCAAAGCAACCAGGTACTTTAGTTTTCTGACAGGAATCCTCATGTATCTTTTGAAAGGTCGGAATTGATATTCATATCACTCTTATCTTTTTGAGAACCAATCAGAAAAACATGTTTCATTAAAAAAAAAGTAAATAGTAGAAACGTCATATTTCTCTTTTCTACAAAGTATTATCACAATATCTTGGTTCATAACCATTTTTAAATTGTTTCTTTGAAACATATCTCACAGAATCATCTAAATATATTCCATATCCAAACTCAGTGGATCCATTATAATATTTTAAATAAATAATAGACAAGCTTCTCTTGTCTATTATTAGACATCACACTCAGTATTTCCCAAGGCGGTCCACTGCGTTTCTAAAGTCACTAACTCTGATCTAGATGCAGATTTTATTCTACTGAAGCTAGCCAGGGTTCTCTTTTGGAGAATCTTTTTTTTTTTTTTTAATGTATTTATTTTTTAAAGAAACTCCAGTTTGGACATAAACTTCTGTTATGGGGTAGTAATGGATACTATTGTCTTTTGGCAGAGTCTGCACTAACATAGCTTCAACTTAAATATAAATTCTTGTTATATGCAACAGAGACTATTCGTTGGCTCAGAAATCCGTTTCTTTTGTGAAGAAGGAAATGGGAGAGGAGAAAGTCCGTGACTGGTTCACATAGCAGGTTAAAATTTCCTAAAGCTCTTGAGCTTTCCTCAGCTACTCACAAAGAACCCTGCTTTGGTAAAATATACTAGGACTTAATGTTGCCATGTTTCTGACACCTTCACTCATGTAACTTCCATATGCTGATGGTAATACCAGTTTTATAAACTTCTGATTCCAAGCTATTTAGATGTTCACTTTTAGAGTATTCCCACTTAACAAGGACATACTGTCAGATGTACACAGTGTAAGTAGGTGTTTGGAACAAAACTACTAGTTAGTGTTAAAATATGACAGACTCCACCAAAAAACCAAGCAAATCCCTACCAAACCCTCCAGTTTTAGGTTGTAGAAATGGAAGGCAGTGCTGTCCAGGTTGAACTAATGTTGTTGTGTGTTTAGTTGCTCGGTCATGTTTGATTTTTTTTGTGACCCTCTGGACTGTAGCCCACCAGGCTCCTCCATCCATGAGATTTTTCAGGCATGGACAGAGTCCAAAGGCTTGCAAAGAGTCTGATACAACTGACCAATTGAGCATCACCAGATGTTGGGCAGCTATCACCTTTGTCTAGTTACAGAAATTTCTATCACCCCTAAAGGAAACCCCTTAACCCAATCAGCAGAATCTCCTTGTTGCTCCCTCTTCCCAACCTTTGGCAACCTCTAAATCTGCCATTTCTGTGGATTTAACTATTCTAAGTATTTGTTTCCGGCTTCTTAAAGAAAGTTTTAAGCATAGCATTTTTTTTTTTAAGCATAGCATTTTTTTTAGCATGGCCCCCCTCCCCGAAAAAAAGAAATATACTGATTTTGTCAGTATATCATAACAAATACAAATGATTTGCATTTTTACATTTAAAAAGTCTCTTGGGTATTTGTTGTGGTTCAGTCGCTTAGTCGTGTCTGACTCTTTGTGACCCCATGGACTGTAGCCCACCAGGCTTCTTCGTCATGGGATTTCCCAGGCAAGAATACTGGAATGTGTTGCCATTTCCTACTCCAGGGGATCTTCCTGGACCAGGGATGGAATCCATGGCTCCTGCATTAGCAGGTGGATTCTTTACCACTGAGCCACCAGGGAATGCCAGTGGTTAATGTTAGGGCATGTTCGTTTATTTTTTTGCTTTGTGTCTTGGGGGGTCTTAGTTCCCTGACTAGGGAATGAACCCCAGGCTATAGCAGTGAAAGACCAAGTCCTACACACTGGCCCAGGGAATTCCCAGGGCATATGTATTTTGCAAGGATTAGAGAAAACTTCCAGGTAGGTCATTTCTTGTCAGAACTTGGGAGTAAGGCATAGAGAAGTATTTGTTTACATGGAGGTAATACTTGAAATCATTGGTGAGAATGAGCTTTTATAAAGGGAGAGAGAAGAGACTGAGAATTAATACCTTCAATAGAGAAGAAACAGATGAGTAACTACTAAAGAACAATCAAGGGTAGAAGCTAACTGAAAGAAGCCAAGAAGGGAGCTTAATCATGACTATTGATAAATGTTAGAGAAAACTAACAGACTTCTTTTCCTTTTTTTGGCCAGGAACACCTTTGTCCTGGAATATTGTGGAGAGGTACTTGATCATAAAGAGTTTAAAGCCCGGGTAAAGGAGTATGCACGAAACAAAAACATCCACTACTATTTCATGGCCCTGAAGAATGATGAGGTAAGTGGCATGAATATGTTTGTTTTGAAGCAGATCTGGAAATTGTTGAGTTTGAAAGGGATCATTGATATGGACTATAATATCAATATAATATTGCCACTGAAATATAAGTGGCAAAAATAAGGAGCTGAACAATGTGTATAGTTTTTTTCTATTTGCTTAAAAAAAGGATGAGGGAGAAGTATTTACATGTATATGTAAATGTAAACATGCATGTTTCACACTACAATTCTTAAAAATCACTGTCTCCTAAAGAGCTTTTGTTTATGTGGATTATATTTATCAATATATTAAAAGCTGAGAAGTTGAAAATATTTTTTTATTAAACCATTTAAAAGTGACAATAGTTCAGTTCAGTCGCTCAGTCGTGTCCGACTCTTTGTGACCCCATGAATCTCAGCACGCCAGGCCTCCCTGTCCATCAAAAACTCCCAGAGTTCACTCAGATTCACGTCCATTGAGTCAGTGCTGCCATCCAGCCATCTCATCCTCTGTCATCCCCTTCTCCTCCTGCCCCCAATCCCTCCCAGCATCAGAGTCTTTTCCAATGAGTCAACTCTTCGCATGAGGTGGCCAAAGTACTGGAGTTTCAGCTTCAGCATCATTCCTTCCAAAGAAATCCCAGGGCGGATCTGCTTCAGAATGGACTGGTTGGATCTCCTTGCAGTCCAAGGGACTCTCAAGAGTCTTCTCCAACACCACAGTTCAAAAGCATCAATTCTTCAGCGCTCAGCTTTCTTCACAGTCCAACTCTCACATCCATACATGACCACTGGAAAAACCATAGCCTTGACTAGACAGACCTTTGATGGCAAAGTAATGTCTCTGCTTTTCCAAAATCACCATCTGCAGTGCCTCTTTCACTCTCATCAAGAGGCTTTTTAGTTCCTCTTCACTTTCTGCCATAAGGGTGGTGTCATCTGCGTATCTGAAGTTATTGATATTTCTCCCAGCAATCTTGATTCCAGCTTGTGTTTCTTCCAGCCCAGCGTTTCTCATGATGTACTCTGCATATAAGTTAAATAAGCAGGGTGACAATATACAGCCTTGACGTACTCCTTTTCCTATTTGGAACCAGTCTGTTGTTCCATGTCCAGTTCTAACTGTTGCTTCCTGACCTGCATACAAATTTCTCAAGAGGCAGATCAGGTGGTCTGGTATTCCCATCTCTTTCCGAATTTTCCACAGTTTATTGTGATCCACACAGTCAAAGGCTTTGGCATAGTCAATAAAGCACAAATAGATGTTTTTCTGGAACTCTCTTGCTTTTTTCCATGATCCAGCAGATGTTGGCAATTTGATCTCTGGTTCCTCTGCCTTTTCTAAAACCAGCTTGAACATCTGGAAGTTCATGGTTCATGTATTGCTGAAGCCTGGCTTGGAGAATTTTGAGCATTACTTTACTAGCATGTGAGATGAGTGCAATTGTGCAGTAGTTTGAGCATTCTTTGGCATTGCCTTTCTTTGGGATTGGAATGAACACTGACCTTTTCCAGTCCTGTGGCCACTGCTGAGTTTTCCAAATTTGCTGGCATATCGAGTGCAGCACTTTCACAGCATCATCTTTCAGGATTTGAAATAGCTCAACTGGAATTCCATCACCTCCACTAGTTTTGTTCGTAGTGATGCTTTCTAAGGCCCACTTGACTTCACATTCCAGAATGTCTGGCTCTAGGTGAATGATCACACCATCATCTTGGTCTTGAAGATCTTTTTTGTACAGTTCTTCTGTGTATTCTTGCCATCTCTTCTTAATATCGTCTGCTTCTGTTAGGTCCATACCATTTCTGTCCTTTATCGAGCCCATCTTTGCATGAATATGTTCCCTTGATATCTCTAATTGTCTTGAAGAGATCTCTAGTCTTTCCATTCTGTTGTTTTCCCCTATTTCTTTGCATTGATCGCTGAGGAAGGCTTTCTTATCTCTCCTTGCTATTCTTCAGAACTCTGCATTCAGATGCTTGTATCTTTCCTTTTCTCCTTTGCTTTTCGCTTCTCTTCTTTTCACAGCTATTTGTAAGGCCTCCCCAGACAACCATTTTGCTTTTTTGCATTTCTTTTCCATGGGGATGGTCTTGATCCCTGTCTCCTGTACAATGTCAGTAACCTCCGTCCATAGTTCATGAGGCACTCTATCTATCAGATCTAGTCCCTTAAATCTATTTCTCCCATCCACTATATAATCATATGGGATTTGATTTAGGTCATACCTGAATGGTCTAGTGGTTTTCCCTTTCTTCAATTTAAGTCTGAATTTGGCAATAAGGAGTTCATGATCTGAGCCACAGTCAGCTCTTGGTCTTGTTTTTGTTGACTGTATAGAGCTTCTCCATCTTTGGCTGCAAAGAATATAATCAGTCTGATTTCGGTGTTGACCATCTAGTGATGTCCTTGTGTAGAGTCTGCTCTTGTGTTGTTGAAAGAGGGTGTTTGTTATGACTAGTGTGTTCTCTTGGCAAAACTCTATTAGTCTTTGCCCTGCTTCATTCCGTATTCCAAGGCCAAATTTGCCTGTTACTCCAGGTGTTTCTTGACTTCCTACTGTTGCATTCCAGTCCCCTATAATGAAAAGGACATCTTTTTTGGGTGTTAGTTCTAAAAGGTCTTGTAGGTCTTCATAGAACCATTCAACTTCAGCTTCTTCAGTGTTACTGGTTGGGGCAAAAACTGTGATACTGTGATATCTGGGGCAAAATTACCATGATATTGAGTGGTTTGCCTTGGAAACGAACAGAGATCATTCTGTCGTTTTGAGATTGCATCCAGGTACTGCATTTCGGACTCTTGTTGACCATGATGGCTACTCCATTTCTTCTAAGGGATTCCTGCTGGCAGTAGTAGATATAATGGTCATCTGAGTTAAATTCACCCATTCCAGTCCATTTTAGTTCGCTGATTGTTAAAATGTAGACGTTCACTCTTGCCATCTCCCGTTTGACCACTTCCAATTTGCCCTGATTCACGGACCTGACATTCCAGGTTCCTGTGCAATATTGCTCTTTACAGCATCAGACTTTACTTCCATCACCAGTCACATCACCAGCTGGGTATTGTTTTTGCTTTGGCTCCATCCCTTCTCTCTTTCTGGAGTTATTTCTCCACTGATCTCCAGTAGCATATTGGGCACCTACCGACCTGGGGAGTTCCTCTTTCAGTATCCTATCATTTTGCCTTTTCATACTGTTCACGGGGTTCTCAAGGCAAGAATACTGAAGTGGTTTGCCATTCCCTTCTCCAGCGGACCACATTCTGTCAGACCTTTCCACCATGACCCACCCTTCTTGGGTGGCCCCATGGGCATGGCTTAGTTTCATTGAGTTAGACAAGGCTGTGGTCCTAGTGTGATTAGATTGACTAGTTTTCTGTGAGTATGGTTTCAGTGTGTCTGCTCTCTGATGCCCTCTTGCAATACCTACCGTCTTACTTGGGTTTCTCTTACCTTGGACGTGGGGTATCTGTTCATGGCTTCTCCAGCAAAGCACAGCCGCTGCTCCTTACCTTGGATGAGGGGTATCCCTCACCGTCTCCCCTCCTGACCTTGAACGTGGAATAGCTCCTCTAGGCCCTTCTGCTCCCTTGGACGTGGGGTTGCTCCTCCTGGCCGCCGCCCCTGGCCTCGGACGTAACAATAAGTGACAATAAGCCCATTATATATTGACACAAATATGCTTTTATGAAAATTGTTTTCCAAAAAAGTTGTTTTTTAGTGAGGAGCACCATTTACAATTTCTTTAATGACTGGCTTAATAAATTTAGCTAGATTCTCATGTCTGCCTCTGTTCAGTCTAGAAATGCAAGTTGTAGGAACTTATCCTTGGATCTGCTGATTCTCACTGTTAGAGTGGATCCAGCAAGAGTTTTAACAAGCTCTCCAGTGGATTTAGATACATACCCAAACTTGAGAGCTACATACTGTGGTATTTCATGCATACATTTTAAAATGAAGTTTTATACACATGAAGTAAGTTTGCAGTATAATAGGATGTAAGAAATAGCTAAAAGAAAATGAGACATTGGTCAATATGGAGATAATTTGACCCAGAGGTGAAATGTTTATAGCAGATCTCTTGAGAATTAAGAAGCTGGATATTTGACACTGTGATGTGTAAAGTTATGTGAGAGAGTTCTCTAAAGGAACAGGATATTAAGGGTGTTTAATTTGCCAGATGCTTTTCTTTTGCAAAATGCACATATATTTAAGGTCTCATTTTTAACTCTTAAATTATCCTTTTCCCTAGATAATAGATGCCACTCAGAAAGGAAATTGCTCCCGGTTCATGAATCACAGCTGTGAACCAAACTGTGAGACTCAAAAAGTAAGTTGAGGTAGATATGAGTTTGAAATATTTGTTCACGACTGCTGTTCTATTAATTTTAGATCTATATCAAAGATACCCATGGATATTATTTTTAATCAGTTTTTCTTACTCTGTTCTTAAAATTTATTTTTAAATAAGTTTAGATTTATAGAATAATAAATAGTGAGGACTGAGTTCCTGTATGCTATCCTACATTAGCTTCCCCAACTGTCTACTGAATGTAACCATAGTACAGTTACCCAATCCAGGAAATACTATTAACCATTAACTCTTTTAAAGACCTTGCTTAAATTTTGCCGTCTGTCATTTTTCTGGTCTAGGATCCCATCCAGGAGCTCCAATTGCATTTAATTGTCACATCTCTTTGCCTATAAGTTTTATATATTGTTAAGGTGCCAAAATGAGAAACTAAATTTTAATTTTGATGAAGTCCAATGTGCAGTATTCAGATTTTATATCAATTATATATCCGTCTTATCCAGGTGCCAGATTTGGTGGTTTTAATATTTGTAAGGGACTGAGTGGCTGCAGATGAGAAAGATAATATGTGGTGTGCATGTAGGTATTCTTCTCACCCTCAACAAGGCCAGACTTTAGGTCTTGGTTATCTTTAGGTCCCTGTGCCTGGCACATAGTTGACATGCTTGATAAATCCATTTACTGAATTTGATAAAACATTTTGAGATAATTAATGATCTCCATACCCTCTGATTTGTGTTTTCAGCTTAGGAAACACACACACGTGTGTGTGTGTGTGCGCGCGCGCGTGTGCATGTATGTACATATATGTGTGTGTATATGAATATATACATATGTACATATATTCACACACATATATCCACGTTAGAATATTGTGGTTCTGTTTTAGGTTAAGAAAGCTATGGATTCACTCCCTAGAAAAATACATCAATAATTTCCTCTCATATTGAAATAGTGGTTTTGACTCTTGGATATTTTTTGCTCTTTGATCTCTGTACTAATAGATGTAGCTCTCCCAAGAACCGAAACATATAATGAATAGGAGAACCCAGTGTGGAATTATTTAATTAAGTTCTGGTTCTAGTTTTGACTGCAGCTGGTGGCCACATGTCTAGCCATGAGACTCTAGTTTTACTGTGTCCCTTCACCTCTTTAAGCCTGGGTTTTTCATCCATAACATGCTCAGATGGTCTAGACAGGAGCTCTCCAGTCAACTTACATCTTAGATATTTTGGAATTACAAGGTCCAGTTCTGGCATATTTACCCCCAGTTTAATTGTCGAGTTTTATGCTCTTTTCTGATGCTTTACTTTCTGTACACTCAGCATTATAACCACGGCTTCATGCAGTTAAACTTTGGCATTATTGTTTTCCTGTTTCCACGCCCCATCTTATCTTAGAAAATAGTTACTTTTTACGTAGTATAAAGTAATACAACTTTGTCTGGTACTCATTGATACCAAACATTCCCTATATGCCTGTTTTTAGTACAAGTGAATCCTTACTGTATGGAAATGTATTTTTAAACAAGTTAAAATAGCAGTTAATTTTATTAGAGATAAATTATAGATGATACTGTATTGGTAGCTCATTAAGTAAGATTGATACTTCTTTTTTTTTTTTAATTCCTCCATTTGCTGTGTGGAAAAGCATTTATTGTCCAAAGAGACACATACATAATTAAGGCAGATAATGATGATCTTAAAAAAGAAAAAAAGATTAACCAGTCATTAATTTATTTTCTTTTAAAAACAACACCTTAGTGGACTGTGAATGGACAACTGAGAGTTGGGTTTTTTACTACGAAACTGGTTCCTTCAGGCTCAGAGTTAACATTTGACTATCAGTTCCAAAGATACGGGTGAGTATTGATTCTGTTCTGTTCTGCTGCTTCTGACGGGGAAATACTGTTCAGATGTAGGAGTCTAAAACTTAGATGTGAATTACTAAGAAGTTGTATGCGCTTTCAGCTCTTAGCTCTAGTGTTCTCTTGTAGTGTTTTCCTTTTACATGTCACATCAGGCCATTAAGGGATATTGTGCAGGAACTACAGGTTCCTCTGAACCTCATTTATATAATTATGTTTCTAATGTAATTTTAAAACTTTCTGTTATAGAAATGTCAACAGGGTGTGGATGTGTATAAAGAAAACAATATAATAAATCCCTGTGTAGCCATAATTCATCTGTCAATTATCAGCTCATGGCTAATCTTGTCTCATCTATATCATATCATTCTCTGAAAAAATATTTTTGTTACCTAGTTCCGTCTACCAAAAACTGATACAATAGCACTGAATACCCCTTGCATTTATATTGTGGTCTTATAAAACCGCACTAAAAGAAAGGTGTCAAGTTTGTGACAGGTATTGACTCTGGATTATCTCCTCATGCCAGAAAACCAGTTATAAACGATTATGAGGGTCATGTCCAAAGGATTCAGGACTAATTTGAATAGAATCTCACTTACTGAAAGTGGGAGAGTTTTTATTTAGACTTAAGCATCAATAAGAATAACTACCAGTGGTTTGAAACACAGTATATAAAACCCATGAGTTTAATAATTCTTTAAAACTGCATTAGTCATAATTTAAAGGAACCAATTCGTGATTTTGAAAACTAATTTATGGTTTTTTAAATTGAAATATAGTTGATGTGCAGTGGTACAGAAGTTACGTGTGTACAACATGTGTTAAATCACTTCAGTCATGTCTGACTCTCTGCTACCCTATGGTCTGTAGCCCACCAGGCTCCTCTGTCCGTGGGATTCTCCAGGCAAGAATACTGGAGTGGGTTGCCATGTCCTCCGCCAGGGGATCTTCCCGAACCCGCATCTTCTGCATTGGCAGGTGGAGTCTTTACCACTGAGCCACTGGGAAGCCCTTGTAGCCTATTTATTTTGTGCATAATCGTTAGTACCTCTTAATCCCCTATCCATCTTCTGCCCCTTCCCCTTTATCTCCCCTTACTAGTAACCACTGATTTAAAAAATAAAAGAGGGAAAAAAGTCAAGTATTTATCCTTCCTTTCTTAAGTGAATTCTATTTCAGATTCAAGCAGTTTGTGAGAGGAATTCTTTATAAAGATATTTTAGCTAATAAATGAGGTGGTGATGGTATCACCGTTTGCAACACCTAATGAACTAATCGATTTAGGCAATAGTCAGATATGCTGAGATTGACCGAGTTCCACATAGGGCTCCATTTTTTTTTCTCTTGTCCCCTTTGAAAGAAGGGAAACTAGAAATTAGATCTGTTTGTGATCCCTGGCTGTATTTATCAAATATTTTTGTGCCTCTGATTGTTACTGTTAAATACTAAAATCTATCAGTTTGCTTTTGGAATAGTCCTTCACGTTTTCCTTAGGTAGCTCTGGTTGCCAAGTAAATAGTTGGCAGAGATGATTTATACACAGGACTGTAAACTTAGGCCTGTTCTTTCTTCCACTTCTCCTTGACTCCATGGTTACATTTATTTATTACTGTATGTATTAGTAGTGTCTCATCCTTACGTAATGATAACTTTTAATAGCCACGTGTTTCCTAAGTGTCCTTTACTAATTATGCATTTTATTATCTATATATGTATTCATAAGAATACATCTTGTTCTGTGTGCCAGTTAAATATTCATGTGTAAGTAATAGATACTGATCTATTTAAGCTATTTTGTTCTTAGCCCAAACAGATACATGATTTCTTATTTTCATACATTAGTAGGAACTCTCATAAATGGAGAAATTACTTATTAACTTCTTGGCTAGTTTTGTCTAGCTAATAAAAGAAGATTGGGAAAAAATGAATTTTTTAAGAGCAATTTTCAGGCATTTCCATTAGCTAGTATCAGATTTGTTGGTATCTCTTGAAATAATTGTTTGGTTTTTTTCTTTAGGTTGGATTGACTTCTCTCTTGTATGTAATTGCTATACTACTATCAACAGTTTTTATGGTTTACCTTCACATAACAGACATCTTTCTTGTGTTCCTTGCACAGGAAAGAAGCACAGAAGTGTTTCTGTGGGTCAGCTAATTGCCGGGGTTACCTGGGAGGAGAGAACAGAGTCAGCATCAGAGCAGCAGGAGGGAAAATGAAGAAAGAACGATCTCGTAAGAAGGATTCAGTAAGTTCCATTCTTCTTTCAGCTTTCACCATACACATTTCGAGAAGGAAGGTAACTTGACTGATTGAACTTTGAAAAGTTAAACTACAACCAGAGAAAGTCAGGGTTAGTAGATGAGATAATTTTGGAAAAGTACAATTGCTGTTTTTAGTTCATAGAGATTACACTTGAATCCTAAGAACTGTTGAAGTCATCTTGAAAACACATGGGCTAATAGTTTTTAAAAGCCTGTAAAATTTGTAATTTTACGTATAAGTAACTTGTTAATCTGTCATGTTAATCTGCTCACATAAGTCTGATCTACATTCCTAATCTTTTAATACTAGTGTTTTCATTTGTTTGCAAGTGTTCTTAAAATCTCTAATCCTCTTTGGGAGCATAAGGTGAGTTTTGAGAAGTAACAGGTGACTCAGGAGTGAGAAAGGGATAGTCTCAGATGGTCTTTTTATTTAATCCATTATACCAGTGGTTAATAGCCTTTTTTCTACCTCAGTTCACACCTGAGACAACTACTGGAGGTAAGTGGTATCTTGGTACTGAAGGGACTCTTAACTGGGACAAGAATTTTGTGTTGTTTTTCAAACCTCCCCTGTCTGAGGATCCCTTTGTGAGAGCAGTGTTTCTTCACCTCAGAACCACCTGCAGGGTCCGTCCTAAAGATGCACATTTTGGGACCTAACCCTAGACCTGCAAATCTTCAGGGAGGGCTGGGTGAAGGAGCCAGGGAGCCTCAAGTGTCAGCCAGCAAATCTATCTGTGATTCTTGCAGCTAGCTCATTTCTAGGCTTTTCAGAAACCCATACTACTAAGAATCATAGATGACAGCCATCTTACTATTTAGATGAGCAGACAACAGACATAAGACACGGAAGGGATAATAGTTAAAAGGTGATTTCAGTAAACCCAAATTAATTGCAGAGAATGAATTGAGAATCTGAATTCTATAAGAAGATTTAGATAGCAGGAAGCATTGAAAAGGGCCGTTTAAAAATTCCCAAAAAAAGGGTCATTTAAAAAATGTAAAAAAGGAAAGTTTATAAGAAACAGTTTTGCTTGTACCACCCAGGATGAACAACTGCTCTTTAGAGTATTATCATTCAGCTCTGTTTTAGAGAGCATACGTGTTATAATTGTGTGTCACGCACTTTTCTAATCACCTGACACATTAACTCATTTGCTTCTCACAAAAAGCTCTTTTAAGTTAGGAACAAAGATTTTCCCTCTACAGATGAGAACACTAAGGCTCAAAGAGGTTACATGGTCATTCCGTAGGCAATAGAAAAGAGCTTACCTGGTTCTTTTCTTTGCTCTTAACCATACTGAGTTCCTTTGTGTAGTTTTAGAAATGATATATATGTATTTCTGCAATTTGTTTTTACTCTTATTTTAAAATTTGATCTATGTTGAGGTATATACATACACATTTAACTGTTGTAAAGTTTTTCATCATGTAACTGTTCATTTACATATATTTGTACTCATGAACACTTATGTTTTCAATTTTTACTCCTCATGTCACCATTAAAGTCTTTGCACATGTCTCTTCTGTATATGTTTCTTTAAAGTGTATCCATGAAAGTGGGGTCACTGGGTTACAGCCTTTTAGCTTCTGGACTTTACTGTTAACAGGAAATTTTTCTTAAGACTTCAGAATTACTTTTGTTATTAAGGCTTATTTCATAGAATTGGTAGTTTACCAGAACAACCACAAAACTCATTAAACATGCTTCAGTTCAGTCGCTCAGTCGTGTCGGACTCTTTGTGACCCCATGAATCGCAGCATGCCAGGCTTCCCCATCCATCACCAACTCCCGGAGTTTACCCAGACTCATATCCATCGAGTCGGTAATGCCATCCAGCCATCTCATCCTCTGTCGTCCCCTTCTCCTCCTGCCCCCAATCGCTCCCAGCATCAGGGTCTTTTCCAACCTAAGCTAAAATCTACATAAAGGCTTTCATTTGGCTATTTTGTGTTTCCAAAACTTGCATTAAAAACTGTCTTGTTGGTGGGGAATGTTCTTATAATGTGATGGTTTCTTGGGTGGTATTATGCTGGCATCATAATGATAGCAGATGACTTTCTGCCTTCCTGATAAGATTCAGGAACAACTCCAAGGGACCAAGATGTAGATACTCCTGGTTTTTGCTTGTTTTTATTCTTACAGTAGTGTGTGCATATCAGTGTTTTGTATTAGTGTAGACTAAAGTAGATGTAACGTGAATCTAGTCATTTGGTGGGTTGAAGTCATGGGTTGCTCCTGATGTGAATTTGAAGCTATTCTCGAACAGAAATGTTTTGGATGAAACTTCACCCTGATAGAGGAATGACCCAGAATGAATCTGAATCCCAAAAAGTTCATCTGTCCTTGACTCTCATGAAGAGCTTCACTCTACTTTTGGTTGGTTTGTCTGTTACTGAAATTCTGGCAGAATGCCCTGTTCGATTCTGAATTCTGGTCAGATATAGTTGAATAGAATCACAAAAATAGCACCTCTTGAAATTTCCACGTTAGGGTATTCCCTGGCATTCCAGTGGTTAGGACTCAGTGTTTTCACTGTCGTAGCCCTGGGTTCCATCCCTGGTTGGGGAACTAAGATCCTGCAAACCACGTGGTACAGCTGTCACCCCTCCCCGCCCCTCCCCACCCCAGAAAAAGAGAAAGAGAAAGAAATTCCCAAGTGTTAGTTTTTGGAAGTCTGTTGGATAGGGGATGCCAAGGAGAGGGAAAGAGAGGAGCAGTCTCAAACATAGTTTTGTGCATTTTAACTGTTAACAGGGATATGCTAATGGCACTGTAGTCTGTACCTGTCCACCCCATATTAGCCCTTGATTGGTGAACAGTTCTTATTCCTTGCTCTTATGATTGCAGCTATATACATATAGTTTATCTGCTTAACAAAACTGTAAGCTCTTCCAGAAGAGATGATTGCCTTCTTTGGGTGTGTCATAAACTGCTGCTGCTGCTAAGTCACTTCATTCATGCCCAACTCTGTGCGACCCCATAGACAGCAGCCCACCAGGCTCCCCCATCCCTGGGATTCTCCAGGCAAGAACACTGGAGTGGGTTGCCATTTCCTCCTGCAATGCGTGAAAGTGAAAAGTGAAAGTGAAGTCACTTGGTCGTGTCCGACTCTTAGCGACCCCATGGACTGCAACCCACCAGGCTCCTCCATCCATGGGATTTTCCAGGCAAGAGTACTGGAGTGGGGTGCCATCGCCTTCTCCGAATTTACACAATAAAGAGCATAAAAAGCCATGTAATAGCCATGTAATAGAGGAAATAGTTGTTTTCAGCAGCTAACAATCAAATCGTAGTGTCCAGAATATATAGAGAACTCCATCTAATCAATAATAATAAAAAATAGCCCCAAAGGAAAAATAAACAATTTCCACAGACACTTCAGTATTCCAGATAGCCAGTAAACATATGAAAAGATGTTCAATCTCATTAATCAGAGGAGTACAAATTAAAACTACTCTCAGGTGTTTGAGATCTCATAAACTAGTGTTGGAGGTGTAAATGGCTTTAGTCCGTTTTGAAAACAGTTTGGTGTTATTACTAAAGGTAAATGTACGTATACTGTATGAGCCAGCAGTTGCACTCCTAGGTCTATAACCAGAGAGAGATTTGTTTAAAATGCACATCAGGAGCCACAGCAGCACTGCTTATATTAGAAAAAGTGAAACAACTCAAATTCTCATTAACATTAGTATGACTACATTAAAATGTAATCGTGTGATGAAAAAACTAGTCATGAAAATAATATGGCTACATGCAACAGCATTGACTCTTAAACTGTAAAGTTGACTGCAAAAGAATCATGGCACAAAAATTTTGTCCAGTGTGATTTCATTTCCAAAAAGTTAAAAATAGACAAAATTATAATATTTAGTGATTTATATATATGAAGTAAACCTATTTTAACAATCAGTGTACTATTTCCTAAAAAGTTAGGAGACATTATCTCTAGAGTGGAGAAGAGAAGGTATTATAACAAGGAAGTGGCATGCACAGCCCTTCACGAACACTGGTGGTGTTCTCCCCATCACCCCACCCAACCCTTTTACCTGAGTGTTGGTTGCTATGGATGTTGCTCCACTGCTTGTATACCTATTTAGTTGCTAATTGTTTATATCTTAGGTTGGTGCAAAAGTAATTGCGGTTTTGCTGTTGACCTTTGCTGTTTGATATTGGTATACATTCTTAAGTAAGTGTGGTTATATTATACATCATTTTAATGAGCGTTTCTCACTTTTTTTGTTTTTGTTTTTTTTTTTTTTTGCTGATGACTTATTGCTTGCTCTTTATTTTAGACTATGGAAATTATTTTAGACAAAAAGCAGATTCAAGCAATTTTTTTTTTATCCAAGTTCAAAATCGGTCATAAAGCAGCAGAGACAACTTGCAATATCAGCAACGCATTTGGCCCAGGAACTGCTAATGAACAGTGCAGTAGTGGTTCAAGAAGTTTTGCAAAGGAGATGAGAGCCCTGAAGACGAGCAGCATGGTGATCAGTCATTGGAAGTTGACAATGATGAGTTGAGAGTAATCATCAAAGCTGATTCTCTTACAGCTACGCGAGAAGTTGCTGAAGAACTCAGTGTTGACCATTCTATAACCGTATGGCATTTGAAGCAAATAGGAAAGGTGAAAAAGCGCAATAAGTGGATGCCTCGTGAGCTGACCCTAGATCAACAAAATTGTCATTTTGAAATGTCATCTTCCCTTATTGTATGCAACAACGAACTATTTCTCTGTCGGATTGTGACACACAACAAAGAGTGAATTTTCTACGGCAACCAGCAATTACCAACTCAGCGGTTGAACTGAGAAGACGCTCCAAAGCACTTCCCAAAGCCAAAACTTGTACCAAAAAAAAGATCGTGGTCACTGTTTGGTGGTCTGCTGCTGATCTGATCCACTACAGCTTTCTGAATCCCAGCAAAACTATTGTATCTGAGAAGTATGCTCAGCAAATCAGTGAGTTGCCCTGAAAACTGCAACACCTGCAGCCAGCATTGGTCAACAGAAAGGACTCAGTTCTTCTCCATGACAGTGCCCAACTGCATGTCACACAACCAACACTTCAAAAGTTGAATGAACTGGGCTATGGAATTTTGCCGTATCTGCCATATCCACCTGACCTCTTGTCAACCAGCTACCACTCATTCAAGCATCTTGGCAACTTTTTGCAGGGAAAATGGTTCTACAACCTGCATAAGGCAGAAAATGCTTTCCAAGAGTTTGTCAAATCCTTAAGCATGGACGTTTATGCTCTAGGAATAAACAAACTTATTTCTCGTTGGCAAAGATGTGTTGATTGTAATGGTTCCTATTTTCATTACTTAAGATGAATTTGAGCCTAGTTATAATGATTTAAAATTCATGATCCAAAACCACAATTATGTTTGCACCAACCTAGTACTTTTCTATATGTATATTATATTTTATCAGAATGTATTAAAAGTGGTGCCTGGGCCCATTGAAGATAGTTCATATCCCAAAATAGTAAAGTATTACTAAAGAATAAGAATTTATAAATATTGATAAATTGTGTTGCATTTGGTTGCACTTGATTCCTTTCATTGTGGTATATTCCAGTATGTGAACATGCCAGTTTATCCAGCCTGGCCATGGGCATTTGGGTTGTTGGCAGTGTTTTGCTCTTTTGAATGGCTTTTCAATGAACATTCTTCTGATTCTCTGATGCACAAGTGCAGAAGTTTCTCTTGGGTTTATTCATAGGTGTGCAACTGCTAGGCATAGAGGATACAAATATTTCATTTTTCAAGCTAATGCTTTATTTTTTTCTGACCTACTTTTCACCTGATACAGTTTTTTTTCCTCCCATAAAGGCAGATTTCTTTGTTTTGCTTTCTTTCAGTGTCTTCAGCACCTAAAACTGTACTTGACATATAAGTGCTTGATAAGTATTTGATGACTGAATGAAGCTTTTCAAGTTGATCATACCAGTTTGTTTTCATTATTAGTGTATAAAAGTTCATTTTTTTAATTTAAAGTTCATTTTGATCCACGTCTTTGCCTAGACTTAATATTATCAAACTTCTTACAACAAGTATAACATGGTTTCTTATTGTGGTCTTAATTTTGTTTTCCTTATTACTGGTGAGATTGAGCATCTTTTCAAATTGATTATTAGGTTAGTTGGAGTTTTGTTGTTGTTCTTGTCTTATAACCAGATTTTTTTCCCTTGCTGTCGCAGGTGGATGGGGAGCTAGAAGCTTTGATGGAGAATGGCGAGGGTCTCTCTGATAAAAACCAAGTGCTCAGCTTATCCCGGCTAATGGTTAGAATTGAAACTTTGGAACAGAAACTTACCTGTCTCAAGCTCATACAGGTGAACACTTTGATATTACTTTATTTATTTCTGAATTTGAGGTGGGACATTTAAACTACAGTCCAGAATGATGAAAAGGAATAATTCTAATAAGAGTTACTCTTATTTTTAGAATGGTTTTGCAAGTTCTATATGACATTGAAAACTTGTACTCTTAAAAATGTCTTGAGTTCAGCATCACTTACTCTATTAGTAGATATTGTTTTCTTTCTAGTCAAAGAACATGGTGAGATTTTTTTTCTGTGTGTGTGTGTAATAGTTCTTAATAGAGGTCTTCCCTCCTCACTTGATTATTAGCATGCCCTTGTGTGTAATAGTTCTTAATAGAGGTCTTCCCTCCTCACTTGATTATTAGCATGCCAAGGCCATTTTTACCACATGATCTCAAAGCAAGGAATTTTAACAGGAATATGTTTATTCTTTTTTTTTTTTTAATTTAAATTTATTTATTTAAATTGGAGGCTAATTACTTTACAATATTGTATTGGTTTTGCCATACATCAACATAAATCTGCCACGGGTGTACACGTGTTCCCCATCCTGAACCCCCGCCTCCCCACCTTCCTCCCCGTACCATCCCTCTGGGTCATCCCAGTGCACCAGCCCCAAGCATCCTGTATCCTGCATCGAACATGGACTGGCAATTAGTTTCTTATATGATATTATACATGTTTCAGTGCCATTGTCCCAAATCATCCCACCCTCTCCCTCTCCCACAGAGTCCAAAAGATTGTTCTATACATCTGTGTCCATAAATTTTTTTATAGTTTTAGCTTTTCCAGTAAAAATGGTGAATGTAGTTTTTTTCTTAATCCCTCAGAATTGAACTTTAGTAAAGTCCAGGTTGACATTTTAGGTATCAAAAGAGATTATAATCTTACTCTAAAGCATTTATTAATTGCACAATTCTAATTGAATTAATCAAAACAATTTCTAGATTTCTTTTTGAATATAAACAAACTTTTCAGTCCTCTCTATGGGCCCTTTTTAATGCTGTCTCTGGTGTTATTTGTCTCCTTCCTCCAATCCCCAATACCCTGCATCCTGCTTCCCATCCCGCATGGAAGAACACACACTCACAGTCTTGTCTGAAGTCCTTTCTGGAACGTCACGGGCTGTCTTTGCTGTGGATCTGGATGGCAGAACTAGGTGATGGCCGGGAAAGTAACCAGAAGCTTCAGGAAGAGGTCAGTTCACATTCAACCTGCTTGTTTCTTTAAACTACTAAATTTATTATTTAGGTTGAGGGCATTCTGATAATATCAGTGATAATGAATTTGTTGTTGTTTAGTTCCTAAGTCATGTCCAACTCTTTGAGACTCTATGAACTGTAGCCCTCCAGGCTCCTCTTGTCCATAGGATTTCCCAGGCAAGAACTTTGGAATGGGTTGCAATTTCCTTCTCCAGGGATCTTCCCGACCCTGGGATCGAACCCACCTGTGTCTCCTACATTACAGGTGAATTCTTTACCACTGAACCACGTGGGAAGCCAGGTGGATAATGAATTTAGCTGTGTAATTATCACCCATATTAAATAATTGCATAAATTTTATCATCTCGGTGTCATTTCTGTAACTGTAACTTTACACACACCTTCCTTGAAGTAAGTTTGCCCAGTGGTTTTCCCTATGGTGTCTTTTAAAGTTTAGTACTGCATAGTTGGGAATTGCAAGAGCAAGATATAATAACATTGTTACATGAAAGACCCAGTGTGTTGCTAAAACCATAGTTTTTAAAAGTTAGGAAGCTATATGGAAGTTGAATTCTGAGGTTCTAAAAAATTAGTAAAGAGCTGAATTTTGATGACAAGAGTAAGAACATTTTGAGGAGTAATCAAGTGTTTTTAAAGATCTAAATAAATGTTCATTGATAGCATCATTAGACTTGTTATATTTATACCTTTACACACAATATTTTCTAACTTGGTTTAAATGTAGTTCTTTTTAATCATAAATTCTAATATCCCAAAGTCATTTAATAATATGCTTTTAAAAGCGTAAATATGAGAGTGGTGAATTGAGTGATTGCCTTGCTTCCATCCTTCTCTCAAGAGATTCAGCAATAAATAGGAATTAGGGAAGCCTTGGGGTTTCTATAAAACTACAGTGGGGAAACACTTTGGAAAGAATTCTTGAATTTCAGAGAGTGGGGATGGATGATTATCTTGGAATGAAGAGAGAATCTCTTTGCTATACAGCTGTTTGTCAAAGACTAAGGAAGTTAAGTAATATCTGTGTTTTTGTGTGTATATAAGACATTTAAATGTATATTTTTTGTTGCATAGTTTCCAAGCATTTATCACAGTCACTTGGGAAATTTTTTAGAAAAACATACTTAAGATGAGGTCCAGTAGTGTTGATATTTTTTTTTAAAAATCCATTTGGGTTTGAGAACTACTGGTGGAGAATATTAATCAAATTAGTCCTAGTAATAGGTGAGCAGTTACCTGCTCCATCCACATTATATTTTTGCTGGTCAGTGTTACTAAAACACTTTTTCGGGACTTTGCTGGCAGTTTGGTATTTAAGACTTTGTGCTTCCACTGTAGGGGGTGCAGGTTTCATCCCTGGTTGGAGAACTAAGATCTCATATGCCTTATGGTGCAGCAGAAAAATATTAAAAAATAAAACACCTTTCCTTCCATACTAGAAGAAAGTAATATTATGACATGTAAATCTGTCTGTGATTATAAGACCTAGATCTTGATTTAATAAGACAGCAAAAACCACTGTTTCTACAGAGTTGATCTGAGTCTCATGAAAAGTCAGCTGTACAAAGTGATTTTTTTTGTATTGTGTTTAATTAGATTATAAAGACTCTGGAACATTTACCTATTCCTACTAAAAATATGTTGGAGGAAAGCAAAGTACTTCCTATTATTCAACGTTGGTCTCAAACCAAGACTGCTATCCCTCAGCTGAGTGAAGGAGACGGGTATTCTAGTGAAAATACATCACGTGCTCACACACCACTCAACACACCTGATCCTTCCACCAAGCTGAGCGCAGAAGCTGACACAGACACCCCCAAGAAACTCATGTTTCGCAGACTTAAAATTATAAGTGAAAATAGCATGGACAGTGCGATCTCTGATGCCACCAGCGAGCTAGAAGGCAAGGATGGGAAAGAGGACCTGGACCAGTTAGAGAATGTCCCCATCGAAGAAGAGGAAGAGCCTCAGCCGCAGCACCTACTCGTGCAACAGCTGCCCGAGCCTAAAGTTGACAGCGACGTTGCTGCGGAGGCCAGCAGGCTCCCCACGTCCGAACTGGAGGCTGACGCTGAACTAGAACACAAAGAGAGCAGTGGCGCGAAACTTGACGAACCTATTGCTGAGGAAACACCATCCCAAGATGAAGAGGAGGGTGTATCTGATGTGGAGAGTGAGAGAAGTCAGGACCCGCCAGACAAAACAGTAGATATAAGTGATTTGGCCACCAAGCTCCTGGACAGTTGGAAAGACCTAAAGGTAAGAGAACATTTCTGTTCATTTTAATCTGAATTACCCAGGTTTAGAGTTCCATAAACTTTCAGTTGAATTACCTACTTTTCTAGCTGTGTGTACTTTTGAAAAATGGAATGCTCTCTGTCAGCCAATTATAAGTATTTCTATAAATAACGTCTTTTAAACTTTGACCAGAAATACCAGCCAAACCAATACACAGATATCCCCTTTTTCCTTGCTTGCAAAAGTATATCATGATAGTAAACTTAGTCATTCAAGTGGTCTTCACATTAAAAACAAAAGTCCTTTGAGTAACAAACATGAGTCTACATTTGAAGAGTCTATGTAAGAAAAAAAATGAATGTTGAAAATAGTTTGGAATTAATTTCTTGGATTAACTAGAAATTAGTTAAAATTAATTGGAAAGCCAGGGTACTCTAGCAAGTTCTGATCAAAAATGACTGAACATAAATTATCTGTTCCAGTAAAACAACTTTATATGGAGCTAATTCATATCAATTTTATTACTGTTTCTGAACTAGGCCTAGTTTTAAAAGCCTGTTTCTTTGGCCAAAAGAAAAAAAACAGAGTTCTGGAACCGTTTCATCTAATACGTATATAATCGTTTGTTCAAGTATGTAGCGTGATGTGCAGGGTTTTCTTTGCAGAGAACCCAGTCTGGGTCTTGAATAAAACACAGAAGTGAATAACAGGATAAGCCTAGGAGAGGTGTGGTAAATTTTGATTGTAAGTGATTTGGATCTGGGATCCAGGTCTTGTGGACTCGTGGGAATAGGTTGCTACCCAGCCACTTTTTCTGTTCCTCCTGTCTTCTACCAGCGGTGAACAGCCAGATAAACCAGGAGTCCTCTCAGTTCCCAATTTTATGACTACAAAACTCACTCGTTATATCCTACCATTGGGCCTGTAGGGAACTGTCCTTACACTGAGCAGAATGAGTAGTCGGTTGTTTGTGCACTGTGCCTGTGTTTGCATTTGTAATTTACTGTGTTGAGACCCTTCTTTAAGGATGGTGTGGTTTCAGCTCTCATTTACCCATTTGAGCTCTTACTCATGCTACTCTATTTGATCACTTACAGCTCAGCATAAACTCAGCCTTCTTAAGCCTTTTGAAATCTGACCTTTTATAAATACAAAAGGAAAGATTCAAAGTTAAATCTGTTTTTGATACAGCATGTGAACACAGGGACTGGAATTGCAGTTAATCGAAAGAGTTCCTGGGACAGTCATATGTGTGAACCTTTATTTAAGGCCTGCTTTGTTGAGGGCAAAGGAGTCCCTGGAAGAAGTCCCTCCTGTGTTTGGAGACTACTGTTAGAGCCTGTGTGAAGACTGACTCAGTAAGGGGGGTGGAAATGGAGACAGGCACGCAGGTGAAGACAGGAAGGCCCTGGCAGACACAGCTTGTGAGAGCGGGCTTGCAGACCTGGTAGTTCACTTTTGCCTGAGAAGGCGCTGATTGACGTAATTTTTTTAAAAAAAGACACAATCATCTTAATTTCTTAAAAACCTGTCTCTTCTTAAAATCTAGAATAAGTATTTTGTTTCTTTATATGGTAGTTTTTTAAATTATAATCGTAATGATATAAATTATTCTCTGGGATATCTTTAACTCAGATATGACTGGTATTTTAAACTCATTCTCCAGACATACATTTTTTTGAGTCCTACCAAATTATTTCTTCCCCTGCTTATTATCGTCCCATCTTAAAGATCAGTGTGGTTACACAGTACTATCTGGAATGATTCTCTTGACTTGAGATTTAAAATTTTACTTGTACCTAAAGCATATCCTTCTTCACCTTCATACTTTGGATTTATCCCAGTTCTTAGCATCAAGGAAGTCATTAAATAAAATCTTCCTTCTTCAAACTTTATAATTTGCTCTGGAATCATTACCCATCTAGAATTGCAGTACTGAGAAATGTTTTTGCTTGACTGAACTGTGATGTTGTGGTATGCATTGGTACTGGAGTTCTTAATTCATCTGTCATTCTGATTAACATTTACCATGGTTCTAATTTCAAAACTGATTGTAGTTGTCCTTAAAATATATATACTTTAGCTAGGGACCCATAATTTGAACATGTTTTAGAGAAACACCTTGCCTTGATGTGATTTGTATATATCCATCCTATTCCCGGCATTGAGAGAGTTAACTACTTCTGTCTGACTTCCACCTATGTGTTCAAGTAAACGTTGGCAGAAAAGAAAATGTTATTCAACCAACCTTTTTTAAGCACCTGTTTGCAAGCACGTGTTAGTTGCTGGTGTTAATTCCAAGATTACACTAAAAAGCCTTGCTCTAAGACTGTGGTTATGTTAGCCACTCGAAGCTTCCTTGACCTTCCTGGGCCACTGTAACATTGCTGGACGTGTGTTCCACTTGGCCTGTCTACGTACTGGATGGAGTGAAGAACTCAAAGAGGTTGCCTCAGGTTTCTTAGCCCTTTAGCTGTGAAGGCAGACAGTAGGGACCACCAGGGAATGAAAGAGGGTGGGAGGGAAGGGAGTGGAGCTTCGGGAATGACTCTTTGTCCTCGCAGGCCTAATGATGACCCCCCTTGTAACCTGAACCTTTCCATCCAGCTTCTCAGGGCAGCACGGAGCTTGTTAACATCACCAGCTGACCATGTGTCTCCTTTTCTCAACTCCATTTCCAACTTCGTGCTGAAGAAACACAAGAACCTAGCGTGCATTCTGTGAAGAAACAGGAAGATGGTTGGGAAGTTGGATGATGCATGAAAAATAAAATAGGTGAAAAGAGGACAGAGGTGGTTAACTCACTGGCGCCGGCGTTATTTTGGTGCGTCCATTGCCGACAATGGATGTCGTTCTGGGAAAATCCCGACTCCTGGCGAGAAAGGATTAAGTGAGCTACTTTTTCTATACCTCTATACACAGGACCACTGCCTTGGTTCCACAAGGCTTACACATTTTTGACTCCTAAAGTAGACCTCAACAAGAAACATCACTTAAGCACATTGCTACACATAAGCATGTATTCATTTTCACATGCAGATCAACTGGGCAACGTTTTCAGCAGGGGTATGTGCATATATTTCTGTTTATAAAAGGAATTCTTGTACATCACCCCTCGTGCTGAAAATATACCCTACGCTTCACAGGGCAAAACAGCTGGTTATAAGTGATGATTAATTATAATTTGACTGGAAAATCTTCATTCATTTGGATCATGGGAAGAAGAGGTAAGGTTCCTGTGCATTTGGCGGTATCAGTTGCAGTTAAACAGCTGAGAGACTGCGATGGCTAGTGATTCCAGAGCCTCTTTTATGAACACTTAGATCACAGGATGTGTGTCTCTTTATGGTGAAATTTGAGTAGTTAGTTACCTCGATTAGATGATTTAAGGAACATTTTGTATATGTGATAAGGTGGACTTTTCTTGAAGACCATCCTTATTATCGTCTTTATCTCAAGACATTATCTTTATTTATTTATCTTTTAAGTTTTGGTTTTCTGGCCAAGAGGCATGTGGTGTCTTAGTTCCCCAACCAGGGATCGAGCCTACACCCTCTGCATTGGAAGGCGAAGTCTTAACCCCTGGACTGCCAAAGAAGTCCTTCAAAACATCTTTAATTAAACATTATTTTCCTAGAAAGTTAAGCATCGAACTCTCTACAGAAGTTTTAAATAATATAGAGTTACCTAACTGGAAAGTTTTGAGCTTGAGGGAATTCCCTGGCAGTCCAGTGATTAGGACTCCGTACTTTCACTACTGAGGGTCCTGGTTTGAACCCCAGTCGAGGAACTAAGATTCCACTAGCCTTGCGGCCAAAAAAAAGGTTTTGTCACTGCTTGGAATTTTGGTTCCTAACTAATTTTACATGTGAAGTCTACTGTGCAACATTTCAAAATGAATGATGTGCCCTGATTTTCTATAAATTTCAGAATCCTTAGTAAAGATTATTCTGTATCCATAAGGATCAATATTAGTTATCCTTTTCATTAAAATTCAGAATTGCCCCCGAAGAGCACTATTTTGGATACCACTGTGTTGAATTTTTGTAATAAATATCTGACTTGATAAAAGACAAGCACAGTTTAAAACTTATTAGTAGTCTGGGTTTTTTTATTATCAGATAATTTATCTAAGTTATGGGCTGGCTCAATCTGCCACACTGCTGTTTTTTGTAAATGAAGTTTTAGGGAGAGCAAAGCCAAATTCATTTATTTACATACTGTCTGTGGCTGCTTTTGCACTGCACTGGTAGGGTTAAGTAGTTAGTTGCACCAGACTGGATGGCCAACAGAGCCTAAAATATTTACTGTGTTGTTCTTCACAGAAAAAGTTTGCCAACACCTGATCTAAGTGACACAGAATCTGGCTGCTCTAAACATTCCGATTTTGAATGAAGTCATTTTGACAGTTTATTCTTTTACGTGAGCTCTTAATTCTGTTTCCCTAAAGACTTAATGATCATGTTTCCATAGCCTGTGAAGTTACTTTTTTTAAAAAAAGCCTTGACTCTGTTTAGGATAAGTTACTTTGAGTGATTTGGATGTAGGACTTATCTGAAGAAGATTATATACGGTATGGAATCTCTGGGCTAGAAGATACCTGTAATGAATGTTGTTTTTCCCTGAGGACCGTGATCAAGTTAGTCAGAAACTTAAGAAGTTTTTCAAGTACAGATAAGTTGGTATAATCCACTTTATATATAACCATAATGAGACTATATAAATTTTCCTTCTTAATGTTCTTTTAATTCTGATGTAATTTCAGATTTATAGGAAAACTGAAGGAATACTATTCTTTATGTATTCTTCATGTAATACACATTCCAGTGACAAATGTAGTTAAAAACAGTAAAACATTCCTCTAAACCTTTCATTCAGATTCCCCAATGTTAGCATTTTACCAAATTTACCTCATTATTTTCTCTTTTTTTTTAACTTTTAAAGAGTAAGTTAACAGATCTGACGCCCACTGTGCCTAGATATTTTTAAATGTTTATTTCCCAAATACAAGGATATTCTTCTGTATAACTTCAGTGTTACAAAATCAGCAAATTGCGGTGACACAATACTATTAATCTTTTAAAAAGGCCTCATTCACATTTTGCCAGTTGTGCACATGCTGTTCTCTATAGAAAAAAAAAGTTGTGATTCAGAATGTAACCTGAGATCAAGTATTACATTTTTATCTCTTTAGTATCCTTTAATCTGAAATAGTTCCTCAATCTTTGTCTTTTACAATTTTCACATTTTTGAATACTTTAAAATTTTTCTAGAATACCCCTCAATTTGGTTTTGTCTGGAGTTGTGCTTGGTTCATTTATCTCATTACTGGCATTGTCAACTTTGATCGCTTGGTTATGGTGGTGTCTCCTAGGTTTCTATTTTCCCCTGTATAAAAAAAAGTGTCATATAGGAGCACCTTTAGAAATTACAAATACTTTGTTTTTTGTGAAATTTATCCGCCCATTGATTTGGCCTGAATCTTGTGCAACTATGATTTTTAACAAATGGTGATTTTCTAATCCAGCCTTCCTTTTTCTGTATTTCTGTACAGTGGTAGCAGATTTACCAGGTTTCTGAAATTACTTGCTTAGATGCCTGTTTCTCCTCACAGGACCATGAGATCTTCAATGGCAGAGACTGTTCTTTAATCTTATAAGAGTTACTTTTATCTTGGTGTCTTTGTAATAATAGTTGTAATAATGTTACCACTTAAGAATAGTGAATGATACTCTATGCCCCTCCAGTCTGTGCTACATTCAGTCTCCAGAGTTATCCTTTTGGAAATATACCTGCATTCATGTCAAAGTTGTACTGAAAACTTTTAAATGGTTCCTTATTACGTTGTTAAAGTTAAGTCCATTTTTCTTAACAAAGCTTGCATACTATGGCATAATCTGGTCCTTATTTATTTATACATTCGCACTGCAAGCGTTTCTGATCTTCCAGTGGGATGATACTACTAATGTTCCATGCACATACACACACACACTCTCTGACTCATTTCTGAGAAGACTTTTATTTAGATGTCTCTTCTCACTTAAGTTTCCTCCTTTGCCCTGAAAGTCATTCCTTTCCTCGAAGATAGAGTATTATGCCTTTCCTTTATGCTCTCATAACATCCTTTCCAGTCACAGCAGATAACCATTTCGTAATTGCACATTGTGCGGAGGCAGGGACTGGGTCTGCCGTGGCCACTCGAGTCTGCCCAGAGCACTGAGAGAGTATAGTGTGTAGTTTGGCACTTCAGAAATATTTGAATGATGAAGGTCCTTTTTCCGTGGTACCACACTGCTGCTTGAATCCATAGTATGTATATTTTATTTGATGGGTGGTCAGAAACTAGAATGAGTGTCATGTAATCTTTACAGCCCTGTAAAGTAAGTGGTGGTGTTTTTATCAACTATAAAATGGAAAGAAACATGCCTATGAAGTTGTAATTTAACTTTAAGCAACGTAGTAGAAAATTAATTCAGGGGGTACTCTTTCTGCCCCCTTCTGATGCCTATGTCAGAAGCTTTCTCTATCTCCTTTATACTTTAATAAAACTTAAAAAAAAAAAAGAAAATTAATTCAGGTCTTCTGATTTAAATCCTACATTCTTTCCACTCCTTTTTCTGATCCAAAAATAGTGATTGCTATAGCCTTCCTGGACAACCCATGTTATGTACCTTTGCTGAATACTTTTCAGACTTCCTTCAATCCCAAAGTGTTAGTCACTCAGTTGTGTCCCAACTCCTTGCGACCCCATGGACTCCTCTGTCCATGGAATTCTTCAGGCAGGAATACTGGAGTGGGTAGCCATTCCTTTCTCAGGGGATCTTCCTGACCCAGGGATTGAACCCAAGTCTCCTGCATTGCAGGTGGATTCTTTACCATCTGAGCCACCAGGGAAGCCGTTCTTAAATCATAGAAATGACCATTTTAGTGTTTTGTTCAAGTATCTTTTCTCCCTTAATGCTGCAAAGATCAAACTATGATCCATGATTGAATTTAAAGGAATTTTTCTTCCCTTTCCCTTTCTTTTTTCTCTCCCCTTTTCTCCCTCCCTTTAAAAATGTGCAAAGCCATTCTTAGCTGGGGTTGAAGGGATACTTAAAGAACCAGACTGCAGGTCAGACCTTGGGGTGAAGTTAGTAAAAATAATACTGAAGAAGTTGGAAAAGAAATACACAAGGATACTAGTATACGAGAAGCATTTTCAGAGAAAATAATGAAAAGATTATTTTATTGTTTCATTTCATTATTTCACATAATGAAAAGATTCTCATGTACATCTTGGGTAAGTGTGTTGCATCATGTTATCAGTTAATTGTTTGGAAAAAGTATAACAAAAACGTCACCAATTGACTCATCTTTTCGGGGGAAGAGTTGTTGAAGTTTTCTCTCAACATAATGATTTCGGAATTACAAATAAATGTTAGTGAGCTGGTTAATTTGCAGATACAGAATCTCTGGATAAAGAGGATAGATAGAATTATGAAATATGTGGCTTTTTGTGTCTGAGTGCTCTTACCTAGCATAGTGTTTTCAGACTTTATCCACGTTGTAGCATGTATCAGTAGTTAATTCCATTTTATGGCTGAATAATACTCCATTGTATGGATGCAGTTTTCTACCTATCTTAAAATGAGCCAGAATGAGATTGGGGGGAGAAGGCAGCGATAAACCCAGATGCAGACTTGCTAAGTCATCATCTTTTGGTTGCCTATTTGATTTGTTGTTCAGTTGCTCAGTTGTGTCCAGCTCTTTATGACCCCATGGACTGCAGCACTCCAGACTTCCCTGTCCTTCACCATCTCCTGGAGTTTGCTCAAACTCATGTCCATTGAGTTGGTGATGCCATCCAACTGTTTCATCCTCTGCCGTTCCCTTCTCCTGCCTTCAGTCTTGCCCAGCTTCATTTGATGTTCTTTGCCTTTTTAATCAGAAGTATTTTATATTTCTTTAATCCTGAAAGAAATCACCTTGATTATTTCTCAAAATAGTTCCTTCTCTCCTAGAATTCCTTTTACCTGGAGTTGGCACTTTAACTTCTAGCCTCCATATCTCATAACTTTGCTTTCACATTTTCTTTTTTTGTGCCCTTCCATCAGTAAAAATGGCACCTGGCTCAGAGTCTTTCTCTTTTTTATTCTTAGTCTTGCCATCATTTAGGAAGAAAGATTTGTTTGATGCATACTACACAATTCTGTCTGTACTTGCTAACAGGGAAAAATAGTCTTAGTTGTAAAAAAAAAAAAAAAAAAAAAATCTGTTATTACAGAATATATAATCTGATATCTATATAATAAAAGGTAAAATTTAATTATACTCTCATTGTAAAGTATTTTGTTCTCAAAGTCTTGTTGAGCTAAAGAACAGTCTCATCAGTGCTAAATTTTTATACTTTCCAGAAAAAGTAATCTTACAAAGTTTTGTAATTTTGTTTTAATCCTTTTTCTACAGTCTATTCTGTGAGTTCATTTGAAATGTGTTTAAAAAAAAAAAAAAGAATGTGCTGGAGTGCTTTGCCAATAAATTTCCCATGTGTACTTTTTGAAACTATTGGAAGAAAATGACCTATCGGTAGTAGGTAACTTAGTCAAGGAAGAGGGATAGGTTGGAATGTGGTCTTCTCTAGGCAGATGCAGCCCAAGAGGAGGAAGAGCCTAGATGGCACTGAACTGAGGATATAAACATAGTTCTTTTGTCAGATTCTCCCTTATGAGGAAGAAATGAGTGAGGCCTGTTAAGAGAAGCCAGTAGTTCAGTGGTTGTTAATCTTCTCTGGACTTCAGAATCATCTGGGGAGCTTCTAAAAAATACAGATGCCTGGGACTCATTCCCAGAATTTTAGGTTCAGTTTGTTTGGGATAGTACATCTATAAGTTTCCTGGAGTGATCTAATCATGCTGCCAGAGTTGAGAATCGCAGCTCTAGTGGAAATCCTACGTAGGAAAGGCTAGGTGGATGGTGGATTTTTACTACATTTGTGCATAAATCCACAAAACGGCACTCCTTTCCAGAATATGCCACTTCGTCATATGGACAGATGTACTCTGGAGTCAAAGCAAAAGTGCTCTGAAAGCATCAGTTGCTAAACTTTTTAAGTAAGTTTTCTCATTTGTAAAATGGAGATAACAAACTATGGGAGTTGTTTTGAAACTCAAATAAGATTATGTGTTTGAAATGCTTGGCATGACACCTGGCACACAGGATAAGTGCACATTCAATAATGTCATCATCTTTATATTAGATAATTTGTCAGCATGCATGGAGTATTATTAAAGGGTTCTCTTAAAAATCTATATTCTTATAGATTGCCATGTATGTGTATAGTCCACTTTGGCATTTTTAATGGCAGCTGAATATTATATCTTGACCTTTCTTCAGTTGTGTGATATATGGGTTATTTCCATTTTCCACAGATGTTGTTAGAACCAAAAATCATGTAGAAAGATTTTCCTTGGAGTACAGTTCCTTAAAAAAATGGGATTACCAGGTCACCTTGTATGTGGTCAGTATTTCAAAAAGACTCGAAAGCAAGGGTTTTATCTGATGTACTGTTGAGAATGTGTGGGTGTGCTGTTGCCCACTCAGCCAGGCGACTGGATAAGGAAGAATGTGTCTAAGAGCTGCTTGATGGACTTAAAACAGAGAGAGATTTTCAGGAAACAGGTTCATTTCTAGGCTCTAGGTTCATACAGCAAGAAAAGTTACCTCAAGACTTAGTTTATATTTCTCAAGAAGAATCTTGATAGAATATTAGATGGTATTTGAAGAGCCACAATGATCCAAAACTTTTCTTTTTAAAAATAACAGCAGGAGTGTAAGAGTAAATTACATTTAGCCATTAGCTACATTGATTCTGTATTTGTAGGAAAATATACTGAAAAGCAGGAATTATCTTTACACATATAATTTTTCTGAGATGTGAAGCTGTTATTCCTAACCTTTTCTTTCTATAAGTAGTGATGGCAAGTGAGATGTTCCAGTTGTTCATATGAATACTCTCAGTAGAAAGAAACTATAGATGACTTCATTTTATATGCAGACAGTTTATGGAAATTAAGATTTTTCAGGAGGTGTATTTCTGCCAGAAATAATGCCCTAGTTACTTAATCTGCTCCTTGGCTAATGAGGTCATGCAAGCCTGGTAGATGTTTAAAAATAAATATGTATTTGTGTTATATATTTTTTAAGGGACCAGGATCTATTCTTATTTAAAGCCAAATATAAGTAAATTTTTGAAGAATAATTAAATACCAGACTATTCCTCCCCATTTCTTTTTTGCCAGTGTGAAATCAAAGCAATTATCGCTTCCACTCATCACTAATAACCCTTCTTTTGGTTTGTGTTTTTGCAGGAGGTATATCGAATTCCGAAGAAAAGTCAAACTGAAAAGGAGAGCACGAGTAGGTATTCAGAGATATTTTGTGCATGAAAAAGGTGAAGTGAAAGTGTTAGTCGCTCAGTCATGTCTGACTTTGCAACCCCAAGGACTGTAGCCTGCCAGGCTCCTCTGTGCATGGAATTTTCCAGGCAAGAGTACTGGAGTGGTTTGCCATTCCCTTCTCCAGGGATCTTCCTGACCCAGGGACTGAACCCGGGTCTCCTGCATTGAAGGCAGATTCTTTACCATCAGAACCACAAGGGAAGCCCATTGATTTCCTGTGTTACCCCTCAGTGTCAAGCAATTAAAAAGCTTAGAGCTGTTAACATTCAGAAGAATTGTGAAATACTTTGGGAAATACGTAGTCTAGCTTTTTCCTCATTTTAAAATATGAGGAAATCAGCTTCTATATGTAAGATGATTTCTTTGCTTCACATATTCAAAGGTACAGAGTCAAAATATATACTACTGCTATGATTCCTTTTCTTATTTTACACATATATAGTGAAGAAATAGCCACATTTTAAGGAAATTAACACAAGGGAAAGGAACCTAGATTTGAAGGGGGAAATAGTCATTGGGCAGATCAAAGTGAGAGCAGATACTAATGCTTCTGAGTAGTACTTTAGAGCAGGTTTTGGAGCAGTGGCAGTGGAAGAGGGTGAGAACCATTCTAGAGACTGAGTGAAGGTTAGCTTCCATCTTTGAGGAGCAAGCTGGCATTTGTTTTTTTGAGATGTAGCTCTTTGGCTTTGATAACTTTCTTAGTTACTGCCAATTTTTTTTTTTTAGTAAGAGACTTTTCTATTGAGGTGGTCATGCTTTAGCCTACCAGGCTGTTCTACAAATTGTAAATATGCAGCATTATAAGGGCAGTGGAAGGCTTTTGCATTTTGAATCGAAAAGCCTTATTAAAGGTATCAGGAACATCGTGCATGTATGTGTTCCACAGAACTTATTAGAAATGATGAAAGCTTGAACTGAGACTTTGGTGGAAAAAGGTAGAAAAGGGCATTCTTGGAAGAGTCTTTTAGGGAGTAAAGCACACAAGCATACAAGACCTTGTGTTTCATCCAACTTCAGGACTGGGTATGTGAAGGAGAGTCCATTGATCCATTTGTTGGATAGAAATTTTATTATACAGTTATACACTATCATGTGGAGAAAAGTCTTCAAGTAAATTTTTTTAAAACCCTTTTCCCTTAGTAACCGAACGAGGAAGGGATGCTGTAGGCTTCAGAGATCAAACAGTTGCCCCAAAGACTCCTAACAGGTCGAGAGAGAGAGACCCAGACAAACAAACTCAAATTAAAGAGAAAAGGAAACGAAGGGGCTCCCTCTCACCACCTTCTTCTGCCTATGAGCGGGGAACCAAAAGGCCAGATGACAGGTAAGTGGCTTCTGTGAGTTATTCTCTGTCTCGAGCAAGTCATTTTTTGAGAGCCCAAGCAACACACTTCTGATTGGGGGCAACATGGGCTTTTATAATAAAAGTATTCATGGATATTGAGATAGTGTCTTTTGACAGTAATAATATTGTAAAGACTAATAGATTTTTGTTACTTGAATGGCTTCGACTTCATAACATTTAAGTGCTATTTGAGGAGCCAAAGATTTGTTCTTTAAAGGGTTGTATCGGTTGATGGGAGATAACCTTTCAAAGATAATAGTAATTCTTCTAAACAAAAGTCAGAACTTTTGTTTCTAGTGACTCTTGTGCCATACTTGTTCAAAATGGTTGATCCCTGTGGCAGAGGCTGTCTTTGTCCTGCTGGTAGAAAAACAGGCCCCATGATCACCTCCTGGGAACTAGAAAACATTTGTTCACAAGTTCTTTTTAAATTAAATATACTTTAAAAAAAATTGAGATGCAGTAGTTATGTAATGGAGTTGTCAATTTTTTTATTATGTGTTCATTAAATTTTGTCTTTTTAAGTTCTAGGGGTTCTTTTTCTATATTCTAAATATTCTGCAAGTATATTTCCCTAGTTTATGACTTATGTTTTGATTCTTTCTGTGTATTTAAATATTCAGGATGTATTAATTATGATGTTATTGAATATATCATAGTATTGTATGTTTCTTTTATAGTCAACGTTTACAATATTTTAAGAAATTCTTCCCTACTTTTAAGGTGATTCTGTGTGTGTGTACTTTTTTTTTAAATGAGATTTAAGTTCTTAATCCATTGGGAATTAATTTTTGTATATATTTTACTGTAGGGACCTGGTCTCATTTTTTTCTAAGTGAATACCCAGTTGCCCCATTATCATTTACTTCTGAAAGTTCCTCTTTTTCCCAATGATCTGCAGTACCGCCTCTCTCCCAACAGGTCTTCACATATGGGAGGATCTGTGACGAGGCTCCTATGCCTGTCTTATATTTAAGTCTTGATAGCAAGTAGGACAGATCCTTACTTGATCTTCTGGGATGTTCCTGTCTTTTTCTCACATTTATTCTTCCTTAGAATCTGCTTTGAGTATTTGCATATTCTCTGTCTCGTTAGGTATTCTTTAATATTTTTGTAAAGTTTTTTGTTAATGTTTTTAATTGTTTATAGTTTTCTTTAGGAAAACTTAAAAAATACACATCTTTTGGTGTATTTATTTCTGAGAAACATACCTTTTGTTACATATTCAGTTTGGTTTTAGTGTTCAGATATGCAGTTGACCATTGCATATGTTGATCGTATGTTTGTTAAGCATATGAAATTCTTACTAATTTAAATAGTGTAGATTTTTTTTGCCCATTATGCCCCACCCTCTCCTTTTCTGTCCTTGTCAACAGTCTGTCATACGAATTTGTTTTGGTTTTCCTTTCTAATTCTTACGCCTTGTTCGTGTGACTGTGCTAGTAATACCTTCAATGCAAATCATAGAATGAAAGCATTTTTTATCTTGGTAATTGATTTCTACTCATATTTATCATGGGGTGTTTTTTTTTTTTGTATGATATTTAGCCAGTGCCAAATTGGAGTTGGTGTGGTTAATGGTTTAGCGTTGAGTGACATAACATTTACTAGTGCTTTGGTTATGTCTCTGATTTAGGGAAATACTTCTTGTGGTGCTTTATTGTTTTCTTTCTAGATATGATACACCAACTTCTAAAAAGAAAGTACGAATTAAAGATCGAAATAAACTTTCTACAGAGGAGCGTCGGAAGTTGTTTGAGCAAGAGGTCGCTCAGCGGGAGGCTCAGAAACAACAGCAGCAGATGCAGAACCTGGGAATGACGTCTCCACTGCCCTATGACTCTCTTGGCTACAGTGCCCCTCATCACCCCTTTGCCGGCTACCCACCAGGTTATCCCATGCAGGCCTATGTGGATCCCAGCAATCCGAATGCTGGAAAGGTGCTCCTCCCCACACCCAGCATGGACCCTGTGTGTTCTCCTGCTGCTTATGATCACTCTCAGCCCTTGGTGGGACATTCTACAGAACCCCTTGCTGCCCCTCCACCTGTGCCAGTGGTGCCACATGTGGCAGCCCCTGTGGAAGTTTCCAGTTCACAGTATGTGGCCCAGAGTGACGGTGTGGTACACCAAGACTCCAATGTCACTGTCTTGCCAGTGCCAGCCCCAGGCCCAGTCCAAGGACAGAATTACAGTGTTTGGGATTCAAACCAACAATCCGTGAGCGTACAGCAGCAGTACTCTCCTGCACAGTCTCAAGCAACCATATATTACCAAGGACAGGCTTGTCCAACTGTCTATGGTGTGACATCACCCTATTCACAGACAACTCCACCAATTGTGCAGGTAACTAATTTTGGAAACCCTCTTTTCTGTAAATCTGATGAAGGTGGGTGTCCTGCCTTTGAGCACTTTTAGGCTGCTAATTTTGAATATACTAATTATCTGTTTTGTCACAAGTATTTAACAGCTTAAGACAATAAGTAATTATCTCATAGTTTCTGTGGGTCAGGAATTCAGAAGCACTTTTGCTGGATGGTTCTGGCTCAGAGTCTTTGATAGAATTACAGTCAAGCTGTTAAGCAGGGCCATAGTGATCTGAAGGCTCGACAGAGGATGGAACATTTACTTTCAAGCTCACTCACATGTTGTTAGCTGCTCTTGGTTCCTTACTCCACCCTAAATAGGACTGCTGACAGTATTCCAGCTGGTTTCCCCCAGAGGGATTGGGGGAGGGAAGGTGACTATTTTTGTGGTTTTTAATCAAGTCTTAAAAAATCTTTTGTAAAACCAACACATTTTAAGCTTTTCTAAAAAAGAAGACTGTTTTAAGGCATCATCTTCATCACATTCCTGTGTCCCTCCCATCATTCCTCATCACCCCTTAAAGGTGAATTGTTGTGATGGCAGAGACTCCCTGACATGTTTCCTGTAGACATACTTAGTATTGAAGTCAAAGAAGTAATTTTTACTTGTTAGTTTTTTTTGTGTATGATGAAGCTGTACCAAAATTTTGCTCAGAAGACTATGACAAAGTATCCTGCTTTTTTTATTTCCCTTTTTAAAGTGTCCTGCTTTGATTATGAAAACCTAAACTGTATTAACTGCCTTCATTTGTTATGATCTCTTTTACCACGTTTATATATTTTAAGTATTTTGAATTTGGACGCTTTTTATCATGTTTTTCTGTGTAACATGATTCTTAGCCATTTTTCCAAATTACTCTGTATTTTTTGTATGTGTTTTGATGACTATATAATACATTTGCTTGTAAGGTTATTGTTTATCCGTTTTCCTGGAGTAGTTGTTTAAATTGAAAGTTCTTTTTCAGAATTATAAATATCACTGCACTGGACGTTCTTACGCTTAGTTTTGTCTGTGTGGTTTTCCTTTCGTGTTTGGCTTAGAATTAATGTTACAGTGCTAAATACAGCTGGTAAGAGAATGGGCATTATTGGGTTTTGGCTGTCAATTTTCTTAGCTTTTTACAAAAGATTGTTTTACAAATTTGTAGTAAAATACTCACATTGAAAGTTCAAAAAAGTTAATGGATGTTTCTTCCAGTCAACATCTATGTCAACTTGAAGTCAGATACAGCTTTATTAGAGCTAGAAATGTATGAATTGTGAATTTCTTAATTTTATCTTTTAGAGTTATGCCCAGCCAAGTCTTCAGTACATCCAGGGACAACAGATTTTCACAGCTCACCCACAAGGAGTGGTGGTACAGCCAACCGCAGCCGTGACTACAATAGTTGCACCAGGGCAGCCCCAGCCCTTACAGCCAGTAAGAAATATTTTAGTTGATAAAACTGTCATCAGTAACACCTGTTGGCTTAGGGCCCCATTCTTATGACCTCATTTAACTTTAATTACCTATGTAAGGGCCCTGTCTCCAGATACAGTCACATTGGGGGTTGGGGCTTCATACGAATTTGAGAGAGGCAGAATTCAGTTTATAACAGTGATTATAAAGTTTTTGGGCTTCCGGGTGGCCCAGCGGTGAAGAAATCCTCCTGCAGTGCAGAAGATGCAGGAGACACCACAGGTTCGATCCCTGGGTTGGGAAGATCCCCTGGAGGAGGGCTTGGCAACTTGATCTAGTATTCTTGCCTTGGAGAATCCCATGGACAGAGGAGCCTGAAGTTTTTCTGTTTTTTCATAATGTAGCATTAAATTTTTAAAAGCTATTTGTTTAGAAAATAATTTTTAAACTGGAGGAAAAAAAAACCACCAACCTGGTCACCCATTTCTATATTTTTAAAATGTAAATATGAGATTTCAAACATAGAAAATAAATAATGGATAAATGTTAACATTCTATCACATGTGTTTATGTCCTAAGTCCATTCAGCTAATCAGTACCCTGGAGTTGGTTATATGCCATTTAGCATTGGTTTTTTTTAAGATCAAAAAATATTGTTCTAATGAGCTGCTGAATATTTTTAAATATGATGCATTGGATAGTGAACTTGGAGCCTGCTCTAAATTTTCTGATAGATTACTAAAAGCTCTTCATGTGAACCATCTCTGATCATTCCCCAGGTTGTACCCTTCTGTCTTTTTTTTTTAAGAATACATGTAATGTTTTTATTGAAACATACTGCTTAAGGTAACTACTTTTGTCCTTTTCAGCCAAATTAAAAGAAATGTCACCGGGACTTCCCTGGCAGTCCAGCAGTTAAGGCTCCGTGTTTCCAGTGCAGGGGGTGCAGATTTGATCCCTGGTTAGGGAACTAAGATCCTACAAGCCATGTGGTGTAGCTGAAAAGTGAAAGAAGAAAAAAAAAAAAAGGAATGTCACTGATCAACTGATCAAGACCTTTTATGTGTCTTTCTTTTTAGCCTGAAATGGTTGTGACAAATAATCTCCTGGATTTACCACCCCCATCTCCTCCCAAACCAAAAACCATTGTCTTACCTCCCAACTGGAAGACAGCCCGAGACCCAGAAGGAAAGATTTACTACTACCATGTGGTCACCAGGTAAGAAAAGCTGCTGGCACCCCCACGTCGGCTTTCAGTTGGTCAAAGAAGCTGCCTCCACGAGGGGGGTTTTCTGTTTATAGACTTGTCACTAGCTGTTAACTGTGCTTGAGGGCTGCTGGCTTTCCAGAAACACATCATAAATGTCGGAACATATGTTAGACTTCTGTCCTTTTTTGTTAACATTCTGGTGTTTTTAATATGCAAGACTCTTGAAGAAAATTAAGGAATCTTTTTAAAAAATGGTAATAACTTCATCTAGCGTAGTAGATTTCTCGGGTCACGGGCAGACCTTTTCTGTAAAAAGCCTGAGAATAAGTATTTTAGGCTTTACATGCCTAACAGTCTTTGTCACAACTGTTCAATTCTTCTGTTGTTGCGTAAGCAGCCATAGACAGTACATAAATGAATGCGCGTGTCTTTGGTCTGAGTAAACTTAATTTGGTTCGTGAGTCATAGTTTGACCCCTGCTGTATATAAAAAAACCTGATTTATCTTATTCTTAGAATTTAAAAATATATTTTAGGCAGATAGCTTTATGTGAATATATATGTGTTCTCTATACATTGGTATATAATGTAAGTTGTTGGGGTGTGTGTTTTGTCATCTGCTTTATTTACCAGTCTATTTATAGAACTTCCCTTATCCATTAATATAAAACTACAGTATTTTTAATACTTGCTTATGTGTTGTAGGGGTCAGTTGACTATGCCCAGCCCATGGGCTACTTGTTTTGGCAGATAAAGTTATTTGGAACACACCCATTTATTTAGGAATTATCTACAGCTGCTCTCATCCTCCAGTCACGGTAGACTAGTTGTGAAAGAGATCATTTGGTCCACAAGGTCACAGATCCTTTATAGAAGTTCCCCTAACCCCTGCTCTTCTGTCTGACTATACCAAATTTTATTTAACCTATTCCGATGGATGGATTTTTACTATTTTATATATAGCTCTAAAGCTAGACATTCTTACAGACGCTAATAATTACTGCCTTCTTCAGGCAGGTTCTTAGAGGCAAAATATTTGGTCAAAAGTGATATACATTTTAAATTAACATGTATTGTCAGCTTATCATTTAAAGAAAAAAAATCATACCAGTTTTGCCTCCCACATAATGTATATACAAAGATACCTTTTTTTTCATGTAGGTTTTTTAACTCATGTAAGAAAGTAGATAAGAAATCTTACTTTCATTTTCAGTTCTTTTATTTTTGAGATGGAAAGTCTTCATTAGATTATTGACCATTTTTATCTTTTGTGAATTGCTTTTTTGGGGCATCTACAATTTTCTGTTAGCATCGTTAGATCTCTTAATCCAAGAATATTGCAAGTTCTTGTTGGTAACGTCTTGTGACAGAAGGAAATGAAAAATTTCATACACTCAAGTATTTTCCCTTTCTACTTAGGTCTTCATTACTTCTGTAAAAATATCTTTATAAAACAAGCTCTTGTTATACTGCTGACTGAAAGTGTTGTGACTTTAAAAAATCAGTGCCTGCAAATTTTATCAGGACTTTGTTTTTTTCCCAATACCAAAGCAAACTTTACCACTTTTTTCCAGGAAAAAAAAAATTGTATTTCTTATTTATGTCTGCACTTTTCTAGCTTTTCTTCAGCTAGCACCTAAGAGCATAATACCTCCCTCTCTGTTTAATTCCCATAATAAAACCCACAACTCCATGTGGTTCTTTGATTACAATAGAAATCTTGAGCCCTTTTTTTTAAAATTAATTCTGTCGGTTAGAGATACTTTCATAATCATCTACAGAACTGATTTACATCAAATGCTTTTAATGTTGCTGACTAAAAATTGCTGTGGGAGAAAAGCACAAGACTGTAACGACAGGATAGACCTGTCAGGCATGTTGCTAGCTTCTTGGAGGCTTTTGACATTTTAAGTGATTCCCCTTAACAGCATTTCTTGTGACAACTGACTTCTGACTCCTGAATATGAGTTTCCTTAATTCTACTTGTTACTTTACAGATCTAGGTTTTTTAACAAAAACAAAGCCACTTTTGCCTGCTTACCTTCAAAACAACCATAAACATGCAGTGAGGTAATTTCCTGGCAATCCAGTAGTTAGGACTCTAGCCCAGGATCCCAGGGTTCAATCCCTGGTTGGAGAACTAAGATCCCTGCAAGCTTTGCAGTGCAGCCAAAAGAAAAAAGAAAACAACATGCAAAGAGTTAACATGGTTGAACTCTTTCTTTTTCTTTTTTTTTTTTGTAGTCAGTTGAGACTATTTTTAGCAGAAGGCACAAGTTTTTAACCTGTTCATCACATCTTTTCCATTTTGTCAATCATCAAACCAGAGGAGCAAAACTATTATTAATAATACAAACAAGAAGACTCCTAAAGCAGGAAAGAGTTTTCTCACATGATCAAGGATTGTGAAGAGGGTGTTGTGATTTATTTTCTTTTCCTCCACGTACATGCTAGGTACAGTTATGATTGATCTCTTCACCTGCAAAAGGGTGGCGTAGGCAGGCGCCTACTGCATGTACTTTCCTTAGCCTTTGTTGAATCCTATTTGTAGGACATTAAGAGCCAGATGAGAGCCAGACAGAATATTTGGTTTTACTGTTGTCTTTGATACTTAGTAAACGTTGCCACAACGTTGGCTATAGAAATACAGTGGCCTAAACAACATGTCTCTGGGATAGAGTTATTGCTTTTGGGAAGAATGTCCCTCTCATGGAGCTGACCTACTCTGTGTTTCATTGCATGTTATATTTTTATGAGTATATGAGCAGAGATACCTATGCCAGAGTCCTCTGTTTTCTGGCCATGACAGCATAGCTGTTCTTACCTTCTTCTAGGCAGACTCAGTGGGATCCTCCTACTTGGGAAAGCCCAGGAGATGATGCCAGCCTTGAGCATGAAGCTGAGATGGACTTGGGAACCCCAACATATGATGAAAATCCCATGAAGGTGAGTGTGGCTTACTTGTTTCCTGGTCATTTGGGAGTCTTTGTCTTGTCATTTTTTAGTACCATTAGCCACGTTATCTTGGAATTCTGTTTTCCTTATTGTCCTGGAGAATTAGGCATGTGAAACATTCTCGGAGGTGGTAGGGGATCCACACAGGGCAGAGTAGGTATGGTAGAACAAAACATAAAACCCTTAATTTCTTTCTATTGCTCCCATTTCGTCAGTCCCGCTCTGGAGATAAATACTGTTAGCTTTTTAATGCAGGGGTTCTCAACTAGGAGCAGTTTTGCTCCTTAGGAGACTTTTGATAATATTTAGAGACAGTTGTACTTGCTACAGCTGAGGGGATGCTCCAAGCTTCCAGTTGAATTAGGAATAGAGGTCATGTAAAATCAGTGTGACTCTAAGCAATTGAATTAACAACTTTATCCTTTTTCACTTGGAACAGGACTCATTGTCTCCAAGGAGGTGGTGTCTTGAATGAAATCAAAGATAATATATTTGTGTTCTAAGATTTGAATAGTATTTAATTTTGAAAATAAGAGGCACTTAACTAGTTAGGTCCAGAGAAGGAAATGGCAACCCACTCCAGTATTCTTGCCTAGAAAATCCTGTGGCCAGAGGAGCCTGGTGGGCTGCTGTCCATGGGGTTGCACAGAGTCGGACACAAATGAAGTGAGTTAGCAGCAGCAGCAGCAACTAGTTAGGTCAGTGGAGAAACATGAGAGAGAAAAGTAGGGAAGGAATTGGAGTGAGAGAGAATTAAAGTGGAAACAAATCCATAGCTCATTTTATTTTTATTCACTTTGAAGGATATGTTTTTCTTTGTTCAGTGTTATAGTTAGCATTCCTTTAGTCTGAAGAATTTCCTGTAATATTTCGAGTATTTCAGGTCTAGTGGTGATGAGTTCTCTTGTTTCTGTTTGTCTGAAAAGGTCCTTATCGTAACTCTTATTTTCTTGGTAGATTTTATTTTTCAGAGTAGTTTTAGGTTGCTATCAGCGTTGAACTGAGAGTATAGAGTTTCCATACATCTCCCGTCACCACACATGCACAGCGTCCTCCACTGTAACAGCCTGCCAGGGTGTGGTACGTTTATCGCAATCGAATCTACATTGGTACATCGTTATTACTCAGTCTGCAGTCTGCCTCCGGGTTCTTGGTACTTCCGTGGGTTGGACAAGCGTGTAGAGGCGTGTGTCCCCTGTTAGAGTGCACTGCGTGGTCTCACTGTGTTGAAAGTCCTCTGTGCTCCCCTCTTCATCGTGTCCTCCCTCCCCATCCCCCGTCCCCATCCACCACAACCTCTGAGCTTTTTACTGTTCTCCAGTTTTGCCTTTTATAAGATGTCATATATTTGGACTCTGTAGCCTTTTCAGATTCACTTCATTCACTTAGCAGTATACATTTAAGGTTCTCCGATGCTTTTTCATGGCTTGGTAGCCTGTTTCTTTTTCGCATTGACTAATATCCCTTTATATTAGATGTGCCACATTTTATTTGTCCATTCACCAATTGATGGACATCTGGGTTGTTTTCACTCTTTGACTGTTATGAATAATGGTATATGAACAGTGGTGTACAAGTCTTTGGACATGCATTTTCATTTCTCTTGGGTAGATACCTAGGAGTGGAATTGCTAGGTCGATTAGACAATGTTAATATGTGCGTCTGAGTTCTTAAGCAGCTGCCCAGCTGTTTTCTCGAGTTGCTACGTCACTGTGCATCTGCCAGTAGTGCGTGAAGTTTCCGTGGGAGAGTTCTCATAGAGGCAGGTGCCTGTGCGCTCAGTCGTATCCGACTGCGACCCCGTGGACTGCGGCCCGCCGGGCTCCTCTGTCCATGGGATTCCCCAGGCAAGAATACTGGAGTGGGTTGCCATTTCCTTCTCCAAGAGGATCTTCCTGACCCAGGGATCAAACCCGCATGTCCTGCACAAGCCTTAGTCTCTGTCATGGGGACCTGATCTGACTGTATGATAATCAGGAACTTATTTGGATCTCACCTTCCTCACCGGTATCCTGCTGTGTTCACCCAGCATCTCAGAAGGATGCCTGTGGGGCATGTGTTTATTCTGTTCTTTTTTTCCCCCCCCCATCTTTAGGGTCTTCATTTCGATTTTAAAGCCCTTGGAAGTGAAGACCATAATATTGTAAATTTTCATTAATTCATGAGGTATTACACATAGAAGGAAAAATAAATCTGAGTACTAGTCTTCATGAAGTTCAGTCTAAGAAAATAGCCACATCTATAAACTTGAAATACAATGGGATAATCGCTGTAGTTGAAGAATGTACAGAATGCTATAGGAATACAGTGGTTAATGGTCTTAAGAAAATGCACCAGTGATATGTCATAGAAAACATGAGTTGACCTATAGCTAAGCTGAGCAGGAAAGAGAATTCTGGGCAAATAAAGTAGTTTTTGCAAAGTATAAAGTCAGTACAAGACAGAGCATATAGAGAGAGAAAGAGAACAATACAAATAATTGATTATGGTGAGAGTTTGGGTACATATTGGGTAGTGAGCCAGACAAAAATATGGAAAAGTATATCAGATGTTAATGGTCTAAGATCTTGGTGTCCTCCCAGTGTGATTATTGTATGATTAAAAGCCATGGATACTTTTAAGGCAGTGAGTCCGGCAGTCAAGTGTGTCCCCTGAGTGAAACAGGCCCGTTTGAAAAAATGAGGTTGGCAGCAGTGGAACCCAGATTGAGGAGTATTGTAATAGTTTAGGCAAAGTGAGGAACTCAGAATGGAGATGTTGAAGATTCATGCAAAGGCATCTGAGAGGCATCACTTGGGGCTAAGGACACAAGTGGATATGAAAAAGGCCAGGAACAGCCCCTGTTTGTTGAAAGTGCTGTGGAAACACTTTGTTCCTGTATCCCCACTTCCTGCCCTCCTCCCCCGACGCCTCTTTTTGGTATATAGTGCCTGGTCTAGAACCAGAGTTCTTTTGCTCTTTTTGTGATCAAAGGTGGCAGGAGCTTCAAAACAATATATTGAGTTTTGTATTGTTTTCAAGGATGTTTCTTTCTTAACCTTTGAATTGGCATGTACAGGTTGGTGTGTTGCAGAATTTAGGTTGAATCACATGCAGTGTTTCTGATAGCTCAACTTCTTCTGGACCAGGCTCCTAGACAGAGCTCAGGACATTGTGCTCAGTAATTGGTTTTAAAGCCCTGCAGCCTCACCAAGTCAGAGATTAAATTAGAAATGCACTGGAATTATTTTGCTTTCTGAACACATACCCCATTCAGAGGGAAGCAGGACGTGCCTGTTTACACAGTGCCCTCACTGAGAGCCTGGCCTCCTCTATAGGACCCAGAGCCTTGAGGTAGTTGTTATACCTTGAGGGGTTTTCTGTACTTACTGCTGTTGCTACTCATTTCCGAGATCCACAAGAGAATAGCTTAGGGTGTGATGAAATTATCTTGGCTTACTCAGGGTGTAGTTGATCCCTTGCTACGTGAGGTCTTATTGTGGAGCACACCTATACTCTCTACTGCTAGAAAAAAATAACCACAAAATCTCAAAGCAAAACATTTGAAAATTTGCGTTTTGTTTCCTGAAACCAGAGGTTGAATCTGTGTGTTCTTTCTACCTTGCCCTCCCTTTCCTGGTCCCACAGCCACAGAAAGTAGAAAAGGGGAAAATATGCAAAGCGTTTATAACAAGTCAGAGAAAGCTGATTTACAGAAGCCAGGGGGTGTGCCACCTTTCTCTGGAGCCAGTCCAGAGCAGAAGGGGTTGAACTGTCCCTTCATCACCAGTACCTTCATACTGAAAAAGAGGAATCAGAACTGGTGATAGGCTGGGACTAGAAAAAACTGTGCTGTAAGCAGCCAGCTAAACCCTGAAGTACCTGTAATGCCAACTGCAGCTCCTGCATCCACCTGAAGCGAGTGGTATTCGAAGGGGGACGCTCATAATCTTTTCCATGGACAAGTACGCTTCTAGGAAGGGGCTTGATGACTGGCAGTGATCTAAAATGTGGGAAAATGGCCTTGCCCAGCGGAGGCTCTGAATGCCAGGGCTGCCAGCCCCTTCCCTCTCTGCAGTGCCTGATTGGGGTGGGGGGTGGGGGGCAGGGACTGGCAGCTTCCCCGCTCGCAGTGCTGGAGGGAAGTATTCCTAAGTGTGTCATCATTTCAGCATCTTGAGACTGAGGATCTTCTGTCTTTGAATCTAGTCATCTGGTCAGTGACTTGGATAACTCTCATCTCCTCCCCTTCCCACCCCTAGTACCTTGATACCTCTTCAGTCTTTCCATTCCTGGACTGAGGCTACCAACCTTGAAGGAGCCTCTCCTGCATGCTGAGACTGTCTCCTACAGTCTCGGAGACTAGGATGCGGAGCATGGTATTTGGACCACCATCGGGTGGGCAGCGCATTCTGCCTTTGTCCCAGAGTCCTGGGATGTCAAGAGATGGGAGAGGTGGAGTTGGTGAGCCTGGGGCTAACTTCGCGATGTGGGGTGCTGCATCTCACAACAGGGACCTGAGTGGTCCAAGTCACACAGCACACTCCCTTGCAGAGGTGACCCGGAAACAAAGGGTTACCAGCTATACCCAAGATCTACTTTCTCTTAGGATAGAGAATTAGAACTTGCTTTATAGAAATGAGGCTGGAGCCAGATGGCTGGATTTAGACATGAAGTGAGAGTGGTAACAACAGCTCGGCTGACTCCAGGTTGTGTCCCGTTAGGATCCTATAAAGAATACCAAGAGTTGGGTATCCCATCTGGGGACATCACTGACCTGACCTCTCATCCTTGCACTGTGGTGTTTTCTTTACCATTTCTAGACCTCAAAAAAGCCTAAGACAGCAGAAGCAGACACCTCCAGTGAGCTGGCTAAGAAAAGCAAAGAAGTATTCAGAAAAGAGGTAAGGTTGGCTGGGATGTGGGTACTAAGCTTGGAAAACTTAAACTTGAGCCCCATTCCTTCTTGTCCAAAGTAGGCACAGCTGTTTGCAGTGCTGGGTGGCCCTGCCTTTGGGTGTTCCCTTGCTTCTGTGACTGGACTGTGTAGTTGTTGTTTGGTGACACGTGGGTGTGGTCCTTCGCAGCTGGATAATAAGCACTTTCATGTCCATTGTATCATTTTACCCCCACAACAGCACTCAAGGTAGAAGCACCAGAATTGTCATTTCTCTTCTGCTTGTGGAGGCGCTCTTGAGGTTCAGAGAATACAGGCTCTAGACAGAAGACTTGAACTTGGGCCTTCTGGCTCAGAGTCCCGATCCCCGTGATGGCTGTTTTGGTGGTGATGGAGAAAAAGCAGCTCCTCTATATGCTGTTAGAAGTATATGTTTCCAGTTCTCAGAACACTAACCTTTCCTGCCTCGGGGCATCCAGATTCTAAACTCTAGTCTTCATTCATTGAAGGGGCTCATAGTCCATTGGAGGAAGCAGACCTGCAAAGAAGTGATGGGGCTCGGAGGTCACTACTCAGGGTGTGAGGAAGGGCTCTTGAGTCAGAGGTCGGGATTGACCGGATATGCAATGCAGGCAGAAGGCGGCATCCCTTTCCTGGACTCTGGGGGCTGTGGCTCAGGGTGTGGCGGGGGTGGGGGAAGATGAAGCTGAACAGTATTGTGCTGCTTCATACTGAATTACAGGGAACCACCGCATGATTTTAAGCTGGGAATAGTGAAATCCCCTGTTGTACTCAGAGAAACAGATTGAAGGGAAAGTATGGAAGCAGAAGACCACAGAAAAACCGTTGATCAAAAGCCTTCCTCAAGGATAAACCTTAGTGTTTCACTGTCACCGTGTAAAATGATCGGCAGGCGTTTCAGCTCAGCCAGCTAGCAGCTGTTTATTTAGTGCCAACCTGGTGACACAGCCTTGTCGTTTGAGTGTCTGACAGCTCACTTTCAGGAATGGGTAGACCCTGTTCATGGTGCTCCTTGATGAAGTGACTCACCGCCTCGCTCCCTTTGTCCTCGGGAGTCAAATTTGTGGCTTAGTGCCCCAGATGCTTCCAGAGGTCCTGCGCCTAGATCACTCTTGAGAGCTACGGGCTAGGACAGACACTAGAGACAGCTCAGGAGGACTTGGGAAGTTGTGTAGTGACCGGGGTCTTATCCCAGATCGTCTCCAACCAGTTGCTCTAACATGCGACCATCCATCTGCTTTACACTGATGTGTATAAATCCCATGAAGTGCAACGCTTACAGAATCTAAGCAGTCTTCAGTAACAAAACACCTGCATTCCTGGGGTTACTGAGCCTCCTGGCAGCACAGAAAGGCCCTTTCTGCCCTGCCTGCAGGAGCCAGAGAATTTAGCTACAGTCTCTCTATGAGAAGGACAGGAGACTTCTTAGCTGAAACCTGGGGCTACCATGAGGTTCAGCGTGGAGTCCTGCTTTTCTGTCCCTCCATTGCCCAGCCCATCCGAGGGAGCCCTGTCTCTCTTGGGGCTACCCCGATCCTTATCTCTTGTCCCACTGGCAGACTAGACTCCTTCTACCCACACCAGCCAGCCCGAGTAAGGGAAAGGGAAGGACGGGCTGGCTCTGCTTGCTGCCTTTCTGCATTTCCTCAGTACAACGTTCTTGCCTTCTTTTCCCCCTGCCTGCAGATGTCCCAGTTTATCGTCCAGTGCCTGAACCCTTACCGGAAACCTGACTGCAAAGTGGGAAGAATTACCACAACCGAAGACTTCAAACACCTAGCTCGCAAGGTATTCTCCCCTGCTTGTGGTCTGACAACGTTCTCGGCACACTAGACCTTCTAAAAAGGTTCCTTTCATCATAAAAGGGTTTCCTTGCCACATGCCCAGGCTGGAGACCCAGGAACATAAGGGGAAGATTTGGGAAGGGAGGCGACCCTCCTGGAGGGTAGTGGTTCTCTAACAGCTGAGCTTCCTGTTTCTGATCTCAGCACCAGCCTGCCCCAACCTCCCTGCGTCTAATTCACCTCCTAGTTTCACTGAGAAGGGTCCTGGGGCAGAAGACTGCCTTCCCCCTTGAATCATTTCCACTCTGATTGGTGGCCTGTGGTCTCTTTCTGTGTCCTGGACAGCTGACTCATGGCGTTATGAATAAGGAGCTGAAGTACTGTAAGAACCCCGAGGACCTGGAGTGCAATGAGAATGTGAAACACAAAACCAAGGAGTACATTAAGAAGTACATGCAGAAGTTTGGGGCTGTTTACAAACCCAAAGAGGACACTGAGTTAGAGTGACCTACGGGGCCAGGGTGGGAGGCCCGGCAAGCTGGTAGGAGAGACTGTGGGGAGAAGACATCCTGTGGGCCCTCTCCCCACCCCACCGTCAGGGCTGTGTGCTGCTGGTGACGCAACACCCTGGGGACTTCAAACCTGCGGATTAAACTGAAAGCCACAATACTGAGCTCCATCTACAACACGTGGTCCCTGGTTGTGAGCTGTTGGTAGAGGCCATCAGAGGCCAGGGGTTAGGCCCTTGAGACCTTCCTTCTGAGACCTGCTCAGCCTGACCCCACTCCAACCTGGGTCTCCTCCTTGGCGGTGCTGTCAGCGCACAGGCTTATGCGCATCCCCACCCACAATCCCCGACCCTGACCATCTGTATTATATTTTAATGTATATGTGAATATATTGAAAATAATTTGTTTGTTTTTTTCCTGGGTTTTGTTTTTTGTTTTGCTTTTAAGCCTCTATGTGCTAGGATCACAGAAGACTTTGTAAGGATGGTTTAAGTTCTCCTGCAAGGTTTAATTTGTTATCATGTAAATACTCCAAAGCAGGCTGCCTTGTGGTTTCGGCCAGCCTTGTGCTATGTTGATAAGATTGATTTACTGCTTAAAATCACTTTACTTTATCCAATTTTTACTGAACTTTTTATGTAAAAAATAAAATCAATTAAAGAACTTGGCGTGTTTGTCTATAGTGTTGTGCTGAGAGAGAAAGGAGATGGTGGCCCTAAGTGTGTGAAGTCCAAGGTTAATCCTTGAGATTGGAGTTTATCCCAGGCCTTCCCCACAGGTCCTAGGCATCTTACCACTGCATTTCCGAGCAAAGGAAGTAGACCTGCCACCTCGCTGGTGCTGGGCTTCTTCACTTAGGTTAACAGGCCACTCAAGAGAAAGGCACTTGTCTTTGCCTTTGTACCTTGTGGCTGGCGAGAAGTGACTTCCCAGCCGTGCTCTTCTGATGTCTGGGTTCCCTGACTCCCCACCACGCCCCCTGCCAGTGGGCTTGGGTCCTAGAGGGAGTCCCCATCAAAGGGGGACATCACTGAGGTGATAAGAGGACACAGGGCTCAGTGGAGACACACCCACCCTTGATAGACCACTTGCCCGGGCGGTAAGAAGGGCCAGAGCGTTCAGCCTCTTTGTAGAGGCTGATCCCACCTCTTCCTCACTGGGGTGGTTTTGCTCAATGCAGCATGCCCTTGGGGAAGAGGCTGGGGCCTGCCAGATCTTGGGGGCGTGGAGCAGTTGGAACACTCACTGCCTGCTGGGCACTGAGCGCTCTGGTTGGGTTCCTTTGATCCTCTCAACCCGGAGGCACAGGAATTGGCACTTTCTTGGATGAGGAGACTGAGGTTCACGGAGGCTCAGTAACTCTTATCTTTGTATCAAAGGTTGTGGAGAGAGACGTACATCTATTTTAAAGGCATACCCATTAAATATGCTATTTAACAAGGTAGCCAGAGTATTTCCCGTGGGGTTACAGCCTTATACCATTAACCCTAACTCAAGCATGTTATATCAGATGGAGGAACCCTGATTTAACCCCCTTAACATTTTAGTGTTATTAAGGAAAATGTTTCAGCTAATGTATTTGAGCACATTAAAAAGAAGTGTTTCTCTTTGGGGTAGGTTTCCCACACAGAGGTGCAGCCATATGCACTGCAGCCAAGCCCAACTCATGCTTTTACACAAGGCTCCAGGTTTCACATTTTCCCAGGAAATCTAGGCAGCCTTTTGTTAAAGGGTGGTGACCAGGGAGTTGCCAGGTTTTAGAAAGGACCACTTTGACGAGGAATTCTGTTACTTCATTTCTCCTGGAGTGTTTTGTTGTTTTTGCTTTTTGTCAAAATCCTTCCCTTCCAGTCACCCTTTGAAACCTTTAGGCTCAAATCCCCTCAATGGTGATGAGGGTTACTGGCTAATCCAGGGCTGGTTCATTCCTCTCAATGCAGGATTTCACACTCATTGCCGATCTAATCCTCCACAGTCCTCTGGCCAACTCCCTGCCTGTACGATGTCTGCAGTGCTTTGTCCTGTTTAAAGCTGACCGAACACCAAGCCTTTCTCTTCTGGGTTATTGCCCAAGGGTCATCTCCGGATGAGGGTGGCTCCAAACCTGCCCTGATCTTAAGGATAAGAGTTAGAGGGTTAAGCAGCCCTGGTAAACTCTGAGGAACAGCAGCCGCAGCGGTCTCCCAGCACAGCCAACACTGGTCACATCTCAGCGAGGGGACGGGGTCTAGCCTGGGCACTTGGATGATGACTGGATCCACGTCTGCTGAGCTTAGGTGGCTGTATTTCTTCAGCACTCTGATCCTGATGGATGCCAGGATATAGCATTTTTCCTTCCTAGGCAGGGCCTGTCTGCTGTAGCAACACCCTGGAAGCACAGTGACGGACCTGCCGCTCCTGCATTCAGGGCGGCCATATGCGAGGGGTGCAGGTGGTCTGGCTGCAGCTGCCCTGTCCTCAGGTAGGTGGGATGACCTGCCTGTCCTTGGCTTGTGTGGAAGCATCTTTGGACCTCCCTCTCCCGAGTCTGGAATGTGGGTCCTGAAAGGAGAACACTTTCTTCCTTTTTCTCACCTAAAGATGCCTGGAGGCCCTTGGGAACAGAGTCCTAGTTCCCCAGGACCAGTCTGCCTCTTACTGCCTGCCCAGGAGGGGGCAGGCTTCCAGCCTCCCCTTGAGGCTAGTCACAGCCCAGATGAGGAAAATGGTCTCAAACCTAAGGCCTGAGAGTCCTAGCAGGTGGGAGGCTTCTGAAGGTGCCAGTCTATTGTTCTCCAGCTAAGGAAGCGTAAGTTCAAAAAGGAAAGTGCTTCCTAACACACTTCAGCTGGGGAATAGCAGATGCAGGATGTGAGCTCGACTCTGCCCACAGAACTCACCCATCTTCTGCGGGTACACACTCTGTCTCGGGTGCCTTTCACCTTAGGGAGCCCAGCCTTTTCCTAGGCCTCTGCCACATTAGCTACCCAGCTGTCTCACAGGCCCACGGAGCCAGACAGAGCCTACAACAGTCCAGAGTTGCCTTTAATATGGGGTACAAAAGTAGAAAAAACAGTTGAGACTATGGGGAGGTGGGTGGGGATCGGGGCAGGGCAAGACTGCTGCTCCCTGCCTGGCTGTCTCCCGCCCACGTCCTGATCCCTGTCCTGGAAGAAGGCAGGGGGAGGGGAGGTGACTGGTGTTTTGTGTGTCCCCCCAAAACAGAACAAGCTGAGGTCACCAATGCCAGGAAGCCCATAAAGGGGAAGGTATATGAGGTGGGGGTGGTGGGGAGCACCAGAGCAGGTTCCCTGAGAGGCCAGGCTGTGGAGCCACAACTCACACCACAGAGCAACCCTCAGCCGGGGAGCTCAGAGCCCGAATCACGTCTTCACGGCCCATGGCAGCAAGGGCGTCTGCTAGCGCTCTGAGGGTGGCGCCACTGCCTTCCTGGACAGCCCAGTCCCTCAGCAGGGCAGAGGCGGGCCCTGGGCTCCGGGCCATGGTCTCCACTGCCTCAGCCTGGTAGCCCAGGCGGCCCGCCAGGCCCCGCCAGCCGTTGGCCGGTTCACCCGACACCTCCAGGAGCCGTTCCACTTCCTCCTGCTGCTGCCGAGGAAGGTGGAGGTAGAGCCGGCAGCCAAGTTCAGGCGGCGGCCCTGGGATGGGAGATGTGAGGGGCACGCGAGGGTTAGACAGACTGGTACGACGGGGCCGGGCAGGTCTAAAGGGCGACAGGTAGGGGAAGGGGCTCACCTTGGCTGGGGGCACAGGGCTCCAGGCCAGCTGGAGAGTCCCGAAAGACACTGCTGTCCCCATGGAGCTGGTCCCTGCTGAGGGCCCCCAGCTCTGCGGTCCGAGCTTTGGCCAGCTGCTGCCTGTGTTTGCGTGAGCGCCAGCTGTGGGGAGCAGGGGGAACCTGCCAGCCTGCTCCAGCCTTCACTGAGATGGCGAGCTGGCTGGGAGTCCAGATGGGGAGGAGGGGTACCCCAGGGCAGTGCCCAGACCACCTACCACTTGAAGACCACGTAGGCAAGCAGACCAAGGACCACGGTGGCCAGGAGGGCACAGTAGACAGGGATGATGCTGCCTGAGGCCCCTGGGGGCTCAGGGGAGAATGGGGAGGAGGTGCTGGGGGCCAGGGCTCCCCCTGCCGCTGCCCACACCCCTTCCCTGTCCTGCTCCCTCCGGGTCTTATCTGTGGAGAAAAGTACAGACAGGGTCAGCGGCAAGGAATCAAGACCAGGGGTCGATTTTGCTGCTAGAAAAGCTGGAAATCATAGCCCCTACTATGGCGTGACAAAAGCTCATACCATGACAACAAAAGCTGACTGGCTCATTCCCTACCATCACCTCCCACAGCCTCCCCTTGGCTCGCCACGCTTGGACACCTAGCCCCGGATGTACCTTCTCCAGGCTTCCAGACGTCTGCCCTTGCTGGTTTACCTTTGCTCCCAGGCAGCAATCTCCTGCTCTGGGAAGTCATCCTTGGTGACTCCCAGTCTCTCCCTTTCCTGGCTCCTGGGGCACCTCCTCTGTCTACAGTGGCACTAAACCGTGTCCTGTCGCCCCCAGCAAGTCTGGTCTGTGCACGCACAGTCATTCACGCTAGTCCCTGTGGAAGCCTCTGTGCACGGGAGACCTTGCAAATTTTTACAAAATAAAAGTGAACCAGGGGCTTCCTTGGTGACTCAGTGATAAACAATCAGCCTGCCAATGCAGGAGGCATGAGTTTGAGCCCTGATCCAGGAAGACCCCACGTGCTGCAGAGCAACTAAGCACATTGTGCACCATTATTGAGCCTGTGTCTAGAGCCCGTGCTCCACAACAAGAGAAACCATTGCAATGAGAAGCCCATGCACCACAACAGAGTAGCCCCTGCTTGCCACAACTAAAGAAAAGCCCTCACAGCAACACAGACCCAGCATAGCCAAAAATAAAAACTGAACCAGAAGGCAAGTAAATGCTGCTGCTCACTTCTGCCGGCAAGTCAGTTGTCCCTACAATCCAGTGCAGGCAGGGCACCAAAAACAAAATGCTCCAGGGCTGTGACCAGACTTGTATGTGGTCTGCAAGGCCAGGGACCCATGGATACCTCCCATCCTACCCAGTGCCCAAAATCTGGATCGAAAAGTACTTACCCACATGGACCATGGCTTCCCTGTGGCTGGAGTTCTGCAGCATGGTTCTACCAGCTAGCAGTGCTCCCAGTGGCTGCACTTCTTAGAGAAGGTTTTTGGAGTGTCGTGAGCAGCGCACAGAAAAAGGAGCTGGGAGACCTCTGAGTCCAGCAGGGGCTGTGTGTAGGAACAAGGAGGAAATCCCTCAGGCTGCAAGTCAGGAGTCCCTTGGGGTAGTCTGCCCCCTCTGCTGGCTCATGTCATCCTGATTCATTCCAGGGCTGCGCACCTCCCCATCTTCCCACTCGCCAATCTGGACCAGTTTCCTCCGGTGTCAAATGGGGTGGAGCTGATACTGCTGGTCCCAGCTGGCCAAAGCTGGAGGAGACCAGAGTGCAGCTGTCTCAAAGACTTGGCAAACCCCGGGTCTGAGTCCAGAGCCAGCACAGGAAGACCAGGGAGACTCCCGTCCCCCATAAGCCAGAGCCAGGCGGAGACTCACTGGCTGATGGAAGCTCCCCAGAGTTCCTAGAAGAGCACAGTTCCTGGGGTGACTAACTCTCACTCCTGCCTCCAGGGTCAATGTCCAGCCCTTACCTCCTGGTCAGGGGCAGGATGGGAGGCTTCCTTGGTGGGTTCAGCCAACACAGTGGGCCCAGAGGTACCCGGGCCCTTTCTTATCTGGGAATTTGGAAAGGGCCTGCAGGCTGGAAATCTGAAGAACACACAGTTCCAGGACCCATCTGCCCTTACAGGGCTGATCCTGCTGGAACCTCCCTCCTGAGGCCTGGATAGAGAGACCCTGGACTGGGCAGAGAAGGGGAGCTTGCCTGGAAAAGGGATGGAGATGAGACCTGGGCGAAAGTCCTGTAACTCCCCAACATCCACATCTGGCCCAACCCCTGCACTCCAAATTCACTTCCCTCCATAAGGCCAGGGGCGGATGTGGACAGCAAAACGCACACTAGACAAGTGGGTCTGGCGTGGAGCCTGTGGAGACCTTTGCAACATGAAGGATGTGTATGTACAGTTGTGTCACTTACCACATAAGGAACCCTGCCTGGATCGGGGTTGGCGGGTGAGCCTGTGACTAACGCTAGCTCGCAGAGACAGCCAGGCCTTGTGCCCGACCCACCTCGAGCTGCAAGACTGGAGCCTCTACCAACCCCTCCTCCACACACACCCATCTGGAGGCCCACAAATATGCACACATGCGCACACAGGAACACCCTAAACGCCCACACTACCCTGACTTCCCACAGGCATCCCAACCCAGATGCTGGCACCACAACCGCGCAGGATTTTGGCTCCAGAATGGGGGAGGTACAGAGAGGCAGCCACAGCTCCCTCCTTCCAGGAAGACCCGACGCTATGTCCCCAACCCGCTCCTGACCTGTGGTGGCTGACCCTCCGTCGGTCCCAGGATCGGTTTTGCCTGCAGGATGGGGCCTCCCGGCCTTAAGCCAGCAGGGAACACGCAGTGGAGTCCCTGGAGAGGCCAGGTTTTCACCCGGCGGAGACGAAAGCGGGCGGCAGAGGACTGGACACCGAGGGGGCGGGGCGATGACGGGGGGCGGGGCCGCCCACGGTCTGGCCCCGCCCGGACCAGGAACTCGCACATGCGTGGAGGTGAGCCTGAAGCGGAACTGGGCGTGAAGCTGCCAGAAAAACAGGCCCGGGCCCCTAGGGACAGGGGCGGCGTAATTGGGGGGCTAGGGGCACGGTGCGGTGTGGATGCTCATGGACCAGGGGACGCCAGCCCAGGGCGGTGGCCAGTGCCAGTTAAGACGCGCACACATGCTCGGAGGCAGAACAACTACAAAACTAGTCCATGTTTATTGCTGAGATGCGAGAGCGGGAGGGGTCGCCCTTAGGATTAAGGCCACAGCCCGGCCCCTGTGCTCCGCCAGGACCGGGGATCGGGAGCCTGGGCTCCCCACCCCAGACTGTGCAAAAAGTGCTGTGCGGCCGCTGGGGCCAGTGCTGGGACTCCGGGCGGCCCCTCTGCCGGCGAGGGGCAAGATTTCCTGGAGTGACATCGCCCGCCAATCCCTGAGCTGGGCAGAGGTGGGGCCCCGCCCACCCCCGCCTGAGTGTGGGCGGGGTGTCCCCCCGCCCCCCGAGGGCTCTCGGGCTGAGCCTACTGGGGCGAAGCCCGCTGGGGGCGGGGCGGCGCGGCAGGAGGAGGCGGGCTGTCAGCGGGCCTCTCCAGGATTGTACTCTGTCTCCCCAGAGGACACCTGGGAGATGCGCCGGGAGGAGGACCGCCACAACTTCCGTGCAAACTGGCTGCTGCGCACCTAGTGGGAGCAGGCATGGGTCAGCCAGAATCAACGCTCCCACCCTGTGCAAGGCCCACCCTGCCCGCATTCTCACCTCTGAGGGCTGCCCTGCGCCCACCACGATAAGCTTGCCGTCTTCCAGCCCCACGAGCACGTGGCTGCGCTCCTTGGTCACAGCCACGCTGCGGATCGGCACCTTCATGGGCAGGGGAGGAGCGGCTGGCAGCAGTCTGGAGGGAGGGAAGGAGGTGATATATACAAACTTGCAACTGCAAGGAGTTTTGCATCCAGCACATAGTTGTCTCTTCATTCTCCCATCCACCTCCCAGTCCTCATTTGAAGGATGGCTGGAGGAAAATCCTGACAAAAGGGTCCCACACAAGTGTGTGCCTAAAAGAGGCCCAGGGCAAGATCTCCCCATTGGGGGATGGGAGGACAGAGACAGGCCTTGAAGAATGTGTCCATAGGGCATTTAAAGGGGTTAGGGTCCACGGAGCACCTCCTAGTGTCCCTCTGCCAATAACTACCACCTGAGGGATCACGTGACCAACCTAGACAGCATATTAAAAAGCAGAGACATCACTTTGGCAACCAAGGTCTGTCTAGTCAAAGCTCTGGTTTTTCCAGTAGTGGATGTGAAAGTTGGACTATAAGGAAAGCCAAGTGCCAAAGAATCGATGCTTTTGAACTGTGGTGATGGAAAAGACTCTTGAGAGTCTCTTGGACTGCGAGGAGATCCAACCAGTCCATCCTAAAGGAAATCAGTCCTGAATATTCATTGGAAGGATTGATGCTGAAGCTGAAAGTCTAATACTTTGGCCACCTGATGCGAAGAGCTGACTCACTGGAAAAGACCCTGATGCTGGGAAAGATTGAATGCTGGAGGAGAAGGGGACGACAGAGGATGAGATGGTTGGATGGCATCACCCACTCGATGGACATGAGTCTGAGTAAGCTCCAGGAGTTGGCGATAGACAGGGAGGCCTGGCGTGCTGCAGTCCATGAGGTTGCAAAGAGTCAGACACGACTGAGCAACTAAACTGAACTGAGGGATCACAAACCCATAAACAGTGAGGCTCACTTGTTCAAGTGGAGGATGTGCAGGGCACACTGGGCCGTGCCCAGCAGAACAAAGTCCTCTGTCACCGCGAGGGCTGTGGGCTGCTCCACCAAGGGCAGTGAAGCCCGCAACCTCCCATTCACTGAGTACAGGTGCAAGGAGTAGGTGACCTGGAGGAAGCAGGACGTGTTAGCAAGGACAGAATCCCAACTACCCCTATCTTGGCTGGGCGCCCCTTTCCCATACCTGAGCCCCCAGACGCTCCCACGCTGAGCTCTGCACCACAATCTGGCCCTCAGACCCCAGCACCAGGTGGGACACAGGTCCAGGCAACGTGCTTCCTGGAGGGCTGAGTGTGGCCACAAACTGGCCACGGCGCACCGTGTGGATGATCACAGTTCCGTCCTGCAGGAAGGCAGCTTAGGGTGCTAGGCACAGGCATCTGGCTCCAGGGGCAGGGCCCAGCAAACAGCCTCCCCTGGGCACAGGCAGACACACACCTCCGATCCGGACACCGCCATGTCAAGTTCAGTGCTGATGGCCACACAGCTCACGGCAGCCTCATGCCCATACAGGATCTGCACGGGCTTTGATGCCAGCCCCATTGAGAGACCATTCTGTGGGGAACACCAGGGCTGGCTCAGGACTGAGGCACCCCACCACCTTGGCCCCAGAGTGAGAAGGCTAAAAGCTCAGAAAAGTGAAGGTCTGATCCAAAGTTAGACAGTTGGAGCCCCAGACTCACTCACGGTAGTAGTAGGAAGGGGAAGAGAGCAGGGTAGGACTGGAGGCCCACTAGAGGGGCAGATGGGCCGCAGATCTGGACCAAGGGGGCCCACGGGGCTGCCACCCAGCACACCTGCTGCATGAGCCGCCACACCATGCATGTGGTGTCTCGGGAGCCTGAGATGAGGTAGATGCCACAGGTGTCCAGCGCAAGGCAGGTTACTACATCTGCACAGGAGAGGGGAGGAAACGGGACGGGAAAGAGAGAGGGGAGGGGAGAAGAGGGAAAATAGAGCAGTTACCCCTCCCTGGCCAGCTCCGGAGCCCTGCTCCCACCCGCATAACCTGAGCTCCCAGGCAGCACGTACCAAGGTGGCAGCGGAGCTGGCTGAGCAGCCTGCCCCGGGGCAGCGCAGTCACTCGCAGGCTGCCATCCCAGTGGCCACCACTGAACAGCAGCTTTCCGTCCGGGGACACTGCCAGGGCTTGCCCACTCACACCACTGCCTGGAACCCACGGACCGCTCAGCAGTCGCTGCATCCTGACCCAGTGAGGAGGACCACAGGTGAGGCCAGGCTACACAGGAGACCCTCGCCTTCAGAGACCTTGGCCAGAGCATTTAGAGCCCACCCTGGCCCACAACCCTCTGTCCTACTTGGGGTTGCCCATGGTGGGGTCTTTGCTGAAGCTGAAGTAGTTGCTTATGTTTCGGTCATAGGGCAGCCAGCTGTGGGTCCCCAGCAGCCCACTGGCACTCACGGTCACCTGGGCAAGAGAGGACAGAGGTGGGTTGGGGCAGAGTCGGGGGTGGAGCTGAGGTGGGGCCCGGCCCGGTGCACTTACCAACAGGTCTGCAGAGCCCTGGGTGATGAAGGAGTGGGGTTGCCGGTGGGGAACCAGGGCCAGCACCAGGGGCACGCCATCGCTGATGACCTGCGGGGGCAGGGCGGGACTAGCTACCCGAGCAGCCGGCTAGAGCCCCCACCATGCTACCTGCTTCTTGGCCCTCAGCCCCGGGGCATCACGTGACAGGCAGAGGTCACTCTGAGAGACATGCAGAGAGCAGTGGGCCTTCAGGGCATCTCAGGAAGTGAGAGACCAGATGGACAAGGAAGATCCTTCAAGCTTGGTTTCAACCTTGGTCATCCCACCCCACAACTCCACATCTCCGAGTCGGCTCGCATGAGGAGAGGAGAGCCTGAACACCTTGGAGCTGGGGGCCTTCTGGGATGCAGGCAGGAAGGTGAGGAGAGTATTGAGGCCAGACTCCCTCCTTCTGTTCTCCCTAAGGATGACCAGGGGAGTCAACCTGGCCTGACCCTCCCTCATGAAGATGGCACCCAACCCTCAGTGATGTTTACCTCATATTTCCTCTTATTTCCTCGATATTTACCTCTTATTTCTAAGATGTCTTAATATCAGGGACTTTGATTTAGGTTTTCCATCTCCAAGAGATTGGCAAGGACCGTGGAATTACATGAACTTCACTGGGTAGGTAGTTGAGACCCTGCTTCCTCTCACCTCTGCAAAGAAGGCCTTTAGCTGGCCCAGGTGCTGGAAGATGCTAGGTGAGTTAGTGTCCAGACGTGCAAGGCGCTGGGCTGCTTCCTCCACGGAAAGCCGAGCTGGATGGGGCTCCTGTGGGCAAGGAACCATTCAGCACCGCGGCCAGGGCCTCCCTGACCACGGTCTTCCCAGCCGGCCTTACCTTCAGCAGCTGACAGGGTGTCTGCCCGAAGTTGCTGATGATGCCCTCCAGCGCCTTCCGCTCCCGCTCATCTGCCACCTGGTCCAGGTCCACAGCCCCTGAGCATCGGCAGGTTGGGGGGGGGGGGGGCGGGGGCGGGCAGTCAGGACTCCTTCTGTGCCCCCTGCACGCCCCATCCTCTGCACCCCAACCCTCACCGGCGTCCAGGGCACCGCTCACCCTCGTAAGTGCAGTAATAGAAGACATTGAGGGCCTCCTCTGCAGCTGGCCCCCGCTGCTTGTAGCCAAAGATGAGGTCGATCCACTCATGCAGGTGGGCAGATACATACTCTGACTCCTAGGGGCAGGGAGGTGGCCGTCAGTCCAGGAACAATGGACCCTCCGCCTCGGCCCTCCCCTCTGGCCACCTGCCGGTATCTGTGCGCACATCTCACCAGTGCCCGGCGGTGCTGCTGGATGAAGTCCTCAGGAGAGCTGGCCCATGGGGGCAGTACCACATCACCCACCTTCTCGTTGGTCAGCTGGAGGCAGCCCAGGTCAAAGCCTGGCACAGAAGGCTGGGTCAGCTGTCTCGCTGTGCCTTCTTCACCAGCTCCCCGGCCACCCTCCATCTTCACGCCTCCCGCCCCCACCCAGCGCCTACCGTTCTGGTTCTCCAGGAAATCGGGGAAGTAGAAGAACTCTGGGATGAGCTCCTTCACATCAGCGGGGCTCTCCAGGCGGGCCTGCCAGGCTGCTGCCACTGAGTGGAACTGCCGGTCCGAGCAGTCGAAGCTGGGGAGGGGCACGGGCCAAAGTGAGGCAGTGAGAAGGGAGACAGGGAATGAAAAGGTGCAGCCCTGGACAAGCAGGGAGCCAGCCTGTCCAGGATGCCTGGAAGACCCACCCTTCCCTCATCCACCCTGCCCACCGCCCCACACCATCTGCCTGCCCCTCCACACCGGCCACTCTGCAGCTGGACATGCAGGGAGGTGAATGGTTCCACGCGGATGAGGTAGTGCATCACGCCCGCCGCATTGGAATAGTGGGTGCCATAATGGAACTTGTCGATGGTGCCCGCTGGGTCCTCGAAGCTCTCATACCTAGAACCACGGTTGGAGGGAATCAGTGGAAGCCCTCCCTGGTCCACCCCAGCCCCGAGCCCAGCCTTGCTCACGCACTCACTTCTCCTTCACAAGCTGGGCGTGCTTGGGGTTCACCACACCAATGGGCTTGGACAGGTCCCGGAAGACGGCTGGGTTGCTGAGGTCCAAGGTTGGGGACACGTAGTCCTGTAGGACCCAGGGGAACTGGCCGCCCACCCGGGCAGGAGCTGCATGAGGGTCCTGATGGCCTACATGGCCAGCCTGCCCTGCCTGCACCCTCACCCTCAGGAAGATGGGTGGAGCCCACAGGTGGGGGTGCACCATGGGGAGCAGTAGGGATTGTCTGAGACAGGATTTCCTTCAAGAACAGAGGCCAGGAGGGGAAGGGAGTGGGGCTGGGTGTGCGTGGGGGCAGCAGGGCGTGGGGGACTGAGCCGAGAACAGAGGCCAGGCCTCAGGCAGCACCTGCCCAGGACTGAGCTCAGGGCTTGGCCCTCTATCAGTACCCACACTTGGGTGGACCAGGGCTGGCGGAGCAGAGGGTGGGTGGAGGGGTAGCAGGCCCTTACCACAGGGTACTGAGACAAGTCATTGTAGGTCCGCCCCGCAATGGTGTTGAGCTGCATCAGGTACTCAAAGTTGGAGATCTCTCGCTGCACCCATTTCTGGCGGGGCAAGGATACGAGGTGAGCCGGTGGGCTGCCAGCACTCTCCCCAGTGGCGGGGCTCTGACCTCACCTGACCCCCACCCTCCAGGGCTCTCACCTGCGTAAGACCTGAGGCGCGCAGCATCTCCTGGGGAGAGCGGCTACTTAGGTAGCCTTGGGTAGGGGGTCGCAGACGCAGGAGCCAGGAGTACACCTGGTTCCGCACCTGGGTGTGGGGTGGAATGAGGGAGGGCTGGGGCCTGGGCACGGGGGAAGGGGATGAGGCTGCGGCCCCGCCCGTCTTGCATGGGAAGTTGAGGAAGTAGTTGGCCTGATCAATGAAGAAGAGCTCAAGAGCTGAGCGGCGCAAGTTGAAACGCCGCAGGTGGACCTCGCGCAGCTGGGCCAGTGGGCGCCGGAAGTCATGGCCGATGCCTGTAGGGATGGAGAGCAGGTGCTGGAGCTACCCGCCCCAGCCCCACGAGACCCCAGCCCCCATCCCTGCCGGCCCTCCAGCCCGCTCCAGCAGAACACACCCTCCTCAGTTTCGACCCGCTCGGCACTGCCATCGTAGAAATACACGTGCTGCGTGGTGACCTCCAGCAGCCCTGGGACCACAGCCACCACGGTGACCAGTTGGCACTCAGCTGACAGCACCAGATTCTCATGCTGCTCATCCAGCTCTGCGGCCTCCAACCTGGGGGCCAGCACCCACTTTAGGTACTAGGCTCTGGGACCCCCATTCCCAACCAACCCAAGGACCACACTCTCAAAGTACCACTAAGTTAGGAGGCACGCTGCTCATGATCCCATAGGAGAAGGAGGAGCTGCCCATGGTCCAGACTGGCCCCAGTCCATGCCCTGAAACCTGGGCTTCTAAAGTTCCTGCCAGGACACCAACCCCTGTCCCCAGCCTCCCCTCACTCAGCACCTGCCCACTCCCATGGGCGCACATCCTGGTCTGGCTTCTCAGTCCTGCTCTGGGGTGCCTGGCCATCAAACAGCAACTCTCCATCCTCTTACAGATCTGCCTAACCCTTCCACCTGACTTTGGACTGTCCCTTCAGGGTGGTTAGCCCCACAGCAGGAGGGCAAGTACACTGAGAAGCCCTCTGCCACTGGCAGGCACACATTGGACAGGCCCCCTTGCCCTGGGCAGCTCTTTCCCAGCCCCACTCACGGGGTCTCCAGTGCAGCCAGCTCGTCCTCGCCCAGCTGGTCTTCCTGTAGCTCCTCAGGTAGGCTGCTGACTTTGGCCTCTTTGGTCACAGCGAGAGGCAGTGAGGCCTCCTCGGTGGGTGTCAGGGGGGCCTCACCTGCAATGGGCCCAAGGGTGCTCAGCCAGAGCTGGACAAGACAAGGCTATGAGGTTGGGTGGACACAGCTCGGCACACCCTCTCACCCAGGTTGTCGCGTAGGGCACTGGCCTCCAGGTGAGGGTTGAAGTGATGGTTGGGCACCAGCTTCAGACGCATGCGCGAGTAGGTCTCAGCACTGGAGAGCTTCCAGTGGGGGGTGGGCGGATCCCTACAGATATGACCCCACTTACGGTCATGAGTGGGAAGCAGCGGGTTGCAGACCCCTCTGCCTTCCTCCCAGGCTTCTCCTCAAAGACACTCTCCTGGCCCCTCCCTCCCAAGACCCACCCACCCTACGAGACTCCTCCCAAAGCCCCGCCCACCTCAGGGCCCAGGCCCCACAGGGGCTGGCTAGCTGGCGCCACAGCGCCCCCCAGTGCAGCAGGGCAGTGGAGTGCTGCGCTGCCTGCTGCTTCAGCGCCGCCGCGTATCGCAGCCCCTCGAAGCGCGCCCGCCTCTGCACAGGGTCCAGCACCAGCTCCTGCGGGGTGGGGGTGGAGGAACAGGTGAGGCCCGCTGGGTGCTTCCAGCTCCTCTCTCCTCTCAGTCCCAGCAGCCGTCCTCTGGGTCCACAGAGGGCCCAAGTGTGGAGCTGCTCCCGGCCCCCAGGGCAGGTCGCACACCTGGAAGGCCCGACGGCTGCGCGCGCGCTCCCGCTGGCGCCGCTGCCCACTGCTCATGAGCATGTCGTAGCAGGCGTTCCAGAAGCCCGACATGAGGTCGTGACTCTTAGCATAGGTGTCCATTTCGAACTGTGACATGGTGGGCTGCACCTGGAGGACCGGACAGGGAGAGGAGACCGCGCTCGATGTGGGCCCCCAGCCCCCACTACTTTGCCCATGCCCCCGGCCCCAGGCACCTGCTTGTCAATGAAGTGACGCCATTCGGGGGTGGCACAGAAGGCCTGGAAGTCCTCGAAGAAGGTGGGGCTCCCGTTGGTGGGCGGCAGGGAAGGCAGGCCCCACTGTAGCCCCAGTGGGCCGTAGGCGCGGTCCAGCAGCGTGCGCACCAGCGGCACCAACCACGAGCAGCGCTCTGCAGCAGCGGCGGCGACTGGGGGCTCCCCGTTCTCGGTGGGGGTCTCTGATTGGGAGGTGTTCAGCGCCCGCGCCAGCGCCGCCTCCAGCTTGGAGAGCACGTAGCAAGCCTCCTCTCGGCGCATGGGCACTGCGGTCTGCAGCAGCGCGTGCAGCTTCACGTAGGCTTGGGCGTGCAGCTGCGGACGGAAGAGTGGGGGTGTCACCAGCTACTCCCTGAGCTCCCTAGATCCGCTGCGCACCCTCCCCCCACAGCCGCCCTGCGCTCACCTGCGGGTCCTCCAGCAGGATGTAGCCGAGCACCAGGCGCAGGCCGATCTGCGCCATCTCTCGGAGGTCCGCTGTGCCGTTGGCCAGGTGTGGCCAGGCTCCCAGGCGATCCAGCAGGCTACACACTCCTTCGAACAGCTGCCGCACACCATATATTCCAGGTGGCCATCACCAGATGAGGCCAGAAGCCCGTGAGGAGAGAGGGAAGTAAGGTTTGGGCTGGGGGCCAGAGAGGGTTTCCACATACAGATAGACCTCTGCTCACAGATACCAGAGCTGAGGTCCCCATGATTGCACATGTGTACTCAGCCACTCTGCAGACCAAGAGCCCTCGGGGCATGTGAACACAGTGCTCCTGCCCCGAGCTGCCATACCTTCTCACTCCACAGCTCCTGGTTACCATGGCCCTCGGCACACAGGAAGTCCTGCAGCAGACGCAGCAGCCAAAGCGCCTGCTGGGTGAGGCTGGCCAGGACCCCAGGGGGGGCCTCTTTGATGTCGGTCAGGGCTGACTCCAGCATCATCTCCAGGAGGCTGGAGGGGAATGAGGGACTCTGGTGTCTACCTGACTGCCTTCTGGGCCCCCAGGCTTCCCCACGGCCCTGCTCCCTCACCTGCGCTTGATGCAGTCTGGTGGGCGCACCAGCGTGGCTGAGGACCCCAGCTGCGTGAGCACGGAGAAGACCTGGCCGCGCTCCCGCCAGGCGGCCTCATCACTGCCATCCACACCCCGCCACGTCACTGAGAACAGCACGTTGGTGAGCAGGTTACAAAGCTCCTCCTCACAGGTTTGCTGTGGACACAGGGGGTGTGTGGAGTGCAGGCTGGGGAGGGAGGGAATCACTGCCCCAGCACCATCCCTGTTCAGCACCTCTGCCCACCCACTAGTAGGCACAGCAGGAGGCTGAGCCTTTGGCCAACGGCCCAGCCAGTGTGCTGCTGAGGGCCTAGACAAACAGTGTGGGACTCGACCACCACCTGAGTTCCAGGGAGGATCCTGGGGTTCCAGGATTCCTAAGAGGAGATGAGGCAGTTCACATAGTTACCTCACAGGCCTCAAGGACTGTCCCAGAACCCTCTGGAATAATGCCATTGAATAAGCAAAGGCCCCTCCCCAGATCCAGAAGCACAAGGCAGGACTCTTAGAGCCATGCTGCTCACCAGCCCTGAAAAGCCCGTGTCCCACAGGCTCTCAAGGGCCTTCCAAAGCCTGGCAAGTGCCCCCAGCTGTCTCAGCACAACTTGCCCTGTTCTGGAATATCCGCCACCCCTCAGAGAACACACTGCAGAGGAAAGTTATGAGGGGGCAGCGCTGGACCTGACCGGCCGTCACAGCCCTGATGTCAAACAGTACCACACCTCTGGAAAAGTTCCACTGGCTGCCCTGGGCCCCCGAGGAGCCCTACCTCAGAGCCCGCCTCACCTGAGGGTTGCTGGTATTGGAGGTGTCATCCCCACTGATGGTGGGCTCTGGCAGGCTGCCGTCCTCCAGCACGTTGGAGAGACTGGAGCTGTGGCGGCCCTGGGCCATAGGGAAGGGCCGGGGTCCATCGAGTGGGGATGGTGTGCCAGGCTGGCTGGCTGGAGTGACAGTCCCGCTGCCGCTGCCACCACCGGCAGTATTTCCTGAGCTCACACTGGCCCGCTCCAGGCCCAGCTCAAAGGGGGTGGCGAACGGGGAGAGGGCGTGGTAAAAGGCATCAGGGTCAGGGGCCTCTGGGGGCAGGAAGACGTCTGAAGACTCAGGCGACTCGGTGGGTGGCTTGTGTGAGGCTGGCTCCGGGGAGGTGGGTGGCTCAGGGGTAAAGGGCAGGGGACTGCCGGCTGTGACAGCTTCCAGGACAAACAGCCGGGTCAGCACATCCTGCCAGCCGGCCTGGCGGGCCAGCAGCCGCACTATGTCTGGCTGTCCGTAGATGAGGTGGAAGAGCTGCCAGGCCAGGGCACAGGAAGTGAGGGACTCACTCGACAGCCTGCCCCAGCACCTCCTCAGGGGGCCTTTGCACGGGAGGCCTGCAGAGACCCCTCATCCCAGGCAGGCAAAGCCCTCAGGGTGGAAGCCACCCCACACCCCCAACAAAGCTTTCACTTTCCACTCACCTGACGACAAATGTCCAGGCGGACGCTGAGGTCAGCCTGGAGGGACAGTTGCACCACAGCCAACAGATCAGAGAGGTTCAGGCAATCTGGGAAGATGGCCAGAAAAGGCCTGAGGGACTGACCCCAGAGGGGAACTGTGCCCCGTTGCTGGGTCAGCCTCGGCCCTTGGACCAACACCTTCCTGATTCCCACCTGCCCTGTCTCCTGGATCCATGTCATCCCTCTACCTGGCCTGCCTCTTGGCCCCGCCCAGGTTGTACCTGCCCCCAGAAACAGCTTGTAGAGGCCCTGGCAGAGCTGGGGGGAAACGGCGCCGTCTGGCAGGCAGGCAACGAGACCCTGGAGACCACACTCTCGCAGCCGGAGCCGCTGACGGCTGCGCTCAGGTAAGCGCTCATTCTGTTGCAGTCTGCGCAGGATCTGTGTGGGGTCATCATCAAGGGGAAGGAGTTACTGTAGGAGGGTAAGCCACCACACAGGGGTGGGGCTCCAAGAGAGGCCTGCAAAGACAGCTCCACCCACTAGCCCAGGGCCTTCTGCCTATCCCTGGACTCAGGCAGGAGCCCCAGTGAATGAGAATGCAGGGTTCGGGGGGAGCTAGATGTACCTTGCAGACTCGGTCGGGCAGCAAGGGCATGGGCCTCGGCCTCACCAGCAGTGCCAGCAGCACCTCAAGGTTCCCCGGCTCCAGCAGGAAGACAGCCAGAGACTCCTGTGCTGGGGAGCCTTGCAGCAGCGCCAGCAGCAGATCCAGCGCACCCACCACCTGGGGACACAAAGGCTTACGCTAATCGCGCCCAGCCCCAAGGCCCGGAACATGGTCCACGCTCCACCCCTCATCCAGGCTTCACCTCTGCCAACCTCTAGCCTACCTGGCCATCATCACCCAAGGCCGCCAGAAAGTTTAGCACCACCTGCAGGTCATCAGCGGTAGAGCTCCGCACCAGAAACTCCCGGGCCAGGCCCAGGAGTGACGTCTGCACTGTGCGCAGGTCGTCGGCGGGTAGGGGGCGCTCGCGCTGCGGACTGGGCAGGTCCCAGCAGAGAGGTCACCCAGGGCCAGGGAAACCACCAGGACATGGAAGGGAGGCGAGAACACGGAGGGCCGGCAGGTGAGCTGCGGGGCTGAACAGACCTGCCCCCAAGGCCCGAGGCTGGAGCATCAGCACCCCACCCCATCTGTCCCCACCAGCCTCACCTGTAGTGGACACGCAGGGCATCAAGGATGAACTGGACCCCATACTTCTTCCGCAGCTTCTGTCTGTGCTCACGGACTATGCTAGACACATACTGGATGTGGCCTGAGCGGGCATCAGCAGAGGGCTCAGCCCACCAGGCTGCGCTAGGTTCCTTCCATCATCCAGGACAGGGCCATGCCACTGCCAGACCCCCACCCCCACCCCGACCAGGGGAGGGTCGTCGTCCCCTCAGATCAGCTACAGGGCTGTAGCCTCTGAGAACGTCCACTGCCACCCTGGCTGGCGGCATCTCCTCACCCAAGTCGGCACACCTACCCAGGCGCACAGCGAAGTCGCTGAGGGTCCAGAGGTGAAAGTTGAAGAGCAAGTGCTGGTAGAGCAGGTACAGGAGGGGCCCACTGCCCTCGGCTGCCACCTGCTCCATCAGCAGCTGGGCAGACATGAGCACATTCATGTCCATGGCCCAGCTGGGGACCTGGGTGGGGGCAGGAGCTGGGGTGAGATGTCAGGCCTTGTCCACCCACTATCAGGCCTCCCAGTTTCCACCCTGCCCTGCACAGGCAGATGGACACAAACATCCTGCCTGCTCCAAACCCTCTGGCGGCTCCCTGCCCTCTGAAGTACAAGCTCCCAGCCTACTGTGCGGGTGTCCTGCCCCAGCCTGTGCTGGTACTTCCCCAGACCCTCTTGGCCCAACCCTGCCCCGCCTTTCAAATGCCACCTCTCCCAGGAGGCCCTCCCTGACTGATGGCATCAGGCACCCCGGCTTGGTCCCTCCAACAGCCCCTTGGTCAGATGAAGGAGTCCCCTCCCCGCCTGCCCCAGCAGGCCTCACCTTGCGCAAGAGGGCCCCGATGATGGCGGGCCCCTGGCAGTGCATCAGGCTCTCCTGATTCACGGGGTGGCCCTGCAGGAAGTTCCGCAGCATCAGCAGAAAGGCAGCCACTGCATTCTTCTCCATTCGCTCCTCTGCCACCACCAGGAAGGGGACAGGTGTGCGTCAAAGGCCTGTCAGGGGCTACAAGACCTCAAGCACTCCAGCCCCCTGCCAGGCCAAGCTCTTCTCTCACCAACACAGGCACCAGGGACACTTTACCTGAGGACTTGCCCAGTGGGAGAAGCAGGCCCTGGGCACTTTGGCCAGAGGTCAGTTCGGGCCCCACAAGGTCATGTGTTTCTGCTGGACCTGCCTCGGCTTCCTGGGGTTGTGCAGCCACTCGCTCCAGCAGGGGCAGCAGGGCACCCATGCCTCCCACGCAGTTCACCACATCCTGTGGGCAGGGGGCCTCCGTGAGGGCAGCACCCCATCATCTCCTGCCCCCTCCACCCTGCAGACCCTCCAACCTGGAATCCTGGGTCTCCTTAAGACCTCCCAGGGCACGGAGCCACTCCAGCCCACCCTGCACACTGCCCGTGCTCACACTTCCTGCACACACTGTCCACGTGGGCACACACCTTCACGTCCCAGGTCTCCACTCTATGGCCCGTAAGGCGGCCATCCAGCCCATGGCCAGGGGACAGGTCCAAGCAGATGTTGTTTTTACAGGCCTGGGAACAGGGGGTGAGCAAGGCTCAGTGTGGGTAGGGGGAGGCAGGCGATAGAGGGTGGGAGCCAGGGGAGATTGAGCCAACTGCCCAGCCCCCCATACCTGAGGTGAGTAATGGAGGAGCAGTTTGGTGCCAAGTTCATGCAGTTCACCCTCAGGCTTGAAGGGTGCTGTCTCATTGGGCCCTGGAGGTGGGCAGGGGGCTTCAGACCTGGCTGGGCTTGCAGCCAGACCCCACCCAGAGCCTGCCTCTTCTCTGCCTGATCAGAAGACAGACCCTTGGGGATACCCACTCCCCACTGGAGCCCTACTTTTGGGCCTGGACACTTTGTGAGACCCAACCTCTTGGGTCCTGGGAACAGGGATAGGGCTGGGGCGGGGCGTGGGGAGCACGCTGCATACCCAGGGCGCACAGGACGCGCAGGGCGGCCGCCTGCAGGGCTTCATGGAAGATGGCCACAGCCCCCAGTTCGCCCTCCAGGGAGGTGGGGCTGCCCCACCGAGTGTCCTGCGTGCCAGCAAGGGTGGAGCTGATGCTGCCCTCCTGCAGGGGGGCCACCAGCCCGGACCCCCAGCCAAGCCCTGTGGTGGCCGGGACTGACTGGGAGCGGGTGAGCGAGGGGTGAGTGTGAGCCAGGGCGGCGGGGCCCGGTGGTGCAGGCAGCCCCGTGGTGGTGGTCGTTGTGCGGTGCCCAGCAGACCCGATACAGCAAGACGAGAAAGGCTGTGGGGGCCAGGGTTGGGGGGCGGTCGGTCAGGTCACGTTACAGCCTGGGGTTCCACCTTCCTCAGGGACCCCCAAGGCTGCACAGACCCCAGAGGCTGAAGCCTGTGGGGTGGGGGAAGGGAAACAGGGGCTCCAGGGCCCACCCTGTCCAAGGCTGCCCAGCTACCCAAACCTCCCCAAACCCCGCCTGGCACACCTCACTAAGGGACGGGCAGCGAAGGGGTGCTGTCTTGACCAGATGGCCGTCTTTGTAGACGTGGACCAGGTTCTGGCTGAAGGGCCGGCGCCCGGGCACGTGGACTATGGCCACACAGTGCTACAACAGAAGCCACGAGATCAGGTGAGGCCCTGGTGTCCCCTGCACCTCCCGGGCCACGTGAGGATGGAGGCTCACCCAGGCGGAGTCGGCAAAGGACACTTCAGGCAAGCTCATGGTCAAGTATTCCTTCCGGGTGCACACAGCCACCACCAGGGTTCCAGCCGCCGTGAAGAAGGCTTCAAACCCCGAGCCACTGCTGGTGAAGAAGCTGAGGGCCAGCCAAGCCGGTTAAGCCTGCTGGTTCTCCCGCTTACCCTGGCAGCCTGCCCTGACCCCTGGCAGTCACCTACCTGTACAGCTGCTTCCGCTGGAGCGGCCGGGTGGGGGTGGGGGCGGGGGCAGGTGCTCCAGCCATGGGGTGCAGACAGAGCCAGGCATGGAAGGTGAAACCAGGGCCTGGCCAGCGCTGCACAGGGGGGACCATGATGCCCGCCATACTGGGTGTTAGGTCAAAGTAGCGTAGGGCTCGTGCTGGGCCCTGGTGCCGGGCCATGCCAGAGAGCGCGCGGATGATGGCACCTGCGTGGCGGGCCTGCCCAGCCTCTGCTCCACCTGGCCCCGAGTCCAACCCTGGCGGCGGGCGAAGCAAGCGCCGCAGCTCCGAGGGCCTTAGCGACACGTGGCCCAGTGCTTGCAGCAGTGCCAACAACTGCTCCTGGCAGCGGGCCCCCAGGGCCACCCCCTCGCTGAGCGTCTCCAGAAGGCAGCCCACCAGACCCGCCTGCACGCACGTGGCACGGCTGGCAGGGCAGCTGTCACAGAGCCACCAGAGGCGCTGTGCTAGGAAGAGCCGCAGCTCAGCCGTGGGCAGGCTCGGCAGCCACCTCATCAGCACCAGCACTGGCTGCTCGTTGCGGATCGGCGGTGGGGGACACGTGCTGTGGTCGCCCTCCACAGCCTGTGGGGGGAGAGGATGGGCTAGCCCCCAGGCATCTGGCATGGAACAGGCCACCCTCACAACAGTGGGACTTCCTGCGTCGTCCTGGGACTTGCTAACAAGCAATAGCTTCTGGACCCCATGCAGCTCAGAGTCCTCGCCCCAGTGACCCCGACACACAGGATCAGGACACAGGTCACACTGTGTACGGGCCACAGTCAGTATGGTCCCCCAAAGCGGACAGCTCATTTTCTGTGCTTGCCCTGACTCAGTCCTGGCTGCCCACAGGGACCCTGACCCCCAGCCCCTGCCCTCACCATGTTGAGCAGCTCTTGCAACAGCCGATGGGTGGGGGGACCGTGGCTCTGCAGGACCTCGTGCAGGTGAGGGTAGCCAATGCGCTCCTTAAACACCTCCTGTGCCAGGATGGATGGGAAAGGCGCGAGCACGGATGTGGGCCCCAGGGCATGCTCACAACCCATGGGAACCTTGGAGGAGGTTCAGGGCTCCCTCGCCCAGCTCTGACTCTGGATCACAGTGATAGTAGGGGTGGGGACCCATGGCAGGATCGGGGGGAACGGCTCTGCCTCGGAGGGCTGCAGATGGTGGTCAGCCACAAGCATCCGTTCCCCTCCAGCCAGGACACCCAGCTCCCAGGACTAATGACGAATGACCATACCTGCCCCATGGGCTGATCTGCACCCCAGAGGACAGGATGGCCACCTCCCCAGCTCACTTGCTCTGACAGCCATCAGCCAGACCCGTTCTATTTAACTCCACCCTATGGCCCTACTGTAGTGCGACGGCAGCATCCTCACCTTGGCGGAGGGGGAGCCACTCATGATGCAGGTCAGCACTCTGACCACGTGGACTGCAATGGCGTCTGTGTCCTGGTCCAGTACCTTGGGGTGGGGAGGGGCAGTCAGGAGAGGCAGGTGCCAGGATGTCGCAGCTGGCAGCACCCTGCAGTGAAAGGGGTGCAGGGACAGGAGGAGATGCCCCCAGGCCAGTAGCTGAGTGGGCTTGGGGCCCCAAGAGGCTGGCACCCTGACATGGACACCAGCGTGTCTACCTTTGCCCAAACTACTGTGACCTTCACCCTGACCTTAGGGCCCCCTCTGAACCGCTTGGCAAGACCCACTCAGAGAGAGGCCGGAAGAAGCTGAGGCTGGGAAGATCACCAGTGAACGCTTTTGCTGCAGCCCTCTGCCCACCACAGTCTGGTGGGTTCATAGGCCTCAGTCTCCACCCATCCCCACCCAAGCTAGACACACGTGCAGGCAGGCTGGCAAGTGCCCCATCACCCATGATGATTGACAGGGGGTCTGGGGATTTAGGGACAATCAATCACAGGATGTTAGAACCAAAAGAACCTTCGAGACCTTTAAGTCCTACCCTGCCCCTTTCCCCTAGATCCAGGTGGGAACAGAGGCTCAGCCTGGACAGACCTGACGACCCAGGGCATGTGACTCCTTCACCCGGCCCTACGGAGGCGTGAGGGGTCAGGAGGGCTTGACATTGTGTCAGCAGCTGCTAGACTATTTCAGCTCCGTGGGGCCCTTGGCCCCAGCTCTGCCCGACTCCCCAAGGGATCTCAGGCAATCTTCTTCCCCTGTCCAGGCTTCAGATTCCTCATCTGTAACAAGCAGGGGTCTCACCAGCCTCGCCTGCTTTGTAGAGGAATGGACCTGCAGGTTCTCAGAAAACAGCCAAGTGCAATAGACACACGGGGCTGCTTCATGAGGCCAGAGCAAGGGCAGGGCTCCGGACACGGGGGCCCAGGTGTTGAGCCACAGAGGGGGTGCCCCATGAACAGCCCCCAACCAACACCCTACAGCCTCCTGGAGCCCGCAGGTGAGGTGAGCAGGGGGCACGGCATGAGGTCATGAGGGGATGGGGAACTCCCAGGGACCTGCTTAGGGCAAGTTCAAGGATTCAAGCAAAGAAGTGGCCCCATGTGAGGGACCCCCTCTGTGAGCGCCCACAGCCAAATCCCTGAGTATCTGGCCTCCTGTTTCTGCTTTGGTGCAATGGAGCTGGGTGGTTGAGTATCGAAGGTTCCTTCCGGCTCGGCAAAGCCAAACCCCAGCTCCCAGGACTAACACCAGGCAGGGCACAGATCCCTCCTGTGTGGCTCCCTGGGCTGGGGATCTGGAAGGCCGGTGAGACAGCGTGGGGGACCCAGCCCCATCGCTAGGCTCCACCAGGCCTCACACAGATCTGCTTGCTCCCCCTGCAAACTGCAGAAAGACTCAAAGAGGGAGCCCCAAGGGGTACATGCCCAGGGACGTGCGTGACTGAGGTGGTGTCGGCCTGAGGGTGGTACCTTCTGGACATCGGGCTCAGTCAGTAACCAGGTAGCCAGGTCACTGTCCCCCTCAGGGGGCGCCCGGGCCTGCAGGTACAGCTGTGGGGATGCGGGAGGGCATAAGGTGGAGGGGGCAGAGGAGAGAAAAGATGGGGGAAGGGTGGGGTTAGAGCAGGACCTGGGGCGGCTGCCAGGGCTCCCCCCACAGGCAAGGATGTGCCCTGAGCCCCAGGCCAAGTGCCCCCCGGCACAAGGGCAGAGCAGGGAGCTGAGCCACCCACACCTGCCCAGAGGGACAGCGCCGGGGGCAGATGAGTGGGCAGGAGTAGACACTGCATCCGAAACAGCTGAGCCTTCCCTCCTGCCCAACACCTGGGACTGGGGAGAAGGGAAACGGGGGGCCAGGGCAGCTCCCGTCCGTCTACGACACCCTCTTCCTATGGGGTCCAGAGCATCCTGACTCCAGGCCCTCCCACTGAAGAGCAAGCCACCCCACCAGCCCCAGCGCATCCAGCCCATTTGCTCAGCATCCGTACGTGGTGCCCCTAGCCTCTGGTTCCAGGCCCCTGACCTGGGCCCCGCCCACCTTGCTGTTCTGGATGAGGCGAATCAGGTGTTCAAAGCAGTTGTTGCTGAGGAAGGTGGCCTGCAGCACTGGCCGGTCCTCGCATGCCAGCATCATGGGGATGGCATCTGTGGAGGGGTCAAGGGTCAGCCCCGCCAAGCATCTTGCCAGCACCACCTCTGGTCAGCCTGAAACCTTCCTCCCATGCTGCCCAGGCCGGCCTTTCCATCACCACTTGGGGCTTCCCCTGCTAATGCCACCTCCCCGAGAGGCCATACACACCAAGCATGCTGACCCGCAGGGTGACATGGGCTTCTCCAGGGTCCGGGCTCGGCCCGGCTGGCCAGTCGGTATTAAGGATGCGGAAGTAGCCCTCCAGCAGGGCTCGGAGCTCTGGCCCCCGCGGGGGTGCGCGGCTGGCGTGCAAGACGTGTACAGTACCCACCAGCACCTCCAGGGCCAGCGGCACCAGGCGGGGGTCCTGGGCTGGCCTGTGGCCCCAGCCCCGCACCACATCCAGCAGACCCTGCACAGAGCCGGCACTCACAGCCTTCTGCCCGTTCTCCTGTAGGTGTGGGCAGAGATGGGGAGTTGGTTCACCCAGCAGAGAAACCCCGAGACAGCCACTCCCTGGCCCACAGTCTCCTCCAAGCCTACCTTCCCTCCCGCAAGAACAGCTCCAAAGAGGTGAATGAGACGCAGCAGGAGCACAGAAGGCAAGCGGTCTGCATCTCGCAGGCTCTCTGGACGGGGGAGGGGGCAAGACAAGGTCAGCAAGCTTGCAGGGCTGTGGGTCCAGGGGCCACACAAGAGGTGGGTGCCCTGGGGTGGCAGGGGGAGACTGGGAGATCACATCTCAAGGAGAAGACTGGCTCTGCGCTGGGAGTCTCTGAAGTGTCGTGACTCTGTGCCAGGGGTTCTCAGGAGGACACAGCCCTTCTTTGGGGAGCTTATAAGGGGCATGGCCCTGCCCTAAGAGCCTAGCCAGATCCCTGGATCCTTAATCCTGAAAGTGAGGACCCCAGGGTGAGCGCCCCCCATACACACTTCCCCACGGCAACCTAGGGTTTAGTTTCTTAGATGCAAATCTCCTGGTCCCTTTGCGCTGTGACGGTTGGAGCTTGCCGTGAGCAGCTCTGGGGGCCCTACAGTGTCTACTACACAGATACCCCACACACCATCCCCCACACCCGCACTGGGACTTCTAGGGGCTTTCACAGCGTCATATCTGGGAGGCCCACCTGGCCCTGCTCCAGCCAAGCTGGACAGGATGCCAGGACATGAACTGAAACCCAGAGAGCAGAAAGGACCAGCTCTGGGTCACATGAGTGTGTAGGGGCTGGGACCATGCAGGGCTGCCTTGACCGGTGGGATGGGGAGGGAGGCTTCCCCAGGAACAGCACCATGGCTGGAGAGCAGAGAGTGAGTGGGGCTGAAAAGGAAGGCTGTGGGGAGGAGCAGGATGGGATTCTGAGGGTGTCAGGCCCCCATAGAGGAATTTATAGCACAGAGAACAAAATCCTGCATGTATTAAGAAGAGTACTCAGGCTGTGGAACAGCAGAGCCAGGAAACTCCCCAGGGGCATCTCCCCTCTTGGAGGTGTTGCCCCCACTCCAGACCCAAGCCCACGGCTCCCTGGGGCAACCCAGAAACACTGAGATATTTTCTAGCCCAATACGCCACCGCCTTCCCAAGCTGGCCTGCCCCTGTCCAGGCAGCACCCTGCCCTAGTAGTGGCTTAGTGCAAGTCACTCAGTCATGTGCAACTCTTTGCCATCCCATGGACTGTAGCCCGCCAGGCTCCTCTGTCCAGGGGATACTCCAGGCAAGAATACTGGAGTGGGTTGCCATTTCCTTCTCCAGGGGATCTTCCCGACCCAGGTCTCCCACATTGCAGACAGATTCCTTTATCATCTGAGCCACCAGGAAAGACCCTGCCCTAGGCCCATCTGAGATCCTGGCCAGTCTCCCTCCAAAGAGAGGAGAGGGGAGACCCAGGGGCATAAGGTGCCCAGGGAGAACAGGTGCCCAGAGATGTCCTGAGGGGTTAGCAGGAAGGGGGGACACCTACTGTAGAGACTGTCATGCGGAAGTGAGGAGACTGGGGGGAGCTACAGGGACAAAAAGACTGGACCAGACAGTTTGAAGATGGTCCAGGCCAGAATGGGGTACAAGTCACTGGGGGGATCCAGGAGATAGGAGAGAAGCAGGGAGGCAAATCAATTCCCCCCTCAGAAAAGAAATTACTCATTTTGTGCAGACATGCCCTTCCTCTCCTCTCTGCCCCTCAACTCCCATTTCCCTATAGAGGCCCATTCACATTCCTTCTCCCAGCACCAAGTGCAGCCACAGTAAATGGGTCCTTACTACATGTGCGATGGGGAAACCACAGGAAGGGGCTCGGGTATGAGGGCGGGGCCAGATGGAGCCGAGTGGGATGGGGGTGGGGCCTGACCTCGGAAAAAGGCGCTGAATTCAGAGGGCAAAGCAGCTGGAGGGAACTTGTATTTGCTCTTCTCCTTGGCGCTGATGACTTCCCTGGTGGGGGGCGGGGATGGGGTAGGGGCCAAGGTGAGGCCAGCGCGTCACTCCTCCTGGGTCACACCCCCTCAGGGGCCTGCACCCCGGCCCCTCCCACCCCTGCACCTGGGCCACCCCATCCTCTCCCCGGTCTTCTCTGGGTCCTCTGCCAGTGGGCCACCTCTCACCCCCGGTGCTGGCGCCGCCAGGTCTGGTATGGGTCGAAGAGGCCCTCACAGAGGAGCAGGGCATGCAGGGCTACATTCTCTAGCTGGGGCCCACGGTCCTCCTGCGGTGGTGGGGGTCCTTTCAGCTGTAGGCAGACGGAGAGGGTGGAAGGCTGTTAGCTGGGCCGTGGCTACCACCTGCCACCCCCAGGGTAGAGGCCACCTCACCTCGGCCACCAACTGGGTCAGCAGCGCCAGCACCCGGGGCGCCAGCACCCGGCCCCAGCCCGCCTCTACGTTCTCAGGGTTCCTGATGAGTGAATGATGGGAGAGGTCCCAGTGATATGCCAGTCCCTACCCTGGGCCCCAGCTCCATGCCCTCCCACCGTGGAGAAGACAACAGGGACCCACCTACAGAGGATGACGAAGAGCTTGAGCAGCAGCAGGGCTTGTTCCAGGTCCCCAGCATCCAGCTGCTCGGCCAGCACATGCAGCACGTCCAGAGGGAGCAGCGGCACCTCGGCACCCACCTCCTCTGGCCTGCGGGGGGTGGGGGGAGGCGTCACTGGGCACCGAGGACCCCTCAGTCTCCCACCCTCTGAGGAGCTCCAGCCTCACCTGCGTGGCTCCAGAGAGGAGAGTGAGATGCTCTTCTCGAAGGCACCCACAAAGGCCTTCAGCCACTGCTGCAGGTAGCCCAGGTCCTTCTGCAAAGGAGGGCGCAGGAGGGGCACAGTGGACACAGGCGGGGAGTGAATGGGGGTGGAGAGAGATTGCAGGCAGAGCAGGAGGGGAGGTTACGGGTGGGGAGAGAAAGGGGGGAAGACAGGAAGTGGAAGGTCAACATCAGAGGACTGCCTGACATACTGACCACTCTCCCAGGCACCCCCGTCTGCACTTCTTGGCCTCCCAGTCTCTGCTCCCACTTCCTAAACTCTTGGGGATCCAGGCAAGCCTGACACCAGCAGGGGAGGAGCTTAAGTGTGTACATGTCTAGAGTGTGGCTGTGGCCCACAAGGGTGCTGGGGCTACAGGTCTCCAACCCACTAGCCTCCCTGAACCCAAAGCTCTGGGCTGGGCTCTCGCTTGCTACCTTCTCCCAGCTTCGCAGGCACCACCTCCAGGAAACCTTCCTGGACTGTACATCTCAGGATGCATGTGCACCATCGACCAGGCAGAGCCATGCACACACAACACCCCACCCACATGTGCAGGCGCAATGCCTGACCTCACCCCAGGAACCTCCACCCACCCTGGCTGGTTACCTGGACCCCAGGTCCCAGAGCTGGTTCCATGGGCAAGAGCGACAGCGGCTGAGCCCAAGTCTGGGCGCCACCAGCCAGGGAAACTTTGGTGTGAACGGGAAACGTCCCCTCCCGCCCTGGCCCCTGGGGCAGGAAGCGCAGAGTCACGGTGGGGGAAGGGGGCCGCTTCCTCCCGGCAGACCGCAGGGATGTGGGGGGGCCTGGGGCACCCAGGGCCCAGCAAAAGAAGCTGTGAAGGACCCAGCCTAGCGCCGGGGGTGGGGCCTGCAGCACAAAGGGGCGGGGGTCACACTGCCCTGGGTGGAGTTTGTGGACAGAAACTAGTTGTACAGGCGTGAAGTTCGGCCTATCTAGGGACAGGCTGTGGTCCCTACTACAATAGTGCCCTTCATTCAGGGCACCCACAGCTCCCTGAGCAGGGTCTGAGGCCTCTGGCCCAGGAAATGATACTGGAAGACTCATCCATACCTTTGCCCTGCCCTCAGGCCAAGTCTTGTCTTGGCTCCCCATCGGCCCTGCAGGTCTCTTTGCTTCAGGGACACAGGTAAGCCCCAGACAGCCCTGACCTCTAAGCTCCTCCCAGGGCATAAAGTGGGCGGTAGCCTGGAACTAAGCTCCTCCTTCCGTCCCTCCACCTTCCCTCCTTCCACGAAGGCGTCATCTGGAGCTCCCATCTAACAGTAGGGCCCAGAAGGCAACTTTCTTTCCCAGGGGCAGAGGGGAAGGACAGGGACTAAAGTGGAGAAACTTTACGGGCCAGGGACTCATCACAGGCAACACCCCGATACTGTTCCCCTGCTGCCAAGACCTCAACTCCAGGCCCTGCACAACTATCTTTGCATGGACAGCTCATTTTCTGGCCACTTGTGGGCCTCAGACCACAGGGCCAGGACTGAACGGGCCCCAGGGAAGAGGGCCTGACCCCAGCAGACTGGGCCAGGCCCCCCAGAAACTGCGGCAGAGCAGCCCTCCACCCCGTGGTTGAACCCTCTCATACATTTTGTCACAGAGCTGAGACCCAGGCAGCTCAGAGAGAGGGTGCGGCCACCCAGGTGCACACCATGAGGACTTTCTGCCGGTCAGTTCTCTTTGGTGACCTCGCCACCCTATGCTGCTGGCCGCCTCCCTGCTCACCTACCTCTGTCCATTCCATACCTCTCCTCTCCACAGACCAGCAAGGACCCAGCATGCCCAGCCCTGAAAACACCAGAGCCGGCCAGGGCTCTCAAGACTATTTCTTCTGAAGTCTTCCCATGGCAGATGGGAAAACGGGGGGCCCCTGAGGGGATGCCTCATGCACTACCGCAGCTGCAGCTGTGCCTCTGAGGATGCTAAAAGCCAGACCCGTGTACTAGGCCAGGCCCACTTACGGTGGCTAGAGTCAGTCAGCCCAGCTGACCACACAACTCACGACTCTGCCTTGGTGATCCCACAGATCCCAGTCTACCTGCAGAACTCTCCCAACACCATCCTCCCTTCTACTCCTAAACCACCCCTAGTCAAGCCACCGTCTCTCCCACCCAATACATGAGTCTCTTTTGCCCACTGTAGCTCTGATGAGCACCTATAAGCCACATATGATCATGTCCTCCCTCCCTGGACCAAAGATAAAGGCTCAATTGCTAAGGCAGGCATCCTGGGTCCCTAGTCCAAGCAGGGCCTGCTTCTCCAGCCTGTCTGGCCTTCGTATCTGTGATGCATACTCTCCTGTGCAGGCCTCTGCTCCCCACCCAGGCCCCGCTGCCGTCTGTGACTTGTGCTTGTGGTACTTAAGCAGGAATCCTTCACCCTCTTCATATCCATCACCTCGATCGGCCCTCCCAGACCCGGACAGGCCCCCTCAAACTCTGCACACCTCCTGCTTCCTGTCCCTAGAACCATATCCTCTGCCTGTCCGGTCTTGCAGACTTCCAGCAGGTCCAGGCTGAGGCAATGCAGGCGGCAGCCTCGGTGGGTTCTGGAGGGGTCTCTGAAGCACAGGACTAGGCAGGGGAAGGGGTAACTGCCTGTCTTGGCTCTGTGGGTCTCACCTCTTTACCCCTGGACGCCTCAGCCTGGCTCTAACCCGGGTCCTATGACTTGAGGCTGCAGTGCTGGGGACTGGGAGGCTGAGCAGAGCAGGGGCCTTGTGCATGGAGGCAGTGCCACGTGCAGAAGTTTCCAGAGCCTGAAAGAGGCCGCTGTGCTGCCTGGGCTCCCACACTCCTCTCAATGCTCCGCCTCGCCGGCTCCTCCTTCCCACTCCAGCTCTGAACAGGAGCATGGGCAGGCCAGCCCACTCCCTACCCCACCTGCCTGGCCCGGGGTCCCAACCCTGCCCCTCCCGTCAGGAAGGTCAGGAGCAGCCACACTCCGCCCTGGGCCCTGCAGCCGGGAGAAACTGTGGGTGTGGGGGAGGTCAGTTTCCCGGGGCGGGGGGGGGGGGGCGGTTCTCAGAGTCATCCCTGTAGGGACCCCAATTTATGCCCCACCAGCCTTGAGGACACTCAGTGCTGAGGGAGGGGAGCTCCCGAGGGCTGGTGAGGCCCTGGATGGGCAGGGAACCACCACTTCCTCAAACTCTGAGGTAACTGGGAGGATGGGTGGGCATGGCTGTCTGTCGGGGGGACAGGGACCACTGAGTGCCTGGCGCCATGCTGAGACCTGCCTGCCCTACCCCAAGCCTGACAACTGCCCCGGCTTACTCTGTGTCCCAGGCCCCAGACTTTGCCCCAAATCCCCCATCACCATCAAACACGAAAGTTCTTTAAACAGCACCCAGCGCCCGCCAGGGCACATCGGTTACACCACTGTTGGGGCAGCTGGCCGGCCGCTCTACCACAAGCTCAGGGTATGTCCACTGCCGCCTCCTCCAACTGAAGCCCCACTGGCATGGTGCCCACCTCACCTCCAGCCTCACGTGCCACATTCACTGGATGCCCCGCTGGGTATTACTCACTGTCCCCACCCCCGCAGGTCTGCATGTGTTTGGCTTTCCGTGCTTCCTCTGCCTGAACATTCCCTATCAGACTCAGCACCTCCCGCAAGATGCAGCTCTGTCTGGAACTTCAGAGTTCGGGGGTCCCACACTGAATGTGGGTAAGGGCGTGGGTTCTGGAGTCCAGTCCCGATTCTTACACTTGGTAGCTTACTTAACAGTAATCTCTCAAAAGGGAACCCTCCTACACTGTTGGTGGGAATGCAAATTGGTACAGCCACAATGGAGAACAGTAGGGAGGTTCCTTAAAAAACTAAAAATAGAGCAATCATATGGCCCAGCAATCCCACTCCTGGGCATATATCTGGAAAAAAAAAAAAAACAAACATTCTTTGAAAAAAATACATGCACCTCAGTGTTCACTGCACCACTATTTACCATAGCCAAGATAGGGAAGCAACCTAAATGTCCATCAACAAAGGAAAGAATAAAGAAGATGTGGTATATATATACAATGGAATATTATGCAGCAATAAAAAGGAACAAAATAATGCTATTTACAGCAACATGAATGGATCTAGAGATTGTCATACTAAAAGAAGTCAGGCAAAAAGACATATTATGTGCTATCACTCATATGTGGAATTTAACTTTTAAAAAGTGATATGGATGAACTTATTTACAAAACAGAAATAGACTCACAGGTTTAGAAAACAAATTAATGGTTACCAAAGGGGAAAGGTAGAGGCGAAGGATATATGGGAAGGTTGGGGTTAACATACACATACACACACATATACACATACATATATATATAATAGATAATTATAAAGGAGTATAGCATAGGAAACTTTATTCAGTGCTCTAAAATAACCTATATGAGAAAAGAATAGACATATGTACATGTGTAACTAAATGACTTTGCTACACACCTGAAACCAACACAGATTGTAACTCAACTATACTCCAATACAAACAAAAATCTAAAAAACAAAAAAAACAAAACATTAACCTGTTTCAGCTGCCTCTTTAAAAATCCTTGCTTTGTTTAACAGGTAAAGGCTCCCCAACCACACCCACCAGCATGTGGTAAGGTGAGTGGGCTCTGCCTTCCCAAGCCCTTGGCATTCTATAGCATCCCTCTCTTCTTCCCCACCCACCTCCATGAGTGACAGATGAGAGGCAGACCTTGGCTCACTGGCTGAACCAAGGTCCCAAGGGCTACTCCCCAGCTGGGTTGTCCAGGCAAGTGGAATCGGAGGATCATGGTGGACCCTGGGTTAGTGTTAGGAGCAGGGTAGGGAGAGCAGACCGAGGCTCCATAGTGGTGACTCCTCCCAGTCAGCACCCCTTCTCCTGGAACAGGCAAACAGAAATGGGATAAGGTGGATGGAGCCCGATCAGGATGACCTCTTTCAGGCCTGGGTGTCTTCCCAGTCAGCATCAGGAGGGGGATGGCAATGTCAAGCTGAAAGTGGCTTTGGGCTACACCAGGAAGACTGGAGGCCAGACTCGGAGGACCTCAGGCCAAGGAATGAAACGAAGATGGGGACTTCTCCAGGGCCAAGGCAAGTGAGACTAGTGGTCCAAGGGCCTAGGTGGCTGGGCAAGCTGCTCCCCTTACCTGGGGAGGGGTTCTTGAAAGGCATGGACCTTCTGGTCTCCGAAACACCCCTAGGGCTTAACCTTCCCCTTGTCCTATCACTATGGAAACCAAGAATTTCCTTTCAGGGTCCCCATAGTAACCGACCTGTTTCCATGGGGACCCCACACTTCCACATCAGCTCCCCAGTTGCCATAACAACTCCAGTGATTACCAGCCCCTCCCCCAACTCTGGGCTCTGTGCTACTCTCCCCATTACCTCAGTCTCTCCCTCTTCAGTTGCCTCAGTAATGAAGGCAGGGAGGAGGAAACCCTGGTTGCCCCTATGAGGTATGGAAGGGGATTGGTGTGGCCAAGCAGGTCCTTTTCCTCATCTCAAGAGGGTGAACTGAGGCATAAGAAGAAATATGGCCCAGCTAAGGTCCCAGAGGGAGCAGAGGGCCTGACTAGGTTTCCATGATGCAGTAGAGCTCATCGGTCAGGGTGAGGGACCAGGAGGGGTGGGCAAAGCAAGGTCAGCTGGAGTTCTCACCTGACCTCCCTGGAGCCCCGTGTCCTCAATGACATAAACGGAGTTCAGCCTGGGGTCCACACCTGCACCCTCAACATCTGTCCCGACCTTTGGGTCCCCAAGTGCCCCTCAGCTCTCATGCACCCCAGTGCTCCCTTTCACTGGAGGGCTACCGAGCAACACTGCTGCTCCAGCTGCAAGGGGGCCGCTCATCTGCAACATTTGCATCACCTTTACACACCAGTTGCTAGCCTTTGGGTGCTGTCCCCAGTCCCCTTATCCTTGCACCCACTTCCTAAGCCCTCACTGGGGAAGCCCTGCTGGGGGGGTCCTCTCGGTGTGCTGCCACCCGTCCCTCTCACTCCTGACATCCTGCCTCTCATATTTCCCATGGCCATGTGCCTGATCCTCCCTGTCCTGCGCCCTCAGATCTCAAGGCCCAAACTCCGTCCTCTGGCACCACATCCCTGACCAGTCACTGCTCTGGGGCCTAATGCCTCCATTCAGCTATTCAGCTAATACCCAGGGAGCACCTACTAAATATGAGGTGAAACTGTGGAGCAGCAAGCACAACGGGTGTGCAAACGAGGACATGCCTGGGCTTCAGTCCAGCTCAGTCAGGGTGGGGGGGACAGGGCGCAGACCCACCTGAGTCCTGCCCACGGGGCTAGATCTTTCCTGGGCAAAGGAGCACAGGACGGAGGCTGGCTGGAGCTCTGCTGGACAACCTTCCTACGACCCCGCCTTGGTTTCCCCGCTAAGGCCCTGGGAGGCTTGGACTGAATGATGTCTAGGGCGCACTCTGCTCCTCCTTCAGTAGCCACCCACAGCCCCCTCACCCACTCGTGGCCCCCAGAGGTACAGGGTGAGTGGGGCTGAATCTAGGGTCTGTGAGGGGAAAGGAAGGGCAGAAACGGGGGTGCTCCCTGGGCGGGCCCAAACCCACAACTGGGGAAACAGGTTTGCCAGCTGATGTCAGCTCTCACTGCTGAAGGGAGGGGTGAAAGTATTGGGGGACCTACTGGCTGGGTGGCTGGCCAGCTCAGGGTTTCTTAATAGCCTCTATCAGTTCAACCCCTTACCTATCTTCCCCTCCCCTGAGCACACACACAATAGGTCCCTGCAGGGCTCTGATGAGGACAGCCACCAACCACTCCAACCACTCCCTGGGAGCTCAGTGCAGAGGGTGGAGACCACGTTCCGGGAGCAGGAGCAGGACCAAGCCGGCAGGAAGGCCGTGCTGGGAGGCTGGCTGGAGCTTCCTCTCCCCAGGAAACCTGGCCCCTCCCGGCTCCGGGGTTCACACTCATATCCTGGATTTGTTTGCCTGGCCCCAGGCTGTCCCCTGCCTGCCCAGGCTTCCAAGGCTACAACCAGCTAGCCTGTGCCCCACACCTTCCAAATGAGGTGAGGAGTAGGAGGGGGAGAAGGGACTCAGCACAGGTGAATTCTAAACACCTGTGAGGGACTGCCTGCCTGCAGAGCTCAGCTAGAAGGGGCAGCAAGAGGCACCCATGTTGGAGGTACAGTTCTGGGAAACCAAGACACACCTTCCCCCAGCAGCATGCCACCCTGCCCGAAGACCCACCATTAACAGCCCTCAGACTCATCACCTCATTCAAGCCCTTCACCTGATCACGGAGAAGAAACTCACAACCAAGAACCCGCCCACGACCACGGGGACAATCAGAAGCACAATTAACATCCCGCAGATCAAGCCCCCCTTCACCTGGTTACAACTGAAGGAAGTGAAGACCAAGAACCTGCCCGCAACCACGAGGGCAATGAGAAGCATAAGGGCCAGTGGCAAGTTTCCTCCTAAAGCTTTTCCCCATCACCAGGACCAGTCTTTGGACATAGAGACAGATAAGCCGGGGGAACAGGATCCAATGAAGCAGGGAAGCAGGAAACTTCTCTGGCCTAGACCAGTCATACTGGCTACCCCAGTCATACTGGCTACCCCTCTGCAGAGTCCAGGCCACTCCAGGCCAGGACTGTGCCAAATTTACAGATATGGAAACGGAGCTCAGGGTGTAAACAGTATGCATGCCCTGAATCACACAAAAGATGGACTCTACTCCGTTCACTGCCTCCTGCCAGATGCCTGGATTTCTCACCACCCAAGCGGGCTCAAGAAGCTATGGCCTTTGTGGCCTGGATTCCTGGTCCCTGGGGCCCCAGACCTAGCCTACAGTCCCGAGAGACAGTGGGCTAGCCTCTTCTCAGAGGGCCCGCTGATATGAGCATGAACTTCCCCCCAGCGCCCAGATCAGGAGCATACAATGGTCCATTGTGCCCAAGGTGCACCTGAGCCAGGAGTGTGATGCCAGGCAGGTGCAGGGAGGAAGGTTGGTGCTGGGTGAAGGGCAGAGGGGTGTTGCCCTGGGTTCTCTCCCTGGTTCTCTCCCAGAAGGAAAATGGGGCCCTATGTGTTCGATACAGTTTGGGGGACACCTGTGTTGCTCCCATCACCTTGAGGCCACTTAAGGTAATCAATGAGGCAGGATGAGAATCTCAGGAGACAATGGTATCCCTCCATCCCTTTCAAACATCCCTCCCAGCTTGTCTGCATTCCCCGTCTCCACCCTCAGCATCCAGAGAAAATCTTTTCTTTGGGCTGGACCCCCGGTAACCCACACCCTCCTCCGCGCCCGGGGTTGGGGTGGGGCCGGCTGGGGTCAGGAACTCACCACGGTCAGTTCGCTGCAGCGGATCTGATGAGTTGACCCAAGACCGAAGTAGGGACCTCCCACCCAGCCCACTAGACCAAGACTACCCAACTGGGCGCAGCCGTCAGGAGGAACAAGCCCAAATGTAAAGTAAGCCTCCCAACCCGGCCAGTCTCTTTCCCGCCCCCGCCGGGGCCTCAGTTTCCCCATCTGTAAAAGGTAAAAGCCGGCTTGGTCCAGGCCCCTCTCCTCCGGCACAACCGATGCTACCCAGTCCGCACCCATGAGGCTCCAGTGTGGCGCGCGCCCGTAAGGACCGACCCCCAGGTGTAAACGCCAGAGGCACCAGCGGGCCGGGGGCGCACACGTGCGTGCGGAGCCGGAGCAACCCCGGCTCGCGCGCAGATACGCAGCCCAGGTTGTGCCGGGCGCAGGTGCAGCAGGCGCCGGGCGCGCGGAGCTGGGGGCCCGGCGGGCGCGGGGCGGGGCGGGCTCACCTGCGCGTAGTAGAGCAGCCACAACTCGTAGAGCCGCTCCGAGGCGGCCATGGCCCGATCGGGCTCCGGCGCTGCCGCACACCACCTGCCGCCACCGCCTCCTCCTCCGCGCCGCCCGCCAGTTGCCCACGGCCAGGCCCATGAGCGGAGGGCGTCACTCCAGGGCGGAGCGGCGCGGTACTACTGGGGGAAGTAGTACTGGCCCCCGCCGCGCTCCTCCTCCTCCCGGTCGGCCGCCGCCCGGCTTCCTGCACTTCGGCGGCTGCCACCGCCGCCCCGCCCCTCCCGGGACCGAGCAGAAGGCGGGGAGCCCGGCGGGAGGAGGAGCCTGAAGTCAGGGCGGCCCGAAGGGCGCCCAGCGGCCCCGCCCCCTCCCAGTGCCTCGGGTAGGGCCAATCTGAGCCTTCCGGACTAGGGTCGGGGTCTGGGATTCCAGGCTTGCCCCAGGTCTAGACCTGACCGACAAGCAGCCCGCCTGGCTGGAACGGCCACCATTCGTGCAAGGGAGAGGCTCGCGGGCTTGGGGGAAGGGGCTGCAGGCCGCGTGTAGATGGACAGTGCCCTTCAACAAGTTGTGAGGACAGTAACCGTGACGACCACTTGTAGAACTTACTACGTGCCAGGTGCTGGTCTAAGAGCTTTATGCGGAGACCCAAGTGCCACCTTTTTTTTAATCCTATTGTTAGTGGAGCAGGATAGTGTGACAGGAGTGTGGAGTGGGGCGAGGGGATAAGAAAACTAGGACAAAACTCAAATAGCTCTGGGCGAGCAGTTTCCTCCACCTGTTTAGCAGTAGTCTTCACCTCGCCTGGATCCCCTCCTTCAGGAAGCCTTCCTAGATGCTCCAAGTGGAGGCAGCCTCCACTCCAGGGTTCAGCATTTGGTTCACATCTTTTAACTTCAAGAGGATAAAGGCTAAAGGGTGCCTCGTGTCTCTGTTTGACAGGCAGAGAAACTGAAGCCCCGATGGACCAAATGAGGACCATTTGGGCAGCATGAACAGGGACAGATGCCGGACAGTTTTCAGACCCAGTGCCACCATCACCCCTGGGCCTCTTTCTTTCCCTACTTCCGCCACCCCCAGCTCCCTGAGAAGTGAGGAGGGCCCTTGGTGGCCAAGGGTAAGGCCCTCTATTGGGGCTGCGGGGGGTGGGGGTGGGGTTGCAGGACCCAGAGAGTTACCATCAATTGGAGGAATTGACTAGTCTGGAGCCCACTAGATCCCTGATGCCAAGAGGAGACAGACTCTGTCTCCATACCCATCCTATTCTGTCCTCGTGGGTTCACGGGCATCTCCTCCACTCTGGCCTTTTCCCCTGCCCCATCCATCCTACTTCTGACATTTCCTGAGCACTGACTACCTTCGTATTGTGTATCACCTGGATACCTGGAAGGACACCCCACACAGTGCAAGGGAGAGAGCACCAAAAGGCCCAGGTTACAGAGGTCAAGAGGGTCATTTGTGGGGACAGGCTAAAAAGGGTTGTGTGGCCCTGGAGATCTCTGTTGGGAACTGGGAAGGAAAGGAGTGGGTGTCCACCTGCTGTCAGACTGGGAGACCGCAAGCAGGGAACAGCCTTGTTGAGACAAGTCACCAGTGTAGGCGGGCGGGTGGGGGGCATGGCCTCCTCTCCTCAGATGGGAGGAAGTGTGGCTCTGGGAACCTGGATAGGCTATCAGAAGGTACTGACTTCGACCAAAGAGGTCTGTCTGTTGTAGGTTGTCAGGGCATGTTAATTAACTTGGGAAAGGATACCTGGCAGCTCCAGCTGCGGAGCGGTGCACCTATTGGTGCACCACTGTGTGCGCCACACCGTCAGCTTAGTTCTCAGGAACTAAGCTCAGGATGGTCTCTTGGGGCCCCCTGGGCCAAGCTGGGGTTTGCTCTTCTTCAGGTTAGGTAGTCTGGCTCTAGGTACTCTGCCACCCCATGAGGGATTAGGGGTGGGAGGGGAGCAACCTTGAACCCAGAGAAAAATGGTCATTCAGCCAAGCCCTGCTCTGCTCAGGCTCTGTCTGAGCTGACAGCGGCCAGAGACGGGCCCAGGGGCCCATGAACAAGTGTATCATGGAAGCCACTGGTATCTTTAGAGGAAAGGAAAGGCAGACCACTTAATCTGGGGTCGGAATGGAGTCAGGGAAGGCATTCGAGCCTTGAAGAATCAAAGTGGACAAAGATGGGTCAGTTCAGTTCAGTAGCTCAGTCGTGTCCGACTCTTTGCGACCCTATGGACTGCAGCACGCCAGGCCTCCCTGTCCATCAGCAACTCCCGCAGTTTACTCAGAAAAAAAAGATGGGTCAGCGAATTGCAAAGGGGCGCCTAGGTAAAAACCAGAGAGAGCGATGCGCTCTATCCTCCTTCACTCAGGTCTGGCTGCTCTTGCCGCTTTTCTTCCTAATTGGCATTGGACGAATCGAGCCTTGGAGCCTTCTTCACCGGCCCCGAAGAGTTCGGAGAGTCGCGAGGGAGGAAGAAGGCGGGTCCGTTGGTTGGCTTTCAGGTCTTCCTGCTCTCCCATTCTCGTCCCTGGATTGGCCGCGAGAGGCTCATCTACACCTTGGGCCTGCGCGCTGAGGGGCGAAAGAAGGTTGGGGGAGGGGGTTGTCTGTGGGCAAGATGGCGGCGACTGCAGCCGGTGTGGGCCGATTAGAGGAAGAGGCGTTGCGGCGAAAGGAACGGCTGAAGGCCCTACGGGAGAAAACCGGACGCAAGGTGAGGAATGCCCTGTGAGAGCCGTGGCTGAGGTAACCAACGTTTGGATCCGGCATAGCGACGAGAGGGCAGGGGGCTGCTGGGAAAAGGCAACGGCCGAGGTCACGCATGCGCGCTGTTGGAGCATGCGCACTGCGTCTGTGCCGGCCCAGTGTGGCGTTGCTAGAACTGTTAGTCCTTCGCTGGTGCTGTCGCGCATGCGTAGCGACGGGTAGGGCAGTGGTCGTCGCTCCGCAGTCCCTTTGGCCTCTGTGTTTTCCGTATGGGACTCCAGGGCCACTACGAGTTTCGCATGGTCATTGGTTTAGGCGTGGTTTGTTCGCGTCTGAACACGCTGAGTGTTCCGTTTTCCCATGACCGTCCGGCCTGTGTGCCAGAGCGCTCGGAAAACGGCAGTACGTACTGTACTCTGGGCGCCCAGCTGAAAGCCTTGAGTGCAGAAACCGACAAGAACGATCCATTTCTAGATTAGGGTAGACTTCGGGGAAAGAGGCGGGCGCTTAGTTGTTTACCAGACTCTTCTTTGGGGCTGGACCGTCTAGTCCTACTGGTTGCCAGACTTGGAAGCGTTGTTCCTTTGTCTTGTTTGACACCAAAATGGCCTGGTTCTGTTTCTACTTTGTTCATCTCGAAAGTAATCGAGGGAAAGGAGAACTCTGAGGCTCACTGCTTCTGTGCGAACCCTGGACCTGTCACTTGGGGTTGTGGGATGTGGGACAAATTGCTTCATCTCCGTGAGCCTCGGTTTCTTCATGTCTCCAGTGGAGGGTAACAACCCCTAAACGTTCGTTCTCACTGGGTTATTTACTGTTAGATTATCTATATGCAAGAGCACTGGAGACTGTAGAGTACAGAGGATGGACGTTGTTTATTCTGCTGTGTTTGGATGGGCAAAAACTTTGTCCTCAAGTGTGCAAATTACAAAGGATGTTAAATATCTAGACCTGCAAGGGATTGGGGAAAACAGGGAGGCCATTTTCCAACTAAAAAAAAAAAAAAAAAGGCAGGTCCCTTTTGTTTGTTACCTTTCTGCATGGCTCTCTGATGTCCTGCTAGAAAAGAGGAAGGGGAAGTAATAGAGAGTGAAAGCCAGCAGAATTGCCTTCTGTGTTTATTGGCAACTTTTCGGTCCTGTCCGACAGTCATCTCTGCAAATTTCATCGCCCAGGCATGCTCAGGACCTCAACTTTATTATTATTTTTTTTTAGGACCTCAATTTTATAAACATTAGCTAGTCGACTGGAGCTGTTGGCTTAGATTTAGGGCCCAGATGATTGAAATTTGGGTTTGAGGGCAGAATACAAAGAACAAAACAGCATCCTGAATGCCCCTTACAATGGGAAGGAGGCCTAGGCTATCAGAAAACTGACCTTTAAATACACTATATATTTATTTTTGGCTGTGCTGGGTCTTTATTGCTGAGTGGGCCTATCTCTAGCAGCAGCGAGCTGGAGCTACTCTGTGGTGCACAGGGCTTCTCATCGAAGTGGCTTCTCGTTTTGTGGAGCTCTGGGATACAGACGCAATAGTTGTGGCACCCGGGCTTAAGTTGCTTCGCAGCATGTGGGATCTTCCCAGATCAGAGGTTGAACCCATATCTTTTGCATTGGCAGGCTGATTCTTTACCACTGAGCCACCAGGGAAGTCCAAAACTCAGCTTTTAAGAGGGATTCTCTCAATGGGCTGAAAATACGAGCCTATTTTTTCCCTTTGCTTTAAAAAAAGTTGTGTAGAATATACATAAACACAAAATTTACCATTTTAAGTGTACAAGTCGGTGTCATTAAGGACATTCAGAATGTTATATAACTATACCACTATTTCCAACACTTTTTCATCATCCCAAATGGAAATCTGTGCCCTTTAAACAATGTCTCTTTCCCCTGTCTCCCCAGCTCCTGACAACCACCATTCTTTCTGTTTCTTTACTATTCTAGGTATCATATAAGTAGAATCATGTAGTACTCGTCTCTCTGTTTAGCGGCTTATTCATTCAGCATAATGTCAGGGTTCATCCATGTTGTAGCATGTGTCAGGATCTGTTAGCAGGCAGTTGGATTGCTTCTGGGTTTTAGCTGTTGTAAGTATGTAGAGGGTGTACAAACATCTATTTGGGTCTCTGTTTTTGCACTTATATCCAGGAGAATTTGGGGATCCTACAGTAATTCGGTGTTTAATTTTTTGAGGAACCGCTGTGTTTCCCATAGCAACCACATCATTTTACATTCCCAGTGGCAGTGCTTAAGGATTCCGGTTTCCCCACATTCTTGCCAATACCTGTTATTTTCTGTTTTGTTGATTATATACATACTAATTGTGGTTATAGTTTTGATTTGCATTTCTCTGATGGTTAGTAATATTGAACATCTTCTCATGTGCCTATGGCTATTTGTGTGTTTTTTTTTTTTTTTTGAGAAGTGTTTATCAATCCTTTCCCCATTTTTTTTTTTTCTTTTTGCTATTGCTTTGCTCATTTTTTAATTGGGTTTTGACTGTAGTTGTTGAGTTGTAGGAGTTCTTCATGTGTTCTGGATATTAAGCCTATATCAGATAGGTGATTTGTAAATATTTTCTCCCACTCCCAAGGTTGTATTTTTACTTTCTGATAATGTCTTTTGATGTGCTGAGACTTAAATTTTGATGGTCATTTTCCCTTTTTCTGTTGTTGAGGCTGCTTTTGGTATTGCACCTAATGAACCATTGTCAAATAGAAGATCATGAAGCTTTTCCTCTGTTTTTTTCTAAGAGTTTTATAGTTTTAGCTCTTTCATTTAGGTCTTTGATCCATTTCAAGTTAATGTTTGTATATGGTATAATGTACTTTCTTTTGCATGTGAAGGTCCTGCTTTCCCGGTACGATTTGTTGAAAAGACTGTCCTTTTCTCTATTGAATGTTCCTTGTACCCTTGTTGAGAATCATTTCACCATATATGCAGGAGTTTATTCCCGGGCTCTCTCTCCTGTCCCATTGGTCTGTTGTTTGTCCTTAGGGCTGTATCACACTGTTTTGATTACTGTAGCTTGGTAGTAAGCTTTGAAATCAAGAAGAATGAGTCCTCCAACTTCATTCTCTTTCAAGATTCTTTTGGCTATTTGGGATTCCTTGAGATTCCATATGGATTTACTTTTATTTTTTCTGTTTGTGCAAAAAGCACCATTGAGATTTTGATAGGGATTGCTCTGAATCCATAGATCATTTTGAGGAGTATTGCCATCCTAACAGTATTGTCTTCCAGTTCAAGAGCAAGGGATGTCTTTATGTTTATTTACATCTTCAATTCCTCTCAGCAGTGCTCTCTAGTTTATACTGTACAAGTCTTCAGCCTCGTTGGTAAATCGGTATTAATGTTCCTCAGTATTTTATTCTTTCTCGTGCTGTTGTAAATAGAGTTGTTGTCTTAAATTCCTTTCAGGTTGCTCATTGCCAGAAGTGCTGCTGATTTTCATCAGTTGATTTTGTACCCTGGAACTTTGCTGAATTTGTTATTGTTCCTGAGTTTTTTGTTTTTATTTTTATTCTTGTTTGTTTTTATCTGGCTGGGTTGTTTGTCTGTTTTGGTCGACTCTTTGGGGTTTTCTGCATATAAGATCATGTCATCATTGAACGTCCTTTTTTGGCAGGTCTAGCTAGGAGCTCTTGACTATTCCACTCATATAGGCCTTTTCCCGCTTACAAAGGGAAGTTAGAATTTTTAGTTGATTCTTCAGTTTCCACACAGTGGTGTCAATGGTGCAGCAGTGGTAGGCGATGAAATGTTGTTTGGTTTGTCTGCACATGGGTTATTAGAGCTAGTACTCCTTTCGTTCAGCAGATGTCTATTGAGCGTGCACTGTGCACCAGTCATTCAGACGCTGGAGGTACCACAGTGAACCAAGCAAACAGAAGCCTGTGCCCCGGGCAGCTTCCATTTAGCTGGGGGAGCACACAGTCGAGCAAAATGTATCTCACGTTAGATGGAGATGGTGTTATGAAGAAAAGGAAAGAAGGAAGAGAGATGGGGCATAGATGGTGCTCCTGTTTTACTCAGTAGCTCTGGCAGTTTAATTTCTTTATTAAAGGCAACAGTATTTTCAGATTTAACATGGTTAATGATACCACCTGCCTGGCTTATCTTATCTGGTGTTGATGACAACCTTGAGAAGAAGGAAGAGGGCTAATTTGTAGGTAGAAGCACTGAGACCAATAAACATGAGGCGGTTTTATTTGTCAGGTAACGAGGAGGTACCCTAAATGAGCGCCGGGGTGGAGGGACACGAGAACGGGGTGGCTGTCTTTACTCACTGAATGGGACTGGTTTCTCTGAGGCAGAGTGGGGAAGGTTGAGAAACCTTCCTATGTATTTGTGATTCCTTGAGGTTTTATGAATTACATCCCCCCAAAAACAACAGTGGCAAAAGAGTATAGACCTCAATCCAAGCTGCCCACATACCTTAATCTTTTCTGGTTAAGACCCTAACTAGTCCTGATTCTGGCCCTTCTTCACACCAGCAAGGATGGGTGTGGCCTTATTTGCCACAGTTCCTTTTCTTTCTTTTTGATATATTTTTTTATTTTGGTAAAATCTGGGTGACCTAAAATTTGCCATTATACTGTTTTTCATCGGCATTAAATATATTCACAAATGTTGCGCAACCATCACCACTATTTCTGCAACGTTTTCATCACTCTAAACAGAAACTGTGCAGCCATTAAGCAATAACTCCCCATTCCTGTCTTACCGCAGCCCCTTGTAGCTGCTAACCTACTTTCTGTCTCTCTGAATTTGTCTAATGTAAATATCCCATATAGAAAGGAATCTTTCAGTATTTGTTCTTTGTATTTGGCTTATTTCACTTAGTGAAATAATGCTTGTAATTCTGGGTCCATCCATTCCAGTATGTAACAGTTTCCTTTTAAAAGCTGAATAATATTCCATTATATACATATATATATATATGTACACACGCACACTCACCTTATATATATACACACAACACATTGTCTAGTCATCTGTTCATGGACACCTTTGGACAGTTGTGGTTAGTACTGCCATTGGTATATTGGTGTACTTTTTGGTGTATAAATCTTTGAGTCCCTGTTTTTAATTCTTCTGAGTATCTATCTAAGGAGTGGAATTACTTGTAATTCTGTGTTTAACTTTTTGAGAAACCGCCGAACTACTTCCCACAGCAGCTGTATCATTTTCCACTACCACCCGCAATGCATGAGGATTCCAGCCTCTCTACATACTTGCCAAGACTTGTGATGTTCCTTTAAAAAAAAAAAATTCTAGCTCTCCTGGTAGGTGTGAAGTGGTGTCTCATTGTGGTTTTGGTTTGCATTTCCCTGATGATTATTGCTGTTGAGCACCTTTTTATGATTTTCCATTTGTATATGTTCTTTGGAGAAATAGCTATTCATGTCCTTTGCCCGTTTTTAATTGGGTGGTTTGTCTTTCTGCTGTTGAGTTGTGGTTGATTTCTTTACATATTCTGGATATTAAACTGTGGTCAGATATGGGATTTGCAAGTATTTTCTCCCATTCTGTGGGTTGTCTTTTCACTTTATTGGTAGTGTCCGTTGATCCACGACAGTTCTTAAAATTTTGATGAATGCCGATTTATCTTTTCTTACCTTTTGTTACCTGTGGTTTTAGTGTCATATTTAATCTTCACAGTTCTTGAGTGACGTTATTGTTGGGGTAGATGCCTGGGAAAAAGACAGTCAAGAGTCTACAGTCAGAGTTAATTTTCCAGCCCACAGTCATTTCCTGTGGGACCTGTGAGTGGGAAGGAAGTATAGCCTGCCTGCTGCTGGCAGATAGGAAGCGAGGGGTCTCCTCACCCAGAGAGGAAGTGGTGCCCCGCTTTTATAGTTCATTCCTCTGATGTGAGGACGAGGCCGCTGTGGGGCAGACTCCAGGCTTGAGCACTGCCTCAGCCTGTTGGTGGAGAGTGCCTGTCTGCCCCTTGGGGGTGGCTCCCTGCTGGCCCCTAGACTCAGTGGTAGGTCCTTCATTGATACCATCTGTGCGCATGGTTTTGCTGGAGGTATCATGGTTTCAGGCATGAGGTTGATTTTCCTCATGGTGTATCTTCTCCCTCACAAGACTGTAAACTCATAATGTAGTGTCGTCTGGAGGAATCCGTCCTGAGAGTGTGACAGACGGACTCAAGGTTCCAGTCACAGAGTTTCCGTGTATTATTCAATAGTAAAGCTCCATCATGGTTGTGCAGCTTGGCAGTTTTCCAGAGTGCTTCCTTGCTAGCCCATGTGATGCCACTGATTTGAGAAGGGGCAAGACAAGATGGGGTTCAGAGGTGCTGGGATGCCCAAGGTCATGGAGCCTAAGTAACTCTGCTGGATTCTAGCTCAAGCAAGACCCTCTGCTAGAGGGGGCTTTTATTCAGGGGCAGCCTCACTTGTAGCAGCATCCTGCAAGTCAGCCAGTCCAGGGTGACAGGTGGAGAGACCACATACAATATTCGACCGTGCTCCTGGGGTTCCTGGGAAAGCCAGGCTGGGTCCAGAGATGCTTCACGGGAAGGCAGAGTGGAACATGAGCTGAGTTGTGATGGATGGGACTGAGGTTGGAGTATTAAAGTAGCTGGAAAGGAATGTTCCAGGGGAGCATTTCAGAGGTGGGGACATCAGGGGCACAGAGAGGCCAGCAGGGGATGCTCCAGAGGGTTTGACAGCACACAGTTGGCAGGAATGAGGTCTAAAAGTGCCGCTGGACAGTCTGGTGGCCAAGTTCTACAGGAGCCAGGGCTTCCGGCTGGGAGGGCGGCCAGCCTTCCCCAGGCACATATTTCTGTATTGTAGCATTGGAACCTCGTTTCCTGATGCTCATCCAGAAGTTCTAAGCCAGGTGAGTAGGTGAACAGTTCAAGGCTGTCGATGAAGCTCTATGTCATTCTCTTCCGTCCTGGCCACCAGGGCACCTTGAGGCCACTTTCTTCTCTAATCTCATCCTCATCAGCAGCCAGATGGAGGCTTCCAAAAGTGATTCAGTTGGCACAAACATTCGCCCCTTGGCTGTTGGTTCTTCTGACATTTGGCCTGGATTGGACTGTCTCTTTCTGCCCTGAGACTTGGAGACTGGTTGTCTGCTCAGCCAGCCCCTCAGGGATTGGGTGTGACCTCAGGCCCAAGGTTTGGCTGTCAGCTTTCAGGTTCAACAGCAGTTCCTGTTTTTCTCTCTAGAGAGAGCAGAGCAGCGCTGTTCAGTGTTCTCCGTACAATCTGTGCCGTCTAGCGCTGCAGCAGTGAGCCACATGTGGCTCTTGAACCCTTGAAATGTGGCTAACATGCGTTAATTTTATTCCATGGGCTTCCCTGGTGGCTCAATGGAAAAGAATTCACCTACAATGCAGGAATCGCAGGAAACCCAGGTTCGATCCCTGAATTGGGAAGATCCCCTGGAGGAGGACATGGCAACCCCACTCCACTATTCTTTAGTCTGGAGAATCCAATGGACAGAGGAGCCTGGTGGGCTACAGTCCATGGGGTCGCAAAGAGTCAGACACAACTGAAGCGACTTAGCACGAATGCAGATTAATTTATATTTAGACAGCCATCCTTAACGTATGACTGCCTTATAGAACAGTGTATCTCTGGAGGGCTTGCTCCATTTCATCCAACTCATAAGAGACCATAAGTGTCTCACCTGAACGCCCATTTATTAAGAGCCAAGAGGGAGAGGGCAGGTGGCAACCCAGGTGACCATCACGTCAGCCTCGGGGTCTAGAGTTGGGGCAGAAGGCTTTGAAGTTGTCAGTCTTTGTGGCCAGCATCTCCAGCCGATGTATATTCCTGACCTTTTGAGTGTGCACCCAGTGGAGTTGAATGCTGACCATTCGGTGGTACAGTTGTGATCTTCACACTCAAGACACGTGCATGTGGAGAGCGGAAGCAGTGCCAAGGCAGAGGGGAGCAAGTTGAAACTCTCTGACTTGGGTGTTGTGGGTAAAGTCCTAGCCAGTGTGGGGTGAGGGCATAAGAGGGAGCTGGAGGGAAGGGCTTGCATGGGTTGTGGGCAGCAGAGGGTGGCAGCAAGCGAGGGATGATGGAGGAGAGACGAGCGAGCTGGGGTGGCAGGGGTAGTCCAACTTGTCCGTGACCTGCTCATCTCTCAGAAAGCTGTCTCTGTCCCCACCCCATATGGCCGCATCCCCATGCCCAGCAGCCTGATTGCTAAGTCACTTGAGGCAGTCATGTCTCCTGGGTTGACAGCCTTTTGCAGGTTGGCAGACCCAACATTTACATGACCGCTTATAGGGTCTCATGACTTGTTCATTCCTGAAGCAGTCCTTTAAGATAGATGTTGATTACTCCCTATTTAATAGGTCAGGAGACCTGGGGCTGTAGGGACCTCTCATGTCTGTGCTTTGTCATGTTGTCAGTCCCGGGTGGTCCCTTAAGCTCTGGCTCTGTGTCCCTCTCCACTCCTCACCCCCTGAAGAAGAGGTCACCTTCCCATCACGTACAGAAATTGCCACCGGGTTGCCTGGAGGGATCCACAAGACACAGCAGAGAGCATGTGCTCTGTGTGTGTAGACTGTCCGGTTCAAATCTCAGCTCCACTCATAACCTCTTTCAGATGAGAGCAAATCTTTAAAGCTCTAGACCTCCCTACCTCTGTCTGTAAAATCCAGACCTTGTCCGTAGCCAGGAGCACAGAGAAGGGGTCCAAAAGAGTCCATCTTAAAGTCTTGCACACGGGCCTTTTACCAACGTGGGCGTCTGTCCTGTCTCTACTGCCCTCCTGGAAGCGGGAGTTCAGGTGGTCCTCCAGCCCTCTTTGCTGGGTGACAGTGGGTAGAGCCCACCCTGTTTCCAGCGGAAGCAAAGAGGACATCCTCCTGGTCCCCTGACTTTACTCAGCCCAGCCCTGATTCCTTGAAGGTATCAATAGAATTCATTTTTAGTGCAGAAGGTTGAGATTAACCAAAAAAAGAAAAAGTGAATTTGCAGAGCTGCACCCTCAATGAGGTGTGCAGTACCCGTTCATCCTAAGGACCAATCTTCACTTCCCCACCTCTGCTCGGACCCTGAGGTCTTAGAGGCCAGTGAAAGGGAGAACCTCGTGGGTGGGAGGTTTGGGCTCCCCACACAGACACCTGTTGATGAACCAGTATTGAAACCTTGGATTGAGTCATCCCCTCAGAGGGCCCTGACTTGTTCATTTGTCAAATAAAGGTGTTGAATCAGTCAGAGGTCCTCACACCTACTGGTGCCCCAGGATCACCTGGGGACACAACTTGCAGTTTCTTCCCTGGCTCCATCCGAAACCTCCTGTCGGGATCTTAGGATAGTGGCTAGAAATCTGAGCATTTTTGAAGTTCCCCAGATGATTCTGATACGGTATTTATCTGGAAATCCCAGATCACTCCCTGGACATCCCCCCTTGACAAAAGGAAGTGGAACACTCCTTTTCCTGGAGCCCTTCCTCACTGCAGAAACTCTGCAGCCAGCCACCCAACAAGTATTTATTGAGTACCAGCTGTTTGTCAGACCCTGGGGATCTAACCTGTGAATAAGACTGCCTCCCTGCCTCCAGGGGCTTCCATGGGAGGGGCGGGTAAGGGGTGGGTACGGGCCCTTGTTCCTGAGATAAGTCCAGGGGAGAGTGGTCTTGCGGAGGAAATCAGGAGTCCAGTTTAGGCCACTTTAGTTCAGAGATGACTATTAGACACCTAAGTGGAGAGAGACTGTTAGGCAGGCATCTGCTCTGCTGAGAGATTCTTGTGTAGGAGGATTCGAAGCCCTAGACGAGATCCCCTGGGTACCGAGCTTAGACAGCAGAGGGGGTTAGATACTGCCTAACAGTGTATAACTTTATTGCTACTTCTGTCTCAGGTATTCCTTTGGAAAAGGTGTATGGATTCATTACACATTTTAATGTATTATCTATAGATTATAAGATAAAGTCAAACATGTATCTGCTGATAATTTTCAACTTGACTTGTCTTTATACTTAGAAATGTCTCTTAATAGTAGGCTTCCCTGATGGCTCAGATAGTAAGGAATCTGTCTGCAGTGCAGGAGACCTGTGTGCGATCCCTGGGTCAGGAGGATCCCCTGGAGAAGGAAATGGCAACCCACTCCAGTATTCTTGCCTGGAGAATTCCATGGACAAAGGAGCCTGGCAGGCTATAGCCCATGGGGTCGCAAAGAGTCGGACACAGCTGAGTGACTGTCACTTACTCAACAGTTTTCCAAAGTGCCTACACCGTTTTACACTCCCACCAGCAGTGTATGAGAGTTCTTTCCAGTACTTGGTATGGTTAGTCTTTTTCACATTAGCCTTGCTGATGGAAGTGTAGGGGTATCCCTTTGTGGTTTAAATTTGCATTTTCTTCCTAATAAAATTCTGTATCTTTTCTTATGTTTATGGGAAGTGCCTGTTTATGCCTTTTATTGGGCTGTTGTTCAGTTGCTTAGTTGTGTCCAAGTCTTTGCGACCCTATGGACTGCAGCATACCAGGCTTCCCTGTTCTTCACTGTCTCCCAGAGTTTGCTCACACTCATGTCCATTGAATCGATGATGCCATCCATTGGGTTGCCTGGCACTTTTTCCTATTGATTTTGGAGAGTTCTTTATTCCAGTCCTGAGCGGGTCTTTTGTTCTGTATATGTACTATAGCTGTCTCTCTGGATCTTGACTTTTCTTGCTTTAATCACATTCTTTGATGAAGAGAAATTCTTCATTTAACATAGGCCCGTTTATCCATTTTTTCTGCTAATGCTTCGTGGCCCATTTAGGAAATGGCTGCATACTCTGGGTCATGTTGATATCCCCTTGTGTTGTATTCTAAAAGTTTTATTGTTTTAGATTTATTGATTTAGATTTAGTTTTATCACCTTTAAATTGCTGATCCATCTGAAATTTATTTTTATGTGGTTTAAAGTAGATGTCAAGATTTTCTCCCCATATGGATATCAGTGACTCAGCACTATTTATTTTTTTAGAAAGAAGACTATTTTTCTCTGAATGGTTGGCATGCAGTGTCCTTGATAAGACATACTGCTAATCTCCCGCAACTTCTTTTTTTTTTTTAATATTTATTTATGTGGCTGTGCCAGGTCTTAGATGCAGAACGTGGGCTCTTTAGTTGTGACATGTGGGATCTGGTTTCCTGACCAGGGATCAGACCCAGGCCTCCTGCACTGGGAGCAGACTCTTAGCTTCTGGACCACTAGGGAATTCCCCTGCAGCATCTGAGAGTAGTGGTAGTTATTATAATAATAGTAGTAGTGATTTTTTTTTGCTTTAAATGTTACTGAGTCCCAGTTCATGCCAGCCCCCCAAGAGATAGGCAGCTCCTTGGAGCAGGGACAACTCAGATTTATTTTGACAAGGATTTAGACATTCCATGGCCTGGGCAGTTGTCTTGCGCATTCTGTGTCCCATAACTGAGCCTGTTGGCTTTGTGCACAAAAAGGGACTTATTTCGGACTCATGAGGAGGGCGGGGGCCTGTCAACTGGCTCCCCAAAGCCACTTAGACTCCATCCACTCTGTCCATACTCTGGAGCAACTAGGGGCTGTTCTGACTAGAAATACGAGTTGCCTCGAACAGTTGCTTCTAGGTCAGTTGTCTAAACTTGGGCTTTGTGTTTTCCATTCACGCCTGCTGACCCTTGGAGCAGGATGTGGTTGCTCTGTGGTACTAAGTATTGTAATCCAGGATTGAAATGCGATCTGTGCTATTATTATTATTTTAAAAAATTTGTTTGTTGGAGTCTAGTTAATTTATAATGTTGTGTTAGTTTCAAGTGTACAGCAAAGAAGATCAGTTATGCATAGACATATGTCCACCCTTTTTTAGATCCTTCTCCCATATAGACCATTACAGAGTATTGAGTGGAGTTCCTGTGCTATAGAGTAGGTCCTTATTAGTTACCTATTTTATATATAGTAGTAATGTGTATGGGTTTCTCTGGTAGCTCAGCTGGTAAAGAACCCCACTTGCAATGCAGGAGACCCCCGTTCAATTCCTGGGTCGGAAAGATCTCCTGGAAAAGGGATAAGCTACTCACTCCAGTATGCTTGGGCTTCCCTGCTGGCTCAGACGGTAAAAATCCGCCTGCAGTGCGGGAGACCTGGGTTCAATCCCTGGGTCTGGAAGGTGCCCTGGAGGAGAGCATGGCAACCCACTCCAGTATTCTTGCCTGGAGAATCCCCATGGTCAGAGGAGCCTGGCGGGCTGCAGTCCATGGGGTCGCAGGGTTGGACGTGACTGAGAAACTAAGCACAGCACAGCAGTAATGTGTGTGCATCAGTCCCATTTTCCCAGTGCATCTCTTTCCCCCTTTTCCCTCTGTGTTCTTGTTTCAGGAGAAGATATGCCCCATGTTTCATCCTGAGATACTGAAGAATACCTCCCCCCAACACACACCCTCATATTTTCCCACCCCCCCAGATACCCCAACTCACCTCCACATACACACAACAGTATACCCCCAAACCTCCCACCCCCGTGGACTCCCTTGCATCATTGCACCCCACACCTCCCCACACACCCCAAACAGCAACCCGCCACACTACGCCCACACCTCCTGTACTCCCAACCCTCAGTCCCCTCATCCCACCCCTGTACACATCCCATAATTCCCCAAAGCACACACGCCCCACACCCCATGCCCCACGCCCTTAACACTGCCCTCCCCCCAGCACACACAACCCTGAACAGCTGGGAGGACTCGCGTGTCTAGCTTCTAAGCCCCCGCAGAGATATGGGAGACCCCGTGGCGGAGCTCGCTGTGGCTGGGGGTCACGGCTGGCCCTGCTTCCTCCAGGGCCCTTCCCTCACTCCTGGGCGGCCTGGCTTCTCCCCGGTTTTGTTGTGGAAGGAAGCAACAGCTTGTACTCTGGAAAGAATTCCTAGAGGAGAAACAGTTGCTATGGTAACGACTCCCAGTGGGGAGTAAAATCTACACTCCAGGGCTATATTGACTCCAGGCTCTCAAGAGCTGCTCTGTCTAGAGAAGGTGCGAGTGGCTGTCCTTTCAAGGACAGCACTCTGTCTCCCTCCAACCAACCCACCTCTCCTCGTGTTCAGGGCAGGGCTGCACACAGGGTCTGGCAGGGCGATCTGAAAGCTAAAAAAGAAGTGTGTGTGTGTGTGTGTGTGTGTGTGTGTGTGTGTGTGCGCGCGCGCGCATGCATGCACGATCTGAATACTAAATAGAGAGAGTGTGTGCGTGTGTGTGTGTGTGTGTGTGTGAGTGTGACAGCTGGAGAGGCAGTTCTCCGCTGACAGAGCCTTCCTGCCCTGGGTCCAGGAGTCCTTGCGAGCCAGGCTCTCTGGGGTGAGCAGCAAGTTTCCGAGCCCTCGCCTCACTCCTGCTGAGGAATGCTGGCTGTGTGCTGGGCCTGTGATGGGGGCCAATTTCAGCGAGGCTGGGCCCAGTGGGGCGATGGACCTGTGCACACCGGTTGCAATCCTGCTGACTGGCGTGCACTGTCCTAGGGCCGGAGTGTGTGTTGGGGGGTGCCCCGAGAGAGCTGTGTGGGCTCGCAGGAGGGGTGAGGAGGAGGGAGTGTGGAGGAGGGAGTCCTGGACCCACTGTGAATCTCCTGTATGTTATTGACTGGCCTGTGGGTCACATCTTCATTTGGGCTTTGTGCTCCAGGCGGCCTAACTCTGACCTGGTGGAGGTGCTGCAAAAACCCTTGAGGAGGGGTGTGAGGGGCTGGCTGTCTGGAGCCTTGGGAGAAGGAGGGTGGGGTTGGAGCAGAATAGGCCGGTGGGAAGGTGTCTGACTTCAGGGAGACCGCCTGTGGAAGCCCCCGCCCCAGCAACCCCGCACACTGCGGCTGGCTTTTCTGACCTGGACTCACATCCCCTGCACGCATGATGGAGCTGCCCTTCTAAACCGTGGTCAGCTCAAGGGCAAAGCCTAGGTTCTCCTCGGGATGAAGGGAGGGGAGGGGAGAGGCGTGCGTGTGGGGTCAGTCATGTGCCCCTTTTCAGCGATGGGGTGAGGGGAGCAGGCCTCACTTGGGTGATGGAATTTCAGGGGCCTCGTGCTCAGGATGCAGGTGAGAGCGTCCGGCGTCGCCGTCATCATCATCGTGGTCGGCGCCTACTGTTCATGGTGTGGCCACAGCAGAGAGCTCCGCACGTCACAGACGCTCCCTCATTTAACACCCCTCTGCACTTTTGGAAAGTGCTGCTCAGAGAGGCCCACGAACTCAGAGGAGTCCCACAGCTCTGCTTCCTTGTGCGGTTCAGCTTCTCAACCTTTCAGCCCAGCACATGGTTAAAAGAAAAACTGCTTTGCTTCCAGAGGAAGTATGTGTAGGTGAAAACCGAAAGACCTTGTTCAAGCAATTTTTTCCCCCACAAATAAATGTGCCACTTCTGGCTTGTAGTTTAAATTTGGTTTTAATGAGGACTTTATCACTTGGAGATCACACCAGAGAGGAGACAGCTGTCTTCCCTGTACTTCTCAGACTGTGACACTCTGAGAAGCAGCTGATCAGAGGTTAAAATAGCTTCTAGTCTCCTAGGAGCTTCAGCGCACTTTGTTGCTCTGTAAACCTGACTAGCCTGGGAGTTGACTTGTCAAGAATTTGCTGTTTGAACCGGGGTGCCAGGGTGGGGGCCCTGCACATTTCAAGCTCACCTCCAGTTTGGGATGGAGGGATAGTGGGATAGTGAGAGGAACCCAGGTGAGACCCTTGGCTTGCCTGCATCTGCCGTCGGCCTTTGTGGTGGACCTGGTGGGATTCTGGAAACACATCCACAGAACACTTGACATTCCGAGCCCAGCTGCTCCATTTGCAAACTGGGCCTCAGGACCTTTGCCTGGCTTGCATCCAGGGTTTCCCTGTGGATCAGATGAGTCAGGGTATTTAAGAAACTTGGAGTGCTTAAAGTGATGCTCATGATGTGTTCTTGTGCTGTTCTTATATGTGGTCACATGAAGCCAGGGTACTTAATTGCAAGCAACAGAAATCTGTTCTGGCTGGTTAGTTCATTAAAGAAAAGAGAGCATACCTTGGAGATAGGCAGTCAGAAAGAAGCCCAGCGTTTCACAGGAAAAGGGCTTGCCCTCAAATGTCTAGACACAGCAGCTTGCTTGCTGCCAACACTTCCAGAGAGAAGTCTGTTTGCTGGCCCCTCTCCCTGCTGGGACAGCGAGTAGTGGGCACTTTCAGCTTCTAGAGCGTGAAGCTGGCTCGTCCTCTCCCAGGACTCCACATGGAGCCTTCCCAAGTAAGAGAAGGGTGTGGGTGGGCACTGGGCAGCCCATAGAATGACCTGGGAATTCAAGTTCCAGTCACCTTCTTGCGTGGCTCCAGGCAACGTGATAAAATAGACAACATACCAGTCTGATTGAAATCAAGAGACCCCAGGTCTAGACCAGCCCAGCTCTTGGCCTTCTCATGCTGCGCTCTGCCTGGGTCTCTCGTGGCCTGTGTTTATGTTGTATGAGAGATTTCTCTGTTTCTTCTCATCCTGTCTACTCTGATGCAGAGGCCACCCCGATGACCACAGTAAGCCCTCAGGCAGCTTGGGGTGGCCTCATACAGGTCACTTCCCCCCACTGGTCATCCTCTTTGAGAGGAGGGATGTGGTCTGACTCAGAGGCTCCTCAGCTGGGGCCATTCACTGGAATCGTGACCCCAGAGTGGGCCAGCCCTTGAAACATGCAGATTCCTGGGTCTTACCCTGCAAGATTCTGATTGAACGCGTGTCCTGGGCCTCTGGATGTAGTTCTTGTTGGACCTGAGGTCTTTGCAGCCCTAGAGTTGGTGGCTTTGTTACTTTTCTCACTCGGTAATGGACGTGGTGATCCTTCGGTGGCTCCTGTGCGGAAAGCACTCCCAAGCCTTGAGGCTGTTTATTTGAAAGAGTTTTGGGGGCGTGCTGCAATCAGAAACCTCTGTTTAAAAGCTGACCTGTCTTTTATTAGCTGTGAACTGTTGAGTAAGCTCCTTAGCTGTTCTGAACCTCGTTGGCGTCGTCTGGATGGGATGATAATGCCTGACCCCAGGGGTGGCTGTGGGGGCCAGAGGCCCCGTGTGCACTGGTGAAGCGTGGGCAGCTGTGTGAGCACAGCCTGGCACCGTGCGGCTGGCAGGGGCTGTCCCTCCAGACACACCCAGGGGGCAGCTGCCATCTGCCAGCCTTTTTAACCCATTCCTGGCTTGTTTTTCCTGTGGCCTCAACCAGTGACCGCTGCCCTTTCCTCTCTGGCCCTTCCCGAATGTTCTTTGTGAACACCCCATCACACTGTTGCCCCCTGCCTGTCCTCGACTGCTCGCTGGTTTCACGCTGCCTGTGGATGAAGTCTGTAGCCCCCGGGGCAGGCCTTTCCCTGCCAGTTCCTCCTCCAAGGGCACCATCGGGGTCTCTGCCCGCCCCTCGGACACAGGGCCCAGCCTCACACGCCCACTGTTTCCAGTAACTCTGGCCCTCCCTGCGCTGCCCTGCCTGCTCTGCTTTGACTGACTGTCCCTCCAGGTCAGCTTGAATTTCATCTTCCGCCCAGCTGTTAGTCACCCTGCATTCCCACGGCTCTGCGGGAACTCTCCATTCACCTGTCTGCTTCCTCTTTCACCTGCCCCTCAGCTCCCTGAGGGCAGCAAGTCATGTCTTAGTCACCTCTGCCAGGTTACAGGACTCGGGGCACTACATAAACATCAGAACGACGAATTGAAGCAGTTCAACGGGCACGTAATCTGGGAGTTGGTTCGGCTGAGATTTTCCTGGAAGAAAAGCAGGAGTTTGGGAGGAGTTCAGGGGAGAAGGCGATGGCACCCTACTCCAGTACTCTTGCCTGGAAAATCCCATGGGCGGAGGAGCCTGGTAGGCTGCAGTCCATGGGGTCGTGAAGAGTCTAACACGACTCAGTGACTTCCCTTTCACTTTTCACTTTCATGCATTGGAGAAGGAAATGGCAGCCTACTCCAGTGTTCTTGCCTGGAGAATCCCAGGGACAGGGGAGCCTGGTGGGCTGCCATCTCTGGGTCGCACAGAGTCGGACACGACTGAAGCGACTTAGCAGCAGCAGCAGGGGCTTATTTAAAAGTCTGCGGGCGGCAGCCATGCCAGCAAGATCAACCTAACGGTGTGTGAAGTCTAGTGAGTCTGTTGCTCAGTCATGGAGTGGGCTTGCTTTGACTGCTGTGCGCATGAAGAGCTGCTCGTTTTAGGGGGTCACAGGCTTGTAAAAAGCCAGCCACGTGACATTGGTAACAGGAGCCCTGATGTTGTCCTGTTGGTGGCTGTTGGGAGAACCATTTGGGGGCACCACCGTTGGTGTGAACGGGCATGTGTGCTTAGGTGTCTGGGGGAGGTGGGACAGTGTCATTTCAGGGGCCACTCCCAGTTTTCAGGCCCTGTTTCCATGGAATCCAAGATGGTGAACACACAGGAGATAGGCACCCTCGGGCCTCCCTCCAGGACTCCACTTCAGAGCCCCACCCATCAGCCAGAGTTCAAGTGCAGAAGCTGTTTGTTCTCCAGCCTGGCCGACCTGGAGAGGGTCAGACACCATGGGGTTCCAGGGGGCTGTTCAATTCCCCACAGCTGATCAGCTGGGCCTGGTGACTCTGACTGTCCCCTGTGGCCAGTCCCCCAGAGCCGCATGTGGCTGTCCCATCCCCAGGCAGGGGGCCTTTGGGGACCTTACCATTTGCCATTGGGATTCGCTTGCTCTGGCTTTAGCTGTGAGCCTCGCACGGTGAGGAAGTCCCGGGGGCTGTGAGTTCTGCTTTGTGGCGGGGGAGGCGTTTTCCCCCTCCCTCCAAAAAAGGGAAATGGTGGGGCCAGGGAGGGGAGGGGGGTGACCTCACGGATCACCACCTGTTAACTTCGTAACTGAAATCTTCAGGCTGATTATTCACAGGGAGACGTTTGGCCTGATTGGAGGCGCTCGGCCTGCAGCCTGGCTGCTGGTTGGACCGCCGGGCCCTGTCCCTGGGCGCTTAGGGCCGCAGTATGTGCAGGCCTCCATCTGCCCTCCTCTCTCCCCAGCAGTGCTGGGGTTTTTGTTTTTGTTTTCGGCTTGAGAAAGGTCATTAAACCCTGACCGGGCTGGGTCGGGCCTGAGGGCTACCTATGGTTCCCTGCTGGCCCGCTGGGGCAGGTGAAGGTCAGGAGAGTCCAGGGTGAGAGCACAGGCCAGACAGGGAGCGGCAGGCAGCTGGGCTCCTCCGGTCGCTTATGTCTTTAAGTCATTTCGTAAGTCATTTGACAACAGAAGGAAAGGAAATGGAGGAAGCACTGCCCACAGCCTTGTTGTGTGACCGTCCCGCGTCAGTGTCACCATGGCTTCGCTCACGCTCACGTGTGTGGCTCCACGCCCCCTGCATCCTGTCCTGTCTCGCGGTGATGCCCGTCAGGTGGCTACTCCAGTGACCGACTGGCAGGGGGCGTGAGCCGCTGGCCTGCCTCCCTGTGCCCGCAGGTCACAGCCTCCTCCGGGCCCCACTGCTCCGTATCACAAGAGACACAGGGGGAGCACCTCTGTGTATGTCGCCCTTCTGTCTCCGTGGTGCTTTCCTGGGACGGGAGTTCCTGACCCAGAAACAGCCGTACCTGGGGCTCCTCGTAGTTTGGTTGCGTTTCCCAGAGATGACACCAGGAAGGGATGTCAGCCCTATGATGTGAGGTGGAGTGACGTTAGACGCCAGTGAGACCCTCTGAGTGTTTGAGGTAGGCGGAAGGAGGGTCAGAGCCGAGGTTCTGTGGAGACCCCAAGGCTGGAGGCCCACCCTCCCCTTGGGGCGCCGGCAAGCCCGAGCAGCAGGACTCCGGGCGAGTTACTTCACAGTAACATCCCCAGGCCTCCAACTTTCTTATCTGTGAGAGGAGAAAGCAGTGCTGACCTTACTATTTTTTATGCTGATGAATTAAATAATGTTATTTCCATTCATTGAATAGTCAGTTGCTTGGCATCCTGTTATGACTGCTAGGAGATACAGTAGAACAGAGTTGAAGAACAGCTGGGTCCCGCCCTCCCCAGAGCTCACCTGCTATTGGGAAGCCTTCTAATGTTGTGTGGAACCTTGTTATATTCGATCCTTCCCACTCTCTTAGGAAGTGGGCACGGTTGGGGTTTATTTGCCCTCATTCTCCAGGAAAGAGGAGGTGCAGATAATTGACAGGGGGAGGGTAGGACAGACAGCTAAGGGGTGAACAAGCAGATGTGTTGGTAGAAGGAACCATGTATGTAGCAGCAGGGAACTGGCTTCCAGTTGTCTGTCTGTCTCAAACTGACGGAAAGACCTTGGGGTCCGACACGCACAGAGACCTGTGTTAGGTGTCACCAGGCCTCAGACCCTGCATCCTTGGAGGCAAGGATAGTGATGCCTGGTGCGTGAGTGCAGTTTGGCGGCCCAGACCACGTGGGGAGGAGAGCCTTGTCTGTCAGGGGGTGAATTACCATGTGCATCCTGCCTCTCCCTGCCCCCACCCCAGGTTGCCCATTCATTTGTTCTCCATTGTCACCTGCTGCCATGTGTCAGGTGCTGGGGAGCAGTGATGGGCAAGCCTTTTGTAGCTTAATCTAGGAAGACAGATGACAAGCAAAATCTCGAATAGGCAAATCAAGGTAAAATCAAATGTCTGGGACAGTTATCACTTGATGGCCTGACTGGGAAGAACGCCCTTCTGTTAAAAAGGGGTGTAACCTTCAGCCTGCCCACAGCCGGGGGGGAAAGTGCCGCAACCTACCAACTGTCTTCCAGCTGCCGTGGAGCTCTGTGGTGGATGCAGAAAGAGGTTTCTGTAGGGAAGCCTCACAGATGTGGTGTCTGCTCTCCCAGCCTGGGGCCCCTGAGGGAATCAGACAGGCCATTCTTCATTTGAGTCTCAATTTTCAAAATGAACAGTTGGTCACTTACAGAAACTTGGCAGAAAATAAAGAAGCACTATCAGAAAAGGATACCGAGGGCTCAGGGAAGCGGGTGGTGGCGAGGAAAGGAGAGGATACGCCTGGTTTTCCAGGCCCCACCGCTGATGGAGGGCAGGGCTCAGGACATCCCAGGATGCCAGCGGTTCTCTCCCACACTGGGTATCATGTAGGGTTCTGCCCCAGATGGCGGATCCCGAGTTAGTGTCTTTAATCCTCAAACACCCTGGGACAGAGCACCAGCCCCACTTTAGCGGAGTGGGGAGAGCCTCTAGCGGAGGCTCAGAGAGGTCCTTTAGGTGCCCACTGTCTCACCACCAGTAAGTGATGGAGAGGGATTTTCCGACCGCTGGTCTGTCCAGCCCTGCCGCCTGGCTTCGTGCAGACCACAGTGCATCCATCCTCCGGGGGGCTGGGCAGGAGCTGGGAGCCTTGCCTCGCTGCGCAGGGGGACTGGTCCAGGCTGGCTGTGTGTGAAGGAAAGGAGGGGGTTTGTCTTTGCTCTGCCCTCAGTGTTTCGTCCCAGTGGCTTTCCTGCAGGGGCCGTGGGGGCCGTGGGAGGGTCCTTGTTAACCCTCTGCACACTCAGGGTGCTCGTCCCCTCTGCTGCCCTCCTCCCAGCCCCAGTCCCACTCAGCCTTTAAAGTGCAAGGAAAGTGGGGGACTTCCCTGATGGGCCAGTGGTTGAGATTCCACACTTACACCACAGGGGACACGGGTTCGATCCCTGGTTCAGGAACTAAGATCCCAAATGCCACAGGGCCCCCCAAAAAAAAGAAAACAAGAGAGAAAGAAAGGTGGTATTTCCTTTGGCAAGCCTCCTCAGACACCTCAGGTGCCACCCAAAGAAGCCCCTGTGACCTTTCCTTTCCTCCTCTGGGCCACCACCCCGCTGAGAATCTGAAGAGCTGTGGATTCTTCCTCTGGAACAATTAGCCTTTGCACAGCGGGCCTGCGTGTGTGTCTGATCATGAAATCCTGTCCATGGACCCAGGCTGAGTGCCCACATTGGCTGCGAACAGGCGGTACCTACCGGTTCTTTTTTTCCCTTCTTGGCACCCAGTGTGGAGTGCCTAGCAAAAGGGAGCCAGTCAGTATTTCTTGACTGGTAGACTGCTGGACAAAGGTCTGTGTAGTCAAGGCTATGGTCTTCTCAGTGGTCATATATGGTTGTGAGAGGTGGACCGTAAAGAAGGCAGAACGCCAAAGAATTGATGCCTTTGAACTGTGGGGCTGGAAAAGGCTCCTAAAAGTCCCTTGGACAGCACAGAGATCAAACCAGTCAATCCTAAAGGAAATCAGCCCTGAATATTCACTGGAAGGACTAATGCTGAAGCTGAAGCTCCAGTGTTTTGGTCATCTGATGCGAACAGATAACTCATTAGAAAAGTCCCTGATGCTGGGAAAGATTGAGGGTAGAAGAAGAGGGTGTCAAAGGGTGAGAAGGCTGGACGGCATCCCCGATACAATGAACATCAACTTGGGCAAATTCCGGGAGATGGTGATGGACAGGGAGGCCTGGTGCGCTGCAGCCATGGGGTCACAGAGAGCTGGACACGGCTGGGCGACTAAACCATAACAACAGACTGCTGGAGGACATGCCGCCTCCTTTGAGCGTGACTAGTTCCCCGTTTGCACTTGTGACCAGAATAGGACCAGACTTGGCTTGGGGCCATCTCCCCATGTTTCTCTGCCACATGCAGGACGCCAGCGGTCGTCCAGGGCAAGGCTGTGCGCTGGAACCTCGGCCTATGTCTGCGCCAACCATCATCAGAGTCCAGGCATCGGACCTCAACCCTGGACAGCCTGAAAGCCACTGCACCCTTTCTCTTCGTCCCCTCAGCCCTGGCACCGTTTTTGTCTCAGGCACCTTCATTCTCCCCTGGTCAGGACCTCAGTCGTCTCTGACTCCTCCCGCTTCAGGCACCCCCTTGTTCTGTCTCCCCCCCAACCCCACCCGCTCTGGCCCTGACCTAGTTCCGGGCTCTTATCAGCAGCCTTATCTCCCTCTCCCTTTCTGTCCTCCCAGCCCTCCGCTCCCTGTAGCTTTGTTCTCTCCGCTCACAAGCCTTTAGAGAATGTCCGCACCCTTAAAAGCTTGGGCGGCTCTGGGGCCGTTAGTCCCCACCCTCCCCTGCTGACCTCTGATTCCTGGTGGAGCCCTGAACCAAGGGGAACAGGAGACCTGTCCCCCCCATGCCCGTTGTCTGACACGCCTTCTGACGTGTTTGTGAAGCAGACATTTTAATGCTCTGGGGACTGCAGAGAATGCCTGGTGGAGACAGTGAAAGTGAACAGTCCTCATGGCCTCCGCAGGTGCCGGCAGTCTGGGCCTGTGGCTTCTCCGCAGCCCTTCCTGCCCTCAGGGTCTGCTGTCTTGTCACCCAAGCTGCAGGCCTTCCTCTTTCTTCCCTGATCATTTCTTTCTTATAACAGGGCCATGATGTTGGTGTGATCATCACACTTCATAGATGAGAAAATCCAGACCAGAGAGGTTGAATGACTTGCCCAAGGTCACACAGCAAGGTGAAATCAAGGCCATGAGCTGTGCCTTCTGTAGGCGGTGTCAGGCCCAAGGGTAAGACAAGCATCTGCCTTCAGGGATCTCCCTGTCTCCTGGGCAGACAGTGGGCACACAGGCCAGGTGGTCCTAGCAGCAGGCTGAGTGCCAGGGCGCAGAGTCAGGGCCCCTACAGCCCACGAATATCACTGCCCACGAGGCTCAGACCCTCCTGCCCACTCCATTCCCCATCTCTGGGCAGTAGAGCGCTGTGCAGCGTCTATGTCCAGGCATGGTGGCTCTTATCACTGGCTCCGCAGGATGAGTCAGACTCTGGGTGACTGCCCTACCCTCAAGTGCCCTTGGCACACAGCTTCTGCTGCAGCTGCCCCTGACAGGAAGTCCCTGTGCCTTCCCCCAAGGTGCCCTGGCTCTGAAGATGTGTGGCAGGGTGGTGCAGTGGAACATGCCCATTCACCCTCCACGTTGTCAGTCCCCTTCTGCTCCCCAATCCTGGCATCTGAGCCCGTCTCTCTGTGACTTTTCCCCATCCTGGGCCAAGTCGGGGCTGGAATGGCTCAAACCAGGGCCACTTTCCCCTCTTCCTAGGGGACTAAGGTTTGGAGCCTATTTTCTTTCTCTCTTTTAAATTTATCTGCACCACATGCCATATGGGATTTTAGTCCCTCAATCAGGGATGGCCCACAAATTAAGAACAACCCCCCACCAAAGCACCAAGTCTGAACGTATCCCCAAATTGATAAATCTCTAGCTGGTCTAATAAGGAAAGAGAAAAAATGCAAATTATCAGTATCAGTGGATATCACCATAAATCCTGCAGACATTAAAAGGATAATAAGAGGATATTATAAGTGACTTTGGCCAGTAATTTCAGTATAAATGGAAATTTCCTTGATAGACACTATGTAATAAGATTGACTCAAGAAGAAAAAGGAAATCTAATGAGCCTCTTACCTAAAACCTCACAAAGGAAAACTTCAGGCCAAGATGAATTCTTATCATATGTGTAAAGAAAAAATAACACCAATCTTGCACAAGACTAATTTTATTTGTAAAAGTGTTGTTTCTGGCAAAAGGATTTCAAGCGTTATGAAACAGGTTAGTCAGGCTCCGTTTGGGGCAGGCCTGTTTTTGAGAACCCCTGAAGTCCTGCCTCCGCGGCGCCTTCCTCCTATGGGCTGTGAGGAGGGTGAGAGCAGGGATGGGGCTCTAGTGTGGAAACCTGGGCTGGGGTCAGAAATGTGGGGCACCTCCAGGAACGGACAGGTGGGCTGTGGGGAGGACCCCGGGCCAGGCCAGGACTTCCCTGCCCTGAGCCACTGGTGTTGTAAGAATTTGGCTCTTCTGGAGTTGGTGAGGAGAGTTGAAGAGTTGGTAAAGTTGGCAAAGAGTTCATGAAGGTGATCTAGTCCCGGCTCTAGGCTATGCCTGGAGGGAGTCCAGGAGACACCCCCCCACCAAGAGGGACTTGAGGAAGGGGGCCGATGATGAGTAGGAATGACCACAGGCCTGTGTCCTGGGCCCAGAGGGGTGACAGAGCTCAGTCACCTCAGAAGGTGGCCTTGAGAAGGTGGCCTTTGAGCTGGTGTCTCGACTGGCCAGGTGGGCCGTCTTTGGGGTTATCAGAATGGACAGGACTTGAGACGAAGGGTCCAGTGTGTGGATGAGGCCAGTGCGGACGGGCTACGGGCAGTGGGCTGGGCCTGGGGAGGCTGCGAGGGGGATGCTGTAGTCCTGAGCTTGTCCGGAGGGTGTGGGGACCAATGAGAGCTTTCAGAAGAGCGCACGCTCCATCCATGTGGATGGACAAGGTGCAGAGAGAGGTAGGGGAGGGGGATTAGAAAGACAAGGGGAGAACGCAGCAGGCCGTGGTGTTCTCCAAAGCAGAGGGCGTGTAGCTGTGGGCTTGGCTGCGGTGGGGACCATGGGGTTGGAAGAAGGGGAAAGGGTGGGGTTTGGGGAAGGTGTGTGTTGGAGGGGCTAGGCAGTGAGTTGGATTTAAGGGTCTGGGGGGCGGTGAGGAGTCTCCAGATCCCCTGGGACGCCGTGCACCTCGGGCCTTCTGCCTGCACACCCTTGGGTGTCCTCCAGGGTGTGGACGTTGGCCCAGCTGGCTGTGACTGGTCTGATCTCACAAGGCCAGGTCTGATCCGCGGGGGGAGCGTGGCAGAAGAGCCCGAGGCCAGAGCTGTTTTTAGAAAGTAAGTGCCTCTCCCATCTCCTTGGCAGGAATGCAGGGCTGGGTTCAGGAAGACCTCGACCCAGACCCACAGCCAGCGCTGACACGTTCTGTGACCCCGAGCCAGACTTGCCTTTCCCTGAGGGCCATTTGGCAGCTTCCCCCATGGGTTGAATTGAGGGCTTAAAAGGCGGCGGTCCTGAATCCTTCAGATCTGAGGGTCTTCAAGAGTCTCTCGGGCTGGGTGGACCATGAGGCTGGTCAGTGCCTCCTATCACCCTGCCTAGCAGTGTGAGCGTTGTGAGCCAGGCCAGGGTCTCCCCAAGCCACACCCTTCTCATGGACGCTTACCGTGCTACCCGAGTTGCCTTGAACGGCGACTGCAGCGCACCTTCATGTGGCCTGCTCACTTGTTCACCCGCTCCCACGCCCCACACACACGTGGGTACCATTCCTGAGCCCCTGCTCTCACACAGACCCTGCTCTCCCGACTACAGGGGGCTTCCTTGACCTCCGCAGCCTGCACCACTGCCGCAGCCGCCCACCAGACTGCGGGACGTTTTCTGTAAATGTCATTTAGATCGTTGGGTGTTTTCTCACTTATTAATGAGTAACTTGGCCTTTGCCGAGACACTTGAGCGTCTCCGGGACCCGGGGAGGGTGGTGACAGACACACTGCTGAGTTTGTTCTTGCTCGGGGGCTGGGAAACGGGCATGGGATTTGCAAAGGACTGGCTCCCAAAGGCTGTTCCCACAGCCCCCACCCTTTGCCCCGAGCTGGCCAGGTTAGCAGAGCCCGCAGGGAAAGAGGTCTTGCTGGGGGCTTGCCCACCAGCCCCCTTGAGGGGCAAGCTGGGCCTTTGCTGTTCTCTCCTCTGTCCTTGCTGTCGGGTGTGTGTGTGTCCATCACCTCGTCCCCTGAGGCAGGCCCGCTGGCCATCTGGGAGTCCATTGGCTGCAGCTAGGAAGGAGTTTGAATGTCCTGGCTTCTGGCTTGTGTGCGTGTGTTCTTCTTTCAGTCACGTCCGACTCTTTGCAGCCCTTTAGACTGTCGGCCGCCAGGCTCCGCTGGCTTGTGTAATCACTAGCATTTGTCAGGGAGGGGTGTCCGCAGGTGGGAAGCCACATGGGGAACCCTGACTTCTGTTTTAGTTAAGAGTTTATACTCTGCTCTCCCATCTCTTTGGCCATCACCAAATCTGCCTCTGCCTCTGTGCCTCCCTTCCCAGCCTCATCAGCAGGCTTCTGGGAAAGGCCCCTGGTCCTTCCGCCTGTAGTTCCCGCGGTCTCCTCTGGCTCCCGTTGCCTAAGAACCCTGGCCAGAGCCCTATGTGACCGCCCCCCCGCCCCAACCTTGACAACCTCACCTGTGTGTATGTGCTCCAACCACCTGTGTGTTCTTCAGACCACACCCGCTCTTTGCTCAAGCTTGCTCCCCTCTGGGAACGCCCTTCCTGCTCCTATCTCCCCATCCTATGACACCTGCATTCTGCCCACCCCTCAGTAGGAAGGTAGGAAGCCCCCCACCCCACCCACCCCACAAACCCATGTTGACCTCACTCAGGTAGCTGCTGTCATTCATTCCTGCCACCTCCTCCCCAGGAGACTGAGCCACCCGGGTTGAGAGCTAGGTCAGCATCTTGCCCTGTTCACATCACAGAAACCTTTCTCTGGGCCAGACCTCCCAGCCGGGGTTGGTGGCTCCCAGGGTCTCCATGACAAACACTGGCAGGAAGTGACTCATAATGTGAGTGCCACCCTCAGGGAGGCCGTGTCAGTAGCATAAACAAACCTCTAGGAGAGGTGACACGAGCAGCTGTTTTACTTAGACTTTATATGTTCTTATCTCCCTGGCAGCAGGTTCCCCGTGGCAGGAGCTTCCGATCGTCTCCTCGAAACATGCTCCAGAGAGTCAAAGGCAGGTCATGGCTGGTAATCAGGGGCACAGGGACTCCCTCTGAAGGGCCAGCCCTGGCGTGCAGGGAGACCCCCGACAGGGCTGTGTCCCAGGGCTTCTCAGGACAGGCACTGGGGGCGGGGGCCCACGTATGCGAGAGCATGCTCCGTGTTCACTTGTCTGCGGGCAGGTCTGATCCAGCGGCCGCGGTCTTGTGGTAAGGAAGGAGTGGAAACAGCACAGGGTGACTTTCTGCCGTGCTCTCGGCGTACCTGGAGAGCAAGCGTACTCCGTCGGGGTTGAGATGAACGTGGCTTCTCTAGACCTCCAGAGAGGCTGGGGAGGATGGTGGTGTGGGGGAAGGAAGTCCAGGCGTGCCAAGGAAGAGAAGAGAACCAGATTTAGGGATTTCCCTGGTGGTCCCGTGGCTGAGACTCCACGCTCCCAAGGCAGGGGGCCAGGTTCAACCCCCAATCAGAGAACTAGATCCTACATGCTGCAACCAAGAGTTCACATGCATGCCACGGCGAAGATGGAAGATCCCACGTGCTGCAACTAAGACTCGTCACAGACAAATAAATACGTTTTTTTTTTAAAGAACCAGATTTAGAAGAAATTGTTCCCATAGAAAGTTCAAACCAATTCCCCTCCCCTCTGCCCCTCTTAATACATTGCAAGAATGAACTTGTACAAGCCTGGTCCTAACTTGAGTGATACTTCTCCTGCAGTGAGCCAAATAGGTATCTCTGGAGAAGCCTCTGGCCTGGAGGGGTTTCAGGAGGCCTGAGCTTTTGTCCTGCCCTGGCTCCTGGTGACTCGTCTTCGCTCTGTCCCTCCCGACTCCTGAGGGTGGCTCCATCCAGACCCATGAGGGTGGCTGGTGGCCTGCCAGCGTGGGCCCTCCTCGACCCTGACCGGCATCATCTCAGCACCCATGACCTTCCAGCTCTTCCAGCGCATGCGATCTGAGGGCTCCCTGGGTCTGGGCCTGGGCTGGGGTCAGGGGCTTTAAATTCTGCTGGGGGAGCCGAGGGGTGGAAGGGCGGCTCCAGCACCGTGCCTGTCAGCTACATCAGGCATGTGCTTGGCTGGAACCCCAGGCTGGTCCTCGCCAGGCCGTCCTGTTCTCCGTTAGTTGCCTGGGTGGTGTGGACTGGAAGGAGGGGTGTTCATCTGAGCAGTGGTTTCTCCCTTCCTTTGCAGGACAAGGAAGACGGGGAGCCAAACACCAAGCAGCTCAGAGAAGGGGAGGAGGAAGGCGAGAAGCACAGGTAACGCCTCGCACTCAGCTCTCTTCCCGTACCTGTTGGTTTCCACATCGTCCCAGCATCGTCCCGTCCACATCTGTCCTGTTGCTGCCTCTCCACCCCATGGCCACTTTGTTCAGACAGGATGGTCCTCCTGTTGGAACCTTTTCTGCACCCTTGCCCTCACTGGCTATCTGACTCTCAGCCACCAACCATTTTTTTAGCCACCAGACCCCTCACATTATGTCTCCTCACTCTCTTCTAAAATACTTGGGGTGACATGGTTCTACAGCAACCCCAGAATCAGGTCCAGACTCTCCCTGGTGTGTCTAGCTCTGCTTCAGCCATCAGCCTGGGTTCCTGCTCCCTGTGAGGACTGGAGCTTTTTTTTTTTTCCTTAATATTTGCTTATTGGGCTGCACTGGGTCCTACTTGCGGTATATGGGTTCTAGAGCTCCATGACCAGGGATTGAACCCCGGGCCCCTGCGTTGGGAGTGCGGAGTCTCCGCCGCTGGACCACCAGGGAAGTCCCCGGTACTGGCTATTGAGGCCCTGAGAAAGCTTATCCCGGTGAGCTGTGCATTGAGGGGGTGCAGCAGGAGGGGGCCACTGGGCCGGCGACTTCCCGACGCTGCAGCCTGCCCTGGCCTCCTCCGCCAGGGTGAGTGGAGCCCTCTCCGGGGACCGGTGCCTCGTCTGCGCCTCTGTGTTCAGGCGCTGACCTCAGATGAGATGGGGCCTTTTCAAGCCCACAGGGGCGCATGTGTGTCTGCGTGCTGTGACTCCACAGTTTGCAAAGTGTGTTCACACCATCCCCACGGAGGCCCTGGGGCTCTCGCCACCTCACTTGTTTTCAGAGATGGCGACGGCCCTGCGCTGAGGAGGCTGGTGATGCTCCACGCTGGTGCAGGGACCCTGGTCACCTCAGCTCCGGGCTCTGTGGTTTCTCGTTGGGGCTCAGCCCCCCAGCACGTTGTGCAGCCCGCACCGGTGACAGAGATGAAGGCCAGGTCGTCGCTTTTATTTGCCAAGTGACCGCAGGCTCAGGGGCTTGGCGGTGGGTGCCTGCAGTTTCCGCCTTTCTGTGGTAACTGCTGAGAGACCCTTTGGTTTCCCCTGGGTTTGTCCTCAGGTTTTTGATTGCTGGCTGGAGCCTGAGTCATGTCTCAGATTCGGTCATCTACCCAGATACAGTGCAGGGTCAGGGGTGGTGGCTGAGGAAATGGGAAAGTCCAGTAGGACTAGAGGCAGGCACCCTGGTACCTCACCCCTCACCAACCTTGCTGGGGAGTCACCCACCTTCCTCTCTGCCCGTCCTCTGGCCCATCTGTCCACAGAGACCTTTTTGGAATCATGGCTGTTTTAGTTCCTTTGGCTTTCCTTATAAATTTTAGAGTCAGCTTAGTATCTATTTTAAAAGCTTGCTGAAGGTGACAGAGTAAATCGTGACCGAGGGGGACAGTGGCACGCTGTGGAAAGCGGCAGAGGAAGAGGGGGCTTTCTGGATGTGGTGCCCTCCCTGTTATCTTAACCCAGTCCTTAGTGGCCCCGCCTGTGGGTATTTCAGAGGCGGTGGGAGGGGCACACTGTCTCCTGTCAGTTCCTCTCAAAATTTCAGAATGTCGTCATCATCTAAGCGTATGTGTCTATTGTTGCCTACTTATTAAAAATAATGATAAGCTAATATAAATAAAAAGTTTGCTAGAGTTTCCATTTGTATTACATGGAATCTATAGCTCAGAATACCTTAAAAACATTTTTTTTTTTCTTACTCTCTTCAGGATAAATCCTGCCCCATTCCCCTACAACCAAATCCCCATTTAGTGAGAGTCAGTTCCCCAAAGGCCGACCAGGTACTGTGTGAAGGAAAGACATGTTCCTACCCCCAGGAGGACCCCCGCTTCTCCTCTGGGCTGGGTCTTTCCTCTCCCAGCCCTCCTTCCCTCATGGCCCACCTCTAACACAGCCCCACTGCCTGCCGCCTAGAGGAGAGGTGATCCCGCAGCCCTGGAAACCTGGCCTCAGAAAGGGACACTCATGTCAGTTGCTTGTGTTTTTCATAAGCCCTCAGTCACTTCCTCCTGATGGCACGTCGGTTGGTGTGTGCCGTGGAGGTATGTCGAGGGTAGGGCTTGTGGCCAACAGTCATGGCCACCCGGCCAGGTGGGAGGGAACGGGTGGCGTTGCACACTCCGTTGGGCACGGGGCAGGGAAGCGTGTCCTGTTAAGTGTCTGAACAAGCCAGCCCCAAACCCTCAGCCCCCACAGCCCCTGGCTTAAGATCGTGGTCAGCACCCAGCCAGAGCCGTCACCGCTCGGGGACGGCGGTTCACCCTGGGTGAGCGTCATGTACCGCAGAAGGAACTAGGCCACTCACCTTCCTTCATGGGGATGGAAAACCGGTTCTGCAACTTCCATGTGGAGAAAGGTCCCACCCCAGCTGAGGCCCGGCCCAGCTCTGGCCCAGTGCCCGAGCCCTTTAGGCTGGCCAGTGCCAGGCCTTCTCCCGTCTGTCAGTTGGGTCCCCAGGATGGCGGCTGTGTACCAGAGCGTCTCACAGACCGGGTGACGCAAGCTTGATTCAGCAGACATTGCTCCACTGAGCAATGTAGCAATGTGGCAGCGCGGATCAGAGCGGCCCCCACCCACAGCCCCTGAGTCGCGCCACTCCCGCTCCAGGACTCGCTAGGGAGACACATAGGAGGCTGTTTTCTGGCTGGCCTCAGCCACTGGCCCGCCCTGCCACTTGGTGTGTGACAGGCACATCCCTGCCACGCTGTGGGCCACTTGCCACGCTGTGGGCAGTATTTCGAGAAGCCTCTGTAGGCTGTACGTGTGTCTGCTGGGCTGTTCCTTCCCATCTGCCTTCGGGACAGTCTGCCTTCATCTCATCCTAACAGGCAGAGAGCACTCAGGGTTTGGGAGGGGGCTTCCAGGGCAGCAGTGGGACACCCCTGTGAGATTTGACCCCTGCTCTGCAGAGCACCACTCTGTTCAGGGTTGATGTCCACAGTCTATATCATCTACAGCCTCAAGAGAAATGAAATCCTTGATTTTCACGTGGAGGCCAGTGAAAGCATGAACCTGCCCGTCCTGTCTCAGAAGCATCAGAGCTGGGATTTGGGCCCAGGCTGGTGCCTCAGATGGTAAAGAATTTGCCTACAATGAGGGAGACTCAGGTTCGATCCCTGGGTTGGGAAGATCCCCCAAAGAAGGGAACAGCTACCCTCAGCATTCTCTGGAAAATCCCATGGACATAGGAGCCTGGCGGGCTACAGTCCATGGGGTCGCAAAGAGTCGGACACAACTAAGTGGCTTCCACTCTTTCACTTTCATGGTGTTGGCAGAATGGGGCTCTTTTCACCCCCTCCCCTGAGCAGCTACTTCATTCTAAAATGGGGGTTAAAAAAAATTTCTAAAAACATGACATTGGAGTAGCAGAACCAGCGTGTGCCTCTAGTGGCCTCCAGAAGAGTGAATTCCGCACCCCCCCCCTTTTTTTTAAGTTGCAGAAGGAGGGAATTCAACCTTGGTCCTTTGTTAGAAAGGCTAGACCCTAGAGCAGCACCAAGTGCCCCGTGAACTCTGTCCAGAGACTTTCGCCATTTGGCAGTAATCGGGGTGGGGCGGGAGGAGCAGTTAATTGGACATCAGTGTGGGTTAGTCTCCTCATTAGCTCTCAGCTGAGTGAATCAGGGCTTGAACCGCACTCCACAGAGCTCGACACACCCAGCAGGCCTCCTTGTTTACAAGTGTGGAAATCTGAGTTCAGGATGGGGTAGTCCCACAGAGACTGGGACCCAGGTTCTTGACCGCATGACCAGCGCTCAGCTCTAGGGGAGGACAGGGACGGCGGGCGGCTCGGCTGCTGGGGGCAGTGGTCGCTGAGCGGCCAGCCCACTGGCTGATGCTGCTCTTGCCTGTTGCCGCTGGCGCCCCCCTCCCCTGCTGTGTCCCCCTCATGCCAGCCAAGGGGTGCTGGGGTGTGGGTGCTGTGATCTCAGGGCTCAGCTTCCACCAGACTCTCCTCTCTCCCCTCATCTCAGGGCCCAGGCCCCTGGAGCCGGTTTCTGAGAGTGGCAGGGTGTTTTTTCATTCTCACTAATCCCTGCAGGTTTCTTCCCATGCCCAGTTTCTCTTCCGCTTTTCTCCCCACCCTGTTATAAATGAAAGTCAGCATTAGCGATCCTGCCCCACTTTCCCCGCCGGTGCTTCAGTGACCTGGCATTTACCTCCTGGCCTGAGGCAGGCATTAGGGGATGGGGTTCAGGGCAGCGTCCCTGCTTCATAGAGAAGGCAGACCGTGGGAGTGGGCAGCAGGCTTCTTCCACACCAGCCCAGCTGGTATGGCCCTGGGACATGGGGGTTTAGCCAAGCCCCAGGACTGCAGGCCATGGGGGCCCTGGCAGAGGGCAGGTGAGGCTCACAAAAGCCCCGAGTTGAGACCGTGCCCCTCGCTGACTTGTGTAGCCACACACACCTTGTGGACTCCTTCACTTGAGCTTGCCTGTGCCGCAGCTGGAGAAATCAGCCACATTTCCCTGGCACGGACACAGGGTCCCCTAGATGAGAGACTGCAGGAGGCCTCCTGTTGGGGAAATGTTCCGAGGACTTCCGAGGGGCCAGCAGTGCAGAGAGGGCTCAGAAGAGCTTGTGGGGAAGAAGGACCCACATCTAGTCCCATCTGGCTGACAGGCTGGCAGGTGGGGGGCACTTCTGCCTCCCCCAAGGCGTGGGATCTGTCCCAGTGTCTCTCTTGCTTTTATTAAGCAGCAGCTCCCAGGACCTCTCTCTCTTTGCTGCCCTGTGGAGTTAGCTGAGGACCCGGCCTCTATGTGGGCTGCTGTGTGTGGAGCTTGGCATTTGATGAGCTGCTGAGCCAGGGAGGCCTCCAGGGAGCACTTGGTACAGCCCGCCCTGCCCAAGGAGATGCAAGGAAAACAACTGACCACAGTGGGTGGCCAATCCCCGTGTGCAATTCTGGCTCCTCGTGGCTGCCCCCCCTTCATAGAGGTCATGGGGTCCACCCTGCTTGATTTTCAAGCCCTTTTGCAGGAGTGAGGTGTGTCAACTTATGGCTGTCCAGGCGGATTGTGGCTTTCCTGCCCTCGCACATTGCCATGCCTGTTCCCTCAGCCTTGGCTGGCAACTCCCAGTGTACCACACCCTTGCCACATGTGTCTGAGGCTCCGGGACACGAAGGCTGTGAGTGGGAGGCAGGCTTGGGGAACCAGTGAGTGACCGCTGGTTTCTCTTTTAGAAGTAACTCAGCCCAAGAGCTCTGGTCCTCGCTTGGAGTCATAGCTTGCCTTGTCTCATGCTGCAGCCACTGCTGTGTGACCCTCTAAAACTTGTGCAAACTCTCTGACCCTCAGTTGCCACAACTGTCAAGTAGAATATGCTGGAGAGACAAAGTGAGTGCTCTCCGCGTGCCCCTGGCCCCAGCTCTGTTCGAGAACCTCAATTGCAGGTGTGGCTTTGGGAGAGCACGCAGCCTGGCTGCTAACGGGAAGATGAGGGGCTGAGGCTCAGAGATGCTTCTATCCCCGTGCTGTCCGCCTGTCCCAGGTCATCTGCAGAGAGAGCAAAGTCAGGAAGTGACCGGCTCCTGTGCCTCATCTCGCGCCAGCCTGCAAGTGTAAGAGATGAACGAGACTGTGTCCCGCACGCACTTTACTTCCTCTATGCTTGTCCTCACTGCCCTTTAGGGAACTCAGGCTGCGGAACTACGTCCCAGAGGATGAGGACCTCAAGAAGAGGAGGGTGCCCCAGGCCAAGCCAGTCGCAGGTAGGTAGGCTCTGTGGCCCTGTCAGCCGCCTCCTCCTTGGCAGGCATCACCCTCTCCTGGAGAATAACTGGCAGTGCCCGGGCTGGAAGCTGGGCCTCTGGGACCCTCCATCACCATCACAGCGGATGGACAAATAGAAGCGGTCAGGGCACTGAAGCGGCCTGTCACGCCTGCTTCGCCCCGCTCACACCCTGCCTTGCAGGCCTTCCAGGGACTGCAAGGGAAGGTCCCTCAGAGGACTCTCTGAGCTGGGAGGTGGACGTGGCCCTGGGCCCTTGGACGGCAGGAACAGGAGGAGGGGTCCTGTGGGCCCTTGGAGGGTCAGAGAGACCCTGAAGAGGGGCTGACTGTCCAGGTTCCTGGAGAGCACTGGGCAGGCAGACACCCGCCCAGCTCTGGGAGTGGCAGCACTGGGGCACAGACGGTGGGGAGAGGTGTCCTCGCTGGTGGGCTGAGGGGCCTGGCCCAGTCACGCCTGGATGGGGAGCATCTGGCCAGCTGTGGCCTGTCCACAGCCATCCACACGGAGGGTGCTGGGTGCTTCTTATGATGCAGATCCCTGACTCTGGCTCGGTTTTTATTCTTTGGTTTTTAATTTTAATAATAAGCATATTTATCCTATAAAAAAATAAAGTGTTAGCTACTCAGCCACACCCCACCCCACCCCACCCCACCCCTGCAGTCTTCTTCCCCATCTCCTTGGGCCCTGAGAGCACAAATCTAATCCTCCAGAGCTGCCTTGGCAAGGTCTTTGCCTCTAGGGAGTTAGGGGCTTAGGGGAGAGGCAGGGGTAAGAAAGCGCAGACCGCCTGGCGACCTGCGGCTGCCGGCTGCAGTTGGCCACATCGGGGAGTGGTGGCTGGTTTCCGACCGGCATCCGTTGGTGTCTTGCGCCCTCTAGTGGAAGAGAAGGTGAAGGAGCAGCTGGAGGCCGCCAAGCCAGAGCCGGTCATCGAGGAAGTGGTGAGTGCTGGGGGTGGCCCTGTCCTCTGCTGCTTCCGCGGGTCCTTTTCTCCTCCCCACCCGCTCTCCTCACTCACCCTTCCTTCTCCTCACTTCTTTCTTCCCTTTCTACCTCCCTGCTTCCCCTCAGCCCTCTCGCTCCCCCCTTTCCTCCCCTTTTCCTACCTCTGTCCCCGTCTTCTCCTGAGCCCCTCCAGCACTGACATGTGTCTGCTCCCTCCCAGGACCTGGCCAACCTCGCGCCCCGGAAGCCGGATTGGTGAGTGTTGCCCGTGTGGGACCAGTGCAGACTGACCGGGTGTTCTTGGTGCCCGGCATGGGCTCGCAGCAGGAGGCAGGCAGTGGAGACAGACAGCCCTGGGGTATAATTGCAGTCTGACGTATGTGCTGAGAAGGATGTAAGTGGAGAATGAGGGACGTGGCGGGGCAGGACACCTGAGGGTGGGGAGTGGCTCAGGCAGAGGGAGTTCAGCAGTCCCCTCCAAAATGTCCCTTCCGAAAGGATGAGGGCCCACTGCGCCTCAGAGAGCTCCATCTGAACAAGGCTGACCCTTGTCCTCAGGGAGCCGGAGGGTGGAGGCAAGATGGCAGGAAGGGCAGATGTAGGCTTCTGCCCCACTTCCGCCACCAGCTAGCCTGTCCCCCTTCGATCCTGGTTCCCTCTTCTCTGAAATGGGAATCTTCACTGTCCTGGCGCCCCTGTGACTGGGCTGAGACAGAGGATGAGAGAGGGCCAGGTGTTCACCTTGGGCCAGAGGCACCCGTCCCCCACCCTTCTCGCTTGCAGTTCTGTGTCAAGTGGGCACCAGCTGAAGGTGTTCTAATTAGACGAGACAAAGGATGGGGCGTATGTCCTTGGAAACCCCGAACCAGGGGGAAGAAGCTGTGTGTGTGCTTGTGGAAGTTCCTGGGGGTGAGGGGAACTGGGGCCAGAGGAGGAGCAGGACCCCCCGCGGGCCGGGGCGCGTCACTCCCTGGCGGTGACCAAGGGGAGCAGACCGGGAGGGGGCCCTGGGGGCCATCTGGCCTGCGCGCCTCGGCTCGGCCCCCTGGGTTGGGTGGGCTGTGGTGCTAGCCCCTGCCTCCCTGGGGCTGCAAAGGGCAGCTGCTGCTGGGTTTTGGAGGATGCAGAAAGGGAGAGAGAGGAGGCACACCACCATGGTTCCTAATGCCAGAGGGGCTGTTGGAGGTGAGGGAGCCCCAGGGCCGCGCTGGGCCAGCCTTCAGCCTCCGCCTCCTCCTGCCTCCCTGCTCCAGGGACCTCAAGAGAGACGTAGCCAAGAAACTGGAGAAGCTGGAGAAGCGGACCCAGAGGGCCATCGCTGAGCTGATCCGTAAGTGCGGGGCCTGGCACGGCGGGGCCCCCTGCCCTCCGGGCGGTGGCGCAGGCGCGCGGCCCCGCTCCACTCCTCCCATCTGCCCCCATCCAGGCGAGAGGCTGAAGGGCCAGGAGGAGAACCTGGCTTCTGCAGTGGCCACCACCGCCGCCACCGAGCCAGAGGCTTGTGACTCCGACTGAGCCGTGCCGTCCCCTCACCCGCTACCAGGCCTGTCTTACAGGAAGATGGTCTTGGGCCGGGGTGGGGGCTGGACTTGCCACCACCTCCAGTTTGCCTTCAGAACTGACTCCCTGCCTCGAGTCTGAACCCCATCCGTCCCACTGGGTGAGGTCAGCTCCTTGTCTCCTGAAGGGCCCCCTCCATGCTGAGTGGGGGCAGAGGCTACAACAGCCCTGTGGGCATGCTGTATCTGTGCTTGTTCTATGTATTTTGAACTTCTTTTTCTATCTGGAAATAGAAACACACTGACCCATGTGTGTGGCAGAAAACCGTCTGAATATTGTGGATGTTTTGAGTTTGGGCCCCAAGACAGGGCAACTGCAGAGGTGATGCTTACTATGAGGAAGCCCTGTATTGGGCTCAGTGTGCTGAGGTTGGAGGGGTGGGGAGGGCCAGGCCTGACCTTCAGATGTCTAGGTCCTGGCCCAGTCCTTGGTTAGCGGTCATCATCTCAAAGCCCTCGGGTGATGGCTGTGGACCTCACAGTAATCTGTGGGACACCTTGCAGAGGTTCTCGCTGTGGTCCTCTGTAGACCCCCTGACAGTGAGAGAGAGAGAAGAGACTGGGCCCCTGACAGGGGTGCGCTGCATCCTGGCAAGCCTCAGCTCTGGGCTGCCACAGATTCGAGGTCCTGGCACTGTTCATTCACATCCACTCAGCCCCAGAAAGCCCTCTTCCCCCTTCACCCGTCAGAGCTGAACTCTGGCTTCCCCGGGACAGGGCCCCTGCGTGGGGAAGGCTGGCCCATTCTGCTCACCACTGGGGTATTATAGCCTGGATGTTGGGAATGGCCTTGGACCCTGGGCCCCCAGGGTCCTGGCTTTAGGACCATGAGCCTCCCCTGTGGAGCTTACTGTCCAGAATGACCGGCTGACCACAAGGCTGACTCCAGGAACCTGTGACCATTTAGTTTCATCTCCTCCAGGATCCTGAGTTTCCTTCTGGATTACCCTTGAGCCTCCTGCCCCAGTCATGGGTCACATCGCAGTGTATTGTGTCCTCTGTGCTAGTTTTCAGGGACACAGCGGCCTGGCTCCAGTGGACGGTGCTGAGAAGTCAGGCGACGGAGGGCAATGAGCTTGCGCACAGACTGCCACACTCGTACGATAAAGCAGACGCTTGAACGCACAGTGACGCAACTCCTCTAAAAAGGCAATTCTTAGGATAAGGGGCAGAAAGTCGCAGCTGTAGGTAAGGGCCGAAGTGGTAGGTGGCTGACAAGGCCAGAACGGATTCCCCCCACAAGGGACGGGGATCAGACATGACCCCCAGGTGTCAGGGCTGGAGCCAGGCTCCCTCTGCATAGCCAGGGGTCTTGAGCTGTTTCCCTTTCTAGGCATAAAGGATGAAAAGATGCTCACACCTCCTGGGATTACAGTTGGAAGCAGGATGCAATCCAACAAGTGGGAGAATTTCTGCTGGAAGAAAGTAAAACAGTAACATCCTCATGGGCTTTGAAATGAGCGTTTGTTTCATCACCAGAGAGATCAAAGAGGGACTGACCCCCCTCACAACTCAAGCACAGGGATTTGTTATAAGAACATGAGAAATCTTGAAAATAAAGAATGTTTATTAAAATAAGAAACTCACTGAATGAGTTGAATGATAACTTATAGTCGAAGAAGGAATTAATACATCAGAATTAAAGCTGAAGATCCAAAAGGTGGCAGAGAGAGAGAAATAAGGACTGTTTAGAGAAGCATCATGCATGCAGAATGATCCAAAAGTGAAAGCAGGGGCGGTTGTGACCAAGTCTTGGAAGTGGCATTCCTCCACGGTCTGTTTGTTGGAAACAAGTCACTCCATCCAGCCCACACTCAGAGGGAGAAGATGGAGATTACACCTCAAGGTGGAATCTTTAAGAATTTGAGGGTGTGTTTTAAAACCAACACATACCTGGGCACAGTGTAAGAAACTGTCAGAACAAAAAGACCAAGAAACGATCTTTAAATTAGAGATTATATCATCTTGCAAAGAGCAAGCGCACAGCAGATGTCTCAACCACAGCCGGCGTTAACTGGAATGGTACCTTCTAATATCAGTGTTGACAGACAAAGGTAATTGTTGAAAATTCTATACCTGACAAGAACATGCCTGACAAGTGCAAAATATGTTTAGACAAAAACCAGAGATTTTTGTCACCAGCAGACTAAAAATCTGTTTTGAGGTAATGAAAATATTCCCAAATGGACTGTGGTGGTGGTTGTATGAGTCTGTGAACATGCTACAAGCCCTTTGTATTGTACCTTTATTTTTTATTTTTTTTAAATTATTTTTTATTGAAGGATAATTGCTTTACAGAATTCTGCTGTTTTCTGTCAAACTTCAACATGACTCAGCCATAGGTATACATATATCCCCTCCTTTGTGAAACTCCTCCTCATCTCCCTCCCCATGTATTGTACCTTTAAATGGGTGAATTGTATGAGGTATATATTATATCTCAATAAAGCTGTTTTGTTTTTTTTTTTAAATGAATGTCTTCAGACTGTAAAGCTGGAGATCCATTTTCTTAAAATGCATGTCTTCAGACTGAAGGGCCACAATTCCAGGTGGAAAATCTGAGATATAAGGAGAAACTAAGAGAAAGAAAATATACATTTAAGTAGGCACTGACCTTATAAAACAAATAGGCATTGTGAAGTAAAAAAAAGAGCTACTTAGAATACATAACAACCATGGTGTGTATGTCCCGAAGTGAGAGGTGACTGAATTCTAGCCATCAACCAAACTCACCTAGGAAGAGAGAAAAGACTCTAGTATATGGGTAGGCTGACATTTCTAGAATAACCCTAAAAATAAACATAGAATGTGCTTCCTTCCAAAGAAATTGAGAAAAAAATAGAATGAGAAAAATTATCCAAAAGAAGGCAAAGAGAAAAAGAAGAGGCAAATACATCCAAATATGTCATATATTACTATTAATGTATCTTACTGCTTTAAAAAAAAAAAAAAAACACCTCGGTCTGACGCTATTTAAAAAGAAACCTAAAGCCAGTCTTTCAAGGAGAAAGACTGAAAGTGAAGGGCCTCTCGGGTAGCTGAAGTGATACCGCACCTGCATTTTCACTACAATGGTCAAGATGGGTAGAGAAAAATCCTACAAGCTACAGGAGGAAAACAAAACTAAACACAGAAAGATTGCCTACTGATGAGTGAGTTCCGCTTTCATCAGTAGGAGAAACGGAAGGAAAAATTTTCCTAAGTGCCGAGGAAACATAAATGTCAATTATGTCATAATGCTCCATTATAAATAATAAGGGCAAGACAGATGTTTTCAGGCTTATGACACTGTTTACTATGTACTGAAATTTGCTGAAAGGATACTCCATAGCAGGAGTGGGGTGGGGGCAGGGATGGCATTTGACAGGTGCACCTACAGATCTTAGGGAGAGGTCTGTTGTTCTTGTGTTACATCTAGTGACTCCTTGAGACCACCAAGGACATGAGTTCCTTCTGGGTCCCCAACTGCCATCCTTAGCTCCCCTAGGAGCCTCCCCCACCTCCCTCCAGCTTCAAGCTCCAGGTGGGGGGGAGTGGTGGGGGGAGAGAGAGTAAAGGGCAAACCAGCTGAAGAAACCATGGCTTTAAGCCCAGTCAGTCCCCCACGATTGCCTTCACGTCTGATCAGCCATCACTGTGTCAAATTCAGTCCTAACTTCAGACATGCAGGAGGAAGGGTATTTTAAGCTGGGCACATTGCCACCGTGATTGATGTTGAGGTTCCATGAGAAAGGAAGAAGGGCAGAAAGAGTGCTGGAAAGGCAGCCAGCAGTGCCTGCCACAGGATGCAGGAAGAAGTGGTGAGCAAAGAAAAAGTAAACCGCACAAAAATCAGTAATCGACTAAAGAAAGACCAACAAAGAAAGAGGAGACGTACATTAGGAATATTAGGAAATGAAATAAGGCAGTCACTGCAGACCCCGTGGACATCAAAAGGACAATAAAGCGAAACTGTAAATAACTACCCACATGAATTTGACAGGTTGATTCAATGGACCAATTCCTTGAAAAGCACAAACTGCCGCAACTCACCCCAGATGAAAAGATAATTTGCATAGCTCTGTAACTATTAAGGATATTGCATTAATAGTTAATAATTTGAGACCTCTTGAAGTCTCCAAGCCCAGGTGATTTTACTGGAGAATTGATACACAGGTTTAATGCAATTCACATCAGAATTTCAATAAGATCTTTATATATGGACAAGAATATTCTAAAATGTATCAGGAATGTTACAAGAACTTGAACAGCTTAAACAATTTTTAACTAGATGAATGAAGCCCCTAGTGGCTCAGACGGTAAAGAGTCTCCTTGAAATGCAGAAGACCTGGGTTCGATCCCTGGGTGGAGAAGATCCCCTGGAGAAGGGAATGGTAACCCACTCCAATATTCTTGCCTGGAAAATCCCATGGACAGAGGAACCTGGCAGGCTACAGTCCATGGGGTTGCAAAGAGTCGAACACGAATGAGCGACTAACACTTCCACTTTCATAAAGCAGGAGGAGCCAATCTACCCATTTAAAGACTTACTGTACAGCTATGGTAATCAAGATAGTGGTATTGGTGGAAAGATAGGCACATAGATCAATGGAAGGATACAGAGAACTCAGAAGTAGCTCCACACAGGTACAGCCAACTAATTTTTGGCAAAGATACTCAGTGAAGAAGGATAGTCTTCAGCAGATGGTGCTGGACTGATTGGAAATCCATCCATAGGCCCCTCAAAAAGGAACCCTAAACTTCAAACCTTATTAAAAAAGTTAAAGTGGATCATAGGAGGAAACCTTTAGGACCTAGAGCTTGGCGAACAGAGTCCTCAGATGTGACAAAGCATAATTCATAAAGGAAAAAAAAGCAAATTTGACTTTTGCTCCAACAAAGACCCTGTTAAGAGGATTAAGAGAAAAGCTACTGAGACAATATTTGCAAACCCCGTATCTGACAAAGAACTCATATCTAGAATAATAAAGAACTCTCGATTGGAGGGAGAGGTGGGAGCTCTCAGGCCCCAGCAGCCCCTCTTATCGGGCAGAAGAAATGGGCTGAGTGGCAGTGCCCAGCTCTCGGGATGAAGCCTGGTGTGCCACTGCTACCCAGCCCACCAGGCACTCCTCTGGGACAGCCCCGACTGACCTCCCAATGCTCCACGCCCCTCCTCCTGCTTAAAATCCTCAAGGACATCTGACCTCTGGGTCATTGCAGGACAGGTGTCAGGCCTGAAATGTCCTGCACCAGCATGGATGCCCCTTCGCCAAGCAGTGGACAGGAGCACAGGGCCTGCTGGCCTGGAAACTCAGGCTGGGTGCCTCTGGGTGATGGGGGGAGAGGGGGGAGGACAGCACAAGGGCTGAGAGGAAGTCACACCTGGGATTGCAGGAACAGGACCCTAGAGGCCAGGTGGACATCCTGGCTGGTACAGGGCCTGTACCATGTGAGGAACAGCGGACTCTGGGTCAGAGAGAGGCAGAGCCTCCAAAGTTATGAGGAAAGTTCTGTCCCGCCTAGTGGACTGCAGGTCAAGTGTGTGAAATTGGCCAGTTTGGGCAAATTGAGTCCCCTGGACTCCGCCTGTACATCCTCAAGCCCCTGGCATCCTCCAAGCCAAGTCCCCTGTTGGGGTTCCATGCTGCTGCTCCCCACCCCTGGGCTCCACTGTGTGAGACTCCCGCTCACCTTCCAGGGGCCTCTCCATGGGACTCTGAGCTGCAGCTGGGGCCTGCTGCAGCACCCCTCCAGGAGCTGGGGATTCAGGCATTAATTCATCCTGTTGCCTGAGTATCTGCCTTGTGCTGACAACTTCCCTGGTAGCTCAGTGGTGAAGACTTCGCCTGCCAATGTAGGCAACACGGGTTCAATCCCTGGGTCAGGAAGATCCCCTGGAGAAGGAAATGGCAACCCATTCCAGTATTCTTGCCTGGGAAATCTCATGGACAGAGGAGCCTGGCAGGCTATGTACGGTCCATGGGGTTGCAAAAGAGCCGGACACGACTGAGCAACTAAACAACAGCAGCCTTGTGCTGAACACTGTTCCAGTGAACCTGACGTTGCCTTGCTATCCGGGAGCTGACCTTCCACATGGTCTTGGGGTCTGTGCCAGGAGCCATATCCCTTCTGTCAGACCAGTCTAAAAGACTTTCCTTTTCCCAGACTATCTGACTGGGCATCACAGCGAGCCTTAGTGAGTAGATAGGACCCCGAGGGCCCAGCGATTCTGTTCAGCCAAGAGACCTTTATGGAGAAGAGTCAACCTGTAGTCTTCATTTCCATGAACTGTCCTCACATGGCCGCTGGGGGGCAGCAGAGGACACCGACCCAGGGCCCCTGCTCGGTGTGGGTCAGCATAGCCTGCTTTTCGTGCTGCTCAAGTGGGTCTTCTGTAACAAACCTCACCCACCAGAGAAAGCACCCCTGTCTTTTCCCTTGGGGCCTGTGTCATTTAAGGGGCTGGCATCAGAGGTGATCCCAAGAATGGGGCTCCGTCAACCTGAAACCCAGAATAGTGGTGGCTGTGTCCTGGGGAGCATCAGTACCCTCCACTCGCACCCCCATGCCAGCCTTCCCCAGGTCCCAGGCACTTTCAGGGTGTGGGGGCTCCAAGTGGAGGGTATGGAGTGCCCTCACAGCCCTGAGGGGAGTGCCACCCCTGTCTCATCCCTCCCGAGGGAGGGTCTGCACGTGTGGACACACCCAGGGATGTCTGTAGCCTGGCTGGGGAAGGGGCCCCGCCTGGAGACTCAGGTCCCCATAGCCCCCGGGGCTTGTCCTGAAAGTCTGTTCCTCAGAGCCAAGCTTCTACGATGCCTTGATCTGAGGCACGTGGGCATCCATAGAGCAGAGTGAGTGTGCACACTGGGTCCCTGGGCTGCCTGCCTCAGGGCCTCTGGCAGCCGTGGGCTGGGCAGGGGTGTCCAGCCTATTTCCCGGCCAGCCTGCCCTTTCTTTATGTATTTACTGGTTTTCTTTAAATGTTCCCATTACTCAGGCCTCCGGTCGGCACTGAGACAGAAATAAATCCCACAAGGCCGCCCAGCCAGAAGGGCGGAATCCGATTCCCCCTCAAAGGCCGGAAGAAGCTCCTATGCGGATCGTGCTCAGCCCGAGGTGGCCCACACATCCCACATGGCACGAATATGTCCACGCACCCCGTGTGGGTGCCTGTACACCCATGCATTCACACACCTAAACTCCTACATGCACAGATGCCTCACAAACATGCACACACACCCGTGTCCCACACACACTCAGATTTGCCTAATACACATACCGACTCGTTTGTACATGCACTCAGCCCAGTCACACAGATTGGCCTCCTATGCACACATGAACACACCCCATTGCAGAATGGATTTATACATACACATACACACACACCCCTACATACACACATGAAAACTCACCCCCCTCCCCCTAAACACACAGACACACTCATGCACACATTCCCTGACAGGCAGGCTTCTACTCAGTTGTGACCACAACACTCTGGGATCACAGCTCAGTCATCCTCAAGGTGCTGGTGGGCGAGACAAGTGGTGAGGCTGTGGAGGGTGGGAGGACGAGGCAGCTCCCGTGCAGCTCCGGAGGAGAGTGGCCTCATGGGAACACAGGCCCAAGGCTGCCAAGGCTTCTGAATTTTTAAGAGAAATTGAAAAGCTGAATTTTTATGTGAAATATCCTGATTTTTAAATGTTGGCTCGAGATGTTGAAAATACTCTGTGGGCCAAACCAAACACATCTCCAGGCCAAATTCCACCCACAGGCGGCGTTCTCAGACCACGGGTCCACACAGACACACACACACAAATAGACACACATATATATACAGACATACACACGGATAAATACAAATAGACACACTGGTGCACACACGATACAGTCGCATACACACAGACACGTGAAAATGCACACATGCAAATGGACACAGATACATATACAAGCATGAGCACATCTACAGCACACAGACCGGGTACAAATAGAACTACAAACTCACAATACAAATAGACACAACAGACACACGAAACTAGATGCATACAAACACACGTAGACAAAGACACATGCACAAATACAATTAAGCACATAGACACAACACAAATACACAGGCACATATACCCAAACATACATAACAACAGACACACAACACGTCTCTCTTGTCTCCCTGGTGGGGGTGAGCTTGTGGGAGCAGGTATCCTGACAGTGCGGCCTCTGTGCAGGGCCAGGGCGCGGCTCACACCAAGACTGTCCCCTGACTCATGTATGCTGCAGCAGGAACAGGGTGCCAGGGCAGAGGCCCCCAGGAGGGCTGGCTGGAGAGCGCAGCGTGGGGAGGGGAGAGGAGCAGGTGGTTGGCCTCGTGTGCCAGGCCCTGGGAGTCTGGAGCCACAGGTACTGAAGCTCTGAGAAGGGAGCTTGCAGCAGCCACAAGCCCAGCGCGCCATGCCCGGAACCGTCCTCCCAGCCTGGCCTCGCCCGCTTCCTCCTCACCGCTGGGAAGCAAGGCCAACAGGAGCCCCATGGGGCTGCTCATCAGCAGAGACCCCCACCAGAGCTGCTGGCCGAGCAGGCCTTCCAGGCAGGGGTCGTTTGGGGGAACTGAAACTCTCCTCTCTCCTCTCCCCTGCAGGTGGTGGAGGAGCATAATTAATGCAGGAACACGAAGGGCCCCACCTCCCCAGCCCTGCCCTTCACTCACAGATGGAAGGCGGAGGCCCAGAGGGATGGTTTTAGGCCTCTATTTTCTGCCTCCCAGCCCCTGGCCCCTTTCCTGACCCCCAGCCTTTGGATGGGGAGAAGCTGCACAGAACTTGCACCCACCCCCTTGGGCCCCCCGCTCCTCCCCCCCGCCCCCCCCCCCCCCCCCCACCGCCTGCATGACCCAGATGCCAAAGAAGGAGGGAGCCTGTCACTGGGGGCTGTCCTTGGGAGCCTGTCACTGGGGGGTGTCCTTGGTCTTCCATGCTGAGGGCTCCTAGTTGCCCAAGAAAAAGTCCTGGTACAGGAAGCTAAAACCCAGCCTGGGGACCCAAAAGGGGTACTGAGACCACGCGGGTCAAGAGACCTAGATGGGATCCTGGTCCCAGAAGTGCAGCTGAGGCTCAGAGAGGGCAGGCAGCTTGCCCTAGATCACACAGCGGACACCAGGAGCCAGCCATGGCCCAGACCCCGGCCTGTCTCTGGAGTCCCAGCCCCTCTGCCCCAGGCAAGGCTTGTTTCAGTTGGCCATGGGAGCCTCAGGCTGGAATCATTCTGGAGTTGGCTGAGGAGACAATGGGGATATAGCTGAACGCAATCCACCTAGCCTTCGTGGCGATGAGAGCCGCCCCACAAGCACCCTCTGACCAGGTCCCCACAGCCAGACCTCACATCTAAAAATGAAGGCAGAGCCAGGACCCTATCAGAACCCCTGAGAGAGGGCCCATGTCCACCACCCGCCGCCCCCCTGCCTCCCCGCCCCACCACAGCCACAGCTGGGCTGTGTCTCCTCAGACCGCCTCAGGAGGTCCATGCTCCTCAGGAGCCCTCAGTGTAGGGCTGTGCCCACTCAGTGTTTCTCTCCCCAACTGAGTCATGTCCCCTCACGCACACTCAGAACAGGGCTGTCTCCCCTCAGACTCCCACGGAAGGTCCATGTCCCCTCAGAAGGATTGTGTGTCTTTAGACCACACAGGACCAGTCTCATCTCATTCACCCTCAGAACAGGGCTGGGTCCCCTCACACTCCCCCAGGAGGTCCGATGTCCCCTCAGACGCCCTCAGACTCCTGATAAAGGTGAAAGGTTCTGTCTCCTCAGGGCAGGTGTTGTCCCCTCGCTCCCCCTCGGGGCAGACACCCACAAAAGGTCCATATCCCCTCAGTTGCCCTCAGGGGAAGATTGTGTCTCTGTAGCCCACACAGTGCAACTATCATTTCTCAGTCTTCCTCAGAACCCCTCAGGATGTCCAAGCAGAGCTTGGACCTTCTGAGCAGAGCTCTATTCCCCTCAGATCCCAGAGGTCCATGTTCCCTCAGGTGCCCTCAGAGTAGGTCTTGCTCCCCTCAGGCTCTGTCAGCACATGCCCTCAGAGGGGAGCTCTGTCCCCTCAGGCACCCACAAAAGGTCCATGTGCCCTCATGTGCCAACAGGGAAGGGTTGGGTCTCCTCAGAGCACACGGAGCAGGTCTTGGCACTTCCCTCACCCTCATCAGGGCGGCTCCCCTTGGACCCTCACGGAAGGTAAATGTCTCCTCACCTGCCCTCAGAGCAGGTTGTGTTCCCTCAGACTCCTCAGGCTTAGGGGTCAGGCCCAACATAACCTTTGAGCAAAGGTCAGGCCTCTTAGGGCCTCCTCACAGAATTGTATCCCCTTAGACTCCCCGGGCAGGGTCCGGTCTCCTCATTTGCCCTCAACGCATGGTCGCAACCCCTTAGTCCTCCAGGGAAGCCCACGTCCCCCTCGCACGCCGTCAGACCAAGGCTCTCCTCAGACCTCTGGGCTGGGTCCTATGCTTTTCATCTTCCAGGGAACTGAGTCTCTGTTCTCCTCATTCTGTCTTCTCTGTTACCACCATCCCAGACTGAGTGCTAGTGGGAGTACACAGTGAAAGCTTGCTCACTCCGGGCTCACGTATGGGCCCCGTTCAGTCATTTCTTCTCCACAGGCTTGCATGTGAGGGTCGTCAGAGGCCGGTCTTTGATACCCCTGAACCCTTCAGACCTGCTCTGAGCTGGGAACTACTCTGAACTGGGACTCACCCAGCTTCCCCATCAAGCCTGGCCTGTGTTTCAAGAGCCCCGGGGGTTGCATTCCTTTCGCGTCTTCAGAGGTCCCCCTCTCAGCCTGGGCTGGAGGCAGACAAGGCCAGAGAAGGCAGGGCCCGTGCAAATCCAAGACAGGTGGGAGCTGCAGCCCATCTATTACTGGCCCCAGTCGGAGTCCAGAGCAGCCCACGAGGTGCCCAGACACTGTGGCCAAAGAGACTTGACGAGTCAGGGTCTCCTGGTGTCCTCCGCCCTGCCTGCCTGCTGCCCGGCTCGGCTGCTGTTTATGTGTTCCCTGCGGCTTGGCCGGGCTACGCAGCCTTGAAGGGAGAAATGACCACCTGGCTCCAGCCCCTGTTCAAGGCAAACAGGGTCCTGACCGCCTGCCAGGCCCTCTGAGGGCTCCCACTTCCTCTGCCAACACCTGGATGCCCCAGGCGGGGCTCAGGGCCCCTCTGAGTGGGGAGGCCAGCCCTGGCCCAGGAGCTCCAGGTCTAGGCGAGGGGACCTTGTCCTGGACCAGGAGCTTAGACTGATATCAGAAGTCCAGTTCTATCCTGGACATCCGGTTAAGGAGGAACATGGTGCCCAGTCTAGAAGAGGAGGCCTGGCCTTGTCCTGGGTCTAGAAGAGGAGGCCTGGCCTTGTCCTGGGTGCGAAAGTCCTGAGGAAGGAGGGCCAGCCCTTGGGAAGGAGGCATTCAAGGGGATATGAGAGAACCTGGCCCTGTGTGGGGATACCAACTTGAGGGGGTACCCAGCACGTCTCAGGGACATTTAGTCCAAAGAAAAAGCTCAAAGCACTTGGCGGGGGGTTCATCTGAAGGGCCAGTGGTAACAAGTCTGAGGGGCGAGCGCCACCTTGTTTTGGGGGGTGGCCGGTCTGTTGGGGGCAGGGCGTGGTGTGAGCCACCTAAAAGATGAACACAGCCCAGTCCTGGGGGAGTCCAGTCTGAGGGGTAAGCACAGCCCTGTCATGAGGTGGAACAGTTTCCCGTCTGTGGGAAGAGGCTTCCCCTGTTCAGAGGAAATCTGAGGGAGGCTCCACTCTGTGCTGGGGGTACCCCATCTGAAGGGAAACACGGTTTTGTCCCAGAGGTACCCAGTGTGAGTGTTCTGGGGTGAGGCCTTGTGGACTGCACTTCGGAAGCCTCCTGAGGAATCTGGGCTGGAAGATGGGGCCCTGAGGCCCAGCTAGCTGGGGGGTGAGTGACTCTGCCTGTGGGGTTGGTGGGGTGAGTTCCCCTGAAGGCCCAGTGATCTGGAGGTCCCATGGCTAAGCCCTGGAAGTAGTTGCGGGGGGGCGGGCATCATAATCCCCTGGGGACAGGGGGCGGGAATGGGGCTTCTGTCCTGCTTAGGTCTCCTTCATCCAGGGCCCTTCCTAACAGTAGTACCTCTCACCCCTATCCCCAGCCCCCCGCGAGGGAACCTCTCCCCTGACCGCCGTGTAACCTCTTCGGGCCTGGACACTGGAGCACGTTGCTCAGACCTTGCTGCTCTCCCTTCAGAACACCCAGTGGCTCCCAGCATTCACAGGAACCCTTGATGCTCAGCCTGGTGACTCAGTGGCCTTCAGGTCCTGCCCTGTGCCTCTCACACCATTCCAAGCAGATGGCACTCCATGGGCGCATCAGGCCTTTGGACAGTTGCTTGTCCTTTCCTTCCATCTAGATGGGCAGGCCGGCTGGACCTGAAGCCGCTCACAGCACAGTGCCTGGCACCTCAGGGAATTTCTGGTCATAGCCTCATGACCTCTCTCCTAGCCCTTGATGGTGGGAGAAAGCAGAAGTGGGGATAAGAGACAGGGAGCATTCCCCAGATGCCGAGTCCATGGAGAACAGAGTTGGAACTGGAGATGAGAGAAAGGGTGGGCTAGGCAGGGGCACCAGCTCGTGCACAGACCCAGAGGCAGGGGCGTCTTCGGGTCTGAGCAAGCAGCTTGCTCCAGTCAGAACACACGGTGGAGACGCAGTCGGGTCATTTCTCAGACTGTCAGGCTGAGCAGAGCCTGTGCCATTCTAGACCCCAATACTGGGGGCAGGCAGCAGGGGCTGAGGGGGCAATGTGGTGGGTGGGTGGGTGTCGGGTGGGGATGCTAATGACCACGCTAGATCCATGGTGAGTGGATGTGTGGAGTCTCGCAGACACCCACCTGGACGCCCACCCTAGCCAGCCTCTGGGCTCAGAGCCCTGGCTCCCCCCACAGTTCCTGCGCCAGAGCAGGGACCCCAGCCCGCTTTTCACCTGATGGCCTTGGCACTGCTCCTGCACCCTCTGTCTGGTGGCCAGAGGGGTGTCAGGTCCAGGGTCAGGACTGGGGGTCACGTTTGGAGGGTTCCCTGCATGCTTCAGCCTCCAAAGGGCATAGTGTGGCCACTAGACTGGCAGAAGGGGGCCCTGTAGCAAGGTCCAAGGCTTGGGGACATGGCCAGGGACCCAAGGGGTCTACTGTCAGCACTGGGTGACAGAGACTGGGGGCCAGAGCTTCTCTAGGCTTAGACAGTGGCCTCTCCTGGGCCCTTTCTGCCCCCTGTGCCCTGATACCCCAGGGGCTGGCCCACGGTTCCCAGACCCCGCTCCTGAGATGAGACCAAGAACTCCCCCATGGCTCCCAGCCCCTCCCCTCCTGCAATGAGTCCCCAGTTCAGACCTCAGGAAGCCAGACACTGCTTCCTTTTCCCTTTTCTTGTTTTTTTTTTTTTTTTTTTTTCTGTTTTGTCCTCCCAGCCCCAGCCCTGAGTGGGCAACTGTCCAACAACCCGTCTCTTGGTCCGCCTGTCCACGCTCACGTCCACAGGTCCAACCCTCGGGTCCCTGATCACATAACTGTCTCCCACTCCTCCTGCAGCAGGACAGGTGGCCTCTCTGGCGCACAGGCCTCCTCATCCAGCCCCGAGCAGGAGCCGTTGAGGAATCCATCTTCCTTAGGAGCAGCCACGGCAGGTGGTGTGGCCTGGAGAGCCGGGGACCCTGACTTGGTGTGGCCAGGCAGCGGGGGGTGGCCATTGGTGGTGGCCGCGGGCAGCAGGCGGGGACTGAGGGGCAGGCCAAGTCCCGTGCGGGGCCCTACATTGGTCACGCTCGTGTGAGACACCATCGGACCGTAGCTGTAGCTGCTGCTCCCGCTGCGTGCCTTGCGCTTGAAGTCCAGTGCCAGTGTCCAGCGGCTCCAGGATTTCTTGATCTCAGCCTGTACCTTGGTGGCAGTAGGAGGGCAAGCAGTCAGGTGTGCCCCAAGCCCTTCTGCCACATGTCCCCAACCCCAGCAGTGCCCGCATCCCTGCCCCTAACGACGCTCAGCACTATTACTGGAAAATTTCAAGGCCAAGAAAAATCCCGTCATTCTCAGAACATGGTGCCTGGCGGCAGGCAATTGACACACCCAGCATGTAGAAGGCTCAAATGACCCCAAGGGTGGCTGAGTGTTCAAACTGGATGACAGACAATTCAACCGTGGGGTTGAGAAAACGCTTGGCTATGCCCACACATCCTGAGCCTGAATCATCTGGAAAGACTTCTCTCTGCCTTCAGAATGTCCTCTGGGATGCTCTTGGAGGAACAAAGTGAAAACCAGGCAGGAGGATGAAGGGACAGGACTTGGGCAGCCCCTGGCACTCCTTTTTTTATTCTTTTTTTAATTTTTAGATTTTTGGGCACACCACACGCCTTAGTTCCCCAACCAGTGATCGAACCCAAGCCGCCTGCAGTGGAAGCGCAGAATCCTAACCACTGGACTGCCAGGGAGTTCCCCCCACCCCACCCCACCCCCGGCCCCTGGAACTCCTGCGGCCTCCCCGTCTTGCCCCAGTCTGGCCCACCGCTTACCTCGCCATTGCAGAAACAGTATATGATGGCAACAAAAAATCCCTGTGGAGAGAGGGTCGTGGGTCAGGGCCCAGAGAGGCATCTGGAGAGGGTGGAAGCAGCCTCCCCCACCCCACCCGTCCCTCCCACCCTCAAGGCTGCACACCTGGAAGGAGTTGAAGAGCATCTCGTAGTGCATCTGGACTTGCCAGAGCGTCCCTGAGACCTCGGTGTACGGCGTGGCCATGAAGACGATGTAGTGGACGCCAAAGAGCGGCATGAGCACCAGTGTGGATTTGAGCAGCTTCCTGGGCCAGTGGGGCAGGCGGGTCAGGGTGGAGTCACTTCGGCCTCAACAGGCACTGTGCACCTCAACCTGCCAGCCCCAAGCTCCAGAAGCCCCTAAAAGGCCCAGAGCTCTGGCAGTTCACCTAAGCCAGTGACACTTTGCTATCTCAGCAAAGTGTGAATAGGGCCCCTTGATTCTGAGGTGCCCCAGGGTGGACCATAAGCTATGTCGTCCTGTCCCTGCACCTGCTGGTCACTCTGCTGGTGCTCCCCTCACTTATCCCATTGACCCTCCTCAGGTTTCAGCCAAACTTCCACCTTCTCAAGCTCACCCACTGCCCACCTGTCTCTCAGACTCCCTGGGACCAGCTCTCTGAGGAGAGGTCTGGGTTTGTCCTGCCCTCACAGACCCCAGCTTGAGTGCAGGGGCCTGGCACCAAGTGGCCCAGGCTGGCTTAGGGGGTGCCCCCAGAAGCCAGGCAAGATCCCATCATGGCCAGCAGGGCCAGCCAGGGAGACAGGAGCTGAGCCCTTCCTTCAGACAGGCTCATCCCTGGGGCCTCTGCCTGCTTTTGAACGTGCTGCTGGGCCCCAGCGACCCCTGGGCTCTGAGGCGTATAGGCACGGTGGACGTGGCTCACCGGTACTGCTGCCGCGTGTCACACCGGCCAGCATTGGTCTCTCGCAGCTTGGTGGCGAGAACCCGGACGATGTTGATGAAGAGGATGAAGTTGAGCTGTGGGAGTGAGGCAGGGCTGCATGGGTCTTGAGGCCGCAGCCCCAGCAGGGAGGGGCGAGGACTCTGGGACCCACAGCCCCGCCCAGGCTCTGCTCTGCCGAAGTATGTCTCCAGGTGGCTCCTGAGGTCCTTGGTTCCCCACGTGGACTGGGGTGGGGGTCAGCTGCCTCTCTAGCACTGTGGCTCTAACCTTGGGGTACAGAGGAGCCCCTATAGGTCCCCACAGGGGCTGATCACCGGGACCCAGGGTCCACACTCCCACCCGGCCCTGAGGTCCCCTGCTCACCACAATGGAGGCCAGGATGGGCACCTGGATGATCCACTTCTTATTCCCGGAGCTGAGATCCCAGCACCTGAGAAGGCCGAGGCCGTCAGCCCCCCACACTCCCCACAAGGAGGCTCCAGGGCAAGTCGGTTCTGACATCAGCTGCACTCCCCCACCCCAGAGCACAGGACAGGGGAGTGGGGATGTGGTTGGGCCCGAGGCCACCCACAGAGCCCCTTCTGCAGTGGCCTCTGGTGACCCTGAGTGGGCACCCAGCTTGAAGTTGGGCTGAAAACTCCTGAAACTGGGGCCGCTCAGGGCCAGGGGCAAGAGGTGCCCCCTCATATGTTCTACAGAGAAAGAGGGTACCAGGGGTTTCTCTGGCCCGTGTCCCAGCCTCCTGCTCCCTTCTCCAGCTGGACCTACCCGGTGTTGGCCAGGGTAGCTCTCACACCGACCCACACAGCCACAAAGATGGCAGGCAGACCTGTGGGCAGAGCGGGACAGAGTGTGAGGGGCTCTAGCTGCTGCCCACTTCTGTGCCATTCCCGTCATCCCTGGTGACCCCGGCTTAGCCCCCCCCCACTGTCCCTGACCCCCCTCACCCTGGGCAAATGGGCTGCTTGGTGACAGCCCTGCTCTTACATGTGCTGCCCTGCGGTCCCCACAGCCTCCCCTCAGGGCTCCAGCCCCCAGGACCCAGCTCAGCCCTCTGCCCTCATCTTGGTTCTGTATCTTATACCACACACATGCACTCCTGTTGGGCACTTGGTGAAATAAGGGATCACTAATTTATTCACACCTAGTCTATTCTGCCCTCCCCTCCCCTAAAGGGTGCTGTTCTGGGCTGGGGGCTCCTGTGGAGGGGAGCTTACAATCAGGGGTCTTCTATTCCAGCATATCCCCTGCTTTGAAAAGTCCCCATGGATGAGGATGGATAGTGTGAGGGTTGTTGATCCAGGAGCTACAGAGGAATCTCAGTGTGCCTAGGCTCGAGCCAGTTCAGATGGTACGTGGTACTTCTGAGTGAGTTTTGCTCTAGGAAGGAGCCCCATTCCCCACTCTCCACCCCCTCCCACTTCATTCTAGGTCAGGTGTACCCTTGGGAGGGGCAGGGCATGACCTGGGTTTGCACAAGGAAAAGAGCTGTGATGTCCCTGTGCCACAAAGTTCTGTCTGTTCCCTTATCTGTGTGCGGACACCCTCTACCCCAGAGCCTGCATCAGCCTGCAATTCTGGGGCTTGCCATGGGTGAGGTCAAGGTCAGAGTGTCCACCAAGGAGCAGGGAGGCTAGGATTATCGATCTGAGGGCCTTGAGGTGCTGAACGCAGGGAGGGCTCCACCCACCCAGCCTGCCCCTCTGCAGTCTGGCCAGTTGCCCCGGAGCCCGGCCAAGCTCTGGAGCTGCCAACAATAATGGACAATTATCGGTAACTCAATCCCGGAGCCCATCGGGGAGGAGGGCAGAGCCCCAGCAACCCATTCTGCAGAGGGGCTGTCGAAGCCCAGAGGATGCTATAGAGCCAGGGCCTCCAGTTCTGGGCCACAGACCCTGTGCACGGGGGTGGCAGAGGCCTGCATAGCTCCACACAGTGTGGGGAGTGGCGGAGAAACGGGACTCAGGGTGGAGGGAGGTGTTCCGGATCCCAGCTCCAGTACTGGTGATACAGTGACAAGCATAGCCGCCTTCCAACGCCAGCCCCATGCTGACCTCTGACCCAAGGTCCGCTCTGATCCTGAGTGGAGTCTTGACCTGAGAATTGCCTGCCCTTCCCTCTACTGGCCTGAGCCTCAACTCCAGGTGAACCTGCCTCCAGGAGAGCCCCAACTTCAGGCTGAGCCAACCCCAAGTGAACCTCTGGCCAAGCCCTGCTCCCTGAGCCTGGGGGGTCAGCCTGGGGGGCATCTCCTGCCCCACATCCAGCACAGGATGTGCCGTGTGGGTGCCCTCCCCGCAGTGGCACTCTCTGACCCTACTGTCCATGGTCCCACCCCGCCCGCGTGCCGGCGTACCCCAGCCGAAGACTGTGAAGCCCCAGAGGTACTTCTTCTCTGAGAAGAAGGCCATGAAGATGAGGCTGTGCAGATACAGCCCCTCCACCAGAATCCAGTAGTAGTTGGTGGCCAGGAAGTAAAGGAAGAAGGTCACAGCCACCCGGCAGCCCACCTAGGAGACCAGCTGGTGTTAGCCAGAGCGCAGGGCCTGCATCTGGGGAGGGCTGGGAGGGACTGAGGGCAGGCAATGGTAGGGGATGCCCGTAAGATTGGTAAGATCAGACAAGCTACTCTAAGGGCAGGGGCCGAGGAGTGTGTGCTGAAAAGATAGGACACTCAGAGCAGTGGTGGGGACGCAGGGATCATGGAGAAGAGGTGGGGTGGTTGGGGGCCTGGGCTGAGGCAGGAGAGTTGATGAAAGTGCACGCCGGGCGGGGAGGGGATTCACAAAGCCCTAGGCAACAGGGGTTGGAGGGGTGCAAAGGGTGGGTGTGAGCGGCCCGAAGCGCGTGCGTGGTCGCAGGAGACGGGTGAGGGTGAGGGTGCGTGGGGCTCCCGCGAAGCGGGCGGTGGCGAGGGGCCCAGGGCGGGCCGCCAGAGCGGGGCACTCACGTAGCCGGCGGCGGCGGCGGGCGGCGGCGGTGCCTGGGCGATGGCTCGCAGCTCTTCCTCCGTGAGGCGCTCAGCCTCGTCGAGGGCGGTGCCCGAGTAGAGAACCGCGTCCTTGACGAAGATGCTCACGGCGCGAAGCATGAAGGACAGGAACAGATGCATGTGGATGTAATTGCGTGTGCAATGCAGCCTCCTGCAGGGCGCGCGACAGCACGGTGGGTGGGGGGCACGGGGGCGCGTGCTGGGCGGGCAGGGGGTACAGGGATGGGTAGGGAGGCCCAATTCTTCGGCCCCACCCAACCATGCCCTTGGCCCCGCCCACGTCCCCTCCCCAAGGACCCGCGTCCCATTCCTCGCCCCGCCCACCTAAAGTAGGCCAGGATGAGGACCGCCACGGTGAGAGATGCCAGCGAGACGGAGTAGCCCACGGTGTAGATCATGCCCAGGCGGTCAAACACCTCCTGCGCAGGTGGGGAGTTACTGTCAGAGCCCTGGGACTCGGGTGAGCACCAGGTTAAGGGTCGGAGAGAGCAGGTACGTTTGCTGGAGGAGTCAGGACTAGGTCAGAGGTCATCGGGGGGGGGGTGGTGGTGGGGTAGCCTGATCCTGGTCAGGTGAGGGCGGGGGAGGGGGGGAAGACTCGCACCCGTTCGCGCGTCTCATTGGTCAGGAACTTGACGCACTCGCTGTAGTTGGCCCACGTGCGGTTGTGCCCAGGCACCAGCTCCCAGCTGCCATTGCGGTCACAGCGGCGGTAGGCATGGCCTGCAGGTCCGCAGCGGGGTCAGGGCAGTCAGGTCTGGAACCCCTGAACCCCTAAGCTTCAAGTCCTGACGGTGCCCGGGGTCCCCCACCCTACTCCAGCCTGCCTTACCTTTGTGATTGAAGTCATAAATGTAGTCGGGACAGGGCATGGCCACCACCTCCCCTGGAGCCCCCAGCGGCCAGCACAGGATGTGGTCCCACTCCGGCAGGCAGGGGCGCCCTGTGCCCACAGAGACAGACAGAAAAAGGTGGAGGACACCTGTCTAGATCCAGTTAGTGACCCAGAGGAATACACACACCTGTGGTCGCTGGCTCCTGCAGGGTGCACCCTAAGACTGGAGAACTCAGGCTTGGAGCATTCTGGAGAGAATGTATTGAGCCCTTACTCCCGACTGTGCCCTGCACGCCCTGGCCTCGTAGAATTCACTACAGCCCCTCCTTGTGGGTGTTGGCAATGGCCCCATTTTCTAGATTGGCTAGCAGAGGCCAAGAGAGGCGAGTGATTTGCCAAGGTCATACAGCCCAGGGCTCTGCCCTCCTCAAGTTCTCAGCCCTGGCCAGGCCTCCCTCTTTTCTGTTCTTGGTCCCACCTTCCAGGTGTCCCTGGAGAAGGGCAAGTTCCCCAAGTAACTCTCCTTCAGCTGAGAATGCTTCCAGCATGATCCATGCCCAAGGACCATGGACTAGAGGCAGGAACTCTCGTTTCCAGTGCCAGCTGGACTCCTGAAGAGCTGCCCACCTCATGCAGGTGTCCACCTTCTTTGCACTTCAGTTCCCTCACTGGGGAATCAGGATTGATATGCACTTCCACCACTACCCAAGACCCGCCCTGAGCACCTGCTCTCAGACTTTGGTGACCACTCCTGGAGGGACACATAATCCCCCAAATCTATAAGTGCTAATTGTGGGATTCAAGGCAGGGCAACACATCCCACTTTGGGGCTCCAGCCTCACAGCAGAGATGCTAAGTGACCTTGGAAAGACTCCAGCCTCTGAATTTTCCACTTCCCACCCCCAGCTCCCTTCTCTCTCTCCGCAGGGCTCCAACCACAGGACTCTCCAGCCACCCTGGAAGGTTGCCTTGATGGCTAGACCCACCCTGGCTTGGTGAAAGGCTCTCTGTCCTGGGCACCATATTCCCAGCCCCGCCTGGCCAGGCCTACAATTCCCTCTGATCCCCGGGGAGCCACAGGGTGACCACAGCCTCCCAGATGTGGCCCATCTGGAATCTGCTGCCCACCCAGCCGGTTCAAACCGGCCCTGTGGCTGCAGCCTGGGTTCCACGTTTGTCTCTCCTTACCTCCCCCAGGGACAATGCAGGCCACATGTCCCTCCCTCTCTTCTCTTCTGCCCTCCTCCTCCCCCTGTCTGGCCCTACCCCATTCACAGCCACCTTCCTGTCCTGCCCCGCCTCTCCTTACCACCCCATGTGTCTTGATGCACCTCCTCCGACATACTGAGTCCCGTCCCGGTGCCTCTTGGTCCCCTCTGTCCCCCCTGCCTCTCTTTATTTCTGTGTCTATGTCTCCATGTCTCTCCCAGCCTCCCTAGCTCCTCTCTTTCCCAGATTCTCTGTCATCTCTCTCCATGGGAGGGGCCATAACCCAGAGTCTACCCCTGAGGTGTGTGGGTCAAGTTCTCTGCCCACCTCTCGGTCCAAGCCCATCCAGCTTGCCTGCCCACTCTGCTCCATCTCCTCCCAGCACCTCCCTTCCACCAAGAGCCAAGGAGTGTGACGTCACATGGAGGCAGCAGAGCCATGGGGCAGGCGGGTCCGAGTTGGTCTCAGATGGTTGCATGGAAGCACAGACGTACCTCGGGGCCTGCTGCCAGTGGGCACCTCCTTGTCCTCCTCGGACTCAGGGTGGAGCTTCCCAGATGGCTTCTCTTTCTTGGGCTTCCCTGATGTGGACGCGGATGCCCATCCTTTGTCTGATTCCATTATGTCGGCTAGATAAATCAGGGCAGTTATGGCTGTCAACAGTGCCGCTACTGCAGGAGACCCAGGGTCCCCTCCTGCCTCGGACGCCCCCTCCACACAGTGAGGGTCGTCCCCTGCCCTGCTGACACCCAGCCTGACGACAGGTAGAGACATGCTTTACAAACAGCAAAGTGCTTGCCAGGTACAGAAGTAATCAGCAGGCATGTAGACTGTCAACAAGGGGTTCAAAGGGGACCGAACACCATTCAGGTGTGGGATCAACTAGTAGTTTGAGCAGTAAACGCAGGCAGAAGTGTCTGATTCAGCAGTTGTAGCCAAAGCCCACCAGGGGGCGTATGGCAAAAGCAGACCGCGGTGGTTATGTCAGCAGAGAGGTGAGAGAGTAAAAATGAAGTCTGGCCAGAGCGTCTCTGTAGGTCTAGCAGCTGGTGGTGTGAAACACAAGGGCAAGAGTGTGCAGTTGTCAGGAGAGGGCCGATGAGCCCACCTACCCCATCCCCTGCCCTGGGATACCCGAATAAGGGGCTCACAGCTTCCACAAGGGACCCTGGAGCCTCTCCATCTCAGATGGGACCTGGCCTTTCCCTCTGTTAGAAGTCTGAGGTCTCTATTCCTCGCTGAAAAGTCTTCCTCCTTATCTGACCTTCAGCTGCAGCCTCCTGGCCTTCCCATGTTGGGTTTTGGGGCAACAGTGGGATGCTAATTGCAGACACCCTGGGCTGAGACAGAACGGCTGTGCCCATTTTCCCACCTGAACCTGAGGGCATCAGTAGGGCAGGGGCAGCAAGACGTGATGGAGTGAGAAGGGAAGGCCTCCATGGTTGAACAGAGACAGCAGAGGGAGGTGCCTCCAGGCTTCCACAACCAGAAAGAGGGCTGGGTTCAGACACCCCCAGCCCCTGATGTGACTGGGGCAGGGGACCAGGGACCCGCTGGTGGGGCCAGTGTGGGCAGGGCTCTGACAGCAGAGACCATGTGAGTTCCTGTGAGCGGAAGCAGGGGCTGTGGGCTCCAGGGGATGTCACTGTGAGCTTGCGTCCGGGGTGTACGTCACCACCTTCTCCCAGGGGCTGAGGGCCAGTGCAGGGAGGCCAGTGCCCGCCAGTCAGGTGGGGTCTGGGTCTCTTCCAGGTCGAGGGGATTAATGAAATAGAAGTCAGAGGCTGTGCTGGTTACTCATGAAGCCCTGTTTCCGCTTCCAGGAAATGGACTCAAGGAAGAGACCAGCTTGAGACTGGGGCGGGAGCTGTGAGGTCAGGTGACTGCCCCTCCCAGCTTGACCATGGCTGGGGTTCCCTGGAGATGCCGTGTTGGTAGGAGGGAGCGTTCCTACCCCTTCAGGAGACCTCTACTGGACAGTGACCATGACTGACATGGATACCCATCCGTATTCCTCTATTCTCCTTCCCTTCCAGCCCCATTCTCCTGAGCCTGGACACCCTGCCTTGCTCTGTGCCCAGGGGTCCTCTTTCAAAGACGTATTCACGCTTCTGGACCTGCACTGGGTACTGCTTCCTCCTCTAAGAGTCAGTCCTGGCCCACTCCGGCGCTCCTGCTCCTGACGGGCCTCACCACATCTACCCATTAGAGATAATTCAGACTGTAGCTACCTTCATGCCCTACTATCCCAGCCCTGGGAGGGGAGGCTCAGGGCATCTCGGAACCTGCTGACTTTCAACTCACCTGACTCACCCCACTTTTGGTCTTCACTGTGGCCTGGCCCCCTTGACCTGGGCCCGCCCTCCCTTGGTGCCACCCGCCTTTGCCTCCTGGGCTCCCACCTTCCTCTGGCCCCTCTGTGTCTCCTGCCCTTGCCCCCCAGACCCTCCTCCGGCCCCGCCCCCACCTGGCCTCTGCAGGACTTCTTTGAGCCGCTTCTCACATTGGGCCTGGGCACGGTGCAGCAGGAAGATCTGCTCCTCTTTGGTCATGACGTCATCTGCATCCACCTACCGAGCGGAAGGTCAGATTGCAGGCAGCACTTCCCCGCAGAGTGCTGGACGCCACAACCATTGCAGCCTCCTTGAGGGACACCCCCCCCACACACACACACAAGAATGTGGGAAATCCGCCTTATGTAGCTCCATTTTACAGACAGGCAGCCTTGGCTTCAAGGGGAACGGCCTGACCTACCAGAGGGAAAAAAGGGGAAGGAAGAGGGGCTGTCCCCCACTTGTCCGATAGTAACCCCATAGAAGGCAGCTTCTGATAGTCGCTGTCCAGTCTGTTCCCCAAGGGTGCGTGGGAAAGGGATGGAATGTCCCAGGATGGATGCTCACCGGATCTTGCCGTCTGTTGGGGGCCCTGGGTAGGGAGGGGGTGGGTAAGCGGTGGCGAACTCTGGGGAAACAAACGGGGGCCTGGATTCCTGCAAGTCCTAGTGCCCGTGGGACCTTAGGAGTCACCGATTTCCATCCTGGCCCTCTCCCCAGTCAGTGCTTTCCGCGTGAATGGCGAGTGCCTCGGCCCCTCCCACCCTTGAGGTCCCAGGAGGGAGGGGATGGAGAAACTGCTGGCAAGTGGTCTGGGTTGGGCGGGGCACTCGCGTGCAGGCTGTGGGTGGGAGTCACCCACATCCATCACTTATCTGGAAGCTTTCCTCCATCCCTGTAGACCCTGTGTTCTGATGATGTGGACAGACCTTGGTTCCTGCTCTCTCCTCTGCCCGGGATGTCCTTCCTTCCTTTCCTTCCAACACTGCACACCCTGGGTACTGGCTGCCACCCGCTAGGTTCACTGGCAGTATTTTAAGGACGGAAACAGGAACATCATGGTAGGGGGGAGTGGGGGCGGGACTCCCTCTGAGCCTCTGTTTCCCTGACTTGGGGTTGGGAGTCAGAGGTTAAAGGCAGCACCCTGCCCCGGGAACAACTCAGTGTGCCCCGCCACTGCCATGGTTAATACATCCCCTTAGGCCCCACCTTCTCCTTCCAAGACAGGGCCGCGTCCCTGCCAGAGCCCCAGAACTAGGAGACGTGTCCCATGAGACTACTCAGACCCAGAGCTGGGCTGTGACTCCTCAGACTCCACAGGGCAGAGCCGGCTTCTCTTAGACCTTCAGCGGGCGGAGCTGCATCCATTCAGACATCCCCCGGGAGGACCGGGTCCCTCCAGTCTGCGCGGAGCTTTGCAGGGCGGGAGAGCCCAGAGGAGGAGGAGGAGGGAGGCGGCGGCCGGGGAAGGGGCGGGTACCCACGCTAGGGGGCGGGCCGGCCGGCCGGGCGGGTCAGGGAGCCCGCTGCAGGGAGAAGTTAATTGACCGAGTCTCTTGGTGGCAGCAGCAAGGGCTTCTAGAGCCAAGGAGTCTCCAATTGGCTCGGTCGGACGTGGGTTCTGCTGGTTTCACTTAGCGGAGGCGCGTGCGCGTCTTCGCGCGTGCGCGTGCGTGGCTGCACATCGTGAGTGGCCGCGCACACGCCGTCTGGCGATGTGTGCACTTGTGTGTGCCCCCGTCTCTGTGCATTCTCACGTGGGGATCTCCAGCGTGCACGTTTGGGACGTAAGCCTGAGGTGTCTGTGAGGGTGTTTCTGGGCAAAGGTCCGCCTGTGCATGTCTGCGAGTGTTTGATAACGGTTGCTTATTAGCCTGCATGTTTGCGGGTATCCGTGCTTTTTGCGCCCGTATCACTGGCATCTGCATTGGACCCTGAGATCTCAGCTGGACCCAGTGCCCAGGAAGGGCTGGAGAGATTCTCACGTGTTTGCTGCTGGCCCCTACAGCTTCTCTCATTTCCCCCACCTCCAGCTATGACTGAGCAGACTAGGGCAGAAGTGGCCCTGAGAACTGGGGTTTGAGGGAGGCAACTCCGGTCTGCCCTAATTCGGGGAGCTCCCAGACTAACCTGAGGTTCTCTCTGTGCCTCTGGCATTGGGGACCCAGGCTGCTGAGGGGTCTGAGCCCACCCCCACTACAGCACCCTTTCACCACCATTTCCATTATTCCAACTGGCACTCTGTCAGCTAGCACCATCATCACCTTGACCACCAACACCAACACAACCACCCCCATCACCAGCAGCAGCACTAACCACTATTAACACTGGCAAAGCCATGATCAGCACCGTGACAACTGGTCGCACATCATGACCATCACCACCACCAGTGCCTTTTCCACCAGCACAAGGACCACCACGACCGTCACCACCCTCACCAGCACCATAGCCACCAAAGGCAACATGAGCACCATCCTTGCCACCAGCCCCATAGCCACTGTCAGTACCATCTTTCCGGTATCTTAGTCTTACTCCCTCAGCCCCCCTCCCCACCACCCCTTCTCCTTCTGTCCACCTTTATCTCTTTCAAGACGAACAGATACTCACCATACTTGTTTTTTTTTTCTCCCAGCTGACAGAAACCTCCCAAGTAGCTGACAGACTTCCACCAGTCCCCAAAGCCTGGCACACCGGCTCTCTCCACAGACAGACTAGCCCGCTGATGTGACTGAATGTCACAACTGGTGCCCTGGACTAAAGGCAGGCAGGCAGTCGTGGGTTGAAAACTGCCCATTTGGCAGACTGACAGACAGACAGGTGTGCAGCTGGGCAAGGACCAGGAACTCACTCCTTACCCTCTCACAGGCCCAATGCATCTGCTCAGCCTCTAACTACTGCACTCTCTCTGTGGCCAAGAGGAGGCACATTCTCTGCCCTGAACTCTCATTTCCCGGTGGGTCTGGGAATGCCCAGGAAGGGGGAGGGTATGTGCTTCAGGCATCAAATAGCCCCCAGATTCCTTCACCCACAGGGTCAGGGGCATCATCTCTGGCCTCCCTAAACTGTATGACCCATTTGCCTGTCACCCAATCACAGCAGAACTGCCACTGCAGCAAGAAGAATTCACGTCAGTCAAGAAAGCACTTGCAGGACTTCCCGGGTGGTCCAGTGGCTAAGACTCTGCTCCCAATGCAGAGGATCTGGGTTCGACCCCCGGTTGGGGAACTAGATCCCACAGGGCACAACTAAAAGATCCTGCATGCCACTGCTAAGACCTCGTGCAGCCAAATATATATATATATATAAGCGTGCGCGCGCACACACACACATATAAGCACTTCCCCAAGGAATGGAGGGCAGCCCTACATCAAGTGCACCCCCACTTGCTTTAGAGCACAGCACCCCTACCTGGGATGTCTCCCTGCACCTGCACCCTCTCATCTAAGGAGATTCTGCCACCAGCACTGGAGCGTGAATCCCGCATCCACCACCAACTGGCTTTGTATCTTTGGTACAGTTGTTTAACCCGTGTGCCTTAGCTTTCCACCTGTAAAATCAGGACAATAAGAGGGCTGTTTCAGGGACTTCCCTGGTGGTCCAATGGTTAAGACATTGCACTGCCACTGCAGGGGCCATGGGTTCGATCCCTGGTTGGGGGACTAAGCTTCCACATGCTGTGCAGCACTGCCAAGGATAAAAATAAATAAATAACAGGGTTGCTGTGAGAGTTAAACAAGGCACTGCAGGAAAAGCTCGGAGGTGGAGCTCCGAGCTCCACCCTCATGGAGGTGGAGGAGCTCCACCTTCACGGAGCTTCATGGAGGTGGAGCCCATGGAAAGCTGTTGGCTACCATTGCTACCAGGTCAGCAGCACCACCAAGTCATGGCTTTCCAAGTCTGCTTATGGACCCCTGTGCTGCGGGACACCGTGGGTGCCCCCAGGCTGGGGACCTAGAGAGATAGGGGAGATTGAGTAGATGACTGAGTCCACGGGGCCACAGTGAGGGGCACGGGCCGGGGATGGGGTTCCAGGGAGGATTGGGAGGCGGGGAGTACAGGACAGCCTGCAGGGTGAGGTGTGCCTGGCAAGCTTTGGGGGTGAAAGGCATTCCAACAACTCCAGATGTGGATTTCTAGATCCATCCTGGACTCACACTAAGATTCCAGGTCACTGCCAGACCCCCCACACTCGGGCTTAAGGGGCAGGAGGGCCCCTTCCTCTGCTTCTGCTCTGAGTGAGGAGGTTGTATCTCCTGGGACAGATTCAGAAAATGCTGATAGCTCTGATTCTCCTCCTGGCCTGGCCACTCCATCTGCTGCGCCCTCCTCAACCAGCCCCTTTCCCCCTGCAGAGTTCAGATCTCCTTGGCCTGGCTCCTGGTAAGGAGGACTCAGACTTACATCATTTCAGATCCAGAGAGTCTGTGCATCTTGGGTCTCATTGGTGAGGACTGAGGGGCCGCAGGCTGCGTCATGGCCAAGGGGGCAGTTAATTCATACGTACCACTCATAGGGTCACTGAGCCCTGGGGACAGGTGTCCCGAATCCCCCTTCCTCCCACACCCCTCCTAGGGTCTTGGGTTAGGGCTGACTTCCCCTGACCTGACCACTGTAGAGCTTGGCTGCAGCACTCTCCCCACATTCCATGCTCCCACATGGAACCTTCCTGGGTGCACACATGTACATGATCTGCAGTTTGTGAATAGGCAGGGAGAGAGGTGGCCTGGGAGCCCAGAGTTGGTATCTCTGGGGCTCCAGGCAGGGTGCAGAGCGGGGCTGAAAGCCAGTATGTTATTTACAAACATAGAAGCTGCTGTCTCAGGGAGAGAGTAATGTGTGGTCAAGAAGCCCGGATGTGTTTCTCATTTCCTGAGTTCAGAAGCTCACAGGCAGAGAAAAGCCATCTGCTCAGTACCCCTCCTGCCGAGGGGTGGGGGCAAGCAGCTCCTTCTAACTCAGCTCCCGGGGTGCCCCCATGGAGGATGGTACTGGAGCTGGGAAGGCAGGGATGGTGGCAGTAGGGCTGGAGATGCAGACAGCGAGTGGGGCGATGTGGAGGCCGGTGATGGCAATGGAGGTGTGATGGTGCGGAGTGGTGGACAGCCAGCTCCATGCCACTGACCAAATGAGGGCTGCTCCTCTCGGTCCATCTCCTAACTGCCAAATTCCACACATTTGCTGTCTGTGATCCCAGACATGCGTACAATTCTCCTCCTTCGGGCAAAATGAAGGAGGAAATACAAGGGATCCTTCTTCAGCTGCTGACACCCCTGTCTCTGGGACAGAGGCTCCTCTACTGATGGCATCTGCCTCAGGATGACCTTTTGGGTCATCTTATCCATCCCTCTGCCTAGGGTCAGCTTGGTTCCCTGCGGGGGCAGGCAGCTGCTGGCTTCTTGATCACCTCCAGAGAAAGCAGATCTACCTGCTGTTCATCACTGGGTGTGGCCAGTGTCTCCCACCCCATGACAGCCCCTCTGCAGGCTGGCACCCACCACTGCCCCTGGAGCTTTAACCACCTCTCCTCCACCTTCCATCACATCTCCGTCTTACAAACGCCGCCACTGAGGCTGAGAGCACAGTTAGAAAGAAGAGGGCCAGGAACGGAGCCAAGGTCTGCTTGATACCAAAGCAGCAGCAACTCCAGAGGATGGGAAACAAAGGAGGAGGTGCCCTGCCACATGGATCCGCTAGAGTCAGCCTCAATACCAGTTTTCCTCAGAGCCTTTCTGGATTGTATCTTTCACTGTGTCAAGCAAGAGCCTCTTTGCAGAGCATCTAGAGCAGCTTCCACAGAGGTAACTTGGGGATGCTGATAGATGTGGAGGTGATCAGATGGTGATGGTGTTTATTGGTGATGGCAGCTTCCGCTCAGCTCTGACTGGGCAGAGGACAGCTGCTCGCTCACACATTAGGAGGAAGGGGAGTTTGCACCTCCAGAAAAGCCACAAGGAGAAAACCTTGGCTAACAGGAGACCCCCTGGTGACCTCCTGGCCTTCCTGCACCTCTTCTCCAGGTTCCACTACTGGGACCTGTGCTGGCACCCCTCGATGTCTCCCATGCCAGCTGGCTGGGGATTGCTCCCTGCCCCTTGCTGCCCTCCGTCTGTCTGGCTGGCCGGAGCAGGCTGGGACGGGTTCCCTGCCGGGGACACTCCTGCCCCGCCACGCCACCGCTGACAAGTGCTGACTTTTCCTCCCCCTCGCCTGGCCTTCCTGAACAGGCTGCCTGTGTTCGGGGCTGGGAGGGGCTGGGGGGAGGCACTGTGACGCCTCTCATCCTGGCCAACGTGGAAGCCTTCAGGGCAGGCAGTGGGATGGAGCCTGGGGTGGCAGAGTTGGCTGCTAGGACCTGGTGGATCTTCACAAGCAGCCTCTACTTGGGCTGGGGGAGCGAGGCCCAAAAGGATGGTATGAACTAGCCTAACCCTAAGGTGGTCAGCAAGACAGAATCCTTCCAAGTCTTACCTCTGCACAAGGCAGGTTCCAGAGCTGGGGGTTCTGAAAGGTTTGGGGGCTTCTGATGTCTCTTAGAGTCTGAGTAAAACTCTGCACCCTCTCCCAGTCGCACTGTATTTTGCAGACAATTTCTGGCGTCTGCAAATCCCCCACCCCACCCTTTCTTTTTCCTGGGGACTTTCTGAAAGAGCTGCCTTCCTGATGTGGTGGCCGGACCAGGGAGTGTCCCCAGAAGGCCCACAACAGGAATCTGGGGGAGGCCTCTTGACGCCTCATTAAAACATTCCGAAGAAAACCCAAATTCCCGGGAGGGTTCAGCCCCCTCCTCCTGCTCTGTCCACAGGCGCTCCCAGAGCTGCGGGTGGAGGGGTGGGGGTGTTTAAGGGCAGGTGATATAAAAAGCTTCAACAAATCAATACCAAAAAAAGACAAATAACCCATAGAAAGAGGGGTAATGGCTCTGAGCAAGCTCTTAGAAGATGGACCATAAACCAACGTACAAGTCCAGAGGCTCACTGGTCATTAGCGAATTAACATGACAAGAGACACCGTTTTTCATGTCGTTCTCGTTAAAATGACAAGAGACACCACGGCAAACATGAGGAAGAGAATCTTCAGACTATCCCTTGGAACAGAGAGTGTGCGTTAGAGGCCTGCTGGTCACTCCTAGGGCCGAGAGTATAAACCCGCACGGGCATTTTAGAGGGCTATTTGGCCATGTCTCTTGAAGTAAAAAAAATATGCATGTTCTCAGACCCAGCAATGATAGGATCTAGAAATATCCTACAGGGAAATGGTTGCACAAGGGCACAGGAGGGCATTTCAAGGGGCTTCCCTGCTGCCGTCTGAAATCTCTCTCTCTCTCTCACACACACACACACACTTGAAAATTATGCAGAAACGATCTAAATGTACATTTCAAGGGACTGCTAATGAATCTCAGGCTTTGGAAATACTACGCAGCATTAAAAAAGACAGATTTATATTTACTGACATGAAGGTCTCCAAGATACACCTTTAAGTAGAAAAATGCATATGGCAGAGCCCTTATCTACCAACTGCCATCATTTACTAAAAAAAAAAAAAACAGAAAATGACAGACTAAAACTATCTCCTTTGTATGGACACCAAAGGGACCTTTTTGGAGAAAAAGCTCTAGGAGAACATCTCCCACCCAGACTGTTTTAAAAAAAAGCTTTTTCTCTAAAACGGAGAATGGGGTTTGGGAGGAATCAAGGTTAACGTCTCTTTAATCTCTATTACTTGAATCTTCTAAAAGAAAGAACATATTCAAGTATAGTTCTGAAATTAAAATAAGAAAATAAAAGTAAAATAGCCAAAGGATTCTACTAGAAAGAAAGAAGAAAGAAAAGGAGGGAAAAGGAAACCAAAGGGAGATACAGGGGTCTCCTGCCAGCAGAAGCCCTCACCCTACTTTGGAGGAAGAAGCTCAGTGCAGGTGTCTGAAGACCTGAGTTGAAATCCAACCTGGGGCACAGACTCACTGTGTGACCCTCAGGGCCCTTTCCCATAAAATGGGTGGCTGAACAGATGGAATGAGAAAAGACTTGTGATGGTTTCTAGCTCAGAATCCGGGGATAGCCACTGTTCAATACACGTCAGTTCCTCCCCATCTATAAAAGTGAGCCCCTGTGGCTAGCTGACCTTGGAGCATGCTAGGAGTGCTTCCGTGGAGTCCCACTCACCGTGCCCTCTCCTGAGTCTGACCCTGAGGTCATATCTCTACACTCTAAGCCTGCCCCTCCCAACCCCACAATGCCGACCTTCGGCTGCTCCCACTGCAGTTTCTCCTTCACAGTATGCATGCCGAGGGTGTCCTTAGGATGAGGCATCCCCGAGGACAAGACCACCCCTTTCCCCGCTCCCCCACTCAAAATCTGTTGGCCCATCTCTCCCTCCAAATGTCACCCCACCTGACCCTCAACCTTACAGCTACTCTTTTCTGGCACAGAAAAGATGGAAGGCACAAGAGGGACCAGCTGAGTCTGGCTACAGCCAGTGTCCTCCCACTGGGAGACCTCTTGGTCCTGCAACTGTGAGGTCCCTGGACTGGGGCCAGTTGGGTGGGCAGTATGTCGGTTTGGTGATGAGAATCTATCTGCTGAGGATGAAGCGATATCCACTGGGTGTAGGAGAGGATGTAGGCAGACTGAGTTTCTTGCTGGCTCCAGCTGAGCCCAGGGGGCCCACAGGCTGTTGGGGGAACCCTCAGGCCATATCCTCTACCCCCAGAGCCAGCAAAGGTTCAATGTACTCATGTCCCACGTGTCAGCCACAGATGTTCCAAAAAGGTCCCAGGGCAGACCCAGCCCTGGCATCCTTTCTCTTTCCCTACCCTCAGCCGTGGGCCAGGGCTAAGCCAGGCAAATACTTTGCATGTGCTTCAGCTTCCCTGGAAAACAGTGTGGGTCCCCATGGGTCCCTGATAGAGGCACAGAGCTTGACCATGGTGGACACGCAACAAATAATGGTCGTTATTGGTTGTGTGAGCGTCAGTTAAAGGAGACAAAAACAACCCTTTCTCAGAGGGTTGTTGGAAAGACTGAACTAGCTAATATTGTAAAGTGCTTAGAACAGTGTTTGGTAAGTAGACAGCGGTAGAGAAGCATTTATTAAATAAAAACAAGGAAAAAAAAAACAGACCTGGATGCAAGTGTGATCACAAATACACAACACATACGTATGCACAACCATGCTCCTGCAAGTCACGTGCAGACCCACAGCCTCAGACACACGTGAACTCACACAAGGACTCGGACACTCGCAGTTGCACAGACCCAGGGAATACCACGCTCCGAGTCCCACTGTGCCCCTCCTGGAGACACAGATATACTCATAGGTCACCCACGCCCATGACCCCGTCTATTCCTCAACAGTCGCTTGCACACATGCATGTCCACAGACCACGCTGGCTGGCTCTGCACAGTGGCTATGCTCATGCACCTTGGAAGGGGCCCTGGGAAGGGTGACCCTGGCCCGAGGGGAGGCTGGGAAATAGCTCTGGACCCTGGCATTCACCAGGGTTTTGCAGCACACCTGCACAGGGTGCTGATCATCTCTGAACCTCGGTTTCCTCATCAACACATCCTTGTATGCAGCGATGTGTCTGGCTTTGGGGTGCCATGCTGTGTGGGCATGGAAAACAGTGAATGGGATGTGCTAAAGCCAACAGAGAAGAGGAGAGCTGCAGATCAGGGAATTCTTAGGCAGATGTTTCTTTCTTGGTGTCTTTTTACAGATAGGGAAACTGAGGTGGGGACCAGGATAACACAAGGTTACATAGGCTTTGGCAGAACTGGAAGAATCTAAGAGCTCCCGCCTTCCCACCTGGGGCTCCCTCTGGACAGGGAGCCGGGCAGGAGGGGGCCGTTTGCCTGTCTCTCCAGAAGGCAAATGCCCGCACCTGGGAGGTGAGGGGGAGCAACTGGGGCCTTGAAGTCAGACGCACAGGCGGACAGTCTCCTCAGCAACGGCGGGTCCCCCGAGACAGGGCTGCTGTGGAATCCGACTGACGCCCCAGGAAATGATCCCAGACCTGGCCCAGAATGAGGAGGGTACTCACGCTTCGTGCCTCCAGCCCTCAGCCCCTGCCAGTCTTCCCCTATTTTTCTTTGCTATTCTTGGTCTGTCTACTCCTCTTGCCCTGGGGAGCTCTCACTCCCACCCTCTTTGTCTCTGTCTCTCTCTTCTCTCTGTCTAACCTCATCTCCTATTCTGTCGCTTCTTCTCCCCCTGGTCCCCTGTTGGCCTCTGCTCTCAGGAGGGTACAACGTGGGTCCCCTCACGCACCCGATCGAGTTTCTCTTGTGGGAGTGTTTTGTGAGGTCAATCTCCTTCAGGGGACCTCCATCCCTTCTCCATATACCACACACCATACCCGCCTCCCTGGGCAGACATCTTCCAATCTGGGTGAAGCTGGACATGAGTGCAAGCCTGCATGTGTGTGTGCAATGGTGCAAACTGGAGGGGGTCCCTGAACCCTACCCCTGACGTCAGACCAACAGCCCTGTGTCCCAGATTGCAAACAAAACTTAGAGAAAACACAGGCCCCCAGAGCAAAGTCTGTGGGATCCGACCTCAGTCAGGGCCAAAGCCCAGTCTTCTGCTAGATCACACTGTCATCTTCAAGGGAGACACAGAGCAGAGATGCTCTTAGAAGCAGAAGACAGGAGAACCCCAAACACAGATATCCAGACCTGGGACCCCAACCCCAGGCTTCAGAAATAAGGAAACCTTTATAGGCATCTGCAACCCAGAGTTCAGACATCCCAGAGACAGCAGGCACCAAGGATCCCGGGCTGGAGGAGACCCCCACCCAAAGTTCAGATTATTGGGGAGAACTCAAGCCTCTGAGCTCTGGACACACATCCCCCCTCCAGGGACCCCAGAGCAAGCCCGAAGCCTGTCCGGGAGTGTGAGCGGGTGACTTACCAGCGCGTATGCGGAGCTGAGCACTGGGCAGCAGAGCAAGAGCGCCAGGCCGGGCGCGATCCGGGCGGCCCCCATCGCCACCGCCTAGGGCCCCGTCCCTCGGGGCAGCCGCCGCCGCCGGCCCTGGTGGTGGTGGTGGTGGTGGGGTACAGAGCTGCGTCAGGCCGGGCTGCCCCGCCCACGCCACGGCCTAGGGGACCCCGGAGGCCCGGCGGCCCGAGGCCCCGGGGCCCGGCGCGGGGCCCATGCGCGGAGGGCTAGCGAGCGAGCGCAAAGGAGAGAGAGAGAGGGAGGGAAGAAGGGAGGCAGCCGGGGGCCGGGCGGGCGGCGGGCGGGCGCCGAGAGCTGCGGAGCTGCCCGTCTGCCTCCGAGCGGAGAAATCACATCCATATGGCCGGGCCCCCCGCCCCCGGCCCGCCCCCCGCCCCCCCACCCCCACCCCGCGCCGCCTTTTCTTTCTTTTTTTTTCTTTTGGGGAACTGGGAGCTGTGGCTTTGCCCCCACGCCCAGTGGGGGAGGGGTCGGGGGAGGGGTTGGGGTCGCGGTCTGCGGGGGGCGAACGGGACTGTTATTTTTAGCTCCGCGGCTAGCGCAAGTCGGGGGGCGGGGCGGGGCAGGGGGCGCGTTTTGCGCAGCTCGGGGCGTGCAGCTTGGATACTCAAGCCCAACTTTGCAACGACGCTGAGCCCTTCGAGGATCAGGCCGCCAGCTCCTCGCCCCTTCAACCCCATCCCGTCGGCGGCGGGCTCGGGCAACTCCCTCTCCATCCTCGGCCGGAGCCCCGCCTGCGCCCGCGCCGCTAGAGCGCGCCTGCGGCCGGGACGCTCGGTCTGTCTGCCTGTCTGTCAGTCCGTCTCTAGCTCCCCCGGCCTTGGCCTCCGTTCCTCCAGCAGCCCCGAGCTCCGTTTCGGTCACTCCCTCGCTCCTTCCTTCCCCTCCCCCTTTTCTCTCTACGAAAACATTTGCAAGTTTCCAAAAAAGCCACGGAGCCGAGCGGCGCGGGGCTGACGGCTCCACGGGGCTCAGAAGAGGCGCCGCCGACCCCGAGACAAACCAGCCCTCCCGCCCGCCCGGGTCGGGCCGGGAGTCACCCTCCCCACCTCCATCCTCCTCCCCTCGCTGCTGGCCCCCAACCCCGACTTACTCCGAGCGCGCCGCCGCGGCCCCCGCCTAGCCATGGGTGTCGGGGATCCCCCGACAGCCTCCCCAGGACAGCGCCCCGTCCACGGCCCCGGGGAGACTTCATGGAGCTCTTGGGATCCCCCCTGGCCGGCCTGGTCTCCAGCGCCCCCCGCCCGGCCGCTGCTCAGAGCCGCCGCCCGCCGCGCGAGTCCCTCGCCTCGGCGTCTGCCGCTCCCCCTCCCCCCGCGGCCCGGGCGCCTCTTCCCTCCCCCGCGCCCTCCCTGGGCCTCTCCGCCCCCCGCTCCCCTCTGCCGTCTCCAACGCGGGTGTGCGGAGCGGCGGAGAGGAGCCCGCGGCCCCTGCTCCTGGACGATTCTCTAGAGGCCGCTGCCAGGGGTCGCACAGCGGCGGGATGTGAGTGTGCAGGGGACGGGGCCGGGAGCTCTGACATCGGGGCCCGAGAACGTGGCGCGAGCCGCTGCCGCCGCTTCATTTTCCTCTCCGGGAAGGCACAGACGTTATTTATTTTTTTTCTGATCGTCCGGCCCGGGCCGGTGAATAGCGGCCCTCAGCCGCGCAAACAGGCTCTCTTCACGGGCGGTACCCCGCGGGCCCCCGGCTGCAGCGCTGTCTGTTCGCCCGCGGGACTCCCGCTCAGGCTGGACCGGGATCCCCGGGGAGGCTGCTCGGCCGCCAGCCCCTAAGCCTGGCTCCGCCGCTGCCGCCCTCCCGCCCGCCCCGCCCTCGCCTGGACCCCCAGCCTCAGGCAGCTCCCGAGTGGGTCGGTGTGCTGTGCCCTAGGCCCGCCCCCGTCCCTCCCCGCGTCTCTGGCCTCACACCCCTCTCCCTCCCTCCCCAGTCTCTCTCCCGGGTCCGGGTCTCTCCGAATCTCTACCCATCCGGACGCCGGCCGGGCCTCTGTAGCTCCGCCCCTGACTCCACCCCGGGCGGCTAGAGGCTGCAAGACCCTAGACTCAGCTGAGCCCCCCACCATGAGGTTCCGCCTCTCTCTTCCACCCTTTCACACCCGCAAAAGCTCTTGGCCGGCTCTGGCGCACTGGGGACCCTCGACTTGGGAAAGGGCGGGAGGAGGCTTTGGGGGCGGGGGCCAGGCGGGGGCCGGGCTTATGTGCACCCGCCCCGCCCTGGAGAGGAGTGCTCAGAGGAGGGGGCCTTGGACCCCAAACCTACGACCTCGAAGTATACAGTGGGCAAGCTGAGTTTCAGGGAAGGCCGGGGGTGCCTGAAGCAGAGGGCTTTAGGCATCTTCAGGAGGAAGCTAATGTGACTGTCGGGACCCTAAGTGGCAACCCCAGCTCAACCACTTACCAGTTGTGTAATCCTGGACACGACGACTCTCCTGCTGTCTGAGCCTCAGTTTCTTCATCTGTAAAATGGGAAGCTGACCAGCTGATTCAAAGGGCACTTTTGACTTTACTGTTTTAGTGCCTTGGAGGGTGGGTATCTCTTGGGGTTTCCCAGAGACCGTGGACTCGAGGGCTCCCCAGGCTCACCCTGTGGAAATTGAGCTCCTCAGAGCCCTCAAACTGTCCCCATGTCTCAGGGTTGGCCCCTTTCTTCAAGATGAATGAGTGCACAAGCCCTAAGGCCACTGGAATCCAGTTGCTGCCAACTTTCCTGGCAACCCATCCCTGCTGCTGCTGCTGCTGCTAAGTCGCTTCAGTCGTGTCCAACTCTGTGCGACCAGGCTCCACCGTCCCTGGGATTCTCCAGCAAGAACACTGGAGTGGGTTGCCATTTCCTTCTCCAATGCATGAAAGTGAGAAGTGAAAGTGAAGTCACTCAGTCGAGTCCGACTCTTAGCGACCCCATGGACTGCAGCCTATGCCTGCTCAAATTCACCCATCGCCCAGACTGTACCCACAGCGGTCTCCTTCACGTTTCTATGGCCATACTCTCTTCCATGCCCACTACCCTCAAGTTTCTCACCCTGGTGTTTAAGGACTGTGCTGTCGGAGGCAGTGTCCTCCAAAGGTGACTCTCTAGTTCACTAGACTCCTGGCCCTCTTTCTGTGTTCACTCCCCTGCATTTGCCTTTGTAGTTTCCTCTTCCAGGCTCATACTTCTTTGCCTGACATAAAGGACATCTCTGTCTCCTTGCGTCTCCATCTCTTCCGTTATTGGGGAGAGTGAAGCCGCTGTGGTTTGGGGGCTGCTCCCTATGATGAATGGGCTCTTCCGGAACAAGAAGAGAGAGGCTCAGGTGTCCAGAGCAGGCATCTCAAGAACACTCCAGAGAAGCTTTATGTCTCTGTTTCTAAGCAATTCGATTCCAAGTTTTATGATTGGATGACCCACAGCCCTTGATGATAGGAAAAGCACGTTCACGGAGGGACTGGAGGCACTAAGGGGTAGCGCTAGCGGCTAACGCAGGGGGTCCTTCTCAGATCTGACACCAGCAGCCTTGAGATTGAGAAACAAACAGTATTTCTGCTTGGGAGGACCAGGATGGGCTATGGATAGGGCTGCAGAGAAGGATCTAATGGGCTCTGGGCCCCGTAAGGGTGTTTCCTTTGCTATAACTCATGCGCCTCAGTCCAGACTTCTGCTGGACATTCCATCACTGTGGGTGGGGCCTCTGACCCCCCTGAATCAGCCCCAGGCCTCTGGTTAAAGTGCCACCATGGGGGTGGGGGGTGTCACACATTAACTGGTAGCACCCCAGTGCCTGGCAGAGCACAGCCCACCCTTTTTGACAGGCAAGCCCCAGGGCCCCAGGGTCAGTTTCTGGTCAGTTTCAGGTCAGTTTCAATGGTGTCTGGAAAGGCCTGGTTGGGGGTGGTAAGTGGGAATAAGTGCGGATAGGGTCTCCCCTCTTTGACCCCCAGGCTGGGGCCTAGGAGGAGGGGCTAAGGCCGGCTGGAGCTCAGAACGGGAGCAGGGGCCGGACTCCGGTTCAGCAGCCCTGGGCTGACAGGCCTCTGCTGCCGTCACTGCCACCATGAGTAGGGCTCTGGCCAAGGTACACAGACCCTGAGGCCAGAGTGGGCACCAGACTCAAACGGGAAAAACAAAGGCTCTCTGAGACCTCTGCAGCCTGGCCTCACTCCCTCAGAAAACCCCTTGCCCTAGCCTGGAGGCTATCTGGGAGAATTAGCCCACAGACAGAAACACCCCCACCCCCATCTTTCTTCAACCCTAGCCCCAAAGTCAGCCTGAATCCCAACCTCTGACCTGACCCTAGAGTTAGCTTAACCCCCGTGCCTTACCCCTGCATGCTTATCCCAGTCTGATCTCTAACCCCTGATTGAACCCTGACCTCAAGCTGAGCCTCCACCAGGCCTCAATGCCAGACCTCTTTCCAGGTTCCTAGGCCCCTCTGGAAGCTGTTCAATGCAAGGGGCTGGCTGAGGAGGGGATGGCCAGGCCATAAGTGAGCCGAGGTGCCACTTTTACAGCCATTTCGGCTGCTCATAAACACCCCCCACCCGGATGAGTCACTGGAGGCTCCCAGGCAGCTGGTTGGGCAGCCCCCTCCCCTTGCAGCAGAAGGCCTGGCTTTCTCACTTCTCAGGGAGGCGAATGGCAGGAAGCTGGGACACAGGGGGATGGGCTGCCCCGTCCCAAGCAGAGAGCACTCCTGGGGCAGGGGCAGGGGCAGGCGGCTGTAGTTGTGGGATTTCTGTCCCTTTTGGTCACATGATCACAGCCCCCTGCTGCAGTAACACCAGATCCATAGGTGTCTCCTAGTAGGCATACCTTGTCTGCCCCGCGGGCACAGGGACACACGCACTAACCAAACGAGGTGTCCCGAGCCCCCCCTCTTCCAGCTACACTCAAGTCCCAGGGCTCCCCTGGACCCCACTCACCTGGAACACATAAGACCGTCCAAGTAGGGCCTGGACCCACAGAGCAGATTCAAATTGGCCATGAGAAGGTCATGGATAGCCCTGAGTAGCTTCTGCGGTTCAGGCCTAAGCAAGGATGTTGCTGTTCGGGACAGGAAAAGGCCTGAGTCAGAGCTTTCACTTGAAAAAAAAAAATTAATTATTTTTTTTTTTTACCAAACTCTGCACTAGCCCAGGACTTTGTCCCAGACCCCTGGTCAAGGAGCAGAGGCAGGTCCAAGCAAATCAGTGTTCAGGTGTCCTGGGTTGGGCCTCTCTGCTACTGTCCCTGGGTTTGCCTGCCAGGTGCCCAGGCCAGTTCAGCTCTTCAGGTGTGTGTGTGCTTCAGTGGTCTCCTTGCCTTGCCAAGCCTTCCTCTGATTAGCTGTCCTTCTGTCTGCTCCTGTGTACCCACTGCCTGCCCCTTCCAGCCTTTTCCGCATCTCAGAAATTTCAGGCCTCCATGAAATATGAGCACAACCCCTATGAGTGACTTCATTCAAGTTTTGGACACCTGGAGAAATCAGGTGATGGCCCAGAGTGGTTCAAACCCAGGCCACAAACAGGAAAACTGAGGCTGGGAAGGTCTGCCCTCCAAGCACTGGGCACCCAGTGTCCCCCAGATAGGAGAGATGGGGACCCTCATTCTACCCAGCCCTTGTCTTGATCCCTGCAGACCCACGCCTCTCTCTCTCTATCTGACTCTTTACTCCCTGGAACATGGGCTCCTGATGTGAAATCAGCCAGGAAGCCCTGACAGGCTGCTCGCTCCCACACCGCCCCCTCCCCGCCCCTGCCGGTCCCCAAGCAGGCCCCCGCCAAGGCTCAGGGCCTGCTTCTGCTGTTGCAGGTCACAGGGAGGTGGTGGACAGAGGACAGATGACCTCCCTCTGTGGTTCTGCAGAATGAACTGTAGCAGAACTAGGGCTGGACCTGGATGCTAAGGGTGAAGACGGTGAGGAGGAGACCGTGTAAGATCTTGGAACTTCACCTCAGGGCTCAGAGGCTGCCCTTCTGCCGGAGCCCAGTCTGAGCTGGTTTGAGTCTGGAAGTCTCAGGCTCAGCCTGACGAGGTGTAATGATTCACGTGGTAGCTGCTGCTCCACACATTCCAGCCACAACCCCCAGTGCTTAGCACGTGAGATGACTGGCCCGGAACCACACTTAGTGGCTGGGGCATGTTCCTAGGGCCCCCCCACCTCAGGGGCGACCTCTCCCCAGGTCTTCCCAGCTCCTGGGGGAGGAGGGTAGCACACTTTATAGTTTCGAAAGTAACTCTCTAGTTCACAGGCTGGAAAGAGGGGTGGGGAGCTTGTCAATACCTGGTCTCCAGGTAGGGAAAACGAAGCTCGGCGGGACTTCCTGGTGGTCCAGTGGGTGAGACACTGCACTGCCACTGCAGGGGGCGTGGGTTCAATACCTGATTGGGGAACTAAGATCCGGCATGCCAAAAAAAAGAAGAAAAAATGAAACTTAGAGAGTAGACTTGGACTGGCCAGGGGCACATAGCGAGACTATGACAAACAGGGTTCTTACGGGAACTTACAGGGTTCCTGCTCCTGGCCTGGGCAACTCCCAGTGTCTGACTCCAAGGAGTATCCCAGGGCGAGGAGTAAGGCCATTGGAGGGGCAGGGGGCCGACTTCAGCTTTACAGGTCAGCGGGCAGCTGTGTTCAAGGGGGAAGACCTCCTGTGCCCTCTGTCCCAAACTTCCCAGCGCCCTGAGCTTTCCCCCACGGAGTCTGTCCGCCCTCTGAGCCCACACACACCCCCCTGCTCCCATCCCTCCTGGCCAGGGAAGCGAGAGGCTGGGGCTCAGCGCCTGTTCTGTTCTGACTTGTGGATCCTGTTCGTGGCCTTGGTTTCTCAATGTGTCATTAGCAGATGGGCAGTTCAAGGCCGGAATGGGCCACATAAAGTGCCCAAGCCCTCGGGTCCTGGATATAGACCTGGGAATCTGAAAACCTGAGGTGCCTTCTCCCCATCAGCCTTGGGGGCTTGCCTGTGCAGGTCAGGCCGTATTCCTCCAGTGGGCCCCAGCCCAGGGTTCTGAGGGGCGAGTCTAGCTCTCAGCTCCGGGGACAGGAAGTCATATTTTGGTCCCGGGTCCTGAGGAAGGAGGCAGGGGGAGAATGGCAGCTCAGACCCAGTCATGTTTACTCGGGCCCGGCCCCCTCTGAGCTCAACAGGCCCATTCATTGGGAGCCCCATAAACCCTTCGGGGCTCCCTGAGGTGCACAGCGCCTGGACGCCAGGCCTGGCTGCCCCCCAGACCTGCTGGAGGCTGTGGGCAGCATGTGGGGCATGAGGGAGGCAAAGCCGGGGATGGCCATGGGGGACCCAGACATGCCTCGGCTGCCAGAGTTTTGCCTTGGGATAACGGTTTCTGCCCACGCGTACTGTGGAGCAGTTGGGGAAATCGGAGTGGTCTTCGTGGCTGTCTCCCCTAGAACCAGGCTCCCAAGAGCATGTCCTCCAAGCATATCACCTTCAAGGCAAGCCTGATGCTATGGTGGTCCAAACCAGAGCTGACTTCCTGGTAAGGACCCCACGCCTGTCCTTGGGTTGTCCACAAGCCACGCCCTGGCAAGGTGGGCATGGGTGTGCAGCCCTCCGGGGTGGAGAGAGGCCCTGGCCGTCTCCAGCGCTCTCTTCCTCATCTATTCAAAGGCAGATCTTCATGAGAAGTGGAAACGTGGGGACTGGATGGGTCACTGAGCGATGAGGTCCTAAGGTCTGCTTACTCGCAGATCAGGAGGGGTGGTTCATATCAAGAGTCCCACCACACGATCCTCCCACTCTGCTTAATCAGATGGGGTCAGATATTGTCCTGTGGTCCCTTGAGATGGAAGGAATACAACAGCATTTAGTGAAAACAACTGTGGGTTGGGGGTCTGATCCCACCTGACTCATGTGTGACCTTGGAAAAATCCCTTCTTTGCTCTGGGCTTGTGCTGACCGGACTCAGAGGGGATGCAAAGCAAAACTCTGCTCAGCCGCTGGGGTTCCATGCTGGCCAGGGAGGATGAAGGTGGGAGCAAGACTTCCCACCACAGACTCCTTTCAGTAGCTCCCCCACATGCATGGGGGCATCCTGGCCATCCGCTCAGGGACCCTGGCTGGGGGCAAGAGCGGAGTCTCCTTTCCCTGACGCCTTCCAGGTGGAGTGTGACTTCCCGCTCCAGCGGTTGTAAAATCCCCTGAAGCCTGGTGGGTCCCTAGTGGTGGTGGGGGTGGGGGAAAGGAGGGGGAGGTGGAGGGGGACGGGGGTCTGTGCCTCGGAATACCCCCCTCCCAGGCGTGTTTGACACGTGTTTCCGCCTCTCCCGGCATGGGCTCCTGCTGCTGCTATTTATAACCTTTAAGAGCTCCTGCCGACTGCAAAGTTTTCTTAAACTCAAAATATCACTGAGGTCCTGGGCACACGTTCCAGAGGCCGGCTGAGCCCTGCGGTTTGAAGGGACGAGGGGGCCGGGGAGGAGGAGGGAGGAGTGGGAAAGGGGTTAGCTCAGACCGTGGGTCTCGCCTGGGGGCAGTAGTGGGGAGGCCTGGGGTGGGGGAACCCCTAGTTGTTGCAAGTGGGGGTTCTCCTTGGCCTGGAGGGACCCTCTATGTGGGTGGTCCTTGTTCAGACCGGGCCATTTGAGGACTGCTGGGCCATCTCTCTCTGGACCTCAGTTTCCCCTCATCCTGAAAGCCTCAGGGCCCGCTAGCTGGGCGAAGCGATGAACTGGCAGTGACACTGGGAACATCTCGGGCTGCGACCAGAGCTGTGTCTGCCTGGCTGTCCAACACCCGGCAGGCACAGAGCCTGGCCCAGAGGCGCCGTGGACGTTGGCTGAACTGGCCAGAAGGGGAAGTACTTTGGGGAAGTTTATAAAACTGTGTGGGAGAGCGATGTTCAGAGAGGGACAATGGCAGGCCAGAGGTCACCCAGACCAGGTCCCCAAGCCTTCCCAATACCCAGGGCCCTCTCGGGCTGTGGAAGAGGCTGAAGGGTCCCAGCTGGGGACAGGTGAGTCACCACCTTGGAGGAGAATCCAGGGGTGACCGAAGAACGGCTATGCGTGGCTCAGCGACCTCCCTGGAGCCTGGAGGGGGCACTGCTCACCAGCTGGATCCAGGGAGGACTGGATGCAGTTCAGAGCCACACACCCAGCTCCTCCTGTCCTGGGCCACTATTCCATCTCTGGGGCCCCTCTGCCTCCTCAGGAGTGAATGAAAAGCTCAAGCCCCGTTTCCCAGGGGGAAAGCAGAGGCCCCGGGGACCATGGACTCAGTCATGCTCTCCACCGGGAGGCTGGTAGTTAAGCTTCCTCTGCCTCTGCGGGACCCCTTTCCTTTCCTACCTTCCTGAGCTGCTGTTGAGGGTGCAGAGGCAGGGAACAGGAGCACTGACCTCTGGGCCACCTAACATATCCCACCCCTCCTGCAATGCCCTTTGCCCCACAGCCGGCTCCAGAAGCCATTTCTGGCCCAGGGAGCAGAGCTGGGTCCCAGATGGAAGGGTGGCCACCCCCGCCCCTCCCACTGGGAGCTCCACATACATTTTCCAATTTAAGCATGACCACAGAGGGCTATTTAGGGGTGGACAGGGGCAAAGAAGTGATGACCTAGCAGAGAGAGGAGCGGGATGGGAGAAAAAGGAAAGTATTTTTGAGGGTCAGGCCTCATGGAGCCTCTCCTTTGATCAGATGCCTTTCTGTGGCCCTCCTGAATCAGATCACTTACTCCTCAAACGTTTGAGTCCTTATTGTGTGTTGGGCTGGCTTCAGAGGCTTGGAGGCCCTGCCTTTGGGAGCCATTTCCCTACAGGCCCCACTGCCCCGGGGTTCCCATTGACTGAACCCCGAGGAGTCTCTGCCCCTTACTGCCGGACTTGCCCTCCTCTTCATTGCTTGGTGGGGGGGTTCATATGCTCTCCAATGTCCCCTTTTCTTCTAGGTCTTCCTGCATCTGCTTCTGTGAGACCTCAGGTTCTTGATTTTTGCCCCTCTCTTGAGAGACTGCAAGCCCTGAGAGCAGGGACTGGGTCACCTCTGTGGGTCATCTCCAAGCCCTGTCTCATCCTGTATCTCTGGGGGAGAGGAGAATTACTTGCTGGAGCTTTGGACTGCCCCTTGCCCCTCTTATCTCTCAGTTGCTGTGGAGACGGCCTTCCTCTTCTGAGCCTCAGTTTCCCCACGAGGAGGGAGGGAATCCCAGGATCTCAGAAGGAGCCTCCTCCAGCCTTTGGACACATCTCTTGTTCTGCGGTGTTAGAAAGTTCTTCTCCAGGGAGTCTTATGAGATTAAACCTGATGGATTTGGGGGAATAAAGTGTTAGTTGCTTAGTCACGTCCGAGTCTTTGTGACTCCGTGGACTGTAGCCTGCCAGGATCCTCTGTCCATGGAGTTCTTCAGGCAAGAATATTGGAGTGGGCTGCCATTCCTTTCTCCAGGGGATCTTCCCAACCCAGGGATCAAACCCGGATCTCTGGCATTGCAGGCAGCTTCTTTACAATCTGAGCCATCAGGGAAGCTAGGGGACAGCTAGAGGGGCTGGAGTCCAACACCTCGATAGGAGACTGAAGCTTGGGCGGCCTGGGTCTGCATGGAGTGTCCACTCCAGTGCTCCAGGCCAGACCAGCCCAGCTGAACCTGTGGCCTCTGTCCTCAGTACCTCAGTAGGAAGATGGGTCTGGGGAGATCCCAAGGCCAGCAGGGGGCTGTGGAAGGGGAGAGGGCTCCTGGCTGGAGCAATTGATGGTTCCTCTTGGTTCCTGACCCCAAACTGCATCTACATTGATTATGGGGATTTTGAGCACGCTAGGTGGGAAGTGGGCTGAGGGAGGGGCCTGCTATGCCTACCGGAGACCAAGACTTCAGAGGAGTGGGGCTTACAGGCAGGCAAAAGTCCCAAGGGGCACAGGAGCCCCCCAGACCCTCCTCTGTTATCTGCAGCCTTGCATGAGCCCTGTATTCATGCAGAATTCCAGCCGATTGTTCCCTTGTTGACTTGGTGCTAAGCTCTAAGCTCCCTCAAAGAAGCTCCAGCCTTCTCCGAGGCACTGTGACCTGGGCAAGGGGCAAAGGTTGGTGCGAGTTGGGGAAGGAGGAGACTCATGTCCAAAGATGTCCCAAACTGACTGCCAGAGGGGTTTGTGTGTCTGCCGAGCTGACCCAAGACCCCATTCCGTTGTACAGGATGGGCAACACTGAGGTCTCCGGAGGGGAAGTGTCTCCAGTAGTCAGTGAGGGGCCAGGATCAGAACAGGGGTCCCTTGCTGGCTCTGATAACCAATCCCAGGACCAAAGCCTGGATCAGCTTTGGATGGGATGTAATGCTTTGATGTTCCCAGCACTCCATCCATCACCCTCAAAACAGCTTCTCTAGCCAGCCAGGCTGCAGACTTCTCAGACACAGTCTCTGACCATTAGCCCTGGCTCCAGAATATAAGAGGCTTCCTGGACCCAAGGGTCTCAAATCTAGATTTTGCAGAGAGCTGGGGACTGGGTGTCCTCTCTCTGTCTCTGCTCCAGGCCCCCACGCTTGGAGGTCCCTGGGCTGGTTTGAGGGGTTCATTGCACATTCCCGGGCATTTGTGAGTCTGAATCTGCTGTGGTCTCCCTGCAGCTCTGTAGCCCAGCGCGATGGCCCCTGCCTGTTCCCCGTCATCCCCTTTGCCCTCCCACTGCCTGCTCTGGGGTCCAACATCTGGGAAAAGAATGGGTCGGGAGCCTTCCAGAGAGTCCTTTCCCACGAGAGCCGAGCTCTGACCCCGGTCCTTATCTGGCCCAGGCGTTCCAAGAACAACACAGATGCTAAGGCTCGCAGGCCCCGAACCTGGGGACGCTGACCTCCCCAGGCCCAGCTGCTCTGCTCTGGCCTCTATTCCCCTCTGTGAATGGGGTGGGGGTAGGGATAGCTCTCCAGGGGGTTCAGAGGGGAGGCCGTGGAAAGGTTCCAAGACTGTGGACACACTCAAACTCACATGCATGTGCACTCACACTGCCACCCAGACCTCATCATCAGGCAGGCCTGCTATGGGGCCCTCATTGCTCTCATGTTCTGCCTTTCTCCTACTTCCTAGAGCTTCTAATTCCCACCCAGAGCTCTTCCTACACCATGAGTTTGAAGGTGTGAGGTGTTAGGGGTGTGTGTATGCAAAGGCACGTGAATGAGTGTACACTCGCGTGCAAAGGGCATGTGTGGGCAAAGGGTATGTGCACCTGGGTATGAGGGTGTGTGCAAAGGCATCTACAGAGTGTGAGGGTTTGTGTTTAAAGGTGTGTGCTTAGGAGTGTGCCGGCTCATGGTCCGAGCACCTGTGGACGGGCTTCCTGAGTGACTGTGAGCCTGTTGAGTACGTATGAGTGCATCAGTGCACGCACACACTTCGTTGTGATTCTAGTCGGCCCCAGAGTTGAAAGGGATCAGGTGGCTTGGGGGTGCGTCCAGGGACCAGTGGGCGTCTTCGGACACACACAGACACACAGTGAGGGTGGGTTAGCCTGACCAGGGGACCCTGTGAATGTGTGTGTGTGTGTATGTGTGTGAACGCGCATGTGTGTGTTATACTTCAGACATAAATACAGTGGTTAGGCGGGCTGCAGGTATATAAATACCCACACCGGCAGGTACGGGAATTGACCCTAACTATTCTTGGCTGGGGGCTTGGGCCATTTTTAATGCAGCTCCACACCCTGAGCCACAGAGGGTGTTTGTGTGGCCACTGGAGGCAAGGACACAGCTGGTGCTAGGTAGGTGGGGTGGGGACTGCCGGGGTCTGGTGGGGACAGCCGGGGTCTGGTGGGGCCACCAGCTAGGTGCGGTCTGCTAGGGGACGGGGAGGGCGGCCCTCCCGGCCACCACTGCCTCGGCTTCTCTCACCCCCACCTCACCTCCTCGTCACGCCCTGCTTTCACCTGCCCCCACCATCCTTGTTCCCTGCCCTACAGTCCTACCACTGCCTCCTTGTAGCACCCATCCCACCCTCTCTTCCTGCATCCCAGTTTGATGAGTGCTTCTTGTCCACTTGGGGCGGCCTTAGGGGGAGTGGAAGGGAAGAATGAATCTGCCTTATACTCGGCGCAGGGCTGAGGTTGGGGGCGGGAAGGCTGTGTGCACATGCATTGTCCGCAGGCTCTGGGCAGCTCCATCCTGCCCTGGACGCTCCCTTTGTCTCTGGCCGACCTCAACGACCCTCCCGCTCCTGTCTCCTCCTGTCTCCACCTCAGGGTCGTTGGGTCCGTCGCCGCCTCTCTGTCAGCCTCGGTGGCTCGTCTCTGCCACAGTCAGGGTCCCTGGCTCCAGTTTCTCCATGACGGCCCAGGGGAGCTGGTTCCTCCCCGCAGCCAGTGTGAACTGTTTGCCTGAGACAGTCGGTCCATCCAGTCAAACAACCACCCAATTCAGACTTCTCGTCTGACTGACAGGGTTTTTTTCTCTCCCTGCTAAATTTACTTGCATTTTTGACTGAATTGGCCATTCAACAGAGGTTGTGTCCACATGCCCCTACCCCGCCCCACGCCAACAGATGAACGGGCTCCCAGATGGACACGCACACAGATCCAGGCGCGCCCAGGCATGCTTCTTACACACGTGGGGTCACAACCTCGTGTAACACACGTGAGCACACGAGACAACATACGCCCGTAAGATCACACCCCGTGTGTGTTCCCATCCTCGTGCACACAGGGATGCGTTTTGTTACACACAGACTGCACACATCCACCCGCTCACACACACGTTCATACCTCATGCCGTGGGGTCGGCGACTGTACCTCCTCAGACCCCTTCTGGGGCAATCTTGGGGAGACGGAAACCTGGGCAGAGCCCCCTCCCAGTAGCAGCCTGGGGCAGCCGGCCCCTCTCCCCTGAGGCCAGCTCACCCTCCTTCCTCTGCCCTCAGCCTCTAGGTGGTCATCTCGGGCCGCTGCCGAGCCCCTGCAAGCCTCAGTAGCAGCTCCCAGACCCTGATCCTAAAAGGGGACTCTTTTTTTTTCTTCCAAGGACAATAAATATTTGCTCTTTGGGAAGCTGCTGGTGGGAGGGTACAGGGTTTGGCCCAGCGGCGGGGAATGTCCAGGGCAGTTCAGGGAGGCCGCAGGCCATGCTGGGGGAGGGGCCGAGCCCCTCTAGAAGCTCCACCAGCAAGGAGAACGGGGGAACCAGAGCTAGGCTGCACCTCACTCCCTTCCCTGGGACCCCAGCATCAAGGCTCTGTTTTCTCCATCCCTTTGCGTAGCATGTTGGCACCCTCTTCTCCTATCCCTCCCACCTCAGACTCCTCTCTCCAAAACCTCACCCCGTGAAAGCCGTTTTCCCACTCCTATTCATCTTGTCACCCCCCCACCCCTTTCTCACACACTCAGATTTCCAATCTACCTCCTTAGACCAGCCATTGAGGGCATGGCTGATGCCCCCCCAGGCTGGGTTCCTGACAGCAGAGCACGCCGCCCCCCAAAGTGGACCCCCACAGCCCAGGCTGCGCCCTCCTGCAAGGAGAATCAGCCTGGACAACAGTGTCCCCCGCCTTGTCCCCCATGAGGCGCTGGTCCCTGGAGGCTGCCTCCCTCCCACCCCTCCCTCATCCTCAATTGGGCTCCCAAATATAGCGGCCGTGGCCACAGCCGGCCAGGACACCACAGCCCCAAGCGTCAGTCCTGGGCCGGGATCAGAGGGGCAGGAGCTGATTATAGGTCCCTGGGCCAAACCCAGGGCTTGCCTGCCAGCCCGCTGGGCCCTGCCACCCCCACCCCCAGAACCACAAGTTTGGAGCATCTGGTCCCCGTCAGCACAGTGGGCAGAGGGAGGGGCCTGAGGGGTGTGTTTGGCCTGCAGAGGACAGAGTTGTCTGTGTGTGGTGTGGGGGTGGCGAGGATGGGCTCATCACTGCTCAGGGCCAGTGACTGTCCTCCAACTCGGGATCACTGGGCCCCACCCACGGCCATTGTACAGATGGGGAAACTGAGGCCCAGAGGAACCAGGACCAGCCAGGGTGGGTTACAAGAGCAGCAGAAGTCTCCGGCCTCCCCCTTGGCCGCTGCTTCCCATCTTTCAAGGCCTGGGGCTGTGCCTCCGGGAAGCAGGCCACATCCTGTTGGTGGCAGAGCAACCCTGCTGGGAAGTCCTCCCTGGAGTCAGACTTTCACCCAAGGCTCCAGGAGCGTGGGATGGCGCACAAATTCCTCTCCTTCTCCGGGTCCTCGTGGCTGCCTCGTGCCGCCTCTAGCCAGAGAGCCTGGGCAGCTCCTCCTGCCCCTCCTGGGGCCTCGGTCGCCTCATCTAAGCAGCTGGGCAGGGACTAGGGGCTCTGCATAGGGTTCATGTTTATGCGCGCCAAGCACGTTGTGGTAAGCGCACATCCGTGTGGGTACACGCGTGTGCCCTGGTGGGTGAACTGCCGCCCACGGGCCTGCCCCCGCCCAAATGGGGTCCCCGGGACCTGCTGCACAGCAACATTTGACCTACTTCTAAGGCTCTGGGTCTGGCCCAGGCCGCGTTCTTGACTCCTCCGGGAAGTTTGGGCCCAAGTCCCAGCCCAGGGGCCGCGGGCCAGGAGAGGCGGTCCTGGGCGGGCCAGGGCAGCCTGTGGAGCCTGCGGCCTGGGGGACAGGGCACGTGGGGAGCCCGACCCTCCTTCCCTGCCTCTGGTTCCTGGCCCCCAGGGACAGCCAGGCCTTCCCCATCCCTCCCTCTCCCCATTCTCCACTGCTCCCTGCATGTGGCCACCATATTCTGAGCTCACTAATTGGCTGTGACAGGATGAGGGACATTCCTCAAGCCCCTCTGAACACTGGTGGGAAGGTCTGCCAAGCTCTCCCCCTCTGCTGTTTGCCAGGAGCCCACCCCTCCCCTGGCCTGCCCCTGTCTACACCGGGCAGCAGGCAGTGTCTATCTGGAAAACCAGTGGCCCCTTTCATGGGTCTGGGTTCTGGGGTCTGGGTTTGGGTTTACAGGTCTGGAGTCTGGGTTTCGAGTAACTGGGTCCTGGGTGTTGAGTCCTGGATCTGGACTCTGGCTTCAGAGTCTTGAGTCCTTGGCCTAGGGTCTGGGGTCTGGGTGGCAGGTCTGGATTGGACACCCTGGGTTTTGGAGTCTGGGTCCTCAGAGTGGGGTCTGGTCGTGGGTTCGGGGTTTCAGGATCTAAGTTTGGTCAGATCCTGAGGCCTGAGTCTGGGGTCTGGGCTTGGCATTCCAGGCTCCAGATTTGGAGTCTTGGGTCTGAGTTGGGATCCTGGGTTCCGAGGTTTGGGTTCAGGATCCCAAGACCAGTTCCTGTCCCTTCTACGCCCCCTGCTGGCTGGTCATCATGGTCAGGTCACTGCCTGTACCTTCCGACCGTCCCCACAGCTTCAGGCTCTTGAGGGGAGGCTCAGAATGGATGCAAGTGTCGTGAAGAGCAGGCCTGAGCTGAGGGGGTGGCAGGTGGGTTGAGGGGCAGCTGCTGGCTGCACTGCTGTCCGGGGTGCCCCCGGCAGACACCAGAACTGTCGCTCCATCAGCAAATCTCCCCTGGCCCTACTCCAGGGATGGGGTGTGGCCAAGGGTTCCAATCTTCCTGTGAGAGGTCGGTAAATTGAGATGTTTGGGACATCGGCTCATCCAACATTTATGGAGTGCCTACTGTGTACAGCAGGCTCTGTTCGAGACCCTGTGGATATACAGCCCTGGAAGACCAAAAATTCTTCCTATGCCAACTGACATTCAAGGAAAGGGGCTCACATAAGAAACAAGGGAACAGCCTCATATTAGGGTGCAAGAATGGGGGCTCAGGGTGAGAGATAAGGCGGGTGGAGCTGGTCCGGAGCAGTCTGAAGAGGCTGCTAAGTGGAGGTGATATCTCACTGAGGCCTGGAGGTGACAAGGAGCAAGTCTTGGCCAGGGTTGTAAACAAGGACACCAGGAGGAGGAAATAGCAAAGGCATGGGGGCTGGAAAGAACTAAGAAGGAAGCCAGTGTGGCCAGGGGTCTCCTGCCTCTCTCCATGGGCCCCTCAGAAGTCGGGGCCACGTGTTCCTCAGCTGCGGGGTGGGGGGTGGGGAGGATAGTAAGGTGGCTGCCCCCAGAGAGGTCTCTGGAATGTGCCATATGCACTGGATGGGCCACAGCTCAGACACTGGAGCTGGGGGAGTCAAAGGAGAAGGATCCAGACTCCCTGTCTTCCCGCAGGCTCTGCCGGGATCTTGTCTGCTGGGCTGTCGTTCTTGAAGGGCATGGCGCCCAGGCTGGGGCTTGGGAGAGAGGCGTGAGTGCCAAGCCTTGTGTGGCTTGTCTTTACTCTCCATGCCTGTCTCTCCCTGTCATAAAGCCCCCGCCCCTGTTCACCTACCTGCCCACCGCCCACCTGCCTGCCCCACTTTCCTCCTGTCCTCCATAGTCCATCTTGCTGGAAGTCAAGGGGGCTGATCCCTGCAGAGTCCCTGCTGGGGGCTGGGCATTAGTAATGGGTTGAGAGTGGCCCTCTGGGGAGAGTCTGGGCACCGCTGCTCCCAGGAATCAGAGCTCTGACAGTCAAAGGCCCAGGTCCCGACCTCCATCTGAGTCCTGGGGAGGGAGTGGAGGATGGCTCTGTATATGATCTCCCCACTGCAGGACCATATCTGCTCTGGGCTTGAGGGAAGGGGACCAAGACCCCCCTTCCCTGACCCCCTCTCCAGGCAGAGGGAGGCGGTGCTGTGTAGCTCTGGTGGGCCTGCTGAGTCTGCACACCCCATCACAGACATGGGCCCCGAGGCTCAAGGAGGCGCACGTCACTCATCTCCTCTGGTGCTCGCTGGTGTTGGGAGGTTTCCGGCGGGTGGCAGTTGTGTATGGATGGATCAATGCGCTTGGGAGTCTGGGCGCCCCTGTGTATGTCCGCCATGTTCCCCCAACGATGAACGAAGCGGGGTTGGGCAGTGTCTTGTTGGCTGTGCCTGTGGGTGGCTGGACTCCCCGTAGGACGTCCAGAGTCAGTTGTCCTGAGGTCAGCAGAGAGATCTCTCTCTCTGTGTCCCCCTCTGTCTGTCTTCTCCTCTTGTGGTATTTCTGACTGGTCTCTGAGGACCCTCCCCCACCCCTTTCTTTCTCAATACTCTTGCCAAACATCTGGAAGAAAAGTGAAAAACTTGCCTCCCCCCCAGCGCCGGATGTTGTCAGATTTCCAGATGTAGGGTGTTCTGTCCTCCAGATGAGGGGAGGACTGTCCTGTGTTCCAGCAAGGAGGGGACCCGGCCCCACCCCTGGACCGCTGTCCCCCCCCACCGTGAGCCCGATGACGGGATGAGAGGGGACCTGGGCTCCTCAGGAAGACCTGGGGGCACCCAGGTGGAGTGAAGCCTCCCCTCCGGCTCTACCCCCCACCACCTCCCTACACTTGGGAAATCCCCGGGGGCCTAGGGGGAGGGGGGCAATGCCTCTGAAGTTTCTATCAAAGGCTCCAGGCATTTAAAAATAACAGGGAACACCTCCTTCCCCCGCCTCCCCCCGCCCCAGCACAGACTCCCGGCAAGGAACCGAGCCCAATGTGTTTGCAAGATGTCCCAGCGCTCTGAGTTCTGTGCCTGGAAGGGCTTCCTGCCACCTCCGCCCTCCCATCTCTCCCAAGGGTCACCCAGCCAGGCTGCCCAATGTCACCGCCATCCGCCGAGGGCTAGCACTTCAAGGTAGCACTAGGGGGTAGGACAAGGTGGGGCACCCCGGGCTGAACACCCCGGGGGCACCCCTCCCAGCCCCCTGGGATCCTTGAGAGACACAGACCCTCTCAGGGCCCCAGCTAAAAGGTTGGCAGAGGGCAGCCTGGGGCGGTGGGACCGGGAGGGTGCAGTGAGGCCATGCCTTGAATGTGCCAACCAGAGGAGGGGCAAGGGCAGAGGGTATATGGTGTGTGAACGAGGGTCTGGTGGGGAGCAAGCCCTGAGGTGTGTGGGGAAAGGGGTCATGGAAGAGGGGCCGTAGGAAGCGAGGGAGAAACCAAGACGCTGACCTTGGGGCCAGGCAGGTGCTGAGGCAGGAGGCGGTGGACGCTGTTGGGCTGCTGAACTGGGCTGGGTGCCGGCCCTCGAGGGAGCAGACCCCCTTTTACTGCCATTTAGGGTATTCCCAGAGCCGGGGGCCGCAGCTGCTGGCGAGCCAGACGCTCACACAGACGCAATAAACACCCAACCCAAACACACAGAAGCAACACTCACGGACCGGAATGGGCCCCACAGAGACACGGACCCTCCTACCAGAGATACACGGAGACCCTCCCCACTGCATGCCAACACCCAGACAAACAGACAACGCACGTGGACAGACACGGCCCTCCCTCTCCACCTCCGTGTAGACACAGGGAATTCGAGGTGCAGATGGGAAGTGTAACCCAAGGGGTGCCCTTAGGTAATCCCCGTCCTTCGGCATCCAGCACAACGCCCAACATGCCCCGGGTCCATCCTCCCGCACCTGTTCAGTTTATTGGCCTTCCAAGGGACAGCAGGCCCTTGTGTGTGTGTGTGTGTGTGCTTTTCGGGGAATGCATGCGGGCTGAGCAGTGGCCGCTGTCTACCCTTCCCCCTTCTCTCCTCAACAGGTGACTGGGAGGCCTGGAGAGCCCTCCCTCTCCCCCACCCATTCCTGAGCTTGAACAATGCCCTTCCCAGGCCCCAAAATAGCCCCTGAGTCTATCCAATGTCCTTTTATGGCCCTGTCCCCATTGTGCCCTGCAGGGGTGGGGCCGGGGTCATGAGGTGTCCAGGCGGGATAAAGGCTGGTTGCAGGAGGCTCACCTACCCTGTTCTCGGCTTCCTTCTCTACACCCCCGCCTCTGTGCTCACAGCCTCCATGGCTCCCAAAAAGCCAGATCCCAAGAAGGATGAGGCCAAGGCAGGCGCCAAAGCAGCTGCAGCTCCGGCTCCCGCACCTGCACCCCCACCTGCACCCGAGCCCTCCAAGGAACCTGAGTTTGATCCCTCCAAGATCAAGGTGGGTGCGGAGGCCATGTTTTAGGTAGGAAGGGAAGGGTAGGTAAATGAATCCCAGAGTGGACCTACCCAGTGGGAGAGTGGGCTCCAGAAAGTGAGTACCGAGCTCTAGCTGGAAGCTTCGGCATCAGGAGGGCTGCAGCAGGAGAGACGGTGGTCAGACAGCAGGCAGGACTGCCCCAGTGTTGCTGAAGGGGCTGTCTTTTTGGTGGTTGGAAACTCACTTTCCCCTGTCCTTTTCCTTGGACCTTACTTACATCCTTCGGGAATTCTGGGCCCGCCAGTGTCCCCCACCCCTGCAGCCAGGCAGGGACTTTTCTTGTCATACTGTGGGGTTTTAAGTCCCCTGGGGGGAGACAGGGTGGGAAGCAAGGCTCCTGCCCAGGCTGGGTCACAGTCACCCCCGCCAAGGTCCCTGAGCCCCAGAGCTGGTGGGGCCTCAGCTTTGAGGTGGCGACGCTGAGCCACAGTCTGGGTAGGTCATGGAGAAAGTTGGTCGTGGAGCTGTGACCAGTGGCCCCAGGAGCCCTTCCCCAGCTTGGCTCGGAAGTCTTTCTCAGAGTCTAAACTTGGAGAATGCGCCGTGACTGCCACCTGTGGCATCCACATAGTGGCACGCACCCGGCGTCCCGCCTGCGTCTGTTCTTGGCTGGCTACTGGCCACCGCTGCCCTGGCTACTGGCAAAGGGGCCCTGTGGAGCCATCCCAGCCCTTCAAGGTTCCCAGCAAGACTGCAGCCAGTCCTCACAGATCCACCTCCACTTCCCAGATGGCGCCAGTGGTAAAGAACCTGCCCGCCAACGCAGGAGACACAAGAGACTCAGGTTCGATCCCTGGGTCAGGAAGATCCCCTGGAGGCGGGCATGGCGATCCACTCCAGTATTTTTGTCTGGAGAATCCCATGGACAGAGGAACTTGGTGGGCTACAGTCCATGAGATTGCACAGAGTTGAACACGACTGAAGCGACTTAGCACAGCACAAAGGTTCAAATCCCAAATCTGCTCCATTGCCATCGCTGCTCTAAGGCTTGGTTTCTTCAGCTGTGAAATGGGACAATGAGCCCTCCTCACAGACTGTCGGGAAACATTCATAGCAAGTGATCCCTGGAGTCTGCCCCCACCCCGACCACCCTCAGACCCCAAGTGTGTATCCCACAGGCAGAGGGTTGGACAACCCCAGGGCCCATGGTGGCTTTGTGTGGTCTCCACAGATCTGAGGTTGCAGATTTGCCCTTGAGCAGAGGAACTCATGAGGTCTCTCCTGCGAACTCTGCAAAAAGCCAGGCCAGGACCCCAGGGCACCTAATCTCCGCGGGCTTCCTGGCAGAGGGAGCTTTCAGGTGGCCAGAAACAACTTGGTCGGGTCTTCCCAACACAAGGTTGAGCTGGAGGGCTGGGAGGGGCAACCCAGCAGGGTGGCTGGGGCAGGATTCTGCTCTGCGCTGGGGTGCACTGGGGCGGGGACTCCATGGGAGCCTCAGTGGGCGAGGTGCCAGTCAAGTCCCCCTCCCCCAAGCTCCTTTCCCTGGTGCGCCCTTGACCTTGGGCTGAGTGACTGCAGTGATAAAAATAGACCTGGTATCGAGTGAGGAGGGGGAAACCGGGTCCCAGGAGGCCTTCTGACCTCAGGTGCCCCTGCCATGGTCTTGCAAATGCTCAACAGCTCGGGCCCTGGCCCCATCCTGTGCCACGCTGGGGGCTGCCCTGGGCTTGTAGATGGGGGTGTGTGAGACTCAGGTGTAGGCGGGGCCAGGTGAGTGACAGTGCTCAGCCTCGAGGGCTCTGGGCGGGGGGGGGGGGGGGGGGCAGACACACGCAAACAGGTGCACACACAGGTGTGTGAACGCACATGTTCATCACACACACCCCTCCTGTAGATGAGCTCTTATGTTGCAGGGCTCCCTGGCCTGTACCCTCAGCTCAGCCCCTCCTGCCACCTGCCACCCACTCCCAGTGAGATGAGGTGCCCCCATCTCATAGACAGACTTGCCCACTGGGCCCCAGGCCCAGCAGAGCTGGCAAAGCCAGTGTAGTTAGATTCTGTGGCTTCAGGCACATCTGTCCAGGACTAGGGGGTCTCAGGTAAGGCCCTGGGATGGAGATTCAGGGCACAAGGCTTCCCTCTGCATCACTTCCCCGGATGAGGCCTAACTGGTGTCAGGTCTGGGTACGCACAGACCCAATGCCGTCAGGTAGGACAGGTGAGGAGGGGTAAGGAGGTGGGGGGTGGGAGTCAAGGTGGACGGCAGGAGGTCCTGGGCGGTGGAAGCTGGGATCCTGAAATGTGGACAGGTCGGGCAACCGAGGGGTTGAGGCCCCGGCTGGCCATGGAGTGGAGTGACCAGGAGGAGGCCTGGCCCCATCCTCTGAACTCGGCACTCAGAATTTGGGGGTCTCCTTTCAGATCGAGTTCACTCCGGAGCAGATAGAAGGTGAGTGTGTGTGTGGGGGTCTTGAGCCCTGGGGCTGCAAGGCTGGGTCCCGGGTCCCCAGGCTGAGAGTCCTGCCGGCAGTGTGGGACAAGTTGGGTGGGCTGCCTCTGGAAGTGTCCACAGCTCACGCCCCCTCCCGGCAGAGTTCAAGGAAGCCTTCACGCTGTTCGACCGCACGCCCAAGTGCGAGATGAAGATCACGTACGGGCAGTGTGGGGACGTGCTACGGGCGCTGGGCCAGAATCCGACACAGGCCGAGGTGCTCCGTGTCCTGGGGAAGCCAAAGCAGGAAGGTGGGTGCACTCAGCCTGAGATGTCCCCATTAGCGCCAGTCCCTGGGGGAGACTGCCCTCGCTGGTGGGGGGGCAACATGGGAGTCTCCCCACTGTGCACTCCTCTGACACCCTCCCGTTGTCTGGAGGAGGACCTGAGCCCAGCCTCAGGGGATGCTCACAAGCAGCGATGGCTCCTGTATCATCTGGCCGCATGCTCATTAGCCGGGCTTCCTGGTCACAGGGACTGACAACAGCACAAACCAGCTCCAGTGGAGTTGTGAGACCTGGCCTGGGTCTCCAGCATGCTCGCCCTGTCCCTCCTGGCTCCCTGGACATCCCTCTGGGGAGGGGACAGGGCCAGCTGCCCTCACCGCCTTGGCCAGAGACGGTTGCCCACTTTGCCCCAAGGAAGACTGAGACCCAAGCCCCCGCCGCAGGTACAGAAGCCCCAGACAAGGTCTCTGACCTGTCCAGCTGCTCTTGTCCCACCCTAGGTAGTGAGGAGAGTGGCATGTGTAAGAAAAATAACAAGCTGCTAGGAAGAACTGCTCCCCCAAAGGAGAACAGAGGGGCTAGACGGCCCACAGTGGTGCCGCTGTCCTTCTGAACAGCAGAGGACCATGCATTTCTCAGCTGACTGTAAAGTGCCTGCTGGAGCGCTTGGTAAATGGCAGACTGGTGTAGAGTGCACTGGGGAGCTGGGCGAGGGGAGCAGGTCCTCACTGTCAGACATGGCGAGGGGGCTGCCTGCCCGCCCCTCAGAGCCGGGTGCTTGGCCATCTCTCCGCAGAGCTCAACTCCAAGATGATGGACTTTGACACGTTCCTGCCCATGCTCCAGCACATCTCCAAGAACAAGGACACCGGCACCTATGAGGACTTCGTGGAGGGGCTGCGGGTCTTCGACAAGGAAGGCAACGGCACAGTCATGGGCGCTGAGCTCCGCCACGTGCTGGCCACGCTGGGTGAGGGCGGCCTCCCCCCGCTCCCGGCCCGCCTTCCGGGGACATCTGGGAGGAAGCACGCCGTCCCCCGCCTGCTTCTCCCTTGTGAAATGGAGGGCGATGCTGTCAAGGTGCCTCCACGGCAGGAGCCCTAGAAAATCTATGCAGGGAATTTAGAAATTTAGGTGGGGGATAAAGAAAGCCAGTGGGTGCAGCTCACAGAACTGGAAGGGCTCTGGGGACGGGGCGGGACGGGGTGGTGCACCCAAGGAGGGTCGGTCAATCCAGTCCTGGTGTTTGTTGCCTCAAGGTCAAATTCCGGAGCTGAGAAGGTACTGTGCCTGCCCCTTGGGCATCCTGACTCCCACCATCAGGGCCCTGGCTGGCAGGAATGTCCCCTTCTCAAACAGAATTTTTCCTACAGCAAATATTCATTGAGCTCAGATCGTGTCTACTCAAAGCGACCCTTCCTGCATCAAATATTTATTGAGTGCAAATGGCAACCCACTCCAGTGTTCTTGCCTGGAGAATCCCAGGGACGGGGGAGCCTGGTGGGCTGCCGTCTATGGGGTCGCACAGAGTTGGACACGACTGAAGTGACTTAGCAGCAGCAGCAGCAGCACTGTGTGATCAGCCCTGTGCCGGTCGCGGAGGTTATGTATGTGTGTGCGTGTGTGTGTGTGTGTGTGTGTGTGTGTGTGTGTGTGGCTGGGGGAGGTAGGAGGTGTGAGGGATACTGCAGTGGGCGTTCCACTGGGGGGACCGGCATGGCACACAAAAGCACAGAGTCAGGAAAGGGAAGGGCCAGCCTTGTCTGGGCAGCAGTGGTGGTGTCTCTAGAGCTCCTCCCTGGTCATCCCCAAGGTCCCCAGCTCTATCCTGCACATCTTCCCTGGTCTCCTCTTGATGGAGGGAGACCTGCCAGACTACTGAGGACAGGGGACAGTCTGTGCCGGGGACCTGAACAGCAAGATGGCGCTGTTATGGACGGAGCCTAGGCTCAGAGCGGCACCAGGCTTGCACCCCAGGGCTTGTTCTTTTTGACTAGTCACTGATTCTCCTGGTTTCAGAACTGAGGGGTGACAGCTCAGGCTTTGGGGTATACCAATCTGAGGCATGGGGAATACTGGAGAGGCACACCCACCGTCCAGAGGCAGTCAGGGGTCCACCCACCCTTCACACCTTGACAGTGCTGACTCAGCTTCCCACTCCTGCTAGGTGAGAAGCTGACAGAAGACGAGGTGGAGAAGCTGATGGCGGGGCAGGAAGACTCCAATGGCTGCATCAACTATGAAGGTAAACTCAGCAGGCAGGGAGTCTGCTGGGGGGACGCATTGGGGTCCTAGGGTCCCACCCTTGGCTGCTGGAGTGGGGCGTCATCACCCTTGGCTACCCAGGGCCAAACCCTGCAGCTCACTCTCCTTCTTTCCAGCGTTTGTCAAGCACATCATGGCCGGCTGAACCTCTCACCCCAGGTGAGACCGCCCTACTCCCTTCCAAACCTGTGACCACCTTTGCCACCCCTGCTGATGTCGGTCCTGTGGTCCCCCTCCCACCTCTTTCATCCAGCTTCCCTGCTGCCCCCTCCCCAGCCCCAGCAATGCCAGTTCTCAGCTGACATCCCGCTGCCCGGCTCCCCACTCTGCAGTAACCTGTGATCACGTTTGTTCTCAGGGAGCCCGGGGGGAGACGGTGCTGGGGCAGCTCGTCTTCTATTCGTGATGCAGACACCAGAGGCTTGGAGTTGTGAAGGGCCGGAGGGGAGCTCATGGAAACGCCTACACAGGCTCTCTCTGCACAACCCTGCAGACCACCCTGCAGGCCGTCATCACTGCCATCAGGCTACCTTGGCCAGTGACTGCATCGCTGACTCCACCCCTTGGGCCTCATGAATAAATGGCTCCTTTACTTCCTCCTCCTAACTTCCTTGCTTTCTTCTTCCTTTCTTTCTCTCCTTCCTTCTTTCTTTCTTTCTTTTTTTTTCCCTGGCTGTGCTGGGACTTCATTGCAGCACACGGGCTTAGTTGCCCCACAGCATGTGGGGTCTTAGTTCCCTGACCAGGGATCGAACCCACGCCCCCTGGATTGGAAGGCAGACTCTTAAATCACTGAACCACCAGGGAAGTCCCCGCCCTCCCCCTTCCACCTTCTTTCTTCTCTATAGCCTTTTGGTTGACTTTTGTAAAATATCTATGTGCCACACAGGGTGAGCTCTGGACAAAATGGTAGGGGGGAATCATTTTGAAATCTCTCTTCCTGGCTTATCCCATCGAAACTGTGCCATCTGGTGTGCCAGACCCTCAGTGCCTGCCCACCAGGATGCTGGGCTGAGCTGGATGAGGACTGCCTCCCCTCCCCTTTCCCACTTCTGCAGATAGCAGTCATGCTCTGGTCTCTAACACAAGGATGCACCAGCAGCCTGGGAGCTCTGTGCGGGCTATCTAACATGGCGACCAGCCATCAGGGGACTGCGGGGCGCTGGCCCAGAGCCACCCATGTCACAGGTGGGGAAACCAAGGCCCAGAGCGGAGAATGGCTCTGCCTGAGTCACAGTGGGAACAGGTGGTGGGGAGGAGCCAATATTGTCCCCAGGCTTTCAGGGCCGAGGAGGCCTTAGACCCCCGCCTGACACGGATGGGAAGTTGTTCTCTGCTTGTGGTGTGATTCTCGGCCAGAGGGGTAGCACCCCAGGGCCACCAGTGGTTCCTCAGCCCTAGGCTTCTCAGCAGGAGACAGGTGTGGAATGACAACCGGGGTGCACACGCCACCCCCAGCAGTGCCAGCTCCACTGCCAGCCCTGTCCTGGGGTGAGGCCCTCCCCTCCTTTCAGAGCCTAGTGGGATGGGCGAGGGGAGGCTTCCCGGAGGAGGTGATCTACTCTGATTTGATGGGGAAGAAGAGCAGTGCTCTGCAGGGAGGGTTGGGGGCCCTAGAGATAAGAGGTGTGGGGGACATCAAGGGCCCAGAGTGGAGAGGGTGGGTCACACAGTGGGGGAAACAGCCTGCAGGCCAGGAGGACGCGGGAGGTCAGGGCAGCCCCCCAGGGTGCGGGTGGATGCTAGCGCACCTGCCTGTGAGGTGAGTGCAGGCATGTGAGAGTGGGTGAGAGGGCTTGCATGGATCAGGCTGCCTGGGAGGATCGGTGTGGTGTGGGGAGAATGGCAGGATTCTGCGTGTGAGAGCATGTGTGTGCAGGTGTGTGTGGCAACTGTTGGCAGTATGTGTGAGAGTCTGTGAGGGCCTGTGAGTGTGTGTGTAGGAGTCTGTTTCGCCTTCCCGTCATCTTTTCAGCATTTATTGAGCACCTACTGTATGCCTTTAGGCCCTGCTTGTTGGCGCTCATACAAACCTGACAAATCGCCAAGCCATAGAGTGTATCAACCAGTGATCAAGGCTGGGCAGGAACCCAAAGCAGGGGAGGGGCTGTGCGGTGCGTGTGTGCTCAGGGTGTGGGTGTGAGTGTCTGTGTTGGGAAGGAGGTTGGCCTGTTAAATAATCAGATCAGAGATTATCTGAGAAGGCAATGGTTGGGCAAAGACTGAGAAGAGAAGAGTAAATATCCTGAATATATAAAGGATTCCTACAATTCAATAACAGCAACAAAATGAACAGGCCAATTCAAACATAGGCAAAGGGTTTGAATAGACATTGCTTTAAATGAGATTGGATGCGTTTAGGGTATAGCCATAGACCTGAACAGACATTTCTTTGAAGAAGATATACAAATGGACAATAAGCATGTGAAAAAATGCTCAACATCACTGATTAAGGAAATGCAAATCAAAACCACAATGAGATACTACCTCACACCCGTTAGGATGGTTATTATCCAGAAAACAGAAAGTAACAAGTGTTGGCAAGAAAGGAGAGAAATTGGAATCCTTGGGCACTCTGGGTGGGAATATAAAATGGTGCAGCTGCTGTGGAAAAAGTATGCAGTCTTCAAAAAATTAAAAACATAATTACCATATGACCCAGAAATTCCACTTCTGGGTATATAGCCAAAAGAATTGAAAGCAGGGACTTGGAGAGGTATTTGTAAACTCGTATTCACAACAGCACTATTCACAATAGCTGAAAGGTGGAAACAACCCAAGTGGCCATCAACAGAATGCATAAACAAAGTGTGGTTGGTCTATACATACAGTGGAATATTATTCTGACTTAAAAATGAAGGAAATTCTGACACACGCCACAGCGTGGATGAACTTTGAGGACATTATGCAAAGTAAAAGAAGCCAGACACAGAACGACAATTACAGCACGATCCCACTCCAAGGAGGTTTCTAGAATTCACAGAGACAGAGGATAGAATGGTGGTTGCCAGGGGTTGCGGGGAGGGAGGGATGGGGAAGTGTTGTGGAAGATAAGAAAAACAAGACCTATGGCTGATTCATATCAATGTATGGCAAAAACCACTACAATATTGTAAAGTAATTAGCCTCCAACTAAAATAAATACATTTCAAAAAATAATAATAATAAAAAAAGGAAAAACAAGAGAGGCTAGATGGTGTTGTCTTAGGCTGGGCTTTCCCAGCAGCAGAGATGAGACAAGGACTTGAATGCAAATAGTGTTCCTGGGAGGTAGCCTCAGGGAGCAGGAGAAAGCATCTGTGCAGGGAAGGAATTCCCCTGGGTATATGAGAGCAGATCATCCTGGGGGTTCAGCCCTGCTGGGGACCTCCAGGAGATGGTGGTGTTGTCCCACTGAGGGGGTGAGGGAACCAGACCACTCATTCACCAGGTCCCACCTTTGCTGCTTGGGGTGGCGCCCCAGAGGTAAGCTGGCACATCCATGTGGGGCACTATTTCAGCATCTGCTCCAGGGAGCCATGAGGGCATCAGAGGGAAGAGACATTCCAGTGGAGACAGGAGCAGAGAGTGCGGTGGGACGGCGACAGGATGCGAAGGAGTGTCCTTGGGCCATGGGAACGGCTTTGGTGTGTGCTCTGGGGAGATGGTCTATTAGCTGCCGTGTGGAGAACAGACTGGCAGACAGGAGCTGAATCAGGGACCCCAGGTAGGAGGGTCCAGGAAAGATAAGAGGCACGCTTGGTCCAGCGGATATGGTGCAAAGAGATCAGATTCCAGGTTATTTTTGAAAACACTCTCAGCAACACCTTGGGCAGATTTTGAGGCTTTCTTCTTCCTTTCCTTATCTAAACACAATCCAGTCCAGCCCCTGATCTGGTGAGGGCTGGGGAGCATGGTCTGCCCTTCCATCACGCACAGTCCAGCTGGCTGGTGGGGCAGGAAGCAGAGGCTCTAGTTGGGGGTGTCCATATGCGCGTGTGACTCTGCTGGATGGTTGAGGACCTCCACAGATGACAACAGGGTCTCCCTTTGGCCCCAGTCAGGGAAGAGAGCCCCCTGATTGGCTGATATCCTTCTGGGCAGGCCACAGCTCCTGTCTGTCCTAGCCACCTTGCTCTCGGACGTCAAGTCCAGGAGCAGCTGAGATTCCCTTCAAAGGTCTCCAGAGGCCGCCTGGGTGAATGGTCCAGTTTCTTCTTTCCAGGGATGCCTGTCCTGGGCTGAGTCCCATCGGCAGGGATCACACCTGCTGTCACCATCCCCAGGCAGGAAGAGGTCCTGCCTCCAGGTTTCCAGGGGTGCGGGATCTCAGGGGATATGTGTTCTGCTCTCCCAAGAAAGCCCGCCTCTCCTCTGGTTTCCAGGATGGTCCTGCAGGGCCCCAAGCCTTCTCCCAAATACACCCTCCGTCCTGTAGGCTCCCCTAGTTCCTGGGAGTTACTACCCTACTTGGCTTGGCCTGGAGGTGGAAGGGAATACCTCACACATTCTACAGGACACGTTTCAACTCCCACCCACCAGTCTTCCAGGGTGGGCCGAGAGTGGACAGGCTGCAGGGGCTGGCAGAGGCAGAGCTGGGGCCATGGTGTCTGCTGAGCCCTGCCTGGGACTGTTTGGCGCCCTCTTGTTGGGGCTCTACTCCACTAGGAATGTCTCTGTCGCACTCATGGCCGTGGTGCCACTCTGGGGGCATTCTGCCTGTTGTATGTGGCTGTGCTGACCCCATGTGGGTTTGGGTCACTGACTGTGGGTCTGAGTGTCAGAGCGGAGGGGGCCTGGAGGGTGGAACTCAGCTGTGGGGGTGAGGCTTCTCGCTCAGCAGCCTCCCACCTGCCATGGCCGGGTGACATGCGTGTGTGTTTCTGTGTGTCCCTGTGTCCATGTGTGTGTGCGTCCACAAGTGTGCCCGCCTACTTGTGTCTGGGACTGTGTCTGTGAGTGTGCGTGCATACCCGCGAATGCAGGTGCCTATGCGTCTGCGCATATGCACATGTGTGTTTCCCTCTGTGTATGTGTGTGTGTCTGTTTGTGTGCACGTCTGAGTGTGTACGTGCTGGGGGGCTCTGCTGAGTCAGTGCTTGTGTTGGGCGGGCAGCGCTCCCTGCCAGGCTGTGGCCTCCCCACAGTTGCATAAACACTGGTCCCAGCTCCCCCCTCAAGCAGGGTGGTCCAGCCAGTGTCCCTGCGGCCAGTGGGAAGTGATGGGTGGGTGGCAAAGGGCTTGCCCTTGGGTCAGCCTGGTCTCCTCCATACCTCAGGTGCCAGGTCATGTGCCCCGTTTGGCTGGAATGTGGTTTGGGGTCTCTCTATGCCTTTCTTCCCCCATCTGGTCCGAGGCCTTAGCTCTGAGGTCTCTGTGAGGTGACAGGAGTATTCACCACTCCAGTCCTGGTCCAGGCAGAACCAGAGGGTCAGTGGGGCAGTCAGGTGGCTGGGGAGCCAGGGGCAGAATTCAGCCTCAGGACCCCAGAGCTAAGCAGCCCTCTCTGCTCTGAGGTCTCAGCTCTCCAGGGAGCTTGGCAGCCTGCCACGGCTTGCATCTTCTCGCCAGACACCATCTGTAAGGATCTGGGGGCCACCACCGAGATGTGGGGCAGATAGCACTGAATGGGAGGCCAAGAAGATCAGAAATTCAGGCTGGGGCAGAATGAAGTCAGGCAGGGTCTTGAAGAAATCAGGTATCAGAGGAGCCTCTTACCAGGTCACAAGGAGGAAGGAAGTCAAACTGTGGGCGTGAGACATTGGACTCTGGGGATCAAAGCACTGCGGCAGAGAAGCTGACAGAAAGCTGATAGAGATCTTAAGAGAAATTGGGTCATGGGGGGCGGGTAGGGTAAAAGGATCTAAGCGAAGGCATGCACAAAGTCAGATGTGGGGTGTGGAAAGGAGGTGGCGGAGGAGGGCGGGCAGCAAACGGAAATTGGGCAGCCCTCACCCTGTGTAAGGGGGGCTTGGGGTGCCAGGCTGGAGTGCTCTGCTATTGTTTCTGAGGTTTTGGGTGGTGAGGAAGGCTTAGGGGAGGGGGCAAGGATGAGCCTTGCCCTTGGGTACCGGGTCAGCCACACCCCAGGGAGCCCAGGCACCTCAGGGAACAGTAGGCAAACCCCAGACCTTGAACCCCAGTGACCCAGCACAGAAGAGCCTCCCTGGGGTTCTCTCAAGCCCCTTCCAGCCAGCCCCAGGCCCGCCCTTGCCCAAGTTTAGGGGTTATTTGTTGCCGCCCTCCCAAAGCCACACAATCCTGGTTTGCCTGAATGCTGACAGAGCACAGCTGGAATGTGGAGTGTGTGTGAGTGTGTACACGAGGCTCCCCAGGGTCGCCCGCCCAACAGGCCCCTCCAGTCTCAGTGGCCAGGGCCCAGGTCCCCCACGACAGGGAAGGGCCCCTGCCCGCTGCTCCTCCCCAGCCAGGCTGTGGACACCTGAGACTTCACCATTTTCTTCCAACCTCCAGTGTCTTCTTGGGTCTGTGGATCTGGATACCTGGCGTGTCTACTGAGGCCTTGGTGAGCATGAGAGCCTTTCTGGAGGGCTGGGAATGGGGAAAGGCAGTGGAAGGCTCTGCAGCTCCCGAGGTGGGGTAGACAGTGCTTCCTGGGAAGTCTCACATCTTGGCCAACTTCTTAATTTTTATACTTTGGTCCAGCTGAACATGAGCACCCCTCTTCCCTACTACCTGCTCTGGGTCTGGAGGCCTGTCTTCTCTCCTCTCAGTACCTCGTCCATCACTCCCCTCCTCATCTCTTTCCTTCTCTCCCATACTAGGCTTGCTTGGAAGCCACTTAAAGTTGCTCTAGAATGCCATCCTCAGCTCCCAGGTTAACTGGGAGGGGTACTGAGCACCCTGTCCCAAGGGGTGTGTAAGCAGAGGGGAACCAATTCCAATCAGAAAGGCTGCAGAAGGGATTCTTGCTCTGCTGGAGATTGGAAGCACTTGGGTGTTTCCAAGTCCCAGGGTGCAACACATGACAATATGCAAGACTGCTTTCACTGGAGAAAAATAAGGCCCATGTTGCATGTTATCCATGAAACTCAATTCATGCATCTTCAGGGCCTGGGTGTTTTTTGTCAAAGATTACATTCTGCCTTTTTTTTGCCTTAAGAATATTATTTCGTTTATAAACATCGGGGATGGTAGCTGGTAGCAGTTGTTTTCCATGTCTTAACTTGGCACAATAAGACCTTACAAGTCCATTTCTGAGTTTTGAGGAAATCTCAGTTTGTTGCAGTGAAAAAAATCTCCCCCAATACCCAGAGAGAGGCCCTTGAATGGGACAGGTCCTTTTCAGGTTCAAGGCTCATTTGAATCAGGTGCCAACTGGGCTGTACCGTGATGACTAACGGAGACCTGGCCAGTTGGGATGGAGTGGGGAGTGGAGGCTTGGCAGGGGCACTGCATGAGCCCTTGGGACAAGCAGGCACTGGTGAGGTTGGGGCTGGGGAGGGTGAGCACACAAGTAAAGATGCCTCAGCTCCTTGCATTGGAATATCTGGGATCCTGAGATTCCAGGTATTTCCAAACCGCTGGATGCCCATAACTATGTGTGCTTCTGGTGGGAAGTCAGCGTGGTAGTGACCTCACCTCCCTTGCTGCAGCTCAGGGCTGGGATGGTGGCAGCTGGGGCAGAAAGGCAAACACTGAAGGCCTTCCAGCTGGCGCAGAGCAGCAGTGCTCAGGGCTGAGGGGTGAGAAGGGAAGTTGGGCACATCCCGGGAGCCTCGGGGGGGTTCCTCTGCAAGGCCTGGGCTGGGAGCCCTGGAGAGGGTGACACACCCGGACCCCACGGCTCTCGGTGGAGACGGCTTGGGCTGCTAGTAGCCAGCTTCTCCCTCTCTCAGGAGCTCAGGTACTGTGCATTCCCTTGCCAAAAGGGTGCCTTGGTCTGGAGGGTAGAGCTGGAGGTGAGGGACACCCCCAGGCTTGCTGTGGCTCCAGGGTCACATGGCAGAGGGACTCCAACCATCCTGGGCACCTGGGGATCCAGCCATCAAGTCCTGGACTCAGGGTGGACAGGCCTCGCTCTAGGGTCAGCAGGGGCAAAATGGTGAGAGCATCAAGAGTGACCTTGAAATTCAGTCCCCAGCACCCCTAGGTTGCCTGCCCTGGGCTCCTGCCTGGGTCTCCTGTGTGGTCAGAGTCCCCCTCCCAGGAGGAGGCCCTGACCCCTGCACCTGCCTTCCTCCCCTGATTCTCGCAGGGCCCATTTAACTCATCACTGCACAGTGACCACGCATCTACTGTGTTCCCTGTGCTTCACCAGGTGCCAGCACCTTGTAGTGAACTAAAACAATTCCCTGGCCGAGTCCAACTCTGGCTCTGGCCCAGCTCCTGTGGCCTGTGATTTCCGACCTGAGTGAGCAGGGAAGAACCCTGATTCCACTTATTGGTGCCTGCCAGCCCGACTCCCACCTTAAAGTTGGGCAGGAAGAGGTCTCAGACATCAGAGCCAACATCTGTTCCAGGACAAGTCTGATGAGCTGCTGCTTGCTTGAATACCCCCAGCAACATGGAGCTCACTCTCAGCTGAGCCCGCTCAGCCAGGCAGGCAGCTCTCTGATGTAGGGTGAAAACCTATCCAGGCCTCTCTAGTTCTCAGAAACTGGGTCTTTAGAAGTGTTCCCCATCCCACCTGACCCTTCTGTGATCCACTAGGCTGACCCCAGTCTTGCTATTCTCTAGGTTGATCCCTTGCTCCAGGATGGGCCTTACCCTCTGTAAAGCTGCTGGGGGCTGTTTTCTTGGGCCCCGAGAACTGTCAGAGCACCTGCTCCAGGTGCCATAAGGCAAGGGCTGTTTTTGCACCACAAAGGGCTCTGAGGTCACCTCTGCGGAAGGAGGCCTGGAGGGGTGAATCCAGGCAAGGAAGGCAGTGTTGTGAGAGAGGGGGGTCCCCTGCAGGTTGCTCTGGGGCTTCTTCTTTGGGCCTGTTTCCCTCCTGTATGGGGCTGGAGGTGTGGGAACCTCAACTGTTCTGAGCCCTGGAGAGGCTACTTCTGGAGTCTGAGCTTCGGGTTGGGGGGGTTTGGGGGCAGTCAGGAGCAAGGGTGGGAGGGTGCGATGGGGGTAGGGGAGGCGACAGTTGCTTTGAAATGTGGAGAATAATAAAGCAAGGAATGTCTGAGCTCAGGGGAAAAAATAACCCCCACCCACTGGGCCTCCCACCCTGCACATAATTAATTAAGTACAGTGAGGCACGTTTCATGTGGGGGTGCTGGCTGGGGAAGGCTAGAAGGCCCCTAATGAGAAACAGGGTCCTGAATGGGCCACTGGGAGCTCGGGGTTCGAGGTCACCTAACCCTACCCCTGGGGGTACTCTCACTCCCCAAAAGCTTCCTCTCAACCTCCCTTTGTCTGCATGGGTGAGGGGAGGGGGTCCTGCCCAATCTCCGCGCTGACCCCTGTACGGGGCTGCACCCCAGTGCTGGCCCTGAATGGTCAGTGGGGGAGCTGGTATGGCTGACTTGGATGGAGCTTCTCATCCTCGCCCTTCTGCAAGCATTTACTGAATACCTGCCGGGTAGGTGTCTCCTGCCTGCAGGATGGTGGGGTCAACACTGGCTCCCTGCTGGACCGATCAAATCCACGGAGCCCACCAGCATCCGACCAGCAAGCCCCCAAGCCCCAGGCCACTTCCTGTCTCCAGTCTCCACAGCCCTTCCCCTTGCTCTGCCTATTCCTGTTTCCTGTGGCCTCACCTCCGTCCACTCCTATGTTCCTGGCCCCAGCTCAGTACCACCCCTGGCGCCTTCACCAGAGCTCGGACCTCAGCAGGCCCTGGGACCAGCTCCGCCTTTCCAGCCCACCAGTCTGGGGCATTTGGCTTTTTTATGGGTCACTTCCCCCTACCTCCTCTCCCTCCCTCCCCAGTAAACTTAATGTTCCCCCAACAAGGTCTACACTCTCCATCTTCATTCATACTGTTCCTTCTGTCTGATGGACCCCTACTCACCTACTCCCCAAGACTGCTTTCTTAAAAAAAAACACCCCTTTCCTGAGGGGCCCAGGAAAACAGTGGGTAAGTGAGTAAACCATCAGCAAAAGAGTAAACGCCCAGAAAGGGAGCTGTAGAGGGTGAAGTCAGGTAGGCATGTTTTTAAGGCTCCCCAAGGATCGGGGCCTCTCAGCCTCTGCCAGCTTGGAGCAAAGACCCCATTTTATTTTTAAGAAGTCTGACTAGGGCCTTGGAACTTGCAGTATTCTCCCCCAGCATCCCTTCTCTCCCCCACCCACTGTAATTAAAACCATTGTTTTTCAAGCACATGTTAATTAAAAAGCAAACATGTTTTGCTAAGTAATTTGGAATCTCTGGTTATGCAAACCAGAGTCATTCCAGTTAAAAAAAAAAAAAAAATATCTCACCCAGCTGGCCCCAGTGTCTTGGGAGCTGAGGACCCTTGGGGACACAATAGATGCACAGCCCTTTACAGTTTACATTCCCGTGAAGGCCTAGCCAGGGCAGGATGGCCTCAGTGTTAAACAGGTGGCAACACAGAGTGGTCACAGAGGCCCAGAGCTCCCAGCAAGCCCAGCATCACCAGCCCCTGCAGATGTGTGCTTTGGGCCCAGGGAGCAATAGTGAGCAGGCTGATGGAGCCCTGTGGCCCGTCCTGCAGGCAGGGTCTTTGTTTCTGAGCCTCTGCCCAGCTGTGGGGCAAGGAGAGGAGGATGTGGGCATGACAGAGCTTCAAGCCCAGCCAGGAAGGCTGGCGGGTGCTGGGCCACGTCCCTCGTTTCCAGCACAGCTGGCGCAATGACCACCCAAAGCTGGGACAGTAGGTGCCTGAGGTGAGGGCCCAAGGGAAGGACCAGCCTGATGGGTTAGGGGAACCCTGGATCCTCAGAGCTGCCTGCTCCAGCCCTAGCTTCCCCCTCCGTCTGGTGCAGCCCACAAGTGCCCCCACCCTGTAGGGAGCTGGAGCCCCCAGGATGCAGGGTTCAGTGACCTCCAGCCCCTCCTGTTCCCTTGGTGAGATGGGGGCATCTCACCAAGAGGCCCCTCCAAAGCTTGTCGCCACTTTGCAATCTGCCTGTTGGCCCTCCCGGTTCGGGGGAGCCCTGACAACTGAAAGTTTTCTCTTATGTAGTGTGTGCTCCACGTGCGAGTCTGGACCTACGTGTGTGTCACTGTTCACCAGGGTTCTGTGTGAAGGAGTCTCTCCCTGCTTCCTGAAGGAAATGAATGCCAAGGTCCTGCGCGGATCGGGGTGGGCAGGGGATGGGGCAGGGACCAGGAAGAATGTCTTATGGGGGGAAGGAACCCCGCCCCCTGGCCACCTCCGGCACTGACCCTGGCATTGTGGGACACGATGGGCCGGCTCATCGCTGGTGCGCGCGCGCGCGCGCGCGCGGGCACACACACACACACACACACACACACACACACAGACACACACGCACACAGACGGACACAGGCTGAGGGGCGGGGCACCTGGAGTCATAGCCATGTGTCACCCAGCCGGCCCTCTCCTCTCTCCCCTGCACTCAGGCTTCTTTTTTGTAAAATGAGGAGTATGTGCTGTGATGTGTGCAACTTATCATAGGCAATCTCTCCTGCGGGGACACACACACACTACTGCCGCCCTGGCTCACACCCAATCACACCCACATCACCCCCACACACATCACACACACCCACCCACATCACACACACACACACACACACACACACACACACACACACACACTGCCGCCGCCCCGGCTCACACCCACATCCCAGAGGAGCTCGGCTCCCGCCGCGCTCCCCCGGGGGGCCAGCGGCGCAAAGCTTCTGTATTCTGCTCCCTCCGCCGCGCCTGGAAACCGCAGCGGGCCGGCCGGGATGAGCTCACGCCGCCGCCGGCCGCCCAGGTCTAACGCGCTCCAGATGCCCGGCGGCCGGCGCCCGGAGCGTGGAGCACGGCCCTCTGCCGCCCCCTGCAGGGCCCGGCGGCTCGCAGCCGAGTGGGCGCCCGCGGGACGGGGGGCGGGGCTGCACCCGGAAGGGGCGGGGCTTAGCAACCCGCCCGCGTCTCTGGCGCTGCAGGCTCCCGGAGTTTGGAGCTGAGGTCCCGCTGCCGGGAAGCCTGTCACGTCTTCCTCGCGCGCGGTGTCCGGTCCCGGCCCCTGACCCAGCGGTCATGTGCTGGGTGGCAGTCCCCTTACCGGCTGCCTTCGCCAAGACGTGGGAAGCCAACCCCCACCTCACTCCCGTTCCTCAGGCCCGCCTGGACCCTCCGCCAGGTACCGCGGCTCTGGCCCCCGCGCGGCCCTGCCCACTCTTGTTCCTGTTGGAACAAACAGCCTAGTTTCTACTGGGAAAGCAGCAGGGGCCTGACCACCGCCTGTTTTTAATAAGGAGCTGGTATTTCCCCGAAATCGCGGCCCCGTGGCTGACCTCACGGGGATGACGGCTGGCGGTGGGCCAGCGGGCGGGGGAGCCGCCTCAGGGTGAGCCCCTGACGCCTGGCCTTGCAGAGAGGAGGCGTTCTGGTTTCCAGCCCCAGCCGAGCGGCTGGCTCATCCAAAAATCTGTCCCTCCGTCTGTCTGCCATGTTGTGCACCCCAGGCCAGTGCTGCCGGCGCCACTCCTCCTCAGCCCTGCCCAGGGTCCCGCTTCCCTCCTGCCTCCTTGTGTGGTCCTGGCAAAACGCTTAACCTCTGACCTCTCATTTCCTCCCCTGTAGGATGGGGCTGTTGTGGGATTAGAGAGAGGACCAGCAAGGGGGAGCAAATGGACCCCAGGAACAAGTAATTTCCAGGGGGTTGGAGGCGGGGACTCTCAAGAGCTAAGGGGCCAAGGGTCAAGTCTAGGTCTTCTGGAGCGGAGTTGGGGAGGTAAAGGAAGGGCCTGTGGGGAGATAAATAGGGCAGCACAGATGTCCTGATGGAATGAGAGTGTTCAGTGAAGGGCCAGCATAGACAGCTGAGGACACCCCGTAAGGGAAGGGTGTCAGGAAAGGCTTTGCAGAGGAGAAAGCGAAGAGTGAGGTGCAGTTAGTCAGGCTGAGAGATGGGGGCCCAGAATACTTAGGCAATGAAGAGGTGGGGTGGGGGCCAGAATGGAGAGTGGAATCAGACGGTTGGGTACCAGGCATCCCTGGCAGTGAGTAGGGACTCTGTTAGAGGCACTGGAGGGGGCGAGGGCCCCTGGGAACTGGTCCTGAAGCCCCGTCTGTAGCTGAGGGACAGAGAGAGCCAGAGGAGGACACAGATTTCAGTGGAGGGACAGGAACCCTCTTGGGGGACAGGGAGAGGGGTTGTAGCAGGTGGATAGGTGAGCGATGGATGCATCTGGTGGCTGGAAGATTTGTTTGCTTTGGGGCTTACACTTTCTGGATGCTTGGGCCCCCGCTGAAAGGAACAACAGTAACACTAATACCGAGCAAAGCATGTGCCAGGCAGTGCTCTGATCTCTTACAGGTGCCTGATCTCAACTCTGCTCATTTCTCTTCCCCAGAGTTTTATTCATTCGTTCATTGATTTAACAGATGCTTATTGAGTGCCTGCTGTGTGCCAGTCCTGTTCTGGTGCTGGGACTCCAGCAGTGACAAGACAGATAGAAACCCTGTCCCCAGAAAGTTTACGTATGGAGGGGGAAGACAGCCCACATATACTGAGTAAAACATATAGTATTTCAAATTGTGAGAAGTGCCACAGAGAAAATTAGAGGATAAGGGTGATCAAGAGGGCAGAGAAGAGGGGCACACTTTTTGAGAGGGTGTCCTGGGAAAGCCTCAGTGAGGAGACATTTGCTGCTGCTGCTGCTGCTGCTAAGTCGCTTCAGTCGTGTCCAACTCTGTGCGACCCCATAGACATCTGGCAGCCCACCAGGCTCCCCTGTCCCTGGGATTCTCCAGGCAAGAACACTGGAGTGGGTTGCCATTTCCTTCTCCAGTGCATGAAAGTGAAAAGTGAAAGTGAAGTCGCTCAGTCGTGTCCAACTCTCAGCGACCCCATGGACTGCAGCCTACCAGGCTCCTCCATCCATGGGATTTTCCAGGCAAGAGTACTGGAGTAGGGTGCTATTGCCTTCTGAGTACACCCCAAATCTGGTTCACCACCTCTTAGCCAAGAATAGTTTTTCCAGAAGAGCATTTGCAATCATTTCCATGATAGGGAACACTAATTTTGATGTTATCCCCCTAAAGAATTCCATTCTTCTTAGTAGACCTGTATTACCCCAACCAAAACCAAAAGAAAAAAAAACCCAAAACAAACCCAGTACTCAGTTCTTCTGGTTGTGTATTAAATTTCATCAATATACATTTTGTGGAAATTCATTTTCTTTCTTGTTATCTAAGTACCTGCATACACTAGATTTTTGTCTCTCAACCCACAATGCCTAAGATATTGACTATCTGGCCTTTTACAGGAAAAATTTACTGATCCTGGTATAGATCCAGGAGGTGAGGAAATAAGCTGTGTGGTTATCTGGGGGCAAAGGGAACAGCCAGTGCAGAGGCTAGGAGGCAGGAGCCAGTGAGGCATATGGAAGAGGCCAGTAGGGTTGGAGCCCTGTGAATGAGGAAGAGAGAGGTAAGAAAGGGTCAGAGATACAAAAGAACTTACTTACAAAACAAATAGACTCACAGATTTAGAGAATGAACTTTCAGTTGCCAGGGAGAAGGATGGGGGAGAGGATCGGGAGTTTGGGATTGACATGTGCACACTGCTATACTTAAAATGGATAACCAACAAGGACCTACTATATAGCATGTGCAAGTCTGCTCACTGTTATGTGGCATCCTGGATGGGAGGGGAGTTTGTGGGCAGACTGGATAAATGTATATGGATGGCTGAGTCCTTTTGCTGTTCACCTGAAATTATCATAACTTTGTTAATTGGCTATATCCCAATACAAAATAAAAGTTAAAAAAATAAAAAGATCAGAGGAACACAGGCAGACGGTGCAAAGCCTTGTGCCAATTCCTAGGTATTAAAAAAAAAAGTGTGCGGCTATCTTTAATGCAATATCTTTTTTTTTCTATTACATTTTCTAATTTATTATTGCTACAGATAGCAAGTTATTGATTTTGTATATTGATCTTTTCTCCCAGCCCTCTTAGTTTGTTTTTGTATAGTTTTATTAATTTTTCAGGTGGTTTGTTTGGATTTGTTTTAGAAAGCAATTGTATCTTCTGCAAATGATGCGTTTTGATTTTCCTGTGTATAAATAGTTCAGCTTCTTCCATTCTTTCCCTCCCTGCACCCCCTCTGCTTGCCTCCCTACTGTCTCCCCTTATGTCCTTCCTCTTCCCTCTCCACAATGCACAGGGTTTCAATTTCTTCACATCCTTACTGACACGTGTTATTTTCTGTGTTGTTGATTTCAGATTGTTTATTTTTAGCCATCGTAATGGGTATGAAGTAATATCTTGTGGTTTTGATTTGTATTTTCCTAATAATTAGTGATGTTGGGTAAAAGACATGATGTCTTTTCATGTGCTTACTGGCCATTTGTGTATCTTCTTTGGAAAAATGTCTACTCAATTTCTATGTTCATTTAAATTTATTTATTTTTAATTTTAATGGGAGGATAATTGCTTTACAAAGTTGTCTTGGTTTCTGCCATACAATAATGTGAATCAGCCATAAGTATGTGTGTATATATATATATGTGTATATACTGCCTCTTGAGCCTCCCTCCCACCCTCCCCATCCCACCACCTATGTTGATTTTTGGATTGGGTTGTTGGGGTTTTTGTCATTGAGTTGTAGGAGTTCTTTATGTTTTTAGATACTAATCCCATATCAGATATACGATTTACAAATATTTTCTCTCTTTCTGTGGACTATCTTTCAACCCTACTAATAGTGTTCTTTGTAAACCAAAAGTTATTTTGATGAAATCCAGTTTATCTGTTTTTTCTTTTGTGTCTGTGCTTTTGGAGTCATACCCAAGAAATCACCATCAAATCCAATCTCATGAAGATGTTTTCCTATGTTTTCTTTTAAGAGTTTTATAGTTTTACCTCTTACATTGAGGTCTTTGATTCATTTTGAGTTAATTTTTGTGTATTGTGTAAGGTAAGGGTCCAACTTCATTCTTTTGCCTGAGGATATACAGTCGTACCAGCGCAGTTTGTTGAAAATTCTATCCTCTTTTCACTGAACGTTCTTGACACCCTTGTTGAAAATCATTTGACTATATATGTGAGGTGTTTTTTTTTCTGAGCTCTCAGTTCTATCTTCCTATTCTTCAGTATAGGATGCCTTTCTGTTTAAATCTTTAATTTCCTTAAAGGAAGTTTTTGTAGCTTTCAGTATACTTTCACCTTCTTGGTTAAATGCATTTCTAAGTATTTTATTCTTTTTGATATAAATTGCAAGTAGACTTGTTTTTGTCATTTCCTTTTTTTAATCCTGATTTTATTTATTTTTAAAAATGAATTTTAGCAAGGTGTATTTTTAAGTGCAGTAAATTGCACATAGTTGACTAGCTTTGAGAGAGATATATTTGTAAAGCCACAATAATCAAGATGCAGAACAATTCCATCCCCTGTAAAAGTGCCCTTGTGTCCCTTCACAGTTCATTCTTCCCTCTGCCCCCTGGCCCAAGGCAACCACTGCTCTGCTTCCTGTCACTAGTATTTGGCTTTTGTTGTTTTTACTGGGCCGTTTGTCTTCTTACAGAGTTGTACGAATTCTTCATGTATTCTGGATACAAATATTTTGTCCTATAGATGTACTGCAAATATTTTCTTTCAATCTCTGCCTTGAATTTTTCATTCTTTCAACAGTAGTTTTCAAAGAACAGAATTCTTTAATGTTGATAAAGTCCAATTTATCAATTTTTCTTCTATCAGTTGTTTCTGTGTCTACTTCACAAAGGGGCTTCCCCTGTGGCTCAGTAGGTAAAGAATCTGCCTGCAATGCAGGAAACACAGGAGACACAGGTTCAGTCTCTGGGTGGGAAAGATCCCCTGGAGAAGGGAATGGCAACGCTCTCCAGCATTCTTGCCTGGAGAACCCATGGACAGAGGAGCCTGGCGGACTACAGTCCATGGGGTCGCAAAGAGTCAGACATGAATGAGTGACTAAGCACGCATTACGTCACAAAAGTATTTGCCTACTTCAAGGTTACACAGATTTTGCCCTTATAATTTTTTCTAGGAGTATGAAAATTTTTATTTCTTTATTTTTGGCTGTGTTAGATTTTTGTTGCTGTTCGAGCTTTCTCTAGTTGCGGTTTGAGGACTTCTCATCGCGGTGGCTTCTCTTGTTGCTGAGCACAGGCTCTAGGGGGCACGGGCTTCAGTAGCTGCAGCACGTGGGCTCAGTAGTTATGGCACACGGGCTTAGTTGCTCCGCAGCATGTGGGATCTTCCCAGATCAGGGATCCAACCCGTGTCTCCTACATTGGCAGGTGGATTCTTTACCATTGAGCCACCGGGGAAGCCCTAGGAGTTTTCAGTTTGATATTTAAGCTGTCATTGATTTCTGGTTAATATTTGGTTTAATTTCCTTGTTGATTGTTCACTATTAGTGTATAGAAATGTGACAGATCTTTGCATGTTGATTTTATATCCTGCAACTTTTCTGAATTCATTTGTTATCTCTATTAGGGTTTTTCTTTGTGTGGAATCTTTAGGGACTTCTATATATAAGATCATGTGAACAGAGATGATTTTACTTTTGCCTGTCCAGTTTGGGTGCCTTTATTTTGCCTAATTGCCTGGCTAGAACCTTCAATACTATGTTGAATAGAAGTGGTGGAAGTGGGAATCCTTGTCTGGTTCCTGATCTTAGGGGAAAAGCTTTAGGTCTTTTGCCATTAAGTATGGTGTTCATAGTGGGTTTTTCTCTTTTATATATAATTTTATGTGTGTATCTTATTTCTGGCTGGGCTGGGTCTTCACTGCTGCGCGGGCTTTCTCAGTTGCAGTGAGTGGGGCTCCTCTCCAGTTGCAGTGCTCGGGCTTCTCATTGAGGTGGCTTCTCCTGTTGTGGGGCACAGGCTCTAGGCATGCGCGCTTCAGTAGCTGCGGCACACGGGCTCAGTAGTTGTGACTCCTGGGCCTAGAGCACAGGCTCAGCAGTCGTGTCACACAGGCTTAGTTGCTCCATGGCATGTGGGATCTTCCTGGACCAGGGATTGAACCTATGTCTCCTGCATTGGTAGGCGAATTCTTTACCACTGAGCCACCAGGAAAGCCCCTCATTGTGGCTTTTTCATATATGGCCTTCATCATATTGAGGAGGTTTCTTCCTATTCTTAGTTTACTCCTTTTTTTTGATCATAAAAGAGTATTGAAAAGTGAAAGTGAAGTCGCTCAGTCGTGTCAGACTCTTTGCAACCCCATGGACTGTAGCCCACTAGGATCCCCCATCCATGGAATTTTCTAGGCAAGAGTACTGGAGTGGGTTGCCATTTCCTTCTCCAGGGGATCTTCTCGACCTGGGAGTCGAACCTGGGTCTCCCGCATTGCAGGGAGACACTTTACTGTCTGAGCCACTAGGGAATCCCAAAGAAAGGAATGTTCTTGCCTCAGTTGAGATGACATGTATGTATGTATGTGTGTGCATGCTTATTTTGTTTTTCTTCTCTGAACATATTTAAAATAACTATTTTGAAGCCTTTGTCTACTATGTTCAACACATGGGGTCCCTAAAAGATAGTTTCTGTTATCTGCTTGTTTTCCTATGTATTGGTTAAACTGTCGTGTATCTTTTGTTGATAAAAAAAATTAATCAGTCAGTCTAAGAAAGAAATGGAAACTTTTGTTTGAGCCAATTTGAGGATTATAATCCAGGAGACAGTCTTTCAGAAAGTTCTCCGGACTGTGTTGTTCTGCCTCTTAGAGGTCATTGCACAGTTATATAAGATTTGAGACAAAGGTTTATGCACAGAGTCACATATTGACAATTTACGTAGTCCAGTAAGGTTAGAGGGTTACTGCGACCTCTTACAGGATTGAGAAAGGAATGTTATCTCCTAAGGAGTTACCTTCTGGTGTCAGGAGGAAATTGCTTTTGTTTTGGTGAGTAGGCATTCCCGTGTCTTCTAATGGACTTAGTTATATGATGCAGATACACAGTGCATGCTAAAGATGAGGGGGTAGTGGCTCAAACAGGTGGAGAAAGAAGTTTATGTTCAAAATTTTATTTCATCCCTTTGTATGCTTTGTAATTTTTTCATTGAATAGCAGACATCACAGATAATGTGGTACAAACCTGGATACTGATTGTGATCATTTGTTTACCCTGGTTACCCTGGATTGTGATCATTTGTCTGTTTGTTTAGTATTTGTGTGAGATAATTTTGTGAAGTCTCTTTCCCTCTCAGTTTGCAGCCTCTGATATCCCTGCTCATGTTTTTTTTTTTTTTTCCTTATTTTTATTTTGTAGCCTGGCTTCCTAGTGTTAACTCGTGGATCAGCATAAGCCTCTTATTGGTCACTGGTTGTGTGTAAGCCCCTTTGGTTAGTTTTATTTTCACTGTTTACCTTTGGAAATGTGTGCATGTCTTGGAGACTGTTTTCACCGTTTAGGGAATTTACTTTTCCCCCACATGTTCATCTGATGACTAGAAACTTGGAAATTCCCTGTCCATTCATTCCTAAAAGATACAGCCTTTGGTATGTGCACTGCCTCTCAGCCAACTATGGATGAGTGTGATTTTATTTTTAAGCTGGGCTTTTTAGGAGTTGCCTCTGGGTCAGAAAAGCTCATTGTGCAGGCTGTGCTTTGATCCGTTGAACTAGCAAGGGTTCTGCCCTCTGCTGATAGATCTGTGTTTGGTTTGGGAAGCACATTTATATTTGCTCTACTTCGTGCCCTTATGTTTTTTATCATTTTATTTATTATTTTGGTTGTTCTAGGTCTTAGTTGGAGAAGGCAATGGCACCCCACTCCAGTACTCTTGCCTGGAAAATCCCATGGACAGAGGAGCCTGGTGGGCTGCAGTCCATGGGGTCGCTAGGAGTCGGACACGACTGAGCGACTTCACTTTCACTTTTCTCTTTCATGCATTGGAGAAGGAAATGGCAACCCACTCCGGTGTTCTTGCCAGGAGAACCCCAGGGACGGGGGAGCCTGGTGGGCTGCCGTCTATGGGGTTGCTCAGAATCGGACACGACTGAAGCGACTTAGCAGCAGCAGCAGCAGCAGGTCTTAGTTGCTGCACGAAGTTTTCCCTAGTTGCCGCAAGGGGGCGCTACTCTTTAGTTGTGGTGCTTGGGCTTCTCATTGCGGTGGCTTCTCTTGTTGAGGAGTATGGGCTCTAGGGTGCGTGGGCTCAGTAATTGCGGCTTCCCGGCTCTAGAGCACAAACTCAGTAGTTGTGGCGCAGGGGCTTAGTTGCTTCGCAGCCTGTGGGGTCTTCCCAGATCAGGGATCGAACCTGTGTCTCCTGCATTGTCAGGCAGATTATTTACCACTGAGCCACCAGGGAAACCCCTACTTCCTGCTCTTATTGTTCCTGAGTTGGCATAGCCTAGCACATACGCAGTGTTTTAGACCGCCCCCCCGCCGCCCCGCCGGGGATGAGTGTGCCTCCAGGAGAACTCTTCTTGGCCACCTCTTTCACTGGTTTTCTCTTTTCAACTTCTGGTTAATCTGCTGTTAATCTGTCACTAGCATCATGGAGCTACTGCCGCTCTCTTAAGTGCTCACCAGGAAGATGTCTTTTGTTCTTAACAACTCCATTAGGCATGAGTTTCTCCACCCTTTGTTCCAGATAATAATAAATTCAGTTATTTCAACCAGAGTCACAGAGCCTGTTCTCCTGGGCAGGATGTTTGAGCTATTGCAGCAGAGCTAGGGAAGTGGATGGCAGCCTGCTTCTCTTGGAGTGAAACTCCTGTTCCAGGAGTGGGCACTGGAGAGTGAGATGGTATCTCCCTTGCTCCAGCTTGGAATCTCTGCTCTGGGAGGGAACTGGGAGGGGGCCGTTGAAGACTTGGGATTCTTAGCCTGCTCTGCCTGGACTAGAGCCTCTGCTCTGAGCAGGAATTAAGTGAGGGAAGGAAGGTTTTCTTAGTCGTGCCTGCTAGAATAGAGCTTCTGCAGTTGGTCTTGGGAGAGTGAAAGACACAGCTATCTACTTCTGAGTGAAACCATAGTTGGGAGAGAGGGAGACCCAGTTGACTTGGCCACTTGCCCAGAGCACATTTCCATAATATGAAGCTAAGGAGTGGGGATAGGAGCTGGTCATGGCTCACATACCACAGACTCTTGCCAAGAACTCTTCGTTCTCACCAAGATTTTTTAGATTTTCTTGCATAAATATTTCTCAATTTTCTGTGTCCTCTCAGGCCAATTTCCAGAGAACTTAGTTATTTTTTAAATAATTTTCACCAGCTATAAATAGCTTGCTCTCTAAAGAGAGAATCAATCAAGTTCCTCACGCAGCCATTCTGGAAGTACAAAATTAAAGTTTTAATATCTGTCTAAACATTTTGCAATTTTCTAGATATTTTTATATTATTGGTTTCTAGCTTAATACTGTTATAATCTGAAGACATATTTTGTACAATTTTAATTCTTTTGAATTTGCTGCCATTTGTTTAATGGCCCATAATATGCTGTATTTTGGTGTATTCTACATGTGCACTCAAAAAAAGATATATTCTGTTGCTGTTAGGATAGAGTATTCTATAAATGTCAATTAGGTCTAATTCACTGATAGTGTTTTGCAGATCTTATATATGCCTACTAATTCTCTGTATACTTTTTCTATCAATTATGAAAGACATGTTAAAGTTCCAAATTCTAATTGTGGTCATAATATCTTTTTTTTTTTTGCCCTTGCTCTGTAAATTTTGAAGATTTGTTACTAGCTCCATTTAGGATCCTAACATATTTAGATTTTATTACTATGCAATTACTGTCTTTATTTATCCCTGACAATATTCTTTGTTCTGATGTTGACTTTACCTGATAGTAATCTAGCCATTTCTTCTTTCGATTAGTATTTGCATTATGTATTATATTCTATACTTTCCCCTATAACCTGTCTATATTTAATGTGGATAAATAGTTGTGCTTTAAAAAAAAATCTCTGCAGTCTGTCTTAATTCATATAATACGACATGAACATGAATTAATAAAACTACTAATGTAATCTAATAGATTCATTTACCTTTGGTGTAAGTACTGTTATTGTTGGATTAAAATCTACCAGCTTGCTTGTTTTTTCTATTTCTCCTGTCTCTTCTTTCTCTTTTCCTCTCTTTCCCCTTCTCTTTACATCGATGGAGTCTTTTTTGTGATTCTGTTTTTCCCTCACTATTGTCTTCATGCTCTGCTCAATCACTCAGTCGTGTCCGCCTCTTTCCAACCCCATGGACTGTAGCCAGTGAGGCTCCTCTGTCCATGGAATTTTTCAGGCAAGAATCCTGAGTGGATTGCCATTTCCTCCTCTAGGGAATCTTCTGGAACCTTGTATCAAATCCGTGTTCCCTGCATTGCAGCAGATTTTTACCTCTGAGCCATCAGGGAAGGCCCACTGTTGTCTTACTTGCAGTATTTACCTTTTTTGGTCTCCCTTGAGTTTACAGTGAGTATCTTGAGATGAGTCCTCTTCTTTCAAATACTGGTATTCGTTTCTCAGGTAGTGCAAGTGCCTTGTGACAGTGTTTCCCAATCCTCGATTAGTTTTGTGTCGTTGTCTGTGTGTGTGTGTGTGTGTGCTGCTGCTCAGTTGTGTCCAGTTCTTTGCGACCCTATGGACGGTAGCTCACCAGGGTTCTCTGTCCATGGACTTTTCCAGGGAAGAATACTGGAGTGGGCTGCCATTTCCTACTCCAGGGGACCTTCCCGACCAAGGGATTGAGCCCGTGTTTCCTGTCTCCTGCATTGGCAGCTGCATTCTTTAACATTGTGCCACCTGGGAAGCCCATTATTATCTGTATTATGGTAAATCACTTTGATGATAAGTAACATTTTTTGAATCACAAGTTGTATTAGCTACTTTATAAAGTCCCTGTGCTGTCCAAAGCTAAAACAAGATGTAAGACAGGCATTTCCACGCACATTTGCAGTAGATATATTTTCTGAGTTTTCTGTTACTGTTCCAGAGGCAGTTTTTGTACCTCAATGTCAGTGCAAAGGAGATTTACATATTTCAAAAATCTACTTAACATGGTGGTTGAGTGGCTTCCACCTAAACTTCAATGAAGTGATTAATTTGCAATGTAATGACAGGATAAAAGGCAAATGACTGGAGAAGAATCCAAAAGAACTCAACAAATACCTTTCAAGTGAAGATTTTTTTGCTTCAAGCCCTATGTTCATGGGTTAATAGCATTTGGTGACACTTCTCCGCATGAAATGTACTCTTAAAGATGAAATGTATAGGGACTTCCTTGGTGGTCCAGTGGTTAAGACTCTGCACTTCCAATACAGGGGGGCGAGTTTGATCCTTAGTTGGGGAAGTTCGGTAAGATCCCATATGCCATGTGGCAAAAAAAAAAAAAAAACGATGAAACACATAAAATATCATTGTAGTTCACCATTAATAGAAAATTTGCAATTGGTTTTTCTGTCTTAAAATTAATTAATTTAGCTTTGGTTGCACTGCATCTTCATTGCTGCACATGGGCTTTCTCCAGTTGTGCCGAGTGGGCTTCTCAGTGCAGTGGCTTCTTGTGGAGCACGGGGTTTAGGGCTCATTATTTTTGGGTTTGCTGAATTTCAACATCAACTGAATTAAGAGATTCATCAGCACTCTTATGAAAAAGTTAGGCCATAGATTTGGGAGTGAGACCCTGAAAATTTACAAGGGGGTATACATTTGGATAGATTTAGGACACCCTGACGCCCAGCCACATTGAGCCTCTCTTGCTAACAGAAACAGCACCTCCTCCCATTTCATAAGGCTGGTCTCTCTGCCTTACAGACACTGTAATGACCTCATGTGAGTAAATTACATAATAAGGGCACACCAGTTCTCTGCCATCATGGTCAACAAAAGAGTCCGAAATGCAGTACTTGGATGCAATCTCAAAAACGACAGAATCATCTCTGTTCGTTTCCAAGGCAAACCATTCAATGTCACAGTAATCCAAGTCTGTGCCCCAACCAGTAACACTGAAGAAGCTGAAGTTGAACGGTTCTGTGAAGACCTACAAGACCTTTTAGAACTAACACCCAAAAAAGATGTCCTTTTCATTATAGGGGACTGGAATGCAAAAGTAGGAAGTCAAGAAACACCTGGAGTAACAGGCAAATTGGGCCTTGGAATACAGAATGAAGCAGGACAAAGACTAATAGAGTTTTGCTAAGAAAATGCACTGGTCATAACCAACACCCTCTTCCAACAACACAAGAGAAGACTCTACACATGGACATCACCAGATGGTCAATACTGAAATCAGATTGATTATATTCTTTGCAGCCAAAGATGGAGAAGCTCTATACAGTCAACAAAAACAAGACCAGGAGCTGACTGTGGCTCAGATTATGAACTCCTTATTGGCAAATTCAGACTTAAATTGAAGAAAGTAGGGAAAACCACTAGACCATGCAGGTATGACCTAAATCAAATCCCTTATGATTATACAGTGGAAGTGAGAAATAGATTTAAGGGACTAGATCTGATAGATAGAGTGCCTGATGAACTATGGACGGAGGTTTGTGACATTGTACAGGAGACAGGGATCAAGACCATCCCCATGGAAAAGAAATGCAAAAAAGCAAAATGGCTGTCTGAGGAGGCCTTAAAAATAGCTGTGAAAAGAAGAGAAGCGAAAAGCAAAGGAGAAAAGGAAAGATATAAGCATCTGAATGCAGAGTTCCAAAGAATAGCAAGAGAAGAAAGCCTTCCTCAGCGATCAATGTAAAGAAATAGAGGGAAACAACAGAATGGGAAAGACTAGAGATCTCTTCAAGAAAATTAGAGATACCAAGGGAACATTTCATGCAAAGATGGGCTCGATAAAGGACAGAAATGGTATGGACCTAAGAGAAGCAGAAGATATTAAGAAGAGGTGGCAAGAATACACAGAAGAACTGTACAAAAAAGATCTTCATGACCAAGATAATCATGATGATGTGATCACTCATCTAGAGCCAGACATCCTGGAATGTGAAGTCAAGTGGGCCTTAGGAAGCATCACTACAAACAAAGCTAGTGGAGGTGATGGAATTCCAGTTGAGCTATTTTAGATCCTGAAAGATGATGCTGTAAAAGTGCTGCACTCAATATGCCAGCAAATTTGGAAAACTCAGCAGTGGCCACAGGACTGGAAAAGGTCAGTTTTCATTCCAATCCCAAAGAAAGGCAATGCCAAAGAATGCTCAAACTACCGCACAATTGCACTCATCTCACACACTAGTAAAGTAATGCTCAAAATTCTCCAAGCCAGGCTTCAGCAGTACGTGAACCGTGAACTTCCAGATGTTCAAGCTGGTTTTAGAAAAGGCAGAGGAACCAGAGGTCAAATTGCCAACATCTGCTGGATCATGGAAAAAGCAAGAGAGTTCGAGAAAAACATCTATTTCTGCTTTATTGACTATGCAAAAGCCTTTGACTGTGTGAATCACAATAAACTGTGGAAAATTCTGAAAGAGATGGGAATACCAGACCACCTGACCTGCCTCTTGAGAAACCTATATGCAGGTCAGAAAGCAACAGTTAGAACTGGCCATGGAACAACAGACTGGTTCCAAATAGGAAAAGGAGTACATCAAGACTGTATATTGTTGCCCTGCTTATATAACTTATATGCAGAGTACATCATGAGAAACGCTAGGGTGGAAGAAGCACAAGCTGGAATTAAGATTGCCAGGAGAAATATCAATAACCTCAGATATGCAGATGACACCACCCTTATGGCAGAAAGTGAAGAGGAACTAAAAAGCCTCTTGATGAAAGTGAAAAAGGAGAGTGAAAAAGTTGGCTAAAGCTCAACATTCAGAAAACGAAGATCATGGCATCCGGTCCCATCACTTCATGGGAAATAGATGGGGAAACAGTGGAAACGGTGTCAGACTTTATTTTTTGGGGCTCCAAAATCACTGCAAATGGTGACTGCAGCCATGAAATTAAAAGACGCTTACTCCTTGGAAGGAAAGTTATGACCAACCTAGATAGCATATTAAAAAAGCAGAGACATTACTTTGCCAACAAAGGTCCATCTAGTCAAGGCTATGGTTTTTCCAGTGGTCACGTATGGATGTGAGAGTTGGACTGTAAAGAAATCTGAGTGCCGAAGAATTGATGCTTTTGAACTGTGATGTTGGAGAAGACTCTTGAGAGTCCCTTGGACTGCAAGGAGATCCAACCAGTCCATTCTGAAGGAGATCAGCCCTGGGTGTTCATTGGAAGGACTGATGTTGAAGCTGAAACTCCAATACTTTGGCCACCTCACTCGAAGAGTTTACTCATTGGAAAAGACTCTGATGCTGGGAGGGATTGGGGGCAGGAGGAGAAGGGGATGACAGAGGATGAGATGGCTGGATGGCATCACTGAGTTGATGGACATGAGTGAGTGAACTCCGGGAGTTGGTGATGGACAGGGAGGCCTGGCGTGCTGTGATTCATGGGGTCGCAAAGAGTCGGACACTACTGAGCGACTGAACTGAACTGAATTCTCTCCCTATACCACCCAGTCTTCACTGCTTCTAGACCTAATAACTAGTGTAAGATCCCAGCATGTTCTAGGATAGGGGCAAAGTATAACCCAGGGTAGAAGGCTTCCTTACAAAAAGAACTGCAAGATTTTGCTGATCTACATGGGAACAAACAAGGGTATATGGATACGACTGGATTTGAGGGGTTCTTGATTGGGTAGGGTTGGGGCCAAATTTATGAAGAGTGCACTTGCTAGAAATTTGGAATTCAGTTTGGTGGTTCAGGCAAGTAGGAATGCTTCTATGGATACCTGTTTATTGGGTTGTCTTAAACCTGAATGCAGTAGTAGACTGTACAAAAGGAAGTTGATATGCCAGAAATTTCCTGGCTTAATGTAGAGAGAAATGCAGAGAAAGAGGAATTTAGATAATAACCCCCTCAACAAGACATTGAAAATAAATTGTGAGAGGAACACCCACATCCTCAAAAACATTGTAACTGGCAATCCTCTTTTGGCTGGGAAAAGTGGGAAGTACTGAAACTCAAGCATTAGTATTGTTTTTCCCCTGACTTGGACAGGAATAATGAAACCCAGAGAGGCAGAGGCCTGGTAGAAGCATTTAAGCAACAAAGACAAATAGATATCAGGGACATAGAGCTAATAAGAATGGATTGACCCACAGGTGTCTTTGCTGGAGGCTCATTTTTAAAGGTATCCATCCTCATGATGGAAAAAGCCATGGCAGCCAGGTCCTTTGCCCAGCCCACTTCATCTGCAGTCCCCCTACCTCCAAGTCGAGGTCTGGTGAATGAGCCGTGCCTTGAGAAACCGTTATGGAGAATTAGGGCTCCTCAGCAAATTCCTAGACTGCCCATCCTCACCAGCTCCAGGCCAGGTACCACACCAAGAAGGGCAGGGGTGTCAGGAAGCACCTGCCTTTAAATTGTTGTTGTTCACTCGCTAAGTGATGTCCAACTCTTTGCGACCCCATGGACTACAGCATGCCAGGCCTCCCTCCCTCACTGTCTCCCAGAGTTCGCCCAAGTTCATGTCCCTTGAATAGGTGATGCCATCCAACCACCCATCCTCTGTTGCCCTCCTCTCCTTTTGTCTTCAGTCTTTCCCAGCATCAGGGTCTTTTCCAGTGAGTCAGTTGTTTGCATCAGGTGGCCAAAGTATTGGAGCTTCAGCTTCAGCAGCAGCCCTTCCAATGAGTATTCAGTGTTGATTTCCCTTAGAATTGACTGGTTTGATCTCTTTGTTGTCCAAGGGACTCTCAAGAGTCTTCTCCAGCACCACAATTCAAAAACATTAAATTGGCAGGCCCCTAGCAAGGACAGTCTCCTCAGATGGACTCTAACCCTTCGGTCTTGGGCTGATTTCTGGGTGGAGACTGTCTCGGATGAGGATCTGAGAGCGAGAGCGTGACTGCGCTCTCAGGCCGGCTTGCAGCAGCCAGATGCGCCGTGGTCCCCATGCTGCTACTCAGCCGCCAGCCGCGAGGGGGCGCCGCAGAGCGCGGAGGCTATCGCGGAGCCCATGGCGTCCCTGGGCGGCCCCCACACCCTCCTGGTCTGGCTTCTGCTCCTTCAACCCTGGCTCACGGAGGCCTCGGAGGATGGGTCGGCTACGTCCTTGCCCCCTCCAGCTCCCTCGGGAGGCGACGCGAAGAACCGCACGGTGGCCCAGCCACCCCTCAGAGGCGCTTCCGAAGTCCCCAAGTTGGTGGAGTTTAGCTTAGGTGACTCTCAGCGTTGGGCGTCCGGAGGGGCGGGCTGAGGCGCCAGGGTGGGAGCTGCTGCTCCTCAGGAGCTTGGGAGGATTGGGGTCTGAATCAGCGCAGCCCTGCTGTGGAACCCAAGGCGGGGGAGGGGGGGGGTGGCGGTGAGCCTCGTGTGCGGATCCAAGGCCTGCGGGTTTGGAAGCGCTGCCCTGGAGCCTAAGAGGACATGGCCTTCTTGGCTGTATCGGAGGCTCCCGGGGGTCAGGGCCTGTTTCTCAGAGGTTCTCCTTGCCACCCTGTCCTCACCCCAGCGTGCGGCCAAGTGTTCCTGAAAATCTTGGGAGGACACGACAGCGAGGAAGGGAAGTGGCCCTGGCAGGTGAGCCTGAGGGTCCGTAACAGACATGTGTGCGGAGCTTCCCTCGTCACAGAGAGGTGGGTGCTGACTGCAGGCCACTGTATTTTAAGGTGAGTAATGACAGTGGAGATGCCAGAGTCCTGCCCTCCTCAGACACCCTTTAGTTTCTATTGCCCTGCAAGTTGATAGAAAACCCAAACCAAACCAAACCAAAGCCCGCACAATCAAAATGGGAGAGATTCTGCATTTTGGTAGTCTTGTTACCAGGAATGCTAATTTGATGATCAAATCCAGTTGTAGCAAATCCATTTTGAAAGTCATTAGGAGGGGATTTTGGGGATAGGGGCATGGAGAGAGTGGTGAGGGAGGTTGGGGCCAGATTGGGAAACAGCTGATGTGTGTGGAAAGGCACAAAGGATGCTTCCCAGGGTCTCTATGAGGGACATGTCCTCTTCCCACAGCCGTTACCAGTACAGTGTCATGATGGGAGATCGGAAACTCCAGGGTACATTATCAGGGTTGGTGGTCCCTGTCAGCCGCGTCGTCGTTCACCCTCAGTTCTCAACAAGTGGAACCGTTAAAAATGACCTTGCTCTTCTCCGGCTCCGCTACCCTGTAAATTTCACTGGCGTTATCCAGCCTATATGCATCCCTGAGAAGACTTTCCGCGTGCAAGCTGGGACCAGGTGCTGGGTGACCGGATGGGGAAGGAAGCAAGAATTTGGTGAGACGGTGAGGAGGTAGTAACCTTGGGTAGAGGGGGGCAGCCTTATCCCTGGAGTAAGCAATAGCACTAAAGTGGTGGGGTGGGAGAGGCTACCACCTGGCGGGTGGGTAAGGGAGCAGCCAGGTTAATGGTTCCCAAATGGCTGGAGCCCAGAAATTGATTGAAATCTTTTGTTGCAACACAAATATTTGATGCCAGCCATTTATGAAAGGCACCAGTCCTGGGAACCAGAGCTGTCCTCTGAAGAAAAAATACATGGGCAAAGTCTCCTGCAGATTTGTGGGCAAGTGTGTCTGACTGGTTTGGGGGTATTTTTAGGTTCCTTGGGGACAGAACCGGATGCTCTGGAGTTCTCTCCAGGGTTAACTCTTCAGGATGTGATGAGTTGTCTGCCAGTCAGAGCTGTCTGTTGCTGGAAGTACTTGCCTTGGTGTGTAGGGAACTTTCTGTCCTTGGGCATCTTGGCAGAGCCAGAAGACCCCTGTTGCTGAGGCTATAGGGCCTCTTATCTCTGGAAAGAGCCTGGATTGTTGCTTTCGGGTGCTCCTTGTCTGAGCATCTGTGATTCTGCTTTAAAGTAAAGGCATTTTGCCAATGTATGCGATGCCTTTCATGATTACTATTGATACGCAGAGTGGCAGATGCTTGGTTATCATTTCTCACAATGGTCAGGCTTGCCTCTTCCTGTCCTGATCTGTTCTTCCTTATTTTGTTGTGGATTTGGTTCCTACCTTCTCTTCTCCCCTTGCCAGCTTGGGGCTTCAGTTTCTTCCATTGTCAGATGGGGACAATGACCTCTATAATGCCTTCTTCGGGGGGGAGGTGGGATTTAAGGTGTTTGGGGGCTTATCACTCACCTGTGCAGATCTATCACCTGCCGAGTTTCTTCTTTGTTTGTAGAAGGCCCACTTGTGTCTGAAGTTCTCCAGGAGATCGACCAATATATCATGTACTATGAAAAATGTAATGGGCTGCTCCAGATGGCCCTACGAACAGATAAGGATTTAGTACAAGAAGGAGTGATCTGCGGCTATAATAGTATAGGAAAAGATTCTTGTCAGGTAAGTTCATGGGTCCCTTGCCACGTCTGTATCCTTCTTCCCCAGTGACAGGGCCTGGGTTATTTCCCACCTTATCTTTCAGTCTTTACTTAAGGAGATTCAGGGGAGAACCCCTCATGATACCTATGAGCCGGCCTGGCCTGTTTCTCCAATAGGGAGGAGCCCTACATCCTGGGGGTGCTGCCAGGATGCAGTGAAGTTGGGGGTGATGATGATAATCATGTAGTTCCTGTAATTGAGTTCTTTCTATGGGCACTTCTGTGCCAGTTTCAGCATTCACCCACATTAGCTCAGTCTCCCAGCTCACAACCCAGCCACCTAGACATTATACATCTTACTATACAGATGTGGGCCCTCCAGAGACAGAAGTTCCAGGGCCTCTGGGAGTGCCTGTAGGAGCCCTGGGCCCACAGCATCCCCTCTGCCCTGAGCAGCTTCCTGAGCGGGGGACAGGTCTCAGAGGATGAGTGTTTGGATCCTGGCAAGAGGAGAACATCACTGTGGGAGAGGGAGCAGTGAGTTCGAGGCTCAAGGTCTGAAGCACCGGTCTTGTTTAGGGAATGGGTTTCCAGTCTGGAGCAATGAGGAGGCCAGTATGGCCAGAGTAGGGGCTGGAGTCAGAACGTGTGGCCTGCAGTGCTGTGCTGCGCTTCTTGGTCCTGTCCAGGCAGGCCTGTAGGCCGGGAGTTTGTTTTCTCCATGTGGGCAATGGTGCTGAGCCCCAGGCAGGACCTGGGCTCATGGAGGGGTGGAGGGGATCTGAAGCACATTGTCATCAGTTCTTGGTAACCGATTGCATGTGAGGATGGGAGTGAGGGAGAGCTTGAAGAGGACTCTGAGTTTCTGACTGAGCTGGTTGGTGGGGGGCACCAGAGCAGTTTTGGAAAAGGATGTGCAGTGTTTGCATGAGCTGGGATGAGTATGTGGGATGTCTTGAGAGTGTAGCTTAATATATGGAGTCAGCTGGCTGTATGGTCAGGAGCTCTACAGAAACTTAGGCTAGGTGTACGGATTAAGGGGCTCAGTGCAGAGGTCGTATTTGAAGTGTTTAACAACCACTGTAGTATAGGAGGGCTTCCCTGGTGGCTCAGTGGTAGAGAATCTGTGTGCAGTGCAGCAGCCGCAGGAGACCTGGGTTCGATCCCTGGGTTGGGAAGATCCCTTGGAGGAGAGCATGGCAACCCACCCCAGTATTCTTGCCTGGAGAGTCTCATGGACAGAGGAGCCTGGCGGGCTCGAAGAGCTGGATATGACTAAAGCAACTTAGCACACATGCACGTAGTGTAGGAAATGACCAGTCATAATGTCTTCAGAGGATACTAAAATTTTCCAGTTGACTTTTCAGTCCTCAGTTCTTACCATCACGGAAATCTGGGCCTGGGAGATGTCTGGGGAAGGCTCACAGATGCCCGTCTCTCAGTGTCTTGCTGTGCAGTCAGCCTGCCCTGATGTGGGTGCTCTTCCATTCCTGAAGTTTGATTTCTTTCTCTTTTTCAGGGAGATTCTGGGGGCCCTCTGGTCTGTCAGTACAGTACCACATGGGTCCAGGTAGGGATTGTGAGCTGGGGCGTTGGCTGTGGTCGTAACAATACGCCTGGAGTTTACACAGAAACTGCTCTCTACGCTAAGTGGCTAGTTGCAGTGGTGAACAAGGCTGCCTCTTTGTATCCAGTGGTGCTCCTCCTGTTGCTGTGTGTGGTGTTGCCCCTGGGCCTCCTGGTGACCCTGTGATCACCCTGGTCCACACTTCCCGCTGTTTCTGAGTCTCACACCTAGCCCTGCCTCTGACCTCCCACTCCTACTTTAGTGCCAATTCCTGAATTCCATTTGGTATCCACTGATCTTGTGGAGATTCACATGACAGAGAGCTGGCAGCAAGAAGCCCTGGAAGTTTCCCTGCCTCATCCATGTCTACCCCTTGGCCGTGCTCTGCTTGCCAGGAAGGAGTGGGTGAAAACATCCCAGCTGGATGGACAGCGATCTGCCAGGTGGACATGATGCTTCATCCACATCATGGGGAACATCTGGCAAAGAAGAGACATCGTCACTGGTGAAGCAGTGTTAGATCTGACACTTTTATCAAACCGGTCTGTGTGGTGATTGTTGGGAGAGAGCGAGGAGGCCCTACCATGTCTTCATGTGACTCAGTTATCTAGGTTTGGAAAAGGTCCCCTGCTCCCCAGCGTAGATCCACCTGTGAGTATCTGCCTCTGCCACACAAGCCCTCCGGGGGCAACCCAGTCTTGGAACCCCCTTTCCAGGGCTCCAGTGGCCACATCCAGGCTCACCCCAAGTTGTGTTGAAGTATTACAGAGTGTGGAGACTTCTGATGTCAACCCAATAAATGTTTGGAGAATCATTTGTGTGTTCTGCATCTCTACTGGTCTGGGGTCACTGAAGAGAACTTATCTCACATTTAGCTTAGGAAAGTATTCATGGTCTTTTAAAGCCCTGGAGTGAAGTGATCTGATGTGATGTGAGTGGACAGATGGCTTTAGAAGTTGGGTCCTGCTTCTGTGTCCCTCATAGCCATTAGCATCTCTGCAGGGACCTTTGCAGGTGAGTTTGCTAGCCACTGCATCTGGGAAGGAGGGAGTGAGAGAGAAGCCTGGAAGCCGGAGAGGGGTCAGGGCGTTATGCCTAAACATCACCCCACTTTTCTGTGTGATTCTGTTGCTCCCCTTCTAGGTTTATGGAGCCTGGAGCACCAGACTGCCTTGGCCAGGCTATGGAGAACAGCACTGAGACTCAGGGAGGGGACAGTTTGGGTCGCTTACTGGGGTTCAGACGGTAAAGAATCTGGCCGCAATGCAGGAGACCTGGGTTTGATCCCTGGTTCAGGAAGATCCCCTGGAGAAGGAAATGGCCACCCACTCCAGTGTTCTTGCCTGGGGAATTCCTTGGGCAGTGGAGCCTGGTGGGCTGCACTCCATGGGTCGCAAAGCATTGGACATGACTGAGCGGCCAACACCACACACAGTGTGTCTCTACTGGCCTGTTTCCCTCACTACCATGTGGTCCCAGATTACCTCTCTGTCATTGTGCAGAGCACTTCACTGTTTCTTGATTTCTTTCATGAAAGTTTGAGTTTGCCTTCTTTTAGGAGAGGATCGTGCATTTTGCATATGGGGAGAAGGTGCATATGAATAGTTAGGTGAATAAAAGAGTCAACTTGATGGTCTTATGGCTTCTTTCAGACCCTTCCTTCTGGGCATATATGGTGTCAGGATAAAGAATACATTTCCAACCTTCCCACCTGTCTTAAGTTTGGTAATAAGTTCTGGTCAATAAAATGTAAGTAGTGATGTTGAGTATGAATTTTGGAAGGTATTAAAGATACCTTTCAAAGAAAGGAGAACAAGCCCTTTGTCACTTTCTTCTTTGCTGGCTAGAGTATATTCATGGTGACTGGAGCTTGAGCAGCAATCTTGGAACATGAGGAACATGTTAAGGGTATAGAACAGAAATTCAGAAGGAACTTGACTCTCTGGAATTTATAGAGCAAATATAGATGCCATCACATCTCTTTATGCAAGAGAGAAATAAACTCTCTTAATTGAGCCACCATCATCTTCAGTTTCAGTTACTCATAGAAAAATCTCACTTTAATTCAGTTGGTATTATAGCTTTATTTCTGGATTGTTATGAATAGAAGCTTTTAAAATCATTTCTTATTTAGACTAAATTATTTTTATTTCTACTTTGCTACGTGCCGTTGCTTCCTTCTCTCAGTTCAGTTCAGTTGCTCAGTTGTGTCCGACTCTTTATGACCCCATGAACCGCAGCATGCCAGGCCTTCCTGTCCATCACCAACTCCCGGAGTCCACCCAAACCCATGTCCATTGAGTCGATGATGCCATCCAACCATCTCATCCCCTGTCGTCCCCTTTTCCTCCTGCCCTCAATCTTTCCCAGCATCAGGGTCTTTTCCAATGAATCAGCTTTTCACATCAGGTGGCCAAAGTACTGGAGTTTCAGCTTCAACATCAGTCCTTCCAATGAACACCCAGGACTGATCTCCTTTAGTATGGACTGGTTGGATCTCCTTGCAGTCCAAGGGACTCTCAGGAGTCTTCTCCAACACCACAGTTCAAAAGCATCAATTCTTCTGCACTCCGTCTCTAGTCATATTTAAAAACTGATGAGGTTAGAGGTTTATGTTGATGAATGACTATTATCTCAATGTATTTCTCTTATTATTTTCTTTATTGAGGTATAATTTATATATAGTAAAATGCACATATTGCAGTGTACTCTTTTATGAGTTTTAACAAATACATACCCATGTTAACATCAAAATCATGATGGAGAACATCTCCATCGATCCAGATGCTGCTTTATATTCCTTTCTATCATCCCCTCCCAGAGATAACCTTTGTTCTGTTTACTGTCACATTAGAGTTGCAGGTTATTGTATCTCACATTAATGGAACCATACAGTCTGTTCTTTTGGGTCTGCCTTCCACATACTGTTTTTGTCTTTTTTCCTTCCAGTTTTATTGACATATAATTGACATATAGCACTGTATAAGTTTGAGGCGTACAGCCTAATGATTTGACTTACATATGTCATGAAATGATTACCATATTAAGTTTGGTGAGCAGCCATCATCTCATAAACACAAAATTAAAGAAATAGAAAGACACTTTTCCTTGTGAGAACTCTTATGATTTGTTCTCTTTGCAGCTTTCATATGTAACATATGATATTGTTAATTATACTAATCATGTTGTACATTACATCCCTAGAATTTATTTATCTTATAACTGGAAGTTTGTACCTTTTGACTGCTTTCATTCAATTCCACATACTGTTTTTGAGATTAAACCATGTTCTCATGTGTATCATCAGTTGATTCCTTTTTATTGCTAAATAGTTATCCATTTCATGAGTTTTCACAGTTCATAAATTCTCTTGTTGATGGACATTTGGGATGTTTCTAGTTAGGGGCTATTATGAATAAAGGTACTGATAAACACGCAGGTACAAGACTTTTTGTGCATATAAGCTTTTGCTTCTTTTGGGAATAAACATAGGAGTGGAATTGCTTGTTCATAGAATAGATGTATGGTTAACTTTATTAGAAAATTCCAGAGTTTTCCAAATTATTTGTAAAGAGGCTGAAGTTGAACAGTTCTATGAAGACCTACAAGACCTTCTAGAACTAACACCAAAAAAAGATGTCCTTTTCATCATAGGGGATTGGAATGCCAAAGTAGGAAGTTAAGAGATACCTGGAGTAATTGGCAACTTTGGCTTTGGAGTACAAAATGAAGCAGGGCAAAGGCTAACAGAGTTTTGCGAAGAGAATGCATTGGTCATAGCAAACACCCTCTTCCAACAACACAAGAGATGACTCTACACATGGACATCATCAGATGGTCAATAGCAAAATCAGATTGATTATATTCTTTGTAGCCAAAGATGGAGAAGCTCTATACAGTCAGCAAAAACAAGACCAGGAGCTGACTGTGGCTCAGATCATGAACTCCTTATTGCCAAATTCAGACTCAAATTGAAGAAAGTAGGGAAAACCACTAGACCATTCAGGTATGGCCTAAATCAAATCCTTTACAATTGTACAGTGAAAGTGACAAATACGTTTAAGGGACTAGATCTGATAGAGTGCCTGAAGACCTATGGATGGAGGTTCATAACATTGTACAGGAGGCCATGATCAAGACCATCTGCAAGAAAAAGAAATGCAAAAAGGCAAAATGGTTATCTGAGGAGGGCTTATAAATAGCTGAGAAAAGAAGGGTAACGAAAGGCAAAGGAGAAAAAGAAAGATCTACCTATTTAAATGAAGAGTTCCAAAGAACATCAAGGAGAGATAAGAAAGCCTTCCTCAGTGATCAGTGCAAAGAAATAGAGGAAAACAATAGAATGGGAAAGACTAGAGATCTCTTCAGAAAAATTAGAGATACCAAGGGAATATTTCATGCAAAGATGGGCACCATAAAGGACAGAAATGGTATGAACCTAACAGAAGAAGAAGATATTCAGAAGAGGTGGCAAGAATACACAGAAGAACTGTACAAAAAAGGTCTTCATGACCCAGATAACCACAATGGTGTGATCACTCACCTAGAGCAGGATATCCTGGAGTGTGAAGTCAAGTGGGCCTTAGGAAGCATCACTATGAACAAAGCTAGTGGAGGTGATGGAATACAAGTTGAACTATTTCAAATCCTGAAAGATGATGCTGTGAAAGTGCTGTACTCAATATGCCAGCAAATTTGGAAAACTCAGCAGTGGCCACAGGACTGGAAAAGGTCAGTTCATTCCAATCCCAAAGAAAGGCAATGCCAAAGAATTTTCAAACTACTGCACAACTGTATTCATTTCACACACTAGCAAAGTAATGCTGAAAATTCTCCAAGCTAGGCTTCAACAGTACGTGAACTGAGAACTTCCAGATGTTCCAGCTAGATTTAGAAAAGGCAGAGGAACCAGAGATCAAATTGCCAACATCCATTGGAACATAGAAAAAGCAAGAGAATTCCAGAAAAATATCTGCTTCATTGACTATGCCAATGCCTTTGACTGTGTGGATCACAACAAACTGTTAAAATTCTTAGAAAGATGGGAATACCAGACCACCTTACCTGTCTCCTGAGAAATCTATATGCAGGTCAGGAAGCATGGAACGATGGACTGGTTCCAGATTGGGAAAAGAGTATGTAAAGGCTATATATTGTCATTCTGCTTACTTAACTTATATGCAGAGTACATCATGTGAAATGCCAGGTTGGATGAAGCACAAGCTGAAATCAAGATTACCAGGAGAAATATCAATAACCTCAGATACACAGATGACACCACCCTTATGGCAGAAAGTGAAGAAGAACTAAAGAGCCTCTAGATGAAAGTGAAAGAGGAGAGTGAAAAAGCTGGCTTAAAACTCAACATTCAAAAAACCAAGATTATGGAATTCGGTCCCATCACTTCATGGCAAATAGATGGGAAAACAGTGGGAACAGTGATAGATTTTATTTTCTTGGGCTCCAAAATCACTGCAGACGGTGACTGCAGCCATGAAATTAAAAGACGCTTGCTCCTTGGAAGAAAAGCTATGACCAACCTAGACAGCATATTAAAAAGCAGAGACATTTCTTTGCTGACAAAGGTCTGTCTAGTCAAAGCTATGGTTTTTCCAGTAGTCGTGTATGGATGTGAGAGTTGGCTCATAAAGAAAGCTGAGCACCAAAAAATTGATGCTTTTGAACTATGGTGTTGGAGAAAACTCTTGAGAGTCTCTTGGATTGCAAGGAGATGAAAGCAATCAATCCTAAAGGAAATCAGTCCTGAATATTCATTGGAAGGACTGATGCTAAAGCTGAAACTCCAGTAATTTGGCCACCTGATGCAAAGAAGTGACTCACTTGAAAAGATCCTGATGCTGGGAAAGATCCTGAAGGCAGGAGGAGAAGGACGACAGAGGCTGAGATGGTTGGATGGCATCACTGACTCAATGGATACGAGACTGAGCAAACTCCAGGAGTTGATGATGGACAGGGAGGCCTGGCATGCTGCAGTCCATGGGGTCTCAAAGAGTCAGACACGACTGAGCGACTGAACTGAACTGACGCTCCTACTAGCAGTAAATGGTGGTTCCGCTTGATCCATATCCTCCCTCCTCAGGACCTGGTGAAGATCGCCAGTTCTAACAGGTATGAAGTGGTCTCTCGCTGAGGTTTTAATTTGCATTTCCCTGTAACTAATGATATTGAGTGCATTTTCCTGTACTATTGCTCATATGTGTATCTTCTTTTGTGAATCAACTTTCTAATTCTTTTGCTCATTTTAAATCAAGAGACTTATCTTTTTATTCGTTCCTAAGTCTGTGGCTTGCTTTTTTTCACTTTTTAACTTGTGGTTGCAAAGATTTTTCTTCTATTTTTTCTCCCTAAGCTTTATAATTTTAGCTTTTACATTGAAGTCTGAGGTTTATTAAATTTGGGGATGCAGTGTGAAATAGGGAACAAGGTTTGATTTTCTCTAATGTTTATCCAATACCAGTACCATTTGTTGAAAATACATTTATTTTCACATTGATTTGCATTGGTGCTTTATCAAAAATTAATTGACAGTATATCAGATCAGATCAGTCGCTCAGTCATGTCCAACTCTTTGCGACCCCATGAATCGCAGCACCCTGTCCATCACCTCCTCCCGGAGTTGACTCAGACTCACGTCCATCGAGTCAGTGATGCCATCCAGCCATCTCATCCTCTGTTGTCCCCTTCTCCTCTTGCCCCCAATCCCTCCCAGCATCAGAATCTTTTCCAATGAGTCAACTCTTCACATGAGGTGGCCAAAGACTAGAGTTTCAGCTTTAGCATCATTCCTTCCAAAGAAATCCCAGGGCTGATCTCCTTCAGAATGGACTGGTTGGATCTCCTTGCAGTCCAAGGGACTCTCAAGAGTCTTCTCCAACACCACAGTTCAAAAGCATCAATTCTTCAGCACTCAGCCTTCTTCACAGTCCAATTCTCACATCCATACATGACCACAGGAAAAACCATAGCCTTGACTAGACAGACCTTTGTTGGCAAAGTAATGTCTCTGCTTTTGAATATGCTATCTAGGTTGGTCATAACTTTCCTTCCAAAGAGTAAGCGTCTTTTAATTTCATGGCTGCAGTCACCATCTGTAGTGATTTCGGAGCCCAGAAAAATAAAGTCTGACACTGTTTCCACTGTTTCCCCATCTATTTCCCATGAAGTGGTGGGACTGGATGCCATGATCTTCGTTTTCTGAATGTTGAGCTTTAAGCCAACTTTTTAACTCTCCACTTTCACTTTCATCAATAGGCTTTTTAGTTCCTCTTCACTTTCTGCCATAAGGGTGGTGTCATCTGCATATCTGAGGTTATTGATATTTCTCCTGGCAATCTTGATTCCAGCTTGTGTTTCTTCCAGTCCAGCATTTCTCATGATGTACTCTGCATATAAGTTAAATAAACAGGGTGACAATATACAGCCTTGACGTACTCCTTTTCCTATTTGGAACCAGTCTGTTGTTCCATGTCCAGTTCTAACTGTTGCTTCCTGACCTGCATACAAATTTCTCAAGAGGCAGATCAGGTGGTCTGGTATGCCCATCTCTTTCAGAATTTTCCACAGTTTATTGTGATCCACACAGTCAAAGGCTTTGGCATAGTCAATAAAGCAGAAATAGATGCTTCTCTGGAACTCTCTTGCTTTTTCCATAATCCAGCGGATGTTGGCAATTTGATCTGTGGTTCCTCTGCCTTTTCTAAAACCAGCTTGAACATCAGGAAGTTCATGGTTCACATATTGCTGAAGCCTGGCTTGGAGAATTTTGAGCATTACTAGCGTGTGAGATGAGTGCAGTTGTGCGGTAGTTTGAGCATTCTTTGGCATTGCCTTTCTTTGAGATTGGAATGAAAACTGACCTTTTCCAGTCCTGTGGCCACTGCTGAGTTTTCCAAATTTGCTGGCATGTTGAGTGCAGCACTTTCACAGCATCATCTTTCAGGATATATGTGCACCTATTTTGGGACTCTGTTCAATTCCTTATCTATTTGTATATTTTTATGCTAACTTCACAGTGTCCTAGTTACTATAGCTTTGTAGTTAGTCTTGAAATTTGATAGTGTGATATTTCCAAATTTGAAAAAATTTCATGTTTTTCAAGCCTGAGCTTTTGTTGTACAAATTGAAAAGTTGATTCTAAAATATATGTGGAAAAGCAAAGGGCCTAGAATAAGCAAAATAAAGAACTACAGGATAGTCAAGACTTAATATATAGGTATAGTAATCAAGACAATGTGGTATTGGCATAAGGGCAGACATATAGATCGAGAGAATATAATCAAGAGTTAAGAAATAGATCCACATTTATATGGCCAGTTGATTTTAACAAAGGTGCAAAGATAACTCACCTGGAGATAGGATAGTTTTATTTTTACAAATGATGCTGGAACAATGGGACATTCCTATACAAAATAAATAAAAAATAAAGCACCTCAATCCTTACCTTGAAGTATATAGAAAAATTAACTCAAAATGGATTATAGAACTAAATGTAAGAAACTTGGAAGAAGAATCTCTGTGACCCTTGAGTAGGCAAAGATTCTTTATATAGGGTGGGAAAAGCATGAACCATTTAGGAAGAAAAAAAGATTGGGTTTCATCAAAATGAAAATCTTCTATTCTTTCAAAGACACTGTTAAGAAAATGAAAATAAAAGCCACAGACTAGAATAAAGAAGCAACAATGTATAGTCAAAGACTTGCGAATGTTCACAGCATCTTTATTCATAATAGCTCAAATCCGGAAACAACTCAAATGTCTGTCAACAGATAAACGATAGTCACTAAAATACAACTTGGCAATAAAAGAGAATAAAGGGCTGTTATATACAGGAACATGAATGAAATTCAAAAACATTATGTTGACTGAATGAAGTCAGACCTGGAAGAGTGCAGTATTCATATTCCACTTATGTGAAGACCAAACAAGCAAAACAGGTAACCTGCAGTTGCCTGTGATGGATTTGAAGAGGGCACACAGACACTCTCTGGGGTTTTGACATGTTCTATACCTCTTTTTAAGATTACTTATTTACTTAATATTTTTTTGGCTGCACTGGGTCTTCATTGCTGCAAGCAGGCTTTCTTTAGTTGTGGTGAGGGCTTCCCTGGTGGCTCAGACGGTAAAGTGTCTGCCTGCAATGCAGGAGACCTGGGTTCGATCCCTGGGTCAGGAAGATCTCCTGGAGAAGGAAATGACAACCCACTCCAGTACTCTTGCCTGGAAAATCCCATGGACAAGAGAAGCCTGGTAGACTACAGCCCATGGTATTGCGAAGAGTCAGACATGACTGAGCGACTTCACTCACTTCTCTTGTTGCAGAGCTTGGGCTCTAGGCACGCTGGCTTCATTAGTTTCAGCTCTAGGGCTCTAGATCACAGGCTTAGTAGTTGTGGCGCATGGGCTTAGTTGCCTTATGGTATGTGGAATCTTCCCAGACCAGGGATCAAACCTGTGTACCCATTGGCAGGCAAATTCTTAACCACTGGACCATCAGTGAACTGCAAAATGTTCTATATCTTGATTGAGATGGTCGTTACAGGGTCCCATATATTCATTAAAACATTAAATCATGCATTTAAGATCTGTGTATTTCACTTTATGAAACTTTTGCCTCCAGCTTTTAACAAAAATAGGCCTATGTGGCATTCTAATTAGCCCCAATATCCATTCTCTTCTCCTTTCGTAACAGTAGATGTCTTATGCAATGACCTGATGCCTTAGGTAATTCTCATAAGGTACCTGAAAATTTTTAACAAGTTGCTCTGTAGGGGAAAAAAGTCCTGATCTGTAACATTTGCACATTTCTGTGATAGAAATACTTCCATCCAGGCTTATTTCAAACTATTCAGTTCAGTTCAGTTCAGTCTCTCAGTCGTGTCCAACTCTTTGCGACCCCATGAATTGCAGCACGCCAGGCCTCCCTGTCCATCATGGACTCCTGGAGTTTACCCAAACTCATGTCCATTGAGTCGGTGATGCCATCCAGCCATCTCATCCTCTGTCGTCCCCTTCTCCTCCTGCTCCCAATCCCTCCCAGCATCAGGGTCTTTTCCAATGAGTCAACTCTTTGCATGAGATGGCCAAAGTATTGGAGTTTCAGCTTCAACATCAGTCCTTCCAATGAATACCCAGGACTGATCTCCTTTAGTATGGACTGGTTGGATTTCCTTGCAGTCCAAGGGACTCTCAAGAGTCTTCTCCAACATCACAGTTCAAAAGCATCAATTCTTCGGTGCTCAGATTTCTTCACAGTCCAACTCTCACATCCATACATGACCACAGGAAAAACCATAGCCTTGACTAGATGAACCTTTGTTGGCAAAGTAATGTCTCTGCTTTTTTAATATGCTATCTAGGTTCGTCATAACTTTCCTTTCAAGGAGTAAGCATCTTTTAATTTCATGGCTTCAGTCACCATCTGCAGTGATTTTGGAGCCCCCCAAAATAAAGTCTGACACTGTTTCCACTGTTTCCCCATCTATTTCCCATGAAGTGATGGGACCAGATGCCATGATCTTCGTTTTCTGAATGTTGAGCTTTAAGCCAACTTTTTCACTCTCCTCTTTCACTTTCATCAAGAAGCTTTTTAGTTCCTCTTCACTTTCTGCCATAAGGGTGGTGTCATCTGCATATCTGAGGTTATTGATATTTCTTCTGGCAATCTCGATTCCGGCTTGTGCTTCTTCCAGCCCAGCGATTCTCATGATGTACTCTGCATATAAGTTAAGTAACATGACATTATTGAGTCTGGAGTTGGGAAGAGATGTGCACCATTATACAGAATTTCTACCATACAGCTACAGTAGACATAACCCCAAGAGCACAGGTAAATACAGTAAAATAATGCAAAAGTGATGGCTTTTGATTATTTATTACCTTTGTTTTTAATGTAATTTCTTTAACTGTAGGCTTTATACTTTAATTTTCAACAATAATAGTAATTTTAAACAACTAGCTCACAAAATTGCTGCAAATTAACTACTGGCTCTCGTGAACTGGTACAAGCCAGCTCCAGCACCCACTGGATCATTTCTCTAGAAGCAAATTCTGAGACAGGGATTCATGTTCAAACACTTAAGAGGGTTATTTTCAGGGGAAACCTGTATGAGTGTGAAGGAAGCAGGATAGGTAAGGGGAAAAAGTTTAGTAAGAAAGTGATGATAGGTGACGTCTATGCTTAGCATAATTCTGGGATCTGTGTTATACTAGAGAATTCTTCCAGTTTTAAGGCACAGGAGCTGGGCTTTTGTGCCCTAGTACCACTAAATCACTGGGCACACTGGAAGCCAGGATGACTGGAAGGATCAGAAGTAGGAATGCAACTCCTTGTCACCTCCTGTAATGAGACTCCATGTTCTCAAAGGTAAACCTCCTGAGAATGATGCAAGTGTGAGTTCTTAGTAGCTGTAACCAGAGCAGTTTGGGGATGGGTACACCAAACTGGTAAAATGGATCCTGAGTGATCTGGGTGGTCACCCACTTAAAAATTACCTTTGTCAGCTTCCCTTGAAGCCTAGGGGGACCATGTATCTAATTTATGTTTCATTAGCAATGGCAACCCACTCCAGTGCTCTTGCCTGGAAAAACCCATGGATGGAGGAGCCTGGTGGGCTGCAGTCCATGGGGTTGCTAAAAGTCGGACATGAATGAGCGACTTCACTTTCACTTTTCACTTTCATGTATTGGAGAAGGAAATGGCAACCCACTCCAGTGTTCTTGCCTGGAGAATCCCAGGGACGGGGGAGCCTGGTGGGCTGCTGTCTATGGGGTCGCACAGAGTCGAACATGACTGAAGCGACTTAGCAGCAGCAGCAGCAGATGTAAATAGAAGTAATGTGTGCTGTTGGAGGGATGTGCCTTTCAAAGGGACATGTGCAGGGAGCCAGCGGGAGGCACTCCGCCAATGGCAAAGGTCATGAGGAAGGAGGCTCGACATACACAAAGGCGGGATCGAGCCTCAGGAGTCCCCCTGGAAATTCTCGAGCATCTACCCCCATAACCAGAGCCTGCCTACTTTACTACTTTTGCTCTCACCTACACCTCTGACTTTACAGGGGACTGTCCCCCACCACCTCTTTTGGAGAAGGAGTTAACTTAGAGCTCCAGTTAATAATAATTCCTGGGTGTGATAGGAGTGTTTCAACCTACAAACTCCTCTGAAGGTTCTCTAGCCTGCCTGACAGGCTTGTCCGGCCACATGTGATTGCTCACAGCCTCCCAACCGTGAGAGGCATGAGATGCTTTAAACCTTCTAAAAACAGGTTCTTTAGAGAAGTTAAAAAACTATTAGTATAAGTATAGTGGGCTGATTAGAAATTGTATTGGTGAAGGGTTTTTCATTTGTTGAGCCAATGTTTACTGCTAAGTTTCCACATCCCCTGCCCTTATACACGTTAATGAATATATAGAAGAAATAAGTATTAAACTTTGATATTAATTACATTGGACCTTAGGCTAAGTAAATTCTTTCTTTAACTAAAACCCACTACACCCTCACCCTATAGGAATGTAACTTTATTTGGGTGGCATCTGTTTCAAAAATAATCACCCATGGAGAAATAAGTGTTCTGGTTGACTGACCACTGTCACAAGGAGAGGGTCATAAATTGTCAGCAGGCCCCCCTGGCCAGAAGATGATGTAACACCACTAAGACCTCTGTATACATTTGTATGAAGCACCTGACTTTAATAAAAGTCAGGACTGCTGTCCCCGCGTGACTTTTGTATAACATCTCAGTGTATAAAAACAGACTCTGGAAAATAAAGAATTGGGATCAGTTCCTCGAAATACTGGTCTCCCCATGTCTCCCTCTCTCTCAAACTCTGGCTGAGTCTCCATCTGGAGCGTGGAGCCAGCCATGCTTACTAATTATGCCTGGGCTTCTAAGATCCAACCGGGGAGGCCTCAGTGTCTCCTCTCCTTTGGGAGAACGGAAGGATGCCTGCGGCCTACGTAAGTGGTGCAAACTTCTTGTCTTGAAGTTTTATTGGTTTCCCGCGTAAACCAAGCTACTCAGCTTCTTTTCTCCACTGAATTTTCCTGCTGAGCTATCCTCATTCTATTACTCTTTATATCTCTAATTAATATTTAATTAAAGCCAGTGTATTCGCTGACGCCGTCCCCGCTTCGAATACCCTGGATCAGCCGGGGTGGACCTCGGCAGACATGGGCAGACTTTCTTGGCTCTTTCCCCTTCCCAAAGTGGAAGGTGAGGAAGATGGAGGTGCCATCTTGGATGCAGGTGTATGCCCATTTTAAGGGTGGCAGAAACTGACCTGGGTTGCCTATAGGTGGACGGGTATGAGAGAAGTAAACTTTGTTATTTTTGCCACTGTATCTTCAGATATCTCTGTTACCACATTTTAGCCTGTACCTTAACAAATAAAGTGAGCAAAGAAGAAATAACAGATATCTAAAATCATGACTGTGTAAACAATTTATAATTTTTAGTTTTTTTTTTTTTTAAGCAAGACAGGACTACCCAAAACAGAATGAGAGAATGTTCATGAAGAGCAAAGAGAACATGTTCATTACAGAAAAAATATAATTATTTGTACATAACCTGGTTGTCAGTATAGAAACCCATCAAAATCTACAAACTTTCCAAACTGATAAAGTAATTTGATAGAATTATTAAATAAAAGAATAACATAAAATTGCATTTCTGAAAGATGTGCATGACTTTATGGGAACATTTATGAAATTTTATTGAAAGATGTGAAGGAAGATCTAAATAGGAGAGATACCCCAGGTTCATGAATAGGAAAGGGTAATACCATGAATATGGCAGTTCTCCCCAAAATGGTCTTTAGATTTAATGCAATTCAAATAGAATGTTCAACAGTTTAAATAACTGTCAAACTTATTTTAAAACGTGTATGGAGTACCAAGAGTAGCCAAAACCCTAATGAAGAAGTTGAGGTAGGAGAATGCATTCTCTCATATGTTGATGCGCAAAAGCTCTGGTGGTCAAGAAACCATAGTACTGGCACAGAGATAAGTAAATTGAATGATGGAAGGACTGGAGAGGCCAGAAACAGACTCAGTATCTATGGACACGTATATATATATAAAAGAGGTGGCACTGTTGATGAATGGGGGCATAGTAGGCCACTCAGTACATAGTGTTAGGAGACATGGTTAAGTAGAAAAAAATGAAACTGAATTCCTGTCTCATGCTATGTATTTAATAACTACATGGATGAAAGACTAAACATGAGAAACAGAAGTTTAAAACTTTTAGAAGAAAATATAGGACAGTACCTTTAAAACCCCAGGGTGTGGAAGGCTTTTAAAAATAAGACCCCAGAAGCATAGATGATAAAGAAAAAGATGGTTACTTCTGACTGCATTATAGTTAAATAACTTTTGTTCATCAAAACATGTAATCAAGTGAAAAGACAAATCATGATTATGAATGATACTTGAAATACCCATTACTAACAAAGGATTCAGTTCAGTCACTCAGTTGTGTCTGACTCTTTGAGACCCCATGGAGTGCAGCACGCCAGACTTCCCTTTCCATCACCATCTCCTGGAGCTTGCTCAAACTCATGTCCATCGAGTCGGTGATGCCATCCAACCATGTCATCCTCTGTTGTCCTTTTCTCCTTCTGCCTTCAATCTTTACCAGCATCAGGGTCTTTTCCAATGAGTCGGTTCTTCGCATCAGGTGGCTGAAGTATTGGAGCTTCATCTTCAGCATCAGTCCTTCCAATGAATATTCAGGACTTATTTCCTTTAGGATGGACTGGTTGGATCTCCTTGCAGTGCAAGGGACTCTCAAGAGTCTTCTCCAACACCAACACTCCAACAAAAGATTAGGACGCATATAAAAAAACTAAACAGAAAGTACTTTAAAATCAGCTCAAATGTAAAACTGAGTAGATATTATGAGCAAACATTTTATAGAAAGAAGGCACAGATGACAAGTAAGGATATGAAAATACACTGAACTTCAGAAGTCTATCTTTCACTTCTAATGGATCTTTTGAAACTATGCATAATTTTGTAAATCATTGAAAAATATTGGTTCACTTTGTTATATAGAATTCCCAAATGTTGACACATTTCATTACATAATAAAAAATCACACTCACTCATGTTACCACTACTGTTGTCAGAAAAGTATTTAACTATTGGAAAGGTGTTGAACTCATGAGAGCAAATATAAATTTTCCGAAACTTTTCACCTCTAAGCTCAAATCTTATCATTGGCAACAAATACTGTCACTTGTTTTCTTAAAAGTTGCAGACTCTTTAAAAAAACTTTATTCTTGATCATATGTCTGCCAAATATGCAAGTCTAAATTACCACAATTTATTAGTCACTCTTTTAAGTAAAACTGATATCCCATGATAAAAGCTGATAAGTCAGCTTAACAGATGTACAGTTTGCTTGAGTGAACATCCTACTTTTTTTTCCCCAGAGCTTTATTGATGGGTAATTTACATAAAATGCAATTCATATATTTTAAGTGAACAATTAAATGTGTTTTGATATATATAAAAACTCTGAAACAGTCTCCACCATTCAGATAATGGAAATAATCCATTATTTTTAAACATTTCATCTTGGACCTATTTGCTGTTTGGTGTATTTCTGCTCTTTGGATTTTTTTTTTAATTTATTATTTTTTTTCAGGTTTCTGAAAACTTTTATTGAGGCATAATTTACATATCATAAAATTCACTCACTTTTAGTGTACAATTCAATGATTTTTTTTCCATTTATTTATTTATTTTATTTTTTAACTTTACAATATTGTATTGATTTTGCCATATATCAATATGAATCTGCCACAGGTATACACGTGTTCCCCATCCTGAACCCTCCTCCCTCCTCCCTCCCCTACCCTCCCTCTGGGTCGTCCCAGGGCACCAGCCCCAAGCATCCAGTATCATGCATCAAACCTGGACTGGCGACTCATTTCATATATGATATTATACATGTTTCAATGCCATTCTCCCAAATCATCCCACCCTCTCCCTCTCCCAAAGAGTCCAAAAAACTTTTTTATACAGCAGAAGTGCTTTGTGCATAATTGTCATTTCATCACCCCGAATCTTAAATAAATGTGGACCAAAAGGTCACTACTTAATAAAATTAGTCATTTTTACTTCCCCATCAAGGAAATTTGAAAAGTGAATCTGATTGATTGATTTCAGGAGTGGGATGTCACCCTTAACATTATGTTGCAATATGTAAAACTCTTACCTTGCTGAGGACTCATTCTGTGTCTTTCTCGCCCTGGCTAGCTTTGGAAAAGCAAGCTGCCATGAGTTCCACAACAGCAGAAAACAAATTCAGGCAACAACTGACTGAGCTTGGAAGGAAACTCTTCTCCAGTCGAGTCTCCCGGTGGATGAGAACCTGGCCCTGGCTGACACCTTGACTGCAGCCTTACAGAAGACCCAGGTAAACTGTGCCTGGACTCCTGGCCCACAGGAACTGTAAGATAGTAAATGTGTAGTAAATGTGTTTTAAGCCACTGAATTTGTATTTGTTACAGAACAGAGAAAACTAATACAGAGGCCATTCCAGTATTTGATCAATCCTCTAACTTCTATATAATGAAGTTTATGACTGTTCCAGTGATCCTTTAACCATGTACCTACTTGGCACCTTCCTGATCAAAAAGCAGGCCCCTGTATGTCAGGTGATGTTACTCAGGATTCCATGATGGCAAGTTACATGTTTCTTGAGTCCACTGAGAGTGGTGTCAGCAAAGGCATTATCAGCAGGCAATGCTGGCTATATAAAGAATGTACATGTGTATATGTAACTACTCAATGAGGTTCTAGTGCCACAGCTGTCTCTTTTCAGCTGGCACTAAGATTTTGAGCCCATCTGTGAACCAGGCCCAGGTTTTTTCTTCTTTCATCAATTGGTCATAGGATCCTGCCTATCAGGCTATGAGTGTGAACTGATGGAGAAGCTTCAGTTCAATACAGATAAGTGCCATGATGGGGGATGGTGGTGTCTACGCCTTTTCTTTGCACAGCTTACTTGTGTCTTCAGGACCTGCCATGATCTAATCCCAAATATATGGCTTCCAATGAGTGGTGAATTTGCTTTTTCTAACTGAGTTTATGACTTAATTTGGCTAAATATTCACCTTATGATAGGAGGCACTGGTCTCTTAGTCACATAATGTCCTGTGGTCTGGTATTTAGTTTCTTTTTAGGATTCAGTAGTGTGCCAGAAGTTGCTTTTCAAAGAATATAGTTTCTTTGCAGCAGAGTGTGTGGTCTTGCTTCAGAACTGTAGGGATCTATACAGTGACTCTCTAATTAGGACATAGCAAAGACTTCTTACAAGCATTTTAATTCACCACAGCAAACTCTAGCACCATAGGATTTGCCAGGTCATATAGACCAATACTTTGGCCACTTGATGTGAAGAACTCACTGGAAAAGATCCTGATGCTGCGCAAGATTGAAGACAGGAGGAGAAGGGGACGGCAGAGGATGAGATGGTTGGATGGCATCACCGACTCAATGGACATGAGTTTGAGCAAACTCCGGGAGTTGGTGATGGATTGGGAAGCCTTGCGTCCATGGGGTCGCAAAGAGTCGGACATGACTGAGCGACTGAACCGATAGACCAAGTGGGGCTTCCAAGGTGGTGCTGGTAGGAAAGAACCCTCTTGCCAATGCAGGAGACATAAGAGATGTGGGTTTGATCCCTGGGTTGGGAAAATCCCCTGAAGGAGGGCATGGCAACGCACTCCATTATTCTTGCCCGGAGAATCCCGTGGCCAGAGGAGCCTGGCGGGCTGCAGTCCGTCAGCTCGCAAAGAGTCGGACACAACTGAAGCGACTGAGCACAGCACAGCACAGCACGACGTGGCTGCTTCTATCACAGTCTGACTTTGCCTCTCTCTTTTTTTAAAAAAACTATTGAGTTCTCTTCCTAGTGATTTAAAAGAATTATTTCATTTCTTTATTTTCAGCTGTCTGAGCAGTCTCCATTGCCATGTGGGCTTTTCTCTAGCTGTGGCGAGCAGGAGCCACTCTCTAGTCCCAGTGCATAGGTTTTCCATTGCAGCGGCTTCTCTGGTCGCAGGGCGTGGGCTCTACGACTCCCAGTTTAGTAGTTACGGCATGTGGGCTCAGCAGCTGCAGCTTCCAGGCTCCAGAGCACAGACTCAGTAGTTGAGACACACATCTTGGTTACTCACGTCATTCGAGATCTTCCCAGATCAGGGATCAATCCCATGTCTCCTACATGGGCAGGCAGACTCTTTACCACTGAGTCACTAAGGAAGCCCCTGATTTTGTCTCTTGACAGGAGGAGCTGCAAAGCATTGTGGCCACTTTTATGTATGCAATCTAGGTTAATCTTTTCTCCAGAGTTTTAAATTTTATCACATTCTTTTTGCCATGTAAGGTAATATAGTCACAAGTTCCAGTGATTAGAATGGGAATTTCTCTGGGAAGCCATTATTCTATTACAAGGTTGTTTCCAGATGTTGGCTACCATGAATTTAGCCACTATAAACATTTGTCGAAGTATTTGTGTGTTTGTGCCTGTACGAGTGTGTATGTAAATCTTTATTTCACTGGGATAAATGCCCAGGAGTGCAATTACTGAGTCATATGGTAATTGCACATTCTGTTTTATAAGAAACTGCAGATCTGTTTCCCAAAGTGGCTGTAATATTTTACATTCCTACCACGGTGTATGAGTGGTCCTGCATATCTGCATCTGTGTCAGTATTTGGTGTTGTCACAATTTTCAAAGTTTAGCCAGTCTATTAGATGTGTAGTGATATCTCACCGTGATTTTAATTTGCATTTTACCAATGGTTCTTTTCATGTGGATGTAGATTTTTAAAAAGATATCAGTATCATGCCTAACTCAGTGTTGCTAACGTTCAGTGCAGCGTTTATATTGAGGAATTTAAATTTTCACTGCCAACAAGAAGGGGAGGGAAATGCCAGGAAAGGCCTAATCCAGCCCTACAGGGAGTGATGGACGCATCTCTGTGCGGCAGTGGCGTGGCTGTCACTCTCTGTGGCCAGGGACCTTGGCCAGGGGATGTCAGGCATCTGGGAGTCACTCATTAATGAGTCCGCTCAGAGCTGGGGAAGAGAAAGGACTCGCCTGAGTCACAACTCCGTGGCGCTGCCTGGCCCAGGCCCCGCCCCTCTGATGACCCCATAGGTGGGGGCGGGATGGGGCGGGGCGGGGCGGGGCGGGTTGCCCCCACGACAGAGCCATTTCCCCACCATCAGGAGGGCAGGCGTGCAGCCGCCGCGAGGGGGCGCCGCAGAGCCTGGAGGCGACTACCAGAGGTGCCATGGCGTCTCCAGGTGTCCTCCAGAGCGGCAGCGGCTCCCTGGGCCTCCTAGTCTGGCTCCTGGCCCTTCAACCTTGGCTCAGTGAGGCCCTGGTGGGTGGGGAGGGGGCGCAGGGCAGGTCAGCTCTGCCCTCACCCTCTCCACCTACCTTGGGGGGTGGTCGCGAGGACCCCGGAGCACGCCATTGGAAGCTGCCTCCTTCGGGAGCCCCGGGAACTTCCGGGGCCCCTGAATCCCGTATGACTTCGGTAGCCCCCAATTTGGTGGCGTTTACCTTAAATGACTCTGATTCATACAAGGCTATGACACCCCCACAGGCACCAGGAGAGACCCCAAAACCCCTCTTTCCTTCAGGTGATGTTTCCTGGCCAAGCCCTGTGGCAGAGAACTAGCCTGGGGTGAGGGGCAGGTGCCCCTGCTCTGGGGGAGGAGACTCTCAGGAGGCACAAGTTTTCCCTGGGCCATCTGAGCAGACCCAACTCTGCCCCTGAGATCTGAGAGGACATGGCCATTCTCTAAGGAGTCTTAGGGGAACACAGGCCTGGCCTGGGGCTTGGAGGGGACATGGCATTGTTTTGAGGGTTCTGAGACTTCTGAGGCTCATCGGGCTCTGGTGGCAGTGGTGTCAATGGCTTCACTTTCAGTCCTCTCCCTTCATTGACCTGCTCTAGCGTGTGGCCATCGGACTTCGAGGATAGTTGGTGGAAGGCCGGCCGCAGAGAAGAAGTGGCCGTGGCAGGTCAGCCTGCAGGTCAATCAAAAACACATATGCGGAGGCTCCCTCATTGGCAGTCGGTGGGTGTTGACCGCGGCCCATTGCATATTTGGGTGAGTTTTGGGGGCTCTGGGCTTTTGGCTTCAGGTTAGAGCCAGTCCTAACCCCTTCCTGAGCTTCCTCTTCCTCATCTAAAATCAAGGGTCACAGTCCCTGACTATAGCTCTTCAGGCTATAGTCAGAGGTAGGTAATGTCAGGGCCCTTGATAGGCTGGAAAGTCAAAACCCCAAATCAGGTTCAGAGCTCCTTTTTTTTTTTTAAAAAAAAAAAACCTTGTGTGGATTAGCCTTCAAGTCAAGTGGCAAGACGTGGGGAGAGATGCCAGTTGGGAAAAAATATATGTGCAAAGACTTGCAAGAGGAAATATTTAAGGGGAATGGACTGTAGCTGATCAATTTGGCTTTACTTTCAGAGGTTTCAAACTTCAATGAGCATGGGTACACACCCATAGAACTTGTTAAAACAATAACTGTGTGTCTCCATCCCCTGATTCAGTAGGTCAGGAGTGGGACCTGAGAATTTGTGTTTCTACCAAGCCCCCATGTGAGGTCAATGCTGCTCATCTGGGGACCAGACTTTGAGAACCTCTTGATCAGGGATCTGGGAAGGGATGTGGTCTGGAGGGAGGGAGGTGACTGATGAGCGGCTTTGGAGATAGGACGAGGCTGGGAGCCTAGAAGATGTGGAAGGGGAGTGTAGAGCTTCCAGGATCTCTCTGCAGCCATGTGGAATACACAGTGAAGATGGGAATCACACAGTTGCAGCAAACCTCCACAATGGCAGTCACGGTGCCAGTCCAAGACATCGTTATCCACAAACATTTCAATCCTATCGGAATAATCGAAAATGACATTGCCCTTGCTCTGCTCGCCTTCCCTGTGAATTTCTCTGCGAGCATCCAACCCGTGTGCCTCCCTGAAAAGGCTTTCATGGTCCAAGCTGGTACAGAGTGCTGGGTGACTGGATGGGGAAAAGTAAAGGAAGAAGGTGAGACTTTGAAGCAAGATGGCAGCAAACTTGGGCTGGGGAAGGGGCTGCCTGGTGCCCAGGTGTGGGCCTCCAAACTAAAGGGAGAGACAGGCAATTTTCTAGCAAGTAGGTAAGGGAGGAGGGTGGAGAAGATGTTGGCGGGAGTCATTTGATGGTGTTACAAATTTTTGTTAGTATGTCAGGACCTGGGGGCTTGAGCGACAAGCAAAGTGGGTTCTCTCCAGGGTGGATTATTAAACTCAGGGGATGTCTGTCTGCTAATCTGAGCTGTCCCAACTGGAAGTACTGGTCTTGGTGGACAGGGAGCTTCCTGTGACTGAGAAGAGGCCATTGAATGCCTCTGGAAGAAACTGTAGAGACTTCTATCCCTGGGGAGAGGGTGGGTTTGGTACTCTTGGGGTACTATGTGTCTTGAGAGTCTGATCCTGCTCTAAACTAAAAATACTTTACTGATGGATAGGACACCTGTTGCATATTTAGTTTTAATTTCTCAGGTTGCCTCTATTAGTTCTTCTCTACCTGTCTTGGTTTGGATTCTTTACCACTCTCGCCATATCAGCGCTGGGCCTCATGTCCTGTAGTGTCAAACAGGAACAATATCCACTGCCCCTACAAGGGTGTCTGTATGTGAACACATTGTATTGAGACCCAGAGTGGGTACCGGGGGCACCTGTCTTGTCCCACTAGGCAGATCTAAACTACTAAATTCTCTCTACAGACGTACCACAAGCTTCTACACAAGAGCTTCAGGAGGCTGAGCTAAACATTCTTCGCTATGAGACTTGTAATGAGGTGCTCAGCGAAAAGTTGGAAAGTCAGTTTGATGTGGTCAAGGAGGGGACTGTCTGCGCTATCAGCTCCAAAGGAAAGGATGCCTGCCAGGTGAGTTCATGGGCCCTTTGCTGCCTTTGCATTTTAGCTGTCCTCCCAGATGTGCCTCATCCACAGGCGGTAGGACCTACATGATCTGGCAGTGCCTGTGTCACCTGTCTTCAAGTTGAGGGTTTAAGGGGACAAGCCACCAAGGCTCTCCTGGGCTGGTCTGACCTGATGCTTCAGGAGAGAGGTCCTGATGCTGCCTAGAGGGAGACAGGGGAGGAGGGGAGAGTCAGGCATGAAATACCAGTAATACAAGTCATGTGTTATAGCCTCTTCTAAGTGACAGGCAATATAAACAGGTAAGGATTTTATTCATTACTAATATCTCAGAGTACATACATTTCCTTTGAGAATATTCAGTTTTTGGTATAGACTGTATTGATGACATACACAATTTGGGTAAATGTTATCAATTCTCAGATCTCATACACATGGAAACCTAGGGCTGCTGGAGCCCTAGTGGTGCCTGGGGAGCCCCATGCACGTCCATCTTCCCACCTTGCATGGCTACTAGGCTGTTATGACGTTGTCCCTCTTCCATCACTGTGTTTGTTTCTTTATCTTTATCTAGGGAGATTCTGGGGGTCCCCTGGTCTGTGAATTTAATAATTCATGGGTCCAAGTGGGAATTGTGAGCTGGGGCATTGGCTGTGGTCGCAGCGGGTATCCAGGAGTTTACACAGAAGTGAGTTTCTACAAGGATTGGCTCATTGCTAGAGTGAGTAAGACCTCTCATACAGGTTCAACGGGCTACTTCAGCCTGACTCTGTGTCTGGTGCTGCCTTGGAGCATCCTGCTGACCCCGTGATCACCCTGGTCACGTTTCTTCCAGTTTCTGAGTCTTGGACTAGCACTGCCTCTGACCTCTGACTCCTACTCAATGCCCTATCCTCAGTTTAATTTGGAATCCACTGACCATGTGGAGGTCCACGTGACTGAGAAATGGAAGCAAGAAACCCTGAGAGTTTTCCAGCCTGCTGCTCCAGGAACCTATCGCATCTACACCTACACCATGGCCGCATTTTGCTGCTGGGAAGGAGTGGCTGAAACAATCCCAGCTGGATGGAGAGTGACCTGCGGTGATGCCTCAGGGTGCTTCACCCACATCTTGCAGAACGTCTTCACATCATCCCTGGCAGCAGCATTATCTGACACTTTATCGTATCAGTGCACATGGTGATTGTTGGGAGAGAGTGAGGCCTCAGCACGTACGCATGTGACTCAGTTGTCTGGGTTGGCCAAAGGTCCCCTGCTTCCCGACGTGGATCCATCTGTGAGGGTCCAGCCTCTGCCACACAAGCCTTCCTGGGGCAGCTCAGTCTTGGAACCCCCCTTCCCAGTGCTCCAGTGGCCACATCCAGGCTCACCCCAAGTTGTGTTGAGACATTAAGGAGTGTGGAGATTTCTGATGTCAACTCAATAAATGCTTAGAAAGTCTCTTATGTGTTGTGAATCTCTGTTCTTCTGAAGGTTGTGGGGTTGCATATAACATGCTGTAGAGAACTAGTTTCCCACTGAGCTGAGGGACATTTCATGGTGTCCATTACTCTCTAGAAGGTGGGAGATGAGGAGCCTGTCTACCTGGATGGAAGCCTGCTGGTGTCTTAGGCAGTGGGTCCAGGGCCTCTTCTAGGCATTAGTGCTCCTCTTGTAGGTGTCAGCATCACTCCAAGCGGGGCTGTTGGAACTGAGTTTGCATGGGAGCCTGGAGGCAGGAGGGCGGAGATGAGGGCGTGACGCACTCACACAGCCTTGTACCTCTCGTGCCGCCCCGTAAGGGACATGCCTGGAGGAGACCCAAAGAGCTGAGTTTTCACGGGGTTAGGATGGAGGGTCTGGCTCTGTGTGTGTGTGTGGCTTCTCAATCAGCAGGCCTAGGGTCCCATAGTCACCTGGACTGGCTGCTGATCTTTTCCCAGGCTCTGTGTCCTGTCCACCCATCCTTCCTTGGTCTGTGTTCAAGCTTCCAGATATAAGTGGACCTCAGCGGAACCATGGGCTTCCCAGGTGGCTCACTGTTAAAGAATCCGCCTGCCAGTGCAGGAGCCGCAGGTTAGATCATGGGTTGGGAAGATTCCCCTGGAGTAGGAAATGGCAACCCAGTCCAGTATTCTTGCCTGGGAAATCCCATGGACAGAGGAGCCTGGCAGCTACAGTCCATGGGGTCACAAAGAGTCCGACAAGAGTGAGCACACACAGATAACATTCTAGTACAGTTATTTACAGAAATGAACAGTCGTGCGGACTTGAAGGCTTGAGTCTGTGTGTTCCACACCATTCTCACCTGCAGCCTTCTTTCAGAACAAGCTCCCCTGCTCTGTCCAGTGATGTTCTGTGGCTGGAAATGTTAGTACGGCTCCTCATTTCTCGTTCTCTGCCTCCACTATGAGCACTGAGTCCTCCCCAGAGTGTCTCCTGTGGACGACCCTGGGCCGTGAAATGTGCTTTCTCCTGGGCTCCCCTGACTCTGGTGGCCCTGGGCAGGTTCCCTACTTTGCTTTCCTCTTGGTGGCATTTTGTGCCCAAGCTTAAGAGACTGTGTCTTCCCGCTTCCAGCTCCAGGTTTCAGATAGAGCAATTTCAGGAACTGTTTGGTGAGCGAGTGAGTGAATGGAAAGTGAATACTGATGTCTCCTATGTCACCTTACTCCTTTCTCTCAGGGCCTCTCAGCTCACTGCTCTGCCCTCCTTTTCCTGCCCAGGTTGTCTTGTCAAAGAGGGAAAATCCCACATGGGAAGCCGATGTTCCAGCCCCTGCTGGAGGAGAATCCCAAGCCCTGGGGAGGCTACAGCCTCAGTGTGGGTGCACTTTGTTTGCTGGCAGCAGAATGTTCTTCCTGTGGTGGGCGAGGGATTTCAGTTCAAGTAACTCAGATGTTGAGCATCAGCCTCTAGGTCCTAGAAACGCCAGGCATGGCCTCTCAGAAACGAGAGCGGCAGCCTCCAGTGTAATGGCAGCCATTTTTGCCCTTTCTGGCAAATATACAGACTTTCTGTTGTGATTAGGAACTAGGCTCTGAGCAGGAATAAGATGTGGGGCTCAGGTGGGAGGGAAGAGGTGGTCATTAGGATGACCCTTAGGTCTGGGCTTGGTGGCTTGATGGAACCACCCTCTGAAAGAGCTAGCTAACAGGGAGAGGAGGAGATTGACAGGTAGGAAGTGAGTTCTAGTGAAAATATTGGACTTCAAAAGACAAGGACACAAAACCCAATAGAAAATGCTGCAGGCTTCCAGTCATCAGGAGTAGTGAGGCATACCGATGTGAGTTTCTAATGCCCAAATTGTGGTGTGAAATAGTGATTTTCTACCCACAGAAGCCAGGGATTCTTGGAGAAATGGCTTGAGTAGTATCCAGGAGTGGGCCAGGAAATGTATGAATTCACCCTGAAATATCCTGTCACACCAGATGGTGAGCAAGGTCTCCAGATGACAAGGATCCTAGGATCATGTCCAAAGGACTCAGGAGCTCAGTAGTGAAGTGTGGCATTTCTGCTAAGTCACACGTGTTCTCCAGCATCTGTGAATACAGTCATAGCTCCCTCACGGGCAAGCGCTACACTCAATTCACTCAAGATGCCACCCTTTCACAGCAGGTAGCCCATGTTAAATGTGTGTCTGTCAAGCAGGAATGTGAAGGCCCAGCCTCCTTGCCTCCTTTTAGGACAACTTGGGAAGGGCTTCTTGAGGATCAGCTGAGACCTCAGTTGCAACCCCATGACTGCTAAGCTTCTCTTATTGCCCAGCTCTGCCTCACCTGCTCCCTTCCAGGTGTGAATCTTCCCCAGAGCACTCCTCAACAAACCCTGGCATACAGATCTGTCTCAAAGTGTGTTTCCAGGGACTGATCTAGGACCCTTGGCCCAGCCAAGGTAGGACAATCTGACTTTCGGTAAGTGCGTCAGTTACCTATTGGTGGGTGACAAAGCACCCTAAGCACTCATGGTAAAATCGTCAGGTTTTGTGGTGATATATTCTGTGAAGCAGCTCTGAGCACTGAATTTGCCAACTCTGAAGAGTTGCTTCTCAGGCAAATGCAGGATTAGACTCCTGGGAACCTCTGATCACAGCATTTTCACTAAGTGATAAAAAGGCAATCTTTTTTTATGTTTCTTTTTGCTTAAAAGCACTTTATTTAATACACTCTGTTGATTCAGTGCCATTGAACTCGTGGCCAACAGCAGTGTAGTTCCTACCTGTGTGGAGGTGACCTAACCCATCTGTTTTCTCTGCAGTGTGCATCCCAGGCTGGAGCCCTCAGGAGTGCTAGACAGCACTCCAGCATAATGGGTGGAGCCTTTTAAAAGAGGGAAATCACCAGCCAACAGCACAGAAATGCAAAAATATGGCACTGAGTGGACTCGGAGTAGGACGTCTGTTTATAATATGAGAGCTGAAACAAGAAAGCCCAGCAACGCCTTTGGTGACTTCAACTAAGCACATTACTTCCACTGCATCCGCTACAAAATGTCCCGTCATTTTCATTTTTTTCCTCTTATTTTTTTGTTTTGAGAAATTTTCTGATATTGTACTTTGATCTTCTTGTCTTCATGTTTCTTCGTTTGATGTTCATTGAGCTTTTTAGATCTCTGGAGTTACAGCTTTTATCATATTTGAAGAGTATTTGCTATTTTTTCTTACAATATTTTTGTCTCTCTGTCTGAAACACTTTGGAAGTTCCGTGACCCGTGTATTAGTTCCCAGCTCACAGTGCTGTTTCTTTATGCTTTCTTACTGGTGTTTCATGTGTGGTTTTGTTTTTTTTTAAATTGTCATGCCTCTGAGTTTGTTAATGGCTTTTTCTAGATGTTTATTGTGGTGTTAATCCCACCCTACTGTATGTTTTTCATCTCACACATGCCGGGTTTTATATCTAGAGTTTGCTTGGCATCCTTTTCCATCTTTAGCATGTCTACCTAAAGTCTGCGTGTGTATGTAGGACACAGTCCGAGTGGCTGTTTCACTAGTCTTGCCTGTGCATTTAATGTTTGTGTCCGTTCTGGGTTTGTTGTGATTGATTGACTGTTGCCTTGATGGGTTGTATTTTCTTGTTCCTCGAGTGGGGAGTATTAGGTGATCAGATACCAGACATTGTGACCTTTCCCTGGTGTCTGATACTTTACCAGAAATATTCTTGGGCTTTATTTTGGGGTGCAGTTAAATTCCTTTGACACTCTCCCCACTGTCTGTCTGCAGCCCTGCCTTGGGCAGTCAGCAGGGCAGTAGTAGGCTCACCCCCTCACTCAGCAGTCCGTCCTTTGTGGCCTGGTGTACAGTGTCTTGAAAAGGGTTGTTTCATATTTTTGTCTTTTTTTGGCTTTTTGAGGCAGGAAGGGCAGTGCCCATTGTTCTCTCTTGGCCATAGGAGCGTTCACAGAGGCATTTAGTAGTATTCTTTAAGGATTAAACATGTGCCTAAGTTGCTTCCCTTTTTTCATTTTGTAATATGTTTTTTCTCTTGTTTTCTAAAACGTTCTCTCTTATTAAGCTTTTCAAAGGACAGAGTTCAGATTGTGTCAATCCTCTCTTTAATTTTTCTCTATTTTATTTTTTCCTGTTCCTGTTTTTCATTATTTCCTCCTTTCTCCCAAACTTTCTCACTGAGTTTACTCTATGGTTTTTTCCCCATTTTTAGTTGAGTTAGCTCATTTGTTATCAGTTGTCTTTGTTTTCTGATGTAGTCACAGCTATAAATTCCTTTCTGGGACTACTACTATGGCTGTATCACATGCAATTTCATAGGTAATGCTTTCCGTGGTATTGATCCTCAAAATGTCAAATTTCCCTCATGATTTCCTAATTTTTTAAAAATAATTTCCTAATTTTAAAAGGAGGATCATTATCTAGAGTTTTGGCTTTTTTTCAGGAAGAGTTTTTTTTTTTTTTTTCAAGTTGATTTTCATGTTATTGATGTGTGGCTCATGAACAGAATCAACACATTGATTCCTTGAGATTACTGATTTTCTTGAGGGCCTTGATTCTGAAAGTTCTCTATGTGTTCAATAAGAGTGAGTGTTCTCTGTTGGTAGTTGTAAAATTCATCATAGTGCAGTTAGGTCTAGGTGATGAGTTGTGAGAGTGAAATAGTCTATATATTTGCTTAATTTTGCCTATGTAAATTATCAGCTTCCCAAGAGTAGTATGTAAGAAGCCCCAGTTCCCATAAGTTGGTCTCATTTGCTTTACCTTTTAAAGGCTTGTCGTTGCATCCCCTTCTTCATGTCTTGTTCTTACTGTAATTCCCATTGTCCCTTATACAACCTTTGCCTGAAATGCTTCATCTAATTACCCAATTGTTACTCCTAGCTTTTTTGGGTTTTTTTGCACCAGTGTGACCTGGCATTTCCCTTTCTATTCCTTTATTTTCCATGTGTCTGTATCTCTTTGTATAAATTTGTCTCTTCAAAGAGTCTCATTTCTGGACCTTGCATTTTCCTCCAATATGAAAGTCCTTTTGTTGTTTGGTATGTTTTACTCATTCACATGTACTGCAGACGGTACTATATGCAGACTCAAAACTGCTGTTTTCCCCTGTATTTCCTATTTACCATACTTTCTTCTTCTTTTTTTAAAAAATTCTTTAAATCATTCATTGGGCAGGTTGCTTTTCTTTCCTTTTTTAAAGGGTTCCTGTGGTTATATCACGCTGAGGGATAGAATCCAGACTATCTCTAAGGCGAAGGACTTAATTATATGTTCAAGGGTCTTAAGAACACTGGCTAGAATATGTCTTTGTTGAATAACCTGGAGGGGAAGATCTTGGAGGAGCCTGTTTGGGATTCGTCCGCGGTCTGGTCGTGTGATCCCGCCAACAGGAGGGCAGGCGCGGAGCCTCCGCGAGGGGGCGCTGCAGAGTGCAGAGGCGAGCAGAAGTGCGCATGGCGGCCCCAGGTGTCCCCCGCTGTGGCGGCGGCTCCTTGGGCCTCCTGGTCTGGCTCCTTGCCTTTCAGCCACTTCTCAGTGAGGCCCGGGCGGGCAGGAATGAGAGGAGACTGGTCTTGGGCTCCTCGTCGGGGGGTGGGGGTGGGTCATGGGATTTGGCGGGTGGGTCGTGGGGGATGGGAGGTGGGGTTTGAGGGTGAGCAGGCTGCCATGCCAATGGCCCAGTGGTGTGTGGGGTGCATTCTGGTCAGCTCCTCTTCCCACTGTTCTTTCATCTTCCCCAGGTGAGGGTGATGGACCCAAGGAGGCTTCTACAATGAGCCCCACATTGCAGGGGACCCCCTCAACTTCAGGATACCCGACATCCGTGAATGTTTCAGCACACCCTGTGTCTCCTGTGCCTCCCATAACTCCAGTGGGAGAGACTTTGAAACCTGCACAGACTCCCGCTTTTGAACCGCTGCCTCCTCAAGGTACTGCGTCTGTGCGGGACGGCATAGGCCTGCCTGGAATCCCCTGAGGCATACTGCCTGGCTGATGGGGGTGCTGAAGGGTCAGGCTGTCCTGGCGGAATTGAGCGGGGTGGGCGTGGTGTCGCTGATGTTAGAGGAGGCGCTGGTAGTTGGGGTGGAGGAGGCGGGTGTGGTGGGCGTGGTGAGGGTATTAGGAGGGAGGCAGCAGCGTCACCTCCGGTCCTTTGTACCGAGCACAGGAACATGTGGCCATCGGGTTATGCGGATAGTTGGTGGAGTGCCATCCCCTGAGAGACAGTGGCCCTGGCAGGTGAGCCTGCAGATCAACAATGTCCACAAATGTGGAGGCTCCCTCATTGCGCCACGTTGGGTACTGACGTCAGCTCACTGTGTAAGAGGGTAAGTTTTGGGGCGGTGGGCTTGGGCTGCGGGTCAGGCTGCCTGACAAGAAGCCAGGCCTGCCTCCTACCTGAGCCCCTACCCGATCTGTCCATTCTTTACCTTAAAATGAGGTCACAGCCCCGAGTTTGTATTCACTCTGAGTGAAACACGAGTCTTGTATTTCTACCAAGATCCTGGGTGCTGTTCTGTGCTCCTGGGACCTCACTTGGAGAATCACTGACTCCAGTGGTTTGGGATGAGGAGGGGATGTTGTTTAGAGGGAGGAAAGGCTGATGGCTGGTAGGAGATGGGAACAGGCTGGGAAGAACCTGGAAGGGGTGGAGGGGAGTGTAGCCCCGCCAGAATCTCTGTGAGGGGCATGTTGTCTTCCCACAGCCATGAGGAATATACAGTGCGCCTAGGAGACACATTGTTACAATCAAATTCCCAAAATGCAGTGGTCATTCCAGTTCAAGACATCATTTGCTATAACTACTATAATTATCAGACTATGAGGCATGACATTGCCCTTGTTCTGCTGGCCCTCTCTGTGAATTATTCTGCGTACATCCAGCCAGTGTGCCTTCCTGGAAAGGATTTTGAAGTGAAAGCTGGGACAGTGTGCTGGGCGACTGGATGGGGCCGAACTTTACAATTTGGTGAGACTGGCTGGCAGGATCTGAGGGGGGATGTCTGATGCCCTGGGGTTGGCCTGCAGGCTGAAGGGAACCCGTGGGCACTACCTGACCCAGAGTCTGTGACCCTGCCCTGTACAGACACCTGTCACTGCTACTGCGGATACCCAGAGTGACGACACTTGCTTTTGTATCAGGCCTTGTAAGAAGCCTTGTCTTTGTGTTGATCTGTCCCTCCTTCTGACTTGGCTTTGCTTCTTACCTCGTCTGCTCCCCATGTCAGCCGTTGGCCTCAGGTCCTTCTGTGTCAAATGGGACAAAACCCACTGTCCTTCCTTCTCTAAGAGGGAAAGACTGTGAATGCCCTGATCAAGACCCACCGTGGGATCTGGGGGACCCTGTCATGTTCTACTCATGCAGATCCACTTATTACTGAATGTCTCTCTGTAGGGCCGTCACATGTACCCACTCTTCAGGAGACTAAGCAAGTCATTCTTCACTACACGACATGTAATAGGATGGTCAAGAAACAGGAAAAACCATTTCCCAAGGTAGTTCGTAAAGGAATGGTCTGTGGTTATCATGAGAAGAGTGGAGGCCCCTGCAAGGTGAGTTGATGGTCCCTCGCCATCTCTGTATTGAGGCTGTGCAGTTTCCTCATCCCCAGCAGCAGGGCCTGAGTTATTTCTCACCACTTCTTTCAGCCTTTACTTAAGGAGATTACCTGGGGAACCCCTCAAGACACCTCTAGCATGCCTGGCCTGTTCCTCCAATAGGGAGCAGCCCTCCCATCCTGGGGGTGCTGCCAGGGTGTGGTGAAGTTGGGGGTGATGATGATAATCACGTAGTTCCTATAACTGATTTCTTTCTGTAGTCACTTCATGTGCCAGTGTGAGCACTCACCCACATTAGCTCAGTCTCCCAGCTCACAACCCTGCCACCTGGACATTATACATCTTATTATACAGATGTGGGCCCTCCAGAGACAGAAGTTCCAGGTCCCCTTGGGAGTGCCTGTAGGAATCCTGGGCCCACAGCCTCCCCTCTGCCCCAAGCAGCCTTCCTGAGCAGGGGACAGGGGACAGGTCTCAGAGGATGAGTGTTTGGATTCTGGCAAGAGGAGAACATCACCTGTGGGAGAGGGAGCAGTGAGTCTGAGACTCAAGGTCTGAAGCACCGGTCATGTTTAGGGAATGGGTTTCCAGTCTGGAGCAATGAGGAGGCCAGTATGGCCAGAGTAGGGGCTGGAGTCAGAATGTGTGGCCTTCAGGCTGTGCTGCGTTTCTTGGTCCTGTCCAGGCAGGCCTGTAGGCCACCAGAACAGTACTGGGGAGCAGCAAGCAGTGTACATCACTCCTTGGTGTGCAGTGTGTGTGCGAGCTGGGGGTTTAGCAAGTCTGGATGTGTTTGGAGAGAGGGGCCGCTGGAAGAGGATGTAGTTGAATGTGTGGAGCTGGGACTGGGAGAGATTTCAGGGTAGAGGTGAGGAGTCTGGCGCCCCCATGCTGGAATGATAGTGAGAGAATGTCACAGCTAGGAAGGCCCAGGACTGACCAGTGGAATAAACTCTGGCCTTAGAGCCCAAGAAGGGCTCTGGAAGCTCCTCACAGTGCCAGGGGATGCCCTTTTAGTTGCTGGGTGGTGGGAGGCTTGGAGAGGCGCAGGGGAGGGTTAGGGGCACTGAAGGAGAATTTGCACATATCCAGCAGGACTGATGTTCAGGGCTTACTGGCCTTATAGCTCCTGTAGGTTCCTGAGCACCTGGGAAGGAATAGTATTTCTCAGATGATATTGAAGTTTTCAGCTCTCAAATGTCATTCAAGGAAACCTGGGCCTGGTGGATGCCTGAGGAAAGACCTTGGTGCCTATCTCCCTGGGACCTTGCGAACTATCAGCCCTTCTGATGATGATCCCTATTCATTGCTGTGTTTGTTTGTCTCTCCTTTTTCTCCAGGGAGATGCTGGGGGTCCCCTGGTCTGTCAGTTTAATGACAGATGGATCCAGATGGGGATTGTGAGCTGGGGTATTCACTGTGCTTTGACAGAAGTGCCTGCAGTGTACACAGACGTTAGATTCTACAAGGATTGGGTTTATGGTACAATGAATCAGGCTTCTATTCTGGATTCAGGAGGATTCTTTATCCCATGGGTGTGTCTGATGTTGGCCCTGAGCATCCTGGTGACCCTGTGATCACCCTGGTCCATACTGCCTCCTGTTTCTGAGACTCATGCCAGCACTGCCTCTTCCCTCCCACTCCTACTCAATGCTATTTCCTCAAATCCATTTGGGATCCACTGACCCCGTGGAGATCCACATATCAGAGAGTTGGCAGCAGCAATGAACTGTGGAGGTTTCCCAGCCCACTACTCTAGGAACCTTCCTCATTCACGCTATACCATGGCTGCACTTTGTCTGCCGGGATGGAGCGGGTGAAAACATCCCAGCTGGATGGAGAGTGACCTGCGGTGATGCTTCAGGGTGCTTCACCCACATCTTGCAGAACATCTTCACATCATCCCTGGCAGCAGCATTATCTGACACTTTATCGTATCAGTGCACATGGTGATTGTTGGGAGAGAGCGAGGCCTCAGCACGTCCGCATGTGACTCAGTTGTCTGGGTTGGCCAAAGGTCCCCTGCTTCCCGACGTGGATCCATCTGTGAGGGTCCAGCCTCTGCCACACAAGCCTTCCTGGGGCAGCTCAGTCTTGGAACCCCCCTTCCCAGTGCTCCAGTGGCCACATCCAGGCTCACCCCAAGTTGTGTTGAGACATTAAGGAGTGTGGAGATTTCTGATGTCAACTCAATAAATGCTTAGAAAGTCTCTTATGTGTTGTGAATCTCTGTTCTTCTGAAGGTTGTGGGGTTGCATATAACATGCTGTAGAGAACTAGTTTCCCACTGAGCTGAGGGACATTTCATGGTGTCCATTACTCTCTAGAAGGTGGGAGATGAGGAGCCTGTCTACCTGGATGGAAGCCTGCTGGTGTCTTAGGCAGTGGGTCCAGGGCCTCTTCTAGGCATTAGTGCTCCTCTTGTAGGTGTCAGCATCACTCCAAGCGGGGCTGTTGGAACTGAGTTTGCATGGGAGCCTGGAGGCAGGAGGGCGGAGATGAGGGCGTGACGCACTCACACAGCCTTGTACCTCTCGTGCCGCCCCGTAAGGGACATGCCTGGAGGAGACCCAAAGAGCTGAGTTTTCACGGGGTTAGGATGGAGGGTCTGGCTCTGTGGGTGTGTGTGGCTTCTCAATCAGCAGGCCTAGGGTCCCATAGTCACCTGGACTGGCTGCTGATCTTTTCCCAGGCTCTGTGTCCTGTCCACCCATCCTTCCTTGATCTGTGTTCAAGCTTCCAGATATAAATGGACCTCAGAGGGACTATGGGCTTCCCAGGTGGCTCATTGCTAAAGAATCCGCCTGCCAGTGCAGGAGCCGCAGGTTAGATCATGGGTTGGGAAGATTCCCCTGGAGTAGGAAATGGCAACCCAGTCCAGTATTCTTGCCTGGGAAATCCCATGGACAGAGGAGCCTGGCAGCTACAGTCCACGGGGTTGCAAAGAGTCCGACATGAGTGAGCACACACAGATACATTCTAGTACAGTTATTTATGGAAATGAACAGTCGTGCGGACTCGAAGGCTTGAGTCTGTGTGTTCCACGCCATTCTCACCTGCAGCCTTCTTTCAGAACAAGCTCCCCTGCTCTGTCCAGTGATGTTCTGTGGCTGGAAATGTTAGTACGGCTCCTCATTTCTCGTTCTCTGCCTCCACTATGAGCACTGAGTCCTCCCCAGAGTGTCTCCTGTGGATGACCCTGGGCCGTGAAATGTGCTTTCTCCTGGGCTCCCCTGACTCTGGTGGCCCTGGGCAGGTTCCCTACTCGGCTTTCCTCTTGGTGGCATTTTGTGCCCAAGCTTAAGACACTCTGTGTCTTCCCGCTTCCAGCTCCAGGTTTCAGATAGAGCAATTTCAGGAACTGTTTGGTGAGCGAGTGAGTGAATGGAAAGTGAATACTGATGTCTCCTATGTCACCTTACTCCTTTCTCTCAGGGCCTCTCAGCTCATTGCTCTGCCCTCCTTTTCCTGCCCAGGTTGTCTTGTCAAAGAGGGAAAATCCCACATGGGAAGCCGATGTTCCAGCCCCTGCTGGAAGAGAATCCCAAGCCCTGGGGAGGCTACAGCCTCAGTTGGGTGCACTTTGTTTGCTGGCAGCAGAATGTTCTTCCTGTGGTGGGCGAGGGATTTTAGTTCAAGTAACTCAGATGTTGAGCATCAGCCTCAAGGCCTAGAAACGCCAGGCATGGCCTCTCAGAAACGAGAGCGGCAGCCTCCAGTGTAATGGCAGCCATTTTTGCCCTTTCTGGCAAATATACAGACTTTCTGTTGTGATTAGGAACTAGGCTCTGAGCAGGAATAAGATGTGGGGCTCAGGTGGGAGGGAAGAGGTGGTCATTAGGATGACCCTTAGGTCAGGGCTTGGTGGCTGGATGGAACCACCCTCTGAAAGAGCTTGCTCCTTGGAAGAAAAGCTATGGCCAACCTAGACAGCATATAAAGAGCAGAGACAGTACATTGCCAACAGCGGTCTTTCGAGTCAAAGCTATGGTTTTTTCAGTGGTCATGTATGGATGTGAGAGCTGGACTATAAAGAGAGATGAGCACCAAGGAATTGATGCTTTTAAACTGTGATGTTGGAGAATACTCTTGAGAGTCCCTTGCACTGCAAGAAGATCCAACCAGTCCATCCTAAAGGAAATCAGTATTGAATATTCATTGGAAGGACTGATGCTGAAGCTGAAACTCCAGTACTTTGGCCCCCTGATGTGAAGAATTGACTCCCTGGAAAAGACCTTGATGCTGGGAAAGACTGAAGGCAGGGGGACAAGGGGAGGAGAGAAGATGAGATGGTTGGATGGCATCACCGACTCGACGGACATGAGTCTGAGCAAGCTCCGGGAGTGGTGAAGGACAGGGAAGCCTGGCGTGCTGCAGTCCATGGGCTGCAAAGAGCTGGACACGACTGAGTGACTGAACTGAACTGAACTGAAAGAGCTAGATAGCACAGGGAGAAGATGAGATTGACAGGTAGGAAGTGAGTTCTAGTAAAAATATTGGACTTCAAAGGACAAGGACACAAAACAGAACACAAAATGCTGTGAATTTCCAGTCATAAGGAGTAGTGAGGCATACCGATGTGAGTTTCTAATGCCCAAATTGTGGTTTGAAATAATGATTTTCTACCCACAGAAACCAGGGCTTCTTGGAGAAATGGCTTGAGTAGTATCCAGGAGTGGGCCAGGAAATGTGTGAATTCACCCTGAAATATCCTGTCACACCAGATGGTGAGCAAGGTCTCCAGATGACAAGGATCCTAGGATCATGTCCAAAGGACTCAGGAGCTCAGTAGTGAAGTGTGGCATTTCTGCTAAGCCACACGTGTTCTCCAGCATCTGTGAATACAGTCATAGCTCCCTCACGGGCAAGCGCTACACTCAATTCACTCAAGATGCCACCCTTTCACAGCAGGTAGCCCATGTTAAATGTGTGTCTGTCAAGCAGGAATGTGAAGGCCCAGCCTCCTTGCCTCCTTTTAGGACAACTTGGGAAGGGCTTCTTGAGGATCAGCTGAGACCTCAGTTGCAACCCCATGACTGCTATGCTTCTCCTATTGCCCAGCTCTGCCTCACCTGCTCCCTTCCAGGTGTGAATCCTCCTCAGAGCACTCCTCAACAAACCCTGGCATACAGATCTGTCTCAAAGTGTGTTTCCAGGGGACTGATCTAGGACCCTTGGCCAGGCCAAGGTAGGACAATCTGATTTTCAATAAGTGTTTTAGTTACCTATTGGTGGGTGACAAACCACCCTAAGACCTCGTGGCCAAAATCATCAGGTTTCTTGTGGTATGAAGCAGCTCTGAGCACTGAATTAGCCAGCTCTGAAGAGTTGCTTCTCAGGCAAATGCAGGATTAGACTCCTGGGAACCTCTGATCACAGCATTTTCACTGAGTGATAAATATGTGACCTTATGTTTCTTTTTGCTTAAAAGCACTTTATTTAATACACTCTGTTGATTCAGTGCCATTGAACTCGTGGCCAACAGCAGTGTAGTTCCTACCTGTGTGGAGGTGACCTAACCCATCTGTTTTCTCTGCAGTGTGCATCCCAGGCTGGAGCCCTCAGGGGCAGTAGACAGCACTGCAACAGTCTGGGCAGGGCCTTTTCAAAGAGGGAAATCACCAGCCAATAGCACAGAAATGCAAAAGCATGGTACTGAGTAGTCTAGGATGAGGACATCTCTTATCCTTATGGGAGCTGAAACAAGAATGCCCAGCAACATCTTCAGTGACTTCAACTGAAGGACATGCTTCCCCTGTTTCTATGTCCTGTCATTTTTACCTTTTTCCTCTTACTTTCTCATTTGTTTTGAGCAATTTGCTTATGTCGTATGTTGATCTTCTTGTCTTCATCTTTCTTTTTTTTCGTGTTCGGGGAGCATATTGTAAGATCTCTGGAGTTACAGTTCTTACCAGATTGGAAAATACACAGCATTATTTCTTTGACTACTTTTGATCCTTCTCCCTGCTATACTTTGGAAGTTCAGTCACACGTGTATTTGTCCCCAGCTCACAATGCACTTTATGCTCTGGTATCGGTGTTTCATTATGAAATTGTTTTTAATAAAACTGTCCATCTTTGACTTGCCCAATCAGTTCTTCCAATTGTTTATTATAGTGTTAAACCCATCATCAGTGTACCTTTTTCATCTTCATGCACATTTTCATACCTAGGGGGAGCCTGGCGGGCTGCCGTCTGTGGGGTCGCGCAGAGTCGGACACAACTGAAGCGACTTAGCCGCAGCAGCAGCAGAGTCTGATTGGAGTCCTTTTACATCTTCAGCATGTCTACCTAAAGTTTAATTGTGCATGGAGGACTCAGTTCTAGTGGCTGTGCTACTGTTCTTGCCTGTGCATTTAACGTTTGTCTCAGTTCTGGGTTAACTATGATTGTTTGATTAATCCCATGATAGGTGGCTAATTGAATGTGGGTGTTAGGTGATTAGATACCAGACATTGTGACCTTTACAATGGTGTTTGATATTTTCCTAGAAATATTCTTGGACTTTCTTTTGGGGTGCAGTTAAATTCCTTGGAAACTGATGTTCTCACGTCTTGTTTTTACCTTTTTTGGCAGGCCTGGAGTGATTCTCAGTGTACAGACTATTCCCTGTTGCTGAGACAAGACCTTCCTAAATACCCTAGGGAATGTTCTGTGACTCGAGGTTTTCCAGTTTGGCAGATGGACCAGGCACTATTCTCGGTCCCGTGTGGCCTGCAGGCGTTCTGATTCGAATCTTCTCAAGAGGTTTGTCTGGCTTCTGGTAGTTTCCCAGCCCACATTCAAGGGGGTGCCCTCACTGATCTCTGGAGTTTCAGCTTCAGCATCAGTTCTTGCAATGAATATTCAGGACTGATTTCCTTTAGGTTGGACTGGTTTGATCTCTTTGCACTCCAAGGGACTCTCAAGAGTCTTCTCCAACACCACAGTTCAAAAGGATCAATTCTTCAGCTTTCTTCATAGTCCAACTCTCACATCCATACACGACTACTGGAAAAACCATAGCTTTGACTAGATGGACCTTTGTTGGCAAAGACATGTCTCTGCTCTTTAATATGCTGTCTAGGTTGGTCATAGCTTTTCTTTCAAGGAGTAAGTGTCTTTTAATATCATGGCCACAGTCACCATCTGCAGTGATTTCGGAGCCCAAGAAAATAAAGTCTATCACTGTTTCCACTGTTTCCCCATCTATTTGCCATGAAGTGATGGGACCGGATGCCATGATATTTGTTTTTTGAATGTTGAGTTTTAAGCCAGTTTTTTCACTCTCCTCTTTCACTTTCATCAAGAGATTCTTTAATTCCTCTTCACTTTCTGCCATAAGGGTGGTATCATCTGCTTATCTGAGGTTATTGATATTTCTCCCGGCAATCTTGATTCTAGCTTGTGCTTCATCCAGCCCGGCATTTTGCATGATGTATTCTGCATATAAGTTAAGTAAGCAGGGTGACAATATACAGGCTTGACGTACTCCTTTCCCAGTATGGAACCAGTCTGTTGTTCCATGTCCGGTTCTAATGGTTGCTTCTTGACCTGCGTACAGATTTCTCAAGAAGCAGGTAAGATGGTCTGGTATTCCCATCTCTTTAAGAATGTTCCACAGTTTGTTGTGATCTACACAGCCAAAAGCTTTAGTGTAGTCAGTGAAGCAGAAGTATATGTTTTTCTGGAATTCTCTTGCTTTTTCTATGATCCAACAGATGTTGGCAATTTGATCTCTGGTTCCTCTGCCTTTTCTAAATCCAGCTTGAACATCTGGAAGTCCACTGTGGCTTTATCATATACAACTTCATAGGTAGTGCTTTCACTGGCATTGATCTCTAAAATGTCAAATTTCCCTCATGATTTCCTAATTTTTAAAGGTGCACCTTTGTCTAGAGTTTTGGCTTTTTTTCAGGAATAGAGTATTTTTTAAAGTTGGTTTTACTGTTACTGATGTGTGGCTCATGAAGAGAATGTGTATCACATTGGTTCCTTGAGATTATTGATTTTCCTTAGGGCTTTGATTCTGAAAGTTGCCTATGTGTTCAGTAAGAGTGTTCTCTCTCAGTAGCTGTAAAATTCATCATAGTGCTGTTAGGTCTAGACGATAAGTTATGAGAGTCAAGTAGTCTATATTTTTGCTAATTTTGCCTATGTAAATTGTCAGCTTCCTAAGAGGAGTGTTTAAGAAGTCCCTGTTTCCCGTAAATTGGTCCCATTCGCTTTCCGTTTTAAAGGCTGTCATTGTATCCTATCCTTTATGTCTTGGTCTTACTGTACATAACTCCCTTTGTCCCTTGTATCATTTTTGCTTTAAACGCTATGATCTAATGACCATATTGCTATACCAGCTTTTGTTGGTTCTGCACCAGTGTGACCTGGCATTTCCCTTTCTATTCCTTTATTTCCCACGTGTGTGTATCTCTTTGTGTAAGTTTGTCTCTTCAGAGAGTCTATTTCTGGAGCTTGGCTTTTCCTCCAATTTGGAAGTTATGTTGTCTGGTATGTTCAACTCATTCACCCTTATTGCAGATGCTGCTATATTCAGGCTCAAAACTGCCATCTGTTCCGCACTTTCTATTTACCTTGTTTCTTTTGATTTTCTTCTACGTTTCACTGGACAGATTGCATCTGTGTGTCTGTTTCTTTTCTTTTTTTTTTTTTTTAAGGGCTCCTGTGTTTAGATCACGCTAAGGTATCTAACCCAGAATATCTCTCCTTTAAGATGGAAAATCAATCATAAGTCAAGGGCCTTAAGAACACAACCAGAATAGATTGAAGCTCATGGCTGAGGAAGAAGGAAGTGAAGATGTTGGAGGAGCAGCCTTGGGATTTGGCCCTAGCCGTGTTCCTGGCAACCAGAGGCCAGGTGCAGGGATGCCGCGAGGGGGCGCCGCAGAGCGCGGAGGCGGTTAGAGGTGGGCATGGCTTCTCTGAGTGACACCCGCAGGGGCGGAGGCTCCCTGGGCCTCTTGGTCCGGCTCCTGGTCATTTGGCCGCAGCTCAGGGAGACCACGGCAGGCAGGGGTTGGGCTTGGATGGGCTAGGCTGTTTGCCTGGTGCTGAGGGTGGGGGTTACTCGCAGGGGGTGCGGGTAGGTACTGGGAACTGGGATGTGGGGTTCGGGGGTGGGGGTTAGGAATTTGGGTTTGGAGATGGGACGGTTTCTTGGGAAGAAGCCGGTGATGAGGGTCCTTGCTGCAGCCAGCTGCTTTTCTCATTGGACCCTCATGTTCCCAGGTGAGGGTGCCAGACCCAAGGAAGATTATGCAATGAGCCTGGCAACCCCAGAGGCATCATCAGCTTCAGGGCAACTGAAATCCCTGCAGGTCCCAGTACCCACTGTTGCTCCTGTGCCACCCACACCCACAGCGAAAGAGACTGTGGGATCCAGCCAGACCCCTGTATTGGAAGGGTTGCCTCCTCTAGGTACTGCCTCTGGACAGGGCTGTACTTCTGCTTGGAGGCCAACTGGGATCATGTCCTGGCCAGGGGTGGGGGAGTAGGGGTGGAGTGGGTTGCAGGGTTGGACCCTTCTGGATAATTTGAGAGGAAACCTGGCTCTGCTTTGGGAGGCACCGGTGGTGGAGGTGGAGTTGGAGGTGGTGTTGGAGGTGGTGGGGGAAGTGGAGGTGATGGGAAAGGTGGAATGGAGACAGCAGCTTCACTCTAGTCCCCTTTACTGAGCCAAGGAGCCTGTGGCCATCGGACTTTGGGGATAATTGGTGGAAAGCCAGCCCCAGAAAGAAAGTGGCCCTGGCAGGTCAGCCTGCAGTTAAGAGGTCGCCACAGATGCGGAGGTTCCCTCATTGCCCCACAGTGGGTGCTAACGGCAGCTCACTGTGTAGAACAGTAAGTATCTGGTGCGGTGGGCTTGATCTGTCGCTTGGGTTACATGAAACAGAGCCGTTCACATCCCCCCTACCTGAGCGCGTACCTGAGCTTTCCTTTCTTTACCTTATAATGAAGCCATAGTCCTAATTTGTGTTCACTGTGAGTGAAACATGAGTCTTACATTTCTTCCAAGATCCTGGGTGCTACTCTATGGTCCTGGGACCTCACTTGGAGAATCACTGACTCCAGTGGTTATGGGTGAGGAGGGAGGGGATGTGGTTTAGAGGGAGGAAAGGCTGATGGCTGGTAGGAGATGGGAACAGGCTGGGAAGAACCTGGAAGGGGTAGAGGGGAGTGTAGCCCCTCCAGCATCTCTGTGAGGGCATATTGTCTTTCCACAGCTTTCGAGAGTTTACGGTGATGATGGGAACCACATATTTATATTCACATTGCAAAACTACAGTGGTCGTTCCAGTTAAACACATCAAATCACATAAGGATTTTGATTGGAACCTTACCCCTAATGACATTGCTCTTCTTCAGCTGGCCCACTCTGTGAATTATTCTGCATACATCCAGCCAGTGTGTCTCCCTAGAAAGAATTTTGAAGTGAGACCTGGGACACAGTGCTGGATAGCTGGATGGGGCCGCACTTTAGAATTTGGTGAGACTGGCAGGCAGGATCCGAGGCGGGAAGTCTGGAGCCCTGGGGTTGGCCAGTAGGCTGAAGGGAGGGACAGGGAGGCTGGTTCTCTACAGGTGGGCAAGGGAGCAGGTGGAGCTGAGGCTGCCTGGGAGTGACTGCAGTGCAGTAGGGATTCCTCCTGTTGCGTTAGACCTGGGGGCGGGGGTCTGGGTATGGTGGGTCCTCTCCAGGGTGGACTTCAGCTCCAGGATGATGAGCTGTCCGCCAGTCAGAGCTGTCCTGCTCTGGAATTACCTGCCAGGTGGGGAGGGAGCTTCTTGTCCTGGGATGTGGGTCTAGCCAGAGCAGCCCTGGGAGTTGGCTGGGTTGGTACCCGTGGGCACTGCCTGTCCCGGAGTCTGTGACCCTGCCCTGTACAGACACTGTCACTGCTATTGCTGATACTCAGAGTGACGACAGTTGCTTTTGTATCAGGCCTTGTAAGAAGCCTTGTCTCTTTGTGTCCTGATCCGTTCCTCCTTCTGACTTGGCTTAGCTTCTTACCTCGTCTGCTCCCTGTGTCAGCAGTTGGCCTCAGGTCCTTCTGTGTCAAATGGGACAAAACCCACTGTCCTTCCTTCTCTAAGAGGGAAGGAGTGTGAATGCCCTGATCAAGACCCACCGTGCGATCTGAATGACCCTGCCATGTTCCACTCATGCAGATTCTCTTACTCCTGAATTGTCTCTGTAGACCCAGCTTCAATGTCACCTAAACTTCAGGAAGCTGAGCAACTCATCATCCCCCTAAAGCAATGTGCTGTGATGGTCGAGAAAACATCAAATAAATCAGGGAATCGGGTTCAAAAAGGAATGGTCTGTGCCCAGAACATAAAGAGCGAAGGTCCCTGTAGGGTGAGTTGATGGGTCCCTTGCCACCTCTGTATTGAGGTTCTTCATTCCCTAGTAGCAGGGCCTGGGTTATCTCCCACCTTATTTTTCTCCTAAAGCCTTTGCTTTAGGAGATTCAGTAGAGAACCCCTCAAGACATCTGTGAGCTGGCCTGGCCTGTTCCTCCAATAAGGGAGCAGCCCTCCCATCCTGGGGGTGCTGCCAGTGTGCAGTAAAGTGGGGGTCATGATGATAATTTGAGTATATCCCTGCAGGACCAATGTCCAGGGCTTACTGGCCTTATAGCTCCTGTGCGTTCCTAGAACTTGGGAAAGAATAGTATTTCTCAGATGATGGTAAAGTGTTCAGCTCTCAAATGTCATTCACAGAAACCTGGGCCTGGGGAAGGTCCTTGGTGCCTGTCTCCCCAGTCCTTTCATAGTTGCCAACCTGTTATGATTATCTCCTCCATTCTTTTGTTTGTTTCTTTTTTTTTTTTCCTCCAGGGAGATTCTGGGAGTCCCCTGGTCTGTCAGTTTCAGACATCATGGATCCAGGTGGGGATTGTGAGCTGGGGTGATCGCTGTGGTTTGAAAGAAGTGCCTGCAGTGTACACAGATGTTAGTTTCTACAAGGATTGGATCACTGCAAGAATGAGTCAAGCATCGGGTCTGGACTCTGGATTCCTTATTCTGCTACTGTGTCTGTTGCTGCCTCTGGGTATCCTGGCAACCCTGTGATCACCCTGGCCTCTGCCATTCCTGCTTCTGAGTCTCACATTAGCCCTGCCTCTGAGATGCCTCTCCTACTCAATGCCCTGTCCTCAAATCCATTTGGGGTCCACTGATCCTGTGGAGATCCACAGGACAGAGTGGCAGCAAGTGGAGACTGAAATTGTACCTGCCTGGTGCTCCAGGAACCTGCCTCATGGAGGCCTATCTGTAGGCCGTGCTCTGCTTGCCAGGAAGGAGTGGGTGAAACCATCCCACCTGGATGGACAGTGACCTGCCAGGTGATGCTTCAGGATGCTGCACGAGTCTTGGAGAACATTTTTCCATTGTCACCAGTGAAGCAGTGTTAGACCTGACACTTTATCAAACCAGCCCACCTGATGATTGTTGGGAGGGAGGGAGGAGGCCTCTTCATTTCCATATCTGACTCAGTTGTCTGGGTTGGGAGAAGGTCCTCTGCTTCCCAGTGCAGATCACTCTGTGAGTGTGCAGGCTTTGCCGCATAAACCCTCATGGGTCAACTCAGTCTTGGAACCACCTTCCCAGTGCTGCAGTGGCGGCTCTGCACTCACCACTCAGCATTTAGGAGAATGGAAATTTCAGGTATGAAACTAATAAATGTTTGGAGAGTCTCTTGTATGTTCTGAAGCTGTGCTCTCCTGAAGTTTGTGGTGTTACACATAGCATATTAGGAAACTAGTTTCCCATTTAACCGGGGGAGTTTTCATGGCATCCATTACTCTCTAGAAAGTGGGAGATGAGGAGCCTGTGTACTTGGTTAGAAGTATGATGTGTTCAGTTCAGTTCAGTTCAGTCGCTCAGTCATGTCCGACTCTTTGCGACCCCATGAATCACAGCACACCAGGCCTCCCTGTCCATCACCAACTCCCAGAGTTTACTCAAACTCATGTCCATTGAGTTGGTGATGCCATCCAGCCTCTCATCCTCTGTCGTCCCCTTCTCCTCCTGCCCCCAATCCCTCCCAGCATCAGGGTCTTTTCCAATGAGTCAACTCTTTGCATGAGGTGCCCAAAGTATTGGAGTTTCAGCTTCAGCATCAGTCCTTCCAATGAACACCCAGAACTGATCTCCTTTAGAATGCACTGGTTGGATCTCCTTGCAGTCCAAGGGACTCTCAAGAGTCTTCTCCAACACCACAGTTCAAAAGCATCAATTCTTTGGTGCTCAGCTTTCTTCATAGTGATGTGTTAGGCATTGCAAACTGGAGCTTCTTATATGCTCCTCTCAGGAAGGTGATAAGTTGCTGCTGCTGCTAAGTCACTTCAGTCGTGTCTGACTCTGTGGGACCCCATAGACCGCAGCCCACCAGGCTTCCCCGTCCCTGGGATTCTCCAGGCAAGAACACTGGAGTGGGTTGCCATTTCCTTCTCCAACACATGAAAGTGAAAAGTGAAAGTGAAGTTGCTCAGTCGTGTCCGATTCTTAGCGACCCCATGGACTGCAGCCCACCAGGCTCCTCCGTCCACGGGATTTTCCAGGAGATAAGTTATGTAGGTAAAATTAAGCAAAAACACAGAGGAGTTGCCTCTCACAATTCATCATCTAGACCTAACAGTGCTATGAGGAATTTTACAACTGCCGACAGAACACTTATTCTTTTTGAATGCTCAGGGAACTTGCAGAGTAAAAGCCTACAGAGGGACTTCCCTGGTGGTCAAATTTTAAGATTCTGCATTCCCAATGTGACGGGAGGGAGGGCGGGGCGGGAGGGGGGCCCGGTGTGTGATCCCTGGTCAGGAACTAGATTCTACCTTTTGCAGCTAAAAAGATCACGTGTGCCACAACTGAACACTGCTGCTGCCGCCAAGTCGCTTCAGTCGTGTCCAGCTCTGTGCGACCCCACGGACGGCAGCCCACCAGGCTCCCCCGTCCCTGGGATTCTCCAGGCAAGAACACTGGAGTGGGGTGAACTAAACACAGTGCAGTTAAGTAAATTTTTTAAAGAGCCTATGGAAAATCAATAATCTCAGGGAATCCGTGTGATACACATTCTGTTCAAGAGCCACATATCAATAATAGTAAAATCAATTTTTAAAAATCCCATATTTCTGAAACAAAGTCAAAACCCTAGTGAATGGCCATCCTTTAAAAGGGAAATCACGAGGAAACTATAACTTTCCAGTTTCCCATAACTGGTCCCTGTGCTTCGCCTTTTAAAGGCTTTTTCTTATGTATCTTATGTATCTACCTCCCTCTGTCCTTTACACAGTCTTCTCTTTATGCTCTCATTTGATAATCAAATGTTAAAATATCATCCCAGCTTTTTTTGGTTTCTTTTGCACCAGCGTGTCGTGGCATTCCGCTTTCTCTTTATTTTCCAGGTGTCTGTATCTTTGTGTAAATTTGTACCTTCAGTGGTCTACTTCTGAACCTTGCCTCTTCCTCCAGTTTGAAAGTTGTTGTTTGGCATGTTCAACTCATTCACGCTTATTGCAGATGCTATTATGTTCGGGCTGGAAACTGCCATTTTGTCCTGTGGTTTTCTATTTATCATACTTCTTTTTGTTTTTATGTTTTATTGGGCAGATCGCATTTTTTCTTTCTTTTTTTTTAAGTCTCCAGTGTTTAGATCACGCTGAGGCATCTAATTCCTGATATCTCTACTTTAATGTGGAGAACTTAATTACGAGTTCAAGGGCCTTGAAACCACAACCAGGCTGGATTGAAGAAACACGGCTGAAGAAGCATAAAGTGAACATGTTGGAGCCGCAGGCCCTGGCTCTGCGTTCCCTCCAACGGGAGGGCAGGCGCGTAGCCCCCACGAGGGGGCGCCGCAGAGCGCGGAGGCGGCTAGAGGCGGCCATGGCGTCTCTGGGAGTTCCCCGCGGCGGCGGAGGCAGCTCCCTAGGCCTTCTGGTCTGGCTCTTGTTCCTTTGGCCACAGCTCTGTGAGACAGGGCCGGCAAGGACTGGAGGTGGCTAGGCTGCACTGCATGGGTGGCAGCTGGGGCTGACGGCTGGACTAGGGCTGGGGGACGGAAGTGGGAGCTGGGGATGGTCCCCTGGGCAGAGGCCGGTGCTGACAGGCTGCACTCCAGGCCGCGCCTTCTCACTGGTCCCTCGCCTCCCTCAGGTGAGGGTGCCAGACCCAAGGAGGATTCTGCAATGAGCCGGGCAAACGCAGAGGCCCCCTCAGCTCCAGGACACCTGAAATCTGAGGAGGTTCCAAGAGCTCCAGGGCTGCCTACACCCCCAGCGGAAGATGTTCTGCAGATCCCTCCTCCCTTTGGAGGGTGGTTTGCACAAGGTGCTGCTTCTTTCTACGCGGGGCTTCACAGGCCGGCCTGGGAACTAGAGGCAGTACGTGCCTGGCTGGGTGACTGTCCTGGTGGGTTTGAGAGGAAACCTGTCTCTACCTCAGTGGTGAGGGGGGTGGGGTGCAGATGCAGAGCTAGTGGTGGTGGCGGCGGTGGAAGGTGGTGGAGGTGTTAGAAGGGAGGCAGCAGCTTCACCTCCAGCCTCTCTTTTTAGTGAGCCAAGGAACATGTGGCCATCGGAAAATGAGGATAATTGGTGGAATGCCAGCCCCAGACAGAAAGTGGCCCTGGCAGGTGAGCCTGCAGATCAACAATGAACACGTGTGCGGAGGCTCCCTCATTGCCCCACAGTGGGTACTGACTGCAGCTCACTGCATATTTGGGTGAGTGTTTTCTGTTCTGGGCTTGGCCTGCTGCTCAGGCTGTTATGAAGTGGAGCCATTCCTGCCCCTTTCCTCCTCTTCATCTGAAAAAGAGGCCACAGTCCCTAGTTGGTGCTCACTGTGAGTGCTACATGAGCTCTGCATTTCTACCAAGATCCCAGGTTCTGCTCCAGTGGTTGTGGGACCTCAGTTGTAGACCACTGACTCCAGTGGTTAGGGGTCTGCTAGGGGATGTGGTTTAGAGGGAGAAAAAGGCCAATGGCTGTCATGTGTGCTAAGTCACTTCAGTCGTGTCTGACTCTGTGTGGCCCTATGGACCATAGCCTAACAGATTCATCTGTCCATAGATTCTCCAGGTAAGCATACCGGAGTGGGTATCCACGCTCTCCTCCAGGGGATCTTCCAGACCTGGGGATCAAATCCGAGTCTCTTATGTCTCTTGCTTTGGCAGGCAGATTCTTTACTGCTGAGCAACCCGGAAAGCCCTGATGGCTGTTGTAGGAGATGGGATCAGGATGAGAAGAACCTGGAAGGGGTGGGGGGGGGGGAGTGTAGCCCCTCCAGCATCTCTGTGAGGGGCATGTTCTCTTTCCACAGCTTTGAGGAATATACAGTGCGGATGGGAAGCACACTGTTACTTCCCCAGTCGGGGATGGTCATTCCAGTTCGAGACATCGTTTGCCATAGCTTTTATGATGTTAGAACTTTGATTAATGACATTGCCCTTGTTCTGCTGGCCCACTCTGTGAATTATTCTGCATTCATCCAGCCAGTGTGTCTCCCTGAAAAGAATTTTGAAGCAGAAACTGGGACACGGTGCTGGGTGACTGGATGGGGCCGACAGATGGAAGACGGTGAGACTGGCAGGCAGGATCCGAGGGGGGAAGTCTGGAGCCCTGGGGTTGGCCAGTAGGCTGAAGGGAGGGACAGGGAGGCTGGTTCTCTACAGGTGGGCAAGGGAGCAGGTGGAGCTGAGGCTGCCTGGGAGTGACTGCAGTGCAGTAGGGATTCCTCCTGTTGCGTTAGACCTGGGGGCCGGGGTCTGGGTATGGTGGGTCCTCTCCAGGGTGGACTTCAGCTCCAGGATGATGAGCTGTCTGCCAGTCAGAGCTGTCCTGCTCTGGAATTACCTGCCAGGTGGGGAGGGAGCTTCTTGTCCTGGGATGTAGGTCTAGCCAGAGCAGCCCTGGGAGGAGGCTGGGTTGGTACCCGTGGGCACTGCCTGTCCCGGAGTCTGTGACCCTGCCCTGTACAGACACTGTCACTGCTATTGCTGATACTCAGAGTGGCGACACTTGCTTTTGTATCAGGCCTTGTAAGAAGCCTTGTCTGTGTCCTGATCCGTTCCTCCTCCTGACTTGGCTTAGCTTCTTACCTCGTCTGCTCCCCGTGTCAGCAGTTGGCCTCAGGTCCTTCTGTGTCAAATGGGACAAAACCCACTGTCCTTCCTTCTCTTAGAAGATAGGAGTGTGAATGCACTGATCAAGACCCAGAGTGTGGGACTTCCTTGCAGTCCAGTGGTTAAGACCCCACGCTTCCACTCCAGGGGGTGCAGGTTTGATCTGTGGTTAGGGAGTTAAGATCCTGCATGCTGCACAGTGCAGCCAAAAAACTCAAACAAACAAAAGAGACCCAGAATGGGATCTAGGGGCCCCGTTCTATTCCACTCAAGCAAATGTTTTATTTCTGAGTTGTCTTTCTGTAGTCAAAGTGCTGCCAGAAATTCTTCAGGAGACTGACCAAATCCTTCTTCACCACACATTATGTAACAAGAAATTGCAGGCACACTTAGGATATCGTCGTACATTAGTTCGAAAAGGGATGATATGTGGCTATCACGAAGATCTTAAAAGCCCCTGCAAGGTGAGTTGATGGGTCCCTCGCCACCTCTGTATTGTGGCTGTGCAGTTTCCTCATTCCTCAGCAGCTGGGCCTGGGTTATTTCCCACCTCCTCTTTCAGCCTTTACTTAAGGAGATTCAGGGGAGAACTCCTCAAGATACCCATGAGCTGGCCTGGCCTGTTCCTCCAATAGGGAGCAGCCCTCCCATCCTGGGGGTGCTGCCAGGGTGTGGTGAAGTTGGGGGTGATGATGATAATCACGTAGTTCCTATAACTGATTTCTTTCTGTAGTCACTTCCTGTGCCAGTGTGAGCATTCACCCACATTAGCTCAGTCTCTCAGCTCACAAACCTGCCACCTAGACATTATACATCTTACTATACAGATGTGGGCCCTCCAGAGACAGAAGTCCCAGGTCCCCCTGGGAGTGCCTGTAGGAGCCCTGGGCCCACAGCCTCCCCTCTGCCCCGAGCAGCCTTCCTGAGCTGGGGACAGGGGACAGGTCTCAGAGGATGAGTGTTTGGATCCTGGCAAGAGGAGAACATCACTGTGGGAGAGGGAGCAGTGAGTCCGAGGCTCAAGGTCTGACGCACCGGTCATGTTTAGGGAATGGGTTTCCAGTCTGGAGCAATGAGGAGGCCAGTATGGCCAGAGTAGGGGCTGGAGTCAGAACGTGTGGCCTGCAGGCTGTGCTGCGCTTCTTGGTCCTGTCCAGGCAGGCCTGTAGGCCGGGAGTTTGTTCTTCGTTGTGTGGGCAATGGTGCTGAGCCGCAGGCGGGACCTGGGCTGGTGGGGGTTGGGAAAGGGGTTGTGTTCATGTCATCACTTCTAGTCACCAACTACATGTGAGGATGGGGTGAGGGAGAGCTTGAGGAGGACTCTGAGTTTATGATGAGCTGGTTGGTGAGGGGCCTACCGGAACAGGGTTGAGGAAGGATGTGCAGAGTGTGTGTGAGCTGGGGTTTTGCAAGTCTGGATGTGTTTGGAGAGAGGGGCCGCTGGAAGAGGATGTAGTTGAATTGTGGAGCTGGGACTGGGAGAGATTTCAGTGTAGAGGTGAGGACTCTGGTGCCCCCATGCTGGAATGATAGTGAGAGAATGTCGCAGCTGGGAAGGCCCAGGACTGACCAGTGGAATAAACTCTGGCCTTAGAGCCCGAGAAGGGCTCTGGAAGCTCCTCACAGTGCCAGGGGATGCCCCTTTAGTTGCTGGGTGGTGGGAGGCTTGGAGAGGGGCAGGGGAGGGTTAGGGGCACTGAAGGAGAATTTGAGTATATCCTGGCAGGACTGATGTTCAGGGCTCACTGGCCTTATAGCTCCTGTGGGTTCCTGAGCACCTGAGAAGTAGTAGTATTTCTCAGATGATGTTAAAGTATTTAGCTCTCAAATGTCATTCAAGGAAACCTGGGCCTGGTGGGTACCTGGGGAAGGACCTTGGTGACACTGGCAAGGTCCCTAGTGCCTTGCTAGAAATCAGCCTTTTTTATAATGATCCCCTTCCATTCTTGTTTTTTTTTCTCCAGGGAGATTCTGGGGGTCCCCTGGTCTGTGAATTTAATGACACCTGGGTCCAGGTGGGGATTGTGAGTTGGGGCATTGCCTGTGGTCGCAGTGAATTGCCTATAGTTTATACAGAAGTTAGCATGTACAAGGACTGGATCATTGATCACATCATTAAGGTGTCCTCTTGTGCCTCAGCTGGATTCTTGATCCTATCACTGTCTCTGGTGTTGCCCCTGGGCCTCCTGGTGGCCCTGTGATCACCCTGGTCCACACTCCCCACTGTTTCTGAGTCTCAATTAGCTCTGCCTCTGACCTCCCACTCCTACTCAGTGCTGTTTCCTCAATTCCATTTGGGACCCACTGACCCTGTGGAGATCCACAGGACAGAAAGTGGTAGCAAGGAAGGAACCCTGGAAGCTTTCCAGCCTGCTGTTCCAGGCACCTGCATCACCCATGCCTACCCCTTGGCTGTGCTCTGCCTGCTGGGAAGGAGTGGGTGAACCATCCCAGCTGGATGGACAGCAACCTGCCAGGTGATGCTTCGTGATTCTTTATCTACATCTGGGCATCATCTAACAAAGAAGAGACATCATCAGCGGTGCATCAGCATTAGACCTGACACTTTATCAAACCAGTCTGCGTGGTGACTGTTAGGAGACTGAGGCGGCCTCACTGTGTTCACTTCTGACTCAGTTGTCTGGGTTGGCAGGTCCCCTGCTGCCCAGTGTGGATCCGAGTCCCCATCCTCTGCCACACAAATCTTCCTGGGGCAACTCAGTCTTGGAACCCTCTTCTCAGTGCTCCAGCGGCCACATCCAGGCTTACCCCAAGTTGTGTTGAGGCAGTTATGGAGTATGGAGATTTCTGATGTCAGGTGAATAAATGTTTATTCTTTTGTGTTCTGATGCTGTTCTCTCCTTGCAGTTGTGGGGTTGCATATGACATACTCTGTAGAAAACTAGTTTCTCATTTGGCTAAGAAACTATTCATGGTTCTCATTAAGCTCTAGAGGGGGAGGTGAGTCCACACCTACTCACTGATGAGTCTAGGAATGGTTTTAGCTAGCAGGTCCCTGCTCCCTGTACTCCTATTATAGTTATCAGCATGTCTGTGGGGGGCTTTGTACCCTAATTTCATAGCCTTTATAGCTTAGAGTAGAGAGTCAAGAGAGACTGGAACTGGGAGTAAAACTTAACTCAGGCAGGGGCATGAGTAATATTATTCCTCCTCCCCTGCTTCTGCTTACTGGTCACCTCCGCTTTATTACCAAAGGTCTGCATTCCCATCAGTTCAGTTCAGTTCAGTCGCTCAGTCATGTCCAACTCTTTGAGACCCCATGGACCACAGCACGCCAGGCCTCCCTGTCCATCGCCAACTCCTGGAGTTTACTCAAACTCATGTCCTTTGAGTTGGTGATGCAATCCAGCCATCTCATCCTCTGTTATCCCCTTCTCCTCTCTCCTTCAATCTTTCCCAGCATCAGGGTCTTTTCAAATGAGTCAGCTCTTTGCATCAGGTGGCTAAACTGTTGGAGTTTCAGCTTCAACATCAGTCCTTCCAATGAATATTCAGGACTGATTTCCTTTAGGATGGATTGGTTGGATCTCCTTGGAGTCCAAGGGACTCTCAAGAGTCTTCTCCAACACCACAGTTTAAAAGAATCAACTCTTCGGCGCTCAGCTTTCTTTATAGTCCAACTCTCACATCCATACATGACTACTGGAAAAACCATAGCCTTGACTAGACGGACCTTTGTTGGCAAAGTAATGTCTCTGCTTTTTAATATGCTATCTAGGTTGGTCTTAACTTTTCTTCCAAGGAGTAAGCGTCTTTTTATTTCATGGCCGCAGTCACCATCTGCAGTGATTTTGGAGCCCCAAAGAATAAAGTCTTTCACTGTTTCCACTGTTTCTCCATCTATTTGCCATGAAGTGGGACTGGATGCCATGATCTTTGTTTTCTGAATGTTGAGCTTTAAGCCAGCCTTTTCACTCTTCTCTTTCACTTTCATCAAGAGGCTCTTTAGTTCTTCTTCACTTTCTGCCATAAGGGTGGTGTCATCGGCGTATCTGAGGTTATTGATATTTCTCCCACCAATCTTGATTCCAGCTTGTGCTTCTTCCAGCCCAGTGTTTCTCATGATGTACTCTGCATAGAAGTTAAATAAGCAGGGTGACAATAAACAGCCTTGACAAACTCCTTTTCCTATTTGGAACCAGCCTGTTGTTCCATGTCCAATTCTAAGTGTTGCTTCCTGACCCGAATACAGATTTCTCAAGAGGAAGGTCAAGTGGTCTGTATTCCCATCTCTTTCAGAATTTTCCACAGTTTATTGTGATCCACACAGTCAAAGGCTTTGGCATAGTCAATAGAGCAGAAATTAAAGCAGAAATAGATGTTTTTCTGGAACTCTCTTGCTTTCTCCATGATCCAGCAGATGTTGGCAATTTGATCTCTGGCTCCTCTACCTTTTCTAAAACCAGCTTGAACATCTGGAAGTTCACGGTTCACATATTGCTGAAGCCTGGCTTGGAGAATTTTGAGCGTTACTTTGCTAGCATGTGAGATGAGTGCAATTGTGCAGTAGTTTAAGCATTCTTTGGCATTGCCTTTCTTAGTGACTGGAATAAAAACTGACCTTTTCCAGTCCTGTGGCCACTGCTGAGTTTTCCAAATTTGCTGGCATACTGAGTGCAGCACTTTCGCAGCATCACTTCGTGGCAAATAGATGGAGAAACAGTGGAAACAGTGATGGACTTTATTTTTGGGGGCTCCAAATATAAATATAAATATAAATAACCACTGCAGACGGTTACTGCGGCCATGAAATTAAAAGATGCTTGCTCCTTGGAAGAAAGTTATGACCAACCTAGACAGGATATTAAAAAGCAGAGACATTACTTTGCCAATAAAGGTCCATCTAGTCAAAGCTATGGTTTTTCCAGTGGTCATGTATGGATGTGAGAGTTGGACTATAAAGAAAACTGAGAGCCAAAGAACTGATGCTTTTGAACTGTGGTGTTGGAGAAGACTCTTGGGAGTCCCTTGGACAGTAAGGAGATCCAACCAGTCCATCCTAAAGGAAATCAGTCCTGAATATTCATTGGAAGGACTGATGCTGAAGCTGAAACTCCAATACTTTGGCAACCTGATGTGAAGAACTGACTTATTTGAAAAGATGCTGATGCTGGGAAAGATTAAATGTGGGACAAGAAGGGGACGACAGAGGATGAGATGATTGGATGGCATTACTTACTCAATAGACATGAATTTGAGTAAACTCCAGGAGTTGGTGATGGACAGGGAGGCCTGGCATGCTGCAGTCCATGGGGTCACGAAGAGTCAGACACGACTGAGCAACTGAACTGATGTAAATCAAGTGAAGTTAAAACACAGCCTCACACTGTACACAAACGTAAAATGGCTTAGAGACCTGAATATAAGACATAACACCATAAAACTCCTACAAGAGAACACAGGCAGAACTCACTGAGCTAAATCATACCAATGTTTTCTTTGATCATTCTCCCAAGGCGATAAAAATAAAAGCAAAAATAAACAAATGGTACCTAAGGAAACTTACAAGCTTTTGCACAGCAAAGGAAACCATAAACAAAATGAAAGACAGCCTACTGACTGGGAGAATATATTTGCAAATGATATGACTGACAAGGGCTTAATTTCCAAAATACATAAACAGCTCATATAACTCAACAGAGAAAACAACCCAATCAAAAAATGCGCAGAAGACCTACATGGACATTTCTCCAAAGAAGACATACTGATGGCCAATAGGCACAAGAAAAGATGCTGAATGTCAGCATTTTTAATTAGTAGAAAAACACAAATCAAAACTACAGTGAGGTATCACCTCACACCAGTGAGAATGGCCATTATATAAAAAAATACACAAATGCTGGAGAGGATGTGGAGAAAAGGGAACCCTCCTACACTGTTGGTGGGAATATAACTTGATGCAGCCTCTATGGAAAACAATACGGAGGGTCCCCAAAAACCTAAAAATAGGGTTGCCATAATGATTCAGTAGTCCCACTTCTGGGCATATACATGGATGAAACTATAAAAAGATATGCACACCCCTGTGTTCACAGCAGCACTATTCACAATAGCCAAGACATGGAAACAACCTAAATGTACATCAACAGTTGAATGGATAAAGATGATATGGCACATATATACGACAGATTATACTCAGCCATGAAAAAGAACAAAATAATGCCATTTGCAGCATCCTAGATGGACCTCATATTAAGTGAAGTTAAGTCAGAAGAAGACAAATACCATATGATATCACTTATATGTGGAATCTAAAATATGACACAAATGAATATATCTATGTATCAGAAACAGGCTAACAGACACAGAGAACAGACTTGTGGTTGCCAAGGAGAGGGTGAGGGAGGGATAGATCAGGAGTTTGGGATTAGCAGATGCAAACAATTATATATAGAATGGATAAACATGCAGATTTTTTTTTACCAGCTGAGCCACCAAGGAAGCCCAAGAATACTTGAGTGGGTAGCCTATTCCTTCTCCAGCAGATCTTCCCAATGAGGAATCAAAGCGGGATCTCCTGCATTGCAGGCAGATTCTTTACCAACTGAGCTATCAGGGAATCCCACTGTATAGCACAGGAAATATATTTAATGTCCTATGATAAGCCATAGTGAAAAAAAAATGAAAAAGAATGCATCTATATAATCTCTGTACTCTGTCATTTGAGTCATGTCTGACTCTGCAACCCCATGGACTGTAGCCCACCAGGCTCCTCTGTCCATGGGATTCTCCAGGGAAGAGTATTGGAGTGGGTTGCCATGTCCTCCAGGGGATCTTCCTGACCCAGGGATTGAACCCGTGTTCTGTATCTCCTGCATTACAGGTGGATTCTTAACCCACTGAGCCACCTGGGACACCCCATATAATCTATGTATCTATATAAATAAATAATTTTGCTGTACAGCAGAAATTAATGTAACGTGAATCAACTATACCTCAATAAAATTTAAAAAAAGAAGTCACTGAATATTCACGGGTTAACAAAATAAATTCAACTTCTTGTTCCTATATCATCCTAATCAGGTGTTCTTGGTCAGCAGGTGGCTTTTCTCTATATTATGATTCCTCTCAGCCTTGTGGTTCATGCTTACCTACCTCAGAATCCCCTGGAGGGCTTGTTAAACTACAGATAACTGATTCCGCTCCCAGAGTTTTACATCCTGTAGGTTTGGGTGGGTCTTAAGAATGTACATCTCAAGTTCCCAGGTGCTGCTCCTGCTGCTCTGTGGACCACACTTTGAGAGCCATTGCTCTGCATCAACACAGTAGAGAAGTCAATCTTCTCTCTACTGCCTTTGCATCGAAGTGGCACATGTCACCTCCCCTCACCTCCTATTAGTGGAACTCATATTCTGGACTACTGCAGATGCTAGGGTGCAGAATGTGGTTCCCAGAGTTGGGTCCCCCACACTTGACAGAAGCAGCAGGAATCTTGGTTGTCATCTCCCAATCCGGGATACACCAAACAGATCCCCAAACAGCATTCTTCTACAAATCATCCTGTGAAAGCCCAAGGTTTCATATCTGCCACCATTTCTTTGTTTCTACCATCCCACTGGTGGTTTGTGAAAGTGTATAAACGCCTTTCTGAGGTCTCCCCCAAGATCTCTTGTTCAAGTCTTAGGTCCAGCTTAAATGTCACTTTTATAAGGACATCTTGCCTGATTCCCTAGCCTTAGTGTTCTTTTCTGGTACTTTCTACATCTTTCCAGAGTCTCAAAACAACATAAACTGAGAAACTCTTCAATGCAAGGGAAACAAGGTTGTGATCAGAGGCTGGACGACATGTCGCCAACACCAGTCTGAGGATTTGGATGTGCCTTCACTGGCCAGGTCTGGGGGTACAGTCACCAACTTAAGGCACTTGGGTGTACTTCCATGGCACCGGCCACTGAAGAGGCAACTAGAGGCATCTTCACGGAGCCTGCAGGAGGTGGGCCTACGTGTTGCTAAGCGTTCATGATTCCAGGTGCACCATCGCGCGTCATCGACGTCATCACGTGCTGGACGGGCCGTCACGTGTCTGAAGCTCCGTCATGTGCGTCAAGTGCGGGTGAAGTCGTCGCGGCGTCCGGGGTTCACGCGCGCCGCCGCTGCTGCCGCTAGAGGCCGCCTCAGGGGCCTATGGCCGCCTCGCTGTCCCGCCTTAGCGCAGGGCTTGCAGCCTCGAGGCCGTTAGGCCTGAGCCGCAGCTTCCTGCTGCTGGTACTGCTGCTGCTGAACTCGGGTGAGGGCGGTGTCTGTTCCGCGCCGCTCCCGCTCCGAGTCGTCCTCCCCCGACGCTGCCCTCCAACCCGCGGGAGAGGCCGGGATGGGCCCTGAGCCGCCCGCCAGCCCGGAGCCCCTTGTCTACGGAGCCTTCGGGCCTGTCTCAGGGCGGTTCCCTTGTTCCAGGGCTCGCAAACTCCCGCCCTCTCTGCGGCTGCCCTTAGGCCCGCCAGCCCTACAGCCTCCTGAGGCCTTGTGGTGCGAGGGTAGTCCCCCCTGCTGTGGGGGATAAGCCCATGGTCTCCCCACACTTAAACCAGTGTGGTCAACTTCACTTTCTTCTCAGAGCCTCTGTTCTTCGGAGAGTGCCTTACTAGCAGTGGCTTCCTTCCCTCAGGAAACTCAGGCCCTCAGGTGCTGTCTCCCTTGACTCCCTCAGCCCCGGCGGCCCCTCCAAACCTGATTGTTACCCTTTCTTTAGGAATCAGAGCCAGGCCTCCTGTTCAAGGTCAGCCTGCTCACCCTGCTCTGGACTCTGGGCCCTCCGTCTGCTCTCGTAGATCTGTATCCTCTCCCTTTCTATTTACCGTGTCATCCCCTCACTGCCAGATTTCTCGCAGTAAGTTTTCACTTCATCTTTCCTTCGGTGCTTCCTCATTTCTCACTTAATCCTTAGCGCGTTCCTGGCATGTCTTTGCCCTGTCATCCCTGACCTTTCCACTCCTCCCTCTTTGATATTCTCTAATCCCTCCGCTTCTCTCAGGCCGTGCCTCCTGATTCTCCTCTACCTCAGAGTGACTCCCATGCTCTTCTGTGTTCCTCCCAGGCCCCCCATGTTCGGTCATCCCTGACTAATTGGTGTTCCCAGAAGTCTTGTCTGGGTTCCCTCTTCACTGCTCCCTGAGTGAACTCATTTGCCCTGGGTATTGAGCTGCAGCTGCCATTTATGTGATGCTCCCTCACGAAACAATATGCCTGGATGCACAGCAACATACTGGGCGTCTGTTCTTGAATGACCTAGAGCCATCGCAGCTCCTTGGGTTCCAAAGTTGAGATCCTTTTCTTCCGATAAACTAGGTTCTCTTATTCTGTCCTCTTACTCAGTGGATAGTAGTCATTTTTCTCTAAAATCAGAAATTAGGGAGTTTTCCCTAGACTCAGCTATCTTCCTTAGTCCCACATCCAGCTTATCAAGTCTTTTGCCACTGCCACTTCGTTCAGCCCTCATTTATAGCCTGGCTTCTGCCAAGTCTTTGGTGAAATCTTACTGCGTTCATCCTTTTCACCTTCCTATCTAATCTGCATACTGCCTTCACAATACAAGCCTGACCATGTCACACCTCCACTGGCCTCCCTCCTCCCAGAGTCTCACCCAGGCTTCTTGGCCTGACTTAGGAAGGCACTTCTGATTGACTCCTGACTGTCTTCCCTGGTGTCATTTCTTGCCATCACAGGCTTTGTCCTTTATCCTCTAGAGTCTCTAGCTTACACCATGATGTTTCTTTCATAAAGAATGTCATTGTCACTTTTCATTTCTGTTTTACTCTCTCATCTTTAAGATCTGGCACAATAACCCCTCTTTCCAGAATCCTCTCTGTCTTCTTCTGGGCTTACCTGACACCTGGAGCCTTGTCCCCACATTGATCTCACATGAGTGACTGTGTGTTTACTTGTGACTTCTCTGCTGGACAACCTGCTCCTCAAGAGCACATACAGGATGTGTCTGTCGATACACCTCTGTCCCTTGATAGAACCCCCAGCTCCTTGGCCTTGGGCTCCAGGGCTGGGAACAGAGTGGGAGATAAGGAAATAATTGGTGAAGGATTGAATGAACTAATGAAAAATGTACTTCTTCATTGTCATCCTGTTACAACCTCTTATTTCATCTCTGTTCCCCGTTTCTCCTCCAGGTTACAAAGGAGACAGCACCAAACCAGGTAGGTAGGGTAAGACCCTGCCTCAAGAAAACCTTGGATCCTGGGAGGGTATATTCTGAAGAGGGTCACAGAGATAGTGTTTCTGGGTCTATAGCAAGCAGAAATTCAGTGTAAATGGCCTGCTTTCTAAAGAACAGCCTGTGCCTGCCAGGAAGTACAGACTCAACAGTGCACAGTGAAAGCATATCTTGGCCTCCTGTGAGAATGCAGAGCCTCTTCAAGTTCAACCCAGGCTGTATCCCATCAGGGAACATGCCCAGGAAGAAACCTTTTGAGCTCTGAACTGTTCATTTGCAAATGGAGCCTCTTGGGCCTTATGGAAGTGTCTGCAGAGCCTGGCTCTTCTGGGTTCTTCCTGTCTTTTTCCTTAGACTTTTAAGGGTGGAGGGTTGTGTTGCTCCTGTTTGTTCATAGGTTTCCATTCTAACAGGTGCACCCTGATTTATTGTGGATTGTTTGGTTAGTTATTTCTTCTTATATCTTTGCCCTACCCCTATTCCTTCTCTTCACTCTCCTCCCAACCTTTCTTGTATGTTCAATGCATATCTGTGTTTTGGTATAATTACATATTGTGGTTTTGTGTGCATGTATTTTTAACTTACATAAACAGTATGTGCTCTAGATCTCTTTCTGTTTCCTCCTCTTTTCATTTAGCTCCATTTAAAAAATATTTTCCTTGGAAATAATTTTAAACATACAAAAGACTGAAAATAGTACAAGGAACACACACATATACATAATTTTTTTCAGAATCAGTTGAGAGTAGCATGCAACTCTTTATCCCTGAATACTCTGATGTGTATTTTCTAAGGATATTCTCTTAGGTAATCACAGTACAACCTATGAATTTCAAAAATGTACATTGATACCATATTTTTATCTACTGTCCATATTCTAATTGAGTCAGCCCTCTGCATTCCTACCAGCAATTTGTGAAGGTGTATATATTGTTACAGACCTCCCACCCCTTGGCTTTATCCAGCTTCTGCCTATCTAACAGATTAAAAAACTGACTCTTTAGTTTAATTGAGATTTTTCTCATTACTAATGAGCATGTCTTATTGTGCTTTTGGCCTCTTGAATTTCCTCTTCTGATAAATTGATTGTCCTTATCACTTTGTACATAGTCTGTTGTTCTTTTTTCTTGATTTCCTGGAGTTCCTTGTATATTCCTAACAAAAGCATTGATTTTAGACATTGCAGATATTACCTGCTAATCTGTCATCTGTCTGTTAACCTTGTTCCTGGGGTCAAAAATCCTTGATTTTTATGTACTCATGTTAATCAGTTTAATGCCTTTAAACTGTGGTTGTGGTTTGTTTAAAGAGTCCTTTTCCATCCCATGTCACATGTTTGGCTGTTAACTTTACAGTTTTACCTTCAAGGTCTTCAAGGACTACTAGAGAAGAACTGAGTTTTGTTTTTCTTACTTATTTTATAATGAGCCAGTTTTCCTTAACCATCTGCTCAACAGTCCATCATTTACTCAGATTGTGGTAGCTCCTTTATTTACATTAAGTTCCTGTATTCTGAGGAACAATTTCAAGTTCTCTGTTCCTTTTTGGGGGTCCTCTGGTCTGTGCTTGTCAGTACCAGTTTTCGTTACTATGGCTTCGTTGTGCGCCTTAGTATCTGCTAGGACAGGTATCCCTTCTTTGCTCTACCTTATGGACCTTTGTTTTTCTATTTCAATTTTCAAGTAAGTTTATCAAATTTCTTAAAAATTTGACATGGGAAAGTGACTTTACAGATTAATTTTGGGAAGAATTGCATCTGAAATATTTATTCTATTTTAAAACAATGGGTCTTTCTCCATTTATTCCAGTCATTTTCAGTGTCCTTTATTAGAGTTTGAAATATATTACCACAGACATCTTGCTTAGTGTTGAATACTTGAATTCCAGGGTATTTTATAATTTTTAGCTATAAAATGTATCTTCTTTTGAATATAGTTGTGCTATATTCAGGTCGGTTGGGGTAGAGAAATGTTACTGATTTTACAAATCAGCTATTGAAGTATTATATACACGCCTGCAAAAAGTGCACAAATCTTGTGCCCAGCTCATGAAATTAGCACACAGTGAATGCATCTGTGAAGTCTCCACCCAGTCAGAAAGTAGAGTGGTACTAGCACCCAGAAGCTCCCTTCTGTCGTCCCAGTTACTTCCTTTGCCCTTCTCCCACAAAGTATCATTACTCCTGGCTTCTGAAAGTATAATTTATTTGGTTTGTTCTTTAATGTTGTATAATGTTTCCTGTAGATTTTCTTACTGCTAAAGTAAGAGTTTGTTTTGTTTTTAGTCATAAAGCTGTGTTGAATTTTTGAAATGCCCTTTTCTATATCTGTTAAGAAAAGCGCATGATTTTTCCTTAGAGAAAAAGAACTGTGTATGTGGAGAATACCCCAAGAGTGCTTCCCCTGTGGACTACCCTTGTGCCCTGGGACAGTCTCTACATGATCATGGTTCATTATTTTAAAAAATATAATATCGGCTAATATTTTATTTACAATTCTGCATGTATCTTCACATTCATACAGTCATACAACTTGATTGTTGAAACTACTTGCAAACTAACAGTGTGTAAGCTGTGAGTGGGAGGCCTCTGTTGGCTCCATGCTGGGGCTTTTTCTTGAATCGTCTGTGTAAAGATTTCTGACATAGAAGTCTGGAGATTTTCTTGACTCTGAGTAGTATGGGGACAGAGGCCTTTTGCATTTAAGAGATGCAGAAAACCTTTTAGGAACATGGCCTGAGAACATAAGAAAATACATTTCCTGTCTTGGGGCTCCTTCTATGCTTCTCCCTAGTTTTGAAGTTCTGTGCTTTTCGCTCCCTGTGTGTCTCAGTATCCCTCTCCTCCTGTCACGTCTCTGTCTTGATGCTTTTTATCTCTGTTATTGTCATCTTCTGTCCAGCTCAGTGCCTTCGGGCAGGCCGCTGCTCTTCTCTCACGCTTAGTTTCCCCTTCTTTGAAATGGAAGCAAGTCCCCGAGTTTACAGCCTTGTGCAAGTTCCCCTGGGGGCATCTTGGTCTTAGTCATCCTTAGCCTCCTCTGTGTGGCCACTGTATCTCCCTGGCACACTGTTCCTGAAGCTTGTGGCCAACCTTGGTGGCCGAAGAATTTGGACCTGTCTCGCCATTGGCCCTGGGAAGTGAGCCTCCGAGTGGGAAATGAGCACGTGTGTGGAGGGGCCCTCATTGACCTCAAATGGGTGGTGACTGCTGCCCACTGCATCCAAGGGTGAGTATGGCCTCTGGAGACCCAAGACTGTAAAGGACCCAGCCTAGACTCCTTGTTTCCTCTGTGAAATAGTGTGGGGATATAGGAGGTTGAGGGAGCAGGAAGGGATTTCCACAATAGGAGAGAGTCACTCAGGCAGGACTTCTATTAATGGGGGCATCCTTGGTGGAGGTAGGAGCATAGTGTTGCTTGAGAACCTGAGATCCACCAGATGGGGCTCTGTGTCTCCTGTAGCACAAAAGAGTATTCAGTGATTCTTGGCACCTCCAAGCTGAAGCCCCCGAACTCCACAAGAACCCTCTTGATCCCTGTGAGGGACATCATTATGCACCCCAAGTACTGGGGCCGGACCTTCATCATGGGTGATGTGGCCCTTCTCCAACTTTACAATCCTGTCATCATCAGCAAGTATGTGCAGCCCATCTGCCTTCCAGAGCCCAATTACAGCCTGAAGGTTGGGACACAGTGCTGGGTAACTGGCTGGGGCCAGGTTAAACAGCGCTTCTCAGGTAAGGAGGAAGGGGTTGGGGGTGAGGTATGGCACCCCAGAGGGTACACTCCATTCTGTTCGGGTCTTGCCTGCTGAGCCCCTTCATGGTGCTTCTCACGAAGCTGTTACCTATGACCCCTGGTTCTTTGGATGTGTTAGGATTGCTCCTCACATGAGAACTGTTGCCATGGTTGACACCATTGCACTTGCTGTGGGCCCTTCATTTAGACCTAGCAAAGCCTGATCATTTGCTTCTTTCAGAAGCTTAGAGTTAGGGATTCATAAATTCATTCACTTATTCGTTTACCTGACAAATGTCAACGTTCAGGCATCTGCCACATGCCAGACCCTTGGCACTGAGGATGTATGTCCTGCCTCTTGGGAACTCATAACTGGAGTGTGGGTAGGGGCACAGACTCAAGGAAAGAGGCAGAGACTTTATCAGGTGATCATGAGAGTAAGTGAGGACGAGTCTGGGATGAGCTCTGGGCAGAGGGTCTGCCTGAGGTGCCAGAAGGAGGAGTGAGTGTCAATCAGGTGGCAGAGGGCACAGCCAGTACAAAGCTCAGAGGCTGGAGAGAAGCAGCATGGTGTAGGGGTCTCAATTTCAGAGTAGTTGCACTGAAACTTGTATTGTATCCTGCTTGGTTCAAAAGCAAAAGATTCCCAGAGAAAAGGGTTTTGGAGTAGAGCCTTAGAGAGTTAGGTGCTTGTCAGACATGGCCCACACCGCAGGGGAAGGGACAAGTGAAGGAGGGCCTGTTGACGTGAAGGGCTGTGGCCAAGTCTTGATGCTGGAGGGACAAACCCTGGGGAGAGGCAGGGTTGAGTGGAGTGAGGAGTCAGTTCTCACCACACTGGACTCCTCCACAGCCAACTCCACGCTGGCCTCAGAGCTGCAGGAAGCCGAGGTGTTTATCATGGACAACAAGAAGTGTGACCAGATTTACCGCAAGAAGTCCCACATCCCCCGCGTTGTCCCCCTTGTGCTGGGGGATATGATTTGTGCCACCAATTACAGAGAAGACTTGTGCTCTGTGAGTTTCTGGGAGGTTCTGGCAGCTGTCCTTTGGTTGGGATGACTCCAGATAGGGGGGCAGTTCCCCAGGGAGGGGTTTGCTTGGCCTCCCTCTTTGTCATCATCATCAGGCAGAGCCCTTCTCCCATCTTCCTTCCCCGTGACTTTGATTTTTGCCTGATATTCTGGGATGGGGTCCTCAACTGAGGAGTGAAGGAAGATTCCAGGTAGTGAGATCCTCAAGGATTGAAACAAGCTTCCAAGCAGAACTCAGAGGGTGGGCATTCTGGGTCCCCCAGTCCCTTGGGCCCCAGCTGGGCCGGGAGCCTCCATCACTCCTTTCTCTTTGCCTAGGGGGATTCTGGGGGTCCATTGGCTTGTGAAGTCGAGGGCAGATGGATTCTTGCTGGGGTGTTGTCCTGGGAAAAGGCCTGCGCCAAAGTACGTAATCCGGGCGTGTATACCCGTATCACCAAATACAGCAGATGGATCAAGAAGCAAATAAGCAATGGGATTCTCTCAGTTCCCTGCACTTCTGCCTGGCTCCTACTCCTGTTCTGGCTGCTGCAGCCCCAGATGGGCCCCTGATGTTCGCTCTCCCTTCTCCATGCTTTGCCTTTGCTGAATGAGGCCAGATCAAGATTAGATCAAGGTCATGCGTCTGTATTCAACAAGAGTCAAGATGGGGAAAAAGTGGCCCCTGGGACTGAGACCAGTTTTGGCCTCCTAGTGGGGAGGGAAGTGGTGGATGACTAAGCCTTGAGTGACCAGGAGAAAGGAAGTGTGGCCTAGAAGCGCTCTGGAATTGGGGATCAGGATAGCGGGGATTAAATTTGTGAAAACATAAGCTGACTCTGTTCTCTTTTCTGGGTGGCCCTGGGGATTGGGGATCGGTGGGTGGGCAAGGCCTCCTGGAATTAATTCTCAGGAGGCTTCCCAGAGTGGAGACTGTTGTTTTTGCTAAGCCACTTGTGCTGCGGCTTTGGGAAAGGGCTTGGGCCTGAGGCATCAGTTTTCTCAACTGGAAAGTGGGCGTGAGGGGAGCAACTGAGACACGCGCTATAGGTGGCAGTAGGAAGGACCTATCGTGCTCCAAAATCAGCTTTCTTTTTTTTATAACTGGCATATAAAAAAATGATTACAAAAGTCCTGATCCTATATTTTTTAAAAATTAAAAATAATTAAAGGCAATATTTGGATTTTTGTTGTGATTTACCAAAAAAATTCAGAAATACACATAAAGATTCCCCCTTGCTCATTAACCCCCCACCAGTAATGCTGCTCCCCTCCTCAAAAGTAGTCATTGTTAGCATCCTTAAATATATCAATGATTTTTTAAGCAATTAGACTCATATATATATATTATTAATAACCTACATTAAAAAAACTATATGCCTTGAAAACCTTTCTATGTCAATACCTAGAGCTGTTCATAATTTTACATCATGTCACGTGTACCATGTGAATGTGTGTGTGTCCTTTAACCAGCACCAGGGTTTAGGCAGTTTCTGAACTTGCCTGCCTTGCAGCAGTGTTGCCATGAATGCGTTCCTGCACACTTGGGGTGGAGTTGGGGGACACACTGCAGCATGTCTGCAACGTCTTCCTAGGAGTGTACTCAGGGGAGGCCCATCAAAGGAAACGCAAACATAGGAACTTTGGATGAGCACTGTTGGTATAATTTACTCCTCCCAAAGCTGAACCAGTGTACATTTATACCTATGGTATACAAGAACGAATGTTTCTTCTTTTTTACTAAAAAATGGATATTATTAATCTTCAAAAATTTTGCCTATCCAGTGGTAGAAAGTTATATCATTGCTGTTTTAATTTGCATTTCCTTGATTGGAAGAATATCTTTTCATGTGTTTATTGAAAAAAAGGCATATCTTTCCCCTAATAAAACCTTTGCTCATATGCCTATTTTAGTAATTGTTTATCTTTTTCTCATGGAAGGTCTTTCTCTTTTCTAAATATTTTTTGTTGTTGTTCAGTTGCTAAGTCATATCTGACTCTTTGCTACCTCATGGACTGCAGTCTGCCAGGCTTCCCTGTTCTTCACTATCTCATGGAGCTTGCTCCAACTCATGTCCATTGAGTTGGTGATGCGGTCCAGCCGTCTCATCCTCTGTCACCCCCTTCTCCTCTTGCCCTCAATCTTTCCCAGCATCCGGGTCTTTTCCAGTGAGTCGACTCTGAATATTTAGCTTTTTAAAAACTCATTTACGATTGTGCTGGGTCTTCATTGCTGTGCACAGGCTTTCTCTAGCTTAGATGAGCAGGGGCTACTCTTGGTTGTGGTCACAGGCTTCTCTCGCAGTGGTTTCCCTGGTGAAGAGCGCAGGCGCTAGGCGCATGGGCTTCAGTAGCTGTGTGCTCAGGCATACTTGCTCTGTGGCATATGGAATCTTCCCAAACCAGGGACTGAACCTGTGTCTCCTGCTTTGGCAGGCTGATTCTTATCCACTGTACCACCAGGAAAGCCCTGAATATTAAGTTTTTGTCGATTACTTTACAAATATTTTCCCCAGTTGTTGCCACTCATCTTTTAGAAATATGTAGAATAGAAGGGTAATCCTCCTGTAAAGACTTCAAAAATTATTATTGAATGAAGTCAGTCAGTCTTTATTTTCTTTATGAATTTTGGCGCTTGCTTAACTTGGCCTATTCCACCTTCAGATTATAAAGCTGTATTCACATATTTAATATTTTGATAAATTTGTTTTTCATGTGTAACTGTAATCCATTTGAAATTTATGTATAGTGTGAGGTCAGCCTCTCACACTATTTACTGTAGAGTCCATCCTTTTCCTGCTGAATTGAATGTCCACATTTATAATAACAAAATTCCAATATATTTGTGGGTAGATTTTTTTGAAATCTCTGTTATTTCCCACTAATCTGTCTGTCCCTGGGCTAATGCTGTACTGTTTCAACCAGCTTCATGTTATGCTTAGTTAAATGGTAGCAAAAGCTCTCTTCTTTAAAAAAAACAGCTTAATCTACCAAGTTTGCCTTATAAACTTTATAATCTGTCAGTTTTCATTAAATTTTTTCTTTAATATTTTTCATTAAAAATATTGGCATTTGAATTAAAATTAAATACACAGAATAACTTGAGGAAGATTGTCATTTTTACAGAATTGAGTTCCTAGCCAGAAATGTAGTATATGCTTCCATTCATTCAGCTCTTCTATTCAGGGATGTCTGGAAAAAAACTGAGTTTATTTCTGAGTAGTTTACAAGTTTTGATTATGTTTTTTAGGAATGGTATCTTTTTCACTACATTTATAAAACTCCATTTATTAGGTATTTTAAAGCTGTTGATGGAGTAAAAGCATAATGATCTTGATTCCTGGTCATCTTGCAAAACTGTGTATTTAATTCAGTGGTTTTTCAGTGATTCTCTTGGCTTATTTTGGGGTAATCAAATTAAAATGGTCACAGCTACCTCTTGTCTGTTTTGAAATTCACGCCATTTATTTCTTTTGCTATCTCATTGCAGGAGACTCTAGTGCAATATGAATTAGTAGCAATAATGGTGGGAGTATATGTGCTGAATTCTTCTTCTATTCATTTCATAGATACTTATTGGGACTTTCCTCTGTGTGAGGCACTGTTTTGGGCCCTGGTGACACAGTTGTGAGCTTTTAAGATATAATTTTTATTAAATTTGTTCACATAATGAAATACGTTACTAGATTTCCACCAGATTGCTTAGGTAAATTTATAATATTCTCTGGATTCATTTTTCTACCATTTTGTTTAGAATTTTTGTTCCAGTGTTGGACTGGCCTACAGTTTTCTTTTTTGTTCCACTCTTGGTATCATTACTATACTGGCCTCTTAAACATGTTGAGGAGTTTTCTAGTATTTTCCTGTGCCCTACAACAGTTTGTATAACACCAGCATTATCTGTTCCTTACATTTGATAGATAGTAAACATAAAATTCACTGGGCCTGATGCCTTTTTTATGGGGTAGATCTTTGAGTGTTTAAAAAAAACCTTTCATAGTTATTGGCTTAGTTGGGTTTCCCACGTCTTTTTGCATTAATTTTAGTAAAAAAGAAAAAAGCAATTTAGCTTAGATTTTAATATTTCAAACTGATAAGTAAAATTTGAACCTATGGCTCCTTTCCTATTTTTAATTGTTACGTACAGGTGTACTCTGTCACTTTTCTTAATTATTAAAGATTAGATTTACCAAATTTTTGTCTATTTCATAGGTATTTCCCACAAAACCTGATGTAGTATTACTGGTTAGCTTTATGATAGCCATCCTTCCTTCATGTTACTACAGATCCAGACAGCAGCTCACACTCTCTGCCATGTTGCTCATCATCTTCAGGGAGAAGCTCTCACACTCCCAGCTCCAAAGCTGGGTGGCCCATTGGCTTGATCTAATTAGCATAGCCAGTGCTCGGCCACCTGACCCCAGGTGGGTTATCCCAGTTAGCATAAGATATGGTCCCATTACTTCATGGCAAATAGATGGGGAAACAGTGGAAACAGTGACAGACTTTATTTTTTTGGACTCCAAAATCACTGCAGATGGTGACTGCAGCCATGAAATTAAAAGACGCTTGCTCCTGGGAAGAAAAGTTATGACCAACTTAGCATATTAAAAAGCAGAGACATTACTTTGCCAACAAAGGTCAGTCTAGTCAAAACTATGGTTTTTCCAGTGGTCATGTATGGATGTGAGAGTTGGACCGTAAAGAAAGCTGAGTGCAGAAGAATTGATGGTTTCGAACTATGGTGTTGGAGAAGACTCTTGAGAGTCCCTTGGACTGCAAGGAGATCCAACCAGTCCATCCTAAAGGAAATCATTTCTGAATATTCATTGAAAGGACTGATGCTGAAGCTGAAACCCCAATACTTTGGCCACCTGATGTGAAGAACTGACTGATTTGAAAAGACCCTGATGCTGGGAAAGATTGAAGGCGGGAGGAAAAGGGGATGACAGAGGATGAGATGGTTGGATGGCATCACAGACTCAGTGGACATGAGCTTGAGTAAACTCCAGGAGTTGGTGATGGACAGGGAGGCCCAGCATCCTGCAGTCTATGGGGTCACAAAAAGACACGACTGAGTGACTGAACTGAGACCTGAGAGGAGAGAAATTCACCCTCTCTCTCAATGTGGATGATGAAGCAGAAGGATGCTGGCCACCATTTTTCAATAAGGGGACTGACTCACAATGAAGTTGCCATCACTGAAGCGAGGAGACAGAAATTTCAAGCCTGTTTAAGTGAACGTTTTACTTGGGAACTCCTAGATGGTACAAACTGCCTTTTGATTTTAGTGATCAAATACCCTTCTTTTTGTTTATTTCATGAAAATTCTTTTAGCTTTAGTAGTCCAGTGTTCCCCCTTGGGGGGCTTTATTTTATTGTTCTTTTTCTGACTTCTTGAGTAGTATGCTTAATTCATTCATTATTTTTGGTTTCTGATATTTTCAGTTAATTCCATAAAATTTCCTGTGAGTCTCACTTTGGCCTCATTTGACATTTGACCTCATTGTCATTCGTTTCTTTGTCATTTCTATATTACTTTTTAATTTCACACTGTATTTCTTACTTAACCCAAGAGTTCTATCTGTGTGTTGTTTAATCTCCTGACAGATAGTTTGGGAGAGGGATAGGAGAATTTACTGAGGTTTTCTTTGTGCCTAGTATTTGGTAATTTTTATTGAATATTTCATGTGTGTGTGAAATAAAAGTGTGTGTTTTGAAACAGAGTTCTAGCTATAAGTGATTGCATCAGGTTTGTTGATTGTGTTATTCAAATCCTCTCAACACTTCAGATAGTTTATATCTATAAATCTGTTGATTTCTGAGAATTAAGACTATTTCTTTTTTGGAAGGTAAAGAACATTTATTATTTTTAAATAATCAATGGGAGTATTGATAATACTAAAAAATTCTACAACTTAGGGGAAACTTAGAGATTGTTTTATTATTTTTCATATTATGCATTAAAAAATTTTACCTGATAAAGAATTTATATGTGAAAAAGATGACATCTATAAAAACATATGTATAGACAGGGACACCCACATTTGGGAACAAAGACTATTTCCTTCTGCAATTCTAGCTTTATTTTTTAAAGCTGTATTGTTAGGAGTACAAGATTCATGCCTACTATACCATCTTGGTGGAATATATACTATCAGTGTAAAATACACCTTTTATTGCATTTAATATTTGTTTTTACAGAGATCCAGATCATAGAGTTCAGTCCTAACTCTGCTGTAATAATTGATTAGAATATAATTTTATATTTTGTGTTTCTTATAAATTTTCCTGGGGGTTATTTTGTACATTCTACAATTTCTTGCTTCAAACATTTAATTCATTTATTTTCATTCTTTGTTCAGTTCAGCTGCTCAGTCATGTCCAACTCTTTGCGACCCCATGGACTGCAGCACACTAGGCTTCCTTGTCCATCACCAACTCCTGGAGTTTACTCAAACTCATGTCCATTGAGACAGTGATGCCATTCAACCATCTCATCCTCTGTCGTCCCCTTCTCCCGTGCCTTCAGTCTTTCCCAGCATCAGGGTCTTTTCAAATGAGTCAGCTCTTTGCATCAGGTGGCCAAAGTATTGGAGTTTCAGCTTTAGCATCAGTCCTTCCAATGAATATTCAGAAATGATTTCCTTTAGGATGGACTGGTTGGATCTCCTTGCAGTCCAAGGGACTCTCAAAAGTCTTCTCCAACACCACAGTTCAAAAGCATCAATTGTTCAGTGCTCAGCTTTTTTTACGGTCCAACTCTCACATCCATACACGACTACTGGAAAAACCATAGCTTTGACTAGATGGACCTTTGCTGACAAACTAATGTCTCTGCTTTTTAATATGCTGTCTAGGTTGGTCATAAATTTTCTTCCCAGGAGCAAGCATCTTTTAATTTCATGGCTGCAGTCACCATCTCCAGTGATTCTGGAGCCCAAGAAAATAAATTCTCTCACTGTTTCCACTGTTTCCCCATCTATTTGCCATGATGTGATGGGACCAGATACCATGATCTTAGTTTCCTGAATGTTGAGTTTGAAGTCAACATTTTCACTCTCCTCTTTCACTTTCATCAAGAGGCTCTTTAGTTCTTCACTTTCTGCCATAAGGGTGGTGTCATCTGCACATCTGAGGTTATCGATATTTCTTCTGGCAATCTTTATTCCAGCTTGTGCTTCCTCCAGCCCAGCGTTTCTCATGATGTCCTCAGCATATAAGTTAAATAAGCAAGGTGACAATATACAGCCTTGATGTACTACTTTTCCTATTTGGAACCAGTCTGTTGTTCCATGTCCAGTTCTAACTGTTGCTTCCTGACCTGCATACAGGTTTCTCAAGAGGCAGGTCAGGTGGTCTGGTATTCTTTCAGAATTTTCCACAGTTTATTGTGACCCACACAGTCAAAGGCTTTGGCATAGTCAATAAAGCAGAAATAGATGTTTTTCTGGAACTCTCTTGCTTTTTCAATGATCCAGTGGATGTTGGCAATTTGATCTCTGGTTCCTCTGCCTTTTCTAAAACCAGCTTGAACATCAGGAAGTTCACGGTTCACGTATTGCTGAAGCCTGGCTTGGAGAATTTTGAGCATTACTTTACTAGCGTGTGAGATGAGTGCAATTGTGTGGTAGTTTGAGCATTTTTTGGCATTGCCTTTCTTAGGGACTGGAATGAAAACTGCCCTTTTCCAGTCCTGTGGCCACTGCTGAGTTTTCCAAATTTGCTGGCATATTGAGTGCAGCACTTTCACAGCATCATCTTTCAGGATTTGAAATAGCTCAACTGGAATTCCATCACCTCCACTAGCTTTGTTCATAGTGATTCTTCGTAAGGCCCACTTGACTTCGCATTCCAGGATGTCTGGCTCTAGGTGAGTGATCACACCATCGTGATTATCTGGATCATGAAGATCTTTTTTGTACAGTTCTTCTGTGTATTCTTGCCACCTCTTCTTAATATCTTCTGCTTCCCGTAGGTCCATACCATTTCCGTCCTTTATAGAGCCCATATTTGCACGAAATGTTCCCTTGGTATCTCTAATTTTCTTGAAGAGATCTCTAGTCTTTCCCATTCTATTATTTTCCTGTATTTCTTTGCATTGATCGCTGAGCAAGGCTTTCTTATCTCTCCTTGCTGTTCTTTGGAACTCTGCATTCAAATGGGTATATCTTTCTTTTTCTCCTCTGCTTTTCGCTTCCCTACATTTCACAGCTATTTGTAAGGCCTCCTCAGACAGCCGTTTTGCTTTTTTGCATTTCCTTTTCTTGGGGATGGTCTTGATTCCTGTCTCCTGTACAATGTCACGTACCTCCATCCATAGTTCATCAGGCACTCTATCTATCAGGTCTAGTCCCTTAAAGCTATTTCTCACTTCCACTATATAGTCACAAGGGATTTGATTTATGTCATACCTGAATGGTCTAGTGGTGTTCTCCACTTCCTTCATTGTTTGTTACTCAGTAGTAAATACATTTAAAGTTATGGATTTGCCTTGAACATACCCAAGTTCAAGTAAGTTTTTTCAATGCATTGCTCTAATTACTAGTATTTTCTAAGTAGTTGATATAATGTTTTTATTTCCTTGAAATAAGTTAACCAACTTTATTTTTAAGATTTTTAAATCATTTGTTTAATCTCACTTAATTGTTATTAAATCCTTGTTCATTGCATTATGGTTAAAGCTGTGGCCCAGAATAGTTCTGCTTTTAGGGAGGTTAACTGTGATTTTCTTAGTAGTCTAGTTTATGGTTGACTTTTATAGATGTTCCCTCCCTCAAAGATAGGCAGAGCTGGAGAAGACTCTCCCATTGCAAGTGAGGTTTTTCTGTTTCTCATGTATCACTTGTGTTTGATGTCATGATATTACATGGTGATGGTGGCGGTTTAGTCTCTAAGTCACGTCTGACTCTTGCAGGCCCATGGACTGTAGCCTGCCAGGCTCCTCTGTCTGTGGAATTATCTTAGCAGGAATACTGGAGTGGGTTGTCATTTCCTTCTCCAGGGGATCTTCCTGACCCAGGGACCAAACTCACGTCTCCTGCATTGCAGGTGAATTCTTTACTATTGAGCCACTAGGGAATCCCTTGCTATCACATAGTCATTATAATTTTTATCTTTTTTCACCATAACTTTATTTTTTCTGTTTAAAGCTTTTATCCTGGATTACATCTTTAGAAATTAATCTTGTCATTTCTATTTTTGCTTACATATATTTAATGTATTTCGGCCCATCTTTTATTTTCAACTGCTTCATATTACTTTGTTTTAGGTGAGTCTCAAGTAGCACATGAGTGGATTTTTTTTCTACCCAGTATAAGAATTTCTGACTTGTTGTGTAAGTAGAGGTTTTTCTTTGTATTCACATTGGTGGTCATGAATATGCTTGGTCTTTATTCAGTTATCTTTTATTCTTGGTTGATTATTCCCCACGGAGCATTACTTTCCACAGAGCCAGAAGAGTAGAGGTGGTTTTGCTTCTCTGGGTTTTCTTTCTTCTCTCTTTTCCTTACTCTTTTTTCTCAGAGGCAGTCTAAGTATAGGACTAATCATTGTCTTCTTCTCTAGGGCTTCCCTCCTAGCTCAGTCGGTAAAGAATCTGCCTACAATGCAGAAGACATGGGTTCGATTCCTGGATCTGGAAGATTCCCTGAAGAAGGAAATGGCAACCCACTTCAGTGGAAGATTCCCTGAAGAAGGAAATGGCAACCCACTTCAGTATTCTTGCCTGGAGAATCCCATAGACAGAGGAACCTTGCGGGCTACAGTCCATGGGGTCACAAGAGTCGGACACGACTGAGTGACTTTCACTTCACTAATCATCCTTTTGATTTTTGTACCATATATTCCCTGATGGCTCCGTGGTAAAGAACCTGCCTGCCAATACAGGAAACATATGCGGATTCGATCCCTGGGTCGGGAAGATCTCCTGGAGGAGGGCATGGCAACACAGTCTAGTGTTTTTGCCCAGAGAATCCCATAGACAGAGGAGCCTGGTGGGTCCCAAAGAGTCTGACACAATTGAAGTGACTTAGCAGTCCCTAAAAATAGTTTGTGCTGCCTGTTTTTGAACTTCATGTGATATGTGTTTGACTTCTTTCAACAATATGTTTTTATGAGGTTTACCATGTTGCTGTGTTCTCATTGCTTTTGAGTATCCTGTGCATTCATCCTGCCTTTGATGACAGCTGGTGGGTTTCTAGTTGGGACTATGCTTAACAGTGCCACTGTCAACAGTCTCATGTGGCTTTCCTGCCGCTTACATGCATGATATTTCCAGGGCACACTGTAAGTAACGGACCAGCAGGTTGTGAGTTAGGCACATTTTCTGCTTTACGAAATGATCCCAAAGTTTTTCACAGTGCTGGTCCCAGTCCATCTCCTGTGGCAGTGTAATGATAGCGATCTCATTACTCCATGTTCTTGACAACACTAACGGCAGGGTGGAGCAGGAGTGAGTCATCCTCCTGTATAGTATGAGGAGATGGGATTCTTGGGGTGGGACTTCACTGGAGTGATGAGGAGGGCAAGATGTCACTCTGCTGATTCATGAAGACCCAGGCTTGCAAACTGCTTCCTCTCAGGAATTCACCTTCCAGGCCCCAGACTGCTCACCTCCCTCCACCCATGAGCTGTTCTCTTAAAAGTGAAGAGAAAAAGTGTGGGGGAAAAGGAAAACTCAAGTTCCAGTTCAGTGAGTCTCAGCAGGAACTAGCCATCCCCTTGTTAGAGCCTCAGTTTCCATCCTCCAGAGAAGCCATGAGAAGGGCTTTGAGGCTCTTGAACTGGGTACTGGGGATACCTCACAGGCCAGGGAGTAGGCGCTGTCACAAGCCAGATACCTTGTGCTACCACAGACTGGGTGTTAGGCACACAGGGGCACTGTCAAGGCCAAGGCCAAGCCCAGGAGGTCATGGGCCAGACACCAGGTGCTGTCGCAGGCCTTGGGCTTGGCAACAGGTGCACCATACCAGAGGGGTGTTTGGCAACAGCATCACCTCACAACCCTGGCAGGTCATGACCCAGACCACACTGTCTCCTTAGCTTCCTGATTCTGCCCCACTTCCTGCTATATAAACAAACCATGAGTTCTAGAATTCTCACACAGTGGAGATGCCCTGCCCCCAAGTCCCATTATGAGAACCAGTGAGAGCTGTTCACTTGCTTGCTATGGCCTGTGGGCAGGGAGCTCTTCAGGGCCTCGCATCTCCATTTCCTTCTGCCAGGGCTGACAGTCACCTCTATGCTGAAGGTAGGGCTTTGGGAGCATGAGAAAGAGGCAGGAGGACTCTGCCTGGGTGCCGATGTCAGCCATCCTGATGCCTGAAGGGCCTTCATTTGTTCTTGATGGGTACCTCCTCACCAGACTGCATGGTGTGCCAAGCGTGGGGACCCAGACAGTGGCAAGGCAGTTCCTGTGTGCAGGTGACCATGGACATGAGGAAAGAGCCTTATTAAAAGTGGAAGAAAACGAATAATCTGTGGAATGAGTGAGCTCATTAGGGAGGCACAGTCTCAGAGCAGCAGGACTTGTGCTGAGGACAGTGTGGTGTGTAGGTGGCTGCTCAGCCCCAGAAGGTATCATTCCCATGGCATCATTCTCAGCAGTGTGGTGTGTAGGTGGCTGCTCAGCCATGAAAGGCGTCATTCACATGCTTACGTCTCAGCACCCCATGAGGTGGGCCATTTCACCGTGGGAACCTGCGGTCCAGAGAACTAAATGCTTATGGAGCCAGGATTCAACACCAATTTTCAATAGACTCTTTGGGGGTAAAAAGTTTGGACCCCATGTGACAAAGTCTGGGATCTCACCCTAACTGACCACATGTAATATTGTGGTGGCAGCCCTGGTTCAGATTTACCTGCCCATTCTGCCCCTTGGCAGAAAATATGCTGGCATGGCATCTGTTGGTCGGGATGTGTCCCCCAACTTAGGGACTTTGTCCTTTTCCCTTAGTGTGACTTGCCTTCCCAGACCAGTTCCTTAAGTGAGGGACTGAATGAATGAGTGCCGTCCTGCTCTCTGCTGTCCTCAGGCGTCTGTGGCTGGTGAGGATAGGCACTGCTCCTCGTTGCTGATGGCTGTGCCTGTGATGATGTGTGGGTGAGGACCTGTGACCTTGTAGGGATGGAGGTCATGAGCCAAGACAGGTGTCTCCATCACCACGTGTGAGGGCAGGTGGTGACATCAGAATACAGCTTGTGAGTGGGAGTGCTTGGACTCTGGAACTCCAAGGAGGGGTGGAGGTGATCTGCAGTGGTCTCTTGGAGCCACTAAGTGTCCCCTGTGTGTGGAATAGTATCACTGTGCCTATGAGAAGATCGATCTGCAACATCTCACGGCCCCAAATTAATCCATCCTGGTTCCCTAAAGGTTCAGCTGCTGTACTTGGTGCTGGCATCTGGTGCTGGCATCTCCAAGCTGAATCCTGCAAATCTTTCATAAGCTTTTGGGGGAAGAGATCAGAGTCAGTGTTGTCCTGGACATGAGTTCTGAGGAGTGCTATTCTCTGAAACTGAAGAACCCACTACACTTGTGGAGCACAGAAGCAAAGCCCAACCCTTCCTCCTAGCTGTCAGTTCCTTCCTTGCCACTCACTGGCCCCAACAGCGGAAGTGGGAGGAGAATGGGCTGCATTGAACTAGATTTGAGATTTAGATTTTCAAGTGGTGAAGTTCATTCTGTGGGACCCTGGCTCTTCAGGGCCTTAGCCTTGTGAGAAAGGAAAGGGCAAGACGTTGGAAGCCATCTCTTTCCTCCCAAAGTCTCCATTGGGATAGGCTGTAATCTGAAACAAGGTAGCCATAAACCAACCACAGTATATGAGAAAGGCTGGAAAATATAGCCACCCCATCTGGGGCAGACAGAAAATAGGACAGCAAGCCACTGGCCAGAGACATGGGCAAGAATGGAGCAATGAGAGGGCAAGGTAGACAAAACTCCATGGAGATGCTGGGGCCTGTGTGGGTGCCTGTGGATCCCTGTAGGGAGCCACTGGTTGAGGGTAAAGGTGACCAGCCTCAGGTGTGGCAAAGAAACCAGCCACCCACATCTGCTAGCAGTACCAACAGCCCTTGGACATGGTGGAACAAGACCAAACATCAGTGGTTTGGGACTCTTAGGGATTGCTCTGAGGCATGGCCCAGTAGATGTTTCTGCTAGTGTATGGGTCGCAAGAGATGATTAGCCTGGTCTGTCTGTTGTTGTACCCTCTCCACCACCACCATAATTCCCCTCCTGCCCCTTTCCCCCATTCCCAGGCAAGGACAAGCTTTGCTTGCTGCTGCTGAGTCCCTGAAGCTCTGGGTGGCACTGCACGCTGAACTGCTTAAGGAAACACTTGCTGGAACCACGTCTCCTTGAGACAGTGTAAACACATGTCCAAGTTTGCATGTAATGAGGATGTCTCTGACCTCCCTGTGACGGTTCTAGACCAGTCCAAACTTGACAGCAGGTTATACGTTGATAAAACATCTTTTTGTCTTTAATCTCAGTCTCCAACCTTTGCTGTAGAATTTCTCCTTTTCCTGTCCTCAATGATGCTGTTATTAAATACTAGTCCAGGAAGGTCCAGTTCAAAATCTCAGTCTCATAGCCAGTTCAATACAGCCCTGTCTCCTCCCACTCATGCTGTTGGGGCCAGTGAGGGGCAAGGAGGGAACTGACAGCATCTTTACTCATTTCCTGTTATAGTCACAGAGAGCACACCTCCAGGGCTGGTGGTCCATGGACCAGGCCCTGGAGTTGTACAATGTGACGTGACTGTCCGTTGCTTTCTGGCTACAACTGACTAGCAGCCCTGCTCATTGTGCCCCATCACTTAGTGCTTGACTGACTCTCATCCCTCTGATGATTCTCTTTTCCCCTTCACTCCCCTAACCTTTTGCTTGTGTTAACAAGGGAGAAGGGATGACTCCTGGGCTGTTGGATCCGAACAAGCCCTGGAGAGGTTGTCTGGTCCCGGTTGTTTGGAGGCTCTCTTTTTAGCATGGGGCTCCTGCTGCCTCTGGACCTTTGGTTGCCACTTTGGGGGTGGTGAGAAAAGTCCCTCCCCACATGTGCATGCGGCAGTGGCTGCTTGTGACGGCCAGAAGCCTGAGGGCTGCCCCTTGCTGCCTGAGAGTCTGCATGAGGCTGGCACGGCCCCCTCTCTACCTTTTTCCTAAGGGTCCTGGTTCCGGGCTTGTGGTCAGACTAACATCTCCTGCAAGAATGTGAACGGAAAGCTAGTGGAGGTAGGCAAGTGGCCATGGCAGGTGAGCATCCTATTCCTGGGCATGAGCATCTGCAGTGGCTCCCTCATCCACCGCCAGTGGGTCCTTACAGCTGCGCACTGCTTACAGAGGTCAGTCAGGGTGGCCAGCGGTCCCCGGGGCTCTGCTTTTTGGCCTGGGAGCCCCCACTGAATCTGGTGATCCAGGAGTAGGGGCCTGGCTGGGTAGCCCTGTGCTCAGCTTGTGTCTCTCTACCTGTTCCATGTTTGACCTCACTGCTGGTGACCTGCCTCCTACCCGTGACCCTGCAGATCCAAGGACCCCTTGTCATACTCCGTGAAGATGGGAGTTCAGAGCCTCTTGGAAAATGGTACCGAACGTCAAGTTGCTCGCATCACGATTCATGAGGATTTCACTAACCTATCCCAGGATCTTGCCCTCCTGAAGCTCAGGGACTCTGTCTCCTGGTCCCCACTCATCCAGCCTGTCTGTCTACCTAACCCCAAACTCAAGCCATCTTTTGGATCCCTGTGCTGGATGATCGGGTGGGGAAAAGTGGATATTCACGGTAAGTGAAAGCAGGCTGAGGTTCCAAGACACCTGCCTCTTCAGAACATAGCTCCACCAAGGGCTTCTCCATCCCCTTCCTTTATTCACTCCATCAGCAAACATTTCCTGAGCACCTAAGTGTGCTGCACATTGTCCTGAACTCTGTTGATGTGAGAATATATGCAGCACCCTGGTGTAAAAGACACCCATGATGTCCATGGATCTCGGTTCCCAAAGTTAAGTTAAATCCAATGTCAAACTCTCACCTTGCAGCCTGGAAGGAAATTAACTTTGTTACTGGGATTTCCTGTCTGCAGGTGGCACAGGGCCATGGTCACAGGGGCTACCTAGACATTGGGAGCCGTTTACACAGTTGTTGCCTTGAGCACCGAGACTTCCTGTCCCCTGTTGGTGTCCCTCTGAGGTCCTAGAGTTGAGGAGCCTTTGTGGGGTCCTGCCTTCCAGGGGGTGGCTCCGTCTAGGCTTTAGGATCTTGCCATCTTGGCCGGTAGCAATGCAGCAGTGCTTAGCCATTCATGCTCATGAAACCTGAATCCTTGGCTTCATTCTGTGCCTGGATGTTGTTCTGAGCCCCTCAGGAGACTTTTGCTTGGACTTTTTAATGTGCTTGGGCATTTTCAAAAGTCAGACTGCGGAGTGGGGCCTTTGTGAATCACTATCCTAGGAAATGGCCCTGCCTCCCACATTATGAATCTGGATAGCTCCAAGATGGAGATGAGCTGAAGAGACAGTGAGGCAGGATCTCTCTCTCTCCAGCGAACCCACAGTCCCCCTACAGCCTTCAGGAGGTGGCTGTCAAGATCATAAATAATGATATCTGCAATCAACAGTACAAGTTCCTCTTCTTGACAAACCAGAAGAAGTTACTTGGGAATGACATGATTTGTGCCACCTCTCATTTGGGCATGGACACCTGTCAGGTGCGCAGTGTCTAGACCTGGGCAAGAAGGTGACTGTTAGGGGTCATGCATTCTTTCCCACATGGCACTGGGGGATTAAAAATCGCCTTTCCCTGGGCTTCAGTTTTCCCACTCTGTAAAAACAGGGATGAAAATACTTTTCACTCCTCTTCCCAATTATAGTTAATCATGGCAGTACTTACAGGGAGCTGATGGGTGATAGGCCGTGCATACTTTCATCTTTAATAGTCATTGCCAAATTGTTTTCCAAAGTGATTGTATTAATCTATATTCTTACAGCAGTGTTTGAAAATTTCACCGCTCTATATCCTTGCCAAATTTTGGTATTGGTCAGACTAACATGTTTTCCATTCTGAGAATGAGAACTAGAGAAATAGTATCCTATGTGGTTGCATGTACATGTTCTGGTTACTAGTGTACTTGTGCATCCTTTCCTATGTTTATTCACCATTCATGATTCTTTTTCTGTGAGTCACTTGTTCAGATATTTTATACATTTTCTATTGTTTGCTGTTTTCTTTTTATTATATTTTTATATTTTGGATACTGATTTTATGTTCATTATATATACTGCAAATGTTTTCTTTTTGAAATCATTTTATATTTCATTTTATATATACTGTCTTTGCTGAACAGCAGTTTGGATTTTTTTAAAATGTTGTTTTGAAGTATAGTTGATTTACAGTGTTGTGTTAGCAATTTAGTTTTTATTTCAGTCAAACATATATCCATTTTTTCCCCTTTTGGCATATGCTTATTTAAGAAATCCTTCATTTTCCTGAGGTTATAAAGACATTTTCCTATGTTTTCTTTTTTCTAAAAGTTTGGAAATTTTGGTTTCTACATTTAGGTCTTGAATCATGTGTATTCATTTCGTGAATAGTGAAAGTTAGAGGTCTGTTTTTATTTATTTCTGTGTATGGACTACCAGTTTTCCCAGTGTCATTCAGTGAAAAAAACCATTTCCTCTACTGGCTGTCACCAATAATCTCATAAATCAAATTTCTGTATACACAAAGGATAATTTCTTGAGTTGGACATCTTAACTTTTTTTCATCTTTAATACAAGTGTTTCTTTTGGTTTTTTAAAATTGAAGTATAGTTGATTTATTGTGTTAGTTTCAGGTATATAGCATAGCGATTCAGTGTTTTTGCAGATTATATTCCATTATAGGTTATTACATGATAATAATTTCTGTCCTGTACAGTATATGCTTATTTCTTATCTATTTTATATATACTGAATAGTAGTTTGTATCTGTTAATCCCATACCCCTAATTTGTTCCTCCCCGCGTCCCTTCTCCCTTTGGTAATCGCAAGATTGTTTTCTGTATCCGTGACTGTGTTTCTGTTTTGTGTATACATTCATTTGTATTCTTTTTTAGATTCCACATGTAAGTGATATCATGTAGTATTTGTCTTTATCTGACTTATTTCACTAAGTGTAATGTTCTCTGGGTTCATCCACATTGCAAGTGGCATTATTTCATTCTTTTTTTATTGACTGAGTTATATTCCATTGTGTGTGTGTGGGTATCATATCTCCTTAAGCCAATTGTCTGTTGATGGGCACTTGGGTTACTTCCATGCTGTTAAAGTGCTGCACTCAATATGCCAGCAAATTTGGAAAACTGAGCAGTGCCCACAAGACTGGAAAAGGTCAGTTTTCATTCCAATGCCAAAGAATGTTCAAACTACCACACAATTGCACTCATTTCACATGCTAACAAGGTCATGCTCAAAATCCTCCAAGCTAGGCTTTAACAGTATGTGAACTGAGAACTTCCAGATGTACAAGCTGGATTTAGAAAAGGTAGAGGAAACAGAGATCAAATTGTCAACATCTGTTGGATCATAGAAAAAGCAAGAGAATTCCAGAAAAACATCTACTTCTGCTTCATTGACTACACTAAAGCCTTTGTGTGGATCACAACAAATTAGGGAATTCTTAAAGAGATAGGAATACCAGACAAACTTACCTGCTTCCTGAGAAACCTGTATGCAGGTCAAGAAGCAATAGTTAGAATTGAACATGGAACAATAGACTGGTTCAAAATTGGGAAAGGAGTGTGTCAAAGCTGTATATTGTCACCCTGTTTATTTAACATATGCGGAGTACATCATGTGAAATGCCGGGCTGGATGAAGCATAAGCTGGAATCAACATTGCCAGGAGAAATATCAATAACCTCAGGTATGCAGATGACACCACCCTTATGGCAGAAAGCAGAAGAGGAACTAAAGAGCCTCTTGATGAAGGTGAAGGAGGAGAATGAAAGTGAAAGTCACTCACTTAAGTCTGACTCTTTGCGACCCTGTGAACTATACAGTCCATGGAATTTTCTAGGCCAGAATACTGGAGTAGGTAGCCTTTCCTTTCTCCAGGGGATCTTCCCAACCCAGTGACTGAACATAGGTCTCCTGCATTGCAGTCAGATTCTTTACCAGCTGAGCCACAAGGGATGCCTAAGAATACTGTAGTGGGTGGCCTATCCCTTCTCTAGTGGATCTTCCTGACCCAGAAATCCAACCAGGGTCTCCTGCGTTGAGGTTGGATTCTTTTTTTTTTTTTTTTTAATATAAATTTATCCAACTGAGTTATCAGGGAAGCCTGGAGAGTGAAAAAGCTGGCTTAAAACTCAACATTCAAAAAACTAAGATCATGGCATCCGGTCACATCACTTCATGGCTAATAGATGGGGAAACAGTGGAAACAGTGGCAGACTTTATTTTCTTGGGCTCCAAAATCACTGCAGATGGTGAATGCAGCCGTGAAATTAAAAGAGTCTTGCTCCTTGGAAGAGATGCTATGAGAAAACTAGACAGCATATTAAAAATCAGAGACATTACTTTGCTGACAAATGTCCTCCTAGTAAAAGCTATGGTTTTTCCAGTAGTCATGTACGGATGTGAGAGTTGGATCATAAAGAAGGCTGAGCACCAAGGAATTGATGCTTTCAAACTGTGGTGTTGGAGAAGACTCTTGAGAGTCCCGTGGACTGCAAGGAGATCAAACCAGTCAATCCTAAAAAATATCAACCCTGAATATTCATTGGAAGGACTGATGCTGAAACTGAAATTCCAATACTTTGGCCACCTGATGTGAAGAGTCAATTAATTGGAAAAGACCCTGATGCTGGGAAAGATAGAAGGCAGGAAAAGGGGATGACAGAGGATGAGATGGTTGGGTGGCATCACCAACTCAATGGACATGAGTTTGAGTAAACTCTGGGAGATAGTGAAGGACAGGCAAGCCTGGCATGCTGCAGTCCATGGGGTCTCAAAGAATCAGATACAACTGAGCAACTGAACAACAACAAATTAAATCTGTAGATTGAGTAGTATGGCCGTTTTAATAATATTAATTTTGAAATCCAAGAGCACAGATTATCTTTGCATTTCTTTCAGTCATCTTCAGCTTACTTCATCAGTGTTTTATGGTTCTCAGTGTATAGGTCTTTCACCTCCTTGGTTAAGATTATTCCTAGGGTTTTTTTTTTTTTTTTTTACAAGATTTTGAACAGGATGGTTTTTTTACTTTCTCTTTCAGATATTTCACTAGGGTACAAAAATGCAATAACTTTCTGTATATTAATCTTGGATCCTGAAAACTTACTGAATTCATTTATTCTAATAGTTTTGGATGGAAACTTTAGGGTTCTCAATATAGAGTATCATGTCATCTGCAAATGTGACAATTTTCTCTCCCCCCTTTCAATTTGCATGTATTTTATTTCTTTTTCTTGTCTGATTGCTATGGATAGGGCTTCCAGTACTATATTAAATAACAGTGACCAAAAATATATATATATATATAACAGTGACAAGAATGGGCATCCTTGTCTTCTTCCTGAATTCAGGAGGAAGGCTTTCAGCTTTTCACCATTGAATATTATGTTGGCCCTGATTTTGTCATAAATGACCTTTATCGTGTTGAGATATGTTTCTTCTATACCCACTTTGATGAGGGTTTTTATTATGAATGGATATTGAATTTTATCGATGCATTTCTTGGCATCTACTGAGATGATCATGTGGGTTTTCTTTCATTTTGTTAGTGTGGTGTATAACATTGATTTGTGTATGTTAAACCATCCTTGTGACCCTGGAGTAAACCCAGTTTGATCATGGTGTATGATCTTTTTAATGTATTGTTGGATTCAGTTTGCTAATATTTTGTTGAGGATTTGTGCATCTATATTCATAAAAGATGTTGGCCTGTAATTTTCTTTTCTGATCTTTGTCTAGTTTTGATATTAGGGTAATGGTGGCCTCATAGAATGAATTTGGGAGTATCCCCTCCTCTTTAGTTTTTTGGAATAGTTGGAGAAGTATAGGGATAACTTTTTTTTTTTTTTCTGTGTTTGATAGAATTCCTCAGTGAAGCTGTTCAGACCTCAACCTCCAGGGAAGTCCCTAAAAATAAACTGATTCTTTTTTTTTTGCCTTATGTGGGATCTTAGTTCCAGGACCAGGGATTGAACCCATGCCCCCTCAATGGAAGCACAGAGTCTTAACCACGACAGATCTGAACTTTTGTTTGCAGGCCATGTTTTTGTTTGTTTGTTTTACAGAATCTGTTTCACTTATAATGATTATGATTAGTCTATTCAAATTGTCTGTTTCTTTTTGACTCAGTCTTGGCAAGCTATATGTTTCTAGAAATTTGTCCAATTTTGTCCATTTCTTCTGTATCGTCCAGTTTGTTGACATTTAAGTGTTTATAGTATTTTATTATGATTTTTGTACATCTATGATATTGATTGTTATTTCTTTTCTTTCTTTCTTATTTTGTTTATTTGGGTCCTCTTTTATTTTTGATGAGACTGGCTAAATGTTTATCAATTTTGTTAATCTTTTCAAAAGAATCAGCCCTTGGTTTCATCCTTCTTTTCTATTTTTTTAAATCTCTGTTTTAATTATTTCATCTCTTATCTTTATGATTTTCTTCCTTCTGCCAACTTTGGACTTTCTTTGTTCTTCTTTTTCTTTTTTTTAAATTTTTTTCTAATTTTATTTTATTTTTAAACTTTACATAATTGTATTAGTTTTGCCAAATATCAAAATGAATCCACCACAGGTATACATGTGTTCCCCATCCTGAACCCTCCTCCCTCCTCCCTCCCCATACCATCCCTCTGGGTCGTCCCAGTGCACTAGCCCCAAGCATCCAGTATCGTGCATCGAACCTGGACTGGCAACTCATTTCTTACATGATATTTTACATGTTTCAATGCCATTCTCCTAAATCTTCCCACCCTCTCCCTCTCCCACAGAGTCCATAAGACTGTTCTATACATCAGTGTCTCTTTTGCTGTCTCGTACACAGGGTTATTGTTACCATCTTTCTAAATTCCATATATATGCGTTAGTATAATGTATTTATGTTTTTCCTTCTGGCTTACTTCACTCTGTATAATAGGCTCCAGTTTCATCCACCTCATTAGAACTGATTCAAATGTATTCTTTTTAATGGCTGAGTAATACTCCATTGTGTATATGTACCATAGCTTTCTTATCCATTCATCTGCTGATGGACATCTAAGTTGCTTCCATGTCCTGGCTATTATAAACAGTGCTGCGATGAACATTGGGGTACACGTGTCTCTTTCCCTTCTGGTTTCCTCAGTGTGTATGCCCAGCAGTGGGATTGCTGGATCATAAGGCAGTTCTATTTCCAGTTTTTTAAGGAATCTCCACACTGTTCTCCATAGTGGCTGTACTAGTTTGCATTCCCACCAACAGTGTAAGAGGGTTCCCTTTTCTCCACACCCTCTCCAGCATTTATTATTTGTAGACTTTTGGATCGCAGCCATTCTGACTGGTGTGAAATGGTACCTCATAGTGGTTTTGATTTGCATTTCTCTGATAATGAGTGATGTTGAGCATCTTTTCATGTGTTTGTTCTTCTTTTTCTAATTCTTTTAGGTGGTAGATTAGGTTGTTTATTTGAGATTTTTCTCTTTTTCCCTTGAGGAAGGCCTGTATCACTATAAACTTCTCTCAGAATGTTTTTGTCTTTGATATCATCATTAACTCATTGATTTTTAGTAGCATGTTGTTTAGTCTCCATATATTTGTTTTCCAGTTTTTCTGTAGTTGATTTCTAGTTTTATATTGTTGTGGTCGGAAAAATGCTTGATATAATTTCTATCCTATTAAATTTGTTGAGGCTGGTTTTGTGACCTAGTGTGTGAGATAACCTGGAGAACAGTCCATGCTCACTTGAAAAGAGTGTGTATTCTATTTTTTTTTTTTTAATGTGGTGTCCTGTAGATATCAAGTACAACTGATCTTTGGTGTCACTTAGGAACTCTGTTGCCTTATTGATTTTCTTTCTGAATGATCTGTCCATTGAGATCAGTAGGGTATTAAAGTCTCCTACTGTTACTGCGTTATTGTCAGTTTCTCCCTTTATGTCTGTTAGTATTTGCTTTGTATTTAATTGCTCCTGTATTAAGTGTGTGTGTTAACAAGTGTAATATCCTCTTCTTGTATTGACCCCTTTATCATTATATAATCTGCTTCTTTGTCTTTTTTTATAGCCTTTGTTTTAGAGTCTGTTTTGTCTCATTTAAGTATTGCTACCCCTATCTTCGGAGAAGGCAGTGGCACCCCACTCCAGTACTCTTGCCTGGAAAATCCCATGGACGGAGGAGCCTGGTAGGCTGCAGTCCATGGGGTCGCTAAGAGTCGGACACGACTGAGCGACTTCACTTTCACTTTTCACTTTCCTGCATTGGAGAAGGAAATGGCAACCCACTCCAGTGTTCTTGCCTGGAGAATCCCAGGGACGGGGGAGCCTGGTGGGCTGCCGTCTATGGGGTCGCACAGAGTCGGACACGACTGAAGTGACTTAGCAGTAGCAGTACCCCCACCTTCCTGTCGTTTCCATTTGCATGAATTCCATTTTCTGTCCCCTTGCTTTCAGTCTGCGTATGTCTTTTGCCCTGAACTGAGTCTCTTGTAAGCAGCGTAATGAAGGGTCTCATTTGTTTTTTTGGTATCCAGTAAGTCTCTCTATGTCTTTTGATCAGAGGATTTAGTCCACTGACATTTAAAGTTTTTATTGGCAGGTATGTACTTATTGCTATTTTATTCCTTGCTTTCCAGTGTGTTTGTAGTTCTTACTTGTTCCTTTCTTCTTCCTTTTGCTTTTCCAATGTGGCTTGATAATTTTCTTTAATAGTATGCTTGAGGTCTTTTCTATTTGGTTTTTGTGTATACACAACCTACAATAAGTATGCTTTTGAGTTGTGGTTACCATGGAATTTATATATGTTGATCCATAATTATATCTAGTTGCTTTAAAAAGAAGTCATTCAAGTTCAAATACATTCTAAAAGATCTACTTATTTACTCCCCTTCTCCGGATTTTGTGTTTTTGATGTCATATTTTACATCTTCATGCTTGCCCCTTTACTGTTTATTGTAGTGATAGCTTACAGTGAACGTAAGATTCATGATCTCTGAAGAAGATTTAGCTTCGGGACCAGGGACCAGGCATGATCACTCAAGAGCTTTTGCATAGCAGAGTATTATTAAAGTGAAAAAGGGACAGAGAAATCTTTTGACATAGACATCAGAAGGGGAATAGAAAGTGCCCCCATCCCTATTCTTAGCAAGGGAATTATAGATTTTTTAATTGGTTATTGCAATCAATCAAATAATGTCTCAAGGTTGTAAAGATCTTACTAGACCCACTCCCACAATATACATTTTAAGATAACAGGATTAGTCAGAAGGTTTTCAGGAAGGAGAAACATGTCCTCAAGCAGGATACGTTATTGTTATATAATCCTTACTAAGGAATGTAGGAAAAATAGTTTGTCCTTTCCTTCTCCTTGAGAGCCCCGGACCCCTTTCTCCTCCTTGGGGACCCTGGACTTTTTAATCAACCTGCCTAGGAATTGACCGTCTCAGCAGTTATAGTTGCTTTTATAGTTTTTGTTTGTTTTTTATTCTATGTTTTGAATTATTTAAGTGATCATCAATGCTTACTATATAGTTTGCCTTTCCTATTGGGATTTTCCTTTCCCTATAGATTCTTTCTTTTCCATTTAGAGAAGATGCTCAACATTTCTTTCAGAATGGTTTAGTGTAACTGAATTCTTTTAGTGTTGCTTGTCTGAGAAATTTTTTCTCTCTACTTCTGTTCTAAATTATAATATTGTTGGGTAGAGTATCCTAGGTTTCAGGTCTTCCCGTTTTCATGAATTTGAGTATATTATGCCACTTCCTTCTGGTCTGCAAAGCTTTTGCAGAGAAATCAGCTGATAGCTTTAAGGGGGTTCCCTTGTACATGACTCTGTTTTTCTCTTGCTGCCTTTAGGATTCTCTCTTTAACTTTTGCCATTAAAAATATTTATTTATTTATGGCTGTGTTGGTTATTTGTTGCTGCAAGGACTTTCTCTAGTTGCAGCAAGTGGGGGCTAGTAGTTGTGATGCAAAGGCTTCTCACTGTGATGACTTCTCTTGTTGCAGAGCTCGGGCTCTAGGGTGGGTAGGCTTCAGTAGCTGTGGTGGACAGGCTTAGTTGCTCCACTACATGTAGAACCTTCCCAGACTAGGGATCCAACCCATGTCCCCTGTGTTGCAAGGTGGATTTTTAACCACTGGACCACCAGGGAAGTCCTAATTTTTGCCATTTTAGCTATAATATGTATTGGTGTGGGAATGTTTTGATTCATTTTGTTTGGGACCCTCTGTGCTTTCTGTACCTGGATATGTTTCCTCCTTTAGGCTTAGGAAGTTTTTAGCCATAATTTCTTCAAATACATTTTCTTTTTGTAAAAATTATTTATTTGACCATGCTGGATCTTTGTTAATGCATGGGCTTTCACTAGTTGCCGCAAGTGGGGGCCATTCTTCATTGTGGTATTCGGGCTTCTTATTGTGGTGGCTTCTCTTTTTGCGGAGCATGGGCTGTAGGCACACAGGCTTTAGTGGTTGTGGGGCATGGGTTCAGTAGTTGTGGCTCATGGGCTCAGGTGATCCATGCATGTGGGATCTTCCTGGACCAGGGGTTGAACTCATGTCCTCTGCATTGGCAGGCGGAATCCCAATCACTGGACCACCAGGGAAGTTCCTTCAAATACATTTTCAATCCCCTTCTCTCTCTTCTCCTTCCGGAATCCCTATTATGCATACATTGGCACCTTTATATTACACCCACAGATCTCATATTTTGCTTTATTTATTTATTTTTTTGTTTTTCATTTGTCTCTCTGCTGTTCAGATTTGGTGATTTCCATTCTTCTATCTTCCAGATCTCTTATGTATTCTTCTTTTTTATTTTGTTGGCTATTCATTGCCTCTAGAGTGCCTTTTATCTCAGAAATTGATTTATCTATTTTTGATTGGGCCTTCTTTGTAGTTCTGCTTTCTTGTTAAAATCATCTATGTTTATACTAATAATTCTTTCTTAATTCACTTAGCATTTTTATTACCAACTTAAAAAACATTTATTTATTTGGCTGCACCAAATAAATGGTGTTAGTTGTGGCACAGGGAATTGTCAATCTTCATCTCAACATGTGGCATCTTTAGCTGGGGCATGAGAACTCTTAGTTGCAGCACGTGGGGTCTAGTTCCTTGATCAGGAATTGAACCCAGGCCCCCTGCGTTGGGCATGCAGAGTCTTAGCCACTGGGCCACCAAGGAAGTCCCTATTACCAACTTTTTGAATTCAGTGTCTGGTAGACTGATTATCTGTTTCATTATTTGTTCAGGGGTTTTCTTTTGTTCTTTCAGGTGGGAGTAAGTTTCTTTCAATTTTACTTAACTTTCTCTGTCTATGAATTTAGGTGAAACACAGTTGTCTGCTGTTGTCTTGAAGGGGTGATGTTTTTATGTGGAAGTGTCCCTCCGTAGACTGTGTGTGCCCAGTGTCTTTGCTGTGAGGGCTGGATTTGATGTAGATGCCAGCCAAGTCTTTCCTCATGGTGTGCTGGCCACTATCACCTTGATGGAAGGTGTGGCTGCTGTTAGAGGAGCTACAGACTTTGCAGGGTAGGAGCTGGGACTTCCTCTCTGCTCCCTCTGTGTGGCCACCCCCTCAAGGGTGGAGTTTGCTCCCACATTGCTAGGAAACCCTGAGGTCGAGTTCAAGCTAATTCTGTTCCTTTTAAGTCTGTGTTTTTCTTCTCCCTACACTGGGGCTTTTGCCCCGAAGGAGGGGAGTGCTGGAGTAAATGGGGCTTGTGTGCTCACACAGGGCTGTTGCGCTGCCGGTGTAGGCTTCTGGGGCTCTGCTCACACATAGCCCAAGACTGAGTCTTTCCCCCTGCTTGGTTGTCCCACTTCTGGTGCTGTATCGTGGTGCGGAATGGGAGTGGGGATGGTGGTGTTGGTTGCAAGGGTTCAAGTGGCTGTACTGCCACCAGAGGCCCAGGCTGTCTCTGTGGTGCTGTTTGAGTAAGTGCCAACCATGGCCACTGTCCCCACATTTGGACCCCACCCCACACCCCTCTGCTGCCTCTGCCTTGCTAGACTGAGTCTTTTCTCAGGACCCAGCTGCCCTCCATTCTGTGCTAAGCTGTGGCATCACGTGAGTGGGGTTTAAGTTTAAGGCAGTAAGGCAGTAGTCATTAGGCAGACGTCTCTCTAACCTGTCATTAAGCTAGCACTGGCACATTCCTCGTGTGTGGCATCTAGGTTTCTCCTGCCTATCTGTCCCAGTGGTTCTCCCAGCAGCCAAGGGGGCTTGTCTCCTCCATGTAGGACCCCAGAACTGGGATGGCCAGTCTATGGCTCACTCCTCAAGGTGAGGTTTTACTTTGCAGTCTTTCTTCTCCTCTTAGACCCCTTCCAGGGGCACAGGTCCTGACCCGATGCTTTTTTTCCTGTCAGACTTGGTTACATGGGGATCCTTCTTGCAGCCTTGGTTGTCCAGGAGTTCTGCCAGTCCCAGATTTATCTTTTTTAGATTATTTTCCCATATGGACCATTACAGAGTATTGAGTAGAGTTCTCTGTGCTATACAGTGGGTCCTCATTAGTTATCTACTGAGAAGTTTGACTTTAAATCAAGTCTAGTTTTGTGCTTACTGTGTGGGTGTGTGTATTCTGATTTCTAAACTGAGACATTTATATGACAGTGTAATCACAGTGATTATGATTACAATAGTCACAGTGAGCAAAACATTCTGATTCTGCCCACTTTTTACCCAGGATCAAGGAAATACATTTTAAAGGGACAAAAGGGTTCAAATGAAGATGCTTATTGTGTTCAGTGTACCATTTACACTTTTCCCTGTCCTTTGCCCATGTTTTTCTATTAAACTACTTTTCTTTTTATTGATTTGTAAGAACTGTAGCTATTATATGCTGTGGTAATTACTGGTAAGGAACATCATGTCTTTTTCAACTTAATTTTAGTGGCTTATAAAATATGTGTATGTATACACTCATACTAATGGATAGAGAAAATAAAACAAATATGGTTAAACATTAAATCAGCGGGTCTGAGTAAAAATATTATACTCATAACTTTTTGGTCAATCTTTTTTTATTAATTACTTTTATTGCCGGTTCCCCTGGGTCTTAGTTGCTGTGCTCGGGCCTCCTCTGGTTGCGACGAGCAGGAGCTGCTCTTTGTCGCATTGGTGCGCCGGTTTCCCGCTGCAGTGGCTCCTCTTGTGGAGCACAGGCTCTAGGCTCAGGCTTTAACAGTTGTGGTGCACGGGCTTAGTTGCCCTGGATATGTGGAATCTTCCTAGACCAGGGATCAAACCCATGTCCCTGGCACTGGCAGGCGGATTCCTATCTACTGCACCACCAGGGAAGTCCTGTAAGTCTTGAATTACTTCAAAATCAAAAGTTTGGGTTTTTTTTTAAACTTTGGAAACAGGAAGTTTTAACCCTTTGTGAAATGCTTTACAATTCCACCCTACATGTTCACGATTTACCTTCTTTGGGTATGGATTTGTTCTCATAGAGTTAACTAAAATTTCCATATGTTCACATTTATCATTATTTCCCTTAGTGATTGTAGTTTTCATGCTGTACTTAGAAATCTTTCCCACCCTAAGATTTTTAAAATTCTTTACTCATATATGTTCTTAATTATTTTCTTTAAATATTTTAATTTTGATTCATCTGGAAGGGTGAGAGAAGAAACCAGTTAGGTCAACAATTTTTATTGAATACTTTTTTGGGGCGATGAATTAGAAATGCCCTCTTTATTATGTTATACATTTCCATCTTATTTTGTGTATTTCTGTCCTTTGCAGTCTTGTTCCTATGCCACCACCACTGTTTTAAAATTATTATAGCTCTACAATTCCTTTTTGTGTGTGGTAAGGCAAGTCCTCCTTTATTATTTTTATTTTAAAGAATTTACCTGGCTGTTCTCCCACGTTCATTCAAATTGAACAATCTTTGTTTCAAGGTATTTTCTAATTTCTTCTTTGATTTAATTATTGACTCACTGGTGTTTTAGTAGCATGTCGTGTAGTCTCCATATGTTCTTTTTTCCCCATTTTCTCTTGAACAGTCTTAGTACAATATAAAAGGAAAATCATGGTGATTTTGGTGGAAATTAATAGATTGATTGAGGGAAAAATAGACCCTATTTTGGTTTATTTCTTTGTGTCTCTAGAGCAACAGTTTATATAGCTTTCTCTATATAGTTATTGCATGCCCCCCTTCTTAAGTTTATTCCTAGGTGTTTTATATCACATCTCTATTGTGAGCAGTATTTTTTTTCAGTGTATTTTCTGTTTGTATTATATCAATATATTGATTTTTGTGTGTATTTACTTTGTACTAAGCAAGCTTCCTAGGTATAGTGGATTCTCTTTAATTTTGTAGGCCCAGAGACACATCATCTGCAAACAGTGATAAATTTGTCTCCTACTTTTCAATATTATGCCTATTTCTTTTTCTATTTTTTTGTAATATCAAAAATCATATTCCAGAACAATCCCTCTGTCTTCCATGAGACACTGTGCTATCTTGTTTTAGTTATATGTCTTATAAACAATATAAGGCTCAGTGCCTTATACTTTCCAACACATTTGGGAGGCTTTCCTTTAACCCATTTACCAAGAAGAATGTTTCTTTTTATACCCCTCACTTTATATACTGGTTTGATATTTTTTCCACTCCACTTTTTCCCTGTAGTGGTTTAGAAGTTGTTGTATCTCAGGGTCATTCTCCTGTTGGTCACCTGATAGTTTCCACACATGTATTTAAATTTAACACCCAGGGTTAATCAATGTCTACAGCTTCCTCAGAAGAACAAGAACCTTCCTTCCTTTTGACTTGCCCTACTTCCATCCACCAGACTCATTTTGTTGAAAACATCTAGGAGTTCAGCTCACTGAATCCTTTTATTATATTCCAAGAGTTTTTGTTGACTCTCTTGGGCTTTCCATGTCTATGCCCATATGAGCTATGATTAGTGATGATTTTGCCTCTTTCGTTTTCATGATTTTTACTTTTTCCATTATTCTGGGTACTGTCCCTGAAAGCAGCCTGGAATTGTGGCTCTGCTTTTTCTTGTTGCTGACCTTCTTGGACATGCTCCCCACACTTCATGATGAAGCATCTTGCTAACATGGCATATCATCTGTGGAGGAGAGAGTGATTGCTTTCTGTTTCACTGTGGCATTTTATTTCAGGAACGAATGCTAAACTTCATAAAACGTGTTTTCTGCGGCTATCAAGATGACTGTATACTCTTCAGCATGCTAAGTTGGTTCTGTGAACAGATTCCTCATGTCCATTTACCCTGCCTGCTAGGATCAGCTCTCCCTGGTCATAGTTGCCTTGGTTTCATTCATCTGTTGTATTCAGATTTATAATATCCTTTTTTAGGATATGTTTAATTTCTTTCTTCATCCAACAGACCACCCTGTACTGGGCCCTGGACCAGACACAGGATGGTGGTGGTGCACAGCCCAGGAAAGGTGCAGCCAGGGAACAGCAGTCCCGTGAGACGCCATACACGCAGTCTTTGCATCGTGTTTTGTTTTCCTCCAGGGAGACTGGGCTGCATTTAAGGTGTGTTGAGAAAGGCACTCTCCTTGTCAAATTATAGAGTCACAACTATGCTTCACTTGAAAGTACAATCTATGTTCTAGAACATTTGAAATGACATAAATTATCTGCTCCTTGAACGCTAGAAAGAAGTTGCCTGTAAAACCACATAGACCTGTTCTCATTTGAAGGGGTAGTTCTTGAGCAGTATTTTATGTTATTTTGTCCATGGTTATTGGCTTATGATTTGTATTTTCTTAAGAATTATTCATTTCATCTAGAATTTAAATCCATAAAGAGAAAGTTATAAACAGTCTTCAGATCCTAGAAAGTGTATTTTCCCTGAATCTGACTTTAATCTCTTCTACTTACACCACAAAATATTTGCATTTTCCTCCTCTTTCAGTTTTCCTTGGTAGGACTTAAAAGGTATTTATATATTTTGTTGTTTTTTAAGAAAAAGTGATTGATTTTATTTCTCAAGTCCATGATTTTTTTGCTTTCTAATGCATGACATCTCCTTTTTGCCTTTATTAATTCCATTTTAATTGTCTTCAGCTGAATGTGCAGTGATAAATAATTGATAATAATTTATTTTCATTCCCTCTTGTTTGATGTTAAAAGTATTTAGACTAAGACTATTTTGTGTGCAGTTTTGGCCCACATCCCATGGACTTTGCAATATATGCTATTCTTATTTTTCTGCATTCCAATTGTAGATTTAATTCTGTTTTTATTTTAGCATTTTTGAAAGTTAATTTTTTTTCCTCTGATGGGGGTGTTTCACTTTTTTTTATTGGGTTATGGCTTTATTTCACTGTGGTAAGAGAATGTCCACATAGGATCTTTCTTTTGCCCTCCAATTTTCTCTCTCTTTTTCTCTGACTTTTCTTTAACTCTGGATTCCCAGAGTCCAGTCAACCATCTCTCTCAGGTAAGGGTCCTCACACTATCATTACTAGCTTAATTATCACTGGCTTGATTTTCCCCTTCATCTTCCATTTTCTCTCCCCACATAAGGCCCCTACTGAAATGTGTTTAGTAATGTCTTTAAAGATGTTTGTATCTTTGAAAAATGTGTAGCATGATATATGGGTATTTTAATTTACATAACTGATGTTGTTCTACATTCCCCTCCTGTATTTGTTTGTTGGGGAATCTCAATTTGTTAGAGAATCCACATTAGTTTTATTCTTTTGAGTCATTTCCCCCATTGCCCTATGTCAAATCTTTCTCTCTCCTCCATTTTGGGAGGAGCCCATAATTTTCAGTTACTTTCAGTTAGTAAATGCCTTGTCCTATTATAAGCCTCAATTTAAAAATCAGTTTGATTTAAACTTCACCAAGCCCACTCTACCTCCCTGGAATTTTGTTATGGTGGGGTCCAAATTAATTTTTCTCTGTCAATTTCCCTACTACCTACAACAGAGACCTCCTTTTCCATAGTCATGACACTTTCTGGAGCATGTGCCAAGTTTCCTCACTTGCAGGCATCTGGCTGGCTCTCCATTGCCCCAGTGGTCTATTTTTCTATTTCTATGCTAGTGCCATAGTTTGTATAATTATAGCTTTGAAATAGATCTAACTCTGGTTAGATATATCTCCAGTCCACAGCGTCTCCAGTTTGCTCTTTTTTTTCTCAAACTTGTCATAGAATTCATGGCCTTTATCCTTTAATATTAGTTCTAGAATCAGATTGTCAAGGTCCTGAAAAAATCCTGGTAGCATTTTACTTGGAATTGCTTGAATGTTAGAGGTCAATGCAAGAACTGACATTGTCACAATATTTTGACTGTTTTACTCTCTAATGAATAAAGATAAAAGATATTTATAAAATGTGTTTGGAGAACAAAGAATAACACAGTCAATACCCATACCTTCACCACCAAGCCTACAAAATAGTGCATCACCAGAAACTTTGAGGCTCTCATGTGATGATTTCTGAATATCAAACTGTGAAGGCTCTGATGCTGCTTTTGGTTTTTTCTGCTGGCTGACATTTGCTCTTGGTGCCTCAACTTCCCTGTGTGCGCAGTGATGTTTTAAAAGTGATGACATGCTCTTTAGAGTGTTCTTCGTGGGAGTTCGCTGAAGCATGGCTTGAAAAGTGAGGTCCTTCAGACAGAATCTATATTTGCTTCTGCCAGGTACCAGGGCATAAAGCCAACCAAGAACTGCTTTAAATGATGTTCTTGGCTCAATTTTTTTTAATCACCCAGACAGTGTGAATTTGAATTACAAGTTCACATGAGGGCAGGTGTTCCTAGTTTATCCTCACGCAGAAGGTGTGGTCCTTTTCGGCAGGAATAACTTTTTGCAGGAGGTTTCCTCTTGGGCTCCCCATCTTGAGCAGGCTCTGGGTTTTGCATTTTGTCTTTTGCACCCATGAATAAGGCTGTGAAAACCAAAACTCAGTTTCACTGGGTTTGGCCCATGGCCTTGGAGCAAAAAGTCATCTTCTGGGCTTAGCTGTCAGCTCTCTGGGTTTCAGCCCTCCCTTGGGTTTTGCAATCTGAGGAGTCTATTTTCTTGCCAGCTCACCCATGCATTTAAAATGATAATTTAAAAAAACTCACATGTTATCTTAAGTAAGGTGGGATAGGGGATCTAGCCTTCCATGCTGCAGGAAGCCAGATGCTGAGAATTGACAGTTTTACATTGTTTTAAATTGCCTCACCTAAGAACAATAGTATATCTGTACATTAATGTAGGTCTTCCTTTATCTTATTAAGTATGATTTTGTTATTTGTCCTTATGTATCTTATGCACTCTTCATTAGATTATATCTTATAAATCTTGGTTTGCTGCTGCTGCTGCTGCTAAGTCGCTTCAGTTGTGTCCGACTCTGTGCGACCCCATAGATGGTAGCCCACCAGGCTCCCCCGTCCCTGGGATTCTCCAGGCAAGAATTCTGGAGTGGGTTGCCATTTCCTTCTCCAAATCTTGGTTTACATTACATTAAAATATATATGTATACATATAGGGAGGGAGGGAGAGCATGGGCTATTTTTCTGATTTATAAAACTTTTCAACAATACTAAAAAGTATAGGATAGTTTAAAAAATCATAAACCCATCAGCAGCAGAAATAAAAGCTGTTACCTTTTGATGTTTGCTGTTGTAAACATTATTCTTACATTTGCCTCTGCTTTGCATGAAAAGAGGGAACAGATTTATTTGCATTTCAAATAGTTCATTATGCCAGCCAGATGGTAGGAAAGGAGGAAGTCAAGGGTAACACCTTGGAGGCCCACCACAATTTAGAGAGAGGGCAGAGGAGGGGACCAGGGAGTTATGGTCAGAGGGTTAGCAGGGGAGTGAAGAAAGAGACCAGTGTGATCCTGAGCTCAGGCCCCAGAACAGCGCTTCCATGTCACAGGGCAGGCTCCTAGCTATGCCTCATTGTCAGGGACAGCATGGGCCTAATACAGCCCATGTTAAGGACATGGCCTGGGAAGGTGCAAATTTATTTGTCCAGGACCTGCAAGGAGGCCCTCCTGCTGCCTCTCTTATGCCGCCCTTGCTCCCCTCCACAGAGTAACTCTGGCAATTCCCTGGTCTGCCAAATGGACAACTCTTGGATTCAGATGGGGGTGGTGACCTGGAGCTTTAGCTGCAACCGGCGCCACTTCCCGGCTGTCTACACCAGCACCTCCTACTTCACTAACTGGATGAGGAAGCAGATCGGTGACGTGAAGTTCGTCAGCAGGGCCGGGCCTGCCTGCCTTAGCCCAGTCCTCCTCACTAGCTCCATCCTGCTGATCTCCTCGGGCTGCCTGTGGCTCCTGTGAATGATGTTTCCTGGGCGTCCCTCCCCGATGCAGCTGCTTCCTCTCCTCTGTCTGTCCTGAGGAGAAGCGGAGACTGGAGGAACACAGGACATCAGGGCAAGTCCATGGGGGAGGGTTCCAGAACCACTGTTTTTTCAATTGTTCAATGAAGATGCTCTTGAACTTTGTGTCACCGAAGTCATCATCTTTTTTCTAGACTCTGGCCAGAGCCTCCCCACCCCCAAGAGGCCTGCTGTCTTCTCAAGGGGAGCCTCCCTGATAGCCTTCCTTGTACTTGTACTCATCCTGTTCCCCTCTCTGGGCTGCAGTTGCCTCTTCTACCAATATGAAGCTGGGCTCTGTGATCCCCACTCCCTGCTTAGTAACCCAGCACTCCAGCAGTCCCCAGGTCCCCATGGCCATGCCCTGGGTCTCTGACCACAGTTTCCCCTCATTTCCTTACCATGAGGGTTGTCTTCTTCCCAGGAAACTCAAAATGACCAGACCTGCACTTGTGGATTCAGTTCCAGAACTTGTGGGCCTCTCTCAAGCCCTCATATCACCCTAAGAGTCTACAGAGCTTGACCAGTTCCTCCTCCCTCCCCAGCAGGAATGAGTGAGGATGGGGGGCAGGGAGGGGCAAGGCAGAGCGCCTGCTTAGGTGACTGTGGGGGGTGACTGCACCCTAAACTCCGGAGCTGCCTTAGTGACATCTGTCATACTCTGAAGAGGAAGACTAGGCCCCAGTTAGCCAGACTGAGAGGGCAGAGCCCTACTACCTCTGTGGGAGGTAGCATGGGAGCCCATCAGGCCTGGTGGGCCTCAGGTTCACAGTGGCCCCTATCTTTGCCCTCGGGCTCCACAGCATAGCAGGTGTGGTTTGCTGGAGACTGAAGTACTGAATGGCCAGCCCTATTGTTTGTCCCAAGAGAGCAGGCCTTGGCAACAGTTAAATTGTTCTAGTCTGATTTAACTTCCACCTTTTATTGGGCTAGAATTTTCCAACAGCTTTGAATCAAAATTCATAGGATGTCCCCAGACTACCTTTTAACTGTATTATCCTTCTGTGTCACTGAGCCATCAAAATGTTCCCCGACTTCCAGTGTACCGAGAAGAGCCCATTGGTTACCATCACTCTTTTACTGTCTATGGAAACCTCACCTGTGCTATCTTTCTAAGAGGATGGATCTGTAAGGGAAGGGCATTTGCTGAATGGAAGTTGAGGGTGGGAGGGTGGGGAACAATGCTTAAAACTATGCACTCTTGAAAAATCGTTATTGAAAACATTTCAATCTGCTTAATTTCAGTACCCTGGGGCAAGGCCCCACTGTAGTTACCAGACTGGGGGGGCAGATGGGACCGCTTGGAAATCCCGGATGCCAGCCCCAGGGGTTGGGCCTCCATCTCACCAGGTAGGGATGGGAGTGGGATGCCAGAGGAGGTGCAGAAACTGGACGAGGTGAGGTTAAGGGACTCCAGGAAACTGCTGGGCCAGACCGCCTGGGAGTGACGTGCTCCCAGGAGGGCAGAGGCGTGGCCAGAAGCCAGGCAGTCCTGAGCCACCTGCAAGCCAGAGGGTGACTGGGACATCAGAAGCACCATGGCAGGAGGCCACTGGGGGGCGCCCGCGAGGCCGCGGATGCCCGCGCCCACCACACCACAGAGAGCCGTCACCGGCCGCCAATGGGGGGCGCCTTCGTGGGGCGGGTCCTGGGAGCGCTGTAGCGAGAAGAGCACCGCGGCGCAGTCGCTGTTTCCCGCAGATGGAGTTTTGGTGTGAGCTGCCGGCCGGCAGGCGTGGCCCCCCACGCCCTGGGACGTCTACCCTGGCCCTGGCCCTTGCCTCCGCCGGGCTCCTGCTGCTGCTGCTGCGGCCCCTGGGTAAGGCCCGCCCCCGCCCATCCCCCGACCCCCTCAGATCTGGCCTCCACTTCTGATTCTCTGCCTCCTTCCACAGGTTGCTTGGGCGCTGGCGACACCCTGGGGGCACTGTCCACGGATGTCCCCGCAGACCTTGATGCTCCATGTGCCCCCAGTGCCACCTGTCCCTCGGGCAGACGTCGCTTCCCTCGGCAGGTCACCGGTGGTAGCCCGCCGCCCAGTATCTCGCAGTACGCTACTTCTAAAGCCTCCCACAACGAGTTCCTTCCCCGTGAGTACTGTGGCCTCCCTGCGGGAGGAGGCGCCCAAGCAGCCTCGAGGACCTTAAGGGGCAGAGGAAGAAGGGGCAGGGAGAGAGAGGAGACCTTCCTTTCACTAGTGCTTACTGAGCACCTATTGGTGGAACCTCCCATGCTGCTGAGGTAGGAGGCAAGGAAGGTCGGGGGAGCCTGGGGCGTGCTGTACATCCTGCCTTCCTGAATGGCCGGTGGGGACAGCATCTCTCCATCGGGCCCAGGCCCTGATCCAAGCTCCCAGCCAAGGCCTCTGGGGGTCTCCAGCACCGCTTTCAGGGAGCCTTCCCTTGTGTGTTTGGGGGCACATCCATAAGTGTTCTCTCTAGCAGTGCCTTCCAAGCTGGTTGAAGTAAGACTCACATAAGGAATACTTCTCATCCTGGAACTCATTGCTCAGAATTTAAGTGTCATGGGAAGTCTCACACTGAGGACCCCGCAGCACTCCGCGGTGCATGCTGCCGTTCCCTCTCTTGTGTTAGCCTTTACAGCTGCTGGTGATGGCCTACTTACATTGATCTCACAATCTACTAGTCCATTTGGAACACCTAGGAGTGGGTCTGCTGTGGTGTTGGATACGTGCCTCTTCAGTTGAAAGAATTTTTCCATAAAAGCTTTTCCAAAGTGGCTGTACCCGTTGAGCTTCCCTTGAGCAGTGAGTGAGCAGTCTGGGGCTGTGATCCTCACCAACTCCTAGCATCAGGGACATTTAGTTTTGCCTGGCAGGTGACGGTGAGCAGAACGTCACTGTGATTTAAGTCCATGCTCCCCTGAGAACTAATGGGGCTGAAGAGCTGTTGGGGTTTTATCCTCAGATGTGTGCGCGTTCATGCACAGTGCTCATTTTTCTCTTAGGTCATCTGCTTTTCTCTCACTGAATCACAGGAGGAGGGTCCTAGAGAAGGAGGAAAGGGTCTTTTTGGTTGAAGTAGGGGAACCAGATGGAAACACAGATGAATTGTGAAGGGCCTAGCCTAGCCAGAGCTGAGGCCTGCTTGACCAGGACAAAGGAGCCAGTGATGCCCAGACTGGTCAGCCCTGGGACCTGACGTGAGGGATGCCTGGGGGATGCTGAGGCCCTTCTAAGGCTGGAGACCCCAATCCTCATGTGAGCAACACCATTATTTGATGACCAATGAAGAAGGAGAATCGTTGGATGGGTGCAGGCCAGCTAGAGTGGTGGGAGCTCAGGCTGAGGAGAGGGAGAGGGAGAGCTGTGAGATGCAGCTGGAAAGGTCCACTCCTTATCAAGCTCCTTGTACTTCCCTCCTCAGCCTGCGGCTTCTCCTATGAACGGGACCCCACCCTCAGGGATCCGGAGTCCATGGCTCGGCGGTGGCCGTGGATGGTCAGTGTGCGGGCCAATGGCACACACATCTGTGCAGGAACCCTCATTGCCTCCGAGTGGGTGCTGACTGCAGCCCACTGCACGACCGAGTGAGTCGGGGCCTAGACAGACGGGTGGAAAGTCATGTGGAGCCACCGGGGCTTCAGTCATTCTGCCGGCTGGCCCATCAGTGGCTGAACCCCATAATCCCAGCCTCACCCCAGCTCCTAGCAGGGTGGAGCTGAGTCCTGTAGATTCCTTCCTAGGAACTGGAGGCTTGCTCCCCTCATCTGATGCCCTAGTCCTGTGCAGTCATTCCACAGATAGGAAACGAAGACTTGCAAAGCACTGTCTAGGTCTTCCTCCTGTGCACAGAAAGAAGATTCTAATTCTTCTGTTCCATACCCTTCGTTTCACTTATTCCTTCCTTCCTTCAACCAGTAGCCTTGACAGTCTTTGAAGCCAGGCCCTGGCCTGGGCACTGGTAGCTGAAGAGGGCTGCCCCACTCCTGTCAGGTTGCTGGGGAAGACAGACAAGAATATAGATGCTCACAGTCTGGTCAGTGTGGGGACAAGAGAGCAGGCGTGCCTGTGGTCTGGAGCCAGGGGGCGACCCGAGGGTCACATCTGGCCATGAGGGCTGGCCAGAGGAGAAGTGATTTCCACGCCTAAAGGACACACTGAGAAAGAAAGCTAGAGGGAGGGTTGGATGATTGCACAAGGCCTCTGTCACTCCTGGGACCCAGCATGGGTTACTGGACAGAGTCTAAAGTTTGGAACCAGAGAAAACTGGGTCCACATCCCACCTCCACCACTTGCTAGCTGTGTAGCCTTGAGTCAGTCACTTGAGTCAGTTTCCCTCTCCATAAACTGAAGGGTTGTTGTCAGGACTGACCACACGGTGTCTGTGTGTGCAGGGCCCCATTCACACCTGCCCTGAGAAGTGGGCTCGGGGACTCGAAGCAGGTGGGTGGCTTGCCTGGATTTGCTCAGAGTACAACAGTGCGGTGGAGTTTAGCGGGGTGCAGGCTGGTGTGGGGTTCCTGGGACTAATGGAGGACTCCCCTTGCCCTTCCCCTAGGAGTGACGTTACCTATTCAGTACGGGCGGGGAGTCCGTGGATTGACCGGATAACGAAGACTTCCATCGACATCCTGGCAAAAGAGGTCACCGTGCACAGCCGTTATCGAGCCAGTCGGTACTGGTCCTGGGTTGGCCGGGCCAACGACATTGCCCTCCTCAACCTGGATCGGCCACTGCAGTACAGCAAGTATGTCTGGCCCATCTGCCTGCCTGGCTTGGACTATTCGGTGAAGGACTACTCGCTCTGCACTGTGACAGGCTGGGGACTCCCCAGGGTTGATGGTGAGTTGGAACCTTCCTACCCCCAGCAGGGTGGATGGTGCGGGATAGAACCTGGGTGCAGGCCAGGGTCTACCGTGGACAGGCATTTCTGAGACGCCTTCCCCAGGGAGCCCACCACCCCTCTCCTGTCAGACTCTTATCTCTTTTTCCCTTTGAGGGTTTCAGCAGTGAATGTATCTAGGGGACCCAGATTGCCCTCGAAACCCTCAGGCCCAGGTCAGGGTATGTAAACAGGCCATCCTTGAAGGCATAGTGGGCACAGAGTGATATCTTGCTATCTGCACACAATCCTACGGCATCATGTTTTGAAGCAGAACAGGCAAGGCGAGAGGACAAGGGGTCTGTGTCTGTAATAGGGTCCCCAGAAGACCCATGCATCTGGCTAAGGGCAGTCTGCACCCGGAAGCTGGGAGTCACCGAGGGTTCCCCATGTCTCCCCCTACCCCAGCAGTGGCCCTCAATCCCTTATCATCCCAGTTTAGGAGCCCAATGAGCAGGAGTGTTGTCCCAGGGCCATCCAAGGGCCCCTTTCCTTAGCCCAGAAATGTCCATCCTCTTCAGGGAACCCCTGTCCCTTTCCCACAAGAGAAGTGTTCTTCCCTGTGGTCTCATAGAGCCAGCATGCCTGAAAGCACCCAGGATCTCCAGCCCAGGTGGGGTGGCTTTTTGTCATCCCTGCCATGGCCTGTCTGGTGAATAGTTGGGAACGGTTGGAAGTCACCTGTCCCCCGGAAGCTCAGACTTAGGGACAGACACACACTTGTGAGACTGGGGAGGGGAGTGAGGAGTTCCTGGAACCACAGAGGCGAGTCTGGGGGAGCTCAGGGGAGGAAGAGGCCTTTGAGGAAAGCTTGAAGAAAAGGCAGGATTTGGACCTCAGATAGACTTGGTAGGCTTCGGGGATAGATGGAATGCAAAAGTCAAAATGCCGAGATCAGAATGGACTTGATGGATTGGACTCTGCCAGATGTGAGATCAGGCCCAGCAAAGCCATATTTTGGGTAAACTGCTCCAGGGTCTCTATACTGAGGGGCTTTTGGGAAGCGTCTGGAGTGGTAGGTGGGCTAATCCTGGAGAGATCGCCAGGGCTGCTGTGTGGCAAGGAACAAAGGGAGGATGGGCATGAGGCCAGTGGCTGTGGGCACGAGCTAAACAGCCAAGCCTGAATGGGGGGGCCCCTGTCCCACAGGTCAGTGGCCCCAATTTCGAACCATCCAGGAGAAGGAAGTCACCATCCTGAACAGCACAGAGTGTGACAGCCTCTACCGCAGGTTCTCCAAAATCCCCTCTCTGATTCAGATCATCAACTCCCAGATGATTTGTGCAAAGGACGTCGACAGGGAAAAATTCTGCTACGTGAGCATCTCTCGCCCTTGCTCATTTGCCTCCAAGGGCACCTGGCCAGAATTGGGGTGAGGGGCACAGCAGAGGCAGGACATGTGGGGAGGAGAGAGGGGCCAGGGATGAGCAGGGGTAAGTGAGGAGGAAGATGAAGGAGGGGGAAATTTGACAGGGAATGGAGATTGGGGGGAATGAGATGAGAGTTGGGGAGAGAGAGATGGGGAGTGGGGATGGAGGTTGGAGATGCAGGAGGACGGGAAGGGTGGGAAGATGGAAGGTGGATGTTAAAGAGATGGGGGATGGAGAGAGATGGAAGGTGGAGCCTTTTAAGGAAGGTCTCCTGGGTCAGGACTTCAAAGGTACCTCTCAGCTATAAGACACTTGGAGGCTGCGCAGAAGGTTTGGTGAGGGCACCCTGCTTGTTCCCGAGCTGGATCAAGTCTCCTTTGGACCACATGTGGCCTCCCTTTTGTTCTCCACCCCTCCCCACAGGAGATAAGTGGGGAGCCCTTGGCCTGTCCTGTGCAGAACATATGGCACCTGGTGGGAGTGGTGAGCTGGGGCCCAGGCTGCAAGAAGAGCGAGGCTCCGCCTATCTACATCCACATCTCCTCCTACCAACAGTGGATCTGGGACCGCATCAGCGGGCAGACTCTGCCAGCCCCATCCCGGGCCCTGCTCCTGGCACTCCTGATGCTCCTCAGCTTCCTTGCTGCCCTCTGATGCTCTGCTGTCCCTGGGTCTGCCCTCTCTTGCCCAGGCCCCTCCTCACCCTCTTGTCTAGAAGGCTGCAGGTGCAGTTCTCAGCCCTCACAGGCAGGGGAGAGACTCGATGTTCAATTAAATGGCTCTCTTCCCCATGCCTCCTCCTTCCTGGGCCTGCTGCAGTGGGAGATGAGAGAACAGGGAAGGGGTGGGATGGGTGGCTTCCGGCAGTTGATACTGCAAAGTGCAGAGCCCCAGCTCCATCCGCAGGCTCGGGGTGGCTCCCGCAGAAGGTGGAGGGAATGTGTGGGGATGATACTGGGGTGAGATGATTCAGGGCCTAGAATGTACTGCCCAGGCTCATTCTGGGGCTGCCAGGACCCAGTGTGAGGCTGGGCCTAAGGTTGCAGCTCTGGGCCGTGGAGGTGAGTGTGTTCTCCTTGACTTTGACCCATCTTCTGGCCTGTGGCTGGAACATACTCTGTCATTGCCCTGAAGCACTGTAGTTAACTTTGACCTTCCAACCCTGTCCCCTGCCTGGACTTGGGGCAGATGCCCACTGGGATCAGACATTATCCCCATGATTAGCAGATATGCCTGTCCTTAAATGGGTAGTGGAGACCCAAGTCAGAGGTCAGGGAAGCAGCTGGTAGGGGAGATGTGGCCCGGGCCTGGACTTACCCCAGGCATTGCCAGCTGCTTCTCTGACTTCTAGTGGCCCCCGCTTCCCTGGGCCTCTGCTGTGAAGCCAACAGAAGGGTTCTGGCTTGTATCGGTAGAATGGTCTTTGCCAAAACCGTATGTATGAGACGCCCACAGGCTGGACCCCTGGGCAGAGCCAGGGTTTCCACATGGTGGCCCAGTGAGTACTCAGCTTGCACAGCAGGGCCTTCTGTAATCTCTGCCCCGCCCCCCGCCGTGGCTCTAAGACCCCGTGCTCCTTCCCCCATGTCAGCCTGGTTCCCTTGCCTCGTGTAATAATGATTTGGGTCCAGGCTGGAATCCAGGCTTGACTCCTCTGTGTCTCAAGCACCCATCTATTGACACCAGGAAGTGGAGCAGAGGCAAGCACAGAGCAGGCAGCTTCCTTCTTGGTCCTGATGCCCTGCCTCAGGGCTGAGCCCCACCGGCCACAGCTGACCCTCTGCCCCTCGGCCCACCACCTCTTCCTCCAGCTCATCTGAATTCAGAACAGAAAAAAGTCAGGAAAGGGAACAACAGCCTGGCCTTCACTGCCTATCACTGATCACTGTATCGCCCTCCACGTAAATGCTCCAGGGACGGGGTACCTGAGCAGTCATCTCAGGTCGCTCGGGTATGAGAAGGCACTCAGCTTTATTTACAAATCTCTGCAGGCTGCAGAGGCAGCGTGAGCTTTTCCAGCAGCTCTCCCCAGCTCGGAAACCTCCAGTATCTCCTAAGTCTCCAGCCCCCAGGTCCGAGTTCTTCAGGCGATGTTTGCTGCCATCTAGATACCCTCTCTGCATGTCCCCTCCCCAGGGATCCAGTCCACAGGTCAAGTTTGAGCCTTCACCTTCGGGTCAGCAGTGCTGTTTCAGGAATCATGGTTGAGAACAGAAGAGGAAGCTGTGCTCTTATATTCAGCAGGTGGAAGGTTGGCTGCTACCTCCATCCCTAACTGCCCCCTGTGGTGGTCTCCTGGGGCCCTCCCACCACAGCTAAGCCTAGAAAGGGCCCCAGAACAGCCTCAAGTCCCCATTGGGTTCTCAAATATTCCCTGGATTCCCAAGTTGGGTCCCAGGTGCCAGCTGTCTTCTCTTCTCTCTCTGGTCCACTGGCCTCAGCCTTTTGCACCCCTGGAGCCCCCAGTCCTGAGCCCTTGGGCCTCGTGCTAGGCGCTCCAGCAGCCTCAGTTACGTGACAGTAAGTAAGACAAGTATGTCCACTGCCTGGAGCTTGGTATCTGCTGGGCTGGGGGTTCTGCCTCTGGTCCTTCTCTGCTCGCTGCTCTGGGCCAGAACCCATGCCAGGCTTGGGGTAGCCCCTCACCAGCAGGGCTGCTATCCAGCTAAGTCTGAGAGCCTCCTGCTGCCCCTGCTTCCTCCAGTGACCCTCTCCCTCCTGTGGGCAGCCTGGTGTGGCCTCACATTGGCCCATCCAGGCCAGCCATCCCCTTCCAGGAGAAAACCCACATCCCGTCACCCCTTAGCCACAGCTGTTCCTGGCAGAAGAGGAGACAGAGGCATGTCTGGGTGGGTAGAGGCCACTTTGGATCTATAGAGGGACAGGGTCTACAGACCACCTCTGCTGAGCCCCATGTGACGGGGTGAAGGGAGTTGGCGTCCAGGCCAGGAGGTGGCACACCTGGTACAGTTTTGTCCTTGCTCCTATAGGCTCTAGGACAGGGTCCTGGCCCCTGCAACTCCCTCTCTACAGGGCGAGGGCTCTCTGCAACCTCCTGGGTCCATGTGTGAGCTTGGAGTCTAAGATGTCTGGACTCTGGCAGGACCATGAGCCCCAGGACTGGCCAGCCCCAGCCGCCACCTCCAGAAAGCTCTCCTCATTTCTCTCCTTTCTTCTTCTTGGCCTCATTCTTCTCATCCTCCTCTACCTTGATGGCCACTGTATCCACACTGTCCTTCTTCTTCTTCTTCTTCTCCTCTGTGGAATAGAAGGAAAAGGGTTCAACGGGAGTGAAAGAGTCCTAGGACCCACACCAGAGCCTCCCAGTCCCACCCTTCATTCCTTTTTCCTTCCAAAGCACTCCTACCTGCAAAATAGCTTCTTGTTTTCCCTGCCTCACTCTGACCCATTTCTTTGCTCTGGTCTCCAGAAACAGGGATGAGTCCCCTTCCTGAACCAGGTGGAGGGGAGGAACAGGGCATTCTGGGTGGAAGGATCAAGGAAATGGCCAGTCTGGCAGGCTTAGGGGTTGGCGGGACTGGGGGTCAGGCCTGCTCACCTCCAGGGATTTCTGTGAGCTCGTTGAGGGGCGGCACAGTCTCCAGTTTATCTGTGTACATCTTGGCTGCCTTTCGCTGCAGATACCGGGCTTCAATCTCCTTCCGGGTCCGTGGCACGCGACAGTTGAAGACACAGCAAAGAGTGATAACTACAGGGAGGACAGAGCAGGCTTGGCAAGGGCCAGAGCTCAGACACCCCAGGAATAGCACCTGAATTCCAGGCCTGTCTCCATCTATCTATGTGTGTCTCACCCAAGAGTCTCTTTCAGGAGGTTCCACATTTTGACAAAACCCCTGTGGGCTCTGAGATTTTCAAAATGTCTTTCCTGAGCAGGGCTGGCTTTAGGTAGGAGGCCTATTCGCAGAAAGGCCTTGTGCTTGGTGTAATACTCTGCTGTCACTTTCTTGAAATTCTTAATAATCTTTGGACAGGGATCTCATATTTTCATTTTTCACTGGTCCCATATATTATGTCAGTGATCCTGGCTTGTTGGGCAGGGGAGGGTCTCTCTAACTAGATTGAGAGGTCCTGGAGGGTAAGAAGTAGGCTACACCATGATTCAAGCTACAGCCTCCTGGAGGGTGTCCTGTACTTGCAGCCCAGGCCGCTGGGCTCCTGGTTCATCCTAGGTTTTCCTCCCCAGGCTCTTGAGAGGACCTCAGACCCCAGAGGACAGGCTGCATCCTCCTCAACCTCCCTGAGGACAAGCCGGGGCTCCTCCTGGCTGTGAGAGCCTGCAGGAGGACACAGACCTTGCCCTGGGGCGTTCACCTCAGACAGAGTTATTCCAGGAGTGGTTTTCTGGCTCAGGGCGGCTGTGCCCACGCAAGCTGGGCCAAGGCATGGAGCTGGCCTGTCCAGGACGGGCAGGGCAGGGCTGCCAGGACCCGGCTGGACTGAGTTTATTTTTCTAAGGCCCCCAGTCTGACCACCTTGGCCCCAGCCTCAGGGGGAGGGGACAGAGCTGCTTCCTATTATAAATCAGATGACCAGACATAACTTCCTGGCAGACTCCTAGAGGCAGGAGGGCCAGGCAGGACAGGCCAGGCCTCTTTTTGGGGAAGATAGATCAGACCTATGTGGCCTGGGCAGGAGCACCCTTTGGGGTCATCTTGTGCAACCTCCTCGGCCAGTATTATGGCCCCATTGAGTCTTCCTCAGACTCACAGAATGAAAGAAAAAATGAATGAGATGGTTTCAAAGCTTTTGCGACTCGGACAGGACTCCTGAATGAATGGACAGGGTGTCAATAGCATCCAGGAACATATGGTGGGGGACAGTCATGTGAGGGCCCTAATAGTAGGTCTGACTGTGCACTGCTGCCCAGGGATGGACCTGGGAAGACAGTAGGCCTTTCTTACCCAAAGAGCTGGCCTCTGGTCACCTCCAGACTCCTGTATGCCAGAGGTCCAGGGTTGGTCCCCCACCCCCACCCTACTGGCTTGAAGCACCTCTTCTAGTTACCCCATCAGGTACCTTCTCAGGACCATGCCTGGGCTCTCAGTAAAGGCTGGTCCCAGTCCCTCAGAGCAGGATGGAGGCCCTGCCCCTCACTCCGGACCTGTCCCACCCAGCCTGGCCTGCTTACTTCTCTTCAGAGTAGAGAAACGAAGTTTCTTGGATGGAGTTCCAAGCCCAGGAAGAGGCTGGGGATAGGAGTCCCCAGGCTGGCAGGGAACTAAAGAGGCAACCCATCCAACTCCATCCTATCCATAAGGTTGTGGGGATGATGCTCCACTAACAGCTGTACCACCGAGGTCCAAGCAGACAGAGAAGTGGGAAAAATGTTTCCTCCCCAGGACCCAGGGTCTCCAACTCCTAGAGCCCTGCATAGAAGGTAACAAGTGCTGACTTGTTACTCAGAGGCCTTTGGGACTATCCCTTACCTTTTTCAGGAAATAGGGCTAGGAATAGAAGTCAGTCTGTGTAGTTGAGGTCCAAGTGCCTCTTTGGGCCTGACACTGCAGCTTTCCTATGTGGCCCTAGGCACTTCCACCATCTTGGGCCAAGCAGAGCCCGGGAGAAACCACTGTGTGTCTTGAGGCCCCATGGTGCCCTCAGCCCTGCTCCTCGGGGTCCCCCTGAGCTGCTCTTTGGACCTGTTGGACTTTGGACTGCTCCTGTGTTCCTGCAGGCAGATTACCTCCCCTAAACCTGCTTCTTGGTACTTCGGGGTTGCTCCACTCTCTAAACACCTGGCTGGGGCTGCAGCCACATCTGTCTGTCCGTGGGGCCTCCACTCAGAAGCCTGACTGATATCAGCCTTGGCTAGAATAGAAGGCAGCCTCTTGCTCACCTCCTCCTCCCACCCTGTGAAAGTTGCTCAGTCGTGTCTGACTCTTTGCGACCCCATGGACTGTAGCCTGCGAGGCTCCTCCGTCCATGGACTTCTCCAGGCCAGGATACTGGAGTGGGCAGCCGTTCCCTTCTCCAGGGGATCTTCCCAACCCAGGGATCGAACCCAGGTCTCTCGCATTGCAGGCAGATTCTTTACCGTCTGAGCCACCAGGGAAGCTCTCCCACTCTAGCTGTGAGGAGAGTGGGGGTGAGGGGTGGGGTGGAAGGGCACTTCTGGTGCTAGGAGAAGCACAGGCAAAATTGATGTCTTTGTCTCCCTTGGAGCCTCTACATCTGGGTGGGCCCTTGTGGTCAGCCCTGCCCTCTGGGGAACCTCATCCCAGGATAGCTCCTGCTAGAACTTAAATGCCCTTGTAGCCCCGGAGCCAGGGTGCACTCAGAAACCGTCTTAGAGGGGTTATCTGAGACCTGTGAGGAGGCCGTCTTCTCCCACGTCCACCCCCACTGTACCTCTCTCCAGAATGCGTTGCTAGCTGCCTGACACAAACCGTCACCCATCCTATCCATCTACAGCTTAGAGGACCCCTCCTCCATGAAGCCTTTACTAGGGGAGTGTGTTCTTTCCCTTTACTGCCTGCGCCCCCCTCCTCCCTATGGTCTGTGGGAACCTCTTTGTACCCTGGTGGCCTCTCCCATCCATTCGGCATTTCTCAGCCCCACTTTTCTCAACTCCAGACCCCAACTCTGGAAAGACAACTGAGAGGAGCATCCCAAACTGGCTTCTGTTGCAACTTCGCATAAAGCAACTCCCAGATCCAAGAGAGGAAGGGCGAGGGCAGGGGTCTCCTGTTTTTAACTGAGGTGGGTGTGAATCATTCCAAGGAAATGGTATTTAACAATGCTGGGTTTGCAGCCTGGGAGACACATCTGCTGGGCGTCTGGGGAGCTCTGGTGCTGAGCTGCAGCCAAGGGTGGCCTTGTTGGGGCCCTGGGTGTGGGTGTTTTAAGCTGGCCAAGCTGCAGGAAAAGCATGAGGAGGCCAGCGATAGGGAAAAATGACACGTCTTCGTCCTGGTTCAGTGGAGTCCCCTGTAATTACCATAATTGCCATGTGGCTGCATCCCCCGTCGGGCAGAATACTTCAGGTCACCACCAGCCTGTCAGCCCTCCACAGGGACTTTGTGTAGATTAAGAGGTGCCAGAAACCACAGAGGGCCTCCTGTGGGCACCGGGCCCACTTGCACTGCCCGGAATTGCTGCTCTGAGCCCCTGGGGGGTGGTGCTGGGGGGTAACGGGGTGCTGTGCTCCCACTGTGGTGTGGCATGGCAGGGGGTAGTAGAGGGGGGCAGCTGCTACTTACTGATGGACAGCACGAAAAGCGAGAAGATGCCCACCACGTGCCACAGACGCATGTCCCAGAACACCACTGTCTCCTTGGTCAGCGGGGGCGGCTTGGGCTTGGGCGGGGCTGTGCTGGGCTGTGGGTCGGGAGAGAGCAGAGTGAGACAGGCAGAAGCCAGGGGCTGGGACTGGACTGAGAGAGGCCCAGGTCTCAGCGAGGACTCACTAAGTCTGAGCATTTCAGAATCTCCCAGGATCAAGGGTCTTAGACATTCATAACCAATGCCTTAGACCTTGGGACGTTCCAGCCTTAGAGCAAGAGAAGACGGCAGAACCCAGAACCATGGAGCTGGGAACTTGGGAGTGTGAGGGTAGTTAGTGCTTGGGGAAACCGAACCCAAGGGGCAAATGTGGATGGTTTGTTTAGTCAGGTTCAAGGCCCTTTCTCTCCTGCCCCAGGCCTGGGCCCCACACAGGCAGATGGGGTCTCAGGACCAAGGCCAGAGACAACGCGAGTCCTGTACTGCCCCGTGGTATTTTTTTCTCATGGGCCCCTGGTGTGGGATAGGGTGTGGAACAGCAGTCAGGGCTTCATGACTCTCTTACTTGACCAGGATCCCCACCAGGTGGCCTCAGCAGTTGCCTGTCCTACCTGAGTCACCTCCTCTGACCAGAAAGCTAGGCCAGAATCCTCGCCAAAAAAAAAGGGGGGGACTAATTTGTCTGAAGTGCAGTAGCGACACCTGGAGGCCAAAAGTTGTAAGCACGGCTGGAGCGATCATGAGCACTGCGCGCCACTTCCCACCTTCCCAGTGCCACACCTCCCTGTCCTGGGGTTCTGAGGAAGGAGATAGAGTCATATCCCTCTCAGCCCCCCAGGTCAGGGACACGGCCCTGCTCTGGAAGGTAGCAGCGAGACCTGTCCCTGACCTGGGGGGCTGAGAGGGATATGACCCTATCTCTGTCATGCAGCTTGGCTGAGGGGTATGGAGGGGTACTTGGAGGGAGAGGGGACCCCCCTGGGGCATCAGTGCAACGCCTTGCCCCTCGATTAACCGAAGAAGGACAGGCAAGAGGAGTCTCTTCCAGCTCTCTGGAAAGGAAAGGCAACCCATAGCTCAACCGTCTGTCCAGTCTTTCCCCTGGTCCGTAAGCCTGGATGGAGCACCTACCGAAAGCCAGGTACTTTTTCACCTTATAGACTCCACCCCTCAGCCTATACTGGGGACACATGGAGAGGACCAGCAGCCTGTCCCAGGTAACCAAGAAGGTCTATGTGCCCAGGACTGGTACATGATTCCCAGCCCTCTCCTCTTAACCAAGGTGAACTGGGGTAGGAGCCTTCTTTCCTTTAGTCCTCAGTTTCTCCATCTGTAACTTGAGTGGAATGGTTCCAGGGGTCTCTGAGAGGCTTCCTACACAACCTGAGTGGTAAAATGGACAAGGAGACACCCTTCCTCAGCATCATCCCAGGGGCCTGGACCCATCTGTGGGGTCAGACACGTGTACGTGGGGTCTGGCACATGTGTGTGGGATTGGGGCTGGGCACTGTGGGTACAGGGCACATGCGGCTGGAGTACATGTGCCTGTGGTCGGGCACACATCTGTAGAGTCAGGGCTGAGGTCTGGGCAGTGGCAGGGTTCCATGGTTCTGAGGGTCAGTGTGTTGACCCAGCTGGTTGTAAGACTGGGAGATTCTGGGGGCCATGGTAAAGATCTCAGACTCAGAGCTTGGGCAGCCAGGGGCTCACTTCTGACACATTCTAGACACACTGATAGGGCCCTGGGTAGGGGGAAGCAGGTAATAGTCGGGCATCTGTTTGTGGTGGACACCGCTGGGAGTCTGAACTCTGAAGCTTGGGGGCCTGGTCTCCATCAGAATTTCACAGGCTAGTTGGAGGGTGATGCCTGTGGGTAGGGTGGGTGGTACCATGGACCCCAGCCCCGCTTATCTTTCTGGTACTTCCTTGGATCGCCTGGGCTAAGCCAGGCCCTTGTTCAGGCTGTAGGCGGATGGTAGGCAGAAGGACTCAAAATGCAATTTCCCTTGATGAAGTGGGAGAAGACGTCTTCCTGGGGACTGAGGGAAGAGTCCTTGACTCAGATCTGAGTCGACCCCCTCTGTCAGGCTTCTCCTACACCCAGACCAGCTCAGTTTCTGCACCTGAGGCCTCAGGACAGCTGGTAGGGGCCTAAGTGCACTCCATGGGGCTCAAGCCAGCCCGACTTCCCTTACAGAGACACCAGAGCTGACATCTGATTCCAGACCAGCCTTCTGATCACACCCCCTGGTCAGCAGCAGGCACAGACTAGCATGGGGGTGCAGGGCTCTGTCCCCACATACCTCAGACCCACTAGTTCAGGGGTGTGTCCCCTCAAACCCCAAAGATGAGGCCCTGTCCTCCCTCTCCCATCCTGTTGCCCAGCACCTGCCTCTTGCGGGTTCTCCGCGGTGCTTGACTATCTCGTGCACTTCTGCTCTCTCCACTCTGCCTCTGCCTACACAGGTTCCTACCCCACTCTTCCCTGGCTCTACCTCTGGCCTTCTCCCTCTTGCTTGCTGCTCTAGAATCCTGGGTCTGGTCAGCCTCATCAGCTCCCCTTCCTGGCTCAGCAGGAATGGGGTACAGAGAGGCCAGCCAAGGGGGCTGCAGATGGCCCCCACCCTTCCCTTTCTGGCCAGCCCCTCAGCCATCCTTTTCACCTCGTCCTGGACTATCTCAGCAGCTCCTTCCAATTCTCCCGAGTGTAGGCCCTCTTCTAATTTATTCTGCTTCCAGTCCAGGACTCATCCTGATTCTCCTCTGCTCAGACGCCTTTGCTAGCTCCCAGTTATCATCAGGACCAAGTAAGACCCTGAGTCCCTGGGCCCTGCCCTGCCTGCCCCTCCCTGCAGTGTGGAGTCAAACTCAACACATGGCTGCTCTGCGAAGGCTGTCCTCGTCCCCCTGCCTCCGCCCCCCACCTGCCCACCTCTGGACACCAAAGAGTAGAGTACAGGGGCTGAGTGTCCCCCATCAGACAGTAGCTGATGCCAGGCTGTATCTCCAATCAGATTGGGAAGCCCTAAGGTCAGGGTGAGTCTCCCCCATCAGAATAATGTTCCTGAGATCGGGGGCTGTGCCCGCCCATCAGAGCAAGGACACTAAGACTGGGGCTGAGTCTCCCTGCATCCTGGAAGCGCTTGGGATGGACTGTCTCCCCATTAAGTCAGGTCTCCTAGGGCAAAAGAAAAAGAAAAACCAGCTTCCCGTCAGAAAGGCACCGCCTGGCTCTGCCTGGACGGTGACAGCCACCCCGAACCCATCCGCGCCGGCCCACCTCACCTCCACCAGCTGCCCAGCGACCCCTGCGAGGCAAACCCCCAGGGCGGCGCCGCCCAGCCCCCAGAGGAGCCCCGCGCCTCGCCGCGGCCCCGCCATCTTCGCGCGCTCCGCGCTGCTCCGCCGCAGGTCGCAGGTCGGGGGAGCCGAGGGACGCCGGCCAGGCTGCCTTAGCCGGGTGACTGCCCCTTGGGCAGCCGGCGCTCGGCACTGGCGATCTGGTCGCAGGCAGGCTGCGAGTGAGCATCATTTATTCATCGTCGGTGTCCGGTTCCTGGGCTCCCCGCCCCTGCATCACTCCGGGTGGAGGGCCCGCCCCCCTCCGGAGATCACACTCCAGACTCCCCATTCTCCGAATCCAACCAAGACCGACATTGGGCGGGAGTGGGTGGGAGGGGGGACAGGTTGGGGTCAGGTCCTTGGACAACAGGTTTCCCCCTTCCCTTCCCAACTCGGGCCTCAGTTTATTCATTTGGGACAAAGGGAGGGGCTGGAATCTGCTGATCTAGGAGGCCCTTCCCAGTCTGACGTTCTGAATTTGAAAACCCGTACTGGACCCAGGTGGGGTGGGGGGTGGATGGCTTGGCAGGCAGGTTGCTATGGTGACAGGCGCTCAGGGATGTCCTGGGCTTTCTGGGCTGGCTTCCTGCCCAGAGGCAGCTCTGGTCACCCTGGACACCAGAGCAAGGGGGAGGGGGAGGGGGAAAGGGATTATATGGTCAGAGCAGCCAGCGGCGGGTGTGATAGAAGGTTCCTGAAGGATCCAGCATCTGTGGCCCCACAGGACAGGGTGAGCTCCCCCTGAAAGGGCTGGAAGACCATGTTCTGCTTCTGATTGATCTTCAGCATCTGCCCCAGCCGGAGCTCTGACTCTCACTCCAGTCTGAGCCATGACCCTGACCTCACACTGAACCTGGCCCACACTGCACTCTGGTCCTGATCTCAGAGTGAGCCTCGACAACCCCGGGATTCAAGGAGGACTGGAGGAGCTGTGGAGACCTGGGGAGGACTTTGGAAGAGAAGTGGGGAGGCCTGTGACAGGGAGATTCCTATGGTCCATCCTCCCCCTTCTCTCTTTCCTTCTTTTGTGTTTTATTAATCTCCCTGCTGAGCGCTAGAGAAGCAGCCAGGTGTTAGACCCCCCCATTCCTCATCCCCAAGGACACCAGTGGAGACCTGTGCAGGCTGCGGTGCTTTGGGCCTTGGGCCTGCTGTTAGAATTGGGAACCCTGTAGATACAGAGCCTTTATGGCTCCTGCCTGGTGGTGCCAGGTAGATGGGCAAGGACCAAGGCAAACTGCAGCAGAGAGGAGAGGGCCAGCTGTAGATACCTACAGGCATCAGGGCTGGGACATGCAGGGCAGGCAGGAAAGTGGGAAAGCCAGCAGTGAACCATGATGGCTGTCCCAAGGGGTCCATCGAGAAGACCCTTGACAGTGGCTGGCAAAGTCTGGGGACTGAATAGGCTGGGTCACCTCATCCTCCCCGGGTTTTTCCCTCATCAAGCAAACAGAAACTTCACTGAAGCCCAAACCACTTGCTGTAGCTCTCTGCCCACCATTTTGACCAACTAGGGAGGTTACCCTTGGGTCATGAGGTCAGAGAAGCCTTGGTTGGATTGGGCTGAGGTTAGTGAGCCTAACAGTGGCCTTGGGTAAACCGTTACTCCTCTCTGCTTCGACGTCCTCATCTAAGGAATGGAGAGGGCAAAACTCTCATCCCAGGGCTGATGGGAGGACTATATGATCTAACAATTGTGGGAGTGATGAGTACAATCTGGCTTGCCTTGATGGGATGGCTCAGCCCAGGAGGGAAGGGTGTCATTGCTTCTTTCCATCCAAAAAGTAGGGAAAGCCCAATGAAGAAATCGGAAAGGGAATACAATCATGTGTGTCCCTGAGATGGCCACTGCTCCAAGTGGGCTCTACCTCTCCTCAGGCTGTTGAATACAGCTGAAATCTCACTGTATGCCATTTATCAATATACCTTTTTCCCAGAGGTTGTTCCCAGTACAACATCCTAGATCTCCACCTTCCCTAAACACAGTGTCAGTACTGTCATGCAGGCTTTGGAGTCAAACGGACTTAAAATAACAATGTGGACCCGAAGGGTTAGTGTAGTTTTAAGCTTTAATAACCTCAGAAGTATAAAGCTATAAACTTACAAGAGACCCCATTTGAAAATTTATTTGAAGTTCCTTTTCTGCCTCTGAAGATGACAAAACATGACCAAAAATTAGTTATCCAAAGTTCACGATGAAATCAGCTTAAAGAAGATATGTGATGAAACTTTCAAATTGTTTTTTATAAATTTGAGCTTTATATTTTATAACTTCTGAAGTTATTAAAGCTTAAAATGAAGACTTCTGGGTCATGTTCCTATTGACAGCTGCGAGCCTTCGGTGGGTTAGTGAATCTCTCTAAGCCTCAACCCTTCATCTGTAAAATGGGTATAACTACAGTATCGTGGCACCCGCACATTACAAACCTTCAGTAAATGCAAGTCACCATCATTATCGTTATCGTTGTTAAAGGCAGTCTGAAATTACACTGTATAAAACCCACGTAGAGGAAATTCCCTGGTGGTCTCTGTACCTCCTCTGCAGGGTGTACGCATTCAGTCTCTAGTCAAGGAACTTAGATCCCACATGCCATGTGGTGCAGGCAGAAAAACAAAACCTAAAACCAAGCACAAATCCTCAGCTATACTTTATTCAATCAGTTCCCTATTCTCGAATACTTGTGTGTTTCCAATTCTCCAATGTTAAACACCATGGTGAGAGGAACATCCTGAAAGCTAAAGCTTTTCCCACCTTTTTACTCCTCTCCTCTGTTTACTTGTGAGAATTGAAGCCCAGGGAGAGGTTGTGTCCTACCTAAGGTCACTCAGGAACTGGAGCCTCAAACTCAGTTTTCAGCTTGTAATCCAGTGAGCTCTGCTCACTGTTCAGTACTGTTTCTACTTCTTCTGAGGGGCCACACATACTCCTACGCTCCACTCCTAATTGGGCCCATCAGGTCTGGGGAAACAGAGCTCTGGACCCCTAAGCTCTCCAGCCTGGCTTCTCTGAAAGATAGTGTCCCCCTATACATGGTGGTATGAATGCTGGCCTGCAGAAGCCTATTTGTCCCTTGCGTATTATTTTTAGCTCCTGTGGGTTTCCTGTAGGGATCCAGTCCAGCCTCTAGGGCCTCTGGGTTGGAAGCTGTGGGCAGAGTCATTTGGCAGTAGCCAGGGGACCCTGAAGACATTCTCTTCAGGAGTCTGAAACCCCAGAGTTCAAAGTTCAGCTCTAGGGAAGCAGCAGGTAGGAAGGGAGGATCCCTCCTGTTACAGAGCCAGGCTGAGATCCAGTGCATCTTGGACTCAGCCTAGGCTGGTGTGGGGGCTGGGAGGCTGAGGCCTGTGACACAGTGGCTGGGGCCTGTTGGGAGCTGGCAGCCTCTGACCTTGTTGGCCTTGGGCCTGGCCCAAAATAGCTCTGGGGCTGAGCCGGGCCTGGGTGAGATCTGTGTGTTCATCAGCATTTACTTGTGTCCAGGGGCACTCAAGTACATGGGAGTACATCAGTATTCTGCACTGACCTCTCTGCGTGCATGGGTCTGAGTCTCAGTGTGTGTTCCGTGGACCAGTGTATGAGTCTGCACACATGTGCCTATGGACAGAGCTGCCACTCAAGTTGTGCAACACAGAAGCCCTGCCAGTGGGCTCAATAGCAGATGGGTCCATGTGACACAGGTGAATGTATTGTGGAATCACATGTGTGTAGAAGGGGGAGAAGTTCAGGTGGGTATGTGCACATCTGTGATGGGATTGGGTAAGGGCCTTGGGGTACTGCAGGCAGCAAAGAGCAGGTGGACCCAGTAGAAGCTGTCTTTGGGGCACTACCAGGGCATTTCAAATTATCCACAACCCTGGAAGGAAGGCTGGGCAGGTCTTGCCCCGTTTATGAGACAGTAAAACTGGGCTTGGGAATGCCTGTGATGCTATCCAGTGAGTGGGGAGTGAGTGAGGGAAGACCAGCCCGCATCCTTTCTTCATTTCCACTGCCCGTCTCTGGAGGGGCGCTCTTGACCTCAGTCTTGTCAGTGACACGGTTATCCCCTAGAATCCTCATGCCGCAGGAAGTGATTGGAGGACCCAGAGGAAGACAGCGGGCTACTTTGTTACAGGCTTGAACCGTGGGTGCTCCCCCTCCCAGGAGGTCCTCCAGGACAAGGCTTCCTGCCACCTTTCCCAAGGTCGCAGGCCCTGGCGCGCAGACGACCACTCGCTGACTTCACGGTCTACCGGGCTATGTTGAGAGTCGGGAGTGGGGGCAGGAGACTTCCCCAAGGTCATTCAGACAAGAGTGGCGGCTGGCCAAGGACATCCTGGCCACCAGGAGCAGCCTCGGTTTACCCTCCTCTCCGCCACAGGTTTCAGGAACCCATCCGGTGCACCTAGGTCCGCAGGGCGTCAGAATGGCGGGGCAGCGGGGAGGGACGCAGATGCGTGGAACAGGGAAAGACCCCTCCAGGATGTTTCCTAAGGCGTAGCTGGGCTCTCCTGAGCGTGAGCGTGTGTGTGTGTGTGTGTGTGTGTGTGTGTGCGCGTGCGTGCGCGTGTGTGCGTGTGTGTGTGCGTGTGTGTTGGCTGGGGCGGGCAATCAAGTTCCCACCTTCTCTCCTCCTTCTCCCACCCCGACTGCGTCCCAGACCCTAGAGGACGCCAAACTGAGACCTCAGGAGAGGCCTCGTGCGCGGGGCAGACTGACGCCACTTCCCGCCTCCTCCCTGCCGATCCCTGTCCTGGACCACGAGCAACATCCAGAGGCCGGGCGGAGGCAGGAGAGGCGGAGTTGCCTTCGGGAGCGGGGCCGGGAAGGAGTGGGGGCGGGGCCGGCGAGGGGGCGGGGCCGGCGAGGGGGCGGGGCCGGCGAGGGGGCGGGGCCGGCGAGGGGCGGGCGTCCGCGAGCAAGCAACCGCAGCGCGCTCCCCCGCGTGGGTTCCCGCGCCTCACAGGTAAGGGTGGGGCGGAGGTCGCGCGTCTGGGGCAGAGCCCTTTTACTGTCCCCTCTCCTCGCTCCAGGTGAGACTTTCGTCTCCGCGCCCCCTCGGGCCGCCGCGCGCCGCCCCTCCACTACTGCTCAGTCCTCAGCGGCACTCACGCTCGCTCGGGGCCCGTCAGAGTTTGTCCGAAGGCCCCTCCCTCCCAGCGGGGTTCAGCTTCGTCCTCCCTGCCCCTTGGTCACCCTGTCACCATGGGACAGCCTCTCTGGTCCCGTGCCTGACAAGAGGGCAGTGCCCAGGGGCTTGGCCTGGGCTGTTGGGCGACCTTGTGGGCAGCACCCAGCTTGAGGAACTTGGTGCCAGGAGGTGACGCAGTCTAGTGTTGCCACAGGGAGAATGGCATGGGCAAACGCCTGGTGACTGGAACAAGATCCCATGTTTGGGAAGTTCCAGTGACTGCGTGTGCCTGGCCAGGGAGAGGAAGGAAGGCTGTGAAAAAATGGGGGGTGGGGTCTAGGACAAGGTGCCTGGAGCCACTGAGGCCCAGAGGAAGGGTTTGGGGGAGAGGCCCAGGTGGGGACTGGAACCTGTCAGCTGTGACAGCTCAGCGCCCCCTCCCTAGGGCAGCTCCTCCCTCCTCTCTCTGTCTACCGCCCCAGCTTGCTGGATAATCAAGGGGCTTCCAAGGCAGCCCAGGAAAAAGCCTCCGCAGCAGGCAGCACTTCCTTGCTGACCAGGAAATCATAGACAGGGTGTGGCCAAGGGGCCTGAGGGGCCAGGCCTTGGAGAAGGCAGGGGAGAAAGGGACCCAGCGTGGAGAGAGGCCAAGAATGCGAGAGAGAGAGAGAGAGAGAGAGAGAGAGAGAGAGAGAGAGAGAGAGCGAGCAAGCAAGCGAGCCAGAGTGAGCTAGCAGGTCTGGCTGCTGGTTAGATAGCTGCAAGGACCGGCAGCTGACTCACCTGGGCATGCCAAGGCTAGCCAGTCTGTCCTCACCCTGCCCCATGGTGACCGTGAAAGCTGTCTGGGGAGCCTAGGTATTTGCTGTGTGCCCTGAGGTGAGTCGCCCAGCCTTTCTGAACCGCCTAGCTCAAGTGAGCTTCATGGGACTGGGAGCTGGAGGCCTGGGTCTGAGCCATGTATGTGCTCTATAGTTAGTGTCTTTGGGCCCTCCCGTTCCTTCCTGGGCCTCAGCTTCCCCATATGTACCTCCTGTGCAGGCTCCTAAGGAACCTTAGAACTGGATGGAGTGAGAGGGTAAGAAGGCCATGCCCTTAACCATCGGGCTGTGGCTTGATGATGGGACTGCTGTTTGAGGGAGGAGACTCCTGCTGGGTGCCTGTGGTGTTAGGTTCAGCACCTCTTTCTCCTTCCTCATACACACTCAGGCACACTCATGCCTGGCCTGGGTCCTGCCCTCACATTTCATTGCCCTTGGGATGAAGCCTGGGAGCTTCCTAGCCTGGGAGCAGAGGCTCTCAGGACTACCAGACCAGATGTTTTTAGCCTCAAATGCAGTTTTCTCCCCACCCACCACCTCACCAGCAATGCTTAGCCTCTGGCCTTTCCTTTGGGCAGTGTGACTCAAAGGTAGAAGATCCTTCTGGGGCCACAGACCTGGAAGGGTCCCAGAATAGTGTTGCCAGTCTGGGTCTGTAAGACTCAGCTCCAGGGGCCCCAGGCTGCACTGAAAGGTAAGGGAAGGTGAGAAACAGGTCCCCAGAAGAGCTCCCCTCCATCAGTTTATCCTTTCTGAAAGGGTTGGTCACTCGGTTGGTGACTGTTTGCAACTCCGTGGACTGTAGCCCGCCAGGCTCCTCTGTCCATGGAATTCTCCAGGGAAGAATACTGGAGTGGGTTGCCATTCCCTTCTCCAGGGGATCTTCCCAACCAAGGGACTGAACCTGGGTCTCCTGCATTGCAGGCAGATTCTTTACTGTCTGAGCCACCAGGGAAGCTCCTTTATCCTTTCTGCTGCTGCTGCTGCTAAGTCGCTTCAGTCATGTCCGATTCTGTGCGACCCCATGGACGGCAGCCCACCAGGCTCCCCCGTCCCTAGGATTCTCCAGGCAAGAACACTGGAGTGGGTTGCCATTTCCTTCTCCAGTGCATGGAAGTGAAAAGTGAAAGTGAAGTCGCTCAGTCGTGTCTGACTCTCAGTGACGCCATGGACTGCAGCCTACCAGGCTCCTCCATCCATGGGATTTTCCAGGCAAGAGTACTGGAGTGGGGTGCCATTGCCTTCTCTGTTATCCTTTCTAGGGTAGACTAAAAAAGCTGTGATTTAGTCAGAGTAAAAAGCTATAATTTAGTCTTCTCCATTTCATAGAGAAGGTGATTGAGGCCCAGAGATGAGCAAGGCTCTGGATAAGCTGGGAAATGGCCAAGACTGGGCAGAGATCAGAAGGGGCCTGTGGGAACTGCTGAGGTGTGAGCCACGCATCCAGGGTTGGGGTAGCAACTGGCAGCCCCATGTGGCAAGGGGAGGAAACCTGAGGGGGAGAAGAGCATCTCGAATGTGGCATTGGCTGGGGTGGGCCCCAAATAGTATCTGGGATCTGATGTTCAAGGCCTCCCAACAGTGAGTTATGTGCTGCAGGTCCCCAGCTCACCCTGATCTGGTCTCTAGTCTGTACCTGCTATTTTAACCACACCTTCCCCCCTTCACTTTTAGCCAGTGTCCTCACCTGTCAGCTCTGACCCTGACAGACTGCCAGCTAAGGTTGGAAAGGTCACCTTCCAAAGGATCTTTCCGTTCCACCAGTTTCTGGAGATGTGGGTGAGAGTCAGATGGGCCCAGGTGACACTTGCTGCACCTCTGACTCCTAGGCTGGGGTCGCTTGGTCTGTCTGAGTTGATTTGGAGCAACCTTCCCCTAGTCCTCCAAAGCAGCCTGGGGCTGCTGCAGGGCCAGCAGAAAGAGAAGAAGGCTGCAGCTGGGTGTCCAGTCATTTCTCCTTCCTGCCTCTCCCTCCCAAGGCCTCACCCTCCTGAAACAACAGCAGGAAAGGTGGGGCAGGAATGCCTGGGCCCATGGCCAGAGTTCTGAGACACTTGTCTCACTTTGTTGCCCCAGAGCCAATTCCCTGGGAATCATAGGCTCTTCCAGGGGCCTGGAATACCCTTCAGTGTCTTTAGGGCTGGGAGGGGGGAGATGATGAGACCCCTTCCCATTTGGTCTTTTGGGTCTGCCAGCATTGCCTCAAATTATGTCTCTAGTTCCCCCCGGGTCAACCAACTCAGCATGTCAGAGTTGGAGAGAGGCTGAGTCTGAGAGTCTGGGGTTAAAAGAGTATTTAATTTTCAATCCTAAGATGTATAGTCATGAAATCTGGGCAGATGACCTCGTTTACCAGGTCTGGTAGGAGAGGGCTGTGTCTGATTGGAGGCTGCAGCCTGGCTATGGCGGTGGGTTTGAACCTAGGCCCTTTGCTTCCTCTCTCTCCAGTCAGGAGGCTCCTTTCTCAGGTGATCCTGCCTTCTTGGTGGGTCCCTCTCTCCAGAGCAGGAGGTACAAAGACCTGCTCATCCCCAAAGCCCCCACATGTGGAGTAGGACCTGTCCTGCAGGGTCAGCCAGGTGGGGAGCATGGAGGGGCTGGCTCCTGCCCACACTGATCTCACCCTCTCACTGCTTGGCATCTTCTCGTCTGCAGCTGTCACCAAGTCCGTGTCCCCAAGTCTGACTTTGAATATCACCAGTCCCCGACTCTGAGCCCCTCCATGGCTCCTCTGTCAGCCACTTAGGCAGCTCTTGGTGGGCCCCCTGCCAAGCCTGGGTCTTCATGCTATCGAGCCTTTGTGCTCTTGGTTCCCTCACCTGCATGCCTTGTCCTCTCTGCCTCTTTTATTTCCTGTTCATCCTTCATGCTCCAGCAGGCAGTCCCCTACTTCCCCCAGACCTCTTCTTGTTTATAAGGCAAGACAGGGGGTCCTGAGTCATGACCTTGAGAAAAAGGCTGTGCCCTTCTGACAATATCCTTGTTTCCAGAGACTCTGTGGAGAGGGGGCTAGGTCAGATCACTACTAGATGTTACTCTGAGCCCTTGGGAGCCATGGTGGGTGTTTGAGCAGGGGAATGAACAAGCCAGAGGGCTTAAGGAACATCTGCCTTTTGGGTAAAAATAGATGTTTCTTTAGGCAATTCTGAGCCCTCTCTACTACTCCTTCAGGCTCCCCTCAACTGGGTCCAAGTAGAGCATAAATAGGAGTCACTGGTCTGTTTAGAACTCCCCTTTGGGGTGACCTGGGCTCCCTACTCAGTTCTGAGGTGGGGTGGTCTTGGGCCTTGCTTTTGGGCATCTGGCCTGAGATGAGCACTGACCATGCTCCCACAGCTGCTCTAATCTGTGCTCTGTCCACAGGCCTGAGTCTGGCACCCTGGCCATGTGCAGCCCAGAGGAGGCGGCCCTGCTGCGGCTGGAGGAGGTTTTCTCAGCCACCCTTGCCCGCATCAACAGCCTTGTCTTCCAGCCCCTTCTTGAGGCTGGTGAGTTGAGGCTCTCCAGTGAAAAAGGTGGGGGCCACAGGAACCATCCTCCTAGGGACAGGAGTCCTCCCTGGTTGGATCTTCTAACCCTAACCCTAACCCTAACCCTAACTGCAGATGGGAGCGGTGGCATTTGAAGTGGATGGCTTTCGATGAGTCCAGGGTTCTCACGCCCAACTGTTGGCTGCTTCCTTCTCAAAGGGACCCCGGGGAGTTAGGCTCTGAACCCCATTCTAACCTAGGTCTGCTGTACATGGAGACAATATTCCATCTCTCCCAGGGCACAGGTCTGGATTCTCTGCCCAAATTCTCATCTTGCTGTCACCCAGGGCGTGACTGGAAGGCAGGATGCCCAGTCTGTGAAGTGACCTTAGGCAGGTGCCTTCATCTCAGGAGCTCTGTCGGCGTGTCTGTAAATGGCAGGGGATCACTGCACATTCTGGACCTGAGGAAGTTCTGAAACTCGGGGAATGTGTGTACTCAGTGGCCGTAGGTCATCAGTGCTGCCCCTATGTAATGAGGAAGTGGAAATGTGCCCCTGTTTAATCCAAAAGGGTGCCACCCACTACTGCAGCCTGCCCGTCCCTTGCTGAGCTCCAGGGGGCACGTGGGCTTCCAGTCCTGTCCCAAGGACCTCCAGGGCTCGTGGGGCTACTGCCCCTCGGGTGACCAGCCAGGGCCTGTGTGTGCTCCCTGGACGGTGGAGCGGCCCTGTTCCCCCTCACGGGGTGCTTGTGCTCCTGCCCCAGGTCCAGAGGCCTCAGACCCCTGGGGCCGAGAGTGCCTGCAGCTCCTGCAGCAGCTGCACAGCAGCTCCCAGCAGCTGTGGGACGTGACGGAGGAAAGCCTGCACTCGCTGCGGGAGAGGCTGCGCCGCCCCGAAGCTGTCGGCCTGGAGTCCCTGCTGCTGCTGCAGAGCGCAGACCGCGTCCTGCAGGTCCACCTGGAGTAAGATAGCCCCGGTGGGCTGGGGGCTGGTGCTGGGACTCACCTGGCTCAGGGCTTCGGCAAAGATTTGCACTCGGCCCTGGGGTTGGGTGTTAGCCTGGGGGCAGGCTCAGACACCCCAGATCTGAGCCTGGTGACCTCCCAGGGAAGAAAGACTGAGTTAGAATTGTCCGGTTGAGTCAGTGAGGACTCAAGATCAGCAGTGCCCAGAGCCAGGCCCTCAGGGCTGTAGCCACTCAGCGGGTAGGATCTAGGAACCCCAGAAGGGCAGGCCCTTGAGTCTGGACCTGAGGGTGGGGCCTGCAGGGTATCCCTGGTGCTACCTACAGGTACATCGAGTCCTACACATGCTGCGTGGCAGTGCAAGCCTTTCAGAAGGCAGTGAAGAGGAGGAGGTGAGCACAGGGCACCGCGGTGGGCCTCTGAGAGGGGCGTGTCTGGGAGAGAGGACGTGGGGAAGCCACGACCCCAGAGCAGTGAGTGTCACAGCCCAGGATTCATCCTGAGCGCTCCTGGCTCTGGCAACCCCACGCTGATCCACACCCCGGAAGAGGGGCAGGGAAGCCTCGGGAGGCTGTGAGCAGAAACCAGAGACACCAACTAGCAGGAGTGACCCTGGGGCAGGGGAGCATTCCTGATTCCTACTCAGGGAGGGCTGCTGTAATCAGTGATCCCTTCAGTCTCTGAGATGCTCCTCCCAAACCTCAGCCACTGTTCTCATGGGAGAGAGCTTTGGGGTCTGGGATTGGTCCTGGGATCTGAGGGATTAGCCAGGGCAAGGAGGCAATGGTGGTGGGTGCGGGAACAGAGGAAGGGAGAGTGACGGGGCGCTGGCCCTCCCTCCACTCAGTGAGTACTGGCGGGGCCAGCGGAAGGCGCTGCGGCAAGTCCTGTCTGGCCTGAGCTCCGAGGGCTCGGTGGGCACGGCCCTGCTCCAGGCCCTCCGCCAGCCACTCGCCCATCACGTGCAGCAGTATGTGCTCCTCCTGCTGAGCCTCGGGGACACCGTCGGGGAGGTAGGTAGCAGGGGTGCGGGGGGCAGGGGGCCAGGGCGGTATCGATGCTTACCAGACCTGCCTCTGTGAGGAAGCTGACGGACGGGAGAAATGGGCCTCTGGCTCAGGGAACCCCTTACGTCAGGAACCCCTTGTTTGAAAAGGATCTGGCCTGCCTTGGGGACATCATCTTGTTCTGGGGGTTTGAAGGGCCATGTCCTTGCCCTGGGGTATCTGAGTTACATGGGCCTTCCCTGGCGGAGCCAGCGGAGACCCAGAGAGCAGATGTAGACTCGTGTGCTGGGTGTGAGGACACATGGCCCAGGCCCAGGTGGAGCATCATCAGATGGTCCTGAATCCCCCGGAGGCATCCTTCTGCTGACCTCTCCTCAGAGGAAGAGCCAGCAGGGAGAAAAGAACAAACTCCTGACCAGCTGGGCCAGGGCAGGGCTGGGGCAGTCATCCCAGAGTGGGGGAAGGTTCTGACGAGCCCCCGCCCCGGTGGCTCTGTCCCCCCACAGTGTCACCCCACCCGGGAGCTGGTGATACACGCCGCCAGCCTCTTTGGGGACTTGCAGTCCTTCATGAGGCAGGAGCTGGACCAGGCCACGGCCACGCAGGCCCTCTGGCCCACTCTGAGTAGCCGGCTGAGGGTGAGTTCCACGCCTGAAGGGCGCTCTGAGAAGACCCTCCCATCCAGTGGGGGCCCCCTGGGTGGCTCGAGCTGCCTGCTGCATTCTCCATGCTTCAGTTTCCCCACCCAAATGGGGCAGTGGCTAAAGCAAGTGTCTGTGACACTTCTCTGTCCAGCCATCTTCACGCATTTGTTGAGCACCTCCTGGGCTGGGATGTGAGCTGCTGGCTCTGGAAGAGCGGTCACAGAACCGACCCTCTCTCCTGGGATGTCACTGAATGATTGCACCCTCGAGCCACTGCCTACACTGCCCCTACAGGGGGAAAATCCCCTGTGTTCTGATGAGGCATGACAGGCTTGGGGCCCAGAGAGGAGAATTAGGAGGACAAATGAAGGGGATAAGAATTGCCAGAGAGAGGCAGGGATTGTAGAAGCCTGGGTGAGAGTTGATGGGGGCTTGGTCGTGGCCATGGCCTGAGATGGGGTGGAGGAGGACAAAGCAGGGCTTCAGGAGAAGTTGTGACGTCTTGCTGGGAGTAGCCAGGAATGAAGCACCACCAGCTCAGAGCCCCAGTGCCCGTCACTGACCTGGGGGCCTCCAGGAGACGCTCAGAGTGTGGGTGGAGGTGCCTGGGGCCGAGGCAGGCAGTGGGGTGACTGGTGCAGTGTCAAGAACGGGGGTCCCTGAGCTCTGCAGTTCCCTCCTTGCCTCACCAGGATGTACTCTGCACCCCCGCTCGCCGACTCTTGCAAGACAGCCAGGACGTCCCCGTGACAGTCACCCCACTGCGGGCAGAGCGCGTGCTGCTATTTGATGATGCCCTCGTCCTGCTGCAGGTGGGCTGGGGCTGGCCAGAGGTCTTGGGAATGGTTGAGAAAAGGAGGAAAGAGACAAGTGCCTGGGGGAGATGAGGGGGCTGAGGCATGGAAAGGGTGCTACTTGCCTATCCAAACCTATGTCTCCTGAAGCCTGGTTTGGGGGTTTTGATGCAGTTTGAGTTTTCCTCCACCCCCGACTGCCCCCTCTGTGCTCCAGGTACACTGACAAGACCCTCACTAAAAGGCGCCGAGCCCTTTCTCACCTCTGAATCTGGGCACGTCCTGTTGTCTCTGCGGGACCCTCTCTTGTCCTTGCCCATGTCTGGCACGTTCCTTCTCCCCTTCAGGCCTGGGCCTGGGGCCACTTCCTCCTGTGGCTATTGCTAGGCGGGAGAGGTCACTACACAAGATGTTCCAGAGGAAGGGAGGTTTGGTCTGGCTCTCAGAGCAGGGATGACATTCCAGGTAGAAGGAGCAGCACAGGGAAGGTTCAGGCTGAGGAGAGTTTGTGGCAAGTGGAGAAAGGAGGGGGCACATGACCTGGGGCTGTTCTGTGTGGTCTCAGGTGTCAGGCTCGGCCGTAGGAACTTCAGGGAGGTTTCCAGAAGGGGCTCACAAGGTCCAAGCTGCATTTCCGGAAGACCACTCTGGTGGCCCTGATGGAGCAGGACGTGGGGGATTGTGGGAGACTGATCCTGGGTCTTGGGTGGGAAGGGAGGTGGAGGGGCTGCCCCGGAGATGGGAACAGGCAGGGGTGGTGGGGGACTCAGCGCTGGGCATGCTGAACCGAGCAACCTGGGGACACCCAGGGGCGTGCTGAGCTGGTGCTTGGGAGCAAGGCCAAACCAGAGAATAGGTGAGCATCTTGCCCACCTATGCCCCATCTTCTTTCAGGGCCACAACATCCACACCTTTGATCTGAAGCTGGTGTGGGTAGAACCTGGGCAGGACAGGTGAGCGCCCCTCTCCAGTGACACCTCAGGCCTTCCCTCCCTCTACCCCATGAAACCTGCCCACCCCAGGGCTCTGACTGGGACCCGCCCGCAGCTCCCTTCTGAATGGAACTGGGGCTGACTCATCACCTCCATCTGTCTAGGTGCACGTTTCACCTCCTCACACCCGAGGAAGAGTTCTCCTTTTGTTCCAAGGACCCGCAGGGCCTGGTGAGTGTGGGTGGACTGTGAACTCGGGGATGAGGATTGGGGGAGGAAGGGAAGGCGACAGGAGGGTAAGGGGAGGGCATAAGGATACTGCCCTGGAGGCTCCTTGGGAATGTCAAGCCTCTGGAGCCATGGCCAGAGTGAATCAGGCGTCTGCCTGGACGCAGGCATAAGACTGCCATAGAGAGCAGGTATTTTTCTCTGTGAAGCCAGTGTTGAGGCCTGCTTGATGGTTTTGTTTGGCCGCTCTGGGAAGGCCCCAAACTGCAAGTCAGTATCTCAGATCTGGATGAGGCCCTAGGGAGCAGTGTGGAACTGTTGGAGCTTCCCCCAGGTGACAGAGTGGGGTGTTGGGGGGGGGTGGTACCTGGGGCCACCCCAGGAGGCTTCCTGGAGGGGCTGCCTCCAGCAGCAGTGACCTGTCCTGTGTTTCCCCTGTCCTCCCCCAGGTGGTCTGGCAATGGAAGGTTACCCAGGCTGTGTGCCAGGCCTTGCGTGGGAAGAAGGACTTCCCGGTGCTGGGAGCGGGCCTGGAGTCTTCTGAACCCCCCACCTGCCGCTGTGGAGCATACACCTTCCGTGCAGAGGGCCGCTTCTGCCAGGCCACCTACGAGGGCGAGTGGTACTGGGGCAGGCCCCATGGCAAGTGAGTGACCGAGGCTCTGGGCCAAGCAAGGCAGGGGTCCTCCTGGGAGTCTGGGGAGCACATAGGACCGGATGGACCTTATTGCCTCAGGGCATGAACCAGAGGCTGTTACCCTTTCTGGTCAATTCTGTCAATTTTTAAGTCCTCCTGAACAGCACTGGCCCATAATAGGTTTGTGCCAAATAGTCTTGATGTCGGTGAGGCTGGGGAGCCCGGGACAGGCATCAGGAGGCCAGACTGCAGGGCCCACAGTTACTGTTCTGTTCTCAAGGCGGGTGAAAGAATAACTAGTGTCTGTGTAGCGTTTTCTGGTGGCCCTTATAAGAATGGCCTGAGGGAGTGTTAGCATGCCCTTTGTAGATGCAGAAACCTTGACTTTCTCCAGGCCTCAGGGTAGGTTCTAGGGGGAGCCTGGCCTCAACTGCAGATCTATACGACTCTACAGGCAGATAGGCTTTTGAAGAATGTGGCCCTAATTTGTGCCACAGCTGGCGAAACTAAGGCCCAGAAAGCAGAAGGGACTTGCCAAGGTTTTGCTGGCAAGCATTCCACTCATTTCTGATACCCTGCCTACTTCCAGAAAGGGCTTCAGGAAGCCTGTGAACAAAAACACAGAAAAAGCAATGCTGTGTCAGAAGAGGAGATGAGGATGGTAGAAACCCCACTGACTCCTAGTGCTTGGCTTGAACTTGAAGGTTATCTCTGAGATTCCTGTTGGTCAAGGGAACAAGGCAACCTGGTAGAACTTGCCCTGCTGCGTGTAGAGTGCCCTCCGTGAGGCTGCAGGGGCAGCTGTGCCAGGAGTAGGGAAGGGCTGAGAGCCCATACAGGGTCGTAGAGCTTAGGGAAGAGCCCCAGTGGGAGCAGAGAGTCCAGTCCAAGGGCAATCGAGGCCTCTGAGAGAGTGTATGGTGGAGGCCGGCTGGGGGACTTGTGTATGCTGAAGGATGGTCTGGTGGGCCTGACACCCATGGACCTGTGACTGTGGACCTCGACTGTGTTCCAGGGGAACCCTGAAGTGGCCAGATGGGCGGAATCACGTGGGGGATTTCTGCCAGGGCCTGGAGCACGGGTAAGGCTGGGGCTGACATGGGGCTGCGTGGTGGGGGTTCCCACCCCCATCACTGTCACCGGCCTGGCCCCACCCTAAATTCCCAAACCTCCAGCAGAAACTTGGAGGCCTTCTGGTCTAGCTCCACTCATTGTCCTAAAGGGGAAACTAGGCTCTGAGGAGAGGGCAGGTCATGGAGGGAGTGGGCTAGGGCCAGAAGGGCCATGGCTAGGGCCATGAATCTCAGAGTCATGGGGGTGGGGTGGAGGTGGGGTATCCTGAGGGGCCCTTAGGAAGAAGAGGGACCTGATCGCCTATAAGATTCTCCTCGTTGTCTGCGAAGGCACCTCGGAAGCAGGGACACTCCTGGGCATGGAGGGGGTGTGACAGGTGTCTGGGGCAGGGCCGTGGCCCCAGTGCTGACCACCCTCCTTGCCCACCCACACTGGCAGCTTTGGCATCCGCCTGGTGCCCCAGGCCTCCGAAGATAAGTTTGACTGTTACAAGTGCCACTGGCGGGAAGGCAGCATGTGCGGCTATGGCATCTGTGAGTAAGTGACCCTCATCTGACGAGGGGTAGCCTTGTGGGCTGGGCACGTCCTCTGGGAGGCAGGGCCAGCCATTGGTGACCCTCCTCAGGTACAGCACCAGCGAGGTGTACAAGGGCTACTTCCAGGAGGGCCTGCGCCATGGATTCGGGGTCCTTGAGAGTGCCCCACAGGCCCCTCGGCCCCTGCGGTACACAGGCCACTGGGAGAGGGGCCAGCGGAGTGGCTACGGTGTCGAGGAGGACAGCGACAGGTGAGCACTCTGCAGCGCCCCCAGCAGGATTAAGGAGAGAGAGGACCCTCACAGACCAAATGCCTCTAGGCGTGGGTTCCCTGTCATCAGTGGGTCCATTCTGTCTGTCTCCCAGAGTCTTTCTGAAGCCCCTCACTTCCACTCCACGCCCTCAGTTGCTGCTGAGGCTCAGGTTGAGGGACCCTGACCTTGACTGCAGATGCACCCCCCCGCCCAACTCCAGCCCTTCGCTCTGTCAGAGAGGAGTTTGTGCCCCCAAGATCTGGTCCCCTCAAAGGGTCACAGCCCTTCCAGGTTCTCTGGGCTGAGACAAAGCCCAGTGTCCTTGGCCTGGCATCCGAGGCCTTTCCTGCTCCTCTGAACTCATCCGTGCCATGACACCTGTGTACCCCCCAGCCTTCTAGACCACTGAAGTGAAGTGAAGTGAAAGTCGCTCAGTCGTGTCTGACTCTGCGACCCCATGGACAGGCCAGAATACTGGAATGGGTAGCCATTCCCTTCTCCAGGGGATCTTCCCAACCCTGGGATCAAGCATTAGCAGGCGGATTCTTTACCAGTGGAGCCACCAGGGAAGCCCTCTAGACCACTGAACGTCCCCACATATCTGACATGTACTGATACCGCCATGGCTTTGCATGTGTCACAGTGGCAATCTCACTCCATCTGTCCTTCCTGCCACCTCTCCCAAGAAGCCTGCCAGGATGCCCTCCCCCAGGCAGGCTTCCTTTCTCCTCCACCCTCTGTTCCTCTTGTCAGTCCTAATCTCACCTCCCCATGTCTGACTTGAGTGAATTCATGTCCTGGCTCCTTATCTGCCCCTTGCCCCCCCACCCTGGTCCCATGCCAGCAGAGCACACAGAAGGTACGTGGGAACAATTCTGATCCAACTCCGGCCATCTTCTCTCCCCCCCACCCCCCAGGGGTGAGCGCTATATTGGCATGTGGCAGGCTGACCAGCGCCATGGCCCAGGGGTCATGGTCACCCAGGCGGGTGTCTGCTACCAGGGCACCTTCCAGGCAGACAAGATGGTGGTGAGTACGGTGACCCACGTGTGTCCTGAGCTGAACTGAAGCTGGTCAGGGGTGGATGGGGCAGGAATCAGGGTTCTGATGTGCTAGAGCGAGCCCAACCCTGGGCCAGAATCCAGTTCTGCCACCTGCCTACTCTGGCCTTGGCTGAGTCCCTGCCCCTCCCAGCCTCAGTTTTCCCTTCAGCAGCTCAGGTTACCTACCTATTATAATGACTCACTGGAATAGCAGTAATGAAGTGAATGGTAATGAGAATGCCAGCAGCCTCCTCTGCCCACATTGATAGACCACTAACTGGGTGCCTGAAAAAAAGAAAATGGGAGTGTTAGTCACTCAGTCACGTCTGACTCTTTTGTGACCCCACGGACTATAGCCCGCCAGGCTCCTCTGTCTTGTCTGGAATTCTCCAGGCAAGAATACTGGAGTGGGTTGCCATTCCCTTCTCCAGGGGATCTTCCTGACCCAGGGATCGAACCCAGGTCTCCTGCTGCATTGCAGGCAGATTCCTTACCAGCTGAGCCACCAGGGAAACCCTGGTGCCTAGCTCTGGGCTAGGCCTCCCAGCGTGGTCTCGTGGGATCCTCCCAGTAGCCCTGGGGTTCGTGTCGTCGTCCCTAGTGTATGAGTGACTAATGTGAGGCTCAGAGAGGTCAGAGAACCTGCCTAGTGTCACATTCTGTTGAGTGACAGAAATGAGTCTCAAGCCCAGGTATCCTGAGCATGGGCATATCAACCCCCACCTTCTGTCTCACCCACACCCTGCCAGGTGGTTGGCATATAGTATGGCTCGGCCTGATGGCTGTTATTGATATTGTGGCTTGTTTGTTTAGCTACACTTTGTTCTGGAAGGAGTTGAAGGAGGAAGAAAAGATAAGAATAGGCACATAAAATAGATTTAAAAATAAGAACACAAATTGTATCCCATTTGGCTCTGAAGCTTCCTGGCAACCAGAGCCGCAAGGGAGCCTGATGAACTCCGCTGCCCCTGGCATCAGTGACAGGAAAGTAGAGATGGTTCAGGAAAAGCCCAGCACTTCCTGAGCTGTAGGTGGGAAGGAAGGGTCCCCCAGAAAACTTCCTGAGAGAGGCTGCTGGAGGGGAGAAGCCAGGTCTGAGGGTATCAGTCAGAGTAACCCAGGATCGAGGTGCATGGTGTTTGTGCAGTCCAAGGGCTGGCATCCCACCTGGGCACAGTCCTAGGAGGTGTGCCAGGGCTCAGGACCCTTCTCCTCTCCCTACCCCCAGCCTTCTGGCCCTTCCTAACCCACTGCTCCTACCCTCCCCACTCCTTCTCTAGGGCCCAGGGATCCTTCTCTCTGATGATGATTCCTTATACGAGGGCACTTTTACCAGGGACCTGACCCTCGTGGGGAAGGTGAGAGCCACTGAGACCCTTCTCCACTCTGCGCTGTGACCTTGGCCAGAATCTATAATCTCCCTGCTTAGACCCAGGACTGAGGGTGGGTGGAGAAGGTAGGGGGGGCCTCTCCCATCTCCACTATATCTAGGGGGCATGTGCAGTGACCTTTCTCTGCCACGAAGGTGCAGTTTGATTGGGTATGAGTCAAGAGGGCATAGGCAGGCTTGCCTTAGGTGCAGAGGGTCTGGTGGTCTCTTGTTTCTCCCGCTGGCTCCAGAGTTAGGGACCTCTACTAGTACCATCAGTGCCTTGAGTGGGGTCCCCTGAAGGCATTGTCCTTCAGGAAGCTTCTGCCCGAGCTGACCCAGGAGTAGGCAGTTATATCCCTCCTGGAGCCTTTGGACACGTAGGGGCTGTTTTCTCTTTGTAATGACTGGAGGGTATGGTCGCATCTAATGGATAGAGACCAAGAATGCCGTCCGTGAATGGGACAGTCCCATGCAGCAAGGAATTGCCCCTTCTTGGGGCCACTAATACCTCACGCCTTCCCTAAGGCCACTGCCTACTTCTGGACTTATTCCCCGCTCCCAGCCTCTGTGGTGGTCCCCCTACTCTGACCTCTGAGTCCCTACTGTGATTCCCTTGCCATCTTCTACCTCAGAGACAAGTCCCTTGGTGGTGGGCACAGGTCTCAGTCAGAGCTCCTGCAAGGGTGAAGGAGCCCCTTGGGGTGGGGCAGATTGAATGGATGGTGGGAAGGCCGCCCGTCCATTTCCAGCCTTTGTGGCCCAGGATGATGGGCATGAGGCCTGTCATGATTGGGTGGAAGGGCAGCTGAACAGACAAATGGACAGACATCCCTGCATTCCTCTCCCGGCTTCCAGGGCAAGGTCACCTTCCCCAATGGCTTCACCCTGGAGGGCTCTTTTGGCAGCGTGTCAGGGAGAGGACTGCATACCCAGGGTGTGCTGGACACAGCTGCCCTCCCTCCAGATCCAAGCAGTACCTGCAAGAGGTGAGAGCCTGACCACCTGGCCTGTGCATTCTGGAGCCTTTCTGGGGGTTGTGCTTGTGGGTGCCCGTGTTTCTACCCCAAAGACTCAGGTCTCGTTAGAAGGGCTTTTCTGTACCTCCTCTTAGCTCTTTGGAGAGTTCAGAAAGCTCAGGTCACACAACCCTTATCAGAGACTCTGGGAATCAAGGGCCATGTGGTGATAACTCCACATGCCACAGAACTGAAGAAAAATGCTGTGTATAGCCTTTGCTTAGACTCTGTTTTTTTTTTCTAGGAAAGTACAAGATAGTTAAGCAAATGAGAATAAAATAGACAACTAAAGTATGAGTTGAGCTTAAAAGAAAAGGAGGTGCAGATAGGCAGTATAATTGAGCATTAGCCTGACTCTGAATTCCCTGGCAGCCAGGGTGAAAAGGGAAACTTGGAAGTGGATTCACACTCCTTATCATGGGGTATTTGAGAAGTGGATAGACTTCTTCCTTCTGGGGACAGAGTTCTTCCTTGGGAAAATAGGTGTTCAAGTGGTGACTCTTGTATTGTCTGTTGAGATGTGGTTGGTGGTTCTAATGGTGCCAGCCAGCATTTCAGAAGTTGATTTACCTGACACATCATCCCAGCATGTTTCTTTTTCTCTGACAGCAGGAGCTAGAAGTGGATGGCAAACCCTAGGGGCATGAGCCCGGGTTAGGTGCAGGTGTAGGGATATCTGTCAGTGTGACAGGGGAGGGCAGTGCTCACCAGACACGCACACAGCCAGACCCCTGGGCCTAGCGACCGAGACAGGATCAAGCTCAGGAAGGAACCAGGTGTGGGAGGAGGGAGAGTCGGGGAACCCTGGGCTTTGGGCCCTCACCTCTCAGGCCAAGACCCCAGTCTCTGGACTTGGCCTCCAGCTCTCCAGATCTTTCTGTTTCCTTTCCAGGGCTCTGTGTGCCCCTGTCTCTTTTCTCTACCGTGGAGTAGATTCTCTCTGACCCTTCTCTGCCTCCTGTTTCTCCTCCTGGAGTCTTGGAGGTCAGACCCCTCTGCGTACCCCAGTCCATCCACCCCACCGGGCCCTAACTCTGGCCAGGCTGGATATCCCCACCTTTCCAAGGGCTGGACAGGGTCCTACACGGCTCCCTCCCTGTCCACGTTTCCCACCACCTCCATCGCAGGCAGCTGGGTCAGGGCGTCTTCCCCGTGGAGAGCCGCTGGCAGGGTGTCTATGGCGCCTTCCGGGACTTTGTTCGTGCCGGCTGCCCTGGGGACCTGCGGGAGGCCCTGCTGGGCTTCCACGTGCAGAGCTCAAGGGAGCTGCGCAAGTCGCAGGAGTACCTGTGCTGTGAGAGGTGAGGCCCAGGCGTGTGGGGTGTGTGTGCCCACGGGGTGTCCAGACCCAGGGCTGGGGGCAGTGGGCTCTGGGTGGGTGGGGGAGGGGGAAGAAGGCTTTCTGGAGGGGGCGGGCCCGGGCATGGGTGAGACGTTGTGTGTGGTGCCCCAGGACCTGCCCCGAGGACCAGGCGGGCAGGATGGAGGACCTCCTGGAGGAGCTGCTGCAGCACCGGGAGCCTGAGGCCCTGCAGCAGTGCCTCAGGAAGGTGAGGCTGCAGGGGAGGGTGCTGACTGCAGGGGACAGGCCTTGCTGAGAGGCCGCGGTGCTCCTGTCTGAGAAGCAGGGTCTTGCCCTGGTGCTGAGCATCTCTTTGTGGCCATCGCCCCTGCCCAGGCTCTGAGCAACTCTCTGCATCCCCTGGGGAAGCTGCTCCGGACGCTGATGCTGACCTTCCAGGCCACATACGCAGGTATCGGGGCCAACAAGCACCTACAGGGGCTGGCGCAGGAGGAGGTGAAGCAGCACGCCCAGGAGCTCTGGGCTGCCTACAGGTGAGCTCGGTGGCACTTGGGGACAACCACTGCCCTGTCCCCAGGGCGGGGGGCTCTGCCCTTTCTAGCCTCAGCTCTGCCTCTGCGCGGGGTAGGAATGGTGCCTCTGCCTTGGGTCTGGATTGAGAGAAACAGAGGATGGGTTGTTTAGTGTGCCGCTGGTGAGCATATGGGTGAGACAGTGGGGAGGTGATAACAAGGCCTGATTGCTGCCAGAGTCCAAGCCCCCGCCAGGCTCTGGGCTGGCTCTAACCCCACTGCAGGCTGATCCTGACCTGGACTCACACCCCATCTCCTGTCCTGTCCTGGCTGAGCTGTGACCCCATCAAACATTATAAACTGAAACCTTCAATGCTGTAGTTCGTTCTGTCCGGGTTCCAGGACACTCACATGGACCTCCTGTACTCCCATCCCCCTCACTGCTGAGGTTTGGCAGCTGGGCTCTGCTAGCCTCATGCTTCATGGTTCTGGGAGCGGAACCCACCTGCCTGGCCTTGGGGACGCGTTCTGTGGAAGATGGCAGCCACACCGCCCCTCTCTTTGGTTCACAGGGGCCTGCTGCAGGTTGCATTACAGCGCAAGGGCCAGGCCCCAGAGGAGGACGAAGATGCAGAGACAAGGTGACTGCCCCCAGGAAGTCTATGGGGTCTTCTCCACTGGTGCAGCCAGGCTCAGGTCCAGGGGATCCTTGTACCTTGCTCCTGGGACTTCCCTCAGGGAAGAGAGGTGTTTCTGAGGAAATGTTGGGGATTCATGCTGTTGACCACACTCTGTTTATATTGACCATTCAGGAATCATAAAGACCTGTGATCTCTGTTCCTTGAGCAGCCTGGAAAGGGACACTGTCACAATGCATCAAATGCACCTTTGTTCTGAACATATTATCCCAGCTTCATTTCTTAGGTGCCTGGAGGGTGAGCCGCTCCCTCAGGCACCTCCTTCTTCCTGTACATAGATGGGGAAACAGCCCGGCAGAGGCTGAGCCTGAGGTCACACAGAGCAGGAATTAAGTGGGTCATTAAATCTCTCGGCCCAGTGACCCCGAGACCAAACCTCACAACTTGCCTTCAGATCCCAGGCCCAGGGCTCCTGATCAGAGGGGGAGGGGGATTTCTGTTACTGCATTGCAGGAGGCATGGGAAACAGGGTTAGACCTTAGGGTCTACTGACCTAGGGAGAACTTCCCCCTGAGTCCTGGCAAGCACAGAAAGCTAGGAGGCCGAACTGGACTAGCCCGGAGTGACTGCTGACAGCTTTGCTGCAGGTCGCTCGTCTATCAGGGCTGGGTTTTGCTTTCAGTCAAGTGCGGATCAAAACCCAACCTCACTTGCCATGTTGGTTCTCAAAGCTGAATGAGAGCATGAGGTGGTCACAGATGGCAGTTGATTGTGAGATGACTGAGAACGGGGCTGGGAAGGGTTTTCTCAGGGATGGGGGAGGCTGCAGGCAGGCATGCTGAGGTGGAATGCAGATTTCTGTGGGCTCTTGGGGGCAGCCCAGGTAGACCCCCACACGCGCCCTGCTGACCCTGAGCTGTCCTGGTGGCTCTCACTCAGGGACCTGCGGGTGCACAGCTTGGTGCTCCCTCTCATGCTGCCCAGCTTCTACTCGGAGCTCTTCACCCTCTACCTGCTGCTTCATGAGAGAGAGGACAGCCTCTACAGCCAGGGCATCACCCACCTGAGCCTCTTCCCTGACGCTAGGCTGCTTGAGTTCCTGGACGTGCAGAAGTAAGCCTCCCCACCATGCCACCTTGGCCAGAGTTCTTATGTAGCAGAGGATGCAAACTCAACTCCAGTAGTCTTCAGAGAAAAAGGGAAGAGGTTAATTGGCTTATGTACCCATGAAGTTCTAGGGTGTGGCCAGGACGGCTAGATTCAGGTATGGCTGGATCTAGGTGTTCAGCTGCATGAAAAAGGAAGTGACCCCTCTCTCTATTGGTGTGTCTCTGGTTTCCCCGTGTGGTGACAAACAGAACCAGTCACTTGAGGTTTATACTCTCTCAGCTCAGTCCCCACAAGGAGTTGGAGTTTCCTTCTCAACAGCTCTAGCAGAGCCTCTAAAGTTCCTCCCTGGCATGGCTAGGTTCTTGAATGTGCCCCTGAATGCTGGCTGTGGCCTAGATTGGCCAGGCTGACCTCAGTATCTACTGCTGGGGCTGGGGTAATATCACCTGCTCCCAGCTCTTGGACTGAGAGTGGGAGAGAGATGATCCTCAAGGGGGAAACTGAGGACTGTTCTGGAAGCAGGTCAGGGCCTCCCTTCTACCCTCAGTAATCAGAACATCCTTTATCCTCCATGCCCTTTCGATCTGAGTGTTGAGGGTATGAAGGCACTCCTGCCTCCCAAACCTGGTCCCCCTTTTCTCAAGGTAATGGTGCTTCCTATCCTCCCTTCCCCCAAAACCCTTGTTCCCCTTTCTGTTGTGGTGAATGTTTCCTGCATCTGACCAGTCATCAGCCCAGAGACCTGGTTGTCCACAGCTTCCCAAGGGTTTTCCTCTGCCGCCTCAGTGCCACCTCCTCCATGCTGGCCTCCCTGCTTCATTGGCTCTACTTCCCTTGAATGGCATCCCTACTTCTCGACAGCCTGTGCCAGCTCACCGAGCCCCTGGAGCAGTCTCCACAGCTGAGCTCTCTGGATGGACCCCCAGGACTTTGTGCAGGAGGGTCCCCTGGCCTGCAGCACCGTCCCTCTCTCTGCTCACTGTGTTTTGGGGCTGCATGGAGGGCTGCCCTCTCAGGGAATCCCTCCTGGCCTCCTATAGCCTGGGCTCCACACAAGTCCTCCCAGATGGCATTGTGCATCCCCAGCCTCTTTCCCGTGCTCAGCCCTCCTGGGGGACACGGGGATGCAGGGAATTTGCCCTCTGACTCAGAGGGCAAAGCCTCCCATCTCCCGTCTTATTTCAGGCACTTGTGGCCCCTCAAGGACCTCACACTGACGACCAATCAGGTGAGAGGGTGAGCCGGTTACCTGCCCAGGAGAGGGAGGCCTGAGCCTCAGCTGGGCCCCGGGTTACCCTCGTAGTCACGGTCTCAGGCCGCAGAGGTGGGTGAGGGAGAAGACGGCAAGCTTTCTGCAGTGTTCTGGTTTTCCATGTGGGTGAGTGTGCAGCCACAGTGACCAGCCTCAAGCCAAGGCTCCACCCCTTTTACTGGCTGTATGGCTGTGGGTGGAATATTTGATCTCTGTCCCTCAGTTTCCCCATCTGTGGAAGTACCTACTGCTGCAGTACTAGTACTGCCTCATGCGATTGTTGCGGGAGGAGGGGCAGGCCAGAACAGAGGAGGCACTGGTGTTCAGTGTGCTTGCTGGATTGGCAGCATCAGCGTTGCTGGGAACTAGTTAGAAAGGCCAATTCTTGGACCCACACCAAACGTACTGAGCCAGAAACTCAGGGAGGGAACTTGGAATTTGTGTTTCAACAAGCCCTGGGATTCAGCAGCTGTTGACCAAGGCACTTAGAACTGGGCAGCACCCAGTGACCATTGGCTGTTACGGTTCTCCTCTATCCACCTTGATCCTCCCACCTCCTGGAGACTGTTTACCCCACTTTACAGTCAAGTAAACTGACGCTTACAGTGGAGCTGCGACTTGCCCTGGGTCGCTCAGCCCTCTGGTGCTGAAGCCAGTGATGAGGAAGGGGTGGGTGGTGAGGAGCCTGGGGACCAGCTCCAGCCCTGGGAAGGGGAGGCCTCATCTAACCCCCTCCCCCGACCACACAGAGATACTTCCTGGTCAGAGACAAGTGCTTCCTGTCGGCCACGGAGTGCCTGCAGAAGATGATGTGAGTCCGCAGCCTGGGGAGAGGGGCGTGGGAGGCAGGAGTGTGGGGACCCCGTTTGGGACTGAACCCGAGGGCCTTGATCTGGAGCCAGTTACCCTGCTGCAGCACCACGGTGGACCCCCGGGAGAAGCTGGAGGTGCTGGAGCGGACATACGGGGAAATCGAGGCCACCGTGTCGCGGGTGCTGGGCCGGGAGCACAAGCTGCCCATGGACGACCTGCTGCCGCTGCTCATCTACGTGGTGTCTCGTGCCCAGTGAGCCCCAGCTGGGGGTGGGCCCAGGAGCCTCCCTTCCCACCCTGCCTGCCCCCAACCAAGACATACTGCAAAGCCTTTGAACACTACCGTCTATGGGCAAAGCCTTTCTTGGGACAGATGGGGAAGCTGAGGCCCAGAAAGGCCCACCCAGGGTCCCATGGGTACCACTCACAGAGGGGACCACAGCCCAGGTGTCTAGCCACCCAGACCAGGGCTCCTTCCCAGCTGCTGGGCACCTGTCCTGATGGGTCCCCTTCTCCCTCTTGTGGTGGCGGCGGCGGTGCTCCAGAATCCAGCACCTGGGAGCCGAGATCCACCTGATCCGTGACATGATGGACCCTCTCCACACAGGAGGCCTGTATGACTTCCTGCTCACGGCCCTGGAGGTGAGGGATGGAAGCTGTTGGCCAAGGCAGGAATGCCCTGGCCTCTGGGGCAGACCCCTTTTGCCCCAGACACCATCACGGGGATGCGCTCAAATTCACAGCTAGTGTGTGTCTCCGTGGGAGGGGTCCTCACAGAGCCCCTGCTCTAGCCCTCGTTAAAAGGGGCTGAGTGGGGGAAAGTGGGCAGAGGACATCCCGGCCCTCGGCTCCCAGGGCTGAGTGTATTCCAGGCGGCGTCCCTGAGCACAGGAGGAGAGGGAAGGGCCCCTTTCCTTGCAGACTGTGGCTGAGGGCTGATTGGAGACACAGTGGTCCAGACCTGGGAGCGGGTGCACCCGTGTTAGGCCCTAAAGCCTCTGCACGAGACTGGGGGCTGGCAGGCCAGCTGGCTCCAGCCTCGCCTCTCTCCTGCCAGTCCTGCTACGAGCACATCCAGAAGGAGGACATGAGGCTACATCGCCTGCCCAGCCGCTGGAGCTCCAGGGAGCCACGGTAGCTCGGCTTCTCCTGGACACACCGCAGCGCTGAGAGGGCCGCTGTGGAATGCCCGTGGCCCGGGCCTGGCCCGGCCTGGCCCAGGGGGCAGAAGGCAGGATGGGCCCTGGAGGTGACTCTGGCTCTTTGAGGAGATGAGGTCCAGTTTCTCCAGGGAGATGCTGCTGGAGTCCTGACTGGGGTGAGGGTGACGGGTGTGGCCCTGGAGCTGGTGGTCTGTCCCCCACCACTCTCCAGCCAGTCTTGGATGACCTCCTCGACTCTGAGGCAAAGAGACCCTGACTTCTCCTTGCCTGAGCCTTGCCTTCACGTGCCTGAGCCGCTCTGGGCCTCAGTGTTGCCATCTGTAAAATGGTGGACTAGGGGATCTGTAAAGAGCCTTCCATCCATCTTGCTGACTTCTGGCATTCTTCCGTAAGTCTGACTTTGGTCTGTTGGGCTGTAAGTGAAGTTCCTGTGTCGTGGGGGGTGTCATTCCATTTCTCCTGTCCTGGTCAGAGGCTCCAAACTGCTAGTGATCGCTTCCTTTATTGGGTTTTTTTTTTTTTTTTTCCCATGAGTCATCTTCTGTTGACCTGCTTCTTTCCCAGCTCTGCCCCAGGGCGGTGCGGGCCTCTCTAGGCCTCAGGGTAGGAACTGTTCCAGCTCCACCCTGCTAGGTGGCCTCTGGTGAGGCCCTCCCCTCATTGGGTATGACATTGAGGGAGTGGGCTTGGGGGTCTCTGAACTGCAGTCCACATACAGTGGCCATGCTGGAGCAGGCTGGAGGGAGAGGGGAAAGAAACTCACCTTGCTTGCCTCACTGTCAGCAGGTGCCAAGGGAATTGGCCTCTGGACCTGCACGCAGGAAGGACAGGAGGGGCCCAAGGGTTCCGGGGGCACTGTGCCCAAGGATTTAGCGGGCCAATCCAAGGACCCTCAGAGATACTAGGGAGCATTGAGCAGAGGGCTGCAGGTGCCTCCAGAAGAAGGGGCAAAGCTGAGCTTCCCTGACTGGTTTCACCACATGAACAGCTGGAATGGAGAACGGTTTTGGGCTCTGGTTTTTGCCAGACATGCCCGTGGTGTCCTCACAGAGGTCCCTGGAAGAGGATTGAACTGGTGAAGAATAGGGATCCCCAGGATGCCGTGGGCATGCCCCTCCCCCAGGACTGTGGTAGCTCTCCAGCAGTTGTCAGCTGGTTCTTGTCCTTTAACGAGTGACAGCAGCCTTGCCTGAGGGCAGCCCTGAGGTGGTGCGATGCTGCAGCCTCACTCCCCGCACACTCCCTGGCTTTGTCAGCATCGGTGCCCACTCACCACAGTTCAGATTCACCAGGGCCCTTTCACCCATCCTCTGGCTGGGCCTCGCCCACACCTACTGAATTGGGGCCTCCTGACAGGGCTTCGGGAGATTCCCGGGGCAGCTCTGCTGTCAGACCCTTTCCGCACAACTGCAGAGCCAGAAGGGGCCTTCAGATTAGACAGCAGATTGACGGCTAAGGTCAGTGCTTCATTTACAGACAAGATGCCTGGAGCCAGGTGACCACCTGCCGTGTAAGTCCCCTGGGGAGGTTGATGGAGATGGCCTGTGGGCAGGCGTGTCCACCCTCGGTGATGGTGTCTCCCAGCCGCTGCTGGAGCCCTTTGGCTGCGGTAAGAGCACTGGTGTCCACTCTGAGTCTGGTTGGAAACCAGGGACTCTAGCACCTCGAGTGATCCAGTTGATGTGAAAAGCAGCCTCTACCCCCGTCTTTCTGGTCCCCATCTCCTCTCCAGAATGAGGATTCTGCTTTCAGCAACAATCGCTAGGAAGTGGTAGAATTCTTCACAGTCTGTCTCAATCAAGACTCTCCAGGGCTGGAGAGGAGAGAGGTCAGGGGAGATGCTTCCCATTGATGGGGTTCTGACAGTCTCCAAAGGGCCACACTGGCCTTCAGGGGCCTGGACTTGGGGATGAGAAAGACAGAGACACTTGAGAGTTAGTAAATGGCCTCTCAGTGAGCAGATGTGTCCGAGTCACACAACCCAACCCCCCACTTTTCACTGCAGCCCTGACTCTGCAGACCCACCTTTGCCCTGGCCCTGCAGGCAGTCTCTCATGCAAGCTCTCAAACCCTGCTTCCCCCTGCCCCCCGCCCCACCCTTGACTACTTCCCTTCGACAGTCAAACCTGTCTGCTGCCCTCCCTGCTCTCCAGCTCCTGCCCCTGTTCTCTCCCCTAGAAATGTCCTCCTCTGGTCCCACTGGGTCCCAGTCTGTGCCATATTCACAGGCCCCGATCCCACGAAGCCCCGTGTCCCAAGGCAAAAGCCTCCCTGCTCCCCAGCCCTCTCTAGTGTCCGTTCCCCTGCTCCGTCACGTTACTGGTGTATGACAGGCGGGTGCCTGCTTCCCCCCAGTTCACCAGGGACATTGCTTCCTCTGCTTGCTAGTACAGAGAAGGGGGAGCTGGACCTGAGTTCTGAGTAAGTGCCCCTGGCGGAGGCCTCCCCGGCTCAGGTCCAAGGTGGGTGGGTAAGAAACCAGGAGAGTGGGAGGTGGTCCCACCAGCAGGACCAGGTGGGGGCTGGCGGTGACAGAGCCAGCAACCAGTTCAGTTCTGCAAGAGGCACACAAGAGGGGTTTGTTTTTGTTTTGACAGTAGAGAGTAACCACAGGGCACCAGCCGTAATAAGGTGAAGCTAAGGGAGTTCATATCAGCATCTAGGAAATACCGTTTTGTCATTTGGTGGAAGCCATTCTGCCTTCCCAGTCAGTCCTCAGTTCAGAGTGTCCCAAGAGGGGGTGTCCAGGACTCAGATCGGAAGGCATGACAGTGGTCTGGGATGAGGTTGTCAAGGCATTCTGAGATGATGGGCTGGGCCAGGGGTCCTGCAGGTGACAGCCAAGTCACTAAATGCCGTACCCCCTCCCCCCTCCCCGCAACACCTTTGACCTCCAGAGCGTCCGAGGTCTCCTCCCACCAGCAGAACAGCTGTCCTTTCATGGCCCCATGGTCAGTATCTGTATGACCTGTCCCTGAAGCACGGGAGTTTTAACCCTTTAAAAAATCCTCGCCGTTTCTTACTCCGGATGGATTCATCCCTAGGAGATTATACATGGCATCTCAGATCATGCTGGCCATGCTGGCAGGACCACCCTAGGAGTTATCACCTTATGCTTATGCTCATTATGTCCCCAAACTGCCTGGTCCCCAGCTCTGCTCGGCCTCCCACAGACCCTGTGGCCTGGGTTCCTGCAGGTGGGCACAGGAGGGGAAAATGGAGGTGGGAGAAGTCTCATTGTGTGGCTGGGGTCTCTTGCAGGCAGGGTGGGCCTTTTCTCATCCTCCATCCTAATTAACTAGTGTACTTAAATGGTGGTACATTTCTGGAAAATTGCCTCAATTAGGGTCCACTTATGATGTCCCCCATTTTTAAAAAAGAGTCCACTTCATCTTTTCATGGCTTCTATTGTCTGTGGGTGATACTGGGCATGAAATACCACATTAATGCCAGATGTTGGCACTCGTGACCACGAGGGAGGGATCACTGTCGGACTGGATGTGTTCAGGGAGTTCAGATATGCAACAGCACGTTTAGGAGTTGTCAAATGGCACGTCCTGCGTCTGTTCTGCAAGTGGGAATTGTTGTGTGGTACCCAGAAAGGGGATCACGGTAGTTGACACCCAGTGGTACCCCTGGGGCAAGGGTAAGGGGTCTCCAGAGTCTGGGCGATGGTATGTGCAGGTGGCTGCGGTCTTTACCTGTGTGACGCAGAACTGATCATTGGTTCCATGATGTTCATTGCCAAAGGGTCCTTTTCCGTGGGTTGTGAACAGAGCATGTGAATCCTGAGCAGTCTGCCACCACAGTTTGTCCCTAAGGGGTTGGGACTGTATCCAGGTTGTTCAGTGGTCAGGTGCCACAACTGACGGCTGTTGGCTACTGGCTGCAAGTTGCTGAACATATAACAAGGTGTGTTCAGGGGGTGTCTTACAGGACAAGCTCCAGTCTGCATCTCTGTTCATGGGCAGAGTTTTTTTGTTTTTTCGTTTTCCCCCTACATGCTTTAGCTCTTTCCCAGGCATCCTCCAGGACAGTGGTATACTGAAGACCCCACATCGCAAGGCCACACTTCCACGCAGGTGGGAGAGTCCGTTGATAGCTGGTTTACTCCTTTCTTGGACGTACTGTTTTCACTTAATAATAGGGGCTTGCTGGGCAGGGCTCATTTTATTCCATGACAGACATGCCAGGGAAGAACCACACAAGGGGAGCTAGTCCCTCACTGTTCACCAATGCCCAGTGTCAAGCCAGTAACGGGCCTCAAATGGGATAGGCTGAGCCACAACTGTCAGGCAACTGCCAATCAAAACGCCAGGCGTCCTCTTCGTGGAGTGTCAGCTTCCTACTGCCCCAGGCTCCAGGCTGCGTAATTCTCAGTCCCCCACACTCGTCATCAGAAAGTCTCTTAGGACAAACCGGCCTGAGCGGGAGGCAGCCTGTGCAGCCTGCGGGTTGCTTTCTCTAAGCACTTCTGCGTCCACAGCTCTTCCGTTGATGTGCAGTGAGCTCCTTCCTCATCCACCCTTGTCTTCTAAACTTCTCTACTGCCACCATGTGACTGGGCCGGGGAGCCTGGAGGGCTTCTATTGGGCAGTTGCCCCCATGTCACTGTCCTAACCATGGCCTTTCCCCAACAGCGTCATCCCTCCCAGTAAGAAGTGGTTCTCATCCTAAAACCTCTGTTTCCTGGCTGTGTGAACTGTCCTTCACAGGAAACAACACAGATTAGTTTCAAGGACATGGTAGGGTTGGTGTTGGTGGAAGCTGCATTTTTGTACCCTAAAAAGGACAGGCTGGAGCCCTGGCCTTGCCTGGAGAGGAGCCGTCAGAGATCTGATCAGGAAGAGGTGGGGCCATGGCCTCGTGGAGTGTGGCTATTTTCCCTGTTAAGGCAGCCTTCTGACTGGAGTTACAGATCCCACATACACTGATGGCTTCTGCCTCAGAAACACAACTTCTCCACTGTATGATGGATAGAAGTTTGAGGATTCTTTTTTTTTTTTTTTTTTTCTTCTTCTTCCTTTTCAATGTGTGGTAGACAGAGAAATTGTCCTCAGAAGATGTCTGTTACCTAATCCCTGAAGCTGTGAATCTGTCACATGCTTTTGTCGATGTGATTAAGTTGAGGACCTTGTGAAGGGAAGCTGGTCCTGGATTTTCTGGGTGGGTCCAATCTAATCACAAGGGTCCTTAAAAGTTGAAGAGGGAGATGGGAGAGTATCAAAAGGAGATAACGACCACGGAGGAATGACCCGGGAGATGCACAAGAGTGTAAGAGCCTCTAGAAGCTGGAAAAGGCAAAGAAATGGATTCTGTCCTGGAGCTTCCAGGAAGGAACACAGCCCAGGGAAAGCCGTGTCAGACTTCTTACCTACAGAAATGAAAGAGAGTGCATTTGTGTTGTTTTAAAGCCACCAAATTTATGATCATTTGCTCTCATGGCAATAAAAAGCACACACACTGCTTCTGTAATTCTCTGTTACTGTAACTTGAGGTTTCATCCTCCCCACCCTGGGGTAATGCAGAGACTCCCTCCAACTCCCTCACATCCTGAATGTTCCTGTCCCTCCAGATGGTGGGCAGTGTGAGCTCAGGGCAGACTCCGCCTCTCCCGTCTCTATCTCTTATGCTGACTGGCTCTGAATTGCAGGAATTTCTTCCGTCTGATGCACTTCTGTGTCTCTCTAATCTTGTTGTCCTGTAACTGACCCCTGGGTGGCCCAGATCCCATAGGATTCCCAGGCTCCCAGGAAACTACGATTCTGTTCCCTCCTTGCTTATGACATCTTCAGCTTATAAACAGCCCTGTCATCATTTAGGGCCTCTCCAAAGTTGGGGCTTTGGACCCCAAAATCTCTTCAGTCTTTCACTTTAGTCACTAATGTTCAGTAGACCTGACTCACTCAGGACAGATAGCAAACCACATACCCTCCAGTTCTCTCTCTTAAAAAAAAGGGATGGTGTAGCTTCCTTCACAAACCACAAAAACAAACACCAGATAAACTGAATAGTTAAAAGGTAAAAATAAAACTCTAAATATATTAGAAGAAGAAATAGGGGAAAAAGTCCCCATATTAGTATGTGAAAAGCCATTTTATTTAGGAATGAGCATTAACTTCTATTGATGCTGCCTAAAGGTTTTTTGGGACCAAAATATTTTAATTTAATTAAAATATTAATAGTAGACCACCTGGTAGATTGTACCAACTATCAGTGTCTTGGCTAGAAAATTCAGTCAAGAACTGAAGGGTAAAATGAAGTTTTTGTACCTGTAAATAGATAATAGGGATAATAGATTTAATTTTGTAGAGTGGAATATCCAAAGTAACTTTGAAATTTCAAGAACTGTTGACTGAGCATAGCTGTGCCCCTGGTATACTAGAGAACACAGGAGAAAAACCTCTGCTAACTGAGAAAGAGGTGAAATTATAAATTCAGTTTGAAATCACTATCTCTATAAAAATGGTGATTTTTTCATGTGTCTGCTACCTATCAGACATCTTATTTGAGAACCATAAGATGAATCTTTGAAATGTTTATTGACTCCAGGGCCTGTTTTACTCCTTAAATAGACCCTAAAATAAACCCTGCAAGGTTTTCTTATCAGTACTCAGCAGAATATTGATGTAGCACTCGGGTGGCAAAGATGCAGCCTGGTAGTCCTGCACTGGAGGCCGAGAAGAAAAAGGTCTGCATGGTCACCATGGTGCTGTGACAGGGAAGGAGGTGACCCAGACACTGCAGGACACCAGCATGCCTGAACTTGGCTTCACCGAGGGTGTCAGGTAGGTTCCTGACTGGGGAATCCACAGCAGTGCTTCCCAGGGCCAGGGATCCCATGCATTCCAGGACACAGTAGAAGGCAGTGACGGAGGCCTTAGTGCATCCAGCGATGTTGTGTGTAGACTCAGAGTGTGTGTTCATTTCAGTGAAAAAACGAGAGAGTCCCAACCTGACTCTAGATTCTGACTTGGATCAAGGCATGATGGGAGGGACAGAGTCAGTGCTCCTGATATAAACCACTGTCTTATCCTTCTGCCTTTATTTTTAAGCCAAAACCACAGTCATGATTTTAGCCTAAACAGTAGAAATAACCACAGTAAACACAAATGTAAATGTCACTTGCTGAGCTATGCAGGTGCCCGTGTTGGAAGGGCTGATGGAGAGTAAGAACAGAGGAAACCCAGGAGGAGGAAGGTAAGTGGGATGTAGCTGAGAGTCAGTTTCTGGCCTTGATGGTCCAGTGTCTCAGTGCTTCACAGACACCCCAAGGAGCACAGCTGTGAGAACAGAATAGCACAGAGCGGTGCTGGCCAGAGCCATCCTTAGTGGGTTTTGAGAATCCAGGAAGGTCACTTTCTTTGGGAGGCAGTGGTCTTGAGAGTTTGAGAACTGATGATCAGTGTACCTCACACATTGGTGTGTATCTAAAGAGGAGAGGAAAGATGTGCTGTGTCTCCAGTTCAGGGACTCCTACTGATGCCCAAGGAAAAGAGTCCCCTTTGGGAACTTTGAACATCCTGTTCACCTTGATGCACACTCAGACAATAGCAATGAAATTTACAAGTTTCTGTTGATGCTGTCTAAAACTTTTTTGAACAAAATGAAAATTTCTGTCACTTTTTCCCCTTATGTAAGGGAGCTATTTTGGTTCTTTCCACAGGGAAACTATTATAGAGTCTTAGATATATAAATATAATATCTTCAGGTTCCTTCCCGGATTACAATGTTTCTCCAACTGTAGGTTGAGTAATTTATTCTCAAGAAATACGATTTTTACTGAGTATTAGATAAGCTTAAGGAATGACTATTGGTTTTGTTAGGTGTGATAGTTTTATACTAGTTATGTGGGAAAATGTCATATTTTCAGAGAAAATTTCAGAGAAACCTAAGGAGTGAAATGTCAGTGTGTCTGTAATTTATTTTCAAAAACATTTGCAGAACAGTTATAGGTAAAGCAAACATGGCAAAATGTCAGCAGTTGTTAAATTTTGATCACATATGTATGCATATTCATTATACTTTAAATCTGAAAATGCTTATAACATAAAGATCAGAAGAGGAAAGAAAAAAAGCCTCATCTGGGGCAAATTCTCCTAAGTTACAAAACATAATTAAGTTTAATTTCAGTGGAAAATTGTTAATTCATTCCAGAGCCCCAAATTTAAGCACTAAGTTAAAATAACACAAAATTCCTTTAAAGTCTGCACAGAAGACTTCCCTAGAGGTCCAGTGGTTAAGACTCTGTGCTTCAAGTGCAGGGGGTGCAAGTTCGATCCCTGGTCGGGGAACTAAGATCCCTCATGCCATGTGGTGTGACCAAAGAGGGGGGAAAAATCACACACAGTTATTCCAGTTTTTAGTGTTATCTATTGTAACCTGACATACTAAGACAGGCTCATTTTGTTAATTTATTTCATGTTTGTCTACCTACACTACTTCAGGTCCTTTGTGCCTCTTACATATTATATACCTAAAATTTGTATAAATTATGCACTTGACTATCAGTGTATGTTACTTGAGTCTTTCATCCAAGAATCAATCAGAAAGCACAGGATAGAATTAAAGTCTACATAAATAATGAAGCACCAAGATCGCCACCATAGGAAACCATCAAGCCAGGAGTAAATCAATGAGACATGATACTGATTCTCCCATCCCCCTATGTCCTCAATGCAGCTCCTTTATGGAGTAAGATTCTTGGGGCAGAGGCCAGAGATCTTTATTTCCCCCAGAGAAATCAAAGGCCATACACGTCTCTTCAAGTATGCTGGGGAAACTCAGAGAAGGGAAGGACTTAGGGCTCTGGGCTCTGTTTCATGGCTTATGGCTCTGTTGGATACAGACACCTGTCTCCATCGTGTCAGGCCCACAGGTGACTGGTACCTTGGGATTGTCATAAGAGACCTTTGAGTGCTTAACCACCGGCGGCTCCTTTAGCCCTGACAACTGCTGTGTGTGTGTGCATGCTGAGTTGTTTCAATTGTATCAACTTGTTGTGATGTTATGAACTGTCTCCCCTGTCCATGGGATTCTCCAGGCAAGAATACTGGAGTGGGTTGCCATGCCTTCCTCTAGAGGATCTTCCCGACCCAGGGATCAAACCCATGCCTCTTAAGACTCTTGCATTGGCAGGCAGGGCCTTTACCAGTCGTGCCACCTGGGAAGCCCCTGACAATTACTGAGATCTCTTCAAAATAAGGTTACCATTGTTTGCTCAGATTCACTATGCATGTGGACCCTGAGGGCACTTTTCCCTCCAATGGGAATCATCCAGTTAGGAAAGGTGATGTGAAAACTTGTCCTTGATTTCAGCTGAAGTGATCAATGCCACTTGATCATTGCCACCACCTCAGCTCTGGAAGGCATTCAGGGCGGCCTCAGCTCGCGGGCTGGGTCTGTTACAGATGATAGAACCTCCCTAGGCTTCCTACTTGCAGGAGAAAGTGGAGCCCATAATCCGTGTACCTGGATAAATGCCTTGGGCCAAGAGGAAAGGTCAGCGTAGAGGCTTGAGGAGAAAGCCCCTTGGCTTTCTAAAGTACACATCATCAGGGTTGATGGGATTTGTTCGGCTGATGGGTCCTGAACCCTGGGGGATGAGGTTGAATCAATACTGTCAGAGGGTTTCATCCTGCAACTTGAGGTCTTGTTCAGTCAGCTTAATTACCTGCTGTATGAGTCCAACAAAATACACTTGGCTGGCCTGTCAGTGAGATGTATCAGATCAGGAATCAATTTTTCTAAATGCTTTGCAGGATTCTTTCCAAAAAACTGTACTATCTCTCGTTCATGGATTTTACTTCCTTTGGTTTGTTCTCTGCCTTCTTTTTACCCTTCCCTCTTCTTGTACCAAGTCCTCACTAGATTCTAGAGCTGTCCTGCAAGGCAGCCTTCTGGGGGTAGAAGGATATGAATTGGGCCGCTGTCATGAACAAGGAACAGGGACCACCCATCGCTAAAGCCACTCAGGGCTTATATATACAATTATCTTTAATAGGAAGAAAGTACCAGCCAAGAAGCCGCAGGGCGCACCCAGAGGTAGGCCCAGGCCTGGCACAACTGGATTGGACCCATATGAAAAAGTTCTAGGAAAAAAAAAAGAGAAAAAAAAAAGGAGAAAAAAAAAAAGAAAAAAAAAAAAAAAAGTTCTAGAAGCACCACGCCACTGTAATGCCCTTCATTTTTTAGGCCGAATGGAACCAGTTGAACAGTTATAAAATAATGAAATCTTCCTGGTCAGGAAGTGCCCTTGTCAAAAGGAGAAGCCTCTGAAGCTTAGCCACTGACTTCAGCTTGTTTTATGTGAACTAATTCAGACAAGCTGAGTGAGTTCTCTGCTGAAAGGGGGAGGAAATAGGCCCGAGGTGACAACTGTTCAGCCTCCCTGGCCCTACTGTGAATGGGGTGTTGTTGAGGAGTTTCTCATAGAGCAATGTGCTTGTGTGAACGCTCCATTCATTCACCCAGCAGGTAAGTTGTATGTCTCATAACCTATTATAAGTGTTGTTTCAGACCCTAGGGCTGTACTGGATGCCAAGGCAGCCAAGGTTTCTGTTTCACATTCAGCCTCAGAGCCCCCTGAGGTGGGCCCTGGGTCTTCCTGGCCCCAACTTATCTTACCCTTTCCCCACAGCCAGACCATGTAGCTGGAATCTTCCTTTCCTGGTCTTCTCCCACTGTGTTTCTCAAGTTCTCCCAAAGCTGGTCTTCAACCTGGTAGATGCATTATCCTGGTGACCTTTCCACAGATTAGAGAAAAGGAAGCAGTGTCTGCTCATTTCCAAAGAACAACATCCAGGACTGTTCAAATCTCTGAGAGTACACAAGCCAGAGGGACAGAATGGCCTGGGAGCTGAGCTTCAGGGCCTGATTCATCCCTTAAGTCTCTTTCTTGACCTCAAACAAACTAATCCTATGTCATACAGGTATTATTTTCAAGCACTATACAAGATTCCATAAACATGTTTTTTCCTAGAAGAGAATTCCAATGGAACTTCAAAAATGATAAGTCACATCCACAGCAACATGACAAGTTGATTTTATGATCAGTCCTAAAAGAAGAATTTCATTCTACTTGTATTCACATGCTTCACAAAAAACTAAACTAAAACATACCAATCAATAAAAATCTCTTCGGTGCCGGGGACCAGCCCCGGCTGATCCAGGGTATTCGAAGGAGAGACGGCATAGGCGAGGATCAGGATACAATAGCTTCAATTAGATATTAATTAAAGATATAAAGAGTAATAGAATAAGGATAGCTCAGTAGGAAAATTCAGTGGAGAAGAGAGGCTGAGTGGCTTGGTTTATGCGGGAGACCAATAAAACTTCAAGACAAGAAGTTTGCACCACTTACGTAGGCCACAGGCGTCCTTCCGTTCTCCCGAAGGAGAGGAGACACTGAGGCCTCCCCGGTCGGATCTTAGAAGCCCAGGCATAATTAGTAAGCATGGTGGGTTCCGCGCTCCAGATGGAGACTCAGCCAGAGTGGGAGAGAGAGCGACATGGGGAGACCAGTATTTCGAGAAACTGATCCCAATTCTTTATTTTCCATGGTCTACTTTTATACACTGAGATGTTATGCAAAAGTCACGCGGGGTCAGCAGTCCTGACTTTTATCAAAGTCAGGTGCTTCATACAAATGTATACAGAGGTCTTAGGGGTATTACATCATCTTCTGGCCAGGGGGGCCTGCTGACAATTTATGACCCTCTCCTTGTGACAACAGTCAGTCAACCAGGACACTTATTTCTCCAGGGGTGATTATTCTTAAAACAGACACTACCCAAATAAAGTTACATTCCTATAGGGTGACGGTGTAGTGGGTTTTAGTTAAGGAAAGAATTTACTTAGCCTAAGGTCTAACGTGATTAATATCAAATGTTAATACTTATTTCTTCTATATATTCATTAATGTGTGTAAGGGCAGGGGATGTGGAGACGTAGCAACAAACATTGGCTCAACAAATGAAAAACCCTTCACCAATACAATTTCTAATCAGCCCATTATACTTATACTAATAGTTTTCTAACTTTTCTAAGGAACCTGTTTTTAGAAGGTTTAAAGCATCTCGTACCTCTCACGGTTGGGAGGCTGTGAGCAATCACATGTGGCCGGACTAGCCTGTCAGGCAGGCTAGAGAACCTTCAGAGGAGTTTGTAGGTTAAAACACTCTTATCACACCCAGGAATTATTATTAACTGGAGCTCTAGGTTAACTCCTTCTCTGAAAGAGGTGGTGGGGGACAGCCCCCCGTAAAGTCAGAGATGTAGGTGAGAGCACAAAGTAGTAAAGTAGGCAGGCTCTGGTAATGGGGGTAGATGCTCGAGGAGTTCCAGGGGGACTCCTGAGGCTCGATCCTGCCTTTGCGTATGTCGAGCCTCCTTCCTCATGACCTTTGTCATGGGCGGAGTACCTCACTCTGGCCCCCAGCACTTCGGGACCTGTTCAGCCTGGGAATAGGTTAGAGCCCCACCCAGTCAGCAATGCTCGTGTATTTCCAAAGAGAGACATCCCTTTTTAATTCTCAGAGATGTGACATTCACAAACTGTTCCACCTGCCAGCACACCCATAAAACCTATCCCCATAGAAATGGGATCTCCAAGTCCAAGACCTTTTCTTCCCATTCATCACCACCTTGACTGTGAATTCATCATTCTCTCTGATGCCTTGTGCTGGAGACCAGCATGGACCTAGCCAAGACTTCTGCCAAGTCTCTATCCCCCATTTAGGAGACCAGGTAGACACTGAAACAGAAGGTCCTAGGATATCCATTTTTACAGATATCTAAAAAGTGTCTTGAGGAGGTAGTGCTCCTGAATATCTGAGCAGTGGCCTGGAAATATAATTCTCTCTCTGTTTCACACTCTATTTAAAAAGTACCACTTCCATCAAGCTCCCTGAGGGACCTACAGCTCACCAACCCTACTCCCTTGCACCCATCCTAAGTGAACAATCACTCATGGGAAGGGAACAGCACTTCCCAAAGAAGGTGTCCTTGGGGGGAGTGGGTGGCTCTGACCTCCTCTTATAAATTACGTAGTATAAAGATGATAACTTTTAATTGTGTTAAAGTTACTGTCATCTTTGAACTAGCGTGTAGTGGTCTCATTCTAAACCTTATGAACTTAAGAACCTTGTGAATTTTGAAGGTAGAACTGGCAGGATTTGTGAGTGGTTTAGATGGAAGACTTAAGAGAGCTAGAAGAGCCAGGGTGACTAGATTCTAATCTGAGTAACAGGGGACTGGGGCACTATTTATGGAGATAATGCGATTGGGGGTGGTGGAATATGGGAGTGGGAGAGGAGAAACTTTCTGGGAAAATCTTAGAAGAAAGAATACTTTGATCTTGAGCATTTAAATGTGGGAACAGCCTTTAAGAGCACTCACCTGAAGCCTATTTGTAACTGTAGAAATTACCATTCTTGAAAGTTTAGCAATCTATTCAGTTGCTTTACACCTCCATTTGCACCATTTGCCTACCATCACTTACGATATGTCAGGCACTGTGCTTTACTTATGAAGAAAGTAATTTTTAACTATTATTTTAAAGGTGAGGAAACTGAAGCTCATAAATAAGGTCATCTAGCTAGAATTATGCACAGTAGAATTCTCTTTCTGTACGTTTAATATGTTGTACAGAAAGTTAGCCCGACACAGATGATCAGGTGCTTTGTGGCTTCAGAACAAACAGCACCAGCTCCCTGGGCCCTGTGGAATGCATGCTGCCCTGTCCAGTAGCTTCTGATCACTAATTCCTTTATCCAGTGTACACATAGTACTTACTTGCTGAGCTGAGACAATCTATGAGAGATGTCTTTGAAAAATCCTTGGAATCCTGTTGGAGTATATTTATGGTGACCACATTTCTTCACCAAAAATGGTGACACAGGAGCAGATATTGGCAACACATTAAAAATCGGGACTGCTCTGGAGAACCGACGGTATTTAGGCTGCCCTTGAGATAGAACTGGGAGAGGTTTGTTTGCAGAATTTAGTCCATGAGTTGAGTGGACTCTGGGTGTTCTCCCAGTAAGAAACCTAGCACCAAACTTCTGAGACTGCCTCTTTCCCCTATAGAGGTGTAACTTGGCATTCTAGAGCACTGTCACATCTGGGGCCTCAGGTCCCAGCAGACTTCACGGGTGATGTGGGAGGCCCGGTCTCTACAGAACAGCCCCGTTCCCTGACCCAGACTTTGAAATCTCCTTTAAATATATATATACTTATTTTTTGACTGCACTGGGTTTTTGCTGCTGGGCTTGGGCTTTCTCTAGTTCTGGCGAACGGCGGCTTCTCTTTGTTGTGGTGCTCAGGCCTCTTGCAGTGGCTTCCCTTGTTGCGGGGCATGGGCTCTGGAACAGGCCCAGTAGTTGTGGCACATAGGTTTAGCTGCTCCACGGCATGTGGGATCCTCCCAGACTGGGGATAGAAACTGTGTCCCCTGCGTTGGCAGGTGGATTCTTAACCACTGGACCACCAGGGAAGTCCTGAAATCTCCTTTAATCCATATTGTTTGTAACTTTGTGAATAAGGGAAATGTGTAGGCAGCTTTGAAAAGGGAATTTATTATACGGATGCATCAGTACCTCATGGAGCCCAAGTTGGGTAAGCAGTCAGACCCTGGGAAAGATGAGAACTGGGAATGGAAGGCCGCTGAGAACCCTGGAGGACACTTTTTTCACCCATATGTTTTTCTCCAGGCATCTGCTTCTCTCTTATTTCCAAGCAGCTAGACTTCTCCTCTTTACAGTCTGAGGCCATGGTGGCCCCTGGAGCTCTCAGATTTCCATGGTATTCATTCAGATGCTCAGAAGGAAATGGATTCTTCCTTGATCCACCCCACCTCACCCTGGGGAAATGTCTGCTGGGTCTGCACCATGCTCTTTTCTGAACCCAAGTCAGGACAGGGCTCTGCGGTATAAGACTGGCTGCTGTGGGAACCACAGATTTGGAAAGGAAAGCCAGAAAGGAACTTCTCTGAGTTTAGCTCTGAGCAGATGCTGCTCAGAACAGCTAAGGGTGGGAATGTGACCACAGATGTGTTGAGGTCCTGTGGGTGTTTGCCATTTGGTCGTGGTCCCCTTGGATTTATGGGGACAAATTATTTTCTGCTCAGTACACTTTCCGCTTTTTATTTGAGGAAATTGCTCCTTCCCCATTCCATGCAAGCCTGGAGGGATACAGTGTTTGTTCCTTCGTGACTAGCTTATTCCACTTAGCCCAATGTCCTCAGGGTTCATCCATGTTGTACCATGTGTCGGACCTTCCTTCCTATTTAAAGCTCCATAGTGTTCCATTGTATGGCTATGCCATGTTTTGCTTATCCATTCGTTCGTTGATGGATACTTGGGTTGCTTCTACCTTTTGGCTACTGTGGATAATGCTGCTATGGACATAAGTGTATAAACACCACCTTAAGATCCTGCTTTCAATTCTTTTGAGTATATATGCGGTAGAATTGCTGGCCCATGTGATAATTTTTCATTTAATTTTTTGAGGAACTGATACACTGTTTTCCACAATTGTGCTATTTTTACATTCCCACTAACAGACAGGATTTCAATTTCTCCACATCCTCCCCAAAACTTATTTTCTGTTTGTTGGATAGTAGCCGTCTTATGGATGTGAGGTGGTATCTCATTGTAATTTTGATTTGTGTCTCCCTAATGATTTAAGGATATTGAGCATATTTTCATGGGCTCACTGGCCACTTGCATATTTTCTTTGGAGATTTCTGTTGAATATCCACTTAAATATAGCTACTCAACTACATTCCCCATTTTTGAATTAGGTAGTTTGTGTTTTGTTGTTGAGTTCTAGTTCTTCATATGTTCTGGCTGTGAAACCTTTATCAGATATATGATTTGTATATATTTTCACCCATTCCATGGGTTGCCTTTTCACTCCATTGATTGTGTCCTTTTATGTACAGACGTTTTTAATTTTGATGTAGCCCAACTGATCTGTTTTTTCTTTTGTCATCATATCCAAGTCCAACTCAGAAATTATCATCAAATTCAATGTCATAAAGTTACCCCTATGCTTTATTCTAAGAGTTTTATAGTTTTAGCCCTTATATTTAGGTCTTTGATCCATTCTGAGTTTATTTTTGTAAATGGTGTAATGAGCGTCCAACTTCATTCTTTTCCATTTCGATATTCAGTTTTCCCAGCACCATTTGCTGAAACGACTATCCTTTCCCTATTGAATGGTTTTGCCACCCTTGTTGAAAAGCATCCGACCACATGTGCAAGAGTTTATTTTTTGGCTCTCTGTGTTATTACATTGGCCTGTGTGTCTGTCTTTATGCCAGTACCACATTGTTTTGATTACTTTAGCTTTGTAGAAAGTTTTGAAATCAGCAAGTATGAGACCTCCAACTTTCTGCTTTTTCAGGATTGTTTTTGGTTATTTGGAGTTCATTGAATTTTGAATTTTATGGCAGATTTTTTTCTATTACTGTAAAAATCACCATTGAGATTTTGATGAGATTGCATTGAATCTATAGATTGCTTTGGATAATACTGACATCTTAACTATATTAATTTTTCCAGTCCATAAGCATGAGATGTCTTTTCATTTATTTGTATCTTTTAAATTTCTTTCAGCAATATTTTGTACTTTTAAGTGTACAAAACTTTTTGCCTCTTTAGTTAATTTAATTCCTAAGTATATTATTCTTTTTGATGCTATTAAAACAAGTGGAATTGTTTTCATAATCTTTTTCACATAGTTCATTTTTGGTATATTAGAAATATAACTGATTTTTTAGTATATTTTATATTCTTCAGCTTTTCTGAATTCACTTATTGTTAGTTCTGACAGTCTATTTTGTATTTGTGTGTAATCTTTAGGGTTATCTTGATATAAGATCATGTCATATAAGAACAGAGATAAACCTTTTATTTTCTTTTTCTTGGCTAGTTGCTCTCACTAGATGTCTAGTATTATGTTGAATAGAAGTGGTGAAAGTGGGCATCCTCTCCTCTTGGGACTCTGGTGACACAAATTTTACATCTTTTGCTATTGTCCCATAGGTCCTGACACTCTGCCACTTTTTTTTTTTTTTTTTTTTGAGAAAACTGTATTCAGGACTTCCCTGGTAATCCAATGGTTAAGGCAGGGGGAGTGGGTTCAATCCCTGGTTGAGGAACGAAGATCCCACAAGCCATGTGGCACTGCCAAAAAATAATAATAATAATAAAATAAAACTGTTTTCTCTTTCTTATTCAAATTAAATAATTTTATCAACTATCTGAAACATCACTGATCCTTTTCTCTGTATTTTCCTTTCTACCCTTGATCTCATCCAGTGTTATTTTTGTCGTTTGTTTGTTTGCCTTGGTTGTGAAAGCTTTCATTTCTAAAAGTTCCGTTTGGTTCGTCTACATATCTATTGTTCCTTTGCTGATATTTTTTTACTTTTTCCATTTGCCTAAAGAGTTCTTGTAATTGCTTGTTGAAGTGTTTATGTAACTGTTTTAAAATCCTTGTCAGATAATTTCAACCTCTATGTCATCTCAGTACTAAGTGTCTGTTGATTATCTTTTCCCATTTGAGTTGAGATTTTCTTGGCTCTTGGTATGAGTAATTTTGGACTATATCCTGGACATTTTGAGTACAAGGTTAGGAGACTCTGTTTTTCATATAACTATTTTAATAGGCAGTCAATCTATTTATGTTAAGAATGCGTGTCCTGGCCCACTTTTGTGGGCTATGTTTTAAATATCAATTATTTTTCAAAGCCTTTGCAGTGCTTTTGTGGTCTGTTGCTTGTGTGCTACCCAGAGGTCAATTTGAAACCTATGCTGTTCCATGCTGTAGTTCAGTTATCAAAGTTTTTGCTGTTTGATCCTGATCCGTTTGATAAATGGGCTGTGTCCAGGACTTCATACACAGATTGAAAGCATCCCATTCTGCTATGGACTGCAGTGTCCTCCCTATCCCCGAAATCCTACCCCTTCCCAAATTCATATCCTGAAGCCCTAACCCTTCCTAAAGACAGGTATTTAGAAATGAGACCTTTGGGGGGTTATTAGGTTTAGATAAGGTCATGCAGGTGGGGCCCTCATGGTGGGATTAGTGTCCTTGTAAGAAGAGACACCAGGCTTTCCTGGTGGCTCGGTGATAAAGAACCTGCCTGCCAATACAGGAGACACAGGTTCGATCCTTGGGTCAGGAAGATCTCCTGGAGAAGGAAATGGCAACCCACTCTTAGTATTCTTGCTTGGGAAATCCCATGGACAGATGAACGTGGCAGGCCACAGTCCACAGAGTCACAAAGAGTCGGACATGGCTTAGCTACTAAACAACAAGAAGAGACACCTGAGAGCTTGTTCTCTCCCTCCCTCTCTCACCCTCTCTCTCTCCCTTTCTCTCTCCTTATGCCATGTGAGGACATGGTGAGAAGTGGCCATCTATAATAGAGCAAAGAGCTGTCATCAGAAACTAACCACGCTGCCACTTTGATCTTGGACTTCAAGCCTCTAGTACTGTGAGAAAAGGCACTCATGCTTCTTTCCCCATCTCTTTCCCCCCAGTCGCTGCTGCCAGAGCACTGAGGACTTCGTGTGGTCCTTCTTGCCTCTCGAGAGGCATCTGCAGAAGCTCTTGGCTTTCCTGCCCAGCTTTGTCTTGCCATCTTTCTGTGCAAAGTAATCCTCCTGAACCATGTCCATTGTGGCACTCCCCTGGCCAACACCCTTCAGTGGCTGGCCCTTGGGAAAAGCTCAGGTACTCAGCCAGCAAGGCCCTGAATGCTGATTTCTTCAGATTCAGCTCTTGCTACATTTTCTCCTCACTCCCATTCTGGCTTAGCTAAATGTATTCCCTCAAGACACACAGGACCTGAGTCCTGAATTTCGCCTTCACTGGATTATGCTCAGCTGGGCTTAACTAGCCTGTTCTTAAGAAGCCCTCTTTCGGCCAGAATGGGTCCCCATATCAGGTGGGCACCTTTGCTGCTGTGGCTCCCAGTGTTATTTAGTTCTTCACACTTATTACCTTGGCTTTTCTGCTATCTTCTTCCCTAGACTTGTAGCCTCCAGAGCCATCACTTCTGTTTTTTTTTTTTTTCCTGCTGTATTTATAGCACAGTGCTGGGCATGTGATGAGTCAGAAAATCCACAACAAATTTTCACCTGCATTTTCTGCCTCACTTGATTGCATTTACATTCCAGCAGCAGCATTTTGCAGTTTGTGATGGTAGGCCTTTGCTTCTAAGAGCCTCTCAGACAGAGCCTGCAAGTTCTGTCTTTTCTTCTCCTTCTTTTTAACTTCTATTTCCCTCTTAGGGGCTTCCCTCATGGCTCAGACAATAAAGAATGTACCTGCAATGCATGAGACCAAGGTTCAATCCCTGGGTCAGGAAGATCCCCTGGAGAAGGGAATCGTACCCACTCCAGTATTCTTTGCTTGGAGAATTCCATGTACAGAGGAGCCTGGCAGGCTACAGTCCATGGAGTCGCAAAGAGACATGACTAAGTGACTAACACTTTCACTTTCTCTCTTATATCCAACAAAAATTCCTCTTTCATCAGAATGCTCTCAGTGATCCCAACTGAGATTCGTGGTTTATTCATTGAATTGAATCCCAGGTTGAATGAGAGACCATAGCAGGGAGAAGGGCTCTGAGTCCTGTTTCCTGGATCATATAAGTGTAATCTGAGGAAATGATCCCCTAACTCTTCTTGCTTCCCATTGAGATGGTGATTTCCATCTGGGCCCCCTGGGGATGTTAATGGAAGCACTTTGTGGTATATCAGGGCATTTAGAGGACTGGGACGCGTCACTTGCTCTGTTCAGAATTGCCTTGCCTTGTTCTCTGTGTCTCCTGGTAGCACTGCAGCCTGAATATGTAAGACTTTGCAGGTGCTAGCTACCTACAACCATGAAGTACTTTACAACATGCATCTACCTCTCTGCTCCTTTGCCCTGTTTGGGAAGTGCACCAGGCCTAGTTATAATTTTCACTTTAAGAAGCAGCAACCCTGTAAGGGGATCTGAGGGATAGCTGGGAAGTGACAATGGTATTTCAAAGTCCAGAATCTATGTGACAGACACTTTGTTGGGGTGGCAAGATATACTTTAGCTGAGCTGCCAGCATATGGAGATTTAAAGCAAGAAAATGAAGAGCACATGGGACTTCCCTAGTGGTCCAGTGATTAAGACTTCTCGCTTTCACTGTTGCGGGTGTGGGTTTGATCCTAGTCAGGAGAACTAAGATCCTGCATGCCTGAATGGCCAAAACAAAGAGCACACATGCCAGCAATGGCATGGCAACCAAGTTAGACTAAAATTATCCTAATCTTATTGAGTGGTTCTATGTGAACGTGTTTTTGAATAAGCCAATTAAATTCATGTGAAGAAAACATAATATTAGATCAATTAATTTATGAACCTTATACTATTGACTATTTACAATATTTTTATTGCTGCAGATAGGTGCATTTCTCTTATTAAAAGAAAACAAGAGAAAGGATTACATGATCTGTTTCTTAGGAGAAATGTCGAGCAACAGTACTGTGCAAATGTTGAAAGTATTGGGTTGGCCAAAAGTTCATTTGAGTTTTTCCATAAGATGTTATCAAAAAGCCTGAGTGAACTTTTTGGTCAACCCAGTATGACTATAAAAATCATCACCCACCCCCACCTTGTGTGCTTAGAATTTCAAATATTGGGATTTCAAAATTGGAAGATAATAATATGGAAATAAAGTAAGCTGCATAGAGCTTTGATGTTAGATAATTCCATCTTTAGACGTGCTGGGAATAATATTCTGGCTCCCATGAAGAGAGGACTATCTCGGCTAATAATTCCCACTCAGCACTGGAGAAGGATCCCCAGGTGAATCCCCTCACAGGTGGGGGGAACAATGGTATGGGATATGTATGGTGTAGCAGAGGGACTAAGGGATTTGCACTGGCTTGTCCTGGCAGAATAACCTCAGTGCTTTGTATCCTCTGGTGTCAGTGCAGCTCTTGGCCAACGTTAGCCTGCTTTTCTGTCTCATCTGGATTGTTGCGTAGTCTCAGCTTTGTTTCCACTTTCTGCTTCCATTCTTCCCTGAGCCTGAAAACAGAAACAAAATATACACAAATGGAGTGTTCCTCTTCATGACTTTTGGTTCAGGGAAGCTCCTGTCCCTTTTATTCTGAAGGTGTTTTAAGTATGCTTGTGTGTGCATGTGTGTGTTTGGGCTTGAAAAGGTATGCAGAGGACTTGCAAATTTAAATATATACATATTTGAAATCTCATTTCTATTTGAGCCCTGGTGGCTCAGATGGTAAAGCATCTGCCTACAATGTGGGAGACCCGGGTTCAATCCCTGGGTTGGGAAGATACCCTGGAGAAGGAAATGGCAACCCACTCCAGTACTCTTGCCTGGAAAATCCCACAGACAGAGGAGCCTGGTAGGCTACAGTCCATGGGGTCGCAAAGAGTTGGACATGACTGAGTGACTTCACTTTCTTTCTTTCTATTTGAGTACTATTTTAGTCTTAATTTCTAAAATTTCCTTTGAAAGTGCAATATCTTTAAAGTTTAAGAGGGGGGAAAAGCCCTGCCAATCTAGAATTGTTTACCCAGCAAAGCTATCTTTCAAAAACCAGAGGTGATATAAAGTTGTATTCATATGATTGCAAGGTTCTTACCCTCTACAGGAAATGATATATCACTTGAAGGCAGACTGTGATAAGTATATAAATCCTAAAGCAAACACTAGAATAACACAGAGAGATATAGCTAAAAAGCCAATAGAGGAGATAAAATGGCTAGCATACACATGCCCCATAGCCCCTGGCTACACAGTAGCTGTGGTCTTAGTGCACAGACAGCAACTGAACTGTTCCCTCTGTGGGAACAGACAAGCTGGCCTGTCCTTTCCTGTGGCCTGTAGGTGACTCCCTGCAGTCATCAAGAGGCTGTATGTGTGAGGGTGGTGAAGTGCCACTGTTTCCAGAGACAGCAACCCAGGTCTGCTCATATGAGTCACTGCTCTCCACTCGACTTGCTTGGCTAGAACAGGGTTGCGTACCAGAGGGCCAAGAGCCTCCCAGAACCGTGCAGGACATCCTGTGTCATTATCCAAATGAGCACTGACCATTAACTGGTCATTGTCTCCTTTGTTTGATTGTTATTCATGGATACATCTGTTGACACACTCCACAAATTTAGTGTAACCCTCACACACTAGAAATGGTGACAGAGAGGAGAGATTTTTCTGGTTATAAAGATGAGAGCTGTGTACACTTGTTAACTTGGAAGAATTTCTTAAATTACTGCCCATAACCACAGATGGTGGCAGGACCACATTCAGGGAAAATTAAAATAATTGCATCCTCTAGGACTGGCATTTTTCTGGGGAAATTAATTTTGCTTTCAAAAAACACACAAGCGAAGGTCATTATGATGTGTCTATGTAGGTTTATGAATTATAACAGAGTACCCTCTGGTGGGGCATGTTGCTGGTGGGAGAGGCTGTGTGGCGGAGTTTTGCTGTGAACCTAAAACCACCCTAAAAATCAAAGTTTATTTTTAAAAATTAATAATAAAAAAGTAGACAAGGCACGTACTTTCTCAGTGCACTTCTTCCCAGGCGATGTTCTTCTGATTCTCGATAGTAAGTCTGTTTGCCAATTTCCCTTTCCCAGAAGCGTTTGAGCTCGTGACAGGTGTTCCGGCAGAAGACCTCCCGGCGGACGTACTGATTGTTCATCCCCTGAAAAAGTAAATATCGACTGAACCCCCACAGAACATGCTCCCTTGTACTCTGGAAGGTACAGACCTTGCTGTTTAACTCCCGAGGGAGACCTCAATCAGGCACAAAACCTCGTGATAGGGACACACTGGTTTATCTATGAGATCCAGGGATGTGACTGCAGAAGATCCCCGCTGAAGCATGTCACAAGTGAAGTGAAAGTCGCTCGGTCCAACTCTTTGCGACCCCATAGACTATAGTCCATGGAATTCTCCAGGCCAGAATACTGGCGTGCATAGCCTTTCCCTTCTCCAGGGGATCTTCCCAACCCAGGGATCAAACCCAGGTCTCCCACATTGCAGGAGGATTCTTTAACAGCTGAGCCACAAGGGAAGCCCCAAAATACTGGAGTGGGTAGCCTAGACCCTTCTCCAGCATCTGACAAATACCTCTGTCCTTCCTTCCGCCTCACAAATGAATGACTTCTCAGCTTTTTATCAGCAGGAAGTATGAGCCAGGCATTTTATGCTATTGGTCCCTTTAGTTATCGTATCTCCATGAGTCAATATCCCCTTCCTCATTTTCTAGGACAGACATTTGAGGAGTGATTAAATTTGCTCTAGGTCTCATGGCTGTAACAGGCAGAAGGCAGGCTGCACACCTCTGAACATTTTCAGGCTCTTTACTAAAGAGATGTGTCACAGAAAATAGTCCCAACATCTGACACAACAGAGCGAGCAGCTCGGTGTGCACGTGCATGGGTGTACATGCACATGTGTGTATATGCACACGTGTGTGTGGAATCATACATGTCAGATACTCAATAATGCTCACTTTTTACATGAAGAGACCACTGCCCAACTCCCAGACCTCGGTGGGTCCAGCAGACAGGTCAAAACAGGGGCTGAGGGGTGAGAGTGGGTGCAGGGAAAGGAGTTAACGGGCAACTGGAAGTGTCCAGGGAGGCAGAGGCACGGGTGACGGAGGCATTCTGAAGAGGTCAACTCCACGTGGTGAACGAAAGTGAGGGGTGTCAGTGGAGCTGCCCAGGCCATGCCTGTGCAGACAGGCAACCAGAGAAAGAGGGTTGTGCAGGGCAACCCTGAGCAATGCTGGACAGAGTTTGAGTTGTTTGGGCACCAACATCCAAGGGAACTCCTGAAGGGGTGTGTGGATACTCGGTCTGGAATCAGCATGAAGTTCTGGATCACAGCTCTCCCAGAGGGACGGGCAAGGACCCTAGGGCAGGATGGAAGCGAGACAGGTTTGAAACCAGACGTTTACTCCAGACCTATCAGCTTGATGCACCTTCTCTTTGCCAATAATTCTCCAGGTCTCAGTCTCCTCATCTTTAAAATTTCTCTGAAGATTAAATTTGATCATAAATGTAAAAGTGTTTTGCAGTTTATGAATTCTGATCTAAATATAGCCTTTTGTAATTCTAAAACCTCAAATTGTACAGGATATAGGACAATAATTAGCAGTAAGTAATCATCACAACCTCCCCCCAACTTTTTTTATAGACATGAAATAATTATACTTCTCTTTTCTTTCTGAATCAGTGTCTGTTGACCTTCACTGAACTTGGAGTCATTTGGGCAGCTTTACAAAAAATGGATGCCAGGGATTCCTCCTTAAGGAGTCTAATTTCATCAGCCTTGAAAATGTACTGGGTGTCAGGATTTTTACAAGTTCCTCCTGTGATTCTAACCTGCAAGTCAAGGTGAGAACTCAGTCTTTGATCCTGTCCTCTTGTGTGTTGGTCATGTCTGTGTCCAGAGCTGGCTCCAGGGAGGCTAAGGTAGTGAAGGCTGGACCTAGGTATGTCTCAGCAACAGCTGTCTTTCAGGGTAGACACTATTTTGCAGGTAAGGAAGTTGAGTAGCAATCTGACCTTATCAAGGTCATATAGCTGGTAAGTGGGGCAGCTGTCATACTCAGGGGCCAGGCCCCATCCCCTGCCCCAATTGTTCCCTAAGAAGGAGGAGAGTGATTTTCTTATCTCCTGGAAATGCTCAGTGATCTCACAATTTCCTGGCGAAAGAGCAGAGATCCAACTGACTTTGCAGAAAGCTCCCAGAGCTTTTAGGAAATAAGATTATCCTATGTTTTATTTAAATATATTAAAGGGTGTACTGGTGCTCAATAAATATTTGTTGGGTTGAATAAATGCCTCCCACCTCCAAGTTATCTTTATCCTGAAGGTCTGGCCAGGAAGTGGCAGTGTTTCCTGTGGCAGTGCTTCAGGCATTGAGGGCCAGTCTGTGGGGCCAGTGAGGGGCACCCTGAGGTCACCTGGCCTGGTCTGAGGGCCTCAGGGTGCTTCCTAAGGGTAGGGACATGCAGGATGAGTGGGTAGGAGTGCCCAGGGTGTAGGAAGTGGACTCTGCAGAGACCTAGGGTGAGAGCCCTGCAGAAACAGAGGGACAGAAGCAGATGGGGTGGGTGGCCTGGTAATGTTTTTGGGTTGTGGAAATGTTTTGTATCTTGTTTCTCATCATGGTGACACAGCTGTATACAATGCTGAAACTTATCAAACTGTACACCTAAAGCAGGTGAATTTTATTACACTTAAGTTATGTCTCAATAAATAGAGAAAAACTGTCTTCTATCTTTGGACTAGAGATTCATCCAAGTTCCCCAGTTCTAACCTCCTTGGAGATTCAGCATCTCATTGTTAGGATTTAGCCCATCCCCTCACAGATAATACACATTTCCAGGAACATTTGTGTTTTCTCGCTTCTGAAATAAGGACAACTACTCTAGCTTGCAGAAAGGTGACAAGGAAGATATCAATAGTCAGAAAGTCCTTTGAAAATGTGGAAGATTGTCTTCAATGAATAAGTGACTATTCATCTGTATCTGTTCAACAGTGCCAACAATGCCATCCACCAGACTGCATTCCCAGGTGGCACAGTGGTAATCTCCCTGCCAATGCAGGAGATGTAAGAGATACAGTTTCAATCCCTGGGTCAGGAAGATCCCCTGGAGGAGGAAATAAGGCAACCCATTCCAATATTCTTGCCTGAAAAATTCCACTAACAGAGGAGCCTGGCAGGCCACAGGTCTTGGGGTCGCAAAGAGTCCGATGTGACTGAACGACTGAGCAGATAGCACAAAGCATTCCTGTTGAGAGACTCAGTAGTATTCCTTCCAGTCAATCACCACCAACTCAGAAAAGCCATAACTTCAATGACAATTATAAACTTTACCTCACAAAATTAATGCATGCTTAAAGAGAACAGCAGCATGTAACACCTTCATAGAATTCAGTTAAACAAAGCGTGTTGAATTTTTCACCATCCGTGAGGCATCAGTACTGCCCCAGGGGCTGATTGATCTTAGTGAGTCAGCTGAGACAAAGGCACATTTGCCCATTGCTAACTGCTGTGCCAATCATTTAACTTCCCAAGTCTCTGGTTACTCAGAGTATTAAACCCACATTGAGGGATGTGAGAGTTATCTTCATAAGAATCCTATGACTCTCGGCTAGTTGTGGTTCACTGTGTCCCAGCTGACCAAGGAAACTCCAATACATACACATTGCTGAGCTTGGCAGCAGCAATGGAATGGACCAGCAGCAGGGCCTGCAGAGATGCAAAACCCACCAGCTCTGATAGGAGGAGCTGTGGTCCCACTGGGTGGAGTAGACCCTCACTACTTTTTTCTCTGTCTTCTCAGCATGCTTTATTGACTATGCCAAAGCCTTTGTGTGGATCACAACAAACTGTGGAAAATTCTTAAGAGATGGGAGTAGCAGACCATCTGACCTGCCTCCTGAGAAATCTGTATGCAGGTCAAGAAGCAACAGTTAGAACTGGATGTGGAACAACCAACTGATTTCAAATCAGGAAAGGTGTACGTCAAGGCTGTATATTGTCACCGTGCTTATTTAACTTATATGCAGAGTACTTCATGAGAAACGCTGGGCTGGAGGAAGCACAAGCTGGAATCAAGATTCTCGGGAGAAATATCAACCTCAGATATGCAGATGACACCACCCTTATGGCAGAAAGTGAAGAAGAACTAAAGATCCTCTTGATGAAAGTGAAAGAGGAGAGTTGGCTTAAAGCTCAACATTCAGAAAACTAAGATCATGGCATCTGGTCCCACCACTTCATGGCAAATAGATGGGGAAACAGTGGAAAAAGTCAGTCAGTCAGTCAGTCAGTTTAGTTGCTCAGTCATGTCCAACTCTTTGCGACCCCATGAATCGCAGCACGCCAGGCCTCCCTGTCCATTAACAGGCTTTATTTTTGGGGGCTCCAAAATCACTGTAGATGGTGACGGTAACCATGAAATTAAAAGACACTTGCTCCTTGGAAGGAAAGTTATGACCAACCTAGACAGCATATTAAAAAGCAGAGACATTACTTTGCCAACAAAGGTCTGTCTAGTCAAAGCTATGGTTTTTCCAGTAGTCATGTATGGATGTGAGAGTTGGACTATAAAGAAAGCTGAGCACTGAAGAATTGATGCTTTTGAACTGTGGTGTTGGAGAAGACTTAAGAGTCCCTTGGACTGCAAGGAGATCCAAACAGTCCATCCTAAAGGAGGTCAGTCCTGGGTGTTCATTGGAAGGACTGATGTTGAAGCTGAAACTCCAATACTTTGGCCACCTGATGCGAAGAGCTGACTCATTGGAAAAGACCCTGTTGCTGGGAAAGATTGAAGGCAGGAGGAGAAGGGGACGACAGAGGATGAGATGGCTGGATGGCATTACTGACTCAATGGACATGAGTTTGAGTAAACTCTGGGAGTTGGGCGATGAACAGGGAAGGCTGGTGTGCTCCAGTCCATGGGGTCGCAGAGAGTCAGACACAACTGAGCGACTGAACTGAACTGATAGAAAATCATCACAGATATAAAAATACTGAGCAGCAGCAGCTGCCAACTAGATCTAAGTGTAATTTATTGGATCTCTATCCAATGATGACAGAATATAGATTCTTTTCAAGTGCACATGAGGCAAGTCACAAAATAATTCCTAAAACTAGTAGGTGAGTTTAGCAAAGATGCAGGATATCAGTTCAATACACACAAATTAGTGTATGCTACCAATGGGCAATTGGAAATTGAAATTAAAGAGATAATACCATTTACAATAATGCCCCCCAATTAAATACTTAGGTATAAATCTAACAAAATGTGTACAAAATGTTGTTGCTAAAAACTGCAAAATGCTAATGAATAAAATAAAAATTTAATAAATGGAGAGACATATCATGTTAATGGATTAGAAGATAGCATAGCAGAGATATTAGTTCTCCAAAAATAAATCTATAGATTTATTGCAATTCTAGCAAAAATCCAAACAGTATTTTTAAAAATAATTAAAGGCAAAATAATTCTAAAACTTATACGGAAAAGCAAAAGGACTAAAGTAACTAAAGCACTTTTGAAAATGAGGAGTAAAGTTGAAGAAATTATACTACCTAATGTTAAGTCTTACTGTAAAGCTATAGTAATGTAGATGTGTGATTTCAGCAAAAAAAAAAAAAAAACAACAAAAAGCACATCAAAGACATGTCTTGACAAATAGTGTTGGAACAACAGGATACCAATATGCCAAAAAAAAAGAAAAAAACAAACCCAAAAAATCCTCTAAGGCCCACACCATGTATAAAAATTAACTTATTATAGATTTAATATAAAATGTAAACCTATAAAACTCTTATAGAGAAAATCTAGTTTTGTGTGTGTGTGTGTGTGTGTGTGACTTGGGGCTAGGTAAAGAATTCTTAGATATGACATAAAAAGTACACTCCATGAAAGAAAAAAAATTCAATAAATTGGGCTTTATCAAAATTAGAAAGTTTTGCTCTCCAAAAAAGAATGAAAAGATGAGATACAAATTGAGAAGAAAATATTTGCAAATCATGTCTATGACAAAAGATTTGTGTCCAGAGTATATGAAGAACTCTCAAAACTCAACAGTATGAAAACAAGCAACCTAAGTAAAAGACGGGAAAACCACTTTATCAGACACTTCACCAAAGAGAATGAATAGATAACAAGTAAACATTAAAAGATGTTGAACATCATTAGCCACTAGGAAATTACAAATTAAGTAAAAAGTGCAGAGATACTATTATATCCTTATAAGAATGGCCAAAATAAAAATTAACATATTGACAATATCAAGTGCTAGAGAGGAGAGGGGTGGAGCAATTGGAACTGTCAATGTATGACTTGTCAAATTAAACATATTCCCACCATATGACCCAGGATTCCATTCCTAGGTATTTAGCCTAGAGAAATGCAAACCTCGGCTTCCCAGGTGACTCAGTGGTAAAGAATCCACCTGCCAATGTAGAAGAAGCAAGTTCAATCCCTGGGTTGGGAAGCTCCCCTGGAGAAGGAAATGGCAACCCACTCTGATATTCTTGCCTGGGAAATCCCACGGACAGAGGAGCCTGGCTGGCTACAGTCTATGGGGTCGCAAAAAAGTCAGACACAACTTAGCAACTCACCAATCAACAACAATGAATGCAAGCTAATGTTCTAGCAAAGTCTGTACACCTAACCACAGTTCTATTTTTCATGCCAAAAAGGGGAGACAACCAACAGTCTTTGAATGTGTGAATAACTGTTGAACATCTGAAGGATGAAATACTGTGCAGTAATAAAAAAGAATCCTGTTGATATTTTCAATAACTTGGATGAACCTCAGAGGCATTCATGTTGAGTGGAAGAAGCCAGTCTCAATAAACTATATACCCTTTATGATTCCAGCTGTGAAGAGATACCCCACATCCAAGGTAAGAGAAAACCAAATAAGAGGTTGGCACTGAGAGAGGGCATCAGAGGGCTGACAGACGAAAACCACAATCACAGACAACTAGCCAGTCTGATCACACGGACCACAGCCTGTCTAACTCGATGAAACTAAGCCATGCCGTGTGGGGCCACCCAAGATGGGCGGGTCATGGTGGAGAGGTCTGACAGAATGTGGTCCACTGGAGAAGGGAATGGCAAACCACTTCAGTATTCTTGCCTCGAGAACCCCATGAACAGTATGAAAAGACAAAAAGATAGAACACTGAAAGATGAACTCCCCAGGTCAGTAGGTGCCCAATATGCTGCTGGAGATCAGTGGAGAAATAAGTCCAAAAAGAATGAAGGGATGGAGCCAAAGCAAAAACAATACCCAGTTGTGGATGTGACTGGTGATAGAAGCAAGGTCCGATGCTGTAAAGAGCAATATTGCATAGGAACCTGGAATGTTAGGTCCATGAATCAAGGCAAATTGGAAGTGGTCAAACAGGAGATGACAAGAATGAACATCAACATTCTAGGAATCAGCGAACTAAGATGGACTGGAATGGGTGAATTTAACTCAGATGACCATTATATCTACTACTGTGGGCAGGAATCCCTGAGAAGAAATGGAGTAGCCATCATGGTCAACAAAAGAGTCCGAAATGCAGTACTTGGATGCAATCTCAAAAACGACAGAATAATCTGTTTGTTTCCAAGGCAAACCATTCAATATCACGGTAATCCAAGTCTATGCCCTGACCAGTAACACTGAAGAAGCTGAAGTTGAACAGTTCTATGAAGACCTACAAGACCTTTTAGAACTAACACCCAAAAAAGATGTCCTTTTCATTATAGGGGACTGGAATGCAAAAGTAGGAAGTCAAGAAATACCTGGAGTAACAGGCAAATTTGGCCTTGGAGTATGGAATGAAGCAGGGTGAAGGCTAATAGAGTTCTGCCAAGAGAACGCATTGGTCATAGAAAACACCCTCTTCCAACAACACAAGAGAAGACTCTACACATGGACATCACCAGATGGCCAACACCGAAATCAGATTGATTATATTCTTTGCAGCCAAAGATGGAGAAGCTCTATACAGTCAGCAAAAATAAGATCAGGAGCTGACTGTGGCTCAGATCATGAATTCCTTATTGCCAAATACAGACTGAAATTGAAGAAAGTGGAGAAAACCACTAGACCACTCAAAGGAAAGTGAAAGTGAAGTCGCTCAGTCGTGTCCGACTCTTTGCGACCCCATGGCCGGTAACCTACCAGGCTCCGCGGTCCATGGGATTTTCCGTGCAAGAATACTGGAGTGGGCTGCCATTTCCTTCTCCAGGGGATCTTCCCAACCCAGGGACCGAACCTGGGTCTCCTGCATTGCAGACAGACGCTTTACTGTCTGAGCCACTGACCTAAATCAAATCCCTTATGACTATACAGTAGAAGTGAGAAATAGATTTAAGGGACTAGATCTGATAGATAGAGTGCCTGGTGAACTATGGACAGAGGTTCCTGACATTGTACTGGAGACAGGAATCAAGACCATCCCCAAGAAAAAGAAATGCAAAAAAGCAAAATGGCTGTCAAGGAGGCCTTACAAATAGCTGTGAAAAGAAGGGAAGCAAAAAGAAAAGGGGAAAAGGAAAGATATACCCATTTGAATGCAGAGTTCCAAAGAATAGCAAGGAGAGATAAGAAAGCCTTCCTCAGTGATCAATGCAAAGAAATAGGGGAAAACAATAGAATGGGAAAGACTAGAGATCTCTTCAAGAAAATCAGAGATATCAAGGGAACATTTTATGCAAAGATGGGCTCAATAAAGGACAGAAATGGTAGGGACTTAACAGAAGCAGAAGATATTAAGAAGAGGTGGCAAGAATACACAGAAGAACTGTACAAAAAAGATCTTCATGACCCAGATAATCACGATGGTGTGATCAGTCACCTAGAGCCACACATCCTGGAATTTGAAGTCAAGTGGACCTTAGGAAGCATCACTACAAAGCTAATGGAGGTGATGGAATTCCAGTTGAGCTCTTTCAAATCCTGAAAGATGATGCTGTGAAAGTGCTGCACTCAATATGTCAGCAAATTTGGAAAACTCAGCAGTGACCACAGGACTGGAAAAGGTCAGTTTTCATTCCAATCCCTAAGAAAGGCAATGCCAAAGAATGTTCAAACTACTGCACAATTACACTCATCTCACACACTAGTAAAGTAATGCTTAAAATTCTCCAAGCCAGGCTTCAGCAATACATGAACTGTGAACTTCCAGATGCTCAAGCTGGTTTCAGAAAAGGCAGAAGAACCAGAGATCAAATTTCTAGCATCCATTGGATCATTGAAAAAGCAAGAGAGTTCCAGAAAAACATGTATTTCTGCTTTATTGACTATACCAAAGCCTTTGACTGTGTGGATCACAATAAACTGTAGAAAATTCTGAAAGAGATGGGAATGCCAGACCACCTGACCTGCCTCCTGAGAAACCTGTATGCAGGTCAGGAAGCAACAGTTAGAACTGGACATGGAACAACAGACTGGTTCCAGATAGGAAAAGGAGTACGTCAAGGCTGTATATTGTCACCCTGCTTATTTAACTTCTATGCAGAGTACATCATGAGAAATGCTGGGCTGGAGGAAGCACAAGCTGGAATAAAGATTGCCAGGAGAAATATCAATAACCTCAGATATGCAGATGACATCACCTTTATGGCAGAAAGTGAAGAGGAACTCAAAAGCCTCTTGATGAAAGTGAAAGAGGAGAGTGAAAAAGTTGGCTCAAAGCTCAACATTCAGAAAACTAAAATCATGGCATCCAGTCCCATCACTTCATGGCAAATAGATGGGGAAACAGTGGAAACAGTGGCTGACTTTATTTTTCTGGGCTCCAAAATCATTGCAGATGGTGATTGCAGCCATGAAATTAAAAGACGCTTACTCCTTGGAAGGAAAGCTATGACCAACCTAGACAGCATATTAAAAAGCAGAGACATTACTTTGCCAACAAAGGTTCGTCTAGTCAAGGCTATGGTTTTTTCAGTGGTCATGAATGGATGTGAGAGTTGGACTATAAAGAAAGCTGAGCACCAAAGAATTGACGCTTTTGAACTGCGGTGTTGGAGAAGACTCTTGAGAGTCCCTTGGACTGCCAGGAGATCAAACCAGTCCATTCTAAAGGACATCAGTCCTGGGTGTTCATTGGAAGGACTGACGTTGAAGCTGAAACTCCAATACTTTGGCCACCTGATGCAAAGAGCTGACTCGTTGGAAAAAACCCTGATGCTGGGAAATATTGAAGGCAGGTGGAGAAGGGGACGACAGAGGATGAGATGGTTGGATGGCATCTGGACATGGGTTTGGGTGGACTCTGGGAGTTGGTGATGGACAGCAAGGCCTGGCGTGCTGCGGTTCATGAGGTCGCAAAGAGTCAGACATGACTGAGCGAATGAACTGATATGACATTCTCTAAAAAACAAGCCTATAATAACTGCTTTTGGTTAGAGATAGGGGGAGAGCATAACTTCAAAGCCAGAGCTGAAGAAATTAGGGGTGGGGGTGATGGAATTATTCTGTATCCCAACTGTGGTGGTGGTTCCACAGAGCTGAATATGTGATAAATTCTTAGAATTGAGCACACACAGAAGAGTCATTTTGCTCTATGTTAACATACAAATCAAAATTTAAAAATAGAACAGAACTGTTTTTGATTTTTCACTGATTTGATAAGATGCAGTCATTGAAAAGTCTAAAGATTATTTATGATCCCTGAAACACCACAGAACCATCTCAGTTGTTGTGTGGACCAGCTGCACCAGTATCACCGAGGAGTTGTTATGAAGGCAGAGTTTATCAAGACCAAAATCCGAATCAAAATCTGCATTTTAACCTGATCCCCAGATGATTCACGCACATAGGAAAGTTTAAGAAGCTCAGCTTCAGAATTACAAAGACCAGAGTTTAGTACATCTTCTTAAGCATCAGTCTTCTGAGGAGCCCGCTGTAGCTGAGCATCTCTATTTGAAAGGATGTTGATTCCTCTGAGGTTTAGCATCTCCCCCTCAATATGCACTGTTTTTGTTTACAGGAAATCATCTTATCAGAGCCTTGTTAAATGAACACTGGAACAGATTTCTGGTTCTCTCACAGAGCTGTTTTGATTGCATTACTTAAATATATAAACTTGATATGGAAAAGTCCTGTTGAGATTTCTAAGCAGTGGAATTCCACCATTCCCAAACAGGTGTAAGGTGAGAATTCAGAGGGAAAGATGAACCTCAGTGGCTGAAAAAGACAGGGTTACAAGAACTCTCTCCGTTCACTCCCCCCTGAGAAGGGCAAGATGAACTTCCATCCCATGTACACTCAAGTTCAACATCCTTTACCTTTGTGATGAATCTGCTGCTGTCTTGATACGGTGTCAAGGAGGGTGAGTATTGCAGCTAGGGTTTGCAGCAGCTCCGGTCTGGTCCTGAAACCTCAGGGCATCAACCCTTTATATGTGGAGGGGAGGTGTTTCAGAAACGACTCAGCCTTTCAAGGTTACAGGCACCAAATTAGTAGCAGAATCACAGAGATATCATTCCAGGCACATGATGACCTCTTTCCTGGTGAAAAATAGCCCCCATCGCCTGTTCCCCCTACCAACCTCAGGGCAGGTAAGCTTCTGCTCTGGCAGGCCCTGCAGGGACCATGACTTGGCTAGAACCAGAGTTATTGTGCAAAATGCTCTGGATTATCCGTGAGCTTGAACCTGCTGTGCATCAGGCTGCCCTCTGCCCTTCAGAGAGTAAACGAGCCCAGGATGGTGTGACAAGCCACGCTTCGGGGTCACTTTACAGGATGACTTAGAGATGTGTGTTGTCCTTTGGAGCCGCTAATCCACTCAGGGAGCTTGGTGATGACATTTCACAGTTTGCTTAGTTCTCCCCCAGCAGGAGCAGGAACTGGACACCGATGACCATCTTCCAGCAAAGGCATTAAACTGAGAAGGGCTTCTCAGTTGAAAGGGGCCTTCAAGCAATTTCAAGGAGCTTGTTGAGTTCTTGGGTTAAACATCTGAAATGGTCCCTATCTGAGAACAGTCAGGTCATCTTCAGACCCTGCTGGGCTACTAGTAAGCGTGCTTATAACTTAATTATATGAGTGTCAGTGTCAGAGCTCAAGCCTCCACTGTAAAATCCGAGGGCAGTGATGCAAGTGGAATTGCTGATGTTCAATCTGTAGAGGTATTTTAATAAATCTTTTCTCTCCTACTGTGAATGCCTGTTGGAATAGCAGAACTAGATCATGCAGTGGAGATTTTCTCATCAGGGGAAGAAGGAGCTAAGCATCACCTATTCAAAATGATAGCAACAGCAACGCTGATATCACTGGACTGTATGTAAAGGTAAAGATACCCATTTTGCTTTTACTGTTTTTCTGCTGATACACGTTATATGCAAACAGAGAGGACAGGATAAAAAAGCTATTAAAATATTTATTCTGTAAGTTTTTAACTGCATCTTCCTCTTTAAAAGAAATACACAATGGAACAATATTTAATAGGTGAAAGATTGTCTTGAAAGTTTTTTTTTTTAACTGACATGCCATATACATATATTCCTCAGACCTTAGACAAACCATTAGCAAGTCCTTTAAGAAAAAATGTATCAACCTGAGCTTCTGAAGAGTTGCTGCTCCTTTGGTGCTCACAAGTGATCTGAAAACCTACTTAAGGCCCTAGCATGGAATTTCACAGTCTCCATAATTCATTTACTCCAAAGGACAAACATTTCTGATTTTCGTAGTTTGAATTTTGAATTGACAACACGGAGTCAAAAGATTGACGGACCCATGTGACCCATGACGTTGCTGAACCACTGAATTCACCAGCCCTAGATCCCAGGGACAGAGGAGCCTGGTGGGCTTCCGTCTATGGGGTCGCACAGAGTCAGACACGACTGACGCGACTTAGCAGCAGCAGCAGCAGAGGCTTCCAACTTAGGAAACCATCGTAAGTGAGAACATGAATTTCCTTCATAGTCCTCAGTCAGTTGAGATGTTCTTTCACATCTTTTTCTCTAGAATATAATCTATTCTTTCTCCTTTCCTGTTCTTTCTGAATTTTCCCTCTCCTCATCTTTCTGGTAAGGTTTCCATACACACTGGCTCAGACACACACATGGGAAAAGGCATACATTTGGAGGCTCTGGGCTTCCCTGGTGGCTCAGCTTCCCTGGGCTTCCCTGGGCTTCCCTGGGGGTAAAGAATCTACCTGCAATGCGGGAGACCTGGGTTTGATCCCTGGGTTAGGAAGATCCCCTGGAGAAAGGAATGGCTATCCACTCCAGCATTCTGGCCTGGAGAATTCCATGGACTGTATAGTCCATGGGTCGCCAAGAGGAGGACATGACTGAGCGACTTTCACTTTCTCTTGGAGGCTCTGGATTTGAATCTCAGCTCTGTCACTGGTTGATTCACACTAGTTAAGTAGTTTTGTTAAGTCTCAGCTTCTTCATCGTAAAAGAGGAATGATAGAACCTATAGAGAGGGACTTCGCTGGGGGTCCAGCGGCTAAGACTCTGAGCTCCTAATGCAGGGCGCCTGGGTTTGATCCCTGGTCAGCGAACTATATCCCACATTCCACAGTTAAGACCTGGCATAGCCAAATAAATAAATAAATAAATATATATATACACACACACACGTATTTAAACCTGTAGAGAGATATAATAACAGTAAACAATTGTTTTATTAGTATTATAAATAAAAGCTAACATTTATTAACTCTCTTTAGGTGTCTGGTACTGTTCCAAGCTTCATAGGTACAAGCACACTATGCTATACATTGTACACCTAAGCCTGGGGACCATCGTCACTCCCACTTCATAGATAAAAAGACAGCGGCACAAAAGGGTAAGCGTCTTATCTGAGGTCATATCGACAGTAAGTGACAGATTGGGGTTTGAACCCAAGCAGCATGACTTCAAAGCCCTTAATCCATCGTGAGCTCCAGCATTGTTAAAGGTCACACCCAGATTTCTCTGGGTCTCTGCCCTGTGCTTCCATCATCTGTTCCCCGGTGATAAGTTTCATGGGGATGGGGGTTGAAACTTCATGCAAAGCTGTGGGGCTGCCAGATAAAGTGAGAAGAGAGGACAGCTCTCAGGCCAGACCCCCCTCCCTCAAGGGACATCTCTTGGGCACCAAGGTCATGTCAGTACCAGCAGGGCAGCCCATACAGGCTCTGTCGGGGGCTTTCTGTTTTCTTTGTTTGAACTGTTTATTTTGAAATAATTATAGATTCACAGGGAATTACAAAGAGATGGACAGGGTGGGGCTGCACACCCTCCACCCAGTTTCCGCCAAGCACCTTATATAACCACAGTGCAAGAGCAAAACCAGGAAATACCCTGCTACCATCCGCAGAGCTTCTTCGGGCTTCCCTGGTTTCACAAGCACTTGTGTGTGTGTGTGTAGCTCTGTGTAGTTTTATGTGTGCAGATCTGCACATCCGCCATCACAGTCAAGACACAGACTTGTTTCCATGGTGCGGATCCCCCGTGTTTTCCTTTTATACTCACGGCCACTTCCCTCCTTCCTTCCACCCCAAACCTCTGCCAGCTACTAATTTTTCCTTCATCTCTGCAATTTTGTCATTTCAGTAATGCTATACACTGCAGAAACCATGCAGTGTGAACTTTTGAGGTTGACTTTTTGCATTCAGCCAGATTTCCTTGAGATCCATTTAAACTGTTGTGTGTATCAACAGTTTGTTCCTCTGCATTGCTCAGTAGTAGCCCATGATGTAAATGCATCAGCTTCTTTCATTATTTACCTACTGAAGGATGTTTTGATTCTTTCCGGTTTTTTGGATATTATACCCAAAGCTTCTATGAACATCCATGTACAGGCTTTTTGAGAACAGACAAAAATCCTTCTCTGGAATAAATACCCAAGAGTTCAATTGCTGGGTCATATGGTAAGTATTTGGGCTTCCCTGGTAGGTCACTTGGTAAAGAATCTGCCTGCATGCAGGAGACCCTGGTTCAATTCTTGGGTTGGGAAGATCCCCTGGAGAAGGGATACACTCCAGTATCCTTGGGCTTCCCTGGTGGCTTATATGATAAAGAATCCACCTGAAATGCAGGAGACTTAGGTTCGATCCCTAGGTTGGGAAGGTCCGCTGGATGAGGGCATGGCAACCCACTCCAGTATTCTTGCCTGGAGAATCCCCATGGACAGAGGAGCCTGGTGGGCTACAGTCTATGGCATTGCACAAAGTCAGACATGACTAAGCGACTAAGCACAGGGCAGTCCATGGTAAGTATTAATACATGTTTAGGTTTTTAGGAAACTGCGAAACTACTTTCCTTTGTTTTTTAAAACTATTCTTTTTAAAATAATTTCACACAATAGAAATTTTGTTAGGAAAGAATAGTACAAAGAGTTTCATACCGTCACCAAGATTAACCAAATGTTAATTTTGCAACATTAGCTATAGCATTTCCTACATCTCTCTCTCCTTCTGTCTACCTATCTATCATCTCTCTGTCTCTATCCATCCATCCATCCATCCATCATCTCATTTCTGAACTGTTTTAAAGTAAGCTGCATACGTCATGTCATTTTTCTCCTTGTTGTTGCTGAGTCGCTAAGTCATGTCTGACTCTTTGTGGCCCCATGGACTGCACCACACCAGGCTTTCCTGTCTTTTGCTATCTCCTAGAATTTGCTCAAACTCATGTCCATTGAGTCGGTGATGCCATCCAACCATCTCATCCTCTGTTGCCCCCTTCTCTTCTTGCCCTCAATCTTTCCCAGCATCAGGTTCTTTTCCAATGAGCAGGTTCTTCGAATCAGATGGCCAAAGTACTAGAGCTTCAGCTTCAGCATCAGTTCTTCCAGTGACTATTCAGGGTTGATTTCCTCTAGGATTGATTGGTTTGATCTCCTTAAAGTCCAAGGCATTCTCGAGTCCTTTTCCTTCTAAATACTTCATATTTCAGTGTGTATTTCCTAAAAGCAAGGACATTCACTTACATAACCACCATATAGTGGTCAAAATGAGGAAGTTTAACAATTATTATCTCAAACACATGTTTTTCAGATTTTTCTCAATGCAGCTGATAGCAGTTCTCCCCCCTGAAATCCAATCCAAGATCATACAGACATTGCATTCACTTGTCATGTCTCCTTGATCTCCATTAATCTGGAAAAATTGCTCATCCTTTTAATTTAATTAATTAATTTAGGTCTTTTGTGACAGTGACAGTTTTTAATACCATAGGTCAGTATTTTATCGAATACCCTTCAGCTTGGCTTTGTGTGGTATCTTGTCATCATTAGAATCAGATTATGGATTTTTGGCCTAAGTGCCACTGAAGTGATGTTTCCTGCTCAGGGCACCCTAGCAGGAGGCACAGATAGCCATTTGTTCCAGTGCTGGTGGTGTCTGTTGATCATTGATTAACATAGTATCTGCCAGTTTTATCCACTGTAAAGCTATTATTTCTCCCTTTATAGTAAGTATTTTGTGGGGAACTAATATGAGAATGTGTAAATATCTTGGTGCTCATCAAACTTCCAGCCTCTAGGTTTAGCATTCACTGATGACTCCTGCCTGCAACATTTTTTATAATAATAAACATTTTTATAAATCTAATTTGATCTTTCCGTCTACATAATTAGCTGGCATTCTACAGTAGTGTTTGCTCTTCTCAGCTATCTGTCTGTCTATTGGTCAGTCTAGATATTGTCAGTATGGACTCATGGATTATTATTTTATTCAATGGATTATAATCTCTTATTACCATTTTTTATTTCAATGCCCAGACTACTGCAGATTTGCGAGGGGTAGCCTCTTCAAGTTGGCTTCTATGTTTTTTGACACATCCCCATCCTTCCCCTGGTGGCTCAGACAGTAAGAATCTGCCTGTGATGCAGGAGATCTGGGTTCAATCCCTGGGTTGGGAAGATCTCCCAGAGAAGGGAATGGCTACCCACTCTAGCATTCTTGCCTGGAAGATCCCGTGGACAGAGGAGCCTGGCAGGCTACAGTCCATGGAATAGCAGAGTCTGACATGACTGAGTGACTAACAGCAAAAACAACATCCTTCTTGAGGCCTTCCTTACTTTTTGGCACAAGATGTTCCAGGCTTATCTTGTACCTTTCCTGCCCCAGCCCTGGTATCAGCCACTTCTCTTTGAAGCCCTGGCTCCTTTTACTAAGAAGGGTGTTGATGCAGCAAGACCAGGGTGCTGGGTGTGCCTATTGCAATGGAGAGGTCACAGCTTCCAAACCCTCTCAGCATCTGGGTTTCGAGCTTTCTGAAGTTGAGTTAGGGGGACGCTGCATAACCTAATGCTGCTTGATTGGTTTCTAGTTGCATTCATTCCTAAGACAGCCCCATACACTGGAAATGGGATGTTTTCTGAGTTGAGGGTTGGAACAATGCCCTCAGTGAACTTGGCTTGGCCTAGCAGGGCAGCTGCGAGAGCTATACAACTGAAGCAGTTCTTGGAGGATAGGAGAGAAGACAGGGCCACAGCCCGAGGAGAAGACTCCTGAAACAGCCACCAGACAGAGCATTTGGAAAATGCAGCTGCTTTGCTCCTCATGTAGCTCCTGTCCCAGAGGAGACCCTGCTAGATGTAGATGTTGTTGCTTCTGCTGTTGATTTTGTTGTTATTGTACACTGCCTTTCTCCTTTCTTAAAAACAAGGAATTTGTGGTGATTCAATTTTTGTCTCAAAATGGTGAAGGAGAATTCCAGGGGTAGCCAGAGCCCAGCTGGACTTTGTGATGTTGTGCTCAACATGGCATATACTCTTAGCTCTGAGAGCTGAGTCATCGGATATGGTGGTGGGGATGGGCAGAGAGAGAGCAAAATAAAAACATGAAAATAGGACTCTCCGACAGATGATAACTACCCAGGTTTAAAAACCCTCCTCCAAATGGGCCAAGGGAAACCGATTAGTAAGACCAGCCTGCATACCAGGTATCCTAATCATTAAGAGTCATTCAGCTCTAGGCCAGTGGGGACCTGGTCTAGCCAGCAGGCTCACAAATGGGACTTTGTGAGATCCTTTTTATAAGGAACAGGGCTGCTTTACTAAGCTTGGGGGCTTCGTGGAAGCAAAAAAGTTATGAATCTTTGGTTAGAAGAGGGCTGACAGGAAATATACTTGCAGCCCAGACCAAGGAAGTGGAAGAGTCCCCAGGAAAGGCCATCCCCGACCTTTGCAATAGGGCTCTGAGAAGCCCCTCGTTAGAGGAAAGTACTTTCATTCAGCGCCAAGATGCAAATACTGCCCCTCCACAATGTTAGGCCTTTCACAGGCAAGTTCAAGGTCAGTAAGGCAGAAATTGGGGGAGGGCAACACAGCCTCTTACTAACCTGGGTTTTGCAACACTGCAAGTATTTATATGGGTTGCATGATATTTCTGGCCCTTGATTCAGCTGCTTTTCTGGGATAAGCTCACTGGAGCAGGAAAGGCCTTCCTAGGGCTGGTAGCACCGAACTTTCCTGTTAAGAAAATGGTTGTTACTCTTTCTAATACTCCATGGAGTGAGTTTCATCCCCTAAAAAATTCACACTGCTTTACACATGACATATTAGTTACCCCATTGTTTCATACTTGCAAAGAATGTAAAATTAGTAAGATGATAAAATATTTAAATTTAAATAGAGGAGACTTTACTTTGCCGACAAAGACATTACTTTGTTGCAAAGGTCTGTCTAGTCAAAGATATGGTTTGTCCAGTAGTCATATATGGATGTGAGAGTTGGACCATAAAGAAAGCTGAGTGCCGAAGAACTGATGCTTTTGAACTGTGGTGTTGGAGAAGACTCTTGAGAGTCCCTTGGACATCAAGGAGATCAAACCAGTCAATCCTAAAGGAAATCAACCCTGAATATTCATTGGAAGGACTGATACTGAAGTTGAAGCTCCAATACTTTGGCCACCTGATGCGAAGAACTGACTCATTGGAAAAGACCCTGGTGCTGGGAAAGATTGAAAGCAGGATGGGAATGGGGCAACAGAGGATGAGATGGTTGGACGGCATCACCGACTCAATGGACATGAGTTTGAGTAAGTTCTGGGAGTTGGTGATGGACAGGGAGGCCTGGCATGCTGCACTACATGCAGCATGAGTCGCAAAGAGTCGGATGCGACTGAGTGACTGAACTGAACTGAGAGGAGGCTAATTTTCTATGAGGGGGGCAGAGAAAGATGAAACTAATATTTACATATGTTCTATTGTGAAGCATTTGATGCTGTATTGTAGTTCTTTACTGATTGTCCTCACATGAGGTCCTTGTCCCTATTTTATAGACATGAAAACTGAGTCTGGGAAAGACTGAACAACAAGCCTATGATCTCACAGCTGGAAATGGCAGAGCTGAGGCTCAAACCTATGTCAGTCTGATCTCAAAGTCTGCAAGTGCTATTGAAGCTGGTGTTTGTACCTGGTTGAAATTGGCCTGTATATTAGGCACATAGGATATCAGTAGTAAATATCCATATAACAACATGATTAACATGTGTAACCTGATCCACACTTGAGGATGCCTCTACTTAAAGATTATTATCTTTTTTCTGCAGTGGCTCAGCAGTAATGAATCTGCCTGCCAATGCAGGAGATGTAGGTTCAATCCCTGGGTCGGGAAGATCCTCCTGGGGAAGAAAATGGCAATGCACTCCAGTATTCTTGCCTGGAAAATTCCATGGACAGAGGAGCCTGGTGGGCTACAGTCCATGGGGTTGCAAAAGAGTCAGACATAACTTAGAGACTAAACATACATGAAACGTGAACTATAGTCACCACAAGCAAGAGGTCTTTGGATGGCTGGGCCAAACCCAAGAGAAGTCTGGAAGCTGTGTTAGCAGTCCACAGCAGCACTGTGTCCCTGACTTTGTCATCCCTGGATGACTTTAGCCTTAAACCTGTGCTCCTTCACTGCGACCCGTGGGGTGGTTAAATAGGAAGTAGCTTACCGTCTTTCATCTCCCTTCCTCTTCCCTCAGCAATTCCTCTTCCAGGGCTAATTCGCTTCCAGGCTCTGCCTGACCTAATGAAGAGGCTGGGAGCCCTGAGATATGACTGTAATTCTGCACAGCTGAACATTTAATATTGATTTTGCAGGATGTTTTTTAACTTACAAAGTGCTTTCAATCACATTGTCTAATGAGTTATCAACAAGGGTTAGGAAAAGTGGTAAGAAGTAAGGTAAAGATGACAAAAAGTGTTAAGATGAGCCTGGGAATGAGGCTGATCCTCTGGAGAGGGGGTGGAGGTTGACGAAGAAAGATTGTGAAGGTGAGCCAGCCCCTGAGCACCAGGCAGAGGCAGGACAGGACTTGACAGAATCACTGACCCACAGGCCCCATTTCCCAAGAACCTTGCCCACTGCAGACCCCAGCTGATAGAGAGCCAGGAACCGTAATTTCTCCAAGAGACAGCTACGGTGAACTCTGACAGAAGCTTCCCTCTGACGCTTCACATGCCTTCATGTGGTCAGGACCACAGGACCATTTTGTGATGCGTTTATCTATGCCCTGGTGGCTTATCCTTAAGAACCTCATTTAGAATGGTGCTTTGCCAAAGATAAGAGTTGTGAAGTTGACAGGGCCTGGGACTGTGTCTCTCTTGGCCTGACCTTTTCTACTCCTTTATGAGTCTAATCCATATTCCATTACCTTCAGATAAGCTGTGCTTGCTTGGTGGGGAGTGGGTGCCAGTGAGTAAGCTGCCTGGATTCTACCAGCATTTTCACAGTCTTCCCTGCCATTCTGTACAGAAAAATGAGAATGGAGGCAGATTTTCCAGCAGTGCCGTGGGGAAAATTATTCTGGGCAAGGACTTTATGAACTCTTTCCAGCCACCAAAAATGAGGCTGCTGAGTCCAGGCATGTCTGGCCAAGCACGTCCTTACATTTCAAGGGAACAGCTTGGGAAGGGTGGGGTGAGGCCCACACAGCAGCCGCTCTCTGGCCAGCCCCGAGGCTGGCCGCATGAAGGGGGGTCGGGTTGGTGCCCCTGTGATGGAGCTCCTCCTCCACTCCCCGCCCAGGATGCGGGTGGCTGAAAACAGGTATGCAGAGGATGGTATGCTGATGCCCTCTGTCAGGAGTGCAGCTGGTGGTCTGTGAGCCAGCACCCAGCCAGGGCCGCCTCTGCACAGCGGCGATACCAGCAGCTGGACCCGAGGGCCTCCCTCTACCCAGTCAGGACCCTGTGTTCTCCAGGATTTCCTGACGATGGTCTGCTCACTCCAGTGATGAGACGTGACTTGCTGCATAAAGTGGGTATCTATTCCCCACAGAGTGATAATACTGTTGTTTCAGATTTGAACGCTGAACCTGAGTATTTCCATTTGCTCCATATTTAGCACCACCTGCTCTGTACTTTTCCTCTCTGTGTAGCTGTCTCTCTACACCCCAGGCTGTGGGCACCATGGCCTGTGGGGTTATGTCCTGTGCATCCTGTGTGTTTGCCCCAGGCATCTAGGACAATGCTTTGTCGCTGTTGTTCAGTTCCTAAGCTGTGTCTGACTCTTTGCGACCCCATGGAATGTGGCACATCAGGCTTCCCTGTCCTTCACTATCTCCCAGAGTTTGTTCAAATTCATGTCCATTGCATCAGTGATGCTATCTAACCATCTTATCCTCTGCTGCCTTCAATCTTTCCCAGCATCATGGTCTTTCCCAAAGAGTTGGCTCTTTGTATCGGGGGGCCAAAGTATTGGAGCTTCAGCTTCAGCATCAGTCTTTCCCAGTGAATATTCAGGACTGATTTCCTTTAGGATTGACTGGCTTGATCTCCTTGCTGTCTAAGGGCCTCTCAAGAGTGTTCGTCAGCACCACAGTTTGGAAGCATCAATTCTTTGTCACTCAGCCTTCTTTTTGGCCCAATGCTCACATCCATACATGATCACTGGAAAAATCATAGCTTTGACTATATGAACCTTTGTTAACAAAGTGATGTCTCTGCTTTTTAATACACTATCTAGGTTTGTCATAGTTTTCCTTCCAAGGAGCAAGCGTCTTTTAATTTCATGGCTGCAGTCACCATCTGCAGTGATTTTGGAGCCCAAGACAATAAAATCTGTCCCTCCTTCCACTTTTCCCCTTCTATTTGCTGTGAAGTGATGGGACTGGATGCCATGAATCTTCGTTTTTTGAATGTTGAGTTTTAAGCCAGCTCTTTCACTTTCTTCTTTCTCCCTCTTCAAGAGGCTCTTTAGTTCCTCTTCGCTTTCTGCCATTAGAGTAGTATCATCTACATACCTGAGGTTGTTGATATTTCTCCTGGCAGTCTGTGGGGTTGTGATTCATCTAGCCTGACATTTTGCATGATGTACTCTGCAGATAAGTTAAATAAGCAGGGTGACAATATTCAGCCTTGTCATACTCCTTTCACAATTTGCATACAGCAAGCATTTTTTCCCGTACTAAATGTTTGTTAGCTCAAGAAAATCAGTAACAGTAGATTTAATTTGATTCAAACCCATATTTGGGGGATGAGATGGGGCTAGGGATGGAGGATGGGGCTTAAGGACCTGGAATGTGGAGTCAGTGTTGGAATCTGTCTTCACCTACCAGCTATTTGGCCTTGGGCAGGTTAGTCACCTTCTCTGAGTCTCAGTTTCTTTCGCTGTGAAATGGAGGTAGTGATAGTTACTCAACACTATTGTTGAAAGCATCAAATGGGATCACAAGCATGTACACATTTTCTAGCAAAGTTCCTGGCAAAGCAAGTCCATGATAGATGGATGAGTCTTGGAAACTGTTATGAAACATTAAGAACCAAAGGGGTTAAATGAATTGTCCCAATTAATACAATGAGTACTATTTATTCAATTACACTACAGTGTGGGGTATGCATACTTAGTCATATCTGACTCTTTGTGACCCCCTGGACTGTAGCCTGCCAGGCTCTTCTGTCCATGGGATTCTCCAAGCAAGAATACTGGGATGGGTAGCCACTCCCTTCTTCAGGTTCCAACAAAAGAAGCCACTGCAATGAGAAGCCTTGAGAATAGCCCCTGCTTGCCATAACTAGAGAGAAGTCTGCCTGGAGCAATGAAGACCCAGCTCAGCCAAAACCAAAAAACCCTATGGAAAAAAAGAGAAGATGATGAAGAGGCTAGCTAGGGCAGAGAGCTGAGTCCCAGGCAGCTGCTGTTCCTTCCCCTCCAGCCTGGGAGCCAGGAGATGGGCCTGGTCTTTGCCCTCACCTTGGGGAAGGATGGACCCCTCTACCTGCTGGGGCTGCCACCTCGGGCAAGTGTAAACATTGTTTTCAGGCAAGAGCAACAAAAAATGCTCTACTCCTGATGTATTCAGGGAAATCATCTATTGGATTTTAGTCCAAATGTCTCCCAAGGTGGAGGCTGTGCACAAAAAGGCTTAGGGGAGTCTGGCCACCTCTGATCATGCCAGGTGTCTTGCCCAGGAGTGGAGCAGAAGGGTGCTGGGAGCTGAAGGAAATGCCCTCAAGTGTGAACTCAAATTACTCAGTACTGCTGTGTGGGGGTTGAACTCTGAAATGTTTTGCCATTTGCAGAAGAAAAAATAAAGAGAAAGAAAGAAGAAAGGGATACACTCCTCTTAATGATCCCATTAAAATGGGAACCTCATCTACCAACTTTCTAAAGCCATTGTTTTAGAACCAGGCCACGTGCTCAGCTCTGTTTATGTTTGGCCAGGGGTGTTTAGCACACGCTGCAGTGAGGCAGCCAGAGGGAAAACTGTTTGGAAGAGACTTACAGGAAAAGAGCTGATTCCTGGGAAGCCTGGTGGTGGGACCTCCCCGCCTCCCTTCCAAAACCTTTCTTGAGCACCACTCACATGCTGGCACTGGTGCCGGTGGGGATGACGATGAGCAGCCTGCCCGGGCCCTCATTCTGCCCACAGCACATGGAGGCTCAGGCCTTGAGACCACTTGCTGGCAATGGAGGGGGTGAGACTTGCTCCTAGGCCGTTGGAGTCCAAATCCACTGTGCTGGGAAAAAGACCAAGCTTTGGATGGCCAGCGCTTGGCAGCCTGAAAAGGTGTGTCTGAGGTTTCCTGCTGTTCTCCATCCTCTTTAAAGCCCCTTCTTTCTCATCACTCCACCTCTTCCCAGCAGAGGCCCCATCCAAGGAGGAGGCTTTTCTCCCCTATGTGCAGGAAAGAGCTTTCTTGGCTTCTTCCAGGGCCAAAGGGAAAAGTGGCTCTTCAATAAGAATTATCCTATCTACTGCATGATCTCCAGGAGCATGTGTATCTATTGAGTACCTATGGCTCTGAGCCTCCTTTTGGCCATTTTTCAATGGGCAGTTGTAACAACTCACTTCCCAGTGAGAGCACATGCCTCAGTGATTGATAGACACCAGGGGAAGGGCCACATCCATTTCGAAGAACATCAGTCAGGTCTGCCCACCTAACAGTTTCAAGTTGGAAAGAAGCTGGGGACCAGTAACATGGCCATACAGGGAGACGGTGCTGTCTTCCCAACTCCGCACTCTAGATGTGGTTGCTGGCCCTGCAGACTAGCGTGCACCAGGCAGCTGTTATTACTTCTCCTAAGAAGTGAAATGAGGCACGGCTGAACTCAGAACTAGCTCCAGATAGCTGTGCAGAGTGACTCTTGCAGAGAAAACAATGAGCTTCCTATATTTTCCTGTGAAAGGTTGTTGCTGAACCACGAAAGATGCCAGGATTCTTGGCCTCCAGAGGGGATGAAATCAATCTGGGGCCAGAGATGAGGCTTGATCACTCAGAGCTTTTGTGTAATAAGGTTTTATTAAAGTATAAAAAAGATAAAGAAAGCTTCCGACATAGACATCAGAAGGGGGCAGAGCCTAGAAATTGACTCTCTCACTTGGCTGGAGTGCACATCACCTATTGCTATATTACCTGGTGCTTCTAACTTGGGGCTTTTAGAAGCTCATGGAGTTACAAGGTAATTAGTTTTATCTTCCTTCGTGGACTTCCCTCCTTCCCCTGCCCAGAGAGGAAGGAATCTTGGACTTGGGGTGACTCTGACCCTTGGTTAGGCTATGCCTAGGCTGGCAGAGATGAAGCCAAGACCATCAACAACTCTGAGTGGAGACAGAGCCAAAGCTTTGAGAGAAAGGTCTTAGGCGAAGAATCTAACCAAGGCTGTTTTTTGTTGGATGGGGCATTTGACATTTCTGTTTGTAACTGGGATGTGTTTGTATAACTGGGACACACTTCAGAGTGGGAAACACCTTTTATCCAAATATCTCCAAGTACCATAGAAAAATGAACATCTTACTTTTCATGATTCCAGACAAAATTTGATTTTCTTCTCATAGCACACGGGTTTTGTTTTGATGGGCTAGTCTGGAAAATCTGACTGACATTTCTGATTGACATTGATTACACGCTGATGTATCTAGTATGTAGTCCTTGGCTTTTTTTTTTTTTTTTTCTGAATAAAAATAAACTAGAGTGATCTGGAATTAGATAATATCGCACTTGTCTTCTGATTCCTACTGCATGAGGGCTCCCTGTACAACTGGGGTTAATCTGTGATGGGTTAATTTACATCATGCATTCAACATAAGAAATAATTTTGTGGCTTAGAAGTGCTATATCACTTAGGAGAAGAATTGTGACCTCCCTCTTCTGCTTTCTTTTCTTCATTTATCCCCCCTCCCCCCCATCAGAGTTGACCTAGTGGGTGAGGTGGGCCAATTCTCCTGGGAGTTGCAGAGGCTCCTGGAAGTGACCACAGCTGGGGAGGGCCTTCTTCTCTGAAGGAGCCACAGACCATACTGAGGTCAGTTTTGTCACACAGCATGCTGCCTGTTCTTCCTGTCTTTATCATCTTCCCTCCCAATGGGAATGTAGGAGATGGTCTCCAGAAGTGTTAATTGTCTTTAATGCAGCTGTTAATGAGAAAGGAGATGATAAAGAACCAGTCCCCTTCCTGCCTTCCTCCCCCTCTTCTTCCCTCCCTCCCTCCTTCCCTCCCTCTTCCATCTACAGTATCTACAGAGCAGCTCTAGGGTCCCTGGAGGTTTGGCATCCAGGGGCTGAGAATGCTGACAGACCAGTGAGACAGACAGGAAAACAAATCAGGGTGTTGGAGTGTTATGGGATCTATGAGAGACCTGTGGGGGGATTCAGCTCACAAAGTGGTCCTTCCCCCACAGTAGTTGGAGTAGGGGTGGGGAGACAGGAAAAGTAGAAGGGGAAGGAGGGGTGGAGGCACAGATCATATTTATCACCCTACCCTTGTGAGATGCTTGTATTATACAGGCCCAGCTGTACCTCTGCCAAGGTGGATATTGCATTTTTTTCTTTTCCATTTGTGGTTTATTGCAGGATATTGACTATAATTCCTTGTGCTGTACAGTAGCACATCCTGTATGTAATAGTTTGTATCTGCTAGTTCCAACTCTCAATCTTTCCCTCCCCTACCCATCCCCCTTGGCATCTTCTGTATGAAGATGCATCTACTTGCATCATACAAGTCTTCTGAATGTCTGTGAGCCTGTTTTATAGATAAGTTCATTTGTGTTATATTTTAAATTCCCTATATAGGAGATATGCTATGGTATTTGTCTCCTTCTAAATTATTTCACTTTGTATGATCATCTCTGGGTCCATCCATATTGCTGCAAATGGTATTGTTTCATTTTTATGGCTAACATCCCATTGTATTTATGAGTATATAGATATGTACCACATCTTTATCTATTCAGCTGTTGGGCATTTTGGTTGCTTCCATGTCTTGGCTATTGTAAATAGTGCTGCTATGAACATAGAGGTGCATGTATCTTTTCAAATTTTGTCCAAATATAGGCCCAGGAGTGGGATTGCTGGATCATATGGCAACTCTATTTTTAGCTTTTTGGGGAACCTCCCTAGTGACTTTTTGACTCAGGAGTCCAAAGATCTGGTCTCTTACCTCAACGGGAGACAGCTCTGAAGGCCATCCCAGCCCTGGAGCTCCCACGGCCTCCGTAGAGGCCTGTTACACATAGCATCTCTGCTGCACAGCAACCATGCAGTTAACTTCTTCCCGAAGGCAGCTCCCTGAAAGTGCTGTTTTCAGGAGCTCCTCCCAGGAAGCTCCTTCTGAACACCCACAGCTCAGCTTCGTGGGAACCTGACTAGGACTCATCCTAGAGATGGCCATTTTCCTCTGTGCTGTGGTTTCCTCCAGCTTCCTTTTATTTATTGACATTATCATCACATAAATCTGTCATTATTTTCACTGAAATAGAGACAACCCTTCTCCATCTAACCACTCATCTTGAAGTCGATTTTTTTCCCCCTGTAATTTCATAGTTGTCCCTGGCTAACTGCCTTGCTCTCCCATGAACACTTCCATGGACCTCACAAATTTGTAACCTCACAAATATAAACATTATAACTAATTTTTGCCTTTACTCTTTACAAATTCTTAACTTCCCGTTATAAAATCAATTCTGTGCAATTGTAGTTAGCTTAGAAAACAAGATGAAAATCTACCCATAATCCCTCTACTTGGAAATGACCATTTCAATATTTTCATGTTTCTTACCTTTTATGAACTCTAGTTGAAGCTACACTATACTCTGCTTTCTCATCTGACATTGTGTTTTACACATTTCAAGTCATTAAATATTCTAAAGATGGTACTTTAAAGGTGGTTGTATTCCAAGGTTAAGGTTGAGTTCTTATGCAAGAAACCCTTCTCTGATGTCAGGCCTCTGGGTCAGCAACAGTGTTTTGAGTGAACCAGGGCGAGTCCACCCACTTGGAGTAACAGGGCCAGAGGGCAAGATGCTTTCCAGCTAGTGTGGACCCAGGTGTGTCTTTATAGTTTCCCATGTGGACACTTCAAGAAGTCTGGGAGGCTTTTGAGGGTAGAATCTAGAGTCTTTTGCATCCCCTTGAACACCATTTCTGAGAATATACTTTTTGTTCATGATTTTAGATAGCATACAGATGAACATTATTATTATTCATTTTTGTTCTTTAAAATTTAGGAACTGGTATAAATTATTCAGGCTTCACAAACGCTATTGTTTTAGACAGTTAAAAGCACTTAAAAAAAAGTGGATAGATACTCAAGATCACCAATGACTAGGGAAATGCAAATCAAAACCACATAAGATACTACTTCATACCCACTAGGATAGCTATTATGAAAAAAGATAAAAGCCGTGCCCAGAAAGCAATAGGGTGCAGGAAAAGTGGAATATTTATGCATTGCTGATGGGCGTGTAAAATGGTGAAGCTGTTGTGGGAAACGTACAGTAGTTCTTTACAAAATTAAAACAGAATTATGATATGATCCAGCAATTCCACTTGTGAGTCTATACATCAAAGAACTGAAAGCAGGGACTGGAAGATAGTATTTATACACCAATGTTCATACCACATTATTAATAATAGCCAAAAGGTAGAAACTAAATGCCATTAATGGATGGATAACCAAATGTGGTATATACGTATAATGGAATATTTATTTGGCCTTTTAAAAGAAATGAAGTTCTGACACATGGGTGAATCTTGAAGACAGTATACTAAGTAAAACATACCAGTCACAAAAGGATGTGTTGACTACTTATGTGAGGTGTCTAGAATAAACTCATGGACACAAAATAGGCTAGTGGCTGCCAGGGGCTGTGGGGAGGAAAAATGAGTTGTTATTGAGTTTCAGTTTGAAAAGATGAAAAAGTTGTGACAATGGATGGTGGTGATGGTTGCCCAGTAGTGTGAATGTACTTAATGTCACTGAACTTTACTCTTTAAAAATGGTTGAAATGATAATGAGTGAATATAAATTACAATTTTAAGCACAGGTGATGTGGCCCAAATAAGGTGGAATGTGAATGTCCAAGTTTGGAGAACACAGTCCCAACTGTGTTCACATTATGGTTAGGGATCACAGCAGTTTCATGAAATGAGACAAAGCCTTATTTCAATACTCTGAGGTTCTTTTTTAATTTTTTCATTTCTGGGCTAAAAATGTTTTAAAGCAATTTGTGGTAAATAGGAAGGTAGAGAAGAACTGTGACATTTCTTGAGGAACTTGTGCTAGAGTTTTAGTTGGTTCACTTCATTCTAACACGGTGGTGTAGTGACCAACATGGTTCAGACTAGGAAACTGGGCCCCATTCCAGTGAGTGGCCAGACCAGCCCTCCGCACTGGGCAGCCCCCTCTCCAGCTCTGAGCTCTCTTGGTGGGATCTCTCACTGCTTCCTTGCTTATCCCATTTCACCTTCTGTCACTGGACATTGCAAAAAACAAAAGAAAATTCCACTCTTCTGGAATTTTGCATCTGTAGGGCATTCATTTGGAAAACCACGAATTATGGATCCAACAGTATGTAAATAACGGAAACAGATCTTGTCCCTCACAGCAGAGCACACACACCAAAGCCACAGACAAAACTGGGCACTTGCGCTCTGGGCCTTTCCAGTTCCCTCGGCTTTAAGCCTGTCGTAGTCATCACGGTCCATACGAAAACAAAATAATACACCCTCACTGTGGAAAACAGAGAAGTGAGAGGAAAAATGCTACCACCTAGAAATAACCACAGTTCACACATTGGTCAACGCACTTCCCACTTTTACTGGACAGATCAGATACATATTTTTAAAACTGGCTTTACAATATATGGTTTTATCACTGGCTTACAACTAAACATACTGTGAACATTTTATCACCATTGAAATAATTGCATAGTATAGAGAAATCATAATGTATTAATCAATCTTTATATATCAGGGGAATTTAGATAGTTTTTTTAAAGGAGACTTTATTCTTTTTACAAATCCTTCAGAAAACAGGTGCCCTTGTCTCATACAGCTTCCTATAGATGATAGAAACTTGCCCTTCAACTTAGCCTTTTAATTTGCTTCTCTGTAGCCACCAGATCAACCAAGACATTCATTTTATTTTCTCAAATCTCTCCCATTTGCTCCCACTTTTCTACCTAGTCACCCAGGATATACGCACACCTCCATTATTCTAGCAGCCCGTCTCTCACCATGGATATCTGCCCCCTCCCTTTTCCTCTGCTCCCCTTACAGGTCCCTCCTTTCCAAGATACTATCTTAACTGATGTCAATCAACTCCACTCAAAGCTTTATGCTCAGTTCCACATTGAGAGTAACCTTTAATAGTCTAAATATAGAATTCAATTGTTTAAAGGAAGTTATCTGTAAGCCCTTGGCAGTTACCTGTGTCAGAAACACAGGAGTTGGGCACAAGATATGGCTTACTCTTTTTTTTTTTTTTAATTAGTTTTTTGGAGAGGGCAGGGCAGAGGAAAGTAATTGGTGCTTCAAGGAAATCTTTTTAGGGACCACAGGGAAATCTATTCACTATTTCAAGGCAACTAACAAATTATCATCTCTCAGTTGGGACATTAGAGAGACAGCCTTTACAGGTCATGAAATCTGCATGACAAATGTTGAAAACAAATGTGGGTTAATAATAACTTTGTATAGCAAGGCAGATGCCAGGTAGCACAAGAGCACACGCAGACAGTGTTAATTCTGGAGTCCTGGAAGCTGTGAGGTGCTCATCTATCACATGGCCGTCTGGAAGATAGAGACACTTGGTCATTAAAGAAGATTCCTCTGGCACTTTATCCTGTTGCCCACACGGGTGACTCATCTACATGAGCCCCAAAGCAGTTAGGGTCCAGGATTGAGTACAATGTGTTTATGGGATCAACAGTACCTACCAATTACGTGTAGTCAGACTCCCCTGAAAAAATATTTTGACAGAAGATGCCACAGGCCCACTGTTAACTTGGTCTTTCTCAGACCTGGTAATCCAAGCTTGCCAGTGAAGCCTATAATTGCTGGCGTGTGGCAGAACTTGGTTGGGATCTGATGATAAGGAGACAGCACGTTTTGGGCCCCAAGTTCTGGGGAGAAAATATGGTCCCTACCTATCCAACTATTCCACCACACCTTCCAATCACCTACCCTGGGTCTGATGTGTATGTGTATTTGTGTGTGTGTGTTCGTCAGTCAGTCATGTCCAGCTTTTTATAATCCCATGGACTGTTGCCTGCCAGGCTCCTCTGTCCATGGACTTCTCCAGGAAATCTTCCCAACCCAGGAATCAAACCCAGATCTCCAGCATTGCAGGCGGATTCTTTACCGTGTGAGCCACCAGGAAAGCCCACCTGGGTCTGATACCCAATGCAAATAGAAAAGACAATCCCTGCCTGGATCGGTGTCCCATCTTGTGCTCAATGAAGCATTTGTTTTCATTTTCAATTTCTAACGTCTGCAGGGTCAGGACTAGGAGAGGCCTCTGAACTAGGGTGGCCTCTGAAATCTGGCTCAGGTTGGGGTAGGGAGCAAACCCTCTCCTCTTGTTTTCCTTTATGTTCCTGCCCTTCCTGTCATTGTTTTCCTCAAATCAGTAAAAATCAATAAGGTGAACGGGTTCTGAGACCAATCACCAGGGAGTGCTGTACAGGGACCTTTTAGGATCCATGAAGAAGCTCCTATGAAAGGAGAAGGGGGCTCAGATCCTCCCGTGGAATTTAAGTATAATACTTGAAGTTGGGTTTTCCCATGCCCACTCTGGGCTGCCCTTGTGGCTCAGCTGGTAAAGAATCCGCCTGCAATGCAGGAGACCTGGGTTTGATCCCTGGGTTGGGAAGATCCCCTGGAGAAGGGAAAGGCTACCTACTCCAGTATTCTGGCCTGGAAAATTCCATGGACTGTATAGTCCATGGGGTTGCAAAGAGTCCAACACGACTGAGCGACTTTCACTTGCAAATTAATTAGCAGACGGCTGCCTTCACTTGCAATCCCACTCTGGGGTGAGCACAAACTGAGCTGCCCCTCTGGAGTCTGTCTGGGTCTCCCTGCCCAAAGAAAGGAACACCAGAGAGTATCTCTTGGTATTTAAGAGGCCAAGGCTTTTCTTGTTTATTTTCCTCTACAGAGTTTCACATCCTATAAAGTGTCAGGTAGACTCAAAGTAACTCTCCACCTGAAAGGTGGCACAACTAGCCTCATACTGAGGAAGTTAATATCAAGGGTGCCAGGATGAACATCCAGTCTGGAGTCCTCGATGCTTTTACAAGCAGACCTTGACTGACAGTTTCCAGCAAGCCATGTGGTAAGAGGAAAGACCCTATTAACTAAGTGTCCACAGGCCACTAACTAACCTGAGAAGGCAAAAGAGGGGACCTTCTACTTACCACAACCAGGTAGGAATGACTGAGGAAAGCAGCGAAGCTGGCCATGCCAGCATTTACACATGGAACACTTCCTGGGCAGCCAGGTGTCATGGGGCACAGACCCACAGTTCCTGAGGATGAATGGACATGCAGATTTTAAATCCCCACTTCTCCTCCCCTCTCCACCCCCAGCCCCTTTCAAGGACTTACTCTTTGCGAGAGTCATGCTCACAGTTGCGTCCATAGAAAGAGGGAGGGCAGGCACAAAAGGATCCCAGCATGCAGGTTCCCCCATTCAAACAGCAGGTTCTGTTCAGCTCCTTACCTGAAATGTAAGAAGAGGTGGCTGAGAGGGGTGAAGGGACTGAAAAGTGAGTTCTCTTAAAAGGTTAATATGGCGGTAAGGACTTAATCTCCCCAAAGTGTTTGCAGATGTCTAAACATTGTAAATCTCACTGAACAAGACTCTGCTTTTTAGTGTTCCTTTGACTACCTGTGCTTTTGAGCAGAGAAATCTTTTTTCATGCACCAGCCAGTGGTGGTACCTGGAATCCCCAGAGTGACGTGGGATCAGGTGAGGGAAACTTGTGTTCTGCGAGAGAAACTGTGTTCTGTGGTGGGGTGGAGGGCAGTGTGAAGTGCATGCCTGTATTGTCCCCAGAATCAAACCCAGCTCCAGAATCAGATGCTCACTCTTTTAGGTGAAAGTGTCAAAAAGACACTCAGAAAACACATAAAGGACCACGATAAAGATACCACACTGTACATCTAAGGCGGGTACGTCTTACTCTTTTGGATTCCCATGGATGCTACAAACTGGGAAGGCTGGTGACGAATTGCAGGCTCCTCTTGGGACCAAAGGCCATCATCTCTTAAGGCCAGCTCTCCCTGTGATGGACGGGCAAGTTCAAGGTCACCCAATCCTGAATGACAAAATTAACTCCTTGAGTCTATGTTCCAGGCCACTTGAAAATTGCCAGTGATCAAAAGAACAAAGTCTCTTACCAGCGACTAATCCCAGTTCAAGTGCTCTGGAAAAGGCCATGATCAAAATCACACTAGGAAGAGGAAATCAGACCTCCATTAGCAAAACAAAGCAAATAAAATCCCTTTGAGTTAACACCACAGGCCACTAGGGAGAGAAATCCTACAGCAGCACTTTCCTCCCCACCTCTTTTCTTTTTACATAATTAATTTATATAACAACCCAAAGAAAGATGATGAGAATAAAGTCCAACTAATTTCCAACTCTTTCCAATACGTACCCTCATATGCATATGAGGATTCTGCTTTCTATGTCACATAGTTTTCTCCTGCACCTAGTTTTCATAGCAATTTTAAATGGCTGGATGACATTCAATGTTATTAACAAATCCCATTTCACAAACTATTTCATTTACACCATTTAAAAGATGTTCAAGGTTAAAAAACATTTCCCATTATTCTTAAAGGTTTCCAAATATTGAAAACCTGTCTATAACTTCAACCTTCTCAGAAGTATATTTTAAATTTCGTTGTAATATTGACTTGTTCTTACAAAAGAGGAGGAAACCACTAGTCATGTCATAGGCAGAGCCAGTAACCTGACTGGAGATGTTAAAAGCCAATAACGCAGGTAGATGCAACTGTAAGTTCCAGGTCTTTTGGAAAAACAGCAGCACGGTTGGCAGCTCTTTAAGGTTTGAATGAGATGAATAGAACAACGCAGAGGTACAGAACACGTTTCCTAAGCTGGCAAACTCTAGTAATAAAAGGTTCACACTCAAGATCGGTTCATACCTGTAAGAGAAGTGCTCCATCTTCCTCTGGTCTGTGGCCCCTAACAATTTAGAAGAAAAAAAAAAAAAATTAACCCGGCTTTAATTCACAGTCATTGCCAAAATACCCAAAGGAAAATGTTAATTTCTTGACGTGAAAAAGTGCATTTTAAAAGAAAAATATCCCAGATGAGAAATATGCTTTCCCCCAAAGTTCTTAGAAGCAGAAGTCGGGCGGTCCGGCGAAACTAGGGGACTCCTCACGGGTCTGTCCTAACAAACGCTTGGACTATAACCTTTAGGGAGATTCCCTTTCCTCAGTCGCAAGCCCGGGGGTTGTGGGGACAACCCTCCGGTGGGCGGGGAGGCGGCGGCCCGTTCGCATTACAATGCTTAAACACTCCGGGGTGGAGGTGAGAGGCTGCGAGGCGGCCAAACAAAGAGAGAGTGGAAAAGGCCATTCTTGTAAAACTGTTGCTAATTAGCCCTAATGTCTCTATCATTAGTTTCGGGTTAAAAATATCAGATTTGCTGTTTAAAAAGGGGGGGGGGGGGGGCAAACCAATTACTGTGTCGAGGTGGTGGAAAAGTATTGCTTTAATCAGGAAAACCGAAACACCAAGTCTGGGTCTCCCAAGGAGTTGATGTTTTATAAGTTTTATTTCCCGAAATTTGCTTTCATTTTTGGTTTTCCCAGGAAAGGTGTGTTGAGCCCGTGCTCCGAGAAGGGTGTGTCTCCGCGGGTGGAAGGGAAAGGTGAGGACTCAGGGAAAGTTAGGGTTAGGACAGAAGTTCAGGGTCAGGAAGGGGTTCCTGCCCCCGCTGGAGTGAATGGGTGTAAATTCCAGGCGCACCTGAATTGCAAGCGAGGCTGGAAGGAAGCGCAGCCGGCGCCAGGCGGGTGGGTGGGCTAGGGGAGGCGAGCAGCGAGGCGGAGTGTCCGGCCGGCCAGGGCCTGCGCCTGCCTGCTGGACCGCAGGCCGGGGCGCAGCCGCTAGCGGTCTGCGCACCGGGTGCCAGGCCTGCTCCAGGAAAAGGATGTAGAAACACGGCCGTCTAGCCTGGGAGGCCATTTCAGCTTTGCCACTGGGTTTCATTGCATTTTAACAGTCTCCCAGCGCTCAGTGTGCAGTCTCTTCCATCCCCTTAGTCTGCCCTGTCCCCCACTCCCCCGACAACACAGGAATTAACCCGATTTACTGTGTCCTGTATTACCCTAAAAGTATTTATTTGGTGATGTCAGTAAGCTCCAGACGCTGCTGCTGGAGAGGCCTGTCCCTGAGCCCCGAGGCCTCTTGAAACAGAACAGGACCCTTTGGGGCCCTCCCAGATATAAAAAGTCCCTCCGTGTCCCTTGTCTCCTGTAAGTCACACAGGAGCAGGCTCAAGCAGTTAATGATTGGGACAATAGAGTCACAGAATCTTTAGTTCCTCCCTGAAGGAGGCAGATAAGTGTCTGATGCACATTCCTGAGCTGTATTGCAGATACCTAAATTGCCACCAAAGGGAAAAGGCTAACTGCATGATGACTGGACTGTAGCCATGACGTAAGTTGCTCCATCTTGAGCCGCAATGATTCTCTGAAAGTGAAAGTGGCTCAGTCGTGTCCGACTCTTTGTGACCCCATAGTCTATACAGTCCATGGAATTCTCCAGGCCAGAATATTGGAGTGAATAGCAGTTCCCTTCTCCAGGAGATCTTCCCAATCCAGGGATTGAACCCAGGTCACCCACATTGCAGGTGGATTCTTTACCAGCTGAGCTACCAAGGAAGCCGTATGTCTGGCCAGCACAATTCCAAGAATTGGCCTCAAGAGAATGGGGAAAAAAACTGACCCTGGAGTTGAAGATTAACTGGGCTTGAAACAATCAAGATGACACTGACACAACCTGCTACTTGGCTCCAACAGACCTTAGCCCACAAAACTTCCCTATTTCAAGGTGGATGAGATTGGTTTACTAACCTACTTTCTTGAATTTCTTCTGGGAGTGGGTCAATGCTTGAAGGAATCCTTAAATTGGAATTTTATCTTCTAGTCAAGGGGATCATAATTGGCATGACGAGTCTTTGCAAAATGATTACTTAAAATGTTAATAATGAGATGCATCTTTTGGAGTCTCAGTGGGCATGTGAGGGAAGCAGAGAATATTTCTTATACCAGGTCAGATCCTTCCACTCTAACAGTTCTTCGTTGCCCATGTTCTGCTTGAAATTACAGAAGACTTCTTCACCCTTTTTCCCTAGACGTGGAAGGAAAATCTGACAGTGGGGGTTGTCACTGAGGAAGTAAGACTCTAACTAGGGACTGTCAGCAACTCAGCATTCCAAGTCTCTTTCTTTCCCTTTCTTTCTTTTCTTTGGCTGCACTGAGCAGCTTTGGGGCCTTAGTTCCTGATCAGGGATCAAAACTGTGCCCCAACAGTAGAAGTGTGACGTTCTAACCACTGAACCATCAGGGCACTCCTCCAAATCTATTTCTTCATTGTTTACTATGCCTGACTTCTACCATTAGCTTGGCTTAGCTTGCTACAGATAGAGAAAGCTGTTGATGCATATCAAGATTGAGGATTAGTTTTTCTATAGGTCTCACTTCTGTTCCCTACTCTCCAGGATTAGCTGACCAAAGATTTGTTCCAATCGCAAGCAAGACTTGATGGCTACTTGGAACCTTGTGATGGGGACAGTCATCTCTGGATATAAAAGACTGCCCCCTCCCCTGCACAGAGCCCCTTCCTCTTTTCCCTGGGTAATCTCTGAGCAAACCTGGGGATTTGGTTCTTTGTGACCTGAGTCTCTGTCTCTCCAGGGTTGCTGGCTTCCTTAATAAGGTTATCTTTCCTTTTACCTAACACTTGTCTCTCGGTATTGGACTCTAGAGCAAAGAGCCGCTGAGAGTGGGTTTGGTAACACTTTCACCTAATACCTGAGTGCTCCAGATAATTTAATTTGTTATTAAATACATCCTAAGTCATGAGTGAAAGTTAAAGTGTTACTCACCCATTTGTGTCTGACTTTTTGCAACCCCATAGACTGTAGCCTGCCAGGCTCCTCAGTCCATGGAATTTCCCAGTCAAGAATGCTGGAGTAGGTAACCATTCCCTTCTCCAGGAAATCTTCCTGACCTAGGGATTAAACCTGAGTCCCCTGCATTGCAGGCAGATTCTTTACTGTCTGAGCCACCAGGGAAGCCCCTAAAGTCATGAGTAGTTTTTAAAAATCATCTATGCCTAATTTCTAAGGTAAAAGGCCTCCACTTACCTAATATTGCCAGGCACACAAATGTGAAACTTTTATCTAGTGCTGAAATGGCCCAACTCATCTGAGGACTTAATGAAACTCAGGTTCTTTATGTCTTGGTGCAGAAGGAATTCAGTAACAGGCAAAGTGATAGGTAAGAAGTATAGATTTATTAATATACTTTGTAATGAAGTTGCAGGAAAATGGAGCCCGAAAGGATGGTCATGCCCCAGGTCTCAGGTGAGTTCCTGGGATGGGCCACCAAATGAAGGTGCTTGGCTTTGAGTAGGAAGGAATTCAAGAGTGAGCCATAGGAAAGTGAAAGCAGAAATACATATTCCACAGGCAGAATGCGGTCCATCTCAGAAGGCAAGAGCGGCACCGAATTGTTGGGGTGGTTAGTGGGAGGATTATTTCATTTATTTTGAGGAATTAGACCACTGCCGCCTTTTTGGCCTTCCCTCTCAGAACAGTCATGGTGCCACAGGATGTGTCATTTCGCATATGCTAATGTATTTCAATGAGCTCTTAATGAGGCTACTGGAAGTCAAATCTTCCACCATCTTGAGCCTAGTCAGCTCTAGCCAGTTTCTGTTGTCTGCAGTTTTTGTCAACGGCTGTGTCATTTTTTAAGGACTGTGCTCTGCCCCCTTCCCACGGCAGAACAAATCACAGCATCTGAGACCATTTCAGCATCCCTGTCTACCGTGTGAGTGTGACGAGTCCATAGGTGTAAAGAAGAGTGGTTATTTGCTTCTACACCAGCAGTTTAATTCTTGGGGGAATTAAATTTTAAATGATTTTTATTGGAAGGTAGGTCCCCATCAGAGCAATGGTGGAATGGGATGCAGCCTATTTACTTAAAGCTGTTAGTTACTCCACTGTGGCTGACTAATTCCTGCTGTGCTTCAGCTCCCTGTGTGGCTGTCCAACTTGTTAAAAAGCTTCATGTGTCACTCTGAGATTCAGAGGGAATGAGGAACTTGGCCTGAAGCTCTAGAAGCTGGATGTGGGGGAGGGCAGTGCAGAAGAGAAGGCTAATCATCTAACTCAGGAACTGCATGGAGGCCTAAAGAAAGAACAGTACATTCTTAGCACAGCTTGTGCTTCACAGTCTTCAACAATCCAATGTGCTAAGCAGATAATAGCATTGGCAACGTTAGTCTCACTTTTTGGATGAAACAATGACTCCCATCTGTGGACTTACAGGTCTTTTCCACAGAGGCTGGGCAGGTCTGTGGCAGAACTGGCAGAGGGACACCACCCCTGCCCGACACTTCCTTGTTTAAACGGGCTCTTGTGGAACTCTTGGAACTTGGAATAGAACCCCTGGAAATCACCTCCTCATTTTCAGGAGAGAATCAAGACCCTGAGTCTGGTGACGTTTGCATGACTGGTGTGAGTTCAGCCTGCAGCCCACACAGGATCTCTGCATACCCAAAAACAGGAGCTCACTGAAAAGATCTGTGTTCCCCACAGGGACAGAGGGCAGAGAAAGTCTAGTGTATGCAGTAGATAGAATCTGAGCTAAGTTTTAAGATAGGAAGAGGATAAGGGGAGGGGAGGGCTGAAGTGTTTGGCTAGATATTTGGTATTGGGCTGGGGACCCACAGGCTGTTCATTCAACAAGTATTTAATGAGGCTACTGTGTTGCTGGTCAAGGGGTGCGCTCTGGGGACACAGTGCTGAGAGGTGACCCCACCGCTCAGTGGGGGAGAGAGGACAGTCATGATTGTAGTTGTGCTGCTGTCTCTGGGTGGGGAGTTGATTGACATCTCTGAGACAGCCACTGGACACCTCTGCTCAGTCACTGCTGAAATTGACAGAGGCCACCCAGCCTCTGGCCAGTAATTACTGTGTTAGAGACCCATGGACGGTCTGGGGTTAGGAGATCCTGGAATGGGGGGGTTCCCAGTCACTGGCAGCCCACATTCTCCCTTATGGAGGGCGCTGACAGATGGTCTTGGTCTCAGGATGGTTCGCTACCACCCTCTTGTCGTCCAACCCAAGTCATTGTGCCATGCACAAGGAGGCCAAACAAACCTAAACGAGTATTGGGCACGTGAACTTGGGTTCGACAACACTCTGAGTTGTCTTGCATTAAAAACTGGGGCAAAAGAGAGTTGTGTGTGTTTAAAATATACAAGTAAGAATTTGACTTAAAATCAACCAACCAAGAATAGTCAAAGCAAAAAAAAAAAAAAAAAAAAAATCCCAACAGAGATTTCCAGTGTCTGTCTCAATTTCAAGGAAGAAAATACCTTTGGAGATAGGATAAGTTTTTAACTTTAAAAAGTCAATTCAGCGTTTCAGTGGTTGCGACCGTTTAGAGTTAAACCTCAACTGAAGTGAAGTTGCTCAGTCGTGTCCGACTCTTTGCGACGCCATGGACTATAGCCTACCAGGCTCCTCCGTCCCTGGGATTCTCCAGGCAGAAATACTGGAGTGGGTTGCCATTTCCGAGATCTTCCCAACCCAGGGATAGAATCCGGGTCTCCTGTATTGCAGGCAGGAGCCACCATCTTTAAAGCCATCTCAGATGGCTTTACCATCTGAGCCACCAGGGAAGCTCAAATAGTTAATAAAAAGAATAGCCATTTCTGCAGCACGATGATGAGGTTTAAAGTCAAAGCCTACTTTTTTCATAGGACTCCTAGGGACAGTTGTGTGGCACCTCTATCATTGTCTCCTCAGGCCAGAAGAACAATGAGCCAGGCTGGGGAACTTCAGCTGAGGAATGTAGATGCTACCAAGCTCAGCACCCAGTGGCTTCTGATAAGACCCAAGTGACACTCTGGCAGAAGTAGAGCCCTTACCCATTCATCAACGAGTAAATGGCTTTCTCTTTTCACCAGTTAACTTAGCAAATAGCCACTGGAAACCTCTTCTGTATTTGCAGAGACCTCTATGTGGGGTTTAGAAGAATAGATTCTTGCTCTCAAAACTCTGCAGTCTCAGAAGGGAAGACTGTTCAAACGAGCCAATTTAATGCTATACTGTTATAGAAATTGGTTAAGAGGGACAGAGAAGGCCTTAGGAGGAGACTCCTTGTGTGTGTGTGTGTGTGTGTACGTGCGTGGGGTGGAGGGTATATCATATCAATTTCTATATAGACATAAACTATCTTATCAAGAAATACTTGGTGTGTTTCTACATTTACAGTGAGCTCCCTTGAATGTATATCCTGGTGACTTTGGGGAATATATCTAGCCAGTTAACTTCTAGCACTGGAATTGTTTGGTTAAAGGGAGAACATTTCCAAATTTATTTTCCAAGAAGTTTGCGCTGGTTTCCTCTCCCTCCCTTTTCCTCCCTTCCCCACACATCCCCCAGGTCCTTAACAGCTGGCTGCAACAAGCATCTTGTGCGAGGATGCTGAGTCACTTCAGTTGTGTCCGACTCTTTGAGGCCCAATGGACCATAGCCCGCCAGGCTCCTCTGTCCATGGGATTCTCCAGGCAGGACTACTGGAGTGGATTGCCATGCCCTCCTCCAGGGGATCTTCCTGACCCAGGGACTGAACCCAGGTCTCTTACGTGTCCTGCATTGACAGGTGAGTACTTTACTACTAGCGCCACCTGGCTGGCAGGATCTGCTTCCTGACTGAGGGTCAGACCCACACCCCCTGCCGCAGAAGCACAGTATCTAACCCACTGGACCACCAGGGAAATCCCACAACAAGTATCTTAATTTTTGCTGAATCTGTTTGTGCAAATAGTATCCCGTTGTTGTTTGGATTTGCATTGTTATGTTTACTGGATGCTTGTATGTCTCTTCCTATGAACTGGCAGGTGGTTCTGAGAGAGCATTTGAACTGGAGTTTCCTTCATTTTGTCAACCCTGTTGTTAACGACCAGTTTTCTTGTCTTTCACCAGCCCCTCTCCTTATGCCTTATCCTCCACACCAGGAGATCCGGAAACCTGGTCTTCTGGAAATCTCACCTCTGCAACCTCTAGAGCAGTGTCTGTCTGTCTGTGCTGGTTTCCTTTTGGCTGAATCTTGTTGTGTGCCGCCTCTGTGGCTGACACATCACCTTTCCGCCTTACTTTCTAAATGAGAAGGTGGGGTGGGCGTGGACTAGGTCTTTGAGAAGCTCCAAAGGAAAACAACTTGCGCCCCCTAGCCTGAGCTAGGAAATACAACAAAAAATACTCCCTGCCGACAACAGTGAAGGAAAAAATAAGTGACTCTTGAGTACTCTAAGCAGTGCTGAATTCTGGGCAGCCTATTCAAGAGAGGTCACAATGTCCAAGACGAAATAGTCTTGATGCGGTTACCAGAAACCATGTTAGGGTAGGGGAATTCTGATTTAGACTTCTAAACATGGCTATGGTTTAGAATTCTCACCAAAATTTTTCTCTTTTCAATCAAATTAGTCCAATAGTTACTCTGCTGAGCACACTAGAGGAGACAGGATCTCCTAGATTGCACTCCTGTTCCTTTCCCACTTCCCCCAGAAAAGACGAGCCAGTAATGTATTCCAAGTACCATTTTAGTGTTATCAAAAAAACTGCTGACGGCGAAGGAGCCATCATTTCCTGATGGCCCCGTGACCAGGTCAAGGTCAGTGGCCCCGGACAGACAGACAGATAGATGGGCAGACAGACTCTTTGAAGGGACTTGGGAAGGTGAGCTGGGGTCCCACTTGGTTTCACAAGACGTGGAGGATCTCATTTTAAAGTGCTTCTTAAGTGGATTTTGTATCAGATTGCATTCAGGCATTCTTCACAGCTCTTAATGGTTTTGAAATGGATGAAATGCAAGTGGAGGGACGGAGGGAGGCCAAAGTGCAAAACCCAGGCTGTATCAGAGATGGGTTACTGTGCTCCAGGGAGAAGATTTCCTGTATGCAAATGACCCTGGGCACTTTGAGGTGCTCCCTACTCTGGAAACAGTTGATCCAGGATAGATATCTGAAGTACGGGAACTGTGAATAAATGATATTCTATTAAGCCACTGAATTTGTGAGAATTTGATACAGCAATATAAGATGAATAGGTAAAATTTTTTTAATGAAGTATGTTTTACTTTGATAAAAGTCTACAAGTAATTAGGGTTACAGGTTAGTGAATTATTCCAAAGTCAGAACCATGGAACCACAACCCAGGTCAAGAAGAAGAATATTACTAGAACCCCAAAAGTCCACTTCCTGCTTTTTCACAACCACCACTCACTCCCTCTTCCTCAGAGCTTTTATGTTTTAAATTTCTAATCCCAAAGGTTGGGTTTGCATGGTTTTGACCTTTTTATAACCATCAGCGTGTATGTATATCTGCTTCTTTTTGCTCTTCCTTGGTGAGAGTAATCCATATTGTTTGTAGAAGCTTGTTCATATTCAATTGCTGTATAGTATTCCACTGCAGCACCACCAATTGAAAAGATCATTCCTATAATACTGATCTATCAGGTTATTTCATTAGCAATCAGTTGTTCATGTGTTTGTGTGAAGTGGTTTTTTTTCTTTTCTAATGCCTTATTCTTTCTTCTTATACCAATATCATTCTGTCTTTAATACTGTAGCTTTATACTTTATAATTAAAAAGTCCTTGATATTCAGAATAGTAAGTTATCTCCCTTTCATACTTCAGCTTATATCAACTATTCTTTTTTTTTTTTTTATAGCAACTATTCTTGACCTTTTCAGTTCAGTTCAGTTTAGTAGCTCAGTCATGTCCGACTCTTTGCAACCCCATGAATTGCAGCACACCAGGCCTTCCTGTCCATCACCAACTCCTGGAGTTCACCCAGACTCACGTCCATCGAGTCAGTGATGCCATCCAGCCATCTCAACCTCTGTCGTCCCCTTCTCCTCCTGCCTCTAATCTCTCCCAGCATCAGAGTCTTTTCCAATGAGTCAACTCTTCGCATGAGGTGGCCAAAGTACTGGAGTTTCAGCTTTAGCATCATGCCTTCCAAAGAAATCCCAGGGCTGATCTCCTTCAGAATGGACTGGTTGGATCTCCTTGCAGTCCAAGGGACTCTCAAGAATCTTCTCCAACACCACAGTTCAAAAGCATCAATTCTTCCACGATCAGCCTTCTTCACAGTCCAACTCTCACATCCATACATGACCACAGGAAAAACCATAGCCTTGACTAGACAGACCTTTGTTGGCAAAATAATGTCTCTGCTTTTGAATATGCTATCTAGGTTGGTCATAATTTTCCTTCCAAGGAGTAAGCGTTTTTTAATTTCATGGCTGCAGTCACCATCTGTAGTGATTTTGGAGCCCCCCAAAATAAAGTCTGACACTGTTTCCACTGTTTCCCTATCTATTTCCCATGAAGTGATGGGACCAGATGCCATGATCTTTGTTTTCTGAATGTTGAGCTTTAAGCCAACTTTTTCACTCTCCACTTTCACTTTCATCAAGAGGCTTTTTAGTTCTTCTTCACCTTCTGCCAAAAGGGTGGTGTCATCTGCATATCTAGGTTATTGATGTTTCTCCCGGCAATCTTAATTCCAGCTTATGCTTCTTCCAGTCCAGTGTTTCTCATGATGTACTCTGCATATAAGTTAAATAAGCAGGGTGACGATATACAGCCTTGATGTGCTCCTTTTCCTATTTGGAACCAGTCTGTTGTTCCATGTCCAGTTCTAACTCTTGCTTCCTGACCTGCATACAGATTTCTCAAGAGACAGGTCAGGTGGTCTGGTATTCCCATCTCTTTAAGAATTTTCCACAGTTTATTGTGATCCACACAGTCAAGGCTTTGGCATAGTCAATAAAGCAGAAATACATGTTTTTCTGGAACTCTCTTGCTTTTTCGATGATCCAGCGGATATTGGCAATTTGATCTCTGGTTCCTATGCCTTTTCTAAAACCAGCTTGAACATCAGGAAGTTCATGGTTCATGTATTGCTGAAGCCTGGCTTGGAGAATTTTGAGCATTACTTTACTAGCATGTGAAATGAGTGCAATTGTGTGGTAGTTTGAGCATTCTTTGGCATTGCCTTTCTTTGGGATTGGAATGAAAACTGACCTTTTCTTGACCTTTTACATTTCCAATTAATTTTTAGAACATTTTCCAAATTTCTAAAAATTTCTGCCAGGATTTTGATAAAAGCACATTGATCCTTTAGAATTACTATCTGTGTCATATTGAGTCTTTCAGTCTATGAAGATCTGTTTAGGTGCTATTTAATTTCTTTAAAAAATTTTTTATTAATAATTTCTATATAGAGATATTATAGAGTTTTGTTGGATCATTCCTAAATATTTATTCTTTTAATGTTAAAGTGAATGGTATCTTTTACTTCCATTTTTGTGGCACTAATTTTTGTATTGATCTTGTATCTAGTGCTCTTAAGAAATTTACTTATTAATTAGCTAGCACTGCCATAATAAATACCACAGACCAAGGGTCTTAAACAACAGAACTTTATTTTCTCACAGTTCTGGGGACTAGAAGTCCAAGATCAAGATATTACGAGGTTTGATTTCTTCTGAGTCCTCTCTTCTTGGTATGCACATGGCCATCTTTTTGCTGTGTCTCCCAGAAATTTTACAAACTAAGAAATCTGACCGATATGAGAGGTCAGATCATCAGTGATTATTTCATTATTCTTTTTCATAACTCTCAGTTTTTTTGATTCATTGCATTAACCACAGTTTACCATTGGATATTTAAATGCTTGTTTAGAGGACACTCTTCCAACAAACTGTGACATTCCAAAGGGCAAGATCCTGTTTAATTCACTACCAAATCCTTAATACCAAACATATTTCCAGGAATATAGTAGGCGCTTAATAAATATTTGGTAAATTAATAGATGAATCCCTGTGGAAGAAAATAAGTATGTATGAGAGATTTCTTTCAGTTAGTTTTATGATTGTAGTTTCCACTTTCGGTAATGATAGAAAAGGTAAATCAAATCTGCAGAAAACAATTAGAAAGTTGGACAAAATAATTTTGAAAATCTGGCTTAATAATCAGTAGATCACTTGGATTCAGTAACTAGTGCAGCCTTCCTGAACCCAGGGCGTTGAGCTCAGGCAGGACTGAGTGACTATGTCAATGTCAACTTAGTATACCATTTTAAATGGTAGCTTAATTAAAATGTCAATAAATAGAAAATGTTCCATATAGAAAATAGTCCCTCAGAAATCAAACTATTTTCTAATTAGAGTTTTTATGTATATACTAGACAAAGGTATTTTGCTGTTTTAGGGTGAAGTGTATGAGGAACTGGTGCCATGAAGAGGCACTGAGAGAGGTTGTCTTGGACATGATTACTGCTTATTAAGTGACTATCACATCGTCCCAATGTTGGATATCAGGAAAACATATTTGCCAAATTAGTAAAATCTCTAGACAGAACCTAAACTCACATATGTTTTAGGAAATTAATTTCTTAATTAAATTAAGAAAAAAATGTACCGTGAAACCAAGATTTTAGACATCTGTTGCTTCAAATACTGGGGCGGGGTAGAGGGGGAACCAGCCCTTACATTTCCTTGGTCATATGGCTTTCTTATCTTGGTTTTTGTTTGGTTCCTAGTTTGGCGGGCTAAGAACGCGGCACCCTTGGCCTTCTCTGGCCTGTTTTGTTTAACACGCTTCAGGATTTCCAATGTCAAAAGGCCCGGCCGCCTGCAGGGAGGTGCAGATAATCCCGGGTTGTAGGGCTCAGATTGGCCTGCTGCCCTGTGCCAAACCCTCCCCTCCCAAGTCTGTTTTGTCTCATGCCGGGCTGAGTCACATAGAATAGATAGATAGTTTATCAGCACATGTCCTACAGATCATATTATCAGCTTACAAATATAGCCCGTTAGCGCACAGGCGGGCAGGCTCCGTGGTCGGAGCGTTTCCGGCCGCAGCGTGTGGCTGCTGCGGTGTCAACAGGCAGGCTCGGATTCCGCTCAGAGAGCGCGGCAGGGGTTCAGGTTTGCAGCGTGATCACGGGTAGGTGGGCGTGGGGGGGGGGGGGTCAGTGCGCGGCAGCTCCTGAACCTGGGGGGAACTGTGGGGAAAGCGAGGGAGGGGGTGTGTGGCACCTGCGGAGGTGGGGGTCAGTGCCTCCTTGTTTATGTCTGTTCCTGCTGTGCCAAGGCTTGAACGTGGATGCAGGCAAAAGATTCCGCATCTATCTGCGTTTTAGGGCATGGCCTGGAATTGAAGGAGAGCCTGTGGGCGGGCCTGTCCAGGGCGCGGGTCTGTTGGCACCGGCTCCACACATTCCTGCTCCTGCTTAGTGAGTTACTCCCAGCGTCATCCTTGTACCCAAGGGTGAACTCAAAGCCTGCTGGTCCAAAGTGCTGTCCAGGGGAGATAAATCATCTTTGTTTGTGCTTCTTAAGTGCCGGGGAGGGGATGATCAAGTGGCCGGGGAAGTCTGTCCTGCAGGAGAGGCTGGGGATGAGGGTGGGAAAGAGACTGGAAACCCAGAGAATTGTCTAGTTTTGTAAGCAGTTCCACTGTCCTGGTGGCTCTTCTAATGACCAGATCCTCTCTGTTAACTCAGAGGCTGGGTGTTCTCCCAAAGAACCTTCATGGCTGTTAGAGAAAAATCCCCAGATGCTCGTGTATTTTATCTCTTATGCTTATCTTATGTTTAATTGGGAACAATGTGTGTCTTAATTTCTTCTTTTCTTTAAATAACTGACAGCTTTTTGAGCTTTACTAGGTGCCAGGTACTGTCTTAAGCACTTGACACAAATGATCACTCGTGATCCTCCCACTAATCCTGTAGGCTCAGTGCTGCTGTTACAGTGTGTCCGCATGAGAACACTGGGGTTCAGAGAGGTTAGGTAACCGCCTCGGATGCAGGACTCCAGCCCTGCAGGCTGACTCTGAGACTGTCCTCTCGATCCTGCCTGGAGCCTCTGCCTCCCATGGCCAGATTTTCTAGCCTAAAAAAATTACCATAAAATAATGGGTGTCCCCCCGGGGGAACTCTGATCAAGGGACATAAAACGTGACTTAATTTAGAATTTGGCTGAAATAGTGTGACTGTTGTGACTGACCTCGCTTGAAGATTTAGCCACTATTTCCCCCACTGTTTCTATCAGAAAACTCACTCTGTGTGCCAACTCTGGGGTCCAGGCCTTATGTGAGGATGGGAAAGAATTTGTGAGCCACTAAAGACCCTCGTCTGCCATGTTATTCTCCCACTGTGCCTTGGTGTCACTGGAAGTTCCTGTTGGTTATAGTCATCCCCTTGGGTCCAGCAAGGCTGATGATAGGTGTTTTCTGCACACGGAGAATACACCTGGAAAAACACTTCGGAAGGCCTGGCGCCGGTCAGTCCAGGGAATGAGGGTCCCTGGGGGCTCTGAGGCGCAGGTGGGGAGGAGGCAAGCCAGCCCTCTCTCCCTGTGTCTGATCCAGGTGACCCCTGATACCTGCTCCCTCCTCCCCTGTTTGCTACTGTCCCCACTCCCAGCCTCACAGAGGCAGCATCAAGACTGGCTTGGAACCTGAATTGTGGGGTTAGTTGAGTCTCCTCCCAGACTCGCCCAGATCCTCTCCACTCTAAATTCTCTGAGATGAAGCCCTGCCACCTTCCAGCCCAGTCTGTCATTTGACCAAGAGTGAGAAGACTGGGTGACCCATAAGCCTCCCCTCCTACCTGGAACCCTGTCCTGTGACTCTAAGTGGACACTAGAGTTCTGGGCCAAAGGACGTGTTCTTCCGTCACCCTCTGGCTTGGGATAGCGGACGATTCTGTAAAGTGGTTCTGATATACCTGACTTGGGGAGGGAGCACGGAAAACCATTCAACTAAACCCAGAAGAATAGTCCTTTCCGCTCTCTCACAGTCCCTGTGGGACTATCCACCCTCCTCCCAACATACTTCAGGGCATCTGTTCCCTTCTGGCTCCCACAGCAGCTCCTTCAGTCTGTGTTGTCGAATCCACACGCCGCACTGAAATGTATCCCTTTAAACATCTGTTCATCCCTCCAGATTGAGAGCTCAGAGGCAAGGACGTCCATCTTTCTGCATTTAATGAGTGTTCCTAAATGTCAGTTATTTAGGGTTCCTGGGAATCAACGAGCAGAAATACACACCAAGTAAACAGGCTGCATACCCGGGGTTTCTGTGTTGAGATTCAGAAGCAGGAGCCTGGAGCCTGGAGCCCTCTCTAGTTCCTGTGTCTGTTACTGTGTCTGTGACTTAGCGTCAAGGGCTGACTTGAAGGGTCAGGCTCTGAGCCCCAGTCTGGAGCCCCTCGGGTGGCAGCTCCTGTCAGTAAACCATGTTTCTGTCCATCGACGGGCAGATAAAGTATAATTGAACAAATGGTCGAATGATTCAACTTGTATGATATGCTGTGAAGTAAGTAAGGAATAGTCTGAGAGACAGAACAGCAGGGGGCTCTGCCTTAGACAAAGAGGCCACACTAACGAGAGAACAGCAGAAGCTGAGTCCAAGGGTGTAGGGGTTGGGGGAGTTGTTTGGACGGGGGAAACGTCTAGGCCGAGGGAGCCGCGTGTGCTGTCTGAGGAGGGACAAGGCAGGGGGTGGATGAGGCAGGGGGTGGACAGGCTCTGTGGAGGAGAGCAGAGGGGGCGAGTGGGGGGTATGGCTGAGGGGAAGTCACGCCAGGGTCTTATTGGGCCCTGTGAGGAGCTGGGATCTCCCTCTCAGCCCAAAGGGAAGTCTCTGGAGGACTTGGGCCAGGTGGCAGCATGGTCTGGTTCTCCTCAGATGGTGATGCTCACCATTGTGTAGCAAATGGATTGGACGCGGGTGAGTAGGAAGTCAGGAGACCAGCTGTGAGGCTTTTGCACAACTGGGGCCAGATGTGGCATGGATTGGTGGTGAGAAACGCGTGCCCTCTAAGACCTACAGGATAGGTTGGATGTGTAAATGAGTGTGTGTGTGTGTGTGTGTGTGCACGTCTTCATAGTGGGTGATCAGGGTGAGGAAACAGCATAAAGAAATGACCTCCAGATGAATGTGAAGTCATTGTCAAGCTGGGGAATTAAGGCAGCCAGGGATGGATAGATTCTAGATGAGTAAGTTTGGAGGGAATCGTGTTTCTTTTGAGATATGTGTGAGAAGTGGGTATGTCAAGGAAGCATAGACACCAGATGTCACTATAAATTAAGACTAATTTTTATAAGTGCCTCCTTTGTACTATATTACTATTTATTTATTGCTGTATAAAAATTATCCCAACATTTAAAAGGATAAACATTTGTTTTCCCATACTTTTGAAGGGTTCAAAACCAGGAGTGCCTTAGCTGAATGATTCTGGCTCAGGGTCTCTCATGAAGTCTAGATTTTGGCCAGGGCTACAGTCATCTGAAGGCTTGACGGAGGCTTGAGGATTTGCTGCTAAGGCAGCTTCCACTCACGTGGCCGTTGGCAGGAGTCCTCAATTTCTCTCACGAAATTTCTCACACGGAATTTCTCCATAGGGCTGCTTGACCACCTCGGAACATGGTGGCTGGCTTTCCCCAGAGTGAGTGAGCTGAGGGAGAGGGTGATGACTCACCTCAGAAGTCACACACCATCACTTTTACCACATCATAGTCATTAGAAGCGAGTCCAGAAGACCAGCCCAAGGTCAAGGAGAGAGGAATTAAGCTCTAGCCTTTTAAAAAGAAGAAAGTCGACGCATTTGTGCGTGTCATTTAGAGCTCTCACATCCACTAGAACTTTGTGTCCAGGAAAAACAAAGCCATTCTGGGAGCAGAGAGGAGGCCGATTCAGGAACAGGGGAGCAGGTGCCACCCAGTCAGCAGCCTGGGGGAATGAAAGCTGCTCTCTCTTATTGTTCACGAAAGCTGGGGTCGGCAAAGGATCACCCACAGGCTGGGCACAGGGGCACTGCCAGGGCAACGTGAGCCGTGGAGACCAAACTGGAGTAACGCCCTTTGTTCCCGTTCCCCCTAGGCTCTCACCACCTGTCTACCTGGCCAGCCATATCTCAGTGCTGCCCAGGGCCCACACTGGTTGCCATTCACATATTTGAGACTCTACTGCTGGCAACTGCCAGGCCCCAAGCAGTCGACTTTCTGCTTGAGAGTTGGTGAGTTAGCGTGTCACTGACCTTCAGCCTGATGTCCAGCCTGAGATGAGTGGGAGGGGAGGACACACAGGCATCACTGGGGCAGAGAGCGAAGCTGACTATAGTGGGTCCCCCCTCCTCTGCCCCATGCTCGTGGCCTGCCAAGCCTTTTCCTCTTGGATCTGTTGCTCGCTCTGGTCCTGAGAATGTGTCCAGTGGGCAGCAACTGGGCGGAAGCATAGATTCGAGCTCATTGCTTGGGCAGGCCCATGCCAGACAGGCAGGAAGACCAGGCATTTTCTCTTTTGTTATATAAGTACTTTCATAAAATATTTACTATCGTGCCCTTTACTAAAAGTTTGCTGATCTTGCAGTAAAGCAAATGGTTTTTCCAGGGAAAAAAAACTTTGTTTCCACAATGAATCCAACCTATGAGCATCTCTGAAGGTTGACCTTGTCACTCAGGGCCTGAAACACTGGAGGGGAGTGAACCTGACCACACTTTATACCGGTGCCCTTTTCTGTCGTAGTGAGGGACACATTGGATCCCTCCCCTCTCACAGTCCCAAGTATTTTCTTCTCTGGAAGGTGCTCTGTGGTTGTAGACCCTATGGCCAAATCTAGGGAGACTTGTTCTCATGAGTCTGTGCTCACCTTGTGAAGCCAGATCTCCAGCAGAGAGCCGGCATGAGAGTCCTCTTGGAACCATGAATCCTTGCTGTTAAGTTGACTGTGGGCCCAGCCTAAAGCTCTGCCTTCTTATGCTGCCTCGGGAGAGTCTCCTTGGTTATGGTGTTTTCTCTGAGAGGTTAATGTTTTCTTTGTGTTCAGGGTTTGCAGACTGGGCCCTGAAGAGGTTAATTTTTCTCTTCTGCTATGGTATACTATTGCTGTTGTTCAGTCGCTCAGTAGTGTCCGACTCTTTGCAACCCCATGGACTGTAGCCCACCAGGCTCCTCTGTCCATGAGTTTCTCCAGGCAAGAATACTGGACTAGGTTACCATTTCCTTCTCCGGGGATATTCTCGACCTAGGAATAGTGGATTCTTTACCACTGAGCCACCCGGGAAACCTTTGGTGTAGTATACTTTGGTGATATTTCTATAGCTCTACAGAAAGTTAATGCTTAGAAAATTGCATTTTATGTAATTACCTGAAAGAGTGGACTGAATGGAGGTCATGGTACAAAGAAGAGATTAACTTTGTGAATTTGCCAGGGGACTCTCATTCCCCCCAGGCTGCTAAGCAAGTGGCTCCTGCGTCCGTCCTTGAATCTGCCTCCTCTCTGGCTTCCCCATCCCTGCCCTGGCTCCAAATGGCTTTTTATCCCTGGATGGAATGACTCATGGGCTCTTGTCTTAAAACCACTTTCCCAGTCTCAGCCCCACCCATAGGGCTATGACCTCCTGGGTTAAGGTCAAACCTGTTCAGTTGTCCAGGGGCCCCTGGACTTCAGCCCTGTCCTGCACAGGGTGCCAGCAGCTGGGCTGGACCTGGGACTCAGGAGCTGGTGTTCCTCCGCTTCCCAGGATCTCTGCTTCTTACAGTGTAGATCCCCAGCATACAGTCACCACTTACTATACTTAGAGTCTCTAGTTTTCATTATGCATATTTGTAAGTGGAACATCTGACAGGCAAAACTTTGACTTAAATCCTGGCACATTCAGATCCCCCTTAGTTGAAGGATGCTGCTGCTAAGTCGCTTCAGTCGTGTACGACTCTGTGCGACCCCATAGACGGTTGCCCACCAGGCTCTCCCATCCCTGGGATTCTCCAGGCAAGAACACTGGAGTGGGTTGCCATTTCCTTCTCCAATGCATGAAAGGGAAAAGTGAAAGTGAAGTCGCTCTGTCGTGTCCGACTCTTCGTGACCCCATGGTCTGCAGCCTACCAGGCACCTCCGTCCATGGGATTTTCCAGGAAGAGTACTGGAGTGGGGTGCCATTGCCTTCTCCAAGTTGAAGGATAGTACCTCTTTTTCTGCTTGGCAGAAAATGAAAATAATTAACGTGGTTAGATGACAATCAGGATAGACACTTTCCCACCAAAATACTGAGACTAATGTTGGTTTAGTGAAAAGTGTTAGTCACTCAGTTGTATCCAACTCTTTGTGACCACATGAACTGTAGCCCACCAAGCTCCTCTGTTCATGGACTTCTCCAGACAAGAATAATGGAGTGGGTTGGCCATTCTCTTCTCCAAGGGATCTTCCTAACCTAGGGACTGAATCTGGGTCTCCTGCATCGCAGGCAGATTCTTTACTGTCCGAGCCACCAGGTTTACAACTATTTAAAAATATAACACAAAGGCATCAAGAAGAGGCAATCTCTGTAATTCAGGGACTTTAATTACATATCTCTAAATGCATAGAAATTAATGTACAGATCTGGTTACTTTTTGTGGATTTACTGACCTAAGAAAATTAAAGAAATACCACAAAAGAATCGGAGCCATGACTGGCTGATCTAGAACACACACCCTGGACAGCAGGCGAGGCTTCCAGCTTTGGTTATTCTTGGATGACTGGCTGTCTACACTACTCAAAAGCAGTTCACTTTACTTTGGCCTTCTGGTTTGCTTTTATTTGTAGACTTGGATTATGTACAGAGATTTCCTCAAAGAAACTAGGCTGCCTGATTCTTTCTCTTTTAACAAGTATTCTCCATTACTGGCTATAGTCTTTAACTTCTTGTTTTCAAGCTGATGCTTGGCATTCCTTTATGAAAGCTTTTTTGTCAAAAGTCAAAGCCTTAAGACTTTTGCAGCTTAGGGGAATTCCCTAGTGGTCTAGCGGTTAGGATTCTGTGCTTTCACTGCAGAAGATGTGGGTTCAATCCCTGGTTGGGGAACTAAGATACCACAAGCCACAAGGTGTGGCTCTAAAAAAAAAAAAAGTGCTCCTGAGCTAAAGGTAGCAGAGTAGGGAAAGTGGTGAAAGGAAAATTAAATACAGAGATTTCTGGTTTGGAGTAAGATGGAACAGGCAGATTCTTTACTGTCTGAGTCAGCAGGGAAGCCCAAGATGGAGCAAGCACACTTAACCCATCCTTCCCACTAAATGCAGCTTTAAAACCTGGACATCCTGCACAGAACAGCAATATGAAGTCCCTGGAAAGTAAACAGTTGCAAGAGAAGAAGGGAAGGACACCAGAATTCAAAATAGCACAGAACCTGTGGTCTCTTCCCTATTTTTCCCCCTCAAGTATTCCCGAGCCTGGACTCAAGGCAGCCTGAAACCCAGAATTAAAGACAAAGTACTTAATTTTGCTCCAGGAGTGAGAATGGGGCTCCTAATGCTCAGAGGCTGGGGAGTAAATCCCTCTCTTTTACCTTTTTCTTTTCTCCACTCTCTCATGCCTCAGCCCGCACAGGATTGTGTAGCAGGAGCTGTGAAGGGCAATGGGTAGTGGGGGACGTCAGTCACCCAGACTATGAGAGAGAGGATCCTTCCTTTCTGATCGGTGAAACTGTGGTCCCCAGAGGGTGGAAGGAGCTCTCATCGAGTTTCCCCTCTCACTGTCCTCCTGCTGCTGGAACCAGTACAGTTGTAGGACATGCACAGTGAAGCAGGGTAGCTAAAGTCTCAGGTCTCCGACCAGAGGACTGAAAAGGGAGCCCCAGGAATCTGGAAGGACCAGAGAGACATAAAGAGGGAGCGGCTGTGGAGAACAACTCTGAAAGGCTGCTTATGAACTCCTGGGCTCATCCCCGAGCTGCACCTCTTCGGATCTGACCCTAAACAGCATGTCCAAGTCTGTTAGAACTGACCACCAGGATGGACCATCAGACCGTCCCAGGTGGCCACTAGGTGGCGCCCGTGGAGCAGCTGAATAGTGCTGCCAAGTCAAGCGGGATCTGCTGTGTGACTCACAACCTCAGGGGGCAGGTTGGAATTCGAGGTCTGAACCCAACCAAACTGATCACCTGCTGTGTGAGCTATCACCTTATTGCCTCTCAGCTCAGAGTGCATCCTTCAATGTGTGAATTCTGTGGTGTACGATGGAATTCCTCTAAGTATTTGTCCTCTGAAGTGAACATCATGTTAACCTTTCTCCGGAGAGGACACTGCAGGGACCGTGTAGTAGGAAGAGTGAAATGAAGTCGCTCAGTCGTGTCCGACTCTTTGCGACCCCATGGACAGTAGCCTACCAGGCTCCGCCGTCCATGGGATTTCCCAGGCAAGAATACTGGAGTGGGCTGCCATTTCCTTCTCCAGGGGATCTTTCCAACCCAGGGTTCGAACCCGGGTCTCCTGCATTGCAGACAGACGCTTTACCGTCTGAGCCACCAGGGAAGAGGTTTCCTGCTTTTCTCGTGGTGGGTGGCCTACAAGACAAGAGGAAGCTTTTTGCAAATCATACATCTGGCAAAGGACCAGTATCTGGAATATGTAGAGAACGGCCACAACTCAACAGTAAAAAGACGAACAGCCCAATTTAAAAAATGAGCAGAGAATCTGACTAGCCATTTCTCCCGAGAAGGTATACAAATGGCCAATAAGCACATAAAAAGATGTTCAGCATCATTAGCTGTCAGGGAAATGCAAACCACAAGACTCCCTTCACACCCACTGCGATGGCTGTAATACCAAGAGAGATATTAACCATGTCAGCGAGTATGTGGAGCTACTGGGACGCTTAGACACTGCAGATGGGAATGTAAAATGGTGCAAGTGCTTTGGAAAACAGCCTGGCAGTTCCTGAAAAAGTTAAACATAGAATTGACATAGGACTCTCCAGTTCTACTCCTGGGTATTTACCCAAGAGAACTGAAAACATATGTCCACACAAAAACTTGCATCATTTGCACCTTTGTCAAAAATTTCCTTTAGGTAAAAGGGAGACAAAAGACAGTCCCAGATGTCAGAAAGGAAAGAAGGGAATCAGTTGAGGTCAGTATTTTCAGCTCTTCAGACTAAACTCATGGACCTCAGATGTTCAGCTGCACAAACATAAGCCAATTCTCCCACTCATGTTGGCAAGCCATTTGTGGAGAGCACACACTTGAGGCAGAAGAGGAAATATTTGGTTTCGTATCCTCACTGACTGCTATTTAAAAAGTGTCTGGAATTGGAACAGAGAATATTCACAGCCATACTGTTTGCCAACTGACGCTCTGTGTATTTTGCAGATCAGGAAATGGATTTAGCCAGACTTCAATGCTGTAGGTAGGGGAAGTTTAAAACAATATCTAGAAACTTGTGTTACTTCAACAAGGAAGAAAATATGCCTTAATGGAATGAATATTGAAATGTACCTTGATCTTTTTTTTTTTTTTTGCAGTGAGCAAATAATCACTTAAACAGTAAAGATGAGGTGGGAAAATAAAAAGAAGAGAGAAATGTCACTGAGTGGGCTGAGAGTAAGGCAACCTGGGTGCAAATCTTTTATTCGCTTTCATTCTTTCGTTTACTCACTTATTCTTTCAATAAATATTTATGGAGAGCCTACTATGTGCCAGGTGGTGATGACCAAGATGTACCTGAGTCTGAATTTTCTTGCATTTAGAAAACCACATAAACAGAGATCGGCAGCTTGTGAGGGTTCATGTCACAGGAAAAACCTATAGGACAAGTGCCCAGGCTGTGTGGCTAGTCCCAGGCAGGAAAATGCTCAGTGGGGTTTGGTACAATGCTTGGTTTGTTACTTAATGGTGGTTGGTGTTTAGCCTCAGATAACTGGCATGTGTGTTTTAATTAATTCATCAAATTTATCTTTGAGCATGTTACAATGTATTTGGAAGATCAGATTCCAATAAATTTAATAGAATGTAGAACCATGAAGCTTGAGGAATGCCCAGGGGGCTTTGGGAACCTATGTTTCAGCTGAGGGGTAAAGAGATAAGTGTGATGTTCTAGAGGAGATGACCTCAGTTGAGTGCTGAATTTTGACTTACAGACAAGAGTCCTCTCAGACCTTAAGGACATTAGAAACTGCCATTCTGGAAGCAACAGGGCATTTCACCATTAGTGATAAAATTGATTCACTCATATTTTAAAGTTCAAGTTAAAACTATTTTCTTCTCTGTGTGTATGAAGCTGACATATATGTTTCTTAAACAGGTAATTTCATGCTTCCAAAATGGGACATAAAGTGGTCGTATTTGACATTTCCGTCGTCAGAGCCTTGTGGGAAACTCGTGTCAAGAAGCACAAAGCCTGGCAGAAGAAGGAGGCAGAAAGGCTTGAAAAAAGCGCTTTGGAAAAGTATGTGTTCTCTGTATTTGCTTTGCACTGTCTTTAGTGAATAGGGAGGCTGCAGTTATGCTATGGAGGGGGTGCCTCTCCTCTGAGATTTCTCCCTGTCAGTGACATGTGCTCACTGGGCTTCAGAATCTGTTGCCCACAATGAACGTTTGATTCCTATAACAGTAACACGTATAGCTATAAGGACCCACACGCATTGCAGGCACCGTGCTAGCCATGGAAAGACAGCAGTGACGCGATAAATGTCTCCATAGTGAATCCTGAGAAGACCGCGCACCTCACCTCAGCAGGCTGTCTGATGCTCTCCCCCTTGTGGCCATGTGAGGGCTGCTGTCTGTCCTGCCCTCAGCCCTCCCCTGTTGAGCTGAACACTAGATAAGGCTTATTGCGTCGATGCCTTTTTTACCTGGATTGGAGTGATGTGGTTTGACTGCTATCACACACTCGTGAAGTGTGAGTAAAAGAGAGTTATTGTGTCTGTGAAAACTAAGTTGAGTGCTTTGGAAAAACTACGTGTGTGATCAGTATGAACCACACAACTGAATTAACACTGTGCAAGACGGATACAGGTACAGTGAGCTAGAAAGGGTGCACATTCAGGTGGCTTTGCACGTCTGTAATTTTTACTCCTTGTGAAGAAACTCAAACTAGAAGTCTTGGATGGTGTGTTATGGGTGTGGTTTACATAAGAAAGGCAGAGTGGGATTCTGATTGCAGATCCATTCTCAAAGGCGGTCCATGACAGCCATACAAGTTGGCAAATGGTGACATATGTTGGTGCTTTAGGATAAAATCAAAATGTGTAGGATGTGAATGTCTCTTTATTCTTGGTTCTCCACTTCTCTGAACTATTTTGACCAAACAAATACCTATTCTGATCATGCTGGATAATGAAGCTGCTACCTGTAACCATCACTGCGAGGGGCTTTGTTACCTCACTTCGTGGTGTTTCATTTTGTAACTGTGTTTGTCCCCACACTTCAATGTTATAAGTAGAGATCAAATAGAGAGCATCATTCTACATGAATGAAACTCAGTCACTTACAGGGAGAGCTAGAGATGTTATTGTTAGGCTCTAAGTGAGGAATTTTTCATCCAATGAGGCTATTGCCATCTAGGCTAAGCCTGTGGGCTCGTTGCCTAAGGAAAGAGTTTTTATTTGCACATTTACTGATTTAATTAATAGAGTCCTAATGACATTATTTTGTATGTTTACATGGTATTTGAAGTTCTACTAAAATTGACTCCAGGGGGAGATTATTCAGTTACTAACATGAATGATAGAGTATAAAGACAGTGACATTTTATTTATGTTAGTTACTCTCAAGGAAGAGAATGGCATTGTAAAAATAGTTGATATTGTGACTTTTCTATCATTAGGTTTCAAAGGGACTAAGACATAAACATTTAAAAAAGAAATCCAAAGAAGATTTAGTATTTAAGTATTTTTAAAGTTGCATATCTGATTTCCTTTTTTTCTCTGTTCTATGTTGACTACCAAGATACGTGAAATAGTCACATCAATTTGTAATTTGTGATATAGGAAAGATGTATTGGGTAGGACTGAATGGATATCTTTTCATCGCATTGCCAGAATCTACTTTCAGGTTCAGCCTAAGAAATGAAGAAGGAAAAATTAGAAACATTGGTCTGAAAAGTGCTCAGTGCATAGAAGGCCTCGCTGTGGCTGTGCTGTTGGCTGTGAAATTTCTGGAGGGCTTCTTCTGTTAGTTCAACCAGTATCTTGTATCTAGGGTCTGGCCTGAATCCCTGACTGCTATTAGAGCTAGAGCTACAGGCAAATATTTAAGTTCATTTTTATCAGATGATATTAAAATATTTAAATTATACGAAAAACTAATAATGAAAAGCAAATCACCCCAAGCCCCTGCTAGTATTTCCCAGAGGAGTCCACTTCTAACTTTTTTCAGCATTTTCTTCTGGTATTAAGTTCCTATCTCTCCATGTGCTGGTATTTTTAAATGTATCTGTTTTATTACATTGTTTGGTGCAGTGGTAAAGAATCTGCCTGCCAATGCAGGAGATGTGGGTTTGATCCCTGGGTTGGGAAGATCCTCTGGAGTCAGAAATGGCAACCCACTGCAGTATTCTTGCTTGGAAAACTCCATGGACAGAAGAGTCTGGCAGGCTACAGTCCATGGGGTCACAAAGAGTTGGAGATGACTGAGCACGCATGACATTATTTATAGACTTCATGTATAGATCCCAAAGCACCGGCTAGTTGATTACCCAGTGCTATTCTCCAGCTCAGCTCCCTGTGACTAAGACCTTCGTAGTAGTGTGCTAGCCAATGCCATCAGCAAGATGGTTTTCTCAAATGCTCCTGTTCTCCTAGAGTAATGACAAAGCATGAAACTCCACTGATACCTGAAGTGATTTCTGAAGAGGAAAAAGTCTGATTAAGGGGGAAACATTTGCACATAGTCCTGGGGAACCAGCCCTGCAGAGATATGGGATCAAGAACTCCAAGCCGCCATAATAGTAAATGCAAACACCCTCAGGCAGGGGTTTGCCTGGGTGGTTCAGGGAAGAGCCAGGAGGCTAGAGTGACTGGGCCAGAAAAAGTAAGGGAGGGAGCAGAAGTGGATGAGGTCAGACAGGCAAGGGGAGGGCACAGACCTGCAGGGCCTTAGGCCATAGTGAGACAACTGCTTTATTGGGTGAAACAGAAACCAGTGAGAGATGCGGCCAGAGGCATGACGTGGTGTGACGGACACTGTCACAGGCCCACTCAAAATGCTGGATGGATGTAGACTGTCGGGAGGCAAGAGTGTTCCCTGCTTAAGGACGCTGGTGACTTGGACCAGGATGGGAGCAGTTAAGATGGTGAGGAGTGGCCAGATTCTGGTAAAAATGACCTTATTTGCTGATGGGCTTGATGAAAGAAAGCACAGAGTCAAAGATGACCCTGAGGTTTGGGGTCAGAGCACCTGGGAAGTCTTTTTACTAAAATGGAGAAAGAAGCAAGTTTAGCAGGTGGAGATAGGAGTTTGGGTTGGAACTTGTCAACTTTGGGATGCCTTTTACTTATTCAGGGGGAGCTGTTGGGAGGCAAGGAGGCTGGATTCACTGAGGACGTCTTGGCTGGAATGATATAATTGGGCCTTGTCAGCATATAGATGTATTAAATGCCAAGACACAAGAATGTCTGCAGACAAGGATGATCTGTATCGCTATCAATTTTCTACAAGTTAACTTCAATCCCTGCTGAATTGTAACATAGCTTAGCCTAGTCAACGACAAAGGTGCATACCCCTATAGGATTGGATAAAATCCACCAGGGCTCTGGCATTCCAAATATCTACCAGTCTCTTGCTTTCTTGAGCCTTCCATTTTTTTCCTTAAAATTGACAGTGTTTGGTAGTCAGGGAAAAGCCCTGGCCTCAGAGATGTTCCCACGCCAGACTCTTTGCTCTGTTCCTGCCCTTCCTGATGCCTTGGCTCCTGGGTTTGCCTGAGACCCCAGAGCCAACTGTGATTCTAGTGCATTTCTCCTTCAGGTACCGCTTGAGAGTTTCCATGCTAGGACTGACCCTCTACTACAGGGTTTTCATCTGTTTGTTCGCTCAGCACTTGTGTTGCCTTGGGTCATGTAGACACCAGGGCTGCAGTTGCAGCCTGTTTCTGAAACAGCCCCCTTTTTAAGCCCAGGACCCCGCCTGCCACCAAGTCCCTGAGTTGGGCTAAGAAGGGCCCAGATGTCTTCTTGAATGTTTTTTGTACCAAGTTCCTATCCAAGGCAGGCTACTTATTTTGAGACAGTGTCTCTGTGTGATAGATTTGAAGGACAGCCACATCAAACCTTGTTTTGTATCACACAGAAGGTTAACCTATTAAATGCTCCAAGCAGATATCAAATCTCTAAATGGAGAAAGATCCCCCAGGTGCCCAACACTGTTCTAATGACCGTGTGGGCATCAGAAGGGCAGTGAGATGTAGTCCATCGTCATGGAGCTGATGACCAAGCTGGAGGACGAAGAAATCTATAAAGTGATAGGTTAGAGAAGTATTCTGGCCTAGAGAATTCCATGGACTGTATAGTCCATGGAGTCGTAAAGAGTCGGACACGACTGGGGACTTTAACTTTAGGGAGGTAGCAACGAGAAGGTACTGGGAGTAATGGGGAGGCTGAGGAGTCCTGGGCCAGTTCCAGTGTCTGACTGAAACTGAGGTTTATGAATAACAGGTTCATCTGTAGGAGTGAAGTTTCCTAAGGTAGCTGGTGGTAGACCTTCTACAGTTATATTTTATAAACTGGGGCTGTCTGTATATTTCTATCCATATGCTCCTGTGTGCGTGCTAAGTCGCTTGAATCATGTCTGACTCTGTGCGACCCTATGGACTGCAGCCCTCCAGGCTCCGTGGGATTCTCCAGGCAAGAATACTGGAGTGGGTTCCCATGCCCTTCTCAAGGGGATCTTCCCAACCCGAGGATTGAACCGGGGTCTCTTAAAGCAGGTTCTTTACCACTAGCGCCACCTGGGTTGATGGCTCCTGGAAGATCAGCAAATTCCTGCATTTTTAAAAGTTGCATTAAAAAAAAATTGGGGTTAGCACCTTATAATATCAAAAGATATTGTAATTAATCAAAGGAATAGGTAATTTTGGTAAAAATTCCAGCTGTGTAACTCCTGTATTTTTAAGTCAGATTTGCTAAAAATTCACAACTCTGAAGGTTTAAGATTCTTACCCACTTCCCACCCCCAGATCCCCCACTGCAGAGGAAACAGGAAAGGAGGGGCGGGGAGAGGGGATGGAAGTGGAGGGGAGGGCTCTTCTCTGGCTGCTGGGAAACTGCAGGTGATGAGAAGGACTGCGCATGCGCGCAGGTAGCTTGGCCGACTTCTCCAGGCAGGTGACCGCGACCTCTGCCGCCCCGTTTTAGGATAAAGGAGGAGTGGAACTTCGTGGCCGAGTGCAGGAGGAAAGGCATTCCCCAGGCCGAGTACTGCAAGAACGGCTTCGTAGACACCAGCGTGAGGCTGCTGGAACGGATCGAAAGGCGCTCTCTCGCCTCTCAGAGCGCGCTTTCCAAGGAAAGAGACAAACGGAGCAGTGAGTTTGTGTTTGAACTTTCCGGAGATCACTGGAAGGTGAGTCCACGCGCTCCTGTCCCCGCAGCAAGTGGAGGCTGGTGCCGCGCTGCGGCCGACGTCTGCTGCTTAGGCTGAGCTCAGGGCATTGACCTTGGTCCAGCGCGCTCTTGTCTTTAGAGAGGTTTTTCTCTGGATGCGGAGGATCCCTTGCCTGCTGTAAGCTGAGTTCCTGCATCTTTTCTGCCGTGAAAGACCGTGTAGTCCTGAAAAGAGCAGCGGGATCCCCTTGGGTCTCTCTGTGAGGGACTGGGACCCCAGCGGCTGACCAGGCTGGCGCAAGTCTTTAAAATGCCTGATTCTGCCATCTTTCCCCACTGACATTAAAAAATAACTGTTTGCCTTTTTTTTTTTTTTTTTTTTAAATTTAAAAACCCTGAGCATGTAATCTGCCTAACTCTGACATGTAACTCTGACTTTGCTGACTTGTCACGGAGTGCAGGGCTGCAAAGGAATTTTGCAGTCAGATTTTCTCTGAGATTCTGAGGCCAGGGCAGAAATGTCTTCTGTTTCTTTCCTCAAGTGTGCCTGGGTCCTTCCTGCTCCCACTCCGCCCAGGTTGCCGCTTGGCTTGGAGAGGCTGCCTGTGGTCTGACAGTTCCTGGTTGAGGCAGCACCTGGGGTGGGTATGCATGAGGTAGGGGAATGAGCTCAGGCTCTCTTCCCTTCAGTGGGACAGGTTTCTCCCAACCTGCCCTCCGTCTCTCTGTATGCCACCGTTTTGTGGCTGAAAGGCCTTTGGACGGGAAACCGAGTATTTGGGGGTAATCCTTTATTGGCCCCATGACCTGAGGCAGTTTACTCCACTTGCGTGCATTTCACCTCCTTCTCTGTCAAATGGTGCTGCTGCTTGCCTTGACCCCCTCTGAGGGCCCTTGTGAGGGTTAAATAAGCAGATACTCTGTGACACTGACCCATTAGCGACACATCCCTATAAAAATGGGAGAGATGATGACTGAAACCTCTTTAGTGGCCTTTCTACTGCATCCCCATCACTGAGATCAGTGCTGCCTTTTCTGGGGCAAGAAGGAGGGCCTGTCTGGATTTCTAAGTAAATATCACTCATAAGTCATTCTCATGTACCATCATCAGACCTGACCCCAGACCCCTGGGGAATCTGCTGAGTCCTCTCGGCTCACAGCACCTTTGGAAACCAGTTTACAGAGCATTTAGTGAGTGCCTGGAGTGGTAAGGGGATAGGAAGAGGGTTAAGAGCCAGGCAGCTCTGGACACTCCAGGGTGAACCTGTGGACAGTGTCTTCATTACTTACAGTCTTCCCGTCCCCTCCACTCTGCTCCCTGAGCTGGTACCCTATCCTCACTGGTACTCGCCCCGGGAGAGACTCTGGGGCCTCCAGCATTCATCGGTATGAATTTCAGTTGCTGTTTTCCCTCCCCAGAGAGATTTGTGTTTCAGTCTTGCCTCTACATAAGGAGTGAAAAGCTCCATTAAGGGATTTTTGCCATGAGTATTAGAGTGCTTGTGGCAACGAGGGAGTTCTGGCCTCTAGCATCACTCTGGGCAGCAGGCCTGGTCCCTGCAGGAGGCCAGCATGGGATGGACAGGGTGGAGGAGCTTCTGGGGCTTTGGGGACTGGGTGGGGAGAGCTCGTCTGGAGTCCCTTAGAGCTGGCTGTGGGGCTGTGATCTGTGACTGAAGGTACCTATTTGGAGGTGGTACTAGGGGGCTAGTCATTCTTTGTGAGCTAGAAGCACCCAGGCCCTGGGCCCTGTTCTTTCAGGAAGATTTCTCCAATTTTATTCAACATGTCTTCAATAGAAGATTTCACTTCTACTGTCTGTCAAGTTTTCAATTTCCAAGAACTCTCTGTTTTGTGAATGCATGCATCCTGTGATGTGGCTTTATTTTCTACTTTTATATATATTATAAAATTTAAGATAACTTAAAAGTTTTTTTTTCCTGTTTTCATGGGGCTTAACATTTTTTAAATTTATTTGGTTTTGGTTGCACTGGATCTTCGTTGCTGCGAGGGCTACTCTTTAGTTGTGGTGTGCAGACTTCTCATTGTGGTGGCTTCTCTTGTGTAGCGTGGGCTCTAGGCATGCAGGCTTCAGTAGTTTGGCTCCCAGACTCTAGAACACAGGCTCAGCAGTTGTGGCGCACCAGCTTAGCTGCTCTGCGGCATGCGGGATCCTCCTGGACCAGGGACCCAATCCGAGTCCGCTGCATTGGCAGGCGGATTCTTATCTTTTACTCCACCAGGGCAGTCCTCTTGGGACTTTCTTATCTATCTTGATTATCAATAGCTTTTTGGATGCAGTTTCCATCTTTCAGGGTCTCCTTTTTCTTTTAGGGTGTTTACATGTTTTAGGGGGTTTGCATGTTAGGGTGTTTGCATCTGGCATCTTGGGACTGCCTGGGAGCTCTGGAGACGCTGGATGTCGGGAGCACTGAGAAGCTGATTAGAAGGTCCAAGTGTGTTTCAGGTAGGGGCTTTGTTTTTTGAGGGAGCCCCCATATCACCAGTGTGCTCCCCTCCACCTCCGCCTCAGAAGTACATATTTATGGTTTGTCTGCAGCTGGTGAGAGCCCACGGAGAGAGTACTCTCTCATCCTGCAGGCAGGGACAGGCCTGGCAGCCTGTGCTCTGGAGAGAGGAGGGCTGGGGGTGGAGTCTTGGCATCCATCACTCATCCTATGGTTTCTGCCTCCCCTCCGAGATGTGCCTCAAGGTCCCCAATCCAGGACTCCGGTTAACCCCTCCAGTAGATAAGCCTCAGTCTCCTACAGGGACAGTAGCTCTGTGACGTGGATAGGGGCAGAGATCTGGTCCTAGACTTCGAACCTGACCTCCTTCTTTCTGCTCTGCCTTCCTCCCTCCGCACATCCCTGGCTCTTCTACTTTCTAACTTTCTGGGGCATCTGGTGAAAAGATGAGTTCAGTTCAGTTCAGTCGCTCAGTCGTCTCCGACTCTTTGCGTCCCCATGAACCACAGCACGCCAGGCCTCCCTGTCCATCACCAACTTCCGGAGTTCACTCAGACTCACGTCCATTGAGTCAGTGATGCCATCCAGCCATCTCATCCTCTGTCGCCCCCTTCTCCTGCCCCCAATCCCTCCCAGGATCAGAGTCTTTTCCAATGAGTCAACTCTTCCCATGAGGTGGCCAAAATATTGGAGTTTCAGCTTCAACATCAGTCCTTCCAATGAATATTCAAGACTGATTTCCTTTAGGATGGACTGGTTGGATCTCCTTGCAGTCCAAGGGACTCTCAAGAGTCTTCTCCAACACCACAGTTCAAAAGCATCAATTCTTTGGCGCTCAGCTTACTTTATAGTCCAACTCTCACATCCATACATGACCACTGGAAAAACCATAGCCTTGACTAGACGGACCTTTGTTGGCAAAATAATGTCTCTGCTTTTGAATATGCTATCTAGGTTGGTCATAACTTTCCTTCCAAGGAGTAAGCGTCTTTTAATTTCATGGCTGCAGTCACCATCTGCAGAGATTTTGGAGCCCAGAAACATAAAGTCTGACACTGTTTCCACTGTTTCCCCATCTATTTGCCATGAAGTGATGGGACCAGATGCCATGATCTTCGTTTTTTGAATGTTGAGCTTTAAGCCAACTTTTTCACTCTCCTCTTTCACTTTCATCAAGAGGCTTTTGAGTTCCTCTTTACTTTCTGCCATAAGGGTGGTATCATCTGTGTATCTGAGGTTATTGATATTTCTGCCGGCAATCTTGATTCCAGCCTGTGCTTCCTCCAGCCCAGCGTTTGTCATGATGTACTCTGCATAGAAGTTAAATAAGCAGGGTGACAATATACAGCCTTGATGTACTCCTTTTCCTATTTGGAACCAGTCTGTTGTTCCATGTCCAGTTCTAACTGTTGCTTCCTGACCTGCATACAGGTTTCTCAAGAGGCAGGTCAGGTGGTCTGGTATTCCCATCTCTTTCAAAATTTTCCACAGTTTATTGTGATCCACACAATAGGCTTTGGCATAGTCAATAAAGCAGAAATAGATGTTTTTCTGGAACTCTCTTGCTTTTTTGATGATCCAGCGGATGTTTGCAATTTGATCTCTGGTTCCTCTGCCTTTTCTAAAACCAGCTTGAACATCTGGAAGTTCATGGTTCACGTATTGCTGAAGCCTGGCTTGGAGAATTTTGAGCATTACTTTACTAGCGTGTGAGATGAGTGCAATTGTGTGGTAGTTTGAGCATTCTTTGGCATTGCCTTTCTTTGGGATTGGAATGAAAACTGACCTTTTCCAGTCCTGTGGCCACTGCTGAGTTTTCCATATTTTCTGGCATACTGAGTGCAGCACTTTCACAGCATCATCTTTCAGGATTTGAAATAGCTCAACTGGAATTCCATCACCTCCACTAGCTTTGTTTGTAGTGATGCTTCCTAAGGCCCACTTGACTTCACATTCCAGGATGTCTGGCTCTAGGTGAGTGATCACAACATCGTGATTATCCAGGTCATGAAGATCTTTTTTATACAGTTCTTCTGTGTATTCTTGCCACCTCTTCTTAATCTCTTCTGCTTCTGTTAGGTCCCTGAGGAGCTCAGGTTGTGTCTTATTGTTCCTGCTGCTGGCCTAAGACTGAGCAGGTCAGGGGGTGCTGGGTTACCATCTTTCAGCTTTCTAGCTACCAAGACCTTGTTGCTACTGCCTCTCTTCTCTTTCTCTTTGCCCTCTTGTAAGGTTTATGCTTTCAAAAAGGAATTCTTTTACTGTCTTTTTTCATAGAGAGGAGCAAAAGTATATGTATGTGTTCAACCTGCCATCTTCACCCCATTCCTTTTATTTTTATTTAATGTTCTATCTTAAGATTTTTCCCATGTTATTAAAAATGGTTATGGATATAATTTTAGAAGGCATTGTAACTTTTGCAAGCATTCTGTTATTGGAAGAACAACATGAGAGAAGTTATTTATGAGGCACTTAACCATTGAAACTTCAAGAAAGAGAGTGTGATTATGACCTGGGGTCAGCTCTCTGATGCCCCAGCTCCTGTCTTGTCTGAGCTGCAGAAGGAAACCGTCTGGTGTGGTGTGGGTGGCATTCGGATCAGGATGAGGAGGTGCTGAGATGGATTTGCCAGGCCCGGGTGCTGGGGTCAGTCACTCAAGGCCCTATGCTGGGAAGGGCCCTGGGCTTGATTTAATGCTCTGCCATCTCCATCTTGAAATTCCTAATAACTTTTAGAATGGGCCTGCAATTTCATTTTGTCCTAGTTCCTGAAACTACGTAGCTGGAACGTACCCTAAGTAACCCGTTTAAATGTCTTTGGATTTCAGCGTTCCTCTTTTATTTATTTTTAATAATTAATTAATTTTTTGGCTGTGCTGCGTCTTCACTGCTACTTGGGCTTTTTTCTAGTTACGGTGAGCAGGGGCTATTCTCTAATTGCGGTGCATGGGCTTCTATTGCAGTGGCTTTTCTTGTTGCAGAGTGCGGGCTCCAGGCTGCACGGCTTCAGTAGTTATGGCTTCCAGGCTCTAGAGCACAGGCTCAATAGTGGTGGAGTGTGGGCTTAGTTGCTGCACGTCATGTGGGATCTTCCTGGATCAGGGATCGATCCCCTTGTCTCTTGTATTGGCAGACAGATTCTTTAACACTAAGCTACCAGGGAAGCCCTCAGTTTTCTTCTTTAAAATGGGCCTGAATCATGCCCACTTTGCCTCTCTTGTACTGTTATCTGAAAGCATGTTAAAGATGAAAGGACTTCTGTAAGTTACAACTTAATCCACATATCCAAGAGCAGTGATCCTAAAGCCCGTTCCAAGTACAGGTACCAAGCAAAGGGTCACTGTGGACGCTCTGATTGCTGCTCCCCGCCCCGCCCCACCTCTTCTCCTGTACATTCCGGCCCCACTTTGCTGATGGTGCACTGTGGTCAGCTCTGTGAGGTCAGGGGACACGCATATCCCGCAGTGCTCAGCACATCTTGTTGAGGTAGGCGCTCGTAAGCCCATGAACTGAAATTCTCCAGCTGGCCAAATAGTACCTCTAAGGTCTAATGCATTTCTCAACACCTTTACGATTTTATCCCAGACCACTTGAGGCAGGGAAGATCCTGGATACAGCTGAGTTGCTCTCTGTCACTTCAGAAGTGAAGGCCAGAAAAGGCGTGCCCTTGAGATGTGGCTCAGCATCCAGGTCTCCCCACTGTCCTTCTCGGCTCTTATCCTGTTAGACTCATAAAAAAATTCGGCACAGCAAATATTAAGTCTTTATCAGATATTTTAAAGAGCAACTATCAGTAGTACAGAGGAAGGGAGATGGAGCACACGTTTTAAAATCCAAGTCATGGCCAGATTTTATTTTTAGATGATGTTAAATCCGTATGTTGTAAATAAATAATATGTATGTGGCTTGGGGTGGGAGCCTGGTTGTCAGTGTCCACACAGCATTTGATTTTAATAATATGAATTCATGGCCCTTTTGAAATTGGGCTCATCTGCTACTGTGGAGTTACTGCCAGCCACAGCATCTTGCTTTCTCTTTGGCATGGCTGCAGAGCTGGCATGCGTGCATGCTTGCTAAGTCAGTTTAGGCGAATGCTCTCACCCACGCTCCCTCTCCTCTGGGTTTTGGAACAAGTGCATGTTTTCCTTGGCTTCTTGCGTTCTGCCTCTGAACTCCTACACAGGGAGGAGCTAGTTCTGACCGATGGGTTCCCTTCTATTCTAGGAGTTCCCAGATTCTTTGAAGGAGCAGACGCATCTGAAAGAATGGCACATCAGCAATACTCTGATTCAGATCATTCCTAAGTATATCGAACTGTTTCAAGCCATGAGGATTCTGGATCTGCCAAAAAACCAGATCTCCCGTCTTCCAGCTGAAATTGGTATGTTCCTTAGCTGGAACCTTCAGGGCCCTTGTCTGGGAAGCAGGGGACACGGAGAACTCTTCCTTCTCCTGCTGCCCCAGGACGTCGCTGTTCGGGGCCGTTTCATGTCTCTCCAGAGCTGCTGGTTCACAGTGTCCCCTCTGGGTAGTGATGGCAGGATCTCCCTGCGTAATTCAGCAGTGCTGACATCTGCCACTTCCTTAGAAATGGCAAGTCTCATGAGTGAGCAGCGCTGTGTTTAGAAACTTTTTGGTTTTTTTCTTTTGGCTTTAGAAATACAAACATGCAATAATGTATTTATTATAAATATAAGATACAATATATTGTTGCCACATAAGAGTCCACTGATGAGTTTAGTTTAGCTTATGGTTTTATTTTGGTCCAGATTCTTTATTTTCAATCATTCTGTTGTTCACTCGCTTCACCGTAAGTGAAGTCCATGATAATGATCGTCACTGCTTCTCTTTCTCTCGTGCGTGAAGCACATGGCTGTTCTGGGCACATAGTCGTTATGATTCTTCCAAGACACTCAAGTCTTTCTGGAGACATATCATCCCCATAAACCTCTGTAATGAGCAGGGCGAAATAATTAAACATTCTAGAAAGACATAAAATGTAAAGTCAGCTCTCTCAGCAAGGATTATTTCCTGGTATCAAAATTATACACATATCCAATGTTCTTCTAGAGCTCTACATTGTAGCCATATTTATAAATATATGTTAAAATATATGCCCATTAAATATATTTATATGTATGCTTATGTTAATGTATATGCACACTAAACATACTTCCACAGAAGAGCTCACACTGTGTTCTTCAGCCTAAGCCTTCTTTTCCCTTATCATACCTTGAAGATGGGGATGGACTCTAGGGTCAGGCTGATTGGGTCTTTCACTTACTGAAAGGTCACCTTAGGCAGGTCCCTCACTGGTTTTCAGTTTCTTTATCTGTAAAATGGTGATAATAATAATATCTACTTCACAAGGTTGTTGTAAAGATTAAATAGTTAATACAAAGAAAGCGTTTAGAACAGATCAACCCTCAACAATTGCTAGCCACCACCACTATCATTGGGCTTCCCTGGTGGCTCAGCTGGTAAAGAATCCGCCTGCAACGCAGGACACCTAAGTTCGATCCCTGGATTGGGAAGATCCCCTGGAGAAGGGAATGGCTACCCACTCCAGTATTCTGGCCTAGAGAATTCCATGAACTCTATAGTCCATGGGGTCACAAAGTCAGACACGACTGACTGAGTGACTTTCACTTCCCCACTCTCATCATTTTCATCATTGTTATCTTTACATAAATGTTATTTTTCAATATCAGAATATCCTATCCTTCCTCATTCTCCCTAATGGCTGAGTGATGATTATGGTATGCTTTATTTAACTTCTTCTTTAAATATTTTACATTTAAACTAAGTAATTGGACACTAGATCTAAGATTCTGAAGACACAATTCTAGTCTGAGTAACTTGGGCAAATACTTTCATTTTTTTGCATCTTAGTATCCTCCTTTGCAGGATAAGGGGTCAGACTTTTTAAATAATATTTGCCACCTTTAAAATTCCCTAGTTGAGTGTTTTTGCATGTCAAAAACACTGTGGGAGGGGAGGGGAAAGAAGTCTCAGAAACTTTACACATTCTATACTGGATATAAGTCATACATAAATATCTTATCCACCTTGTAACTTTGAGTCTATTTCAAGTCAACTGAATATAATTCAGCCAAATACACCTGTGACTTTGGCAGAGTCACAAAAATTCTCCTCACGTGGCTGAGAAATATATCGTATCCCTAGTTTGAAGATTCTTGTGATGGATAAGTATAGAATTTTTATCATTACATAGGGCATTCATAAGAAAAGTAAGGGCCAAATAATAAAAAGAGGGTCTTTAGGTGATAACTGGCCCTTGTTTTATTCTAGGGAGTTATTTTCTGTTGCTTGCTTGCTTCTTAGATGCTAGTCGAGTTATTAACTTGGAGTGTTTGGAATACACCTTCTTTTCAAGCACAACTATTGTGGACATTTAGGACAAATCATTCCAAATGTGCTGAAAAGAACTAAACATATGCTAATTCAAGACATGGTCTTTTCCTGGTGGAGTAGGTATAACTCCTTACACACTAGAGAGAAATTAAAAAAAAAAATCAACAGAATGTGATTGGCTAGAAAGAGGACTGAAGAGTTGTGTGTTTTTCTGTTTTTTTTTTTTAAGCTCTTTTATGTTGAATGGCTCTCTTTTGTAAAGGAGGTGGAACTGGATCTCTTACAGAGCTATTTTAGAGAATAACTGAGCATTGGCTGAGCAGAGTGGGTGAGGGGAAGTGGTCACCAAATGGGGTATCCTGTTTCTCATTATCAGGACAATTATTTCTGACAAATTAAGCATGACAGTTAGTGGTCCTCTTAACTCTGAGGAATAATCATTAAATGGGTTTAAAATAGCTAATTATTGAAGTAGTTTAAAACTGTTTACTCAACTAATTTAAAGTATGTAAATTCCTTAATGCTTTCTTTGGGCTCTAGAAGCTAGAAGCCTCTGGACAACAAATTGTACCCCAATTAGATTATATTTTGCTCACTGGCAATTAGGTCTGAGGGCCCTGGGAGAATGGGCTATATAAGTAGGGAGATTTCATTTCAGTTGGAAAAGATCCTGGAACATTGCAGGAAAGGATAGACTCATTAGCTATTTAGAAATATAATATGCTGGAGCTATGATGCCTGTCTTAGATCATTCAGACTGCTATAAAAAAAAACAGACTGGGTGGTTTTTAAATAAAATAATTTTTTTGCTCACAGTTCTGGAGTCAGATCGGAGTGCCAGCATGGTGGACGGAGGGCCTTTTTCTGGGTTGCACACTTCTTCCTGCATCCTCACGTGGTCGAAGGGGCCAGGGAGCTCTGTGGGATCTTTTCTACAAGACCATGGATCCCTCATGGAGCTCCACCCTCATGATCTTACCCAACCATAATTAGCTCCCAAAGACCCCACCTACTAATAATAACATCACTTTTGGGCATTAGGATTTCAACGTATGAATTTTCAGACCATAGCAGTGCCTTAAAGGTTTTATTTTGGTTTTTGTGACTTGGGACCCTTGTCACACTGAAAAACTGATTTTTCCCGGATCTTCAGGCTCATGGTGCTTGATGACAATGCTGTTCGCTATCTCTGATGGGGACTACTGAGTTCATCTCAGATGAATAATGCCAAGTTCTTATTTGTTGAGAGAGGAAAAGTAGTGTTTGTATAATGAGATCAGACATCATGAAAATGTGGCAAGGAGAACAACAATGTGAATACATACGCATGCAATTTCTTTATGTCTGTAAATTATTAAAATGTTATATCTGAGGTAGACTTGCCAAAGCTGCTACTTTTTCTCTGCACCAGCTAGAAGGAACTTGTATACAGTTTTCTCTCCCATTACCTCATCTTCTCTTTGCATCCCCTTGCGATAAATGCATGTACGGTTGGTATAAATGTGTCCTTAATGTACTGGAGCAAAGGCCTCCACCAACCAGATCAGGTAACTCTTTAATAGACACATTTACTCTCCTGAATCTGGAGACTAGACAGCTTAGAACATTCACACTATCTGTGCCAATCTTAACTTTCCTTATTTAAACTGAAGAAGGTTTGTGCAGTGTGACCCTGTCTTACAGAAGCTGGGCCTATGGAGAGCGTTAGTCTGATCACACGCTCCCCAGCCCTCCCCATAAGAGAAACAATCTTTTGTTATTTTATATTAGGCCCCAAATCCATCCTGCTATTTTGACACCAATACCTGACTATAAGGTTGCAGTTGCAGTGTATACCAGGTGGGTAAGTTGGAGGGGCCACTGATTTTCACAACATCATCATCATCTTCTAACAGTGAGACCACAAAAATTGACTCAGAAGTGGCTCTAACGCCAATATACTGTCTTTCTTTGTTTCCCTTTCTCATTTATAAAATGGCAAGAAAATTTGTATTTTGAGTGCCTGCTCTGCAAAAATAAACAATACTTTTGGTTTTCTAACTTTTAAACTTAGATTAAGAATGTTAAAGTAATGCTTTAGATCATGCGTGACATGATTTTTGGAATATTAAATATATTTACTCTTGTACTGGTTTCTGATTTGAAACTGGTCAGAAGTGGGATGTGGTGTTTCTCCATCAATCTGTTATTGCCTAATATTCTTAGTGTGTTTGCTTTCTGCCTGTGAAAGGGATTTAGGCTTTTTAAAAGCACACATATTATTTAGGAAGCACAATATGTCATAATTAATAAATGCAAATATGAAGCGAAAGATAAATGAATTCTATGCAGCCTATGAACAGTCTTCTTGTTGAAGTCATTTACCATGTACATTGAGCTTTGTGTGTATTTCAGTACTTAGCTTGCCTCCCATCAGAGTCTGCCCCTAGGAACTGGACCACTTCAAAGCCATTGCCTGTTACTTCATTCATCATACGATTTTAGAGAGGTTTGCAGGTTTTGGGCCCTGACTCAGTCTATGTGGAGGAAAAATCCCCCACATCCCCCTTGCCTATAGTTTCACAAAGGATTAAACAGATAAAAAATAAGCAAAAAATGCTCTGATCTATGACCAAAATGCTTAAGATAAAAGATGAGCAGACATTTAATCAGAGTGCTTAGAAAACAAACACAAAATCATGTTGCATGCCTTTGCCACCATCATTTATACAAATGTTTTATATCTTTGTTTTGCTTTTTGTCCTTAAAAGACCTTAATGAACCTGCACCATGCCTGTTGATTTTTTCTTCTGATAACAGGTTGTTTGAAGAACCTCAAGGAACTCAACGTGAGTTTCAACCATCTGAAGAGCATTCCTCCAGAACTGGGAGACTGTGAAAATCTAGAGAAACTGGATTGTTCTGGAAATCTAGAATTAACCGAGCTCCCTTTTGAAGTAAGAAAGAAACATTTTTGCATGGTGATTTACTTTTACTTGGTTTGTGACACGGAATGGTCTGTAATATGGGAACAAGTTTTAGAAGATAAAATCCATCTTTACTTAAGTCACATTTTCATGACATTTTAATCATCCTAAACCAGCTAATATAAAGTCTTTAGAAATGTGCTTACACTTGGCTACAACTCAAATTTAATTTCAGAGCCGCTATCAAAAGAAAACTAGGCAAAATAAATCCTATTTTCATGCAAGGTATTTTTATCTAATGTCTATTTAATATGTGATGCCTGATGTCCATAATGCAGATCCCAACTTGTTTACCCATAATGTAGAAAAAAATTGGAAACAATTGGAAATAAATAAAGTGGATAAAATTTTTAAAAATTTAAATGCAGGTAAGTAAAATAGCCCATAGATATGATTCGAGAAGTCCATTAATTAAAAAATATCCATTTGTTTCTTTTTTGTCTGTATTCATTGGGGAAATCATTTTAAATTATTTTCTGATAAAATGAAACAGATGAAAGTCAACAGTTTTTGTTGTTAAATAAAACTCAACAAGCTTCTTGTGCTTGAAGAGCAATAAGGATCTCACAAATCCTGCTGCTAATGAATAGGCTAAAAATAGTGTCGCTGGTGAGGCTCTGACAAGGCCCTGGCCCCTGACTCTGTCTAGTCCCGGAAGGCGTATTCTTCTTCTTTCCTGGAAACTTCTGGGTGAGAGGGAGTGTCTGCTTCCACTCTAGCACCTGTGTGACCCGGGACATGCCGAGGGATGGTCCTGGTGAGGGGCACAGCCAGGGCTCAAGATTTTCCCACAAGCTTCTCGTTCCCCAGTGCTCCCATGTTTACAGAGAGGCCCAGTCCTCTCCCAGATGTGCAGGCTGGCAGCAAGCCAACTCACCTTTGACCTCTCTTGCTCCCGTGCCCCATGTCCACTCCATGAGTAAGTCCTGTTGGGCATGCCCTTCCGAATAACAGTGGAGATTTCTGATCATTTGCCGTGTCTCTTTACCAATTCAAGTGTGAGTCTCCTGAAGACTTGCCAGAACCCATTAAAACAGGCTTCGCTAGGTCATACTACTCTTTGAGGCTTACACTCTGTCTTCTCTGGCTTTGCACGTGCTGTTCCCCACCTGAGTGTCCTCCCCAACCTTTCCACCTGTCAAGGAACCTCAGGACCCAATTCAAACACTCCATTCTCTGACACTTTCCTGACCCCTGACTCTCACCTCACTCCTTTCTCTGTGTTACTGAGTGTTGCAAATTGGAAACTTCTTCACACTAGTTCTTACTACATAAATTAGCCTTGCTCATTTATGAAAATATAAACACCTCAAGGGCAGCCACTGTGAGCTATTCGTCTTATTACCCCTAGAAGGTAGCACAGTGAACAACACACAACAGGTGTTCAGAATATACACTGTGTTTATCTGTTTTGCATATGTTCACATAAATGCCTTTGGTAAGAGACGTCAATCTAAAAATTATTAGTTGAACTTAATTCCCACTGTTAAAAACTAATTAGACACAACGTTGTAATAAATCAATGCTACCCCAATAAATTAAAAAATTAAAAAGTAATTAGAATATTTTGTTATTCCTTCCTAGTTAAGTAATTTGAAGCAAGTTTCATTCGTAGATATCTCAGCAAACAAGTTTGCCAGCGTCCCGATCTGCGTCCTGCGGATGTCTAATTTGAAGTGGTTGGATATCAGCAACAATAACCTGAGTGACCTGCCACAAGACATAGACAGGTAGCTACTTGCATTCTGAAGGTGCAGGACATGAACTAGTCGCTAACATTTCAAACATGCCCGACACATGAGTGTTTTCCAAGATCAACTAATTTTCCAGAGTTTCTTGGTTCTGAGAAATTAGTTTGGTTCTTTATAGAATAAGACAGTTGTCAGTCTACATCATACAGATACATGTACAGCTGACCCTTGAACAATGAGGGACTTAATCTGCATATAATTTCTTGTTGGTCTCTGTACCAAGGGTTCCTCTGCATCTGCAGATTCAACCAACCACAGACCCATGCAATACTGTAATATTTACCATTGAAAAATATCTGCATATGAGTGGACTCACGCAGTTCAGACCTATGTTGTTCAAGGGTCAACTGTATATATATATACATATGTATATATATACAGTTTAAATGCAATATATATATACGCATATATATATGTATTGTGTGTGTATGTGTGTATATATATATATATACACACACACACACAATTTGAACACATCTTTGTTTTACTTTAGTCCTCAGTAGAATGGAAGCTTAGCTTTCCCTTACTCCCCAGGAGTGGGAAAGTAAATTCATTATGTATGGAATAGAAACATTTCATTCTATATAGGCTATCAGGATAATTTTTATCAGTTTCATTTATTGCTTTATTATACATAATGTTTCAAACAAAATTGATATGCTTAGTAAGGTTTTTAAATTCTCTCCTTGCAGCTATTTCATTTTTTAAAAAATAACTACTGTACAGAATCATGTAAGATAGATTCATTCATTTATTCAATCAGCCAATATTACTAGGCTTCTGTACGGCAGGCCCAGGAAGTGGGCTGAGTTCAAGTGTGGATGAAACAAACTTTCTGGCCTCCGGGACTCCATAGTGTTCATCATAAAGTAGAATAGTAAGCTGTTGGGACACAGGAACTGAAAATGGCTTGGTCCTGAACACCATCTCATGACCTTTCTCTACTCCTGGGACATGTGATGTATATGGATTCTTTCCTGGTTTATGAGACTAAGTGGGAATTGTTTTAGTTTGAAACACAAGGGGAACTTTGTGAAATATTTTGTGGGATCAGTCAAAATTTTGCAGATGAGTGAAATAAAAAGCTAGAGAGGCAGGCATTGAGCTAGAAGACAATGGAAAACAGAGAATAACATATTTGGACCATATTTTGCTCATTTCCTTCTTACTCTGCAGGTTTATTTAAAGTTAAAGTACGATGAGAGAATAGTAACTGTGTTCTCACAAGAGGAAATACGTTACCAAAATTTGTTTATTCTCACTGCAGCTCTAATATGATTTCTTTCCCATATCTACCTGTGGGAACAGAGTAGATACTAGATAGAATGGCAGATACACTGATTTTATAAGTTCCATCATGGCCTACTGTATATTGTGTAATTTGCTTATCCTGCTGCTACATCTGTATCTTCCATTGCCAATTAATTCAGTAAAAACTTAAAAAACAAAGAACCCAAATCGTGTCACCCCGTATGACTTTATTTAAATCGTGTAGCCAGTTTATTCTTATAAGGGTCATATATGAAAAACAAACTAAGTAGGGATTTCCTACTAGAATTTATCTGTAATTCACTTTTCTTGGCTGTGAGGCTAAGTCCTTGAGTTCTAATCCCTTTCACATCTTCTTAGGCTAGAAGGACTGCAGACCTTTCTCCTGTACAAGAACAAGCTCACCTACCTTCCTTATGCCTTGCTTAACCTTAAGAAGCTCACCTTGTTAGTCGTCAGCGGGGACCACTTGGTGGAGCTCCCAACAGCCCTCTGTGACTCCTCCACTCCTTTAAAGTGAGTAGACGGCCCAGTAGAGACCCATTCAGACACAAGGTAAGAGCGAGGAGCCCCTGGAGCCTGGGCCTCCGTCTCAGGAACCATGTTCAATGGTTCTCCTACTCGGAGAACAAGAAATTCTGGCGCTTTCATATGGAATTTTGAAGTCTTTGGCCAATGGCATGGGGAGGTATAGCTCAAAGGATTTCTGGATAAATGCTACCTGCTGGCTGAAGGCACAGAGGGATATGTGCCCAGGGCACGAATACACACACACACACACATAGATAAATACATATAAAGTCATAAGTAACATATAAAAAGGAATCTGGATTAAGCCACAAATTAAATATGGGAAGGAGGCTATAAAATGAATGAGAATTGCCAGGTTAATGATGATAACAACAATAGATACATGATGATGTACTTAACCTCTGTCAATCTTGAGACCCCATTAAGATGAGGGGGAAAAAAATGTATAGACCCACAACGATGAAAGAAGCAGTTAAGGCCCTCACAGAATGAGAGGTCCCAACACATTTCTGGGAGATACTCAGCAGAGGCACACTGGTGACTGATGGAAACAGGATGAAATAGGCTGAAGCTCAGAGGGCAAACCGAGAGATGAGCCATATCCTGGAGGACTCCAAAGATGCGTGGTAGTCGGATTTCAGGTATGGAAGGTGTAGACTGAGCCACGGTGCTAAAAACAGAAAGAGCAAAAGGAAAGCTTCATACAAACGGGTGATCCCCGGCCTTCCAGATCTCCTTGATTTCATTGGGCAGATCACTCAGCACCAAGAGTCTAGCCCACTGATCCAAAGTGTGAGGTTTGCTTTAGGGAGGCCCCGAGGGAATGACCCTGGACTTTTGTGTTTGGAGATTCCCCAGGGGACTGATTTGCTCCCTGAGTGGTCAGCCACAGCGGGGCTGTCCGCCGGGCAAACGCTGTCTGCATATAAAGATGTCCAGACAACATTTTGCTGTCTCATTTTCAAAATACGAAGGTATCTGTAAGACTTACCAGATAATTGTCACAAACACACAAATATTATAAACTGGTTTTCAATTCTAGAATCAAACTGCAAACAAGATAGAAAAGTTAAATGTGGTTACAGATCGGAACGTGGATGGTATTGACGTTAACAGTGTAAAACTACACAATGTCTGTGATGTGCTTTGAAAGGCTTCAAAAAATCAGGTGGCTTGATGGGTGGCTAGAGGAGTGGGTAGATCAGTGGATGGGGATGTGATAAAGCAAGTACAGTAAAGTGTTTAATGTGGAACCTAGGAGTGGGTACAGGGGTGTTCATTGTAACATTTTCCAACTTTGCTGAATGTTTGAAAAAGTTTCATAATAAAATGTTGAAAAAATAAAAGTATAGGTAAAAATTGGGAGGGAGGAAGGTTAGGGAAATAGAGGGAGTTGAAGATAAGGGGAGGAATACCTTCACCTGATTGAACAACATTCAAGTATTTTTCCATGGTAAAAGATAATTTCAAATAGATTCAGTAAAAACAGTGATTGACCAATGACAAATTTCTTTGAGATGGGAGAGGAGCGAAGGGGCAGGGTTGCTTTACATAAAAAGTATCATTGTGCTATTCAAATTTTAAGATATGTACAGTGATTACTTTGATAAAAAATGAAAGATGATAAAATATAGGTATATGTCTTATTTTTGGATTAAAAAAAGTGATAAAAATTCAATGAAAGAAATTGCAAATGAAAAGTTAAATGGATCTATGTACATAAGAAGTAAAGCCTTTTTGCTTTCCCCATATTTAGCTATTAAATAAAGTTAAAAGGAAAATTAACTGGGGTATATATATATATATATATATGTATATATATATATGTATATATATATAAAGCTAACAGCTATGTGGCTGATATCATAATATACACATATATGTATATTCGTAATATAGGTATGTAACATCTCTTCTACAAACCAAAGCAAGTAGACTAAATTCCCCAAGACTTAGTAGGGCCTACAATTGCAATCAAAGACTGTTTGAAAGATTTCCTATTTTGAATAGAAATATTTGTAGAATCTTTCACTAGCTATGTGGCTGATATCATATATATACACATATATGTATATTCGTAATATAGGTATGTAACATCTCTTCTACAAACCAAAGCAAGTAGACTAAATTCCCCAAGACTTAGTAGGGCCTACAATTGCAACCAAAGACTGTTTGAAAGATTTCCTATTTTGAATAGATATATTTGTAGAATCTTTCACATCAAAAGATCTTTCAAAATTGTGAAGAAATTAGGTCAAATGCCATTTTGGCTTGTCTCCTTTAGCTTTTTTTTTTTGTCACAGTAGTCCATATTTTAAATATTTCTTTGATGGGGATTTCATCTGAGCCCTTTTCAACATAGCCACAACATTTTAAGAGTTTGCTGTCACTAACTGGGAGTAATATCAAACATAGTAAGGCATCATATCTGATGGAGAGGTTATTGTTCACCTCATGCCCACTGTCCGCTGTCTGTGGCTAAGTACCTCTCATCTTCCCAACAAGCCTCTGCACAGTCTGGTATAAACTGAATCCAGTAATCCTACTGGCTTTCTGCACGGTGAAATCCCACTGGTGACACTATTATGTGGTCATCTGTGACTTCCAAGAAGAAGTGAGAAATTGGGGTTTAGTGCCACAAAGGTTGACTTCTGAGGTTTTTGCACAATTGCAAGTGCACAGCTGAAAGTGGTGGTATTTTCCATATTCTCTTGAATAGATTTGTAAGTCTTAAGGACAATCCTCTTGAGAATACCCAGTGTCAAGATGGTGATGAAATGATGGAGAGTGAACGAGATCGCCAACATTTTGATAAAGAATTTATGAAAGCCTATATTGAAGATCTTAAAGAACGAGGTAGGTTATTCATATGTAAAATTATTTAAAATGAGTGTATGGAATTCCAGTCACTCATGCAACACATTTATTGCTGTAAGCCAAACTAAATAAAACTTGATTGGTTAGGGGCAGGTTACTTTGTAAATTATTTTCTATTTACCAAAAAAGAAAAAGAGAGAGATACATTTCCTTTCGTTAAATAATCAAAATTTCCTAGTGTATTAGCCTGCTTAATACATCCTCAACCATGTGACAGAAAAGCCGGGAAACATGCCAGATGTGAAGGTTGCATTACTAACTTTATGTGGGATTGTAATGAAATGATATTGATAAAATAGTATTTTAATTAATAGAACAGAAGTTTCCGTGTCAAAATCCATTTAAATTTAACTTCTAAAAAAGTCATCTGTTATATAAATCAAAGTATACCTGTAAAATATCACAAAAGGAAAAAACAAAATGACAGATTAGTGTGTGTATGCCAAGTCGCTTCAGTCATGTCCGATCCTTTGCGACCCTACATACTGTAGCCCTCCAGGCTCCTCAGCCCATGGGGATTCTCCAGGCAAGAATACTAGAGTGGGTTGCCATGCCCTCTTCCAGAGGATCTTCCTAACCCAGGGATCGAACCCACATCCCTTACATTTCCATTGGCAGGCTGATTCTTTACCACTAGTAACACCGGGCAGATTAGTAAGTAGATGCATTTAGTTTTGGTTTTGCATAACTAAATGATACAGAGGAACGGGGCAGTCACAGTAGCTCAGGAAAAGGTGACGTGTTTTCCCCAGTGGCTGTTTCCAAAGTGTTCCAGAAGCCTTAGAACCCCTTCCTCCTGTCAGAAACATAGACTCAAGGAAAGGCATCAATTAGTCTTTGTTCTTTTTTGCTGCCTCTTTTCTTTTTTTTCCTTTTCTGAGCGTGGGTGCCCACAAGTTATCTCTTAATTTTTCCAGTTCTCTTTTTTTTTGATAAGCTGGGTACAGACCTGAATGAAAGATGTCGTGCATGTGGATTTAGGGAGGATGTAGCCCTGGCCCCGTGACTCTGAAGACAAGCACTTGGGGACAGGTTCCCTCAGTCACTCTCAGAAAGTATCATACATGTGAGCTTATTGCTCCCTTGTTAGTGGGTATCTGAAGATGATAAGTCACATTCAGATATTCAGGTATCTCATGACATTAATGAAAAATACCATTTATTGGCAAAGTAAAATTTTTCCAGTTAAAATAAGAAAATTTCTATACAGTTACCTCTCATGTGTTTGTCCATCCTTAATCCTGAATCCTGAAATGTTATGAAATAAATTAGAAATTTATATTAAACATGAAACTGAAATACCAGAACCATTTATTTGTCAAAATTTATCTTTGGGTTGTATAATTTTCCTCTTGCAGAAAACTTTCTTGTATTTTATTCATTTGTTCATAATTCTGTTATAGTACTATTATAAAAATGTAAGAATGGATTAGAGAAAACAGGTATTAATCTTTCCATCTATGTGGCCAGCAATAAAAATGGTTTGATTTTAAAAGTTAACTTTAGTGATAATAGGTTTTGAATCCATTCGTTGGTTTCTAAATAATTATCATAATTCTATCCTTCTTATGGGCTTCCTGGTGGCTCAGTGGTAAAAGAATCTGCCTGCAATGCAGGAGATGCAGAAGATGTGGGTTCGAATCCCTGGGTAGGGAAGATCCCCTGGAAAAGGAAATGGCAACCCACTCCAGTATTCTTGCCTGGGATATCTCATGGACAGAGGAGCTGGTGGGCTGCCGTCCACAGGGTCGCAAAGAGTCAGACATGAATGAGCAACTGAGCATGCATGCACACACTCACGCATCCTTCATATATTCATATTAGGTTGCACTAAATGATATTGCCAGTATTCAGCTGTGTATGACCTACAAAAATGGTGATTTCTTAATAGATCAACCTAGATGTGGTTGGACATATGCTTTGAATTTTTTTAAGTTTCTTTCTTCTTCATCGTGCTATCTTCTCTCTTTTCTCTCCTTCCCTTTCAGACTAATGTCTGAGTTAGAGAGTTCATCACTGTAAGGAAAAGAACGTAGATTTAGTGGGACTTCCTTGGCGGCCCAGTGGTTAAGACTCTGCCTTCCAATGCAGGGGGTGAGGGTTCAATCCCTGGTTAGGGAACTAAGATCCCACATGCCGCAGGGTGCAGCCACAATAAATAAATAAATAAATTTGTTTTAAAAAGTAGATTTATCGATATGATTTTAGTTTTGGAATAGAAAGAGGTGTACACAAATGCATGTGAAAAAGACTTGTAGGCTATCAATAAAAAGTTAATATTAAAAAAAAAAAAAGTAGTTTGGTGAGTCTGTGTGGATGTCCAACTTTGTATGATTCAAGAATGTTGAAGAAGTGAGGCCTCTCCCTGGTCCTCACACTTTAGTGAACATGAGAATCAGCTACAGGCTCCACTTTCAGAATCTTTGAGTCATCAGGTCTGGGGTGGGGTCTGAGAATGTGCATTTCTCAGAGGTTCCCAGGTGATACTGATGCTTTGAGTCTGAGAACCATTGGTATAGACCAGCCTTTGAAAAACTTTGGCTGTGAAGAGAGAAAGAGTGTGCAGTAACCAGGGAAGAGCAAGAATGATAAAATGATTATTAATAAGATGGTGCTTGGTTTAGGAATAGCCCAGACTTCTCTTATAAACCATATTCTCTTCTACCTGGCATCTATAGTTCTTGGCTGTATATTTCTATTTTATCAACTTTTATTATTTTAGGCTCATACAGTTTCCAGTATGTTGATGTAGCTTGTGTAAGGTGGTTGGAAAGATTACAAAAGAATGAAAATTAATAATAAGTTAATCTTCAGGACTTCCCTGGTGGTCCAGTGGTTAAGAATCCGCCTTCCAAGGCAGGGGATACAGGTTTGATATCTGGTTGAGGAACTAGATCCTATATGACACATAGCAACTAAACTTGCGTGCTGCAACAAACACACAGAAAAAAAAAAAGAAAAAATATATATAAATTTAAAAATTAAAAATCAATCTTAAATAATGTATTCTTCTATCTTAGGTCTAAATATCTGTGAAGCATGACTACACATTTGTCGTGATTGACTTAATGGTGATAAATAAATGCATTTATCTCTATACTTGGAGTATGAAATGGCAATAATTTGAATTTTGCTGTAGTTACACTTCATAATAAGATGTGGAGTGGTTGAGTATATATTTTTCTTTTTGTTGCAGAATCTGTTCCCAGCTATACCACCAAAGTATCTTTCAGCCTTCAGCTTTGATGTCATCCATCAGAAGACTACAGAATTTTCCTGACCTGTGGAGCTGTAAATCTTCCTGCTGTGGGTTGTCATAGAGAAGTAATGGCTTGGGCTTAAAGGCAAAGTCTAGAAACCATTGTCGTAGTTATTAGGAAAAATGACTTTCAAATTTCAAATATGTGAATACCTCTCTCTGTGGACTGGAGAATCGATAAGTGGGTTTATATATTGATATTTAAAGGTTCATTTGCATTTACTTGTTTCCAAATAATACACATTTAATGTTTTAAAAAATGTGTTATTTTTAAAAATTATCACTTAAAAGACCAAATTTTGAAGCTGACTGCATTGTTTTTGGAGATCCAGGGATAAAGGGGTGTTGAAAAGAGTATTTATATTGAACTAGTCAGATGAGAGTTTATTTTGTTATTTTGAAAGAGTTTTAACGCATCGTTTCTTTTACTGAGGACGGTTTTCCTTGGGTTTATACAAATTGCTATTTTCGTATGTTTTAAGTTGTATTTTACCAAGTTTAGGCTTTCAGGAAAGACTTTAGGGATAACCTGGGCCTTGAAGGCAGAAGGACAGGCTGGATTGTCTGTCCAGGCACTGGGCTCAGGTGGTGCTCTGGTGGCTCTAGTGGAGGACATGTGGGCCTGGCCGGTCATGGGAAGCCTGGTGGGGCCTCCATGATGGTCAGCCTGCCACGAGTGGGCCTCCTGGGGGTCCCAGGATGCATGCCAGAGCACAGAGCAGAGGCATTGCCTCCGGGGACCCGTCCTCCAATACCCGTCATATAAGGTAGCAGGAATGACTAGTCCACACTGATGAGGAGTCCCTCGCAAGGCTTCCCTGAGGTGCCAGAGGAAGACTTTGCTCACGGGTGAGCCACTGCGGTCCAGAGAGCAGAGGAGACTGAGTTTACATGGGCAAAGAAGGAGTTCGTTAGGGGGCTTTGAACTTTGGTATCACATTATAGGATTTGGAGAAATTATACAAATATCTATTTTTATACTATTATCTTGGGCTAAAATAAACAAGATTGTGAATATGTTGAAGATAAGTTTAAACAAGTAACTTTTGTGACTAAGATGGAAAAATTGCATATATTCATATGTGTTAATATCAATCCAGTCCTCTGTGGTCTAGCCAAGTGCTGTCCAGTAGAACTTTCTGCTGTGAAGGAAGTGCTCTGCATCTGTGCTGTCTAATTTAGTAACTGACAAATGTATGTGCTTCTTGAGCTCTTGAACAATGTCTGGTAAATTTTCAATTACACTTAAATTTAAATAGCCAAAGGTAACACCATGTTGGACAGCACAAGTCAAGTCAGTTAGGTTTTTCAGAAGTTAATCAGGACTGCTGCTGCTGCTGCTGCTAAGTTGCTTCAGTCGTGTCCGACTCTTAGCGACCCCATGGACTGCAGCCCACCAGTCTCCTCCATCCATGGGATTTTCCAGGCAAGAGTACTGGAGTGGGGTGCCATTGCCTTCTCCGTAATCAGGACTAGAAATGAATGATTTTTATTTCTTTATCTGAAGAACCAAGGGATTAATACTGACACTCAATATTTTGTCTTCATAGGTTTAATCATACTTCTAAATATTTTATCCTCGACAGATATAAAGCAGACAGAACAATCTAAAGCCACATAGTAATGGTTCCATAGAGCACTGCTTCAACTTAAAGGCAAACTCTGAGAGGTAGGTTAAGAGATGAAAAGAGTAGGAGAGTCTCTTTTCTCAATTAAATGAGAAGTCACTTTAATTGAACCTCAAACAGTTGTGTTTTTATTTATAGCACTTTACAAATATAATGCAAATTTATCAGTTGTACTATGTGAATGATTTTGGAATTTTATCTCATGCCACAGCATATGTTACATAACAGCCAAATGGAAAATGTACCTCAAAAGGGGGGAAATGAGGGCTTTCACATAAATTGACTGTCCATAACTCATGTAAAATTTATTTCAATAAAACCAGTCTTTTGTGCAAAAAAAACCCCTTAAATCGATGTTACATAAAAATAACTGAAAAAGTACTGAATACATTGATATGTAATTATTTCGTATTATATAACATCCCATAATGTTTATTATGTTTAATAACATAATTAAATAAATATAGCTTAAACATGAGGCTTGTAGAAATACTCTTTACTCATATAAATGTAAAAATGCAGAAAGATTCTAAAGTAGATTAAGTATCTTAGTGGAAATAAGAGCCATCTGAACATTTTACATGATGCATATGGATTGATTCATAATTTGGAAAAGTAATTTACGTAGAATATAGGTATAAATATTAAAGCAATATGAATGAAAGAAAATATAATTCTTAGGAGAAAAATGTCCTGGTTCCAAAAGCTTATTATGATACCCATTTTTCATATGTTGAAAGTAAAGGGGTAAAGACACTTGGGTGAAATCATTGAGTAGTGCGTTTTAATTAATAACAAGACCTACACTAGATTTCTTGACTTTAGCTGTCTAGAACGACCATTTGACATGCTTGCCAAACACCAGTTTAGAGTAACTCAGGACTGTGAGGAGCAATCTCTGGAAAGCAGTTACTGTCTTCCCCTCCTATTCTTTCCTGCCTTGATGCATCTCCCTACTTTTGAATGGAAAGAAAACTTAGATACCTTTAGTGATTTTTTTTTTAATTGAAGTGTAGTTGATGTATGATGTTGTGTTAGTTACAGGTGTACAGCAAAGCGATTCAGTTATACATATATTCATTCTTTGTCAGATTCTTTATAGCTTATTACAGAATATTGAGTAGAGTTCCTGTGCTCTACGGTAGGTTATCTATTTTATAATGTCTGTATGTTAATCCCAAGCTGCTAATTTATCCCTCCCCCCACATTTCCCCTTTGGTAACTGAAAGTTTGTTTTTGAAGTCTGTAGAGTCTGTTTCTGTTTTATAAAGAAGAGCATTTGTATTATTTTTAAAAATTAGATTCCACATACGAGTGATGTATGTGGTGTTTGTCTCTCTGTCTGACTTAGTTCTCTTAGTGTGATCATCTCTAGGTCCGTCCATGTTGCTGCAGATGGCATCATTTCATTCTTTTTTTATGGCTCAGTGGCACCCCACTCCAGTAGTCTTGCCTGGAAAATCCCACGGATGGAGGAGCCTGGTAGGCTGCAGTCCATGGGGTCGCTAAAGGTCGGACACGACTGGGTGACTTCACTTTCACTTTTTACTTTCATGCATTGGAGGAGGAAATGGCAACCCACTCCAGTGTTCTTGCCTGGAGAATCCCAGGGACGGTGGGGCCTGGTGGGCTGCCGTCTATGGGGTCGCACAGAGTCGGACACGACTGAAGCGACTTAGCAGCAGCAGCAGCATACACATACCACATCTTTATACTTTCCTCTGTCAGTGGACATTTAGACTGCATATGGTGCTGCAGTGAGCACTGGGGTGCATGTATCTTTTAGAAGTATGTTTTACATCAGATATATGTCCAGGAATGGAATTGCTGGATCATATGGTAGCTCTATTTTTAATTTTTTAAGGAAACACCATTCTGTTATCCAGCTTTCCTGGTGGTTCAGCGGTAAAGAATCTGCCTGCCAATGCAGGAGATGTGGGTTCAGTCCCAGGGTTGGGAAGATCCCCTAGAGAAGGAAATGGCAACCCACTCCAGTACTCTTGCCAGGAAACTCCCATAGACAGAGGGGCCCGGTGGACTACAGTCCATGGGGTCACAAAGGGTCGAACATGACCGAGCGACTGAACACACAAACTGTTCTCCACAGTGGCTGTGCCAATTTACATGCCCATCAATAGTGTAGGAGGGTTCCCTTTTCTCCACACACTCTCCAGCATTTATTGTTTGTAGATTTTTTGATGATGTCACACTTTCTGACCCATGTGACGTGATACCTCATTGAAGTTTTGACTTGCATTTCTCTGATAATTAGTGATGTTGAACACTTTGTCATGTGCTTTTGGCCATATGTGTGTCTTCTTAGTTATTGTTTTGTGGTGTACTTAGGTTTAAATGCTTATTTTATGGTATGTACATTGGTTTTATTTCTAAAAATTAGGAAATTACATCTGAGCTTTAAAATTTGTAATGGTGCCAAACTTTAGTGTTCGTAGGCAACTCAAATATCTCTGCTTAGAGTCTCCAGCTGTGTCATCAGAATGAAAAATTGAGATGCTTCTGTCATTTTATTGCAGTGTAATATAAATTACAGGAGAAGCAAATTACAGCTGAGTAGGCCTTAACTCATAATTCTTAGGAAGGAAAGCAGCAGAACCCTGGTACTGGGATCAAAGAAGATACGATGGTACACAGATGAATTTGCCTTGGCTGTGAAATTCACCAGGCGGACAGAGAGGACCCAAGGCTGAGCCTGCAGCGGTAGAGGTGTGGCTTTGAGGGGAGGAGGGACACTGTCTGGGGTTAGGATTTCAGTCTTTACTAATCAGCTGCTACACCACAATCTATTTTCACTTGTAACTGGTCAACCCCAGGTAGCTCCTGTAACTCAGGTACTAGTGATGAATTGGTCCAAAATAGATCTGGTTCTCACTGAGAGCACGTTTATTCTTGTGACTTTCTGAATATATTTGGTAACCTCCTGAAGGGACCGATAGTCAACACTGGAACTCAAGGAGCCCGGATTGCAAGGCCAGCTCCTTTACAAATGCACTCTACCATCCTGAGAAAAATCACTTCACTTTGGGGGAGTCTCATTTTCCCCACCTGCAAACAATAGAGGTGGAGAAGACAATCTTTAAGGCTGATCCCCACTTTAAGATGTAATGATTTGCTTTCCACTAGGAACCCCCTTTTTAAAAACAATTTTAATTAAAAATTTTTGATTTTGCTTTTTGTTTTTGGCTGTGCTAGGTCTTCGTCGCTGCTCAGGCTTTCTCTCTAGTTGCGGTGAGCTGGGGCTACTCTCTAGTGTGGTGTGCAGGTTTCTCACTGTGGGGGCTTCTCCTGTGGTAGAACATGCACTCTAGGGCACGCAGGCTTCAGAAGCTATGGCACGTGGGTGCAGGAGTTGTGGCTCCGGGGCACAGGCTCAATAGTTGTGGCACAGGAGTTTTAGTTGCTCTGAGGCGTATGGGATCTTCCCAGACCAGGGATTGAACCAGTGTGCCCTGAACTGGCAGGTGGATTCTTTACCACTGAGCCATCGGGGAAGCCCTGAACCCCTTTTTATGTTAATGATCCAGCATGTCTTCCCACCTCACTGGTCACACAGCTTCCAGGTGTTTATGGGCTGTGGGGCCCCCTCATTTCTCCTACGTGCTTGTTTCTTAGGCATGTGTTTTCTCTGTCTTGTCCTGCTATTTATTTTAAGTCTAATAGCGACTTGTCTAATACAGGTATGTAGACTGTGCTCAAGTCTGTGAAAAATTTACCCACACATTTGGGTTGTGTTCCCAGTAGTTATCTCTGTGCTGAGTTCTTACAAATATTATTTCTGATATTGCCTTGGAAGATTAAACTTTCATCATAAAAAAAATGCATTGTCTAGAAATGCAAATCAAAAATACGATATCACCTTACACCATTGATATGGTGCTTACATGTTAAAAAAAAAACATAAAATAAATGAAATAAATGTTGGCTAGAATGTGAAGAAATTGGAATCCTTATGTTGGGATTGTAACATGGTGCAATTACAGAACAGTTTGGAGGTTCCTCAAAAAATTAAAATAGAATTATCATATGATCTTGCAGTTCCACTTCTGAGTATATATCCCAAAGAGTTGCAAGCAGAGACTCAAGAGATATTTGTGCACCAAGTTCACAGAAGCACTAGTTCCAGCATCCAAGAGATGGAAGCAACCCAAGTGTCTATCAACAGATGACTGGATAAACAAAATATGGTGCATACATAGACTGGAATATTATTCAGCCCCAGAAAGGAAGTGAAATCCTGTCACATACTACAACATGGGTGAACCTTGAGGGTATTATGCTAAGTGAAATGAACCAGTTACAAGAAGACAAACACTACATAATTCCACACATATGAGATATCTAAAGTCAAATTTAAAGAAACGGACAGAAGAATGTTGCTTAGCAGGGCCTAGGGGGAAGGAGAAAGGGGGAGTTGTTGCTTAATGGCTACAAAGGTTCAGTTTTGCAAAGTGATGTAGTTGTAGAGATTGCCCCAGAGGGAGCAGCCTGCAGGCCGGGTTGGACCAGACCACCCCTGTGCTTGTGGGAACCGCTGACACTGATGAGGGGGCAGACGGATGGAGAAGGGGACGAGGGTTAGGGAAAAGGAGCATTTGCTGTAAATGACTTTTGCTTTCATTTTAGCCACGTAAATGGGAGGATTCCTATTTCTACGTTTAAAAGAAGATGTGAGAATGAGTCTTAAAATAGTTCTCATTAATCAGAACAGCAAACTTGTACAAAAACAACTGGATTTCAGAATCTAGCTGAGACTCCACGCTCAGGCTTCCACCCTTGGTCCTTCAGAGCAGGGTTCCCCCACCACCAACCACCCTGATGATTTTGGTTGTGCAACCCTGTCAATGAGAAACTGAACACACACACCAAATGGGTGTGTATTTATTTATCACATCATTATCCCATTCTGCTAATAACATACATTGCAAAACATGTGACAAGAAATAGTAAAGTACAAAGAATAAGTTAAATGGACCTTGGCAGGATAACTGCCCACCTTGGTGGAGCTTCCTGCCTCACCCCTCAGCCGTGTGTTAGTTCCTCAGTGGAGACCTGTGACCTAGAACCTGGATTTTCAGGCAAATGCTTTGAACAGCAAACACCTCCACAGACTGACAACAGAAGGTCTGTGCAAAGTATTCTGGTGAGAGGGCCCCCGGGTTGCATGAGATTTCCAAATGGTTCCATGAGCCATAAACGCCTCAGTCTCAGTTCTGCAGAGAATGAATGAAATTACAGTGTTTTTGTTTGTTTTTCATTGAGGTGAGCTTTACGTTAAATTAGCCATTTTTAAGTGAACACAGCAGTGGCATTTGGTGCATTCACAGTGTTGTGCAGCCATCACCTCTAAAATATTTTTGTCACTCCCCCAAAACACCATACAGATTATATAGTTGTCCACCATTTCTCCTTTCCCTGTGCTTTGATTGGCATCCCTAAATCTACTTCCGGTCTCTAGATTTACCTAATCTGAATATTTTGCGTCAGTGGGATTATACAGTAGATGACTGTGTGTCTGATTTTATAAACTCACCGATCAAGCTTTTGAGGCTCTGATAGTGACTGCTACCACAATTACAGCTACGATGATGATTATAATTACAATTAAAGTGAGGATGAAACAGCAGCAACCAATGCCTGTGCTCCTGGGATGCTGGGCTGGGTGGGAATAGAAGCTCTGATCGCAGGAGGAATCCTGGTCTCTTCTCTCCCTCTGGAAGCTGGTGTTCATTCTTGGGCTCCACGAAGTAGGGAGGCTCTCAGCTGGTGTGGGCTCAGGAAACCACGATCTGGGTAATACCTTCTTTTTCATCACTGCTTCCCCTCTGGTGCTTCCACTCGTGGGAGAAGGCATTTCAGCAGTGATCCCAAGGGTGGGCGAGCTTACTGTGGGAAAGGACAGGGCTACTGGTGACTGCACAGCCAGACCTATGTCATTCTGGACACAAACACCCTGCAGACATGCCTCGCAGTTGTCACTGTTATGTGGCCCTTTGAGAGCAATGGCCTTAATCATAGGACTGTTCACGAACTTAATTCCTTCTCTATAGCATTTCTTCAGAATTTGCAACACCAGGTTGTTCAGGATCCTTGAGATGTTCTCTTCTGTGAACTCGGGAACCTCAAACGAAGGCTGGGAGCACTTCTGACACCTCTGGGCAAAGACTCTCATCTTCACCTGCCCCCTGGATTCCCCCTCACTCCAGTGCATGTGGAAAAGGACCTGAACTTGGGCAGAGGCCCAGTTTCGAGAGCACAAGGAACACTGGAACCTATGGAGACAGAAGACAAGACCCATAACTTGGCTCAATATGACCAAGTTGTGGGCTGTGTGGGAAGGACACACAGAGACGTGATTTGATGGGGGTCGTGGATTAGTGGGAAGAAATCCTGAGCCCCATGTTCCTGTCTCCATCATGCCACCGACACACAGTGTGACCCACGGGTATGTCTGCCATGAAAACAGCAAATCACAAACCCTTGGAGCTGGAAGGGACTTTGGGAAAATTCCAAGTCCAGTGTAATCATTTTAGAGATGAGGCACACCCTGGAAACATGTCATGCCTGGAGACCCAGCAAGTGGAAGAGCCAGGACTGGAGCTCCAGTCTCTTGACCCCAAACCAAGGCTTCCTCACATGTAGATGTAAGTGGATCAGAGGCTATATGTACAAGAGCCCCAAGAACCCTGAACTGAAATCCACAAATAGATACAAGTGGATGTGGATAAATGCTGCAGTCTGAATGTTTGTGTACCCCCCAAATTTCCACATTGGGATCCTAACACCCAAGGTGATGGTGTTAGAAAGTGGAGCCTTTAGGAGGTGATTAGGATGTGAGGGCAGAGCCCTGGGGACTCAGATTAGTGCTCCTACAGAAGCAAGCCGGCAGAGCAACTCAGCTCCTTCTGCCACGTAAGGACACAACAAGAAGCCTGTGGCCCAGAAGAGTAGCTGGCACCTTGATCTTGGACTTCCAGCCTCCAGACTGTAAGCAGTGAGCTGAGACTCTGCTCTGATGCTCCTGGCCCAGGAAAACATACACCACCAGGAGAGAAGAGCTCTGCTTCCTCTGCCTGGATCCTCTCCCAGAAAAGGGATTGAGCACGGCCCCAGTTCTGGGATGGGGCCCTAGGCCCCCACCCCCAACCCTTGAGGTTCCACTCTCCCAACTGGAAAAGAGAGGGCTAGACTTTGAATGACCTCAGAAGGTCCTATTTTTAAAAGACTCCATCAGACTTCTGCAGTGCTGCAGTGGATAGGAATCTGCCTGCCAGTGCAGGGGTCATGGGTTCAGTCCCTGGTTGGGGAAGATCCCACATGCCTCAGAGTATCTAAAGCCTGTGCGCCACAACTACTGAGTCCATGTGCTGCAACTACTGAAGCCCGTGTGCCTACAGCCTGTGCTCTGCAACAAGAGAACCCGCTGCGGTGAGAAGCCAGTACAAGAGCAGTGAAGACCCGGCGCAGGCAAAAATAAATAAATAGATAAAACTGAGTTTTAAAAAATAAAAATAAAAAGACTCCATCAGCTCGGAGTAGAGAGGGCCAAGGTTTGCTGTGTGTTGCTCAGCTCCTCACCACCCTCCACCCCTTCTCTGAGGGGGTCTTAGCACACAGGGCCTCCCCACCACAGACTCTGTGTTGGATCCCAGGTGTCCCCAAAGCAGGGAACATGTGCCCTGAGCCTTGCTCATCCAGCTCTCGTGTGGCTGAGCGCAATAGCCTCCCTTCCTCCCCTTCTCTTTTCCTCACTGCTTCTCACCACTCACAGCTTGTTTTTTCTCTCTCTGGGCATTAGCTCAGTCTTGCTTTCATTTTGCGGTTCAGTGTAATAAGGAAAAAAATTTTAATGAAGCTAAAGCATCTTGGATGATGGGCACCTTCCTGTAATCTCCAATTTACAAGCACGAGCAGAAGAAAAGTAATGAGTGTATGAAGTAAGAAGAAATGAGCAAGAATTTTCTGGAATATTTCCATCGCACTCCCTACTCACCGGGCGAAGGTCCGCTGCTGGTATTGTGCCCACCCTGGCTTCAGGATGTTAGGAAGAAGGCTTTTGTCCAGTGTGAGTTGCCATGTGTGACATGGCTTCACCTCCTGAATTAATTCCTGGAACACTCGCTTCCACACCTTCATGTCCAGATCCATCTCTGCCATCTCTGCCATCGCAGTGAGCTGGGTGTGGCAGTGTCTCCTGCCGGGAGCCAGCATGGGAGTTCCTACCCATGACAAGGTCATGTGGGAGAGCCCTGACGGGCAAGGCAAGTCGGGGCTTGAGAGGCCCCCTGGACCTGCCTGAGCATCTACCCCAAAACCAAAATCTGTCTGTTTTACTATTTCACAACTTTCACCAACTCTTCTGACATTAACAGAGGGCTATCCCCGACCACCTTTCTCTGTAAGAAAATCAACTTAAAATTCTAGTTAATAAGTCTCCTGGGCATAATAGGAGTGTTTCAATTCACTGTTTCATAATAGGAGTGTTTCAATTCAATTAAATTCAATTCAATTCTGATGACTTTCTAGCTTGCCTGACAGGTTTGTTCAGATTCCTGCAGCTACACATGTGATTGTTCACAGCCTCCCAACCTCGAGAGGCACGGGAAGCTTAAGATAGTCTAACAATGCAGAGCTTCTCAGAGAGTTAAAATTGTTAGAATAGAACTAGTAGAGGATTTCTTTGTTGAGCTAATGCTTGCTGCCAAGTTTCCATATCCCTTACCTACTGTGTCCCTGGGAGTGTATTGATTAATATAGTTGGTATATAGAAATGTAAGTAGTAGCTTTAATGTTTGTAACCTTGGACGCTTGAGTTAATTCTTTTCTTGTTATAGCCCACCACACTTTTGCCCTATAGGAATGCAACTTTACCTAATGCTTTCAGAGGGTGGTGCCTGACTTTAGAATAATCACCTTTAGAGAAAAATAAGTTTTCTGAAGAAAGGGTCATAAAATGTTAACAGGCCTCCTGGCCAGAAGATGATGTAAATCACCTAAAGCTTTTACATATGATAAGCTTGCAGAAAGAAAGCCTGGCTTTGATAAGGATCAAGGACTGCTGACCTTGCATGACTCTAACCCCCCTCCCATTATCCTCCATGCACAACTTAAGGTATAAAAACTACTTTGGAAAATAAAGTGTGGGCCATGCTCATCAGGCTTGGTCTCCCCGTGTTATTTCTTTTTCCTTTTCCTTTTCAGGCTGATTCCCTGGAGTGCAAGGGCCCTCTGCATTCACTTTCCTGCCTGGGCTTCTAAGATCCACTCGAGAAGGTGCCTAAGGTGGGGCACCTTCAGCTATTCGAGAGGGTGCCTGCGGCCTACGTGAACAGAGCAAGTCCTGTGCTGGGGCTTTATTGGCTTTCTGCGTAAACCAAAGAATATCAGCCTCTTTTCTCTCCTCTATTTTCTTAACTGCAAAATTCTTTCCTTATCTCTTTCTCCTTTTATCTATTCTTTCGCCAACACCGTCCTCCTGAGGGAATCCCTGGACCCAACCGGGGCTGGACCCTGGCAGTCTCCCCGGCTCTGACGGATCTTGAGTGCGACATGAGGTTTCGTACTTTAGAAGAGCTCAGATCCACTCTCTCCTTAGGTCCCTGGACTGGGCTCCTGAACCAGGTCTTTGCCTCAGGGACAAAGGTCAGTTGATTCTGGCTCAGTTTCAAGTACAGGACGTGGTTCCACAGGGGATTTTAAAAGATGCGGAATGTGTGACTTCGTCCAGCGAAATATTACCAAAGGAGTGCCCTGGACTCCGTTGGGAGGGGCGAGTCTCAGCCTGACTCTGCTGTTTGCTCACCTTTAACTGGGAACACACCTTTCTATCTCCAAAGCCCTATTAGTGGTGGAGACAGGCTCAGTTGCCCTTTCTCATTCTAACATTTGAAAGTCCTTATCAACTGGGCTGCTGTCCTGAGAATCCAGGAGGAGAGACACAAAGCAAGACACAGCCATCCAGGGCCCTCCTTCGAATGCCTGTACCTCTTCATCCTTGCTCTTGTTCTTTACTTCCTTGCTTGTGCCAAGCCTCTGTGGGACAGTGTTTCACGGACACTAAGCTGTCCAAGCCTACTCTTCCACCCACTGGAGACAGAAGCTCTTGCAGTTCCTGTGCCCTGGAGATGAGGCTACAAGGTCCCCATGTGGGTGGGAGGGCATGGCCACACCCTGAGGTGCTTCATCCCCTACTTCCTTCAGGAGAGGCTTGGGGCCCTCTGAGACCCCAGGTACCTGACTACAGAGCTCCCCACCTGCTCTGGCTTGAATATGGAGATCCCCAAAGCGGGCAAAAGTACTGGAGTGGGTTGCCACTCCCTTCTCTAGGGGATCTTCCTGATCCAAGGATAGAACCCAGGTCTCCTGCATTGCAGGTGGATTCCTTACTATCTGAGCCGCCAGGGAAGCCCCTTTGTTCTCTCTTGAAGCATCTTTATTTGTGTTTTGAGTTTTATTTTTCCATAACTCTGTTAACATTGCAAAAAAAAAAAAAAGTGAAAAAGCAAACAACCATAATTTTTTATTTATTTGGCTGCACTAGGTCTCAGTTGGGGCATATATAGTTTTTTAGTTGTGGCATGTGGGATCCAATTCCCCGACCAGGGATCGAACACAGGCCCCCCTGCATTGGGAGCATGGAGTCTTAGCCTCTGGACCACCAGGGAAGTCCCCTATTATTTTTTAATAAATGTTATCATTAAAACGTCTAACACAGCCCTCTGTGTTAAAGAAATTAAACAAGGAGTCCATTAGAACAAGGTGGTCATGCTGCCCTGGTAGCCTTAGAAAGCAAACTGAAACCTCAGCCAGAACTAACACACTGGAATCCGAGAAAATGAAACTTAAGAACGACCAGTCACAAGCAGCCAAATAGACTTTGTCATATTAGGCCACTGCACAAGCTATAGCCAATAAGATAATTTCCTTGTTTAGCTTCTGTGTCTTCTCTATAAAAGCCCCCAGCCCCTGTCCATGGAGCACACCCAGCCATCTTCAGTTTAGTGCTGCCTGATTCCAGCTGATATGTGCTCAAAATCTTGAAAATGTTAATGTGCCTCAGTTTATCTTTTAACATGTCTCTTCCCCAGTAGTATGCACGTGAGATTCATCCATGTCATGCCATGTCACCATCATTTTTTGATTCTCAATCTTACATATTCCATTGGATGAAAATTGCAGTGCATTTGGCCACACCAATATTTGCTTATTATAAATAATGGGAATGTGTGTATTCTTAAGATACATTTTCTCGTGCCTTTCTGTTGGTGTGTGGTCAGGGTGTTCTCTTGCTCTGTACATCCTCTCCCCGACCAGTGCCTGCTTCACCTGCGCCCTGCTGACGTGACTGAACTTCCTACATTGTTGTCTCCACTCCAACTGCTGGTTGCTCTTATCAAAGGCATGGTGAGGGGTGTACCTCACCCTGGTAATTGGTTTCCCTGGTAATTAATGAGCCCACCTGATGATCAGTCTTCCCCCTGGGAGCAAAGACTGTCACCACGTTCTGCCTGCCTTCCACCTCACACGGTGGGGTGTTGCTCCCAGATCTTGCTTCAGACAGGTAAGCTTCCCCATCCATTAAACTGCTGGTGTCTCTGTTCCCAACTCCAGGCTCTTTCTTTGGTATTGAGGTGGGGCAAGCACAGGCCTTGTAGGCCTGTGGGGTGCAGCCCACCAGTTGGGTAGATACACCATTTTTTTTTTTTTTTTGAAGTTTATGAGTGTTTCAATTGCTTTAATCCTCACCAGCACTTAGAATTGTCCAACCACCAGTCCGGGGGCATGGCCACCAGCTTGAGTCTGCATTTCTCATCTCATTGGCCTTGGTCCCAAGGGGTCGTGATGGGGCAGCTTTATTAAATCAGGACCCATTTCTCTGGAGCCAGGACAAACCATCTCTCCCCCAGGGAGTCCTTCTAGGGCAGCAGAAGAGTTAATAAACAAATAATCAATAATATAAGAATAATTCTAAGGTATAAGGAAACTACATAGTATTGTAGTAGGGCTCTGGGTCTTGCAAGGGGTCTGGGTCTCCCGGGAGAAGGTGTGGTCAGTCCAGGGATAGCAGAGATGGTCACCAGGGGCCACGGGGCCAGGAGGCCTTCTGAGAGCCTGGAGCCTTGCCCTGCGGCTGCAGCTCAGCGTGTGACTCTGGGCTTGGAAAGGAAGTCTGGGTGCCAGCGCAGAGCAGGCCACACAGGCTGCGTGGGACTCCTGGATCTGTGTGGAGAGGGCTCTGGAAAAGGTCATCACCAGACCCAGGCTACAAATGGGCAGCCCAGACTGCCTGCACTCAGGCTCACCCTGTCCCCCCCAACCCCCCACCGCCAGCGCTGGAAGTGGCAGGACGCCTTTCTCCTGCTGTGTTCTTCCAGCTCCCCCTGCTGAGAAAGCTTACCATCGCTCTCCCTCTAAAGGAATTCCAGCTCAGAGCATGCGCTGACCGCTGCCGGTGCATTCTGAGCTGGGAGGCAGTAAGCTGATGACTGACACAAACTGTACACAAACGTGTGACAGGACCCCGTTGAAGTGGCTGACGGGAAAAGGGGCTGATCTGAATCACTGTAGCAAACAGTGTTTTGCCTGGGAATTATAAGGCTAAAGATGACAGGAGTTGGAACGAGCATACTCTAATTGTAACTGGTAAACGTGTTTTCTAGAGGGCTGCAATTCCAAAATTGCCTCACAGGTGTGCTGAAATAGAAGGTGGATAGAAGGTCGTTTGTACCGCAGGAGAGGGAAGGTGCACACCAGGAAGGAAGGCTGGAGTGAATCCTGAGGACGGCTTAGATCGTATGCAGCTCAGGACGCACTCAGCTGGTGGATACAGAAACAGCGTGAGTACATCTGAGCGTGTGATTTACACGTGTTGCCTTTACCTTTGGTGCCTCACTCTGTTGAGAAGGGCCAGCAGCAACAAGAACACCCAGTGTTAAGACTTTGGTTTCTGATTCTCATTGTCCAGTAAAAGGAAGGAAGACTCCTTGGTAAAATAGCTGATTATAGGCTTCAGGCAGGAAACGTACAAGGTCAGCCTGTAGCATCTTGTGGTGCCAGAAAATAAGGAAGTTCTCAAAAAACAAAAGGATGCAGGCATGCCAAAAGGATGTGGGAACCAACTTGGGACAGATCCCAGCTGGCCAAAGCTGGGGCTAACATTTCTCTAAAGGGCCAGACACTGTGCCAGTTTTTTTGTTTTTTTTTTTTAAATATCGAATCCTGTCTACAGCCCTGGGAGGTTATTACTCCCATTTTAGAGATGAGAAAACTGAGGTCCAGAGAGGTGAATCGAAAACGCCTCTCCTGTAGCCCAGGGGCACTGTTGGAAGCTGAAGACTGCCATTTGTCTCATGGCTTGTTGGTGTGGCCCCCAGGTTCCAGGTGACTGGCCCATCTGAGACCATCCCTTCCCAACCGTGACATCATTTTTCCCTTGGGCCGTCCTCCCCGCAGCCTGAAAAGGCCCTGCTGTGGGTGAGGAAGCAGGAAACCAGGCTGCTTCCTTGTTCCTGCCTGGCCTGAGGGTGGGAGTGGGGCGTCTGTCTGTGTGGCGTCCGGGGGGTGGGCTTTCCCTGCAGAGCAGCTGACCCCAGGTGGAGCGCAGCTGCTCCCCAAAGCAGCATCCGCTCTTCACAGAACCCAGACCTCTGTGCTCCCTCCTCCCCCTTGCTTCTAGAGGACCTGCCAGCCTTCTCCCCTTGTCCTTCCTCTTCCTCGGCTGTGACAAGCCTTAAAGGATTCCGAGGAAGGTGCACCAGGGCAGTTTCTCTACTAAGACCTTTACGTGGAGGGCAGCAGCTGTGGTGTGTATCTCACTGACGCCTCCCAGCTTCAGCTCAGTCCACTGCCTCAGGCCCCCACCCCCCATCCCCACCTCCCTGGAGCTCAGGATGCCTTGGTTCCCAACCAGTCAATGTTAGCCACAGCTAACCTGATCTGCCTCTTGAGAAACCTGTATGCAGGTCAGGAAGCAACAGTTAGAACTAGACATGGAACAACAGACTGGTTCCAAATAGGAAAAGGAGTTCATCAAGGCTGTATATTGTCACCCTGCTTATTTAACTTCTATGCAGAGTACATCATGAGAAACGCTGGGCTGGAAGAAGCACAAGCTGGAATCAAGATTGCTGGGAGAAATATCAATAACCTCAGATATGCAGATGACACCACCCTTATGGCAGAAAGTGAAGAGGAACTCAAAAGCCTCTTGATGAAAGTGAAAGAGGAGAGTGAAAAAGTTGGCTTAAAGCTCAACATTCAGAAAACGAAGATCATGGCATCCGGTCCCATCACTTCATGGGAAATAGATGGGGAAACAGTGGAAACAGTGTCAGACTTTATGTTTTGGGGCTCCAAAATCACTGCAGATGGTGATTGCAGCCATGAAATTAAAAGATGCTTACTCCTTGGAAGGAAAATTATGACCAACCTAGATAGCATATTGAAAAGCAGAGACATTATTTTGCCAACAAAGGTCCATCTAGTCAAGGCTATGGTTTTTCCAGTGGTCATGTATGGGTGTGAGAGTTGGACTGTGAAGAAGATTGAGCACTGAAGAATTGATGCTTTTGAACTGTAGTGTTGGAGAAGACTCTTGAGAGTCCCTTGGACTGCAAGGAGGTCCAACCAGTCCATTCTAAAGGAGATTAGTCCTGGGTGTTCATTGGAAGGACTGATGCTGAAGCTGAAACTCCAATACTTTGGCCACCTAATGTGAAGAGTTGACTCATTGGAAAAGACCCTGATGCTGGGAGGGATTGGGGGCAGGAGAAGGGGATGACAGAGGATGAGATGGCTGGATGGCATCACTGACTCAATGGACATAAGTTTGAGTGAACTCTGGGAGTTGGTGATGGACAGGGAGGCCTGGCGTGCTGTGATTCATGGGGTCGCAAAGAGCTGGACACGACTGAGCAACTGAACTGAACTGAACTGAACATGCTGCAAGTGGCCAGCATCACAACAGTGAACCCTGACCCAAAACTTTGAGGAAGACGATGTAGGAAAACCACTTTACAAGTGTGACCACCAACATGCGTGGGAGAAAAGGTTCGAGTCAGCATGAGTGGGTTCTGTAAAGAGGCTGGACACAGGGAGGGTGTGGCTTGCTGGCATCCTAGGGGACAGGTACCTCCTGTAGTCCTCTCCTCTGAGGGTGCCCCCGCCTCACCTCAGGAGCCATGTGAGTCCTCAGAGCTGCACCGCAGCCCCACGGGGCTCAGCCCTGACCTTCGCACCCCTTAGTGACTGACATTAAGCCCATGGTGGCCCCTCGCTGCCAGCAGCAGGAAGGACAGGAAGGAGCTGTGGGACATGCTGCGTGGCACAGCTCCCTGCTTCCCACCAGTTTTCCTTCTTTGCCCCGCACCCCATTCCTGCTCATGCTTGCTTGGAGAGCTCTGCTTCCCTCCCCAGTGGATAGTGTGTTGCAGCCCTTGTGGCTGGTCTGGGTGGGCCCAGAGCACAGCCGGAACCGAGGGGATCAAAGCCTGGAGCCCAGCCAGCAAACCTGGTCGTCACCCTCCAGGCTGCCTGCCTCTGATTCAGCCAGCCTGCAGCCCTGAACTCTGCTCCCAGCTTCCCGGATCCCTGTTTCAGCTGAGCACAGGACTGAGGTCGGCCGATCAAGAATTCAATCCACAGAAAGAAAGGAGGAAGGCTGGCTTCCAGGGGGCTGGCAGGGGCTCGGGAGAGCAGGGATCTGGCCGGGGAGGAAGCATGGCCTTGGGCCAGGCCCAGGCGTCATGGAGACTCTTTCCAGTCAGGACCTTACTCAGCAGCCCCCGAGGGCAGGGAACAGTTGGCCTCTCTGCCCCGGAGTGGCAGGTTCTTGCCCCGCTGGACTCTGAGGTGGGCAGGGTGGGGGCGGGAGGTGAGACAGACTGTGAAGCTGGAGGTATCAGCCCTCGCTGGGAACATTCTGCTCAATGATTCAGTTGTTTCCTTATTCCTCCTGTGGACCCCTTTGATGTCCCTGCTTCATATGATGTTCACAGCTCATTGTGATCAACAGCAGTGTGCTGGGGCCTCCAGAGTGGAGGCTCAGTGCCAGTGTGGGAGGAAGGTGGACACTGCCAGGACATTCAGGCCCATCTTGGCACTGCCTTCCCAGCAGGGACACAGAGTTTCCTAGAGGAGCGGGGGGTGGAGGTGGGGTGGGGTGAAGAGAGCACACAGCCCCTGGGATCTGAGGCAGCCTAGAAGGGCTTTGGCATCACCTTGCTCCCAGGCCTCGGCGTCCTCATCTGTGAGATGGGCGGAATAACAGGGGGACCCACCTCGCAAGAATGGCTGAGGATCTGAGTTGTGCACACACAGTGCCCAGCACTGTGCTCGGGGGTTGGGCAGGGTCTGCCAAGCATGCTTGTTTCTTTTTCTCTCCCTCTCCCGCATCCTGCTCTCCCTTCACTTCTTCTCCAGAGCCTGTTCCCAGCTCAACTCCATCACACTGTGACTTTTGTCCATTTGCAAATATTCTTCCCCTTCCTCTCCCCTGGACTTTTCCAGTGGCTCAGATGGTAAAGAATCTGCCTGCAATGCAGAAGACCCAGGAGACGTGGGTTTGATCCCTGGATCAGGAAGATCCCCTGGAGGAGGAAATGACTACCCACTCCAGTATTCTCGCCTGGAGAATCCCATGGACAGAGGAGCCTGGTGAGCCATAGTCCACGCTATCGCAGAGAGTCAGACACGACTGTGACTAACACTTTCACTTCACTCTCCTCTCCCCATGGGCTTCCCAGATGGCTCTGGTGGTAAAGAACCCAGCTGCCGATGCAGGAGACTTAAGAGATGCAGGTTCAATCCCTGAGTCATGAAGATCCCCTGGAATAGGAAATGACTACCCACTCCAGTATTCCTGCCTGGAGAATCCCATGGACAGAGGAGCCTTAAGGGCTACAGTCCATGGGGTCGCAAAGAGCTGGACATGACTCAAATGTCTTATCAAGTTCTTCTCTCTGCCTTCTCTCTTCAGCCACTGCCACAGGTTGCCATTTGAGGGAAGGAGTTGTTTTTCTTTTTTAACCTTTTTATTTTGTCTTGGAGTATAGCCGATTAACAAACAATGTTGTGATTGTTTCAAATTCAGTGATGGCCATCCATATTGATAATATGAAATCAGTCACCTTGGGAATTGGCAAATGCTACAAATCAGGGCTTAATAGACAGTTGTTTTTTAGTGATTGTCTTAGAGTTAGACTTAAGAAAGTGGCAGAGAAAAGCCCCATAATGCAGATTAAACTAATGCACGTGTCATCTCTATAGTTATAGCATTGTAAATAGCACAAAAAGTTGAGAAAATATTTTTCCAGCACTGGAAAATGCTTATATATCTGATTCAGGAAAGATGTTGCTCACATCATTGACAAATAATTGAAGTTCTGTCATGGGTCTAGTCATTTCTCCTTCATCTTGCTCTTTAACACAAAAGAAATGTATCAAACAACTACGCTCCCAGAGCCAGTTAGTAAGCACTTTGTAGCCCAGCCCTGGTCATGGGGCGTACTGTGCTTCAACTCATACTGCCCAATGGGTCTCCAAGGGGGGTTGTACCTATTTATATGTTCGTTGGTGGGGTTTTAAACAAAATTCAGTTGTACTTTGTAGTCATATCTCAGGACCAGCAGTTTCCTAGAAACTAAGCCCATGACTGAGCAAACTAGCTGACCCAGACTGGTTGAGAATGACCTGCAGTAGATTCCATAAGCAAAAGGTACTTCCTAGGGCCACTTGCTGACGTGGGGTCTGGGAAGGGTGGTAGGCCGTAGGAAGGAAGAGGCGATGCAGGTGCAGCTACTCGGCTTCCTGGAGGGGGCTGCAGTTGGCTGGCCCTGAAAATTTTATATTTATTTTAATTTTTTTTAGTTATAATTCCCCCATTTAATATTTGTTTATTTTTAATTGGAGGATAATGGCTTTACAAGATTGTGTTGGTTTCTGCCATACACCAACATGAATCAGTCATAGGAATACATCTCTCTCGAACCTCCCTCCTGCCTCCCACCCCCCGCCATCCTGCCCCTCTGGGTTGGCTCCGAGAATCTGAGTGAGGAAGGGAGGCTGCAGGCATCAGGGCAGGGGCAGCCCGTGAGCACTTTGGGGCAGAGTCCAGCTGGAACATCTTCCCACAGACAGTGGCAGAGGGAGCGGAGCCGGGGGCAGCTCCCCTGGCCATGGTGTCCCCACTGTCTGGGGCTCCTGTCCTGTGTGCATCGGCCGCCTGGCCCACCCAGGAGGAAGCCCCAGCAAGGCTTTTCCTGGGGCAGAAGCCCCGGGTGAGGAAGCCGTGCTCTCCTCCTCAAGGCTTCTTGAGTTCAATTCATTGGTTTAATTCTCACATCTTATGGATCACTGCCCAGATCTGATCTCAATAAATCCTTTAGTGCCCTGAAGTCTGTGGGCAACACAGAGCAGCCTGTAAAATGATGAGTAAACATTGTTGAGAAACGCACAGAAACCCTTCAGGGGCTTGTGAATATGCCCATTGTTCTCCCTGCAGCCAGGGTGGACATTTCCTACTGTCTCGCTCTGGGAGAGGCCATGATGTGGTCAACAGTCATCACAAAGCAGGGTTAGTCCCGAATTTCCCAGAGGCAGGCTCTGTGCTAGGTGTGGACCGTGTGGAGAAACACTTCAACCCCGCCGAGTCCCTGTGCAAGGAAGGCACCCACATGCATGGAACAGCGAGGGTGAGCCCAAGGCTTGAATGGGAGACAGTCTGCCCTCCACTGTTGCAGGCGAGGGCAGTGCAGGGGCAGAACGGTCAGGGGGACCTCAAGGGGGCCATTAGGGAAGTTGTCCGAGACTCCCAACATGTAAGACTGAGCCATCGACATGATACCGAGTGTTTCATGAGCCCCTGATGCTGGACACTGTTTTGGGTAATTAGGCATCAGCATTATCCGGGAGAAGATGGATCCATGGTCCAAAAAATAGTTTTAAATAAAGCTCCAGAGCACTCTGCCTTTGGCCCTTGTCGGATCATCATACTCTGGGCAGCTGCAAGTCAGGGAGCTTCCTCTCTCACAATCCACCTGGAGGTCCAAGGGTCTGTCAATATGATGGTGCCCAGGATGGAACTTCTGGTCCACCTACTCCCAGTCTGTTCCATCCATGGTCTTCCTCATTTCAGTTAATGCAAGTTCATCCTTTAGCTTCTCAGGCCAGGCACCTTGGTATTGTCATCTCCCACTCCTGATCTTCACATTCCATATCCTCTGGAGATGTAAGCAAATCCCATCATGTCCACCTGTAAATCACACCTAGAGTTCAACTTGTCTTGCCGCTTCCCTGCTGCTGCACCCCAGATGAAGCTGTCTCATCTCTCTCCCTGATTATTGATGGTAACTGCTGCTCACTTACTTGTCTGTTGTCTTTGGGGCCTGGGACCAGGTCTGATTGACACTTGTGACCCCAGACCTTGACAAGCACCTGGACCACAATAAATGCTCCTTCAACTGAAGGAGACTCCCCTCTTCCCTTAGTGCAAGGAGTCAGGAAGCCAGATTCTACCTAGACCTACCAGGGCGGGAACAGGGCTCTGGGGTTAGAGACTTCATTTGTAAAATAGTATCAGAGGAAACATTCAGCTCTGAGAATGTCTGATTTTTTTTTTTTTTTTTTGGTCAGGTTATTTCATAGGAGCAACCGCATGCCAGAATATTTCCAAATATCCTGGAAATTGCTTACTTCCCCGACTCTTTCTTCCATTTCCAAATAGCCATCAAGTTCTGCTTTGTGTAGCAGGTCCCCAGGCTTTGTTACCAGTTCTTCATTCTACGAGTCATCTGCCACCTTTAAGCCCTCATCTCGGCCTCTGGCCTCTGGCATCCGTGCGGCATCCGGCTGCTGCTTTCTCATCAAGGTGCCCCTTCCCGGATGACCAGGGAAGGATGGTTCAGAACGAGCTGGCCCTGGACTCACTCTCAGTCCCTGGTACTCTCCATGGCCCCTGAAAAGCACATCACCCGTCCTTAGTCACCAACGTAGTGACCCTCTGCTCCTGGGGAAGTGGCCAAGTGGCCACGTGGACCCTGGGAAAGCTTCCTTTGTAGCCCAGAGAACTCTGGAGGCATCAGAGAGAAGATGCAGAGCAGAGGTAGGGCCTGAGAGTCAGGAAATAGCTGGCTAGGAGACAGATTAGAGACGCCAAGGTGAGCCACAGAATTCATAAGTGAATTCATTGAGGTTGCCAGATATCAGGATAACGTTCAAAAACAGATTGTATTTGTAATACTAGCAATTATTAGGAAATGAATAAGATTCAGAAAGTTGAAAAAAAAGGATGATCTCGCTAACATAAATGTTGACTGAAAGGAATCAGAAACAAAAGAATACATACTATATGATTTACATAAAGTTCAAACACAGGCAAAAGTAAACTATAGTGTTAAATATTAGGATAGTAGCTTTAACTTTGGGGATAAGAGAGAGGGTGTTGGTTTGAGTTGGGTATAAGGGGACTTCTGAATGTTGGCAGTGTTTTCTTTTTAGACCTGACTGGTGGTTACATACGTGTTCTTTTTGGGACAATTTATTTAGCTCTACATTTATGTTTTTACACTTTCCTGTATGAGAGAGATTTTTTTTTTTTAAGTTAAAAAAAAAGAGTACTCGGCCAGCTTGAGTAAGTGATCCACAGTTTAAGTTAGTTGACTGTAGCCAAATCCAAAGAGCCATGTGATTCAAAGGTAGCCCTTTCCAGGACAGTATGAGAGGGGAAGGGAGAGACATGGGGGAGGTGAGAGCCAGAGAAAGTGATCTCATTTCATGGGGGGTCCCCAAGGAAAAATGGGTTCTCATTCTGTGTGTGTGTGTTTCCCCCTATATCTGAACGTACACACCTGTGTTACTCAAAACCTTGGCTTGGCTGCTTGCTTTAAAACTAACTGGGTTCTTATTCAAAGTTGTTGTTCAGGAAGAACTCAAGCTCCCCATTTTTGACTGTTTGACCCATTGATTATTTAGAAGTATGACACTTGGTTTCCAAGTGTTTGAAGGTGTTCCTATCTCTTTGTTCTTGACTTCTAGTTTGATTTAGTTGTGATCAAACACATTTTGTACAATTTAAATTCTTTTAAAAGGGTTGAGGTTTGGTTTGTGTTCCAGGATGTAGTCTGTCTTGCTAAATGCTCTGTGGGTACTTGAGGAGAATGTGTATTCTGCTGTTGGGCAGTGTTCCCCAAATGCTGATTAGATCTTGGTTGATGGTGCTGATGGGTTGGTCCTTACACATTGCTGATTTGCTGTCTCCTTGTTCTATCAGTTGTTGAAAGATATACTTCTGACTATAATTATAAATTTATCTGTTTCTCTTTTCATTTCTTTTAAAAAAAAAACATTTATGTGTCTGTGCTGGGTTTTTGTTGCAACATGCAGGATCTTTAGTTGAAGCATGTGGGATCTAGTTGCCCGACCAGGGATTGAACCTGGGCCCCCTGCATTGGGCGTGCAGAATCTTAGCCACTGGACCACGGGGGAAGTCCCTCTCTTTTCATTTCTAGAGCTCTGGTTTTTGGTGCATACACGTTTCAGACTGTTGTGATGTCTTGATGTGTAGACTCATCATTATGTAATATTTCTTGCTGCCTGTAATACTGTTCTTTACTCTGATTTGACTTTATCTGATATTAATATAGCCACACTTTCTTTTTTTTTTTTAATTATTGTTTACACGGTATATATTTTTTTCCATGCTTTTACTTTCAACCTAGCTATGTTGTTATATAGTTTAGTGAGTTTCTTGTAAGCAGTCAATGCAAGATTATTTTTTCAAAGCATTCCTCCAATCTCAGTCTTTTAATTGGGATGTGTGTGTGTTAGTTGCTCAGTCATGTTCAGCTCTTTACAACCCTGTGGACTGTGGCTTGCCAGGCTCCTCTGTCCATAAGATTTCCCAGGCAAGAACACTGGAGTGGGTTGCCATTTCCTTCTCCAGGAGATCTTCCTAACCCAGGGATTGAACCCTGGTCTCCTGCACTGCAGGCAGATTCTTTACCGTCTGAGCCACCAGGGAAGCCTCTTAATTGGGATAGTTAAATTATTTATATTTGATGTGATTATTGACATATTAGAGTTAAGCCTGTCATTTTGCTTTTTGTTTGTTTTTCCTGTTTTGACATTTCACTGTTTTCTTTCACCTAATATCTCGTAGGTTGTCTAAACATTTTTTAGAATTCCATCCTGATTTATCTGTAGTGTTTTCGAGTGTATCTCTTTGTATAGTTAACCTAGTAGTTGCTCTAGGTATTATCTCATACACACAGTTTATCATTGTATACTGGTCTGATAGGTTGAGTGTGGACCCCAAAGATGTACATGTCCTAATTCTTGGAACCTGTAAATATGTTACCTCATGTGACAAAAGGGACTTTGCAGATATGATTAAATTATAGATCTTGAGATGTTTTTTACCTTAGTGGGCCCAATGTCATCATAAGGGTTTTTATAAGACAGAGGCAGGAGGGTCAGGGTGAGAGACTGGGCTATGATGATGGAAACAGAAGGGGGAGTGAGGCGGGGCCAAGGAAGCTGGGAAAAGCCAGGAAGCGGGCTCCCTGGGGCCTCCAGGAGGAGCACAGCCTGGTGTTCTGTGGCCTCTGAGTCTGACTTCAGCCTCTGCTTTTACAACTATGAGATGATTCATTTGTGCTGTTTAAGCCACCGTTTCTATCATCTCCAGGGTTTAAGCTGTATTAGCGGGGTTGGTAGGGGGGATAGGGAGATATGTGTGTTCTCCATCGTGGGCCAGCACTGGAAGCTGGGTATGCTGCTTTGGGGTTCTGGTGGGACTTCAGACAGAGTTGTCTGGGTCACAGCTGAGATGAGACCTGGGTGGGCAGTATGGTTCTGGGAGGTTTCAGCACCTCCCAAGGGGGAAGAAGGATGGGATTCTTCAGGGACAGAGTGCAGGGACAGGAAACGGGGCCAAGCGGAGATGCCTTGGGACCGCTGTTAGCTCTGTGCTTCTGAAAGATTGATTCCTTCCGGCACAGACTGCAGCGGGGAGTCGAGAGGCAGGGGAGAGGTCAGGAGCCCAGGGCCATCTTGTGACCATAGGATAGAAAGGAATGTGTGGGCACAGGGGCAAGACGAAGAAAGACCAGCTGCCGTTGGGCCCCAGACCGCACATTATGGGTGAAGGAGAAGGGGAATCAAAAGACACATGAGTATTTTAACCCCGTGAGACTGAGAACCTGAGCCCAGCCCTGCCAGACTGGAGTGAAGAGAAGACCATGGGGAAGGGGAGTGTATAGGGAAGGGGCAGGAAAGACAAGCAGAGAAGCCCTTTGATCACTGAGTGTCCTTTACAAATGGGGCCACGATGGGCAACACTGCTACTGGTTCAGGGCCCTTGCTCTCCTGGCCCCCAGCCCCCTCCCCTCAGATTCCTCCAAATCCCCCACAAACACCATAGCTCCAGGGGGTCAGCTCTCTTTTCAAGAGGGCCAACCAGATGGCTGAACTTTAAGAGTCTTTTCTCAAATGCAGTTTTTGGAAATTAATTCTCACTGAAGGAAGATTTTGCTGAGGGTCAATCAAGATCAGTCTCGGGTGGGTGACAAAGAGGAGGCATCTTGCTACCCCCACCCCCACCCCACCCGCCCTGGGCTGGTGCCTGCGGAGCGACCTTGGGAGAGCGTCATTTCCGGAGTAAGACATGCTTGAAGGATAAAGGCCACAGCTCTCCGGCAAACAGCTCCGAAAGGGCCCCAGGTTTGTGCTAGTTCTACTTCTGGTTGCAGCCACAGACCCTTTCCCCCTGAGCTCAGCATCGGGGACGTGGGGTAGGGGTGCCAGAGATGAGTTGGTAATTGTGATGACTGGGGTAGAAGAAAGCTCAGCCACGGTCACAGCAGGATCCAGGCAGCAGGGCATCCAGGACAAATGCAGATGTGTGTTTCAGGAGGCAAAGAGCAAGAGAGAGCTAGACATGGAGAAAGAAGCCAAGGAGGGACAGAAAGTGAGAGGGGGAGGAGAGGAGGCAGGGGTTAGAGACAGAGACCCGGAGAAGGGGCCAGAGAGCAGGGCAGGGCAGGACTGAGCACTCTAGAAAATGGGGCGCCTGGGTGCACCCTAGGTGGGCTGTTCCCGTGTCTGTCAAGGCTCCCTGTGACACCTGTGTGTGTGCACCTCTCAGCACACACAGCCCCTCCCGCCGGGCCCGGTGCCCCCAGAGGCCATTTCTACTTCCCTTGTTACCCTCTGTTTAGCTAAGCCCCACGTGGCCGGGGCTGCTGAGTGTCTGTAAATATGGACAATAGCTCGCCTGTTCTGAGCCTTTGTAAACATCTCAAACATCAGGTCTGAACTCTGCCCACTTCAGGAACTGATATTATCTGTGTCCTTTTTTTTTTATACATCTGGGGAAACTGAGGCTTAGGCAGGTTGAGAGATGGCCCAGGACCAGGTGGCAGTTTAGGCTGGAGCAGGTGGGAACCCCACGTCCAAGCCCATCTCTTGAGTTTCTAACTGCATCTCCCCTGTGCCCTCCAGCATGCCAGGCTGTCCAGGGAAGAAATGAATGGAGGGATGAGGAAGGGAAGCCTGTGTGGAGCAGCGGTCTGGGTGCTGGGCACTCCCAGCCTGGAGGAGCTCTGAGTGTGCGTCTCCAGCTGCTTCTCGGTGAAGGCCATCCTAACCTCTCTCCATGGGGTGCAGGTGGCAGACACAGAGGCCACCTGAGCTGACTTGCTGAAGGCCAGAGAGCAGGCCCCCTCCCTGCCCGAATGCGGCCCTGGGAGGGGCAGCAGAAGGGCCCCCAGGGCTCAGGTGCTTCCTGCTTGGGGGTTTCCCTGGGCAAGGGGCTCATTCCTTCTGGGAAGAAATTTGCATGGCTGGCCAGGGGCCAGCCCCCAGCTTCCTCCAGGCTGCCCTTGACTGGCACCTTCCTGGGGGACTCTCCCTGGGCCTGGCATGCTGCACATTCTCACCTCGGTGGATACCACAGTTAGGTGCTCATGGAATCCGATTGTTTCCAGGAATGTGGGGTGCCAAAATTGAAACTTTGCAGCTGGGTAAACCTGGGGTGTTTCCACTGCCCCTTTGACTGCTGGGGAGACTGTTGTTCAGCAGGTCTGTGGGGTATCTGCCCCGGGAGGGCTTGGCCCTGAGAGGAGAGGGTCCATGCCGGCCGAGGGTCCTGATTATGATGAGGGGCAGGGAGGAGGAGGAAGAGGTCTGTGCACAGAAATAGAAGCTCTTTGTCTCTGTGGGTTCTTTGTAAATTGGGCAACATTTGGCAACACAACGTGTTAGTTAACAGAGGCCCGGTTTTCCTGCCCACTGCCCTTCTGAGCTCCCTCCTCCTCCTGATGACCCCCCAGCACCCACAGGCACGTCCAAAGGCTCCCAGGGACCTTGGGCCCTGTGAAAGGGCCCAGTGCGAAGACCTGATCTGAAATCTCAGTCATCGCACTGGCGGGAAAGCTGGGAGCTCTCCATCCATCTCTTGCTCATTCTTGCTTACTTTCTGCTCTCTCTTCAAGGTGGTCAGCACAGGAACAATCAAACCATTGAGAGGTCATGGGGCAGGGGGCAGGGATCAGTGACAGATTTCTAGCTGGATGGTGGACGAGCTAGCTGCTTTGCTAGAGTCCCCACGTCTGGAAGGAAGACCAATAAGGCAATCACGGTGCTTCTGTGAAGCTCAGCTGATGTGTGAAGGGGCTGACAGTGCCTGGGCCCCAGTTCAGTTCAGTCGCTCAGTCGTGTCCGACTCTTTGTGACCCCATGGACTGCAGCACGCCAGGCTTCCCTGTCCATCACCAACTCCTGGAGCTTACCCAAACTCACGGTCCACAGGACGGTCCAATACCACCACTGAGATCGAGGGCAGAAGCCATCGCTGGGCCCTGGTCTCACATGCAGAGCTCTCAGAGAGTTCTGGCCGAGTGGTAGAAAGCGTGCCTGGCTGTGGGCCTAATGGGAGACACAGGGTTAACAATTTGGTCTCCATCTTTCACTCACTGCGTGACCACAGGCGACCCTCAGTTTCCCTCATTTTAGAGCAGTAACAGTGACTTTCTTAACTCAGAGTTTCTGTTAGAGTCACAGGAGACAAGGTGACTGACAGTGCTCTTTGGAGGAGAAGGTGCCATCTAACTGCTAGGCACTATTATCTTCTCCCTGCTAGGATGACACTCCCCCCCACACACACCCATTACAACAATGGGCACTGTGTTCCTCCAAATAATGACCAGCACAGGCAGAGGTCTGCTGTCAACTGGCTCTCTTGGAGGGAAGAATGACCAGACATCTAGAATTCGCTAATTTCCATGGTATAAATATTCCCACCGTGACTGATTCCAAGCTACCAGTGGTTTGGAACCCGCCATGAAAGCCCTCAATACTTAACAAGTGGCTCTGTACCAAGCCAGTGACCTCACTAGCAGGGGCAGGAAGCAAGGCCTGGGTCTCCTGTCAGTCAGGCTGGAGCCCTCATTGAGTGGATGTGTTGGGAATTCCTGTTTTCCTATATCCCATGTGAAGCCAGTTCTGCCCAGCTCCCTCATTTCTTTCCAATACTCCTCTTGGCGGTTGAAGCTGGAGGACTCTAGAGAGGGCATGGGATTTACTTGCCCATCTGTGGGGAGGGCTTAGCTTGGACGGCAGAGGGTCACTGTGTGAATTTCAGGGGTGGAGAGAGGGTGGATCCTGGGGGAAGAGCTTTCCTCACAGGCCACGTCTCTTGTGTCTCCTGCATTGGCAGGTGGATTCTATACCACTTGTACCACCTGGAAAGCCCTGTTAAACACCAGCTCCTGCCGTAACACAGGGGTTTGTACCATAGCCAGCTTCATTACGTTCCTTATATTCAGGCTCTGCCACTGTCTCAGCTTCTGGAAACCTGCATCCTACTTCCCTGCAGGCTCTTCAAGATCTGGTCCAGCTCCAGGCACATCAGAGGTACCCCATATATGGATGTTGAGTTAATGGGTAAACTGATGGCTCCAGGCACAAGGGCTCTGGGGTGACTGTCATAGCCAGCCCTGGCCCTCATTGTCTTTCACATTTGACACATTACAAGCAGGATCTTTTGCTGCCCTCCTGTCCCTCCAACAGACTGGTTCCAAATAGGAAAAGGAGTACGTCAAGGCTGTATATTGGCACCCTGCTTATTTAACTTCTATGCAGAGTACATCATGAGAAACGCTGGGCTGGAAGAAGCACAAGCTGGAATCAAGATTGCCGGGAGAAATATCAGTAACCTCAGATATGCAGATGACACCACCCTTATGGCAGAAAGTGAAGAACTAAAGAGCCTCTTGATGAAAGTTAAAGAGGAGAGTGAAAAAGTTGGCTTAAAGCTCAACATTCAGAAAACTAAGATCATGGCATCTGATCCCATCACTTCATGGCAAATAGATGGGGAAACAGTGGCTGACTGTATTTTTCTGGGCTCCAAAATCACTGCAGATGGTGATTGCAGCCATGAAATTAAAAGATGCTTACTCCTTGGAAGGAAAGCTATGGCCAACCTACACAGCATATTGAAAAGCAGAGACATTACTTTGCCAACAAAGGTTCATCTAGTCAAGGCTATGGTTTTTCCAGTGGTCATGCATGGATGTGAGAGTTAGACTATAAAGAAAGCTGAGCGCCAAAGAATTGATGCTTTTGAACTGTGGTGTTGGAGAAGACTCTTGAGAGTCCCTTGGACTGCAAGGAGGTCCAACCAGTCCATCCTAAAGGAGATCAGTCCTGGGTGTTCATTGGAAGGACTGATGTTGACGCTGAAACTCCAATACTTTGGCCACCTGATGCGAAGAGCTGACTCATTGGAAAAGACCCTGATGCTGGGAAAGATTGAAGGCAGGAGGAGAAGGGGACGACAGAGGATGAGTTGGTTGGATGGCATCACCGACTCGATGGATCTGAGTTTGGCTGGACTCCGGGAGTTGGTGATGGACAGGGAGGCCTGGTGTGCTGCGGTTCATGGAATTGCAAAGAGTCAGACACGACTGAGGGACTGAACTGAACTGTCCCTCCTCCTCATTCATTCACTCATCCATTCAACCAATGTTAATCATTAAGTGCCCGGCACACATATAGGGCTCGTTGGCCAGAGGATTTGAGGATAACTCCAAGGCTCTTCATTTGTGGGAAGTAGTAGGAGGGATTCCCTCATAGCTCAGTTGGTAAATCATCTGCCTGCAATGCAGGAGACCCGGGTCCGATTTCTGGGTCGGGAAGATCCCTTGGAGAAGGAAATGGCAACCCACTCCAGTATTCTTGCCTGGAGAATCCCATGGACAGAGGAGCCTGACAGGCTGCAGTCCATGGGATCGCAAGAGTTGGACATGACTTAGTGACTAAACCACCACCACAGTAAGAGGTACAAGAGGAAATGTGGGGCTTGAGGGAGCAGAGGAGATCTATTTTTGATGCATTGACTGTAGTGCCTGCAGGACACGCAGCAAGGGGCAGATAGACACCTGACGTGGAGCTCAGGATGGAGGACATGACTTTGTGAATCCTCCTTCAATGTATTCCAGGTCGGAAAGCCTAGGGCAACTTTTGGTTGTCCGTTGAGGCCACTGAATCCATGTTCTCAAGCCTTTACCTGGCTATTTCCTCTACCTGAAGTTCTCTTGGTAGATAGGTAACCTTTCTTTCAGGTACCTAGGTCAAATGCTCTTCTTCAAAGCCTTATGGGCTCCTGATGATGCAAACCGGTCAAATGGCCCTCCTTCGGCTCCCTCGCTCACTCTATTTATGCTGCCTTGCCTCTTCCGTGGCCTGTGCCCACCCCACCCTCGGTGTGCCGTCAGCTCCTTAGGGCCAGGACGGGACCCCCTTCTCTGTGTCCCTCTTGGTACCCACCAGTTCTGGCTTGGATGAGTGAATGAATGAATGTTGATAACAGATCCATGGAACATTGTCTTCTGGGCAGCCCCACCTCCTTTGTCAGCTTCAGATGGCCTTGGGGGCTGTTCTGTTGGCCTGAGGCTGGGACATTCCTTGGAGACACAGCATGAAAACAGTCTGCTTACTCCAATCCTGCCTCCAGGGCAATCCCTCAGCTCAGCCTCTCAGTTGTGGCCCCAGGTTCTCTATGTTCCTGCCAACTCTGTATCAGACATGAGAGAATCTGCAGGCATCTTACCTCCCAACCCATCCTTTTTCTAATTTGCACTTGGAGATACAGACCTGGGTTGTGACATGTCTTAATTCTTTTATAATCACGGAAGGGCAAAGCCAAGTTGCTAATTTAGATACAAAGATGCTTCAGCACTCCTGAGAATTAGTCAATTTTGTGTTACTTCATTATTTTTGTAATGGCTTATTGCAGTTATTGATGAAAGCAACTTTTAATGGTGCAACACTGTGTTTCCAAACCATGAGAGACCCTGGATCCGTCACCCCAAAAGCTGACTGGTGATTCTCCCACTGAACCTTGGATCCCACTCCTGTGCCCAGCAAGCAGGATCCCTAGTCAGACTCCACTCATGTGCCTTGGCAAGATCCACGCCCAGGATAGAGGGGCCCCACAGCCTCCTCGAGGGCCTCCAAGACTTGGGCTGGCTCTTCTTCGCCATGGTGCCAAGTGCCGCCCACTGCATATCCACCCCCAACAGGGCCGCCTCCTGAGGTGTTGCCCCTCTGCTCCTGGAAACCCTTTGTGTACTCAGTAGTCTAAGCAAAGAATCAAGGCCAGCTTTTCAGGACAGACAGATTTCAGAATAACATACTGTCTAGACTAACCCACAGAGGGAATTTCTCTCACTGTTAGTACCTGACTTCTTCACTTAGTATCTCCTGGAGCTAAGTGCTCATCAGTACTTGCATGGTGGCCCTTTCTCTCTGGGCCCCCCAGTATGTTCCAGAGCACCATGCTCTATGTGACAGCCCCCCGCCTTTTTTTTAAACGTTTTGGCCACACCTCACAGCATATGGGATCTTAGTTCCCCCAAATGGGTCTGAACCTACACATGCTGCAATGGAAGCGCCAGGGAAGTCCTCCCCCACCCCTTGGGGGACACTTAGTTTGCTTGCAATCAGTGAACGATAAGCAGGGCTGCACTGGAGACCCCTGCGTGGGAGTTGTTGTGCTTCAAGGGAGTGTCCTTCAAGGATGCAGAGCAGAGTTCTAGCTTTAGAACTGAAAACCAGCCTCCTGAAACAGGGTCAGCCTGTGTACTGAGGACAAAATAGGACATTTATCAAAATGAGGTTCCTGTCTCCCACCTCATATTGCCACAAAACAACACAAGGGGTAGGATATCCTTTTCATTGGCAAATGAGGGACCAGGAGACAGCCTTTGGGCACTTAGGCCTCTGGTTCTGTTTTCTGGGAGCTGTATTGCGGTCTCAGGAGGACCCCAGGGGCAGTCTGGGTCAGACTCTGGGCAGCCTCTGCCAGCTGGACCAGGCTGCCGTGGACCCCGGGCCAGGCAGCGGGCCCTCTTTCAAAACTCCAGGCTGGCTCTGCGTGCAGATGCAAGGGTCTCCGTCTGTCTTAACTGGTTCCCAAGCACTTTAGATACCTTCTCTATAGTCAAGCTGATCCGCAAAGATTCACCCTAGGACCCCTGCTCTGGATCCCGCTCTCTAGGAGGCACTGAGACCGGAGCGGGGACAAAACCCAGGGACTGCCACTCCCGAAGGGCTGCGGACAAGTGGGAAAGAAAGAGCATCCCCCAACTAGGCAGCGCTGGGGAACTTGAGAGGTGGGTGTGGGTTGGGTATCCTCTCCCCGAGCGCCAAGCCCCGCCCGGGCACCTTTCTCGCTCCCTCGGTCTCCACCCCCACTCTTCCCCCTTCCCCCCGGTTTTTCCCCTCTAGGAACCAGCAGACCTCGGGAGAGGGGAGGAGGGAGGCTGGGGCGCTTATAGGACCACAGGGCGGGGCAAACCTCGTGAGGTCACCGAGCACTGGCTAAAGGGACGCAGAACGAGCGCAGGTGGCAGAGCCTTCGTTCCGGAGTCGCCCCAGGACGCCAGCCATGAAGCTCTTCGTCCCCGCCCTGCTGTCCCTTGGAGCCCTTGGTGAGTGCAGGTATGAGTGGGGGCGGGGGCATGCCCCTCCAGGTAGGTGTCCCGGTCCCCACGCCCCGCTGTGGGAGCATCCAGTCCCCTCACCCCTCAGTGTAGGCGTCTGGGTCCTCGCTCCCCGCCGTGTGGGCCTCCTTGTCCCCGCAGCAGGCAGTTTGACACGGGCACCTGCCGCAGAGGAGGCGCCGGGAGCGAGCGGAGCGGATCCCGCCCACTCGCCTGGGGAGGAGCCCGGAGCTGGGTTCCGAGAAGCCGGCGGGTCCGGTGCCCAGAGCTGCCGAGCTCCCCAAGGGTCTTTCCCGGTCCCTGTCGCTTCTGTCCTACCCATAGCACTGGTGACAGGAGTATACAGAGGGAGGCTGGGTGGTAATGAGATTCCGAGAGGGCGAGTGACTTGCCCAAGACACTCAGGAGACTGCAGATGGGGTTCCAGCTCCTGTAAGAACTGTGTAACTTGGGCAAGAGACAGTATTTCTGAACCTCAGCTTCACTGAAAAATGGCTCAACCCTTTTTCCACAGGGCTGTGAGGAGGCCGCAGGGCCGCCTGCCCTGGTAGACAGAGGCGCACACAAGCCCTCCCACTGCAAAGGGGCAGGGGTAGGGGGCACAGACCCTGCTGCTGGGCCCCTTCTGTCAGAGGGTGCGAGAGGAGTGCCTGGTGCCTGGTTTTTAATGTGCCTGGACTAGAAGGGGACTAAGCAGAAGAAACTAAACCACCGTTCCTTCTGACCGCACCCCCCACCCCCTCAAGTGTCAGAAATGATTCCTGGAGTGCTCAGAACACTCACCTGTGCTGGACATTAGTGATGTAAATGTGAGGGCCGGGCTTCCAGCAGCCGAGGGGAAGGTCCAGGACAGTGGCCTCAAGGGCTGCAGAGTGTCAGCGGTGAGACGGGGTGTGTGCAGGGCTCAAGTGAAAGCCCAGGTGTCACCCTCTGCAGCCTGTCCCGCCAGCAGCTCAGTGCAGCCTCCTTCTGTCCTCCGGCATCTACTCCGGGCTGGGAGCTTCCTGGATGAAAAGAGGTGTTTGGAGGATAACTGTGCGCTTTTGCTCCCTAACCTGTCCCTCTTTTCTGGTCCTCTTCTCCAGTTTCCCTCCCATGTTGCTGTTCAGTCACTCAGTCATGTCTAACTCTCTGCAATCCCATGGACTGCAGCATGCCAGGCATCCCCTGTCCTTTGGTATCTCCCGGAGTTGGCCCAAACTCATGTCCATTGAGTCGGTGATGCCATCCAACCATCTCATCCTCCCCAGGGCTGTGGATTATTTCTCTCTTCTCTAAGGCAGGACTGGACCTGGCCAGGACCACCAGCTCACGACTACCCTTCCTTCTGCTCCCTGACCCGTGGCCTGCTGGGCCCATAGCACAGGGTCGGGGCCACCTAGGAGAGGCCGGAGGGGCAGGAAGCCTTGCTTTCTTAGAAGTGGTCATGGGCTGTGGTCTGGGATCTGGCTCAGAGTTGCATCACTGGGTTCCATTCTCACTTGAATCTTTGGTTGTCTTGACCCCCACTGAGGTCTGCAGTTTAAATCCTGCTGTCCATGGGATGGTGGCCAACGTCCCAAAGTATCACTGAATCCCTTGTCCTACCCAGTGGAAGGACCGGCCACTGGCCTAGGGGGTTCCTGCCCTGCTCCCCATGGGTGTCGTGGCAGGAAGAGGCTGGGTGGGCCGAGAAGAGTAACTCCACCCCAGCCCCTGCCTTTGAGAGACGGGCACTGTGTGTCCACACAGAAGGAATCTGAGCACATGTCCTTTCAGGAGGGTGCCATCCAGACTCAAGTGGGCAGCATGTGAGTGACTGAGACAGATCAGGGGCGGGGCTGGGGATACAGGGCCAGGATACAGGCCTCTTGTGAAAGAGACACACAGCTTCAGAGCTGGCTGCTGGGAGCTGTGGAGGGGAGGAGCAGAGCGCTGCGTTCTGCACCCAGCGCTGGTGTTTGGGGGGCTGGGGGCGGTGCGTCTCAGAAAACCTCTCAGTGGTGCTTTAGTTCCCTGGTTCACCCCTCCCAAGGGAGCACACAAGCTCGTCCCCCGGTTCCCTATTCCTGCCCCTGCTCATGCCTTCCCTCCAGCTTGACACACGGTCTTCGTTTTGCTCTCTCCCTTCACCCCCATCTTGTGACCCCCCCCAACTCCCGATTTCTGCTGTGTTCTCCCTCCTTGACGCTTTTCTGCCTGGTTTCCAGGTTTCAGCCCACCTGTCCCTGCCCTCCTGTGAGTCGCCGCTCCACAGCTTCTGAACAAGACCTTCTAGGACCAGCACAGGAGGCTTTCCATGACCTGCCCCCAAACCCTTTACCATCTCCACGGCACCCCGTCTCTACCCAGTCAGCTTACATAGGCAGGGCGCTTGGTGTCTGAGTGCCTAGGTTCAAATCCTGGATCCAGACTTATTAGTTGTGAAGCCTTGGGCAAGCCATAAGTTAAAGCCACAATTTTCTCACCTAGGAAATGTGGATATCAGCAAAACTCAATGAAAAGGGATTGGGTGGATCGAGGGGGAACAGAACACATGAAGGGCTGAGGAAAGACCTGGCACAGATTGGCCTTGCAACCTCTCTGTGCACGTGGCCCATTGCGCCCACTTCTTGGATTGCCTCCCCGCCCCAATTACTGGCTCAGGTCATGGGGACATCACACCTGGCTTGGCACTTGTTCTCTTCTAGGGCATTCATCATACTTGGTTGCATCCCTGGGGGCTTTTTGCCTCTTCCCATGAGACGGCTGCTGCCATCTGCTTGCACGCTCCTCTGCATATCACCCAGTGCCATGTATACAGAGGGCATCCAGGAAACCCTGCTATATCCCAGTGGCTAAATTGGATAGTGCTGATTCTCACTTCAGGACAGATCCAGGAAGGCTTCCTAGGGTAGATTACACCCCTAGAAATTTCCCTGGGATGGTGGCAGAGAGCTGAATGCAGCCTCCTTCCCCACCAAATCACATCCAAAAGGGGAGTGGCTTTTGCAACCAAGAGGCTTTTTTTTTTTGGTAGCAGTTTTACTGATGTATATTTTACTTATCATAAAATTCACCTCATCAAAGTACACAATTCAGCGGTTTTTAGTAACTTTACCAAGTGGTACAACCATCGTGGTAAATCAATTTAAGAACATTTCCATCCCTCCTTGAGAGTCCTCTTTTCGGTGCAGTGGTGAATGGTGTAACTCAGGCACACTGACCCATTTGGTACAACACCTACGGCAGCTCAGCTCCCGACAAGGGGTGGGGTGTGTTTTCCTTCATTCCCTTGGCATCCTCTGGGGAGATGTCTGAAGCCTCAACAACCTAGAGGGACCTGGATTCCAGGCTGGATGTTGCCACTGCTGAGCAGACTGTCACTCAGCCACCCTCGAGAGTCAGCTTCCGCACCAGAAAGACAGACGCAATACTTTCTCTCTGCCTACCTCCTAGGTTCCAGGGGATCAAAGCAGGTGGAAGAACTCCCTTAGCTGATGCAAGGGAGCATTGCTGGCTTTTTGTCGGGGGTAGGAAGTATGTCAGTCAGAGGAGGGAAACGATTCCAGAGGCTCTGATCATGTCCTCAAACAGCCCTCTGGCCAGCATGGAGTGGTCATTAGGCTAGCGAAACACCTCCATCAGAGGAGAGTGGCCTGACTCAGCCACAGAATGGAGAGGGAAGGGGAGGGCCCCTGCTTGAGAGGGCAAGGCCGTCTCTTCCACGGACAGTGATAGAGCCCTCACTCTTTGGCCTCTTTCTCCCAGGACTGTGTCTGGCTGCCCCGAGGAAAAACGTTCGATGGTGTACCATCTCCCAACCTGAGTGGTTCAAATGCCGCCGATGGCAGTGGAGGATGAAGAAGCTGGGTGCTCCCTCTATCACCTGTGTGAGGAGGGCCTTTGCCTTGGAATGTATCCAGGCCATCGCGGTGAGTCCAGGCCGTAGGCTGGGTGGGACCAGACTGAAAGGGAAGGGATCCAAGTGCCATGGAAAATGTGCTCGCCCTGCCCCCCTCTGCTCTTCTTCCCGAGCGCCTGTAAGTTGGGAGCTGTCCTCTCTCCTAGGACACAGCGTTATTTTGGAAGCAGACATTGCCATTCTAACATTTGAAAACCATCTGTAGGGAAACTGGCATCACCACACAAATTGAGAATAATGACGGTGCAACGATGGTGGCTCAGATGGTAAAGAATCCACCTGCAATGCAGGACACCTGGGTTCGATCCCTGGGTTGGGAAGATCCCCTGGAGAAGGAAATGGCAATGCACTCCAGAATTCTTGCCTGGAGAATCCCATGGACAGAGGAGCCTGGTGGGCTACAGTCCATGTTGTTGCAAAGAGTCGGGCACGACTGAGTGACTAACCCACCACCACCACACAACGATGTCACAGGAGCAGTTGTATTGGGTGAATATGTAACACTGGCAAAAGTCAAGGTGACTCTAAAAGAAAGTCTCCAGAGAGATTACCTCTGAACTTGCAGAGGAAACAGCCCAGCCCATCATAGTCAGCACATTACACGCTGGGGCACGGCCTGCCAGGCCACACTGGAAAGACACTTGTCTAAGACGTTAGCAGAGAGAGAAAGGAAAGGCAGTCATGACTTGTGGATAACTTCAGATTCCTTTTGTTTTTTTCAGATGTAAAATCTATTGCCATCATTTTTATTTATTTGTTTGACAAGTATGTTGTGTGTCTGCCGTGTGGCATGGTAATGTGTATGTGATTTTAGCACAAAGTAGGTAATGTGTGTAAAGTTCCCATTAATATCTAGGGTTATTGGAACAGGTGCTGCTGCTGCTGCCAAGTCGCTTCAGTAGTGTCCGACTCTGTGCGACCGCATAGACGGCAGCCCACCAGGCTCCCCCGTCCCTTGGATTCTCCAGGCACGAACACTGGAGTGGGTTGCCATTCCTTCTCCATATTGGAACAGTACTTAAGGGAAAAATCTAGTTTGAATAATGTTTTAGACTGTTATTTTACCACCAGCATTTCCTGATGGCTTAAAATGCAGATTCGTAGGCCCTATTCGAACTTGTTCCATATCTGTGAATAAGACGTCAAAATCTGCCTTTTTAATAAGAGCTCCCTTTGAAATCAGTACTACATACCACAGACTTCCCTGGTGATTCTGTGGTAAGGAATCCATCTACCAATGCAGAAGATGTGGATTCAATTGCTGGGTCAGGAAGATCCCCTGGAGAAGGAAATACTCAAGTATTCTTGCCTGGGAAATCCCACGGGCAGAGGAGCCTGGTGGGCTCCAGTCGATGGGGTCGGAAAGAGTTGGACACGACTGAGCGACTATACAACAACAACTACATACCATACACCAAAATAGAGATAGACTAAATGCTTAAAAATGTGTATTATTGAAAACTAGAGAGGTAGATTCATTAGCAGAACTGCGGAGGGAAGAGAAGTCTCAGCTTTTAAAAAAGCAATGAACTAAATGACGAAGTAAAATGCATGATTAAAAATTTTAATTTATAGCCATTAAAAACACTTAAGCAAAACATTTGACAGCATTGTAAAGCAATTATCTTCCAATTAAAAAAATTTAGAAAGCACTGGAGTGAATACGCACCAGCTCTGACAAGTGACAGTATTCTATAAAGAACTAATTCAACTGATAAGAAATGTAAGATCACATAAGAAAAACAATATGGGGAGATGGAGGTAGTATTAATAAAAATACTATGAAATGTTCCCCGTAATAATCAAGAGACATACAAATCTAAGCAATTTGTTAGCCCTTGAATTTTCTAAGTGATAGCACTTAATAAAATGAAAGCCTCTCACACTGGTGGTTCTATAGTGAGACTGGTCCTCACGGTAGGTGGCATTTCAAATTGGAAAGGAATGGCCTGGAAAGCAGGATGGCAATGATAGCTAAGGCCTTGAAGACAAAATGCCCATTGTCCGGATGATCCTGCCCTCAGATGCCGATCCCAAGGCACCAGGTCATCAGAAGGGAAAAAATCTAAGAGGACAAAGCTGTCCATGCAAGTGTAATTTTAACAGCAAAAAGTTAGAAGGAGCCCAAGTGGTGAACATTGGAGGGAATGTTTCAAATTTAGCTTAATAAATTATGAAAGAGCCACATTATGATAAAATATCATGAAGTCAATACAATCAATAAAGCTGCTACAGGAGAAAATGTAGGCAGTTTTAGATGAATAAAGCAGTTTGGAAAATATTATTTCTACCAGGCTGCAAATATGAGAAATAAGTAAGCATAGGTGAAGTAATATGCCAAAGAGGATGAACATGGTTTATGATGATGATAACTTTAAGATATATTAATGGTTGAAATTTGTATTCAGTAAAAACAATAACTTAAATATAGAGGAAAAACAGGGGGGAAGCATCTGGAACTTTTTGTTTTTACTGAACTTTTAATTTTGTATTGGAATATAGATGATTGACAATGTTGAGGTAGTTTCTGGGGAACAGCAAAGGGACTCAGCCATACATATACAGGTGTCCACTCTCCCCCAAAATGCTCCCACCCCGGCTGCTGTATAACATTGGGCAGACTTCCCTGTGCTGCACAGTAGGTCCTTGTTGGTTATCTGCTTAAGATACAGTAGTGTGTCCATGTCCATCCCCCAAATTTATAATATAAAAGACGGTAAAGGATGCCATCGCGGAGTGATCTGAGGCATGTCTTGTGAAAAAGTGGCCACCTGGTGACCTCAGGAGTTACAGCAAAGGGGCTGGAGCTCATTACCCAGAGGGGCTCTGGGCTCATACCACCTCTCATGGCAACTGAGTGGGACGTGACTGGAAGCTGACCCTCTGGAAGATCCTTCCAGCCATGGAGCCTTCTGACATCCTGAGGTTCACTTGCCTGGCTTAGGGTAGGTTTTCTCCTGAAGCTGGTCTGGCCTGTGTTTTCAGGAGAAAAAGGCGGATGCTGTGACCCTGGATGGTGGCATGGTGTTTGAGGCGGGCCGGGACCCCTACAAACTGCGGCCAGTAGCAGCAGAGATCTATGGGACGAAAGAGTGTGAGTTCTCCCTGGGGACCCAGAAGTTGAGGTGGCCTGGACCTGGGCCCTGGGCTCTGTGGGGTCAGAGTGGACAAGGCACAGAGCTGAGGTCTCAGACAGTGTCACATGTCCAGGGAATGATGTCCCTGGGCTCTTTGGGCTGGTCACCAACCCACTGGGGAAGCAGAGGAGGCGCTGGGCTGCAGTGACCAGATGGAATTCCCCTCCCACTAGGGGCTCATTCAGGGAGGGCTGTTTCTCTCTCTCTCTGGTTCACGCTAAGAGCTCTCTATTGTCTCTGCCTTTTCTGCAGCTCCCCAAACCCACTATTATGCTGTGGCCGTCGTGAAGAAGGGCAGCAACTTTCAGCTGGACCAGCTGCAAGGCCGGAAGTCCTGCCATACGGGCCTTGGCAGGTCCGCTGGGTGGATCATCCCTATGGGAATCCTTCGCCCGTACTTGAGCTGGACAGAGTCACTCGAGCCCCTCCAGGGAGGTAAGACACGTCGGGGTTCTGGTGATCCCAGGCTGGGGTCTCTACTCCGGTGTCACTTTCACAAGCCACTTCGGGGTGTCCCAGGTGAGCATGTGGGGTGAATCCAAGGCAGGGGTCAGGTTAGCTGCTGTGAAGCCTGTGGGGATGGGGTCTTCTGTATCAGGAGCCCTGGGAGTTGGTAGCTGAGTCTGCTGCTGCTGCTAAGTCGCTTCAGTCATGTCCGACTCTGTGCGACCCCATAGATGGCTTCCTACCAGGCTCCTCTGTCCCTGGGATTCTCCAGGCAAGAATGCTGGAGTGGGTTGCCATTTCCTTCTCCAATGCATGAAAGTGAAAAGTGAAAGTGAAGTTGCTCAGTCACATCCGACTCTTAGCCACCCCATGGACTGCAGCCTACCAGGCTCCTCCATTCATGGGATTTTCCAGGCAAGAGTACTGGAGTGGGGGGCCGTTGCCTTCTCCAGGTAGCTGAGTCTAGTTTCAGCCACTGTACATCTTCTGAGCTCCTGGCTTTGCAAAGGCTATCAGGTGGGGGTGGAGGGGAGGGAACACTGGGGGTGCCACTGGCTGTGGTCTGGTGAGGTCACACCCTGGTTTATTTCTCTCTGTTCAACAGCTGTGGCTAAATTCTTCTCTGCCAGCTGTGTTCCCTGCATTGATAGACAAGCATACCCCAACCTGTGTCAACTGTGCAAGGGGGAGGGGGAGAACCAGTGTGCCTGCTCCTCCCGGGAACCATACTTCGGTTATTCTGGTGCCTTCAAGTAAGTGAGACTGTCCTCTTCTCCCCAGCGGCCCACGTGTCCTTGGGCTAGGAGGCCCTTTCTCTGGGCCCAAATAGAGCTCAGTGAGCTAGTGGGGACCATGGAGGAGGTCCAGTTCTCCTGTGCAGAGAAACTGAGTCTGAAAAAGGTGCGGGCTCTGTCCAGTGCACGATCTCCTCCAGTCCCCTAGCCCCCCGCAGGGCCACCTCACCTCTGCACCAGCCCAGCAAACAGTTACCTCGTCAGCGTCCCCTCATGTCTCCCCAGAGATCCCTGAATCTGGCTTTGTCCCTCTGCGGTCCTGGGCTCCTCCTGCTGACAGGTGTCCCCTCCCTAACTACCGAGGGACTGAAGGAGTCTTGTCATGAGCAGACCGGCCCCAGACCCCTGGCCAGGCAGCCGGACAGCCTGGTCCCTCTCCCTGGGAGGTAGTGATCTCTGCCTCACTGGGGAGCTCTCTCCTTCGCCCCAGCCTCGCACTGAAGCTGATGTTTCTCCTTTTACCCCATCTGCCTCTCGGACTCAGGCATTTTGTGTGTGGGGGGGAGGCGTCCCCGATTCTCTGCTGCTCAGGGCACGTTTACCACTTAGCCCTGGGAGGGGAAAAAACCACGTGGCCGCATGTACTGCTTTTACCCTCTGGTGCAGAGGCTTGGAAACTCTTTTACAGAGAAAGACAAAGTTTTGCCCTCTCAATCAACCCTTAAAGGGGAAAGTGGGGGGTCTCTAGCCAGCATCCTCTGGTTCTTTCTTCCTCAGAATCCATCTGCAGGTGGCTTCTGATGCCTTCCCAGTGGGGGCCCCAGAGCCTCAGAGACCTGTCCTCTGCAGGTCAGGAGCCCACAGAAGACAAGCCCCAGGGCCCCTTTCCACAGGCAGGCTCGAGGAACAAGCCAGGCTGGCTGCTCTGTGCTGACCCTTCTGGTGCTTTCTCATCCCACAGGTGTCTGCAGGACGGGGCTGGAGACGTGGCTTTTGTTAAAGAGACGACAGTGTTTGGTAAGGGGAGGAGAGAAGCCACGGGTACTGCCTCCTTTGCTTTGCTTTCCTTTCATTTCATTGTAAATCCAAGTAGTGAGCTAATTTGACTCCTCACTTCCTGGCACACGATTATCAAAGCTCTCTGTAGAGCACAGCTCTTATTTTTATGTGACTTTATATTTTAAGCAATCAGTTTTCTTTGAAACTCCCGTGCCCGCTATCTTTCTCTTCTGCATCAAAGACGCCCATGTCAAGGTATCTGACACATGTCCTCCGAGACAGATGTAGTCTTGCAAAGTGTATGGGGCTGATCTGTGTTTCTGGATTCTAAGCTCACAGAAGTTTTATTGATCGTTATTGATGATGACGTGATCAAGGTTTCCCGCTCAGCATTCTGTTTTAGAGATTTACGTGTTGTTGTGCTGTACTTGTCTGGTTCAGTGGTTCTAACACTGAGACGTGCTCTGTGGAGAGCACACAACACATTTATTATCCACGGTCGTAAAGCGGTAGATACGTCAGTGTTGGTTTATCTTGCATTTCTCTGGCATCTGGTGAGTTTGATCATCTCAGTATATTTGCTGGTAGTTTGGGCTTCCCTTTCTTCCTTTTTCACCTTTGACTATCTTTCTATTGATTTTCATGCCTGTTTCTTCATGATTTTGATTCAAGCTGAGGCATTCCTCCTCTCTAGGTAACCCGCCATGGTTGGTTCTAGACTTTAGGAAAATCTCTTCTCAGTAAAAAAAAAAAAAAAAAATCTGTCAGTAACAGGTTTCTTGAACAGAAGTCCTTGATATTGATAAAGTCAAATTGGTCACTTTTGCCCTGCTGGCATATGTTTTGGGGTCTTTTATTTATTTATTTTTTAATCCAATAGCATTGACTTTTATTCATTCATGTTAAGTCACCTGAAATGGTATCTGTTGCATTTAAATGCTCATTAATGTAAATGGCTGAACAAATCCATTTTAATGGATATTCAATCCATTAAAAAAACTCAATATCCCACATAAAGTCACTTCAACATAGCCTCATGACAACTCCCACACCAAAACAGTACTTTATTTTGTAAATTTTGACCCATTATTACTCCCATGTTATGGTCTTTTCAGCTGTCAAGCAAACAAAGTGAAGAAAAAATTTAGTTAGATGGGGGTTGCACCTGGAAAATAAATTTCTTAAACTCCATATACATGTTTCAAATCTGCTGGGTCCCAAGTCCATCTATGAACTCCCAGGCTGCCAGTATCATATGCAGCATACTAAAGCTACGCTATCTGAATAGCTTATTAATTCTGCATATATCAGGTCAACCGATGTGTCAACCTGTAACAGACTGCGCACTTTTAACTGAACATGGCAAAATATTCACTCTCTTGAACTTTACATCATCTTTGATATCAAACAATGAGGCAAATCCTAACAGTATATACAAAAAACAACTTTGCGTTTACAAAAGATTGTTTCCCATACTGATTAATCCAGGCAGCTAACTCATTGGTTTATGCAACTTTATTGAAGAAAAATAAATCAATTACTAGCAGAGCTATTAGTTGATCACTCATCCATGATGTTATTTTCCATCCAAATCATAAAGATTTTCTACAATACAATTTATAGACTCCCCTCCCTAACACATCCTTGTCTGTTCATATGTACCCTACCTAGGAAATTAGGTAGGGATTCCACTTCAGCATTCTCTCCCTTTATAGTGAGACCATTTTCCTTACAATACTGACTGTACAAAATTCTACCTTTTTCCTACTGCTGTGTGGAGCCGTTTATACATAAAACTTGTTTATAATCATGGATTCTGAGCTATTTTGTATCACTCAGTTCAGTTCAGTTCAGTCGCTCAGTCGTGTCCGACTCTTTGCGACCCCATGAACCACAGCACACCAGGCCTCCCTGCCCAAACTCATGTCCATTGAGTTGGCGACGCGATCCAGCCATCTCATCCTCTGTTGTCCCCTTCTCCTCCTGCCCCTAATCCCTCCCAGTATCAGGGTCTTTTCCAATGAGTCAACTCTTCGCATGAAGTGGCCAAAGTATTGGAGTTTCAGCTTCAGCATCAGTCCTTCCAATGAACACCCAGGACTAATCTCCTTTAGGATGGACTGGTTGGATCTCCCTGCTGTCCAAGGGACTCTCACGAGTCTTCTCTAACACTGAAGTTCAAAAGCATCAATTCTTTGGCGCTCAGCTTTCTTAACAGTCCAACTCTCACATCCATACATGACCACTGGAAAAACCGTAGCCTTGACTAGATGGACCTTTGTTGGCAAAATAACGTCTCTGCTTTTTATTATGCTATCTAGGTTGGTCATAACTTTCCTTCCAAGGAGTAAGCGTCTTTTAATTTCATGGCTGCAATCACCATCTGCAGTGATTTTGGAGCCCAGAAAAATAAAGTCTGACACTGTTTCCCCATCTATTTGCCATGAAGTGATGGGACCAGATGCCATGATCTTCGTTTTCTGAATGTTGAGCTTTAAGCCACCTTTTTCACTCTCCACTTTCACTTTCATCAAGAGGCTTTTGAGTTCCTCTTCACTTTCTGCCATAAGGGTGGTGTCATCTGCATATCTGAGGTTATTGATATTTCTCCCAGCAATCTTGATTCCAGCTTGTGTCTCTTCCAGCCCAGCATTTCTCATGATGTATTCTGAATATAAGTTAAATAAACAGGGTGACAATATACAGCCTTGACGTACTCCTTTTCCTATTTGGAATCAGTCTGTTTTTCCATGTCCAGTTCTAACTCTTACTTCCTGACCTGCATACAGATTTTTCAAGAGGCAGGTCAAGTGGTCTGATATTCCCATCTCTTTCAGAATTTTCCAGTTTATTGTGATCCACACAAAGGCTTTGGCATAGTCAATAAAGCAGAAATAGATGTTTTTCTGGAATTCTCTTGCTTTTTGATGATCCATTGGATGTTGACAATTTGATCTCTGGTTCCCCTGCCTTTTCTAAAACCAGCTTGGGAAGTTCACGGTTCACGTATTGCTGAAGGCTGGCTTGGAGAATTTTGAACATTACTTTACTAGCGTGTGAGATGAGTGCAATTGTGTGGTAGTTTAAGCATTCTTTGGCATTGCCTTTCTTTGGGATTGGAATGAAAACTGACCTTTTCCAGTCCTGTGGCCACTGCTGAGTCTTCCAAATTTGCTGGCATATTGAGTGCAGCACTTTCACAGCATCATCTTTCAGGATTTGGAATAGCTCAACTGGAATTCCATCACCTCCACTAGCTTTGTTCGTAGTGATGCTCCTAAGGCCCACTGGACTTCACACTCCTTTGTATCACTGGTCTATTTGTATTTTTCTGCTTTTATTCTTCTGGTTTGTAGTGATTCTTAATAGCTTATGGAGGTGGAAGTGGGAGGGAGAGAAAGAAAGAGAACCATCCCCAAACAGTTTGCTATTTATTTTCTAAGTAAGATTTTCGAATTATTTTCTTGATTGTTTAAAACATCATACTTTAAGTAGAATTGTATTGAATTTAAATTGATCCATGAAAAACTGATTTATTTATGTCAAATTTTCTATTCCCTAAATCATAATAAATCTCTCCCTTTTGATCCCATCTCTTTTTAGGTTTTTTAATAGAATTTATAGAACTTAACCTTTTTCTCTTAGTCTCCTGCATTGTTTGTTATTGTCTTACTTTGGCTGTGCAGAAAGGCTCATGGGATCTCAGTTACCTAACTAGGGATTGAACCCAGGCCACCACAGTGAAAGCAATGAATCCTAACTACTAGACCATCAGGGAGCTCCCTCCTGAATTTTTTTTTTTTTTCCTGCATTGTTTAATGAAACTAATTGCAGTCACTCAGTCGTGTCTGACTCTTTGTGACGCTATAGACTGTAGGCCGCCGGGCTCCTCTGTCTATGGGATCTCCAGACAAGAATACTGGAGTGGGTTGCCATTTCCTACTCCTGTGGATCTTCCTGACTCAGGGATTGAACCCAGGTCTCCTGTATCTCCTGCATTGGCAGGCGCATTCTTTACCACTGAGCCACCCGAGAAGTCAATGAGGCCAATTACCTGCTATTTAATGATTTTACTTGCTATTATAGTATATTATATTCTGTATTAGTTTCTGCTCTGTTGTTGCTAATGCGGGTAACACTTGATTTTTGTAGTGTTGCCTAGCTGGACTTTCTTGTTAGTTCTATTAGTTTTTTCTTGGTTTCACTGGCTTTTCTATGTAGGTGATTACATCATTTTTCAATGATTAAAATTTGTCTTTTTCCCTCCAGTGTTTATATCTCTCACTTCTTTAGTAAATTGTGAAATACAGGTCGTCTGGTATTGTGTTGGCAATGTGACAACTGACATCTTTGCCTTGGTCCTGATTTTGAAGTGACTTTAAATTTTCTTCTTTTAGTATGATTTTGCTGTAGATATTTTGATAACTAGCCTTTATCAAGTGTAATACCTTTGCCAAGTTCTCTATATTACTGGTTTTCCAAAACTGAAAAAAAAAAAGCACAAATAAATGTTGAACATATAAGTGCTTTTCTCTGTAGCTATTAAGATGATCTCATTGTTTTCCTTTAATCCATTCTTGTCATGAATGTCTTTAGCTTCTTTGGCATTCAGTCATTCTTTTGCGAATGGAATAAACTGATAAATGTAAGAGTCTGACCTATTAGTTTAAACATGTTCTGTTATATTGAGTTAGCTAATTATTTTAGATTTTTATGTTCATAAGTAAAATAGGTCTGTAATTATTCCCTCCTGTACTTCTTTCTCTGATTTTGAGATCCAAATTATACTAAGCTCATAAAACAGCTTGGGTTGGTTTCCATTACTTAATGTATTCTGATGCAATTTACATGTGATATAGATCAACAGTTCCGAATCGGGATGGACTCACTCATACTGTCTTTCCCCCTTTTTTGGATACACCCTAGTGTTGAGAAATGATTCAACTGTATTTTTTGCTTTAAAATTTTTACCATTTTTATTCTTTCTAGAGATGTGGGTTAAGGCAGCAGTCTCTGGGTTGTTTCCATCCTGCGTCCCTTTGTAGGTGGGGTTGTCATGCAAACAGACAGGTCTGGTTCAGCCTCCTTGGCTTGCCAGGCAAGAGGTGCAACAATCCCAGAGCCTGTATGATCCAATTAGAGGAACATGGGCTTGCCCTTAAGGCTTCCTGGGCACTGTCTTTACTTTTCTGCATGTTCTGGAGCAATCCACTGCCCTTCTGACCCCCAGTTTTGTCAACTGTATAAGATGTCTCCTCCAGCTCAAATTCTATGGGGAGAGGAGGGCCATGGCTCATGGCTACTGACTGGGGTCTGCTCATCTGGACCCTCCTCTCCTCCACCTCTCCCTTCCCCCAGAGAACTTGCCAGAGAAGGCTGACAGGGACCAGTATGAGCTTCTCTGCCTGAACAACAGTCGGGCGCCAGTGGATGCGTTCAAGGAGTGCCACCTGGCCCAGGTCCCTTCTCATGCTGTCGTGGCCCGAAGTGTGGATGGCAAGGAAGACTTGATCTGGAAGCTTCTCAGCAAGGCGCAGGTACCCCACCCTCAGTACCCCCACCCGCTTGGGTCTGGTGGTGGGGAGGTTTCCTTCCTTCCTTCCCTAACTTCCTGCCACTCTGGAATATTCAGTGGCCTGCCTGTCTAGGCTGTACTCCATACAGCTGAAGCAATGACGCCTCCTCTAGCATGACCCACTGGCGGTGTCTCCCGAGCTGGAACAGAAGTAGGTGGAGGGTGATGCAATATTGTCAAGACTCTAAGGTGCTCAGACCCCAGCAACTTCATAAAGACAAAGCCATGACTGAGCTATGTCTCAGGGAGGCCGTGAGATCCTCTACAGGAGGAGGTCAACCCAGGTTCCTGCTCTCAGAATCATCCCGGAGTTGCAGATACTCTGTTTCAACCTGGTGTTTCAGTTTCTTGTCTACCACTGACATCATAATTCTCTTTCCCTTAATTAGGAGAAATTTGGAAAAAACAAGTCTCGGAGCTTCCAGCTCTTTGGCTCTCCACCCGGCCAGAGGGACCTGCTGTTCAAAGACTCTGCTCTTGGGTTTTTGAGGATCCCCTCGAAGGTAGATTCGGCGCTGTACCTGGGCTCCCGCTACTTGACCACCTTGAAGAACCTCAGGGAAAGTGAGTGAGGGCCAGGCCCGCCCTAAGGGCAGGCCGGTGTGGGTGGTGAGCCTTGGCTGAGGCCGTCGGGGAGCACCTCCCCACCCTCCACCCCTGCCCGCTACGGGCAGCTTGGCCCTGCTCTGCAGTCGTCCCTTGGTCACTTTCCAGCCCCTGGAGGTCTTCACCATGGTAGGTGGGACGCGAATGTGAGCGTCTTCTGTGGACCAAATTGGGTGACCGGTGTCTCCAAAGGAGCACGTCGCCTGCTGATAACGCTGCGCAGGACCCCGTGTGCGGCGGGTTGCCCAGCCCTGGTAGAGCAGTCAGTTTGCCTCTGGGGAAGTGAGAGGTATGAAGACACCCCGAGAGAGCCAGGGCCCTTCTGGGATGAATCCAGAGCCCTGGGCCCTGAACTTGGCCACGATACCACCCTGGGCCAGCTCAGCTGTGGCTCTTCCTCTGCTGGAGGCTTCAGGCGGACTCGGGGTGAACGGGGAGGCTGCACTGTTGTTACAGCCTGTTGACCGCTGTGTCCCCGGGCAGCTGCGGAGGAGGTGAAGGCGCGGTACACCAGGGTCGTGTGGTGTGCCGTGGGACCTGAGGAGCAGAAGAAGTGCCAGCAGTGGAGCCAGCAGAGCGGCCAGAACGTGACCTGTGCCACGGCGTCCACCACTGACGACTGCATCGTCCTGGTGCTGGTAGGGGGCCTGCTGCCGGCCTGCAAGCCGTGCGGGTGGGGGGCACAGGTCACCGCATCTGGTTGGAGGGGAGCAGGGGCTCAGTGGTGCTCCGCCCCCAGGGGGGCAGGGGCTGCTCGTGCTGCCTGCCCAGAGTGGGGACAGACAGAGCTTTCTGTCCTCCAGAGTGTCTACTGTGGACTTCCCACTCTTCTGATCTTAAGAACAACTCACAATGAATGCAGGTAATCTGGAAAATTTAGAAAGATGTGATGTAAAACCAAACAGCAATGGAGCCTCACACGGGGCTACCACAGTTGAGTGCGTGTTAGTCACTCAGTCATGTCTGACCCCTTGTGGCCCCATGGACTGTAGCCCTCCTCTTCCCATGGAATTCTCCAGGCAAGAATACCGGAGTGGGTTGCCATGCCCTTCTCCAGGGGATCTTCCCGAACCAGGGCTTGAATCCGAGTCTCACATTGCAGACAGATTGTTTACCATCTGAGCCAGCAGGAAAGCACCTAGCACATAGTTAAGAGTTTCACTAATTCCTCACCCTAGGACTCATCAATTCATCTCAGTTTAGCCTCAGAACAGTGGTAGATTGTTCCGCTTATGTTGTTTTGAGTCCTTTTCACTTAACAGTATATCTTGGCTATTTTCCCATGTGACATATGCTTTGCAAACACTTTAAAAAATTATTTCAGTGACTGTTCTTGCCTGGAGAATCCCAGGGACAGGGGAGCCTGTTGGGCTGCCGTCTATGGGGTTGCACAGAGTCGAACATGACTGAAGTGACTTAGCAGCCAGTACTCTTGCCTGGAAAATTCCATGGATGGAGGAGCCTGGTGGGCTGCAGTCCATGGGGTCGCTAAGAGTCGGACATGACTGAGCGACTTCACTTTCACTTTTCACTTTCCTGCATTGGAGAAGGAAATGGCAACCCACTCCAGTGTTCTTGTCTGGAGAATCCCAGGGACAGCAGAGCCTGGTGGGCTGCCGTCTATGGGGTCGCACGGAGTTGGACACGACTGAAGTGACTTAGCAGCAGTAGCAGTAGTGAAGAGTGCAGGAAGGCCTGTAGGGGGCCTTGGTTTGATCACTGTTTGGGGAAGATCCCATGTGCTGCATGGTGGGGCCAAAAAAAAAAAATATTTCAGAATATCTTGTATATGGATGTGGTACAATTTAGTCATGACCCTATTCTTCTTTGTCCTCTTATTTTGATGTTATCAATAACCCTGTGCTGTGCAGCCTTGAATAGAAATCTTCATCCACATCTCTAATTACCTTCAATACAGTTGTAAAAAAGTTTTCAGTCAAAGAGGGAGTTTCACAGTCTTGCTGAATCCATGTTCCAGTGCTGGAGTGAGGGCTTGCTCATTCTGATGGTGAGCGAATTTAATTGGTTCTGTTCACTTGCTGAATACTTTGAGTGTAGTGCTAATGAGTGGAGACCAGACAAGACCAACCATTCCCACCTGTGTCCTCAGTGAGGGAGGCTGGTGCAGGAGTACATCCCAACAGTGCTCCAAGTACAGAAGGAGTTTTTGTTCCGAGTCCGGGGGTAAAGAATCCACCTGCCAATGCAGGAGACGTGGGTTCAATCCCTGGGTCAAGAAGATCCCCTTGGAGGAGGAAATGGCAACCCCCTCCAGTATCCTTGCCTGGAGATCCCATACACAGAGGAGCCTGTGGGCTACAGTCCATGGGGTCGCAAAGAGTCGTTCACGTCTTAGTGACTCCACAGCAGCCACGACCGGGCCGCCTGTTCCCGGTCTTTGCAGTGGGAGTGACGGCGTGAAAGGCGTGCACGGCCGGTACAGAAGTAATGGTGCACGTGGCGTTGCCTCGGGCTGCTCACATCAATCCTGCTGCTTCACTGGGCACCTGACGTCCGTTCTCTTAGAGCTGTAAAGACAGGCAGGGTGGGAAATAGCCTCACCGTGGTGCTGAAGATATGCTTTGTCTTGGCAGAAAGGGGAAGCAGATGCCCTGAACTTGGATGGAGGATATATCTACACTGCGGGCAAGTGTGGCCTGGTGCCTGTCCTGGCAGAGAACCGGAGTAAGTGGAGAAGAGTACCCCCTGGCTTATTCCCTCTGGGCTTCGAGGGTGGGGTGGAGAGCAGTAACCCCACTCGGTGGGTCATGCGGAGACATTAAAATGGACAGATAGGTTCAAACAGGAGAATCAGGAGAAAGAATAGATGAAAGTGGCTGTGTTACCCATATGGCCTAATGTGGTGAGAACTGACAGATGCTCCTCTGTCAGATTGATTTCCTCTTTTTGATCTTTGAAAAGATTTTAGTAAGTTATAATATACATACTGAAAAGTGCACCTAAGTGTACAACTCAAGAACATTTCACACACTGGTGCATCTCCAAGCTCTAGTGCCCACAGTGAGATACAGCAGGTTCCACAAGTCCTCTTGCGTCCACCAGCCCTCTTACCCCAGCAAGGGTAACGACTCCTGACGTCAAATGGCACAAATCGGCTCTGCCCATCTTTGAGCTTGATGTAAAAGGAGTTGCACAGCAGGTACCTTTTAAAAAGTCTTTTGCTCAGCATTATATCTCGTTTTGCAGTATTCTGTTGTGACTCCGCTGCAGTTACTTATTTATTCTACTGTGGGGAAGCATTTGGGTAATTTCCAATGGTTGGCTGCCGTGGATAGAGTTGCTGTGAACATCTGGATCCTTGTCTTTTGGTGAACACATACATGCATTTCTGTTGCATGGAACTGCTGGGATGGTCTGTTTGGATTTGATTCTGGACTGCTGAGATTTAAAAGTTTGTGATTTCTCAGGTGGAGAAAGACAGATACCTTCTGATGTCACTCCTATGTGGGATAGTTAAAAACTAAGTGAATAAACCAAATCAAGCAAAAACAAATACACAGATTCCAGGAACAGAGTGGTGGATAAGAAAACAGGGCAAGAGATGTGGGGGAGAGGGAAATGGGTAATGGGGGTAGGTGATGGATGGAAACTAAAGTTTTGGTGGTGAGCAACTGCAGGTAAGGGGCTTCCCCAGTGGCGCAGTGATAAAGAATACGCCTGCCGATGCGAGAGAGTCAAGAGACATGGGCTCGATCCCTGGGTTAGGAAGATCCCCTGAAGGAGGAAATGACAACCCACTCCAGTATTCTTGCCTGGGAAATTTCATGGACAGAGGAGCCTGGGGGGCTATAGTCCATGGGTCACAAAAAGTACACACACACACAATAGGTATAGTACTCATAAAACTTACATGATGTTATAAACCAGTTACAAAATGTTTTTCCAATAAAGCAACACCTACATTCAAATTATCCATCACATGAAGTGGGGGTGATGAGACTTCCCAAGGAGAAGCCGATTCCGGCGTCCGAAGGCATGGATGGAGAGTGCTGCAAGGATGTGAACAATTCCACTTTATCCTTCGCCTCTCCACAGGGAACCAGAGGAGGCCAGGTGCCCCCCACCTCCGACCGGTGGGGATTAGGTAGGAGTCCTTTGGTTGCAAATAACACCAAGCAGTTGCCAAGTGGCTTAAACAAAAAAAGATAGTCGATTGAACTGTCCAGACGTTCGTTTCAGCAGTTCCACCCCTGGGTACATCCCCAGACACGTGTGAAGATGTCAATGACCACAATGGCTCCTGAGAGCCACAACTCAGCTCAGTGAGTTCCATACGACAGTAAGGCGCTTCGAACTTAAAGTCACAGTATTGGGGCAAATGTCGTATGATGTCTCTTCCATGTGGCGTCTAAAATATGGCATAAATGAACCTATCTACAAACAGAAAGAGACTCACAGACATGCTGAGCACACTGGTAGCCAAGGCGGGTGGGAGCAGGGAGAGGCACAGACTGGGAGTTCGGGCTTGGTAGATGCAAACTGTTACTTTTAGAACGGATAAACGGCAAGGCCCTGCTGTACAGTACAGGAAACTGTGTCTGGTTTCCTGGATAAACCATAATGGAAGCAAATATAAAAAGACAAATGTGTATATGTGTTTAACTGAGTCACTTTGCCATACGGCAAAGATCGACACGACACTGTCAATCAACTACACGTCAGTTTAAAAAAAGAACTTAAAAACACAGCGTTGGGTTGAACTGAAAACAAAAACCAGAAAAGGAAGAAACACAGTGAAGTCTATTCTACAATGCCATTTATTTATGTTGAAAACAAACGTATACAAAGCCATGCCAATATGCATTTTTCAATATGTGGGTACCTTTGGAAAATAAATGAACACACTAAACGATGTGTTTAATGACATTTTGCTTCTCTTTATTCTTTCAGAATCCTCCAAACACAGTAGCCTAGATTGTGTGCTGAGACCAACGGAAGGTGAGTTCAGGGTCAAGGGTACATTCTTGTCCCTGGAGGAGGAGAGGTTGGGAACTTAAAAAAAAAAAACTCACAGAGATGCAGCCATAGAAGCTGTGAGTTCTTTTGCAGATGCCAGTCATTCAGAGATGAGAGTGCTGGGATTCACGTTCACATGGACCCTCACACATGGCAGAGAAATCTTAGAGTTCCTCACTGTGTCCTGAGCACGGGGAGGAGGGGTGGCCCATCCCCATCTCGTACGGATGAGGAAGCAGAGCCCTAGATCTCACTCATAGCCATGGATAATACTGTGCAGATCCTGGCCGGAGCCAGGGTCCCTTGTGCTAAATCCCATGCCCTGTTCACCAGCCAGCCCACCACCCTCCAGAGCTGGTGCCTCCTCGGCTTCGGTAGAGAGTGACACTTGCCGGCAGCAGAGTCTACCAGGCTTGAGCTACCAGGAGGGGAGCTGCACCCCACTTAAGCTTAAGCTGTGTTGGTCTATTTGACACTGACCAGTCATCTGGGGGGATCGTTGCCTAGCGATGCTTCTTAACCTTTGTGGGCCTAGGTTGCACTCTGTGCAATAGAGTCCATGGACCAGGCCCTGGGAGGTTGACTTGCTCTTCCGTTTGTCCAAGGGTACCTTGCCGTGGCAGTTGTCAAGAAAGCAAATGAGGGGCTCACATGGAATTCTCTGAAAGACAAGAAGTCGTGCCACACCGCCGTGGACAGGACTGCAGGCTGGAACATCCCCATGGGCCTGATCGTCAACCAGACAGGCTCCTGCGCATTTGGTAGGAGTCCTGAGGCAGTCGTGGGGGTAGGCTGGGGTCCCCTGAGAAAGTCAGGGCAGGGAGGGGCGGGGATTTGCAGGCTGGCTGCGGCCCACAGGCCTCGTTTGGTGTAAGCGGTCCCCTGTGGCTGCCTCCTTCAGTTTCTTCATACAACCTGCCCCACACCCCGTGCACCCCACACGGAGGCACAAAGCTGCAGTGTCCGTCTGCCTCTCTGCACGCTAAGAATGGATGCAGGTACTGAGAAGTCCAGAAGTCTTTTTTTTTTTTTTTCCCACCTCCTGGAGCTCCAGATCTAAATTCCTCCCAGGCGCTGGCTCCCTACTTTGGGAAAAGCCACCTGCCTTCCTCATAAAAGGTGTCTTCTGCTACTACACAGAACTGACTTACAGAGGAAACCCAGTAAGACCTCCAGACTTCTGCCTCAGCCTCCCCGCTCCTGCCCTCCCCACTGCACACCGTGCTCATGCCTCACACAGGAGCCACACCCTACCTGCCCCGGGCCTGGTGATGGGGAGGTGTGTGCTCTGTTCTCGTTGTGGCCACGTCCTGGGCAGGCCTCTTCTCCGGTGGGGCCCTGCTGCATTCTGAACGGGTCTTTGCGATCCCGCCTTGGCAGGCTTTCATGTGGCTCTGCTCCTCCCCAGGAGTGCACGCTGGTGTGGCTCTTTCTGACCCCACAGCTGCCTCCAAGCTGTGGGGAGGCTGCCAGGACCACAGAGGGACACTCCCAGCATCTCCTGAGCTTGGAACATGGTGTGGCTTTTCCAGTGGCAGGGAATGCGCAAGTCAGATAAGGGGCGCTGTTTGCTCACTGGGGCAGGGCTTCCTTGTCGCTTTTATTTCCTCTCTCTTTAACCTGTTTTAATCCATGTTAACTCCTTGTTGTTGTTCAGTCGCTAAGTGGTGTCCAACTCTGAGACCCCATTAACTGTAGCCCGCCAGGCTCCTCTGTCCATGGGATTTCTCTAGGCAAGAATATTGGAGTGGGTTGCCATTTCCTTCTTGGGGAATCTTCCTGACCCAGGGATCGGGCCTGAGTCTCCTGCATTGGCAGGTGGATTGTTTACCACCAGAGAAGCCCCCACTAACTTCTTAATGTGGGCTAAATCGCATGATGAGTTGGTCCAGATTCAGTTCAGCTGCAAGGGCAGAGAACCCCCAGTAGAAGTGAATAGAGGCTTATTTCTCTCTCACGTGAGTGAAGCCCAAAGGTGGCTTGTCCAGAGCTGACAGGACAGCAACATGGTATCAGGGACCTGGCTTTCAAATATCTGGCTGTTTTGACACGTATGTGACTTCCATGCTCAAGGTCACTCACGGCTCATGTCACATTTGGCGGTCCAGCCCGCACTTCTGCTTTCCACATACAGAATGAAGGAAGGGAAGGAGAAGGGGCAGAACATGTGTGCCAACTGTCTTTTGAAATGTTAGGACACTGGCCCCCAATACTCCCGCTCATATTTCAGGAGTGAGTGCCTGGCCACATGGCTTACTGGCTGCAGTTTGATAAGACTTATCTCTGTTTTACTGGGTACCAGGTGCCCTGGTAAAAAGCAGGGTTCCTATTACTGAGGAAAAGGGGAGAGCACAACCTGAACATTTTGCAGCTTCTGATACAATGGCCATGGAGTTCATCAGGCTGAGTCCCCTGCTCTAGGCTGCGAGGATGGAACCCTTTGTACAGTCATAGACCCTCTTCTCCAGCCCCAGTCAGGTTGCCTATAGTCTCAAGTTTTGCTGAATCCTGTTGGTGCACAGGTTGGTGGTAACTTGTTACTATGTGTTATAATGACTGTGTTCTGTCTGCCTTGGTCAGACCAAGCCACATCTGTCACCTGTTAGGCAGAGACCACTTAATCTTAACACAGGTAGGAAGAGCTGGCTCCCCATGTTTCTTCTCTGCAGATGAATTCTTTAGTCAGAGCTGTGCCCCTGGGGCTGACCCGAAATCCAGACTCTGTGCCTTGTGTGCTGGCGATGACCAGGGCCTGGACAAGTGTGTGCCCAACTCTAAGGAGAAGTACTATGGCTATACCGGGGCTTTCAGGTGAGTGCTGTGGCCAGGCTTCATCAGGACAGGGCCCTGGCCCTCAGCCTCCAGGATCTTGGCACATCACATTTCATTTTTTTTTTCCTCTTTGTAAAATATATTTCCTTTATTTTGAATTGGAGGATGACTGCTTAACAATGTTGTGTTGGCTTCTGCCATAGAAAATCAGCCGTAAGTACCAGAAGTATACGCACATGGCCTCCCTCGCTGCCCCCTGCCCCCTGGAACACCGCTGTATATCGCTGAGCACCAAGTTGAGCTCCCTGCCTGGTACAGCGACTCTCTGTTTCACACGTGGTGATGTTTACATTTCAGAGCTTCTCTCTCAGTTCGTCCCACCCTCTCCTTCGCCCTGCTGTGCCCGCAAGTCTTTGGCACTGCATTGCTAAGGGGCCCGATGTGGTCTGTCGGGGGCAGCCTGGGGATCAGCTGATGGGCGGGCTGGGGAGGGCTCCTCCCACAACACCCACCATCAGACTGACCCCGGGGCTGTCTGACCTCAGCTCTGCTGGACCCCTTCCTGTGTCCTGGAACCAAGGTTGATCTCAGTGGACCTCAGTGGCATGTTCAGAATCAGAGAGGGAGAGGTTGAGGTATAAGTCCTTTCGGGAACTCAGTTTTATGGGGAAGATTCTCTTTCCCGTAGGCGCCACCTTCTCCCGCAGCCTAGGTAGTTATGTCTCACGTTTTTCTGCTCTCTTTGATTTTGGCCTTAGAAATGGCAGAGAGAGAGAGTGTTGCAGAGTTATTCTCCAAGGCAATGGCACCCCACTGCAGTACTCCTGCCTGGAAAATCCCATGGATGGAGGAGCCTGGTGGGCTGCAGTCCATGGGGTCGCTAAGAGTCAGGCATGACTGAGTGACTTCACTTTCACTTTTCACTTTCATGCATTGGAGAAGGAAATGGCAACCCACTCCAATGTTCTTGCCTGGAGAATCCCAGGGACGGGGGAGCCTGTTGGGCTGCTGTCTATGGGGTCGCACAGAGTCAGACACGACTGAAGCGACTTAGCAGCAGTGAAAAATAAACCAAAAGTGTTCTCAGAAATCACAAATTATAAACACTTAGTGAATTACAGTATCTTTTCACAGCCCTCGTTTTTTCAATCCCATTCATGCAGTTGTTACTTCTGAGTGATACCATTAGGGGTTTGAAGGGCAGAGTTCTCCCCTATCCGTTATTTTTTCTCTTTTCGCCAGGAATATATTTCACCACTAGGTGGCGTCATGTACCTGAGAAACACTGCTCAAACTGGTCTTGGAATTTTTTTTAACGTAAACTCAGTAGCCCTCACTCCAGTGATGGGATGATATAAAAGTAGCTTTTGTTATACTCTGAGTGACTTATTAAATATTTCATGAATGTACAAAAAATTTTAAGGGGCTAGGTTTTTGCACATGGAAGAGTTGTGATGTGATTCCACTCAGAAATACTGAACAGACAACTTGTCTGATAAAAAACCATGAGGTTTTCCTTTTCAAACCTATGTAAGGCACTATTTCACTGAAAACACATACACTTTAGAATTCCTATTTATACTAGAAGGAAATGCTTTGTCTTTTGCTCAACTCGAAAGTTGGAACTGGAAGTTCTGTTCATCTCTCTGTTTCTAACATCCTCATATATTGCTGGTTCTCAATTTTTAAATGCCAGCCATTTTCTGCTGACTTTTTATTATGAAAGAAGAAAACCTAGCCTCTGTTACTGCTCCTGTGCCTCTTCCACTCGTAACCACAGGCTTCACCTCCTTTTAGTATCCAACAAGAGTATGAAGTATTTGCTGCTGCTAAGTCACTTCAGTTGTGTCCGACACTGTGCGACCCCATAGATGGCAGCCCACCAGGCTCCCCCGTCCCTGGGATTCTCCAGGCAAGAACATGGAGTGGGTTGCCATTTCCTTCTCCAATGCATGAAAGGGAAAAGTGAAAGTGAAGTCGCTCAGTCGTGTCCGACTCTTAGCGACCCCATGGACTGCAGCCCACCAGGCTCCTCCATCCATGGGATTTTCCAGGCAAGAGTACTGGAGTGGGGTGCCATTGCCTTCTCCGTATTTAGGGTTTACTTTATTATGAATATGCAAATATTAGTCTCATATTAAATATGTGATATAATATGATTATATTTCCCTTACTGTACAAAGTTTTAGTTTACTCTGGAGTTGATAAGTGTCTTATTAAACTTTGCTTAACTTTCTATACTGCTTTTAAAAAATCACTCATTCATCCCCAAACCTTGCACTCGTAGCACAAATCTCCTAATATCCTGTGCATAAACAGACTGGGTGCTGCCCCAGGTTCATCATTTACCTGCGAATGTAGCATCTGAAGTTTCCACCCTCCTTCCCAGTCTAGATTGGCCCTTTCTAGGCCCCCCGAACATCTGTGGTCCTGAGATTCCTCTGAATCATCATTCTGGGATTTTCCATTGTCTTACTTCCTGTTAAAGGACTTGTTTTTTGGATCCTGCAGCTTTCGCTTTCTTGATTTTGTTGTGACAGAACATATCTTCTTGAGAAAGAGTGAGTAGGAGTTGCTGGTTTTTGAGTATTTACATGTTTAAAAACATCTTTAGCCCACTCTTGAAGGGATTTATCGTTTGAATAAGTAAATGTAGCCTAGAAAAAATGTTCCTAGGAATTCTGGCAGGATTTCCACATCTGGGAAATGGCAGCATTAACTGGTTTAATCAACAGTCCCACGAAAAACAAGGAAGAGTGTTGGATTCAGCACAAACACACACACAGACATGTTCCTAAGAGCATTGAATAACTGACAAAGTAACAAGGGATTATTAGACTAAAATCTAAGGCAAATAGGGACTCAGGGAGCTAAGTGGAGCCACTTTGTCCTGAGACAAACTTACACTCAGAGGTTGCATACACCTTTAGGGTAGGAGTGGACGAGAGGTAGCTTCCCCTCCACTCCCATAGGGCTTCAAGTTGCCTAGATGCTGAGGAAAATACACACCATCCCTGAAAAAGTGAAACCATGGGCCAGCTCTTACATGAATTTGTAGCTCCAACTTATGTCTCTTAGGATGGTTCAGAAATTCTCAACTCATAATTCCAAAAAAAGTGACCCTAGACTAGCGAGATCACTCCTCTAGGAACCTGTCTGGAAGACAGAATCTTCAGGTTAGGCCCCAAAGACTGCTCAGAAATACGATTTGAATAATAATGAGCCAGACACAGTACAAGCAGTAACTATAGCAATGCTAAACCAACACACAGGGAAGAAGTTGCCAGAAGTGGAAAACAGAAGAAGCAGCAGGTTAGTGTTCTTAAAAGGAATAAATAGAACTTCTAGAAAGGAAAAAAAGTACAGCGATTGAAGTTAGCTGTGCAGCTGACCAATTTAGCAGATTAAACGTAGCTAAAAAGAGAAGTAGTGATGTGGAAAGTATATGAAAAAATTATGCAGAATGTAACATAGAAAGAAAATAAGCAAATTCAGAAATTTAAGAGCATCAATCTATTGTCTTCTAAATCTAAAGTTTCCGATGAGAAAGCTGATAGCGGTTTTTGATTCCTGCTGCTGCTGCTGCTGCTAAGTTGATTCAGTCGTGTCCAACTCTGTAGGACCCCATAGACGGCAGCCCACCAGGCTCCCCCGGCCCTGGGATTCTCCACGAAAGAACACTGGAGTGGGTTGCCATGTCCTTCTCCAATGCATGAAAGTGAAAAGTGAAAGTGAAGATGCTCAGTCGTGTTCGACTCCTAGTGACCCCATGGACTGCAGCTCACGAGGCTCTTCTGTCCATGGGATTTTCCAGGCAAGAGTACTGGAGTGGGTTGCCATTGCTTCCCTAATTCTTTGTATATGACATTTTTTTCTTCTTGAAAAGAAAATTGTTTTTAAGTTTTTAGCAGTTTATTTTTGGCTTCCTGATTCTGAGAGAGAAGTTTTAGAAAGCTCATGAGATGTTTTAGTAAACAGATCTACACAAAGAATATTTTTTTGAAGAGTAAATAAATCAGACATATTGGATGCATATTTATCTCTAAATTTCAGAGATTAAACAATGAATGAAAAATACTCTCTAGGAAAAATGAGTTCGGGGTTTCACCCAATGTAAAATGCTTTGAAAGTTATTTTCTTGAAAAGTTTTTGATTTTAAAAAATAAAAGAAATAAGCAATAGTTGTAAAAATTATTTTTCAATCTCCCTCCAGTGTTCTGAAACTTCAAGAGGTTATATATGTGGGTCTTCTTTTAATCCATTGGTTGCACATGTGTATTTACACTGCATGTATATAGGCTCTATTTAGTCCTCCTGTTCTCAGCTACTTTCATGGTACCTCGTACTTCTAAATGTTGAGTTTTTCTGGAGTTCTGCTGTGCACATCAGCTTTCTCCTTGGGTGTCCCCCACCCAAGTTGGACACTTGGGCGTCCAATTTATGTCACAGTTTTCTTTACTCTGTTGGGTCAGTTACTGCTCACCTATTTGATCTCTGACTTCCAAATGACATTATTATCTTCCCTCTTTCCCTCTTGCCTTCCTCTCACTCATGGATTTGTGGCTTAAAAAAAAGAAAATCTCATTCGTGCCATGTTATTGGCATTTTACAAGGAGGGAAGGTACTCAGAAGTCTTTGAGCTACTATTTTAAACTCTAAAGTTCCTGGACATATTTGTCTTTCTTTTTTCTATTTGCTTCCATGTTTCAGTTTTTGGAATGTGTATTATAAATAGCTATGAAAATTCTAATAGTTTTTCCTCTCTGGCAATGTTTTGATTCTCTGGAACAATTTAGGTGCCTGGCTGAGGACGTTGGGGACGTTGCCTTTGTGAAAAACGACACAGTCTGGGAGAACACGAATGGTAGGTAAAGGTGTTTTCCTTTCCCCTTCAGAGCACGATCCTTGCCGTCACAACAGAGCCTACTGTTGTGGCAGTCCCAGCGCGGGTTGGAAAAGAATTTCCTGACACAAAGTATTTCAGCAAGGAGTGACTTTATAAGAACAAGGAGCAGAGATAACGAGGGTCTGCAGGCACAGCGGGCCGACCTCCTGACCAGGGATAGTTGACCAAATGCTGTTGGAACAGCAACTAGGCTCAAGGGAGAACTGACTCTTTCCTGGGTTAGTAGCCAACTTTTATAACCTCGAGACGAAAATTGCTGCTGGAAGGGTGGCATTAGGTGATTGGTTAGGGCGCTAGAGAGTGAGTACCGGGGTAGGCATTTTTTCCTGTTAATAATACGGGGTCAGGAAACTGGTCAGTAAGGATCAGGTGGGCTTTTGGCAATGGTTGCAATGGGGCTCAGTCAGTTCCAGAGGTGACCTTGATTCTGAGCCACAGAAGCACACTATCTGCCTGTCTCAGCCAATTGGAAGTTGAAAGTGAATGATACTTAAAAAAAAAAAAAATTGAACATATGCAAGTAAAAGTTTCCCCTTTTTAAAAAGGAAGTAGAAGGCTTCATTCAGCCCCTGTGAACTGTCAGTGGGGAGACTTCTTGGGGAGTGAATGAGGGCAAAATCACAGGCGGATGATCAAGGGAAGATCCACCAGCCAGTAGAGAACTAGCCACTCTCTCTTCTGACCTCTGGTGGAAATAATAATGATAACTTCAAGACTCAGCAGTTTGCTACCTTCTAAACTGCACCTCTGTGCTCACCTCCCATCAGCCTCCCCACCCAGAGGGAACTACCACTTCCTCCCCTGGAGAAGGACCTGCCTCAACTTTCCACCTCCCTCCTTCAGTGACAGCCACAGTCCTAGCCGCTGCTTCCTCAAGTCCCTGGGGAGAGCGACTGAGGCCAGACATGTAAATTTTGGGATGATCTGAGTATCGAATAGACAAAGCCAAGAGGTTGGAGGAAGTATTTTCTTGAGGGGAGAGGACAAAAGGAGAGAAGCAGCTGTGTGACCAGGAAGCCGTATTTGCATACACACAGGCGATTTGCATACACACAGGCGGGCATGCACACAACTGCATTTCGAATTCAGGAACCTTGAATCTAAGTGATCTCCAGGGCTCAGATGAGTATAGTTTTATGTTTCTCTGGGATTTTGCAACTGTATTTTATTGAAATTGATTTAAATATATTTGATAAACCCATAAGAGAAGTTCCTATCCTTCTTCTAGTTACATTAAGAGCGTTGGAGTATGAAAGGAAACAATTTCTTCTTGAACACAAACCAGCACTTCTATTTCTGGAACTTGCTGGAAAATACGGATTTTCCATATTTTTATAATACACATTCCAATGTAACAGCTTTGTGGAGATACAATTTACATACTGTAAAATCCACCCATTCGGACTGTCTGATTCAGTGATCTCCAGCACATTCGCAGAGTGGTGCAGTTGCCAACAAAATCCAATTGGAGAGTGTTCACAAAACCCTTAAAAAAGCTCTGCCCCGTTAGCAGTCCCTTCCCCACACCCCCAGAGCTGGCAACCACCAATTCACTTTCTGTCTTACCTATTGTGGGCATTTCACAGAAATGGAATCCTATGATAAGTGGTCTTCTGTGATTGGCTTGTCTTATTTTGCATCATGTTTTCATCCGCGTGGTAGCATGTGTTAGAACTTGGCTTCTTCTTGTTGCTGAGTAAGACTCCATCGTGAGCACTGGTATTTGATACGTTTGAAGTCTGTATAACTTGAGGAGCTTTATTTGTTCTCCTTCACGTGTGTGCATTTCAAGAGGCCGGTGGGTGGTCACAGCCCCAGAAAGGAGGCTTTGACTCAGCCGGGCAGCCGTGGCTGATGCAGCCTTCTCTCTGTCTCCAGGAGAGAGCACTGCAGACTGGGCTAAGAACTTGAATCGTGAGGACTTCAGGTTGCTCTGCCTCGATGGCACCAGGAAGCCTGTGACGGAGGCTCAGAGCTGCCACCTGGCGGTGGCCCCGAATCACGCTGTGGTGTCTCGGAGCGATAGGGCAGCACACGTGAAACAGGTGCTGCTCCACCAGCAGGTAAGGATCACAGGGCCTCCTGCCTGTGCTTACCTGCAGGGGCTCCCCTCAGGTGAGCAACCACAGAGCTCAGCGGATCCGCTTATCTCCAGCCATTCTTCCTCGTGCCCCCGCTTGAAGCTGGAGATGACAGTATTTGTCCACACTGTGGGGCTGCCCCGAGTCTCAGGCCCCTGGACGTGTGCTCACTGCCCAGCCAGGAGAGGCTGTCTCTCCTTGAGCCTCCTGTTGTTCTTCTGGCAAATGAGGGAGGCGACTGAGCCTTCCTTTCATAGCCAGGTAGAGAGTTGAGTTTCTTCTGCTGATGTCTCCAGAGCCTGGGCTGGCTGGGCAATGTTCTCTGACAAGGCCCCTGCATTTGTAATCTCTAAAAACAGCTGACCCAGAACCTCTATAGATTTAAGGCTATCTATGTGAAGACATTTGAAAGAAATCCTATAATTTCCTTAAAGTCTGGAATTTTTCTATTAGCTTGTCTAGTTCTGTGTTAAAACAGCATGTTTTTTTTCAGATGTGCTCTAAAGACAGTGACCCTAGGATGTAAAAATAGGCCCCATTACTAGCATGTCTGGAGCTCCCACTATGCATAGTCACAGGTGCTGATAAGAGGTCTGCCACCATGAAGGTGCTTGGTCCTTGCAGCTCACCTCTGGAGGAGCCCTGGGCACAAAGGAGGAACCATGGTCAGGGGAGGCTGGGTGACCCGCCCAAGGCAATGACCTGGTCTGTGGCAGAGAGGATTTCCCATGCAGACTGCCCCTCTGGGAGAGCTGGCCTATTAGAATGTTAGAGGTGATTAACCTTGAGGACGGATCTCAAACTCCTCATCTGGTACCTAGTCACTCATAAGAAGTTCTGAGGGCGGAGGCCACAGATTTAAGAAGCAAGGCAAGATGGTGGGAGGTGAGATCAGAAGTGTTGAGGCTCCTGGGCACTGGCCTGGGGCCTGGAGCAGGGGGACACAGCGCAGGGGAAGGCTCAGCCAGGGCAGTAGATCGATTCTAGAACTCAGCTCCTTTTGCCCCACGGTCTTCCTGCAGCTGATCCTGCACAGCAGAGATTGCCTCCCAAGTCCATAATCTCTCCTCTTTTCCTCAGCTGGTCTCTTACTGTCTGCCCTTCTGACATAGGCTCTGTTTGGGAAAAATGGAAAAAACTGCCCGGACAAGTTTTGTTTGTTCAAATCTGAAACCAAAAACCTTCTGTTCAATGACAACACTGAGTGTCTGGCCAAACTTGGAGGCAGACCAACGTATGAAGAATATTTGGGGACAGAGTATGTCACGGCCATTGCCAACCTGAAAAAATGCTCAACCTCCCGTAAGTGGAATATAAATAACATCACTGAGAAAGCGTCTTGCATGAAGGTCAAAGTTGGAGGGTCAAACATTTTAGGGGTGATGTGGGTTTAAAAACGTTAAGGCAATACAATGTCTCTGCACCTCAGAGATGGAGATGGTGAAGGACAGGGAGGCCTGGCGTGCTGCAGTCCATGGGGTTGCAAAGAGTTGGACATGACTGAGCAACTGAATAACAAATACCTCAGGAAATTATGCTGTCATTGATAAAGTGAAAGAATTAGAGAATAAAATAAAGCAGTAGATAATATGCTAAATTTTTATAATGCTGATCGCAATTATAAATATATTTATGCATGTAAATATATCTATGTACATAAATATATGTATGTATGTATATACATGGGATTCCCAGGTGGTGCTAGTGGTAAAGAACCTGCCTGCCAATGCATATAAACGTATGTACACATGTATATACGTGTATATTGAGAAACGGCAAATTCTGATTTCTAGGCAAGTTACCATAAACAGTAACCATAGAGAATATAAATTCTCAAAAACCATTTTAGCCAGGAGAATGTATTGACAACAATTTTAAAACGTCTAGAAGACATAGCAGAGTGTTGTAAGGCTCCGGCAATACTTCCCAAATCTTAGTGAGTTCTACCTCCTCTGTGCACTGGAGTCACCCAGGTTCCCGTTCCTGGTCCCTGCCCAGGGGAGTTGGAGGCATTGGTGCGGCTTGTGTGGCGGTCCAGGGGGAGGGGAAGGCTGGGAATCTCTACATCAGTGGTTTTCAGCCGAGGGTGATTTTGCCCCTGAGGCATTTGGCAATGCCAGGAAGTGTTTTTAATTCTGATAACTTGGGGTGGGGGTGCTGCTGGCATCTGTGGGTAGAAGCAGGGATGCTTCTAAACAAAGCACAGAACAGCCTTCACAATGAAGAATTCCCCAGCCCCAAATGTCAGTAGCGCCAAGGCTGGGAAACCCTGCTGTATCCACATATATCTCGGGGAATTGTGATGCAGGTGGATCTAGGGCTACACTTAGAAACCCCACTGCAGGGCTACTCTCAGAGCAGCCCGCTCAGGACTGCGCCTCTGGAGGGCAGGGCTCCTCTGTCTGTGCTGAATCCCCAGCACTTAACATAGACTTGTACGAAGCAGGTGCTCAGGAGGGATTCATGGATGAATGAGTGAGTGAGTAGGTAGACACTATTGCAGGCAGATTTGCACGAAGATGATCAGTTGCTCGCAAAAGAAATTTGAGGCCCATGTGAACTTGAGAGTGTGACAGCTGGTTCACCTGGAGACAAGTGGGTGGGGGTCGTGTTACTCAGGCCAGAGCAGGAAATCTCGAAGCTCAATGAAGACCTGAGCTTCTGTGTGCTCCCTTGGGCCCTGCGGCTCTTAGCAGGAGGAGTCACTGGGAAGTATGGGGATGGCAAGCTTTGACCTACAGTGGGGAAGAAGGGCAGAGGGAAGTCTGTTTTAGTGTCTTCTTTGATTGATGTATTGATTCCAAGAAAAAAAAAAAAGGAATCCTTTTCTGAATCTCTGGCTTCGTTGTGTCCCACAGCGCTTCTGGAAGCCTGCGCCTTCCTGACGAGGTAAAGCCTGCAAAGAAGCTAGCCTGCCTCCCTGGGCCTCAGCTCCTCCCTGCTCTCAGCCCCAATCTCCAGGCGCGAGGGACCTTCCTCTCCCTTCCTGAAGTCGGATTTTTGCCAAGCTCATCAGTATTTACAATTCCCTGCTGTCATTTTAGCAAGAAATAAAATTAGAAATGCTGTTGATTTTCATTCCCTATAAAATGCCAATTATCTTCTCTCAAATGTCATACTGAAATCGTGTCTGACCAAATATCTGCCCAGTGGAACCTTTCCTTCCCTGTTTTCCAGGTTGCACCCGCCTCCCACTTTCCTGCAGTTTTGTGTTTGGTGTCTGATGGTCTGGAATCTAAGGTCAGGCCAAGGAACTATTTTCCTCTAGGGCACCTGGTTGGTCAGTTACATAGCTGTCTGTGTAAGTGTATGTTGGAGTGTGTATGTGCATATATGTTTGTTTCTAAGGTGGGGAAGAAATAGAGAGTAGGAATCAAGTGATTAGTGGAAGAAAGTGGGTGCCAAAAAGTTTATGAATATTTGGTATTTTGAGTAAATAGCATCAGGTGTAATAAATGTACAAATATAGACAAGCAGGGGAAAATGTGGAATACATTGGGCCCTCCATGTCCCTGGGTTACACACCCTTGAATTCAACCAACAGAGGACTGAAAATATTTGAAAAATTTCACAAAGTTCTAGAATGCAAAACTTGAATTTGCCATGAGAAGGCAATGGCACCCCACTCCAGTACTCTTGCCTGGAAAATCCCATGGACAGAGGAGCCTGGTAGGCTGCAGTCCGTGGGGTCACTAAGAGTCGGACACGACTGAGTGACTTCACTTTCACTTTTCACTTTCACGCATTAGAGAAGGAAATGGCAACCGACTCCAGTGTTCTTGCCTGGAGAATCCCAGGGACGGGGGAGCCTGGTGGGCTGCCGTCTATGGGGTCGCACAGTGTCGGACACGACTGAAGCGACTTAGCAGCAGCAGCAGCAGCCAACTATTTACATATCGTTTACATTGTATTAGATGTTATAAGTGGCCTAGAGGTGATTCAAAATGTATCAGTTCAGTTCAGTTCAGTCACTCAGTCATGTCTGACTCTTTGCGACCCCATGAATCGCAGCATGCCAGGCCTCCCTGTCCATCATCAACTCCCGGAGTTCACTCAGACTCATGTCCATTGAGTCAGTGATACCATCCAGCCATCTCATCCTCTGTTGTCCCCTTCTCCTCCTGCCCCCAATCCCTTCCAGCATCAGAGTCTTTTCCAATGAGTCAACTCTTCGCATGAGGTGGCCAAAGTCCTGGAGTTTCAGCTTTAGCATCATTCCTTCCAAAGAAATCCCAGGGCTGATCTCCTTTAGAATGGACTGGTTAAAATGTATAGGAGGAAAAAAAAAAGATAACATGTACAGGGGGATATGCGTAGGTTGTATGCAAATACTACATCATTTTACATAAGGGACTTGAGCATCCTTGGGTTTGTCTTGGAACCAATCCCCAGGTACACTGAGGTACAAGGGGAAACTACCTGTGCATAACTGTGCATTTATCCCTTGGCTTTATTGGCCCTCATTCTCCAGTTAACCTCTAGTCATCGGTTTATTCCTACTTTTCTCAGCCAAGCTTTTTCAAGTGTGGTCAGAGGGGGCTGCCTTCATTTCCTTCAGCAAGTCGGGTGGGTGGTTGGGTCATTCTCTCTTCACCTCACTGTAATTTGATTCTAACCTATTCACTCCCTTGAAGTGAGTAAGAATTCTGAAATAAGACAGAAGCTTAGTAGGGTTCCCATCTCTTCCCCCGAGCCCCTTACATCTCCGATCCTGTGGACCACGTGTTCCTTGAAGCCCTGTTTCCTGATCTTCCTTACTGCTCCTCCTCCTTCCTTTCTCTGCCTTTAAGATTTCTAAAAATTTGTCTTTAAAATTTATTCTTATTATGCTGTCCGTTGTACTGGGTCTTTGTTTCTGGAAGGACTTTTCTCTAGTTGTTGTGACAGGCTTCTTGCTGCAGTGGCTTCTCTTGTGGAGCATGGACTCCAGGGCTCGTGGGCATCAGTAGATAACTTAAGTGGAATGAAAGGCCCATGAAATCTCCTTTTCTGGCTGAAATAAAGTTTCAAAGTCTAACATCACTGTATCCATTGATGCTCAGTCACGTCTGACTCTTGTGACTCCATGGACTATAGTCCATGGAATTCTCCAGGCCAGAATACTGGAGTGGGCAGCTTTTCCCTTCTCCAGGGGATCTTCCCAACCCAGGAATCGAACTGAGATCTCCTGCATTGCAGGCAGATTCTTTACCAACTGAGCTATCAGGGCAGCCCCTGTATCCATTAGCTCATGCTAAGTTATATCAACATCCCAGTGCCTTACATAACAAAGCCACATTCATGGGTCATGGGTCACATTCATGCCTGTCGTGAGTCATCAGAGACTCTGTTGTTCATCTCTTTATTCTGAGACCCAGGCTGAACCATCAGCTCCCACCTAGGGAATGTTGGCTTTTAAACAGGGGAAAATAAAAGAGTTGGAGGCATGACACAATAACTCTTAAAGCTTCCTCCTGGGAGAGGCCATATAATTTCCATTATTTCATCACCCCAAAACAAGTCAGGAGGTCATAGCATCACTGTGTGTGTATGGGGGAGGGGTCTTTGGTCTCATATCCTTTCACTCTAACCCTGAATTGAGTGTGAACTCTATTTGGTGTCCCTGGTTTTACTTTCTGAAACCCCCAAGTTCCTTAAAATCTTCTAGGAAAGCTCATGGCCTTGCATTCTGCATGGTTCCCACTCTAAGCTTTTTTCTGCCTGACATAGATATTAATGACCATCAATTGTAATACATTTTAGCACATTCCACTTCAGATTGTACTGAATTAGTGTTTCCTCAGTTTTTTGGAAAATATTCTTGTCTATAGTTAACCATGCAGCCTATTCACGGAGGCTAATTATTTACTCACTTCAAACACCACTAATTCCTCAGAAAGACAATGCAGCGTCTGTAACATCTGTTTACTCATCAAAAGCCAAGGAAAGCCATTCAGAACCATCTGCCTTGTGTTTTGACCATTGATATTGGTCCCAATGTCTTCAACTCTGTAAGCAAGAATTGTCAATGAAACATTAACAGTCTTTTTTTTTTTTTTTTTTTTTAAATATTTATTTATTTTTGGCTGTGCTGAGTCTTAGTTGCTGCATGGGCTTTTCACTAGTTGCAGTGTTTGGGCTTCTCATTGTGGTGGCCTCATCCGTTGTAGATCACAGGCTCTAGGGCATGAGAACTTCAGAAGTTGCAGTTCCCTGGCTCTAGAGTACAGGCTCAGTACTTGTGGTGCACAGGTTTAGTTACTCTGTGGCATGTGGGAGCTTCCCAGATGAGGGATTGAATCTGTGTCCTCTACACTGGCAGGCGGATTCTTTACCACTGAGCTACCCGGGAAGCCCTACCAGTCTTAAATAAGTTAATTTTCTCTGGACACATTTGTTTGCAGTTGCAATCAAACGATTTCTTTAATTCAACATAGTTAAAAGGCTTTTCTTGCTTGGTTAACAAGGGAGCTATTTAGAAACTTACTTTGCTTGTAGCCTCATTTTTTGTTCTGAACAAAAATTTTTTTTTTTCTTTTTTTGGTTTTGGCTGGACTGTACAGCTTGTTGGAGCTTAATTCCTTGACCAGGAATTGATTCTCGGCCCATAGCAGTGAAGGAGCCAAGTTCTAACCACTGAATTGCCAGGGAATTCCCTTGAAGAAATTCTGTTGTGATGAGATATTTCACTTTAAAATTTCTAAATTTCCTAATCATTTTTTTTTCCCTCTGAGTTTGGAATAGTGCAATGAATGCTTAGACTGGAGATATCAACACATGTTGTATTCTTTTAGCACAATGACAGTTTCACTGTGTAATAAATACAGTGCTTTGTCATCTAATTTGATAACAAAATAATCCACAATTCATAGTGACATTTGAAGTTCACTTTTTGTTTATTTTTGACATGCTGGATATGAACTGGTAATAAAAAGAAACTGTCTACTGAAAACATTTTTTTAAAATTTACATTGTGTGTGTAAAGAGAAACTGTTTTGTCTACTGACAACACTTTTTTATATTGAAATATAGTTGATTTATGATGTGTCAATTTCTATTGTACAGCGAAGTGATTCAGTTATATATATATGTACATTATTTTACAAAATTTTTCCATTATGGTTTATCAAAGGAGTTTGAATATAGTTCCTTGTGCTATACAGTAGGGCCTTGTTGTTTATCCATTCTATAGATAACAGTTTATATCTGCTAATCCCATACTCGCAATTCATCCCTGCCACCACACCCTTGCCATTCGCAACCACAAGTCTGTTCTGTATGCATGTGTCTACTCAAACCATTTTGGATACTAAATATGTGGGTTTCTTACACCAAACAATTATCTAATTCTCTGTGGACACCAACTGTGGGTTTCCTGTAAGTCATTTCAAGTCTGACACTAACCACTTAGAGTTCACCACAGGTTAAAGGCCCAGGCCCACCAGACTGCCCTCTTCCTTCAGATGCCAATCACAAGTAGTGGGTTCCCAGGTTACATATACATTTGACCAACTTGGCTATAAACCAAGGATTCCCACAACTTCCTCCTTACGTTTGATAATTTGCTATAATGACTCATAGAATTCAGGGGAACACTTTACTTATTGTTACCTATTTATGTTAAAGGAGCATATAAAAGATACAGAATAGCCAGATAAAGAGGTACATAGGCTAAGGACTGGAAGGGCCTAGAGCATAGGATTTTCTGTCCCTGTGGAGTTGGGGTGTGCCTCTCTTCCAGCACATGAATGTGTTCACTAACCAAGAAGCTCCCTGAACCCCGTAGTATAGGGTTTGTATGGAAGTTTTGTAACATACACACAATTGATTAAGCCATTTACCTCTGGTGATTATTCAGCCACTCTGCCATCCCTGGAGGTTGGGAAGTAGAGCTGAAAGATCCAATCCTCTAATTACAAGTTGGTGCTGGGAACCAGCTCCCACGCTGAACTTACATAGGAAAGCAGCAAAAGTTACTTCACCAGCATACACTCAGATCTGACTGAAACTCAGGTATAAAGTTTATTATGAATAACAAAAGACACTCCTATCACCCCGTCAGTCTAGGCTGAAGATTGCATGTACATGTCATATCGTATTGTGCCTGTACATGTACATGCCATTGTCGTATCGCATCGTCACAGTCTGCTACTTGAAGTGCTGCTGAATCATAACCACCTGACTGTGATTTGCAAGGCACCAAGGGGCAGCAGGAAGCCACGAGAGTTCCAGAAACCATCGCACAACCACTGGACTCAGCCATTACAGTGCAAAAAAGCCCACTAGCAACACGTATTTACAATGCCAATAAAACTTTGTTAATGGACACTGAAATCTTTATTTCATATGACTTACACATGCCATGAAATATTCTTTTGACTTTTTCCTAACTATTAAAAAAAAGGTAAAAGCCATTCTTTGCGCAGGTGCCCTGCCAAACAAAACAGCAGGTGGTAGGCTGGGTTTGTTCCAAGGCTTGTAGTTTGCCATTTCCTTTGGATGCCGCCCTTTGTCCTGTGGTGGGAACATCCCTGGCTCTTTCCATCTACTCTTACAAGTTAGGCTCTGCCTCTGCTGAGCAGGACAAGTGTCTGGAGGTGCTCTAGAACCACAACAACGACGACTCTTGTTTCCACTGCACCACGTGTTGAAAGGGCCTAGAGCTGCTCTGGGGCAGCGAATTATCCGCCACACCGATACCTGCAGCGCGGTGCTGCACCGCTTGGTCGGTGCCATTGAGACTATCGCTACCGCGCAAGAGTCCACGTGGCTGCCAGTGTCTGCGCCCGCGCTTGCGCAGTCCTTCTGTGGCGGGCTGCGCGGCAGAGGGCCCGAAGGTTATCGCGAGGGTTAGAAGATTCTCGCAAACGCCTCAAAAGTTCTCTGACGGCCTTTAAGATTAAGTCAAGGGCTCGAAAGTTCCCGGGAGGGCTCGAAGGTTTTCCCTCTGGCTGCTTTCCTTGTTTTGTGGGTTTAGTTTGAGGAAAAAGCCCCTACCGTGTGGTGCCGGGAGCTTCCTGTCAGGAGGAGCGTCGTGTATTCTTAAGTCGGGAAACAGACTGAGGCTGCATAATTCTCACTCAGGGAGTTAGCTGTTAGCCTTAGCGTATTTGGACTAGTTTAGCGCCGCGTTGTTTCCAGAAATAATTACAAGTCAGTCCTGAGTGGGAAAGAAGTGGCCTGTGAGCAGGACATCTAGAGCCCAGGCCCAGCTCTGCTGCTGTGTGACCTCAGGTAAGTCCCTTAACTGTTCTTGCCTCGGCTTTATTTGTGGGTGAAATGAGGGGCTGGGCCTTGTTCTCTCTGACTGTCGAACAGATTGAGTCTCGCCCCAGTCATGAGGGACCAGAAAGGAGACTTTTAAAATTTGTCCTGGGGAAGGGTATCATACTTTTTTCTTTGTTTTTACCTGTGGTGGTCTGTGTGCAGGTTGGAAAAGTATTTCTGGAAAGGCCGAATGAGAGGAGAATACAGTTTATTAGAGTGCACTCATTAAAAAGAGTGTGTCTAATAGGCGCAGCGGGCAGGCTCAGGGAAGAAATGACAACTAACACGGGTCATCTGCCTGTCTTTTCTAGCCGGGGAACAAGGAAGGGAATGGGATAGAAATCTTGCTGTCATTTACTAATTAGGTACCATATGTATGCTTTCCTTTTACGGGGGAGAAGAACAGGACAAATACCCTTCCTAATATGGGGTTAGGAAAGGGACAAGCTATGCTGCCCAGGATGGCGCAAAAATTGCAACAGTTGCGACATGGGTGGAAGGGCGATAAGGGTCTGATGCTTTCTGTTTCTGCCTTCTGAGGTCCTTCGAGCTCAGCTTGTTCTTTTGTCCTCTGGCCACTATATTATCCAGACAATATCAAAGTTAGTTTTCTGGGCTTACCTCGCGGCTCGGTGGTAAAGACTCTACCTGCTGGTGCAGGACTCCTGAGGTCCATCTCGGGTCCAGGAACGTTCCACAAGCTGCAGAGCAACTGAGTCTGTGTTCCTCAACTACTAAGCCTGTGCCCAGAGCCAGGGAGCTGCCACTGCTGAGCACAGGTGAGAAGCCACTGCAGTGAGAAGCCCATGCACCACAACTGGAGAGCAGCCCATGCTCCCTGCAACCAGAGAAAGCACACAGACAGCAACGAAGACCCATCGTGGCCAGAAAATTTTAAAAAAATCAGTTTTCCTCTTCAGCTTGATCTTAGGAACATTTCCCTTTGTGCAGTGAGAGTCAAAGAGGGCTCAGTGGACATCTACATACCCACCATGTGGAGCTGACAGGTGTTAACATTTTGATGTGTTTTCCTCCTCGTTTCCTTTATATGACCTGATGTGTGTGTGTGTGTGTGTGTGTGTGTGACATTAAATTATTTGAATGTGTGTTGTGACCACTGTGACATTTCATTCCTGAGTTGGGGTTTTTTTTGCATTTTTTTAAAACAAATTATTTTTAACTGGAGGATAATTGCTTTACAATATTGTGTGGATTTCTGCCATACATCAATATGAATCAGCCATATCATTCCTAAATTCTTGAGCATGCATTCTCTAAGAGTAAGGACAGTGTCCCACATAATCCCAATTTTATTGTTACTCTTGAAATGATAAATCTATAGCATCTGATATGTTGTTCATAGTCATATTTTTCAGATTTTCCCTGTAATGTCTTTAGCCTTTTTTTAAGGAAGTGTTCCCATTACCCATTGGTAGTCAACCCCTCCTTACCTTCCTTCATGGGCATGAGTGTCACTCTCTCTGTGGGAATAACAGCACCTGTGTTGGCTGGAGTCTTTTTCTTGGCCACCTCCTCATCTGTCACTGCATCCCATCTCCTCTAGTCCATTTGGAGATGAACCTGACCTCTGCCTTGGAGTCTTTCAGAGACAGAGTGGAAACAGTGAGTATGTGTGCAGATCATCGTCAGACAGAGCTGGCGTGTACTTGGGGACTTGGGTTGTGTGCTTTGCAGAGGAGGGCCGGCCTGTTTGCACGGGGCAGCTGGGGAAGGTCCTGAGCCATGGTGAGCAAGCTGGGTGCACCCCCAGGAAGTGTGCGGCAGGTGCGCTGCAAAGACAGACGCCTGAAGTAGCGTGTGGGCGAGGGCTTGGTCAGGAGGGCTGTCCACAGACTCACAGCAAAACTGTTGAGCTGACCATGTGGTTGAGGGCAGAGGAAAATACATATTGTCATAGGTGATACAAGCCAGATGGTCTGATCCTCCCTACTACTCTTCAGACAAAGAAGTGGGGATGAGCCACATGTCCCCAGATCCTTTTGTTAAACATAGTCATTTACCTGGCAGTTGCAGGAGGCTGATATGGGGAGGAGGAGGCCCATGAGAACTGAAATTCAAACACCATCAAGGTTCAGGCAGCGTCTGTGGAGGTTGTGAGGAAAAGTGCTGTGGGGCAGCATCCAGTGGGCCAGTCACCGTGTTGCTCACTAAGCCCTCATCCTGGCCATCAACCCTGCCTGGGGAGGAGTCTTATTCCCAGTTATCTGAAGGTCAGGGAGGCTAGGTGGCCTGTGTTGGGTCCCACTGGAAGAGAGAGACACCCCTTCCTACCCTCTCTCCAAGCAGGCACGGCAGGGGGCTCTAGGGATGTGACTAATGGCCCTAGTCATAGCTAAAGGCCACATCCCAGGGAAAGATCAAAGGATTTGGAGTCTGAAATTTAGATCAAAGATTTTCTTCTGTTAGATGTGCCAGAAATGGTGGTTTGGAGAACTCTGCTTTTCTCAGTGTCCGTAAATGGGTGGCTGACAGGACTGGCAATCCTCAGACCTGCCTTCCCCCAATCACTTGGTATATTGTAAAAAATCTGGTGCAGTTATATACAGGAACTCACTCTATAAACCAAGCTCTAGAGACTAACCAGGAAGTACTGGGTGGAGGAGAGGAAGGAGCATAAGATTTGATATCAGAAAATGTCAAGCCCAGATTCTGACCCCTGAGAGCTGTGTGATTTAATTCTCAGTTTCCACACTTGTAAACTGAAGCTGATGATTCTCAGTTTTCTTTGACTTTTCTGTGGTGCAGATATGTCTGTGAAGGCAGTTGGTAAACAACAACGACAAAGTCTTATTGAAATTCCAGCTTGGTGGGGGAGCCTGAGACCAGCAAAGGATGAGCAGCTCTTAGGAAGGAGGATGACTGGGGCTGATGTGGCCCCAGAACATTTGGGGAGAAAAAAGGGTATTTGTTGCTTAACCAAACTTCAAAATTAACTGGCATCCTGTGTTTTTTTTTCAACCTCAAATTTTATTGCTTTCTCATTCACTGTATCAGTTGTTTACCGTTTTACAACTTGTTCCATTTATACCCACAAATACATAGAATTGAGATGAACAAGAGATTTCTCGTGAGATTTCAGCCTTTCTCTCAAATGTCCCAAATCAGAATTATCTTGACTTGATAGGCAATTCTTTTTGCATTAGAAAATAATTTAATTTACAGGCAAAACAGAAACGTTGTCAATTTTTCTTAACTATGCTAACTATTTTCTCTTTGGCTTTTTAATGATTTTTAGTTTTCTAATGCAGTAGTTTGTAGAAAAGTGCAAAAGCATGTTTTTTTTTTAATTGAAAGATAGTTGATTCACAGTATTTTAGTAGTTTCAAGTATATAGCATAGTGATTCTGTATTTTTGCAAATGATACTCCTTTATAAGTTATTATAAGTTAATGGCTATAGTTCCCTATACTGTGTAATACACCTTTGATACTTATCTATTTTATACGTAGTGGTTTGTGTTTGTTGATCCCATATCCCTAATTTGTCCCCTGCACTTCCCTCTCCCCTTTGGTAACTACAAGTTTATTTTCTATGTCTGTAACTGTTTCTGTTTTTCATATACACTCATTTGTGTTATTTTCTAGATTTCACATAAGTGATGCCATGCAGTATTTGTCTTTCTCTGTCTGACTTATTTCATGCAGCACAATATTCTGTAGGTCCATCCACATTTCTGCAAATGTTAAAATTCCTTCCTTTTTATGGCTGAATAATATTTCATTTTGGGTGTGTGTGGTCTGCACTTGATGGGCACTTGGGCTGCTATCATGTCTTGGCTATTGTAAATGGTGCAAACCTGAATCATATTTGTCTTTAGGACAACTGTCCTCTGCTAGGGGAAGAAGATCTTGCTGGATTATCAATGTTCCAAATATACTACATATGTGTGTGAGCTGTTGTAACTGGATCATCCTTCACAAACTTTTGATTTTCAATAATGATTTCACTCTGAGTCACTGTCAGAATTTATATACGCCCATGTTTTCATTCTGAAAATTCTGAAAGGATTTGTTCTGTGAATTCAGCACTGTGTGTATGAACATCCAAAATCAATGTCATTTTGTCTGAGATTTCTGTTCCATATGTGATAGAGGTGAATGGAGAGTCCAGACCTACTCATATCAGCATGTGAAGAGCATTCCCAAATGCCTTCTCCTTCTCCTCTTTTTATATCTGCTGGGGTACTTTCTTCTGAGGTCTTGCTCTTAACTTCTCATGGTGTTTTTATTTGCTGTTTAATGTCATTGAGGATGAGTCCTGTCTTAGCTCAGGCTGTCACAACAAATACCACAGACTTGGTGGCTTAAACAACAGAAACTTATTTCTCACAGTACTGAAGGTTGGGAGGTCCAAGATTGAGGTGCCAGTGGAATTCTGGTGCTGGCTCTCTCCCTGGCTTGCCAATGGCCACTTTCTTGCTGTGTCCTCCCATGGTGCAGAAAGAAGACATTCTCTAGTGTCTTTTCTTAAAAGGCATTAATCCCTTCCTGAGGGCTCCACCTCATCTAAACCAAGTTACCCCACAAAGTCCCCATCTCCAAATACCGTCACACTGGGGCTTGGATTGCAACGTATGAATATTTTGTAGGACATGATTCATCCATACTACCCTGTGTGGACATGGAAGATCCAGGGATTGGTATAGCTTGTGCTTACTATGAGATTTCTCCCAGGTGCCACCTCTTCCTCCTCCCTCCTCTGTACTGGAGGTGAGAGGTTGTTGTCCGTAGTCATCCCAAATATAAGCTGTCACCTCTACTTGGGATATGTAACAGAAAACGGGCACTAGATAGCACCCGGCAAACGCGTATTGTGGCATTTTGTAGTTGCATGTGGTGAGGCCTAAGGTGTATGTTACACTGAAAAGAACAAAGCATGCCTTGTATTAAAGGTTTCTAGACACAATGTTACATTTACTATTGTTAAATAGGAGGAAGTATTAGAAACCTTGGGAGGCTCAGCGGTTGGGGTTGTCTGGGCTCATTGGGGGTGTGGCAAGTAGCCAAGAAGACCCAGAGTACTTTCCACAGAGAAAGTCTGTTTTCCTCTTTTTATCCAGAGCCTCCAGCTAGCCAGCTCTTTCAGTTACATGAAAGGAAAGGTGCCTGATAAATTGCTTCTGTGGGAGTAGGTTGCTTCTCTTTCAGAATGTGGTTCAGTTGGTTTTAAAAGTGCATATTTTCTGTATGTATTTTCTCGCCTGAATTTTGAAAGTTTGGTGTGCTGGCCACAGCATAGATTCTGGAGTGAATGGCACTGGGTTTGTGTCCCAGCTTTGCCACTCTCTAGCTGTGTGATCATAGACAAATTTCTGAGCCTGTTTCCTCCCCAGAGAAAGGAGATTAATTCCACCCATATCATGAGCAAGCAGTGAGATGTGGAGGAGCTTGCGTTTGTCAAGAGCCTAGCACGTTGCCTGAGACAGATTCAATGCTTGGTGGATGTTTGTTCGCCGCCCCCTTTTCTCCCTGTGTCCTATTTTATATACAGATGTGTAAAAAATGACTGGACAGAACAAGATGATGAGTGAAAAATCGAAGTTTATTTATCCTGCCTTTGACAGGAGCTAGTTTCCATTTAGCTAGAAAGGTGATATTCTTCCCCTGAGGCGCCTTGGGCAGGTTCCTCAGTGGGCTGAGGTGCAGTGTCACTACACAGGTAGAAAAGGTGGCAGAGGTGTTTCCTAAATGCCTTGTCAAGAAACACGTAGAGGAGAGGGTTGACGCAGCAGTGGGTGGCGGCGATGATTCTCGTGATCTGAACGCTTTTGTTCAGGTTGTAACTACTCCCACAGCCATGCAGGGAGAAGTGTTCATTGAAAGCAGACAGGAAAAGTACAATATTGTAGGGTCCCCACATCAGAAGGAAAACTGCCATTATGGTGAAAACAAGCTTGAAAAGGCCATAGTTCCTCTCCCTGAACTGGAGTGTTTTCCTCATTCGCACGTAGCAATATACAAAAGCAAACAGTGGCAAAAGAAATCCCAAGATGTTCATCTTTAAGGTCAGAAAATGCTTCCAGAATGTCTCATCGGCTGGTAAGAAGTGAAGTCCGGTAAAGAAGCACTTGTATTTCTGGCTTTGCATCTGAGGTTTGTAAGAAACAAGTTCAGGCAAAGTGACCAGAGTGGCTGTGACCCACACTAGAACACTTATGAAGATGCTGCCGGCCACAGTCCTGCAGGCCGAGAAACGCCTTCTCACATGGAAAAACTCCTTGTACCTTTGCACAGTCAGAAGGACATTGAAAAATGCCTCACTGTACAGGCCTATGGAGTAGAGCAACAGGAGAATTTTACACAGAGGGTCATCAAAGCCCTCCCCATGAGAGGCTGCGTAAGCCCAGAATGGCAGAGTGAGCAAGAAACCCAAGTTCGAAAGTGCCAAATTGAGGAAAGACATATTTTCTGCTTGCCTGAGTCCTTTATATTTTACCAGGATAAACACAACCAAGATATTGTCCAGGAGGCCAACCATGAACACCGTGGTGTAGAGGTAAGGCACCAGCTGGGCCGAGAGAATCTTGGGGTCGTATGGGGTGCATGGTTCTATTTCGTCATCACTCAGATCATCCTCTATGAAGACATCGTAGTCATCCTCTGGTGCTGGCGTGTAATTAGCCATCTTCAGGCTGCCCTGGGGAGAAATGAAAGGTTATTTTCCCTTCATACAGCTATGTGGTCCTGGATGAAACAGCACACAGGACTAGAGCCCCTGCAGCCACGCTCGTCCTTTCTGGTGTTTATTTTAGCCAGAGCAGGTCTCAACTTAGAAGATTTAAAATAAACATTTCTTTAACATGCCCCTGCATCCTGAGCACAGCTGCTATAATTCATCCCTTCATTAAGCACTTAGGTGTTTAGTAGTATACCAGCTACCACAGGGAGACAAAAGTAAACGTTACCCTTCTTCATACAACTTCATTCTCTTGGTAGAAACAAGACTTGCCTACTTGAAGCTATATAAGAAAAAACACAATTAAAGAGAACTAAGTACCAGGGTTTAGTTTCACAAAATTGGTGTCCGTCACAGTTCCTATGTGTTTAAAAAGTTTGCTCACCCTCTGTAAACAGCTTCCTGTGATAGGCAGAGAAGTCTGAGTTCTCTCGAAGGATATAAATAAATGTTTGCAAAAGTGAAACCACCCTAAGTATCAAGTGGACACAACTGGTTAAATACGTCGATGACTTACCACTGACTGAGTTCCTGGGAGGGGAGGGAACAGCCTCCTGACCTACGAGTTGCTGTGGGAGCCGTCTGGCCAGATCAAAGACTTAACTTCCTTCTGAATAGCCGGCCCCTGACCCTTTGGGGCAAGAGAAACCACTGTTTATCCCCCTGGTGGCTGTGTCCCACCAGTCACAGGTCTCAGGGACTAAGCGAAATAAAGCAACTTGAAAGCTCCCACTAACCCCTAGATAGTTTCTCAAGCTGCAAAGAGAAACCGGGAAGTTGTTTGCTCCTGCTGCTGCTCTCCCCACCCCCACCCCGCACCCCGCCTTTGATTTCCCTGTGGCCATCCTGCTGGCTGCCCCAGATAAGGAACTAAGTTATTGCTGCTTCTCAGTGATACTGAGGGAGGGATGGAAAGTGCTCTGACGTGCAACTCTGAGCAGGTAGTGGGTAGCAGCAGAGAAGTGTCACACGCAGTGACTGGCGGTGACTGTGCATCCGGACCAGGGGCTGACGCTCCCCTGGAGCATTTCATCAGTATTAGCATATGGGTCAGTCTTCAAGAACTTGTGGTGAGCAACCCTGCTTGGACTCGTACTGTTACTTTTGAAAGTAGCAGTAGCTGAGAGGAACAGTAACAGGGCTTTCCTCAGCTCAGCTGGTAAAGAATCCATCTGCAATGTGGGAGACCTGGCTTCGATCCCTGGGTTGGGAAGATACCCTGGAGAAGGGAATGGCTACCCACTCCAGTAATCTGGCCTGCAGAATCCTGTGGACTGTATAGTCCATGGGGTTGCAAAGAGTCGGACACGACTGAGCGACTTTCTTTATTCTTTCTGAGAGACATTTTTTGTGTGTCAGATATTTGACTGAAGAATGGGGCTGCAAGGGAGGATTTGGTGCCAGTGGAAGCCACAGAATAATGTCATTTGAGAAGAGAGTGGGTTCAGAGATGAGACCTCAGTACCAGTGAGCCTGGGGGAAATCGATGTGATGGAACCAAGGAATTAGGAAGGATGTTAGGAGCTGACCTTGCTCCTATAAGAAGGGTCTAGTGCACGAGGATTCCATGGTGAGGACACAGGCTCTATCAAAATGCCGTGCAGAGAACGTGAAGGGAACAAGCTCAACCCTAGACTGAGGCTGGGGTGGGTGACGTTTAAGGCCAGAGAGAAAGGAAGCTGAGAGTCCACATTTGAAGGGAGATGGGGGTGGTTGGGAAGAAAGATGAACTGAAAAAAATAACTTGAAATAACTGGAAAATCTGTATGAACTCCTGGATCGACTGTTTGTACCTGTGATGGACCTAATTTGGGGACCAGTCTTACATGTTGGCTTCCTGTTCATTTCACTGGTTAAAAGACTTCTGTTAATGCCAAAGATGTTTTTGAAGTGATAGTGCAGAATGTAGATCTGTCAGAAATATAACTGAGGGAACTATTAAGGGAAAGGAAAAATAAACAATAAAGGCCTGGACAGATATGTGACAAGCATTAAATTTAACCCAGAGGGAAACTCGTGATGTTCCTCTGTATGAAGGGGTTGGAAGGGGTTGGGAGAGATTGGTGCTGCTGGGAACCTGGGCTGTGAATATTTCCCAGCAAGTCTTCCTCCATCATCCCCCAGTATGGCTTCTGTGAGTCAGTGAGGGTCACCGCGCCCTGGGGGTTCTGCCCCCTGCAGCTGGGCTATTTGGAGACACATCAGTCCCCCCACAACTTTGACTAAGTGATGGTGCCTCATGGTGCTTTATTGCCTGATGCTTACTGGTCAGTCTCCCAGAGGGGAGTGAGGGTCAAGTCAAACTTTGAAACTTAAAAAACCCCATGAACATACACACTGCACATTGTGTGGTTAAGTGGAGGAAAATAGCAGCAAGCAGGTGCCTCATCTGTATCACAGAATCATGTGAAATTTGAAGTTTCCTAGAGAAAAGCATCGTTCGGTAAATTCCAGATCACCCTAACTTCCTGATATTCAAATGGACTTCACTTTCGGAATTATTTTATTTTGGCTTGATTCCCAGAATTCTGCTTATTTACACCCAGACCTTGGAGTTCTTTTTTGTTTAAATTGAGATATAATCAACAGAAAGCATTCTAGAAGTTTAAGGTGTGCCATATTGATACATTTATATTGCAATATGATTGCCATGGTAGTGTTAGCTAACAAAATTACCAATTTTTTATGTGGTGAAAACAATTCTGTTTTCTTAGCAAATTTAATGTTTATAATACAATTTGGTTGTCTATAATCACTATACTGTATATTTGATCTCGAAGACCATGGGATTCTTGAAAATTAGTAGGAAGGAGTTGTTTACAAGTCTAAAGTTGAGGCAGGAGGAAGGTTTTATTTACCATTTTAGTATCTGGAACTGTAATAGGGTCATCATTATTGGTGAAACTTCACTACATTCTAAGGTTTGTGAGCTGCATGCTCAATTAAAAAAAAAAAAAAAAAGAAATCCAAGGTCTGGGTGTAAATAAGCAGAATTCTGGGAATCAAGCCAAAATAAAATAATTCCGAAAGTGAAGTCCATTTGAATATCAGGAAGTTAGGATGATCCTTACCGAACAATGCTTTTCTCTAGGAAACTTCAAATTTCACGTGATTCTGTGATACATATAATTAAACCCCAGTTTTTTAGACAATTGAAGTATAGTTGATTTACAGTGTTATATTAGTTTCAGGTGTATAACATAGTGATTCAGGATATTATACATTATACTCCATTTGAAGTTATTCTTTAGAAGGACTGAAGGTTCAGCTGAAGCTGAACCTCCAATACTTCAGCTGCCTGATGTGAAGAGCCGACTCATTGGAAAAGACCTTGATGCCGGGAAAGATTGAGGGTAGGAGTAGAGGGGGATGACAGAGGATGAGATGGTTTGATAGCGTTACCAACTCAATAAACATGGGTTTGAGCAAACTCTCAGAGATAGTGAAGGACAGGTAATCCTGGTGTGCTTCAGTCTTGGGGTTGCAGAGAGTTGGACATGACTTAGTGACTAAATAACAGCAAAATTATTGCAAAATAATGGCTATATTTCCTTGTGTTGTGCAATATATCAATATTGCTTATTTATTTTATACATAATAGTTTGTATCTTTTCACCCTTTACCCCTCTCTTGGCCCTTCCCCGAATCTTCCCTCACTCCACAGGTAACCACTAGTTTGTTCTCTGCATCTGTGAGGCTCTTTCTGTTTTGTTATATTCGTGAGTTTGCTTTTTTAATTTAGATTCCACATATAAGTGATAACATACAGTGTTTGTTTTTCTATGATTTATTTAACTAAGCATAATACTGTGTCCATCCATGTTGTTGTGAATGGCAAAATTTCATTCATTTTTATGACTAATATTCCATTGTACATGTATGCACCACACCTTCCTTATCCATTCATCTGTTTATGGGCACTTAGGTTTCTTCCATATCATGGCTAATGTAAATAATGCTGTGAAAGTTGGGGTTCTTATATCTTTGAAATTAGTGGTTTCTTTTTTTTCAGATGTATACCCAGGAGTGTAATTGCTGGGTCATCTGGAAGTTTTATTGTAGTTTTTTGAAGAACCTCTATACTGTTTTCCATAGTGGCTGCATCAATTTACATTCCTATCAACAGTGTACGAGGGTTCCCTTTTCTCTACATCCTCACCAATATTAGTTATTTGTGGCCTTTTTGATAATAGCCATTTTAACAGATATGAGGTGATAATACCATTGTGGTTTTGATTTGCATTTATCTGATGACTAATGATGTTGAACATCTTTTCATGTGTCTGTTGGCCATCTGTATGTTTTTAGAAAAGTGTTTATTCAGGTTCAGTCCCAGTTTCAGTATAGGAGGCTATCATGTTATAACTCTTACTCCCCCCATAACATGTAGATCATTCATTTGTTCAACGAATGTTTATAAAATGCATAGCACGTGCCCAGCTCTGTTTAGTAGACAAACATCCTGACCTTCATGGAGCTTACGTTGCAGACAAAAACAAAATAAGTATGTAAGTTGAAGGTGGTAGGAGAGAAGTTCTGTGGCAAAAAGTAAAGCAGGGAAGGAGACTAGGAGGGGCCAGGGTGGTTTGGGGGTTCACATTTTATGTAGAATAGTCAGAGAAAGCCTTGCTGACAAGATAATCTCTGATGAGATGAAACAGCAAATGATTAGGTCCAATAATTTATACTCATCTCATTTTCTTCTTGTTACTGAGTTCTTGTATCAAGGAGATCAGAAAACACACTGAGCAAAGGCACACAGAAACACACTGGAAAACACACTTAGCAATAACTTTACAGGAGATGCAGAAGTATTCTTCATGTTACATTGGTTTTCCATTAAAAAAAAAAAAGCTGAGGGTGCAGTGCATCTGTTAGTAATTCATTGCCTTTTAGCCCCTAACCCACCTTCCTTCCTTTGCTTCGTGATCCTCAAGCTGAACTCTGTAAACATTTGTCCTTTGCCAGCTAGTACAGAAGGCGCTGAGAATCACAGGAAGAGGCAGGGGCTTCTCATTCTGGTTCCAGGATTTTGTTGTTTGTTTTCGCTCCTTGGGATGACCTGACAGTGCTGTGTGGAGACTGATGCCCACCCTCTTGTGTGTCTCGCTGGTACCCTTACAGGCAGTTTCCTACTCACCAGCCCCAAAGGGCAGCACCTTGGCAAATTTCCTGACCATCTAGAGGGTTGCAGTCACCCTCTCTGACAAGGTCTGAATCTCAGATTTGCGAGGGAAGGCATCTTCCAGGTGTGTTCCTTCTCGGGCGCTCTGCCTCAGCCTGGAGGCCGCTCCCTATATCTGCTTCCTCCTCCCTTGGGTTTTCAGTCCCCTTTGACTGCTTAACAATTCTTGGTAGTGAATTTTCTTTGTTCAAATTGCTGGTATGATTCCTGTCTCTTAACTGGATGCTGATTGATTGATAGAACATTAAATTAGTTGAGTGAAGGGATGGGAGAGTGCTAGGATGCTTAATGCATCCTAGTGCGGTGGCATTTCAGGGATCTAATGATACTGAGAAAAGGTTATTCAAAAATTTAGAATTACAATAATTTATCTATTTCTTAAAATGGCTTCATCAAATATCAGTGCTGTCAGATTATCTAATTTTTATTAGCAAATATTCCAGAAAATTTGATACGTGTAGGAAAAAAAATCTTTGATAATGATATTCCCAAATAGCAGCTATTATAATTTTTAAATAGAACTACTTCTTGATGGAAAGTGTGTAAAACCTATTTTTAGAAAACCATCAGTTTTCCTCTGGGTTCGTTGTTTGGTGCTGAGCAGTAGATTGAAGGGGAATATACCTTCATGTTGTAATTTAAGGGATTCTGAGAATGTCTCATCCTGCCCCCACATTTTCTCCTACATCCTGGCCAAGCTTACAGCATCACTTTAGTGCTTAGTCCTCGTACTACCTGGGCTACCTGATGACGAACTCTGAAATCCAGATTTTATATGTACTTACTGGAAGAAAAATAGTTAATTATATCCTTAACAAAGGCTTTTTCAACGTTTGTTTGGTTTATTCTGCATTGTGCTAAAAAACGTAAAAAATGGGGGAGGGTGACTTTGCTCACAGATGTTTAGAAGATAGGTGGACTAAAAATATAAAACAAGTCTTTACTACAGTGCTTCTCAGAGCTCTTCAAGTGCTGATAAGCATTTGGATCTTGGAGAAAGTATGTGGCATTTCCCAAAGTTGTTAAATCATGGAGCCCCCTTGTTAATTCTCTTGCAGTTACGTATGGACTAACCGCTCTGCAGGACATGTTTCGAGAAATGTTACCTCAGACATGCAAATATTGCTGTGCTGTGTGGATCAGATCAGATCAGTCGCTCAGTTGTGTCCAACTTTTCGTGACCCCATGAATCGCAGCACGCCAGGCCTCCCTGTCCATCACCAACTCCCGGAGTTCACTCAGACTCACGTCCATCGAGTCAGTGATGCCATCCAGCCATCTCATCCTCTGTCGTTCCCTTCTCCTCTTGCCCCCAATCCTTCCCAGCATCAGAGTCTTTTCCAGCGAGTCAACTCTTTGCATGAGGTGGCCAAAGTACTGGAGTTTCAGCTTTAGCATCATTCCTTCGAAAGAAATCCCAGGGCTGATCTCCTTTAGAATGGACTGGTTGGATCTCCTTGCGGTCCAAGGGACTCTCAAGAGTCTTCTCCAACACCACAGTTCAAAAGCATCAATTCTTTGGCGCTCAGCCTTCTTCACAGTCCAACTCTCACATCCATACATGACCATCCATACATGACCATAGCCTTGACTAGATGAACCTTTGTTGGCAAAGTAATGTCTCTGCTTTTGAAATGCTATCTAGGTTGGTCATAACTTTCCTTCCAAGGAGTAAACATCTTTTAATTTCATGGCTGTAGTCACCATCTGCAGTGATTTTGGAGCCCAGAAAAATAAAGTCAGCCACTGTTTCCACTGTTTCCTCATCTATTTCCCATGAAGTGATGGGACCAGATGCCATGATCTTCGTTTTATGAATGTTGAGCTTTAAGCCAACTTTTTCACTCTCCACTTTTACCTTCATCAAGAGGCTTTTGAGTTCCTCTTCACTTTGTGCTGTAAGGGTGGTGTCATCTGCGTATCTGAGGTTATTGATATTTCTCCCGGCAATCTTGATTCCAGCTTGTGTTTCTTCCAGTCCAGCGTTTCTCATGATGTACTCTGCATATAAGTTAAATAAACAGGGTGACAATATACAGCCTTGACGAACTCCTTTTCCTATTTGGAACCAGTCTGTTGTTCCATGTCCAGTTCTAACTGTTGCTTCCTGACCTGCATACAAATTTCTCAAGAGGCAGATCAGGTGGTCTGGTATTCCCATCTCTTTCAGAATTTCCCACAGTTTATTGTGATCCACATAGTCAAAGGCTTTGGCATAGTCAATAAAGCAGAAATAGATGTTTTTGTGGAACTCTCTTGCTTTTTCCATGATCCAGCAGATGTTGGCAATTTGATCTCTGGTTCCTCTGCCTTTTCTAAAACCAGCTTGAACGTCGGGAAGTTCACGGTTCACATATTGCTGAAGCCTGGCTTGAAGAATTTTGAGCATTACTTTACTAGCGTGTGAGATGAGTGCAATGGTGTGGTAGTTTGAGCATTCTTTGGCATTGCCTTTCTTTGGGATTGGAATGAAAACGGACCTTTTCCAGTGCTGTGGCCACTGCTGAGTTTTCCAAATTTGCTGGCATATTGAGTGCAGCACTTTCACAGCATCATCTTTGAGGATTTGGAATAGCTCAACTGGAATTCCATCACCTCCACTAGCTTTGTTCGTAGTGATGCTTTCTAAGGCCCACTTGACTTCACATTCTAGGATGTCTGGCTCTAGGTCAGTGATTACACCATCGTGATTATCTGGGTCGTGAAGATCTTTTTTGTACAGTTCTTCTGTGTATTCTTGCCATCTCTTCTTAATATCTTCTGCTTCTGTTAGGTCCATATCATTTCTGTCCTTTATCAAGCCCATCTTTGCATGAAATGTTCCTTTGGTATCTCTGATTTTCTTGAAGAGATCTCTAATCTTTCCCATTCTGTTATTTTCCTCTATTTCTTTGCATCGATCGCTGAAGAAGGCTTTCTTATCTCTTCTTACTATTCTTTGGAACTCTGTATTCAGATGCTTATATCTTTCCTTTTCTCCTTTGCCTTTTGCTTCTCTTCTTTTCACAGCTATTTGTAAGGCCTCCCCAGACAGCCATTTTGCTTTTTTGCATTTCTTTTCCATGGGGATGGTCTTGATCCCTGTCTCCTGTACAATGTCACGAACCTCATTCCATAGCTCATCAGGCACTCTATCTATCAGATCTAGTCCCTTAAATCTATTTCTCACTTCCACTGTATAGTCATAAGGGATTTGATTTAGGTCATACCTGAATGGTCTAATGGTTTTCCCTATTTTCTTCAATTAAAGCGCAGGCGGCTGTGACGGGCGCGCTAAGCGCGGCCTAGAGGAGGTACTGCGGGGAGCTGCCTGTGAGAACGGGGTCCTTTGTCCGAAGGACACAGCTCTGGGAGCTGCCTCAGTCCTTGAGGGTTTGCTTGCAAACATAGCTCTCTGTCCTGCCACCCCAGAGATTAGGCGCTTATTTACTGCAGGCACCTGGAGTTCTGTGCAAACTTCTCACGCACAGAGAAATGTTATCTGGTGTAAGACATAACAGGGTGCCATTCCCATGCTCTCAAGATTTCTTGTTACTGTTTGTAAGATGTATAGGCCAACCAAGAAAAAATGTCAACTGTCTTGTCTTTCTCACGCTCTTCTGTATAAATATGAGATGCTGAATAAAGTTGGTGTCAGACTGCGTCCCTTCGTGGTGACGTGTCTGAACCTCTCGACCCCATCTTTGTAGTCTCTTGCTTTAGTTTCTTTCTTAGCCCCGCCGTGCACGTTCTCGGGACCTGATCGACTTTGCCGGCTGGCACCGGCAAGGTACCCCACGTCTGAGGTCAGGGGCAGAAGCCCGGAGGACCCCATGCCTGAAGGGCGGCGGCCAAGAGGGGTTACCCCACATCCGAGGTCAGGGGCAGCGGCCGAGAGTGCCAGACTGCGATGGTGCAGGAATGGCCGAGAGGAGCTACCCCACGTCCGAGGTTGCGGGTGGGGGGGGGGGGGGCGGCCGAGAGGAGATACCCAGTGTCTGAGGTCAGGGGTGGCGGCCGGGAGGAGATACCCCATGCCCTTAAGCCCAGGCCAGGGGTGGCTGGCGGGAGAAGCTACCCCATGCCCGAGGCCAGGGGCAGTGGCCGGGAGGACCAACCCACGCCGTGGCTGCGCAGGCACAGGAGGGCCTAGAGGAGCTATCCCACGTTGAAGGTCAGGAAGGGTGGCGGTGAGGAGATGCCCCTCATCCAAGGTAAGGAGCATTGGCTGCGCTTTGCTGGAGCAGCTGTGAAGAGATACCCCACGCCCAAGGTAAGAGAAACCCGTGTAAGACGGTAGGTGTTGCAAGAGGGCATCAGAGGGCAGATACACTGAAACCATACTCACAGAAAACTAGTCAATCTAATCACACTAGGACCACAGCCTTGTCTAACTCAATGAAACTAAGCCATGCCTGTGGGGCAACCCAAGATGGACGGGTCATGGTGGAGAGATCTGACAGAATGTCGTCCACTGGAGAAGGGAATGGCAAACCACTTCAGTATTCTTGCCTTGAGAACCCCATGAACAGTGTGAAAAGGCAAAATGATAGGATACTGAAAGAGGAACTCCCCAGGTCAGTAGGTGCCCAATATGTTACTGGAGATCAGTGGAGAAATAACTCCAGAAAGAATGAAGGGATGGAGCCAAGGCAAAAACAATACCCAGTTGTGGATGTGACTGGTGATAGAAGCAAGGTCCGATGCTGTAAAGAGCAATATTGCATAGGAACCTGGAATGTCAGGTCAATGAATCAAGGCAAATTGGAAGTGGTCAAACAAGAGATGGCAAGAGTGAATGTCGACATTCTAGGAATCAGCGAACTAAAATGGACTGGAATGGGTGAATTTAACTCAGCTGACCATTATATCTACTACTGTGGGCAGGAATCCCTCAGAAGAAATGGAGTAGCCATCATGGTCAACAAAAGAGTCCGAAATGCAGTACTTGGATGCAATCTCAAAAACAACAGAATGATCTCTGTTTGTTTCCAAGGCAAACCATTCAATATCACAGTAATCCAAGTCTATGCTTCAACCAGTAATGCTGAAGAAGCTGAAGTTGAACGGTTCTATGAAGACCTACAAAACCTTTTAGAACTAACACCCAAAAAAGATGTCCTTTTCATTACAGGGGACTGGAATGCAAAAGTAGGAAGTCAAGAAACACCTGGAGTAACAGGCAAATTTGGCCTTGGAATACGGAATGAAGCAGGGCAAAGACTAATAGAGTTTTGCCAAGAAAATGCACTGGTCATAGCAAACACCCTCTTCCAACAACACAAGAGAAGACTCTATACATGGACATCACCAGATGGCCAACACTGAAATCAGATTGACTATATTCTTTGCAGCCAAAGATGGAGAAGCTCTACACAGTCAGCAAAAACAAGACCAGGAGCTGTGGCTCGGACAATGAACTCCTTATTGCCAAATTCAGACTTAAATTGAAGAAAGTAGGGAAAACCACTAGACCATTCAGGTATGACCTAAATCAAATCCCTTATGATTATACAGTGCTGTGTGGGAACGAGGATAATTGACTGAGGAGCCCAGCTTCCTCACTCCAAAAGTACATCCTTGCATCCATGCCAAGGCCTTGCCTGCCAAGGGCTGCTCCCAGCCCAGTGGCCCTAGGGCCACTGGGATGGGCCCATTCCTGGATGATGGACTGGTGCTTCTCCCTCACCCCACTTCTTCCTTCTGTCCTTTGTTTTGGGTCAGACTTGCATTGTGATCTGGTAACTTTCCCAGCTTTGCCCACCACCCTTCGCAATCTCTCTCAGAGGTTTCATCTAATACATTTATTTTATGCTGAGTCACATATTAGTGTCTGTATCTTGAAAGAATTTGGGTAAACACAGCCTTGGAAGGGAGACATCAGTCTTTAGAGAGTCTTGAGTCCTTTGCTTACTGAAGAATGATATGTTCTGCAGCATCTTAAGTGTTAGTAGCTCAGTCATGTCTGACTCTTTGCAACCCCATGGACTGTAGCCCACCAGACTCTTCTGATGGAATTCTTCAGAATACTGGAGTGGGTAGCCATTTCCTTCTTCAGGGATCTTGCCAACGCAGGGATCAAATCTGGGTCTCCTGCATTGTAGGCAGATTCTTTACCAGCATCTTAATCCCTCCCTCATCTTTTTAGCCACTGTCTACCTGACTTCCCTGGTGGCTCAGATGGTAAAGTGCCTGCCTACAATGCAGGAGACCTGGGATTGATCCCTGGGTCGGGAAGATCCTCTAGAGAAGGAAATGGTAACACACTCCAGTACTCTTGCCTGGAAAACCCCATGGATGGAGGACCCTGTTAGGCTACAGTCCATGGAGTTGCAAAGAGTTGGACATGACTGAGCGACTTCATTTCACCTACCTGTGCTCTGCTGGGATCAATCTTTTTGAGACACATAAGGCCACTTGATGTCATTATGCCCCCATCCATGCCATCTTCAGTCAGTGCGCCAGGTCAGTTTCTGATTGCCATTCTTCTTCCTGTCTCCTCTGCCCTCACCTCCCTTCCTAACTCTCTCTTTTCTCCATTGCTGTCCTCTGTGCCCTCTGAAATCTGAATTCCACTGCAGACAATCCTCCTGGCATCCTCAACTGAATCCCAGAACATTCCTTGGCATGTTCCTTGAGGATGCTCTTTCCCTTTCACACATGCCTAATCCTTGAGGGTCAGAAGGTGATGTTCCTGGCTCCAGTGCCTCTTGCTGACCATTACTCCTGCAGATTTCAGTAGGTAGATATATAACAGACTGCTGTGGTCTCCAGCCCCCACCCTGCCCTCTGCTCATCATTGCTGATTACCACTGTCTGCCTGATTGCCTCTTATTAATACAAGGGTATGTGGATAAGGAGCTTCTCTTCACCTAGTTTTCTCCATCATCCTGGTGGCTTAATTGCCCATGTTGCCTTCCACTCAGGGCCCAGGGCTTTCAGCTCATTAACTCCACTGGCCTTCAGTTTCACTCCACTATCATCCACGCTAACAGTCAGATGTGGGGTTTGTTAAATTGATTCTGCACTGAACTTTCACAGTAAAATTGCTCACTCTTCTGATCACAGCATCTACTCCTTAGATCTTTCTCACTGCATTTGCTCCTTCTGTACTGTTGTTCTCCTTCATCAAGCCCTCTAGCCTCTGCGTCTCAGGCCTTCCTACAGCCACATCCCTCCTAGTCTTGCTAAGATCCCATAGTCTATAATGTAGTCATTCTCTGGTCAGTACCTTGGGTGCCCTTGATTCCCAGCCTTTGATCCCATCACTCTACTTCTCCCTGCCATTCTTTCTTTGAGAATGTGTTTCTGAGATTAGCTGGTTAAAACCTCTTAGCCATGAAGACAGAATTTATGACTAATTTATGGTCTCTAGTCTCAACTGGCTTCCAAGGATTTTTCTAGTTTTCCTTCTAACTCTTATGGGTTATGAATGTCCCAAATTGCCACTTTCTCCTATTTTCTGTTGGCTACTTTGAGCAATTTAAAACTCTTCGATCTCTTCAAATGCCCATTCCTGTCACCTACATTTATGTTCAGGAAATGACCTTACCTTCTACCTTTCTTGAACTCCCTCAGTTCCCTGGTCCCCAGCTTCAGATTCTCCTTTCTTCCCTCTTTCCGCGGACTCAGCTGCTCCTCTTTTATTGAAGGCTGATGTCTCCTTCTGCACTCTGGCTGTCATTCTGTCTAACCTCCGTTAGAGTATTCCATGTTTTGCTTTAGCTCCAACCTCTCTTTCTCTGTTGGTCTCTCCAGAATTTTTAAATGCTCAGGTCTCTCAGATAAAGACTGTAATCCTGCCCTTAACCTCACACATTGCTCGAGCTACTTACTCTCCCTCTTCCCAGACAGCTTTCATTAGTTGTCCAGCTGCTTCATGTTGTTCACTCCCTACCAAGTCCCCTCTGGCCTAGCATCTGTCCCCACCATTCCAGTGAGGCTGGTTTCCCGGGGCCACCAGCAACATCTTGTGGTGAAATGTAATTGGTTGCTCTGCCGACTCAGGACAGCTAATGCCCCATAAACAGGTGTCTAATATCTCCCTGCTTCCCAACTATAAACAACAATCCCACCAACCAAGCTCCAAAGCCAGCACACAAATACCACTACATACATCTAGGGCCACCCAAGCTGAAGCAGTGCTTAAGCTTTTGAAACCTCTATAGAATCTCAAAATCGTTTCTGTGGGGCTTTCTAGTAAAGATGGCAGAGTGAAATAGGGTCATGAACTCTTCCATCTCCAGGCCCTTGTAAAGTGACTAAAAGATAGTTTCAACAAAAATTCTAAAACATGGCCAGTAGCAAATGAACAAGAAATAGGGTATGATCTTGTACCACGACTTTGAAAGTGGTGCATTTGAGCTGTGCATGTGTACTCAGTCATGTCTGATTCTTTGTGACCCCATGGACTGTAGCCTGCCAGCCTCCTCTGTCCATAAGATTATCCCAGGGAGAATACTGGAGTGGGTTGCCATTTCCTCCTCCAGGGGATCTTCCTGACCCAGGGATCGAACCCATGTCTCCTGTGGCTCCTGCATCTGCACATGAATTCTTTACCACTGAGCCAGCTGGGAAGCCTGAATTTGAGCTGTACATAAACCTAATCCTACCACAGATACAGTACTGAAGAAAGAAGGAAAATCGCTAAGTCCTGAGAATTATTTCAGTACTCTTCAATTAGCAGACAAGTGGACTCAGAAGGCATCCACTTGTGAGTGTGTATCCCTGGGAAAAGAAAGGGAAAACGTCTACTGAGTAAATGCCCTCGTATTTCAGAGCGGTTTCTAGGATTTTTTGTATCTGAGATAGTGCGCTGAGTTAGGGCAATAAGAAAAATTCCACAAGAGTAGCATATACGTTTATAACACTGTGTGGGTTCTGGTAATAATATTTTGTCTATGTTTTAGGATTTTGATTCCTCATAAAAACGCTTGTAATCAAATCATGATTTAATCAACCCTGAAATTCAGAGTTCTGACCCTATTAGGATTAGGCCTGCCAGCTGTCACTCACAGAGGTCCATTTCCTTGTACATTTTGTAGTCTCAGTGTGAGTTCATGTTTATTGGAGAATATTTTCGTGGCCTGAAGTGGGAGCACTGCCTTCTGGAGGAGTTTTGCCTTTGTTCCAGCCAAGAGCACTGAGAATATGGATGGCCTGAGACAGGGTTTCCTGGCCTGTTTGGGGGGGTCTCCCATTTTGAGGGTATTCTAAAATTAAACCTTAGATTTTCATGAAGCATTGGGGTTTTGGATTCTTACAGATTTTTCACCAATCAATTAGAGCCTAGGTGAAAACAAGTAAGCTTCCTTATTGTTATCTACCTTTGAGAGAATTTCTTCTGGTTCACCTTTTCCCCAGCACTAGCTTTATGTCAGGACCTCTCAGTTGCAGAGCCTCATCTCACATAGCCTAAGGCTTTATTGTCTGCCCCCAGGTTGGAGTTATGCTTAGTGTCCTTTTTATGTGTGTGGCCTTTGATATGTCTACCTGAGACAGTGATCAGAATGACAAATATCCACTGAGTAGTGTTTCAACACATATTTGTTGAAAAATGCTATTCATTTATTCCTCTCCCAGGTATTTATTGTCTACTGATTATATATCTTCCTTTTGCTCTGCTGTACCCACTCTCTACTCACCTCCACCTTGGTTTATGTCCAGGGAGCCTTATCTTATAATAGCAGTCTCCTCTGTCCTCTGAGTATCAGCTGCATTTGGCCAATGGGGAGTTTTAGGCAGGAGATTAGAGAGTGAGGTCAGGGGATTTAGCTCCCTGGCTCCTTCCTGGTGGTTCTCAGGGGTCGTCTTGCTGGTGGGACTGATGTGTCGCTTGACCTGTGAGTGGCTCTTGTCAGCCTCTACCCACGCCTGTGCCCTGCCCCTTGTTCCTAGCAGTGGGAATGGCAGCCTGCTCTCACTGCCACCAGGTACTGCACTGTACACTGTGGTTTCCTCATGCCCTGTCTAAATCTTGTAAAGAGTCTTCTTACCAAACTTGCCTCAGTTGCCCTACTTGTATGTGCCATTTATTTCCTGCCAGGACCCTACAGGACATGTCTCCCAAGTGCGGGGAGCTTTGCCAGGTCCCTGGAGAAAATGGCAAGCAAAGTAGACCCCTTCTCTGCCCTCATGGCAGTAACTTTCTGGGGGGAGATGGTCAGGTGCACACCCGGCTGTAATTCAGGGGTTCACGTGCTGTGTGAGGGGAGCACACAGGAGCTGTAGGAGCTGTCAGCAGGGGCACCGGGCCAGGTTTTCCAGTGTGGGAGTCTCTAAGCCCAGTCTGAATGCGAGTTAGCCAGGTGAAGTGTGCGGAGGCCTCTTCCCCTCTCCTCCCTTTTCCTCCTAGTGTCTTCTTTTTCAGGTTCCTGAGGGACCATCTACTTGGATCCCAGAGATGGAGCAAGGGAAGGGAAGGTAACAGAATTCAAGATGGAGACATCTTATTACTTACTGGTATCTGTGACTGAGTTTCAGTGGAAGAGAAAGTTGTACCCCAAATCAGGCTATCTTAGATCGCGTTCCTGGCAATCCAGAGCTCTCAGCGGCAGCGGTCCTGTTAGGGTAGCTTCTGGGACACTCACGTGTAAGGGAGTGAGTGAGGCAGGACTGGGCAGAGGGAGAAGCCACCATGACGTGGGTGCAGCACACACCTCCACACAGTGTGAGGGCTCGGCTGATCTCTGTGGCGCTCTGGGGTGGTCCTTGAGCACCGTGCCACGGGGAGAGCAGGGGCCCAGCCTTTTCAGTCCCGCCTCAGCGGTCACTGGCCTCAGTCGCCCTGCAGACAGGCAGGTCCCAGTGGCTGAGGGTGGTTTCCAGTGATGGGGGCAGCAGCCCTATCCCTAGGACTGAAGTGGGCATCTGGGCAGAGTACGGCACAGGCTGAGGGTTCTGCTTTTCTGCAAATGTCGTTTACCCTGGTTGACAGGAAATGGAAACTGGAATTTTCAACACCATCATGTTGTAAGACTGTGAAACCCACGTGTATGGTGGACGGAAGGAGTAGTCATGTGCAGAGGGAGGCCATGCTGCGCACTCACTCCATCTGACCGTCTCCCTGGTTCTCACCATTGTCCACAGGGTATGGAGAGCAGAGTGGAAGAGGAAGTGGCTCATCCCCCCGCCCCACCCCCCAGCATGCCCTTCTCCTCCTCGCCTTCCCTGCTCCAGCTTTTGTAGGGTTGGTTATGCTGGACAGTCACTGTGATTGTATACTAACCATATCTTAACTAGATAAAAATATTTTTCTTATGAGCAAAAGTTAAAGATAATTAAGTAGCATCTCACTTTAAAAATAATTCCTTGAGAATTAAATCCTGACAGATTTTAACTGTGCAGGATGGGATTTGCCTTGGTCCTCAGCCTGGGTGATTGCTCTGGGCCCCTCTGAGGGCCAGCACCCATGCGAGCCCCCGTGTTAGAAACTGCACACAGTGCTCCCTCCTGCCCAATGCTCCCCCAGGCTGGTCCTTGAGGCTCCTCAGAGGCTCTGAAGCCAATCCCTTCCAGGCCCAGGGGCCTTGATCGAGCTTTTATCTCTGTATCAGAGTCCACGGTCCCATCCCTTCCTGTTCCAAAGGAGTCAGCTACACCCTCTGGAAAGGGTCATTGGAAAGGGCACTTCCCTTCCCCAGTATACAGGACCTTCAGACCGCAAAGGCTGGTCCTGTCCTTGAGAGAGCCCAGAACTTGGGGACAAAAATCATGCATTTCTGTGGGAAGGAGGAAATACAATTCTGTGCCCCTTTGCTACATGAGTTGGCCCAGGAAGAGACACGGCAGGAGCTTCTAAATTATTGTGCCTTTCTGATTGTGTCACAGGATCAGGAGATGTGTTTTTCTGCTCTTATCTTGCTTGGCAGTATTAAACACCACTGACATTTCCTGTTCCGCCCAGAGCTCTCTCCTCTGCAATTGTCTTTGCCCTGCCTAGTACACCTTCCCCTTCTCCTCTGGGACTCCTTTGCTGCCTCTATTCCTCTGGGTCCTGTCTTGAGCCACTTTTCCATTCCCACAGTGTTCACTTCCTGTGACCCCCCTCCAATGTGGATCTCCACCCATTTGCTTTGCTAATTCAGGGCCAGCACATCCAGCTTCTCTTGACACTGCCACCTCCAGGAGTTCTAACTCAGCCTGTCCTAAAAACAGAATCCCACATCCTGGAGTCAGTGCTCCCCATCCCTTTGGGCTGGGCCCAACCCTCGACCTTCCCCACTCCCTAAATTGCAGTCCTTGGCAGAGGGCCAACACAATACTGTAAAGCAATTATCCTCCAATAAAACAAACAACTAAAAATGTAGCTTTCAAATATGTTTTTTTCCACACAGAGCTCTTTACCTTGGCAAAGCCCTCCATTGTGTCCCAGAAGGTGCACTGCCAAAACCTCCGCCCAGAGTCCCTGCCCCACTTCTTGTCTTCCTCCAGCACATCCACCACTTGCCTGGGCCATTCAGGGCCCAAGTATGCATTTATTCCCTGGCTTCAACAGGCCCAGACTCCTTAGCAAGTCTGTCCTCATTTGTCGTCTACTCTCCAGCTGCCAGTCCCATTTCTTTCCATTCCCTTCTCACTTTCCCTTCGCATGAAACCACTCACCACCTATTCTGTGAAGCTACCTCTTCTCTGTGACTCTGTTTTTTCTCATACACTGTGGCCACTGAAATTTCTCCATTCATCACACATGTATACACTTTCCCTTATGATTTCTCCTCATCTAATAGCCACCCCCCCCAATCCCTTCCCTTATGTGCACAGACTGGATTGCTGAGAAAGATAACCTAAAACTGCTGTGTTTTAAAGTCACCTGGCTGAGGAGGGTGGGGGTAGGGAGACAGGGATCACCACCCCCCCCCCACTAGGTCTGTGCGTGCTGTGGGGAAGCGGAGAGCACCTCTGGTGGGACCCACTATGGGTTTGTCTTGCATCAGCAGGTGTGGAAAGGCTGTGGAAACGGTGGAGTGACAGGAATGGGTGCTTGTGGACAGCCTGAGTCTCCTTTGGCCATGTAAAGTATCTGGAATATTCCATGAGTCTGGAGTCAGCTGCAGCCATCTGTGTGGGGCCTGATCCAGGGTCCTCCTTGCTGAGATTGGAGGAGGGTTCTCTGCCATGGCACTGCTGACAGATGGGGGCTGGGGTATGGTTTTGTTGTGGGGGATTCCAGGCCTCTTTCCAAATTGTAACAACCTGAATGTCTCCAGACATGGCTGGATGGCCTCTGGAGGAAAGTCATCTTCTAGTTGAGATCCACTACACTAGAAGAATCAACTGTGGGAGTGAGGGGAAAGGGGAAAAGTTTTTGGCAAGGGAGCACTGAACAGAAAATGAATGGTATGTATCCTGAATTTGGCTGAAGAGTCATGAGGTTGGATTGAACATGCTAGGAAGGATGGAATGGGAACTTTACGTTGTGAAACAAATGCAACTTAGAATGAGGAAAAGTATGTCTGGTTATAAAATAGTTGCTTTTATGCTTCTGGGTGGGGGAGCTGATTTAATCTTGAGATGTCTTAAGGCCCTCCTTGATCCTCAGGCTTTCGGTGAGCCATCATCTCTGCCAGGAAGTCAGTTCTGACAGCTCAGCACCTGGCTGGGGGGTCCTCCTTGGTGCTGGAGCATGCCTCACTCTGTGCTCTGGGATAGTCTGTTTAACTCTCTGGCTCCTGTCTCCAGACTCTTAAATCATTTGGTGAACACAGGAACTTCATTCCAAATGTGGTTTGTGACACTGCTCCTTCTCTGAGTCTCTTGTTTTGTCCTACAGACTTTTTCTGAAAAGCAAAGCTGAGGGTGTCTCATGGTATCAAGGGTTTCCTGTGGCCGGCAGGATAGAATCCACACCTGAGAGCTGGACATAGATGTTGTATACAGTAGGCACTCATTAAATGTTGAATTAATGAGTAAGTGGGGGCTATGGAATCATAAATAGCTAATGCACTTGTGTACTGTGTTGGGGAGATTCCTGGCTCCCCATCACCTTCTGTTTTGCTTCTGCTCAAAGGAAGTGCCTGGAGGGGACACTACCTGGTCCCGCCCTCCCTCTGTACTGGCCACCACTCCTAACCTCCCTTGAGAGGGATGCCCTCCTCCCCTCCTCTTACACACTCACGTGGTTTGTCTTTACAATCCATCTAGCCATCCATCTACCTCTCATCAAGTGGCTGTGCCACTTGAAGCCCCTGGCCTGTGCCATTTTCATGGTTGCCTCTGCACACTTGTTCCCTCTCCGGTGATCTACTTGAGGAGCTTCTCTGCAGCCCTTGCTCAAGTACACATTGCCTCCTGCCGGCTTACTTCCCTGGGCTCCTGTGCTTGGGCTGGGAGACCTACCCTGCTCTGACTCTTAGAGCCTCCTTCCTGTACCTCATTGCCTTCAAACACCAGGCCACTTTGTTTATTTGCTTGCCTTTCTCTCTAAACAGTGAACCTTGTGAAGGCAGGAACTGTCTTTTGTGGAATGGTTGCTGTCTTGCGTGTAGAAGGCCCTCGTAATGCTTGCTGAATGAATACATGTTGAATTGCAGATGGTTAATGCACAGCTTTCTTCAGTTTGGCAATAAGGAGTTCATGATCTGAGCCACAGTCAGCTCCTGGTCTTGTTTTTGCTGACTGTGTAGAGCTTCTCCATCTTTGGCTGCAAAGAATATAATCAATCTGATTTCAGTGTTGGCCATCTGGTGATGTCAATGTGTAGAGTCTTCTCTTGTGTTGTTGGAAGAGGGTGTTTGCTATGACCAGTGTGTTCTCTTGGCAAAACTCTATTAGCCTTTGCCCTGCTTCATTCTGTATTCCAAGGCCAAATTTGCCTGTTACTCCAGGCGTTTCTTGACTTCCTACTTTTGCATTCCAGTCCCCTGTAATGAAAAGGACATCTTTTTTGGGTGTTAGTTCTAAAAGGTCTTGTAGGTCTTCATAGAACCGTTCAACTTCAGCTTCTTCAGCATTACTGGTTGGAGCGTAGACTTGGATTACTGTGATATTGAATGGTTTGCCTTGGAAATGAACAGAGATCATTCTGTTGTTTTTGAGATTGCATCCAAGTACTGCGTGTCGGACTCTTTTGTTGACCATGATGGCTACTCCATTTCTTCTGAGGGATTCCTGCCCACGGTAGTAGATATAATGGTCAGCTGAGTTAAATTCACCCATTCCAGTCCATTTCAGTTCGCTGATTCCTAGAATGTCGACATTCACTCTTGCCATCTCTTGTTTGACCACTTCCAATTTGCCTTGATTCATGGACCTAACATTCCAGGTTCCTATGCAATATTGCTCTTTACAGCATCAGACCTTGCTTCTATCACCAGTCACATCCACAACTGGGTATTGTTTTTGCCTTGGCTCCATCCCTTCATTCTTTCTGGAGTTATTTCTCCACTGATCTCCAGTAGCATATTGGGCACCTACTGACCTGGGGAGTTCCTCTTTCAGTATCTATCATTTTGCCTTTTCATACTGTTCATGGGGTTCTCAAGGCAAGAATACTGAAGTGGTTTGCCATTCCCTTCTCCAGTGGACCACATTCTGTCATTGCCAAATTCAGACTTAAATTGAAGAAAGTAGGGAAAACCACTAGACCATTCAGGTATGACCTAAATAAAATCCCTTATGATTATACAGTGGAAGTGAGAAATAGATTTAAGGGACTAGATTTGATAGATAGAGTGCCTGATGAACTATGGACGGAGGTTCGTGACATTGTACAGGAGACAGGGATCAAGACCATCCCCATGGAAAAGAAATGCAAAAAAGCAAAATGGCTGTCTGGGGAGGCCTTACAAATAGCTGTGAAAAGAAGAAAAGAAAAGCATAGGAGAAAAGGAAAGATATAAGCATCTGAATGCAGAGTTCCAAAGAATAGCAAGAAGAGATAAGAAAGCCTTCCTCAGTGATCAATGCAAAGAAACAGAAGAAAACAACAGAATGGGAAAGATTAGAGATCTCTTCAAGAAAATTAGAGGTACCAAGGGAACATTTCATGCAAAGATGGGCTTGATAAAGGACAGAAATGGTATGGACCTAACAGAAGCAGAAGATATTAAGAAGAGGTGGCAAGGATACACAGAAGAACTGTACAAAAAAGATCTTCATGATCCAGATAATCACGATGGTGTGATCACTCACCTAGAGCCAGACATCCTGGAATGTGAAGTCAAGTGGGCCTTAGAAAGCATCACTACAAACAAAGCTAGTGGAGGTGATGGAATTCCAGTTGAGTTATTCCAGATCCTGAAAGATGATGCTGTGAAAGTGCCACACTCAATATGCCAGCAAATTTGGAAAACTCAACAGTGGCCACAGGACTGGAAAAGGTCAGTTTAACTACTGCACAATTGCACTCATCTCACACGCTAGTAAAGTAATGCTCAAAATTCTCCAAGCCAGGCTTCAGCAATACGTGAACCGTGAACTTCCTGATGTTCAAGCTGGTTTTAGAAAAGACAGAGGAATCAGAGATCAAATTGCCAACATCCAGTGGATCATGGAAAAAGCAAGAGAGTTCCAGAAAAATATGTATTTCTGCTTTATTGACTATGCCAAAGCCTTTGACTGTGTGGATCACAATAAACTGTGGGAAATTCTGAAAGAGATGGGAATGCCAGACCACCTGACCAGTCTCTTGAGAAACCTATATGCAGGTCAGGAAGCAAGAGTTAGAACTGGACATGGAACAACAGACTGGTTCCAAATAGGAAAAGGAGTACGTCAAGGCTGTATATTGTCACCCTGCTTATTTAACTTCTATGCAGAGTATATCATGAGAAAAGCGGGGCTGGAAGAAGCACAAGCTGGAATCAAGATTACCGGGAGAAATATCAGTAACCTCAGATATGCAGATGACACCACCCTTATGGCAGAAAGTGAAGAGGAACTCAAAAGCCTCTTGATGAAAGTGAAAGGGGAGAGTGGCTTAAAGCTCAACATTCAGAAAATGAAGATCATGGCATCTGGTCCCATCACTTCATGGGAAATAGAGGAGGATACAGTGGAAACAGTGTCAGACTTTATTTTTTTGGACTCCAAAATCACTGCAGATGGTGACTGCAGCCAGGAAATGAAAAGACGCTTACTCCTTGGAAGGAAAGTTATGACCAACCTAGATAGCATATTCAAAAGCAGAGACATTACTTTGGCAACAAAGGTCCGTCTAGTCAAGGCTATGGTTTTTCCTGTGGTCATGAATGGATGTGAGAGTTGGACTGTGAAGAAAGCTGAGCGCCGAAGAATTGATGCTTTTGAACTGTGGTGTTGGAGAAGACTCTTGAGAGTCCCTTGGACTGCAAGGAGATCCAACCAGTCCATTCTAAAGGAAATCAGTCCTGGGTGTTCTCTGGAAGGAATGATGCTAAAGCTGAAACTCCAGTACTTTGGCCACCTGATGTGAAGAGTTGACTCACTGGAAAAGACTCTAATGCTGGGAGGGGTTGGGGGCAGGAGGAGAAGGGGATGACAGAGGATGAGATGGCTGGATGGCATCACTGACTCAATGGACGTGAGTTTGAGTGAACTCCGGGAGTTGGTAATGGACAGGGAGGCCTGGCATGCTGCGATTCATGGGGTCTCAAAGAGTTGGACACGACTGAGCAGCTGAACTGAACTGAATGCACAGCTGAATGGTACTAGGGTGACTCCCCTCATTTCCCATTTCCCCAGGTTTCTGGTTCTGGCCCAAGGAAGGCAGAGCCTCTGCCCATGTCCCTTTTCCCTGTCAGTGGAGGGCCAATGTTGTCCCTTTCTCTCACCCCTGATTGTCCCAGCTTCTTCGGGAGGAGTGTGGGCTGGGGGGGGGGTCTCTTGATTGCAGTTTTTTTCTACTGCTACACCTTGGGGTGAGGGTCCTGGATCTTCATGAGGACAGTGGTGAGAAACCCCATTGCCTTCCTGCCTAAGCCATATCTGCCCATGTTACTTTGCCAGGACTCATTGACTATTATCTAGTTCTGATTCTCCTTGTGTATAAGCTTCTGTCAGAATCCCAGAAATAGGGGAGAGGAAATGACCTGTCATCCACATCCCCATCTCTCACTTTGGTTTGAGCCATAGGGTTTGGATCCAGCCGGAAACCTGATCAGATTCGTTATCCTTAAAAGACTTTTCAGAGGAGATCCGTGAGGTCGAATGGATTGAACATACTGCCACAAAGTTGGGAGGCCCTTTCTGTCTATTACTCTAAACCCTTGGTGTTTGATTTCACACCCAAAGAGCCCTCTCAGGTGTGCAGTGCTTCTGTTCCCCTACAGAAAGCAACCTGGATCACCTACCATGGTGAAGAGCATTCTTTGTGGGAGTGGGATTCTAATCTAGAGAGCAAATAGCTATTATTAGGAAAGTAGCCCCGGAGAAGGCAATGGCACCCCACTCCAGTACTCTTGCCTGAAAAATCCCATGGACGGAGGAGCCTGGTGGCCTGCAGTCCATGGGGTCTCAAGGAGTCGGACAAGACTGAGCGACTTCACTTTCACTTTTCACTTTCCTGCATTGGAGAAGGAAATGGCAATCCACTCCAGTGTTCTTGCCTGGAGGATCGCGGGGACGGGGGAGCCTGGTGGGCTGCCGTCTATGGAGTTGCACAGAGTTGGACATGACTGAAGTGACTTAGCAGCAGCAGCAGGAAAGTAGCCCACAGTTACAAGAGGTTCCTTCTGTGTGCCAGGTGCTACATTAAGTGGTTAGCATGCAGTTTCTGTTTAATCTTCTGAACCAATCTATAGGGAAGGTATTGTTATTAGGCCCATATTACAGATGAAGACAGTGAAGCTTGGAAACATTTAGTAATGTGCTTGAGAATTTAAACATAGAATCCTTGATGCCAGAGTCCAAGTAATACCGATATATATCAGTATCTATTGTATGCCGGACTTGTACTGTCCATTAATGTAGTATTGGCCATTAGTTCAGTTCAGTTCAGTTGCTCAGTTGTGTCTGACTCTTTGTGACCCCATGGACTGCAGCACATCAGGCTTCCCTGTCCATAACCAACTGTCCATCACCCTGTCCAACTCTGGGAGCCTACTCAAACTCATGTCCATTGAGTCCGTGATGCCATCCAACCATTTCATCCTCTGTTGTCCCCTTCTCCTCCTGCCTTCAATCTTTCCCAGCATCAGGGTCTTTTCAAATGAGTCAGTTCTTTGCATCAGGTGGCCAAAGTACTGGAGCTTCAGCTTCAGTGTCAGTCCTTCCAATGAATATTCAGGACTGATCTCCTTTAGGATGGACTGGTTGGATCTCCTTGCAGTCCAAGGGACTCTCAAGAGTCTTCTCCAACACCACAGTTAAAAAGCATCAATTCTTTGGCACTCAGCTTTCTGTATGGCCCAGCTCTCACATTCATACATGACCACTGGAAAAACCATAACTTTAACTAGAGGGACCTTTGTTGGCAAAGTAATATCTCTGCTTTTTAATATGCTGTCTAGGTTGGTCATAACTTTTCTTCCAAGGAGCAAGCATCTTTTAATTTCATGGCTGCAATCACCATCTGCAGTGATTTTGGAGCCCAAGAAAATAAAGTCTGTCACTGTTTCCATTATTTTCCCAACATTTGCCATATTAAAAAATTAATTAATTGAAATAAAAAGCCTAGTTCCACATTCGCATTAGCCACATCTTGCACTGGTCTGGTGGCCACTGTTTTGAACAATGCAAATACAGAGCATTTCCATCATTACAGAAAATGCTACTGCACAGTGCTGGTCTAGACACTATATTCCAGCATAATTCCCAGTGGATATTAATAGTACACCAAATTATAGGAAAGGAATCTGACATCCAGAGTCTTTAAGTCACTTATGCAAACTCCCATAATAGTATTGAGGCTGAGCTGAAGTCAGTCTGATTTTTAAATACCTATTCTTTCATCTACCAGGCTCTTCTTTGTACCCTGCACAAAGGAGAGAGTTAACCAGTGAACAGAGCCCTGATTTGATCATATGTTGGAAAATGTTTTAATTTTCTTAAAAGGGATTTTTGAAGAATATTAGCTAAGTGGTAGTAAACATAAGTAGAGCAATTTGAGACTAAATAGGAGCAATGATCTTCTAAAACTTTATTTCTCTGCAGAATTTTCATTGTCGTATGCAGGGTTGACCAGGACTCCCAGAGTTATCCAGTTCTTTAGGGATGATGGTTTTCGCTGGACTTGGTTAAAGGTGGGGCTTACTGAAGGGAGACGGAAACAGTGGGGGCAAAATTCTTTTACCTAAGGAAGCAAAATCTATATTCACTTCCAAACCATCTCAGACAGACCTTGATGTGTTCTTTATTGAATTTGAAGCCGCCAAGCTCAGCATGGGCGCCAGACATCCCACTTTTATTTACTTTTCACTTGGAACAGACAGGTCAAAACACAATCCAAAACCAGAAATGAAAGCAAAATATTTGGACCCTGGAATACAGATTATTTTTATATTGCCAATTAAGTCTAGATTTACATGCTTTTAAAATCAGCCTAGGGGAAGGCAGAGTCAGTGTTCTGTTATGAAAATGGAAAGATCTGAGTCCAGACTCTCCTGGGCCCACAAGTTGCCCACTCTGAGGCTGGGCAGCATCCTGTCCAGATGGCAGTCCTCCCTGAACCTGCTTTCAGTTCAACTGGCTGTAAGCAAGTGGTGTTCAAACTTGTGGCAGCACTTAGAATCACCTGGGGAATTTCTGAAAGTCGGAACCACAGGCTGCATCACAGACTTCAAATCTGAATCCCAGAAATTGGCCAGATCTGCAGAGATTGGTTCTGGGCAGCTGGGACCTTCACTACAGGCATCAGTGAAAGTTGCTCAGTCGTGTCTGACTCTTTGCGACCCCATGGACTACAGCCCGCCAGGCTCCTCTGTCCATGGGATTCTCCAAGCAACAGTACGGGAGTGCGTTGCCATTCCATCAGTGAGGCCTCCACTGATGCTCCACTTGTTCTTCACAAATAACGAGTAGTGCATCATCCACCCCGACCTGTTGTGGTGATAATTCTTGTACACAACAGCTGTGGTGCCAGCAGAGACAGACATGAAATAGCTGAGTATAAAAATGCCCCGTCTGCATCTCTCTGATCAAGGATGGCTGCTGGCCACACTTGTTAATTTGCTAAGTGACCACAGGAGGGCAGTACAGCACAAGGTTCATAATGGCTTTGCATTTAATTTGAAAACGACATATAAGCTGTGCTTTAAAAAAATAGTTGCCACTTTATAAGAGACAAACATAAGTTGCTGAAGCATGACAGAATCAAAGTGACACAGAACTTATTCTCAAAGTAGTAACAGTATGGAGCCAAATATAAGAGTTACAAAAATGCTTACAATAAATTAAGGAAAATGAAAAGTGTGGCATAGACATATACATAATGTAAAATATTAAAGTTTGACAGTATATTAGAAAAATACAAGCAAGATTTTTACAGTGAAGTTTATTTAATTGTTCAGGACCTATGGAAAATGCCTCTTTCTGCCTCTTCTGTCTACCCTCACCCCAAGGGTTATATAGATGCTCTGCACAAACCCTGAACTGCTGGTAAAGGATATGCTTCAAGCTATGAGCCAGAGCAGTTAGGAAGTTCAGGAGTTGTTCTCTGGCTCACATCTCACTTCCGTGGTAAGTCTCCTGCCTTCATAAGAAGGGTTAACACTTGGACATCTATGTTCATGTGGGGGAATCTGTCCTTTGATTTTAAAGTAAATGACATTAATTTAGTCACTAGAAATACCAACGCATTTAATTCAGTGAGAGCTGCTGCTACTGAGAACCCTTGTAATACAGATGTCAGCAGAACCCTAATTTATGAATTTGCACATTATTCCTCCCTCTAAGGACATTCACCTTTTCTTTGACTTTCTCCATGGCATGTACGAAACCCCCTCCTTGACAGGGCTTCTGGGTTGAGGCATTGAGATAAGTCAGAGCCTGTGGGCCACAATGAATTAACATTCATTTATGATCTAAACAATGGGCAAAAAGTGGGCAGTGAAGGGGCCTGCAGAGCCAGGGGTGTGGAGGATCCAGGCAAATGAGTGGTGAGGAGTACACATGATGGGGGACAAGATGCACCCTGGGAAGGCCACAGACACATTGGGTAGCTTTTCTTCATGTTGACATTGGACTTGTTTTATTTAGCAGGAAAGAGGATGAGAAGTACATGTGTATCAGTCATAAAACTGACATCTTCCAAACTCCCTATGAAGCCACCTTCATCTTACAGGGGAGGCCTCCTTTCTCCCTGGTCCTTCCCTCTGCTTTAACCCCAGCCCCTCCCACCTGACCTCAGTTCATGCCTCCTTGTGCCCTGTGAGATGGAAGGCAGTCCTTCAGGATTGTTAGGGAGAAGCTGTCCTTGTCACAGACCTCCAAGTTAGAATGGCAACCGACTCTAGAGTGTGCTTGGAAGAGGAGAGGGAAGCAGGGGGAAAACTGTGTGAATGTGCCCAGGTAGGTCACCTCTACCTAGAGCACCTGTCCTCCTTGACGGAAGGAGGCACGTGCACAGAAGTCTATGTGAACACCGTTGCCATCACTGCAATGGCAGCCAGGTTTTGGGGAGAGATTGTCAAATGAAACAAAAGCAATCTTTATAGCCACCGATGACCTTTTTCTGTATCATGTGTCTGCAACACAAGATTACAGATGAATGACCAAGTTACAACATTGTGTTTTTTCCATTGTCCAACCTAGACAGCTAACGTGTTGAATCACACATTGATTTTCTCTGAAGAATCATGTCAATTCTTTTGCTTGAGTAGAGAATTAAGTTTGAAATTTAAAAGTTTTCAGGGTCAGTTGCTCAGGATCTCCACTCTGAGAGATAGCGTCTTTAAAAACAAATTATTCTGGCAATTTTACCCAGTGAGAGGGTCAACTTTAAAAAACAATTAGAAAAAGTAATCCTCAATATGTGTGTTTGTATGTGTGTGAAATTTTCCAAATAAGCTACTTAAAAAGTTCTCTCACAATTTTATGTGCAGTATTCTAAATGTACATTGGCTGAAAGAACAAGAATACAGTCAATTATTTTTTAGAGTTTTTATTAGATGCATATTTTCTTTCAAGCAACTTGTAACTGTCTATATACATAATAATGTCATATATATGTATATGTGTGTGTGTGTGTATATATATATATGTCAGAATGTTTGAACTGACCCAGAGACGAGGCTCATATGCCACGTGTATACTCTCAACAACTTTAAGAGCAAGACAAAAGACCCTTCCAGTCACTTCCTATTGACAGCCACAACCCTCAAGTTTCACACTTTAGAGCTGGAGAAAAATCAGTAGTACCTCTTCTTCTGACATCTTAATCTCTTGAGAGGTTCTCATACCTTTGTGTTTTCCCACCTAATCTTTACAGTGGTGGTCTTAGCTACCCCTGGACTCAAAACAGTCTTAGGCATATACAAAATAATAATATAACTAGCAAACTGCAAAAATCCCACACAGTTCTTCCTTTGAAAGAAGTCTCTTAGTGTTTGGATAAGGTTTGTTCAGAAATGCATCTGGAATGTGTATCTCTAGCCCCCACATTCAGGTTGAAGCACAGAGGTTGGTAAATTGTGTATTCTGTGGTTTAAAAAGCTTGAAGCGACCTGTTTCCAAATGAGTGTGTCCTTCTTCCCTTTATCTATTGATAGCAGTCATTTAGGCTTCCCTCAGCTCTTCCGGGCCTCTGTACTCAGTGCTTATAAAGCTTTGGATTTTTGTTAACTATGTAATCAGTACCACCCAAATGTCATATCTGACCTGGAAGTGTTTCTGGACCTCAGACTCGTGCATTTGTAAATCTAGTATTTCAGAGCCACCTGGGGATGCCTCATGGTTTGAGCCAGGATGGAAGGACTGCTCTGGTGGCTGGAGCAGTCAACGGCAGACAGCCCAGGGTCTGTCTGCCTAGGGTGGTGTTCAGCTTACAAAACTGGACCCTTTCTCTTCCACCAACCCCTGTTTTGACCTAAACCTCCTTCTCCTCCCATGCTTGATGTCTCTTTTAGGGCAGTTCTGATGCTTGCCTCAAATCTAGGGAGTCTCTGATTCCTCTCTGCCCTTCACTGCCAAGTCAAATCCACCCCAAATTCTGCTGACTCTCATCCTCAGTGCTGTGAGGAGGTATCCATCCTTCCCATCTCTGGCTTCAACTTTAGTGGAGCCTCCTCACTTGATCACATTGTTGCTGGTCTCCTTGACCTGAATGCTCACCTTTCCAGGCCATCCTTTGGTTACGGAATGAGCCTTCTGCAACACTGGCCAGGGCTCCCCACTCTGCTCTCAGACTTTGATGAGCAATGCCATCCAGTTTTCTCATGCGCCAGCCTCATTTTTCGTCCCAGGAGTTCCCCCAGCCAGTGCCTGTCTCCCCACAGCCAAGTTTTGCCTGCATCCTGGAGCTCAGCTTCCTTCTCCACCAACAGACCATTGACCTCCAGTCCTTTTTCTGTGAAGAAGCCTTCCCAGCTCTCAGCAGACCACAGGGCTCTTCTTTGGCACCAGTGTCTGTGGAACTTATTAATATACCTTTTGGGGGAGATCCCGCATGGAAGATGTCATTCCTTATCTGATCACTGGCATGTCTTTTCTCTCCATGGCAAGAGAAGGACCTATTTTAATCACATTTGCAACCTGGCTATGGCCCTACCCAGATAAGAAACTATACAATACTTTCCTCAGTTCATTTTGTTATTCCTGTTCAGGTAACCAAACTCAGGAATTAACAATTCTCTGAGAAGTTTTTTTTTTTTTTTTTTTTTTAAGACATTGAACCTTTTGTAGTGAGGGGAGAGCTTGCCAATAAATTGTATGTGGAGGGGGATGGTGAGAAGATTGCTATTTCATCAGCATGTTTTGGTTTGGCTTTCTAGAATTGATGGACTTGAAATATCTAATATATTTAGAACTGATGCCAAACTGACGGATGAAGTCTTAAATCCTTGTTGACAGTAATTTCCTCTTGAAAAGAACTACTCCCCCACAGTTTGCAGATATAAACTGAGTCAGATCACAAGCCAACAGAGATTTCCTGTTCTCCTGTGGATCGTGTATAAACGGAGCTTACTCGCTCTGGAGCCTCTCCCTGGAAGACTGGACAGCCTTTGCAGAAGCGGCTGGCGAAGTACTTTCGGAAGAACCGTAAGAGATAGTTTCGGAACTTCTCCCCCACGAAGGCGTAGATGATGGGGTTGATGCAGCAGTGCGTCATCCCCAGGGTCTCTGTCACCTGCATGGCTTGGTCCAGCCTGTTAGAGCCACTGCAGTTATTCAAGCCAAAGAATTCCTGGAAGGTGCTCAGGAGAAGGACGATGTTGTAGGGAGCCCAGAAGAGAAAGTAGACAATCATGATCACGAAGATGAGCCTCACAGCCTTGTGCTTCTTCTTCTCGTTGCGACACCGGAGCAGGGTTTTTATGATTCCCGAATAGCAGACGATCATGACAAGCAGTGGCAGCACCAGCCCCAAGATGACTATCTTTAAAGTTTGGAAATTCTTCCAGAAATGATACTGACTGGATGGGAAATGTGGGCTGCATGTATGACGAGAGCCTTCTTTTTGGGATTTGGTAAAGATAATTCCTGGGAGAGAGGCAAACACAGCCACCACCCAGGTGACCACACTTGTCGCCGCCCCAAAGGTGACTGTTCTGGCTTTTAAAGCAAACACAGCATGGACGATAGCCAGGTACCTATCGATTGTCAAGAGGATGATGAAGAAGATTCCACCAAAATAACCAATGAAATAGAACCCTGTGAATAACTGGCACATTGTATTTCCAAAGACCCACTGGTCTGCAGCATAGTGAGCCCAGAATGGGATGGTGATGATGAAAAGTAGGTCAGAGATGGCCAAGTTGAGCAGATAGATGTCAGTCATGCTCTTCAGCTTTTTGCAGTTTATCAGGATGAGGACAACCAGCATGTTACCCACAAAACCAAAGATGAATACCAGCGAGTAGAGTGGGGGCAAGAGGCGGGCTGCAATTTGCCTCACGTTGAGTTTTTGGCATGGCTCTGACATCCCATAATCAATGTCATAGAGGGGAGTTGATGTTTGATAATCCATTTTGCTTGACTCTGTAAATAAAGAAAAGCTCTTTTATAAAGTCCTAGAATGTCCTTAGCAGTCCATCGTGAATGCAAACCATTTTACATACTAAAGTAGGTTTTAAAAATTGATACATAGATTTCTACATTTAACTGAAGTCCCTTTTTTGGTCAAACAATGAACTTTTTATATTAGTTTGCTGCTAGCTTCTCTGCTTTGGGTTTCCGTGGTGGCTCAGATGGTAAAGAATCTGCCTGCAATGCAGGAGACCTGGGTTCGATCCCAGGGTTGGGAAGATCTCCTGGAGGAGGAAATGGCAACCCACTCCAGTATTCTTGCCTGGAGAATTCCATGGTCAGAGGAGCCTGGTGGGCTATAATTCATGGGATCAAAAAAGTCAGACACGACTGAGCGACTAACACTCTGTTTACTAGACGGAGAGCATCAGCCCTCTCACCAAATAAAATTGGGTGTTGCGTGGCCAAGTGCAGTGAATGAAGCTGTGATAACAATGTCCAGAAACTGGGTCAGGGACTGTCCAACCGTGTCTGTTCTTAAGCTGTCATTCCCTGGAGTTAGCTTACACATAGCATCATTAGGAGCTTGCTGGTGGTAATGAACAGTTCTCAAGGGCACTCTGCCTACCAAGCACTGTTCTAAGCTTCACTTCATTCATTCAGTTAATCCTCAAGGTGACTTAGTGAGGCAGGTCAGGTTTATTGTCCCCGTTTTGCAAATAAGAACCTCGGAGCACAGAGAAGATGAGTAACTTCCCCAAAGACCCACAGGGAGTAAGCAACTAATTCTGAAGGCAGGCAGTGCACACTGTAACTCTTATCTGCTACAGTCCCTGTCTTTCACTCCTTGGTGAGAGAACTACAAGCAGGATTGTCAGCCTGGAGCCTTGATGTACTCAAAATGAAACAGACTGATGCCCAAGTCCCTGGAGAAGGTCATAGGAGCCAGTAGCCAGTTGTCAAGTCCCGATTGCCGTTCTCACATTTTCTCTGAAGTTTGTGTTTGTAGTTTCTGAGCTGCTATGATTAAGGACCCCCTCCCCTAATACATAAGAAATGGTCAAGTGGACAGTGTTTCATCTCCTAGCATGCGTCCTGTGTTAGCTTAGTTCCTTCACAACCCACTAACTTGCCTGGTCTATTTAGGTCCCACTGCTTGACTGAGAATTTTCTTTAATTAGTCCCTGTGAGACTCCAGCTCCCAGTACCTCAGATTAAGCAGCTGGGAAAAGCACACAGAAAAATCTCACCTTTAAATTCTGAGCCAGAAAAAGAATCAACTAGATGTGCAATGAAAATTGATTTGATACTTATAACTTGTTATCAATTTGGACAATTTTCAGGCTTCCTTCTTTTCTTGGCAGAAATAAAAGGAGACTTAGACGCAGCCTCTGGTCGGGCACATGTTCAGGGGCGTCCTGCTGAGGAGCTTTTATTTCTCCTAACCAAAAGGGAATGTCTGTCAAAGTTTTGGCCAGTAATTATTCTCTGAAAATATCTTTCTTTTGAAAGGTGAAGGCTTTTTATAGTCTTTCATTCATAATCCTGTTTTGTATCTTTGATGTTATCACAGTCTGAAACTGATTCTAAACTCTAACTTTTTCCTTACTTAAAGATTATATTTTAAGATAGTTCAGTGAGCACCTGGTGTATTTCTGATGTTTTCTATGGTTTCCTGTAAAGGCTTTTACTCATCACTCAAGCTGCGCTAAGAAATAGGCAAAGTTAGCTGAGAGACGACTTACCGAGAGAGATTCTCGTAGGGGAACGGATGTCTCAGCTCCTCTGACCAGCTGAGCTGTGCAAGTCAAACATATAGACAGCATAAAAGTAGGAAATGCACAGTTTCTTCTGAGTTGGGGGCGGAGTTTTACTGAATAAGTATCTGGCTGTGCAAAAAATCATCAAAGAACAGTCCTTTTTTTTTTTTCTTAAATTGAGCTTAAAATAGACTAGAAAATAGATCTCTAATCTGAAACTTTATTCATGGGTTTCCCTGATTACGCAATTTCTTTTTGCTTCTTAGTTCACCCAACTACCCAAATGGTTAGAAAAAAGAAGGAATTAAAGGATATTAGAACTAGAACATTCATAAGCATCTAGTCAAAGGGCCATGTTTTACTGAAAGAAACTGCTGTCCAAGAGACAAATGATTTGTACTAGACTGCAGGGCTTATCAATGGGGAGGCTCAGAGGGTGAGAGATTCTGACCCACTTGCTATTTGTCTTCCACAGAAGCCAACTGAAACTGACTTTAAAGTGGGGGGAACATCTCACATTGACCCTGTGATCCTCCATAAACCTGGGCTTCCCAGCTGGCTCAGTGGTGAAGAACCTGTTTGCTGACACAGGAGATGTGGGTTTGATCACTGGGTTGAAAAGATCGCCTGGAGGAGGAAATGGCAAACCACTTCAGTATTCTTGCCTGGAAAATCCATGGATGGAGGAGCCTGGTGGGCTACACACAGTCCCTGGGTTTGTAAGAAATCTGACACAACTGAGGGACTGAGCGTGCATGCCCCCCACTTGTTCACTCCCTCACTACCCCCTTTCCTCCCACAACTCACACACATACACTCACCACCCAATACTATTTTCCTCTGCAAACTAAAATAGCTGATTGCTTAAGGGTTTTTACTGTACGTTCACCTGTGAGCTGAACGTGTTGCCCATCTTTCTCCAGATCAAGTACCTTTGGGGCACGTCATTATAAAATGTTAGCCTCCTTGTTCACCATTTTGCAGCCCTCCAAGGCAGCCCATGTTTGTGGGTAGCTGTACTGTGACATAGGTAGCAGAGTCCCACACTCCAAGGATACAGTCTATCTGGAATTTCTTTGAGAGTTTTTCAACATGAAACAGGCAGCAAGTGGCAGAAGAAAAGGGTCAAGTTCAGGATTCTATTTCAATATCTCCAGTCACCCCAGGCTTCCTTGGTGGTTGGTTACTTATCTAAAAACCTCAATTGTTGACAACAGAACTGAGAACATAGAACAGAACTGAGAGCCAGCCCTGAGCCACAGGAGGGCCCTCTGCGTGCTTTTGTTTCCTCCACCACAGGCTAAGAAACACACGCCAACACTGACTTGTGATCTGAGAAGACCCCAAACCTGCTGAAGTGGCCTCTGCAGTCAGTTGCCTGAACTCAAGGCCTGACCCTACCCTCACCTTTCTCATTTGTGGAATGGGCTGAATAATGGTAGTTGCTCCTTGGGTTTGTTGGGAGGATTGGTTGAGACATCCAAGTTGAGAATGTAGCATATAATGTACACTAAAAAAAAAAAATCAGACTTGTACTCATTCAGTGATTCTTAGAGAGATTTATTATATAAAATTCTAATAAAATTGGTTTCTTGGGGTCCTTGTCAGCAAAGCAGAGCTGAAAGGGAGAAGCTAATGGCTGGTGCTCCAGAGTAGGGGGTTATGACTGCTGGGGAAAGCCAGAATAGGGCAGAAAGAACCAGCAACTGGCAATCAAAACCAGGGCAATGAATCATGAAAAAAGTGTTCAAATTCACGCTGTATGTGGATTCAGGAGACAGCAGTCGAGAACTGGAGTCCAGCCACTAGGCTGGGCTTGCTGCTAAGTCACTTCAGTTGTGTACGACTCTGTGTGACCCCATAGACGGCAGCCCACCAAGCTGCCCCGTCCCTGGGATTCTCCAGGCAAGAACACTGGAGTGGGTTGCCATTTCCTTCTCTAATTCATGAAAGTGAAAAGTGAAAGTGAAGTCGCTCAGTCGTATCCAACTCTTAGCGACCCCATGGACTGCAGCCTACCATGCTCCTCCATCCATGGGATTTTCCAGGCAAGAGTACTGGAGTGGGGTGCCATTGCCTTCTCCAGGCTGGGCTCAATCCTCAGCTTTACTGTTTACCACTTGATCTGTACAAGTTTCCGAAGCTTTCCAGATCTTAGTTTTCTTATCTGTAAAATGAGGGCAAAAAAACCCCAATCACAAATGTGCTTGACAGATGTGTGGTCAAGATCAAATGACAGAACAGGTGTAGAGCCTTTTGTTGGTACTGGCTCTCTGTGGGCTAGTTAAGTGGTGTCGTACAAAGTATGCTTGAGAAAGCATTTACAAAATGGGTAGCAAATAAATTAATACAAAATTTCACAGGAAACAGGGAATATAATTTTGTCTCAGTGAAGAGACCCTTGTGTGTTCACTGGTAATACACTGGGTAGAACTCTTAGATGCTGCAGGACAAACATAATGTGTCTGTGTGTGGCTTTGGTTGCTTTGTACTTTACCACATGGACCTGGGGTTTGTCTGCCCTGTCTTCTGCGGGTTGTCATTGGGGTGGTTGTAGACTTGAGGGAACGCTTACCCCCAGAGGGCAGTGTAGAGTAGTGAAGCAGGCTCAGAGTCACCCAGACTGTGCTGCTGACTCATTGTGTGCCCTTAGCCAGATCCTACCCCTCTCTGAGCTTCTGTTTCCTATTTTGTCAAATTATGTGCTAGACTTTAGGGGCCCCAGGAGACCTCCCTCCTGAAATACAAAATGACTCCATGGCCAAGTTGCTTTGGAAAAGACACATTTGGGCAATACAGGGTGAGGATTCACAGGCTGAAACAAGGAAGCACAGCTTAGCAGTGTGTGTGTGTCCCCTTTTAGGGGGACATTCAGGTCACCTTTTGGGATAGGGGTTCATTCCAGGGATGCACAAGGAAGGGAGGACCCATGGGAACATCTTCAGCATTTAATCAATAAATTATTGCTCTGGATACAACAGCAAGGCAAACCAGTGGTTTATCATGCCATGACTTAGTTTTCCCATCTTTGCTTATCTTCTTACCTTGGCCCTTCCAGTTTCCAGGGCTCTGGTTCTGATATGCAGGTCTTCAGACTCTCCGTGAGGAATGAACTTTTGGCTGGTTTGCTGCTCTGGACTTGATGCCCAGCCCTCCTCCTGGGGTGCTGGCCAAGCTTTCACTAGCTGCTCCAGGTCGAGTCATTGTACCCAAGTTCTGAGGGCAGCTTCTCTCTGCTTGCCCACGCCATCTCTGGACCATGACTCAGAGCATCACACACAAGATGGGGAGGACACCTACTCTTTTCTTGGGTTCAGAGGGCCAACTGCATGAGCTCAATGAACTGAAACCCTGGGGGCTCACACGGACTCTATCGATGTCAGCAGTGAGATGGGCTGAAAAGATAGCACACGAATCTCTTAGTTTTTAAAACATGTATCTAATTCTAAAACTAACACATCATGCTCATTGTATCAAGTTAGGAAAAACAGAAAAATAGAAAGTACAGAAAAGATTAGTCATTGTCTCACAATCTCAAAACAGTCCCTCAACACATGATGTATTTTAATCCAGACCTTTTCCCATGCATACTTTTTGATTAATTGTTCTCACACACATACCAGTTCATTATGCTGCTCCTTTTTTTGGCTAAAAATTACAGTATAGGTATGTACCCATGTTGTTAAAAATTCTTTATAAATACATCTCTTTAATTGTTACTTAGATTGATGTGTAACTTACATGTAGCAAAAACACACTAGTCCTAGGTGTACATTTTGGGGAAGTTTTGATACACATACATCCCTGTCACCAGATGATAGAGAGCAGCCCTGTCACCCCAGAACATGCCCTCACACCCAGCCCCACCTTGCAGGGGCCAGTCTGTCTTCAGTGCATGAATGAGACGTACCTCTTTTATAGCTTCACATAAATGGAATCACAAATGCTGTCCTCTTTCTGTCTGGCTCCTTTTGTTCAACCGAATGCAGTAACTGTATGTGACAGAGCTCTGTTGTTAGGTGAGCCCTTTCCCTGGGTCACTCACTTGGACAGCATGTTGTGGGTATTGCTGTCAGTGCTCTGATATCTCCACCAAGGAGGAAACTCCTAGTGTCCCTGAAGCCCCCTTCACCAGCAGAGCCAGAGAATCCCCATGGTTCTCAAAGATACAGGAAGAATCCCCCACCCCCACCAGTATTACCTTTTGCACCTGTGTGCCTCAGCAGTGATGCTGGGGTCCCATGACTCCTCTTCATCTACTGCTCCAGACACCATTCATGGTGAGTGGGAATGGGGGGCCACCATCCTGTCCTCTTCACTCCCACTGTGTCTGTCCATTCAGTTCAGTTCAGTCACTCAGTTGTGTCTGACTCTGCAAACCCATGGACTGCAGCACACCAGGCTTCTCTGTCCATCACCAACTCCCGGAATTTACTCAACCTCATGTCCATCAAGTCAGTGATGCCATCCAACCATCTCATCCTCTATCATCCCCTTGCCTTCAATCTTACCCAGCATCAGGGTCTTTTCCAGTAAGTCAGTTCTTTGCATCAGGTGGCCAAAGTATTGAAGTTTCAGCTTCAACATCAGTCCTTCCAATGAACAGCCAGGACTGATCTTTAGAATGGACTGGTTTGATCTCCTGGCAGTCCAAGGGACTCTGAAGAGTCTTCTCCAACACCACAGTTCAAAAGCATCAATTCTTTGGTGCTCAGCTTTCTTTATAGTCCAACTCTCACATCCATACATGACTACTGGAAAAACCATGGCTTTGACTAGATGGACGTTTGTTAGCAAGATAATGTCTCTGCTTTTTAATATGCTGTCTAGGTTTGTCATAGTTTTTCCAAGGAGCAAGTGTCTCTTAATTTCATGGCTGCAGTCACCATCTGCAGTGATTTTGGAGCCCAAGAAAATAAAGTCTGTCACTGTTTCCATTGTTTCCTCATCTATTTGCCATGAAGTGATGGGACCAGATGCCATGATCTTAGTTTTCTGAATGTTGAGCTTTAAGCCAACTTTTTCACTCTCCTCTTTCACTTTCATCATTAAGAGGCTCTTTAGTTCTTCTTTGCTTTCTGCCATAAGGGTGGTGTCATCTGCATGTCTGAGGTTATTGATATTTCTCTTGGCAATATGATTCCAGCTTGTGCTTCATCCAGCCCAGCATTCTGGATGATGTACTCTGCCTATAAGTTAAATAAGCAAGGTGACAATATATGGCCTTAATGTACTCCTTTCCCAATTTGAAACCATTCTGTTGTTCCATGTCCAGTTCTAACTGTTGCTTCTTGACCTGCATACAGATTTATTAGGAGACAGGTAAGGTGGTCTGGTATTCCCATCTCTTTCAGAATTTTCCACAGTTTATTGTGATCCACACAGTCAAAGGCTTTGGCATAGTCAATGAAGCAGATGTTTTTTTCTGAAACTCTCTTGCTTTTTTGATGATCCAGTGGATGTTGGCAATCTGATCTCTGGTCCCTCTGGCTTTTCTAAATCCAGCTTGAACATCTAGAAGTTCACGTATTGCTGAAGCCTGGCTTGGAGAATTTTGAGCATTACTTTACTAGTGTGTGAGATGAGTGCAATTGTGTGGTAGTTTTAGCATTCTTTGGCATTGCCTTTCTTTGGGATTGGAATGAAAACTGACCTTTTCCAGTCCTGTGGCCACTGCTGAGTTTTCCAAATTTGCTGGCATATTGAGTGCAGCACTTTCACAGCATCATCTTTCAGGATTTGAAATAGGTCAACTGGAATTCTATCACTTCCACTAGCTTTGTTTGTAGTGATGCTTCCTAAGGCCCACTTGACTTCACATTCTAGGATGTCTGGCTCTAGGTGAGTGATCACACCATCGTCATTATCGTGGTCATGAAGCTCTTTTTTGTATATTCTTTTGTAGAGTATTCTTGCCACCTCTTCTTAATATCTTCTGCTTCTGTTAGGTCCATACCATTTCTGTCCTTTATTGTGACCATCTTTATTGCATGAAATGTTCCCTTGGTATCTCTAATTTTCTTGCAGAGATCACTAGTCTTCCCCATTCTGTTGTTTTCCTCTATTTCTTTGCAATGATCATTGAGGAAGGCTTTCTTATCTCTCCTTGCTATTCGGAACTCTGCATTCAAATGGGTATATCTTTTCTTTTCTCCTTTGGCATTGCCAAAGCTTCTCTTCTTTTCTCAGCTATTTGTAAGGCCTCCTCAGACAACCATTTTGCCTTTTTGCATTTCTTTTTCTTGGGGGATGGTCTTGATCACTGTCCTTTGGACCCTTCCAAGTTGGACCCCTTTACCCAGCCCACGCACCATGCTCCCCTAGCCCTGTGCAGATCATCAAGCTGAGTAGACACTAATAGGCTGTCCACCTCATCACTTTGTTAGATATGTCCAGACTTGGTGGAAACCCCATAACCCTGCTGAGAAGCCTGATCTGTGCACTTTGGGATTTCTTTTAGATCAGCGTGCAGACATGAAGCTAATGCAACTTTATGTGTGGTGAGGTGTGGTTTAGTTGCTAAGTCGTGTCTGACTCTTGCGACCCCATGGACTGCAACCTGCTAGGCTCCTCTGTCCATGGGATTCTATGGGCAAGAATACTGGAGTGGGTTGCCATTTCCTTCTCCAGGGGACCTTCCCAACCCAGGGATCGAACCTTGGTCTCCTGCATTGCAGGCAGATTCTTTACCAACTGAGCTATGAGGGAAGCCCCTAAGTGTGGTAACAGAAGTCTAATGTACGATTAAGGTGTGTACTAGACCTAGCACAGTCTTCAGTGGGTCAGGTCACACCTTCACCTCTATATTCTGCTCTCTGTATAACAGGATATTAGGTGGGACTTTTCCTGTTGCCCCAGAACTGGCAACTATGGCCTGAGGCTGAGGACAACGAGGTGTTAAGTACCCTGAAATTCTACAAAAAACCACTGACACCTAGGATTGAACACCTCCTCCAGGGCTTTCTAAGTGTGACAGATTCAGCTCTGTGCCCCTAGTCACCATGACAACTCTTCTCACTGTGTCCTGTACAAGGTGGAGACAGGTTTGGGCAGGAAAAGGTTTTAGAAGTGGGTGAGGTTGATGGGAAAGAGGGTGGGGTTCCTCTCCTCAAAGCCAACGGAGGGACCTCTGAGAGAAACGTGTGAGGAGTGGAAACTTGCTGGAAGGGGAGGCCAGTACCTCGTTCCTGGGTGGGGCATCCACTGGGCAGCAAGCCCCCTGAGCAGGAAAGAGGAGATTGGGAGACAGGTGATGGTGGAGACGGTGTGTGGCAGTCCCAAGGATGTCTAGTGATAAATGTGCCGGACTGTGGCATCTGGAGACATAGCCAACTCAGTCACTCACCACACCCAGGGCTGGCCCTCCCTGAGTTCATAGGCTGCCTCGTGGAGGCCGCTCACCAGCCCAGACACTTCTTCACTCGTGTTGGGTTTTCTCTTGGTGGCCCTTGGTGACCTTTGTCACTGGCTAATCTCACCTGAGGCCATTTCAATTTGTCAGAGAAATTTTAATAGGGAGAAAAAGTGAGGGCAAAGAGGTAGGGTCTTGATGGCTTACTTCCAGGAGACGGCAGGGCCTCTCTGAAAAATACTCAAACTGTCCCAGTTACCACAGATTGAGGAGGATGGTATGGGGTGGACGGTGCCAAGTGCCAGCTTCACCAAGAGTCTTAAGTATGATACCCACCCCTTGGAATGATCATCTTTCCTGACATCTGCTTACCTCAAACGGCCCACTTGAATGCTGTCCCTGGGATAAAGGAGACTTGGGGTTTCCACTTCTAGAAAATGGTTCTAGAGATGGTTGGCAGCTTTTAAGTGGCAGTTTGTTTGGTGGCAATAAAATCCTGCTGTAGCTATTATTACTATGATGCCAGACTCACTTTCTCCTTGGGGCTCTCAAAAAATTTCACACACAGGTCTGTTTCTGTGCCTTGCATACACTGCCTTGCATAATGCATTGTGATTATTAATACTCTATTGTGATGATTATTTCTCCCCTGCTCCTCCCCATCAGTTGTCTCTGGGCTGGGAGGTCTAAGGGCATGAGAATACCATAACCATCTCTATGTGCCCTCCCCAGGCTGACACACACTGACTCCTCAGGTGTATTTGTCACATTGAATTCCATCATGGAAAAACAATTTTCCAAATTTTATTTATGGAGGCACTATATAACGTATGTATCAGTTAACTTTTGTGCTTCTTAGTAAACAACCCCCACAACTCAGAAGCTTAAAACAGCTAACGTGGACTGCTTACTCCTGTGACATGTGGCTGCTGGGTAGCTGGGGCCCAATTCTGCTCTCTGCGATTTCCCACTCACTCAACCAGGCACCTGGGCTGAGGGACTTGTGGTCTGGGGTGGACCTTCCTGCGGCTGAGCAGGGAGAGCCAGAGACTCCATCGAGGCATTTCAGCACCTGCTTGGATGAAGCAGGTGTCAGTTGTGCTGTCTCCTGGCCGAGCCGCCTGTGGTCGGGCTGAGGGGTGTCCCTCCTGTAGGGTACGCTGCAGGTCACACATCAAGGACAGGCATGTGTAATCACACAGGGGAACAGTGAGAAGTTGTGAACAGTGAGACAGTTTGTCACACCACCGCATAACAAAACTGGCAGTTTAAGACTTTTTTATTGTGGTAGAAATAGAATATGAGATTTACACTTCTAACAGTTTTTAAGTATACAATAGGGTATTATTATATAAGCACACTATTTAGTACTTACTCATCCTGTATAACAATTCTATGCATGTTGATAAATGGATAAAGAAAACGTCTACACATTCAAGGAATATAATTTAGCCTTAAAAAAGTGGGAAATTCTGCAGTATGCAACAACATGGATGTACTTGGAGGGCATGATGCTAATGAAATAAGTCAGACACAGGAGGACAGGAACTGCATAATTTCACTCGTGTGTGGAATCTAAAATCGTCAGACTCATAGATGAATAGAATGGTGAGTATCAGAGTCTGGGAGAAGAAGTACAGAGGAACTGGTAATCAGAAAGTTCTTAAAAAACAGTATAGTTAAGAGTGTTGATTCATTTTCCAAGTTATAGTTTTTAAAAAATTAATTTGTTTTAATTGGAGGACAATTGCTTTATAATATTGTGGTAGTTTTCAAGTCATAGTTTTTTAAAACAATATTTACATTTCATCATCAAAACAAAATTTAATGCATTCATTAGGATAATACAGATATCTGAAGGTGAAAGCCGCCCCCCCCCCCAACACAACATACACCTCTTTCTGAAGCCTCTAGACATGAAGTAAGAAAGTAAAACCTTAGTAACTTCCAGTTCCCCAGTTGCCAGGTTCCAGGATCCCTGTGTTTCTTGCCTGCATCAGATTGGAGATGCTCTAACACGTAGATATATTCTTAGCTTAGCTCAAGCCAAGACCAAAGTCTTTGCTTGCTTAGGTGAACTTCTCCTACTCCCTGTTAGGAGTTCCCACTGGCCAAAGAGAGGACCCATCTAAGCATCAGTAAAGATGCAGCAAAGCATGAAGCATTCAAATAGGATTAAATCCACGACTTTCTAGACTTCATAATGAGGCAAAAAAGATTTTTGGTACAAAGTCAGAATAAAGACACACAGTTGAGATGGCAGTTGTGGTGTGCGCGCTGTAATCTGAGATTATGTAGATGCTATATCACCATAAGCTAGTAAACCCATAGCTCACAGACCTCCAGCTCCCTGACAATATTTATTTATGTTGAACCAGCAGTCTCCCAAACACACCATGTGCTCCACCAATACCAGAATTGTCTCTATGACTAATACAGTATTTTTAGGCTTGGCATAATAGTATCTTAAAAATGATACTTTACCACAATTTTAGGTTTCAGTTTCCAGCTTTCATTTAATTTTTACTTTACATTGAAATACATGTGTGTGTGTGGTGTGTGTGTGTGTTTGTGTATCTGAACTCTCTGCCTGTGTGCAAAAATGAGTTGCCAGAAGGTAATTTGGAAAACATTTTTTTTCCAGCCTGTCTAGAGTCTTCCTCATCTAGGCCTGCCTGGCCTGGTAATAGACCCTGAGGTCACAGGCTGATGTTTGTTTTTCAGAACAGGCCCCTTCTCTGCTTTGAACACTCACCCCAGTATCCCCACTGATTGTCTTCCCTCCCCCAGGCCCAATAGGGGTTCTTGTTTCACAATTTCCTTCACATTCTCCCCACAGCCACTCTCCTGGACCTCTACAAACCGGCTTTTGGGGTGGGGCAATCCTACAGGCGGAACTGTGGTAAAGGCTGTGGAGAGACAGGTGGGCAAGGGCAGCAAGAAAGCAGGAAAAGCCACAGAGAAACAAAATACTATCAGATCCCTTTAGGGGTTCTGGCGCATCCTTCCTGACTTTTGCTCTTGACCAATTCTGGAAACATTCCTGTGCATCTGGTGTGAGCGTGCTCCTCCACTCCTCATGGAGGAACTCTCTAGAGCCCACTCCTTTCTCATAATCACCACCTCCACCCCTCCCCTTTCCCTTTTTAAACAAAGGCTTTTATTTTTTCATCTCACTAAAGATTATGTGTATTTTATAAACAAACATTTAAAAAAATTTTTGTACAGAGGGATGAGGCCTAAGAAGCATATGTACAATGGGGCAAGGTATTGAATAGATTTCAAATGTAGCTTGTGTGGTTGTCATAGTTAAACTGTAATGAAGCAGAAATGTGTCATGCACTTAGCAGAAGAGGATCATGGGCCTAGCCAAAGCTCCCAGAGAGTTCTTACAGTTCCCTTGCTCGCCACGACCTAGGAGAGCCTCTAAAGTTAAATATGGTAGGAGAGGGTGCTAAGGACCAGTGCTGCTGCCTGGCTGGGCAAGCGAACCCCTTACCTGTGTCCTCGTAAAGGCTTAAACATGCTTATACTTTCCCCTCCTTCCCCTTGGTCCGAACTCTACTCCCCCTCTTTCCATTCACCCTCGCCTGACTCCTCTTCCCAATCTCCAGAGGATTAAAGAGGTTGATAGAATCCGAGAGTAAGCAAAGTGGTGGATGGGCGGGGGGAGGTGGAGGGAAGAGCACAAACACAAGGCAATATGGCATTTTCTAGGAACTGCAATGAGCTCATTGGAGATTCCAAGTCTCTGCCCACAGTTGTTTTGGAATATTCCCTGAGCATGGTGACTCTACAAGAGTAACCTAAGTCTTCATTGATTCACATAATCCTGAAGTTCCTGGGCACTTACTCTAGAAACTTTAGACTCCTCTGTTCTTCAACAAACCCTGGCGGCTTATTATCATATATAGATTGCTATCCCCTTTTGAAAATAACAGGTGAACTTCTACTCTTCTATAAAGCAGCTGAGACTTCCTGTTCCCCAGTAGAATGGGTGTATGTTGAACTCACTCGATCTCCTGTCTCCCCATAGAAAACTGGGCATTGTTTGCAGAGGTGTTTGGCAATATGCTTTCGGAAGAACGTGGAGAGATACCTCCTGAACTTCTCCCCAACAAAGGCGTAGATGATGGGGTTGATGCAGCAGTGGGTCAGCCCCAGGGTCTCTGTCACCTGCATGGCTTGGTCCAGCTGACTGCTGCTCTTACAGTTACTCAAGCCAAAGAATTCCTGGAAGGTGCTCAGGAGAAGGACGATGTTGTAGGGAGCCCAGAAGAGAAAGTAGACAATCATGATCACGAAGATGAGCCTCACAGCCTTGTGCTTCTTCTTCTCATTGCGACACCGGAGCAGGGTTTTTATGATTCCTGAGTAGCAGATGATCATGACAAGCAGTGGCAGCACCAGCCCCAAGATGCTCCTCATAATTGTATGGAAATTCTTCCATCCTAGTGGAAAATAAGGGGCACAGGCATAACCTGAATGTTCTTCGAGGGATTTGATAAAGATGATTCCCGGGAGAGAGGCAAACACAGCCACCACCCAGGTGACCCCACTTGTCACCACCCCAAAGGTGACTGTCCTGGCTTTTAAAGCAAACACAGCATGGACAATAGCCAGGTACCTATCGATTGTCAAAAGGATGATGAAGAAGATTCCACCAAAATAACCAATGTGATACAGCCCTGTGAAAAATTTGCACATCACATTCCCAAAAACCCACTGGTCTGCAGCATAGTGAGCCCAGAACGGCATGGTGAGGAGGAACAGCAGGTCAGAGATGGCCAAGTTAAGCAGGTAGATGTCAGTCATGCTCTTCAGCTTTTTGCAGTTGATTAGGATAAGGACAACCAGCAGGTTGCCCACAAAACCAAAGATGAAGACCAGCGAGTAGAGCGGCGGCAGGAGCTGTGCTTCGATTTGTCCCACGCTGGTCTTTCGGCAGGGTTCACTGTAATCATAGTCATAACTGGTGGTGGGTTCTTCATCATTCCCCTTGACATTTGTTGTAAACAGAGAGTGAGATGTGGGAAGCACATTGTGGCTGAATGTATCATTGCCATCCATCTTCCTCGGTCCTGTAAACAGAGGACAAGATGATGACATACAGCACAATGGCTACAATCCCCAGTCTTAACGAAGGTCCCTGCTCCACTTAAGCAACATCCCAGGCTTTGTCTTTCCTTGGCAGCCATCTCCTTGAAAGTGTGTGTGCTAGTTCACCACTTCCCCTTATTCCTGATCACAGACACCAGTCATCTTTCCACAGCCATTTCCCAACACCTTGGCCTTCCTGCAGAGCCTGACTCTCATTGTAAGGCTGACCGTGCTGGACACTTGCTTTCTCTACTAGGCCTGTGACTCATTACTGGATGATAGTATATAAGGGGACTCCACTAGGGAGCTTCTGGGGATGCTCATAATGAGCCATTATGAGTTGCATTTTCTGTTACTTGCCACCCAAAATGTTCTGAACACTCTCTCAACTTTCTGCCTCCATCATTTTGCCAAAACTTCTCTTGCCAGGATTGCAATGACAGCCCAGTTGTAAACACCCTGGCTTTTAGTTTCATCTTCGTCAAACGTTTGATCCTTCTGATGACCACTTTCATTTAAAACTTTTGGTTTGGAAATTCCCTGGCAGTCCAGCGCTTAGGACTTCATGCTTTCACTGCTGAGGGCCGAGTTAAATCCCTTGTTCGGAAACTATGATCCCACAAGGTGCATAGCACAGCCAAAAAGAAAAAAAAAATTTTAAGTTAAAAAATAAAAAAACCTGTTTGGCTTCCAGTAGGCAATGGCATCCCATTCCAGTACTCTTGCTTGGAAAATCCCATGGGCGGAGGAGCCTGATAGGCTGCAGTCCATGGGGTCGCTAAGAGTCGGATATGACTGAGCGACTTCACTTTCACTTTTCACTTTCATGCATTGGAGAAGGCCATGGCAACCCACTCCAGTGTTCTTGCCTGGAGAATCCCAGGGATGGGAGCCTGGTGGGCTGCTGTCTATGGGGTCACACAGAGTCGGACACGACTGAAGCGACTTAGCAGTAGCAGGCTAGTTCCTGGCCTACCACTTCTTTTTCATATTCTTTGTTGGTGTTTCCTCCCGCTACCTACGCTGTAAGGGTCCCTAGGCACCATCCTTGGCTCCCATTTCTTTACCATTTACCTCTTAACCCTTGTTCCAAAGTTCTTCCTGAGTTGTTTTCAGGTTCTAAGTTTCCTGTAGGCTAATGCTTCCCAAAGCTCTGCCTTCCAGCCCCACCTCAGAGTTGAATTTTCCATTGCCTATTGCATATATCCCCATAGACTTATTTATTTAATCAATATTTAGGAGCCATACTCTATTTTAGACAGAGAGCAAAGTGGGTATCAGATAGGTACCTCGAATTCAACCCACCCCAAACTGAACACCCCTGGAAAGTCGCTTCTGCTTGTGGATTCTTTATCTTGACCAATGTCATGTACTCCATTATTTAAGAAGTAAGATTTGACATTGTCTTGGGTCCACTCTTTTTCAGAAGATTAGGAGCCAGGCCTTTGGAGCTAAACAGACCTAGACTTGAATCCTGCCTCTAGCGTCCCAAGTTGTGTAGCTTGAGGTTAATTACTTCTTCAACTGTCAGTTTCTTTTTGTTTAAAATAATAACCATGCTGAGTTGCTGTGGAAACAAAGACAGTGCAGCATCTAGTACAGAAAAATGCTCTGTATTGTTGCTGTTATTATTATGTTATATGGATTCTGCCTCATAATCACCTCTCAGAGTCATCCCCTCTGCACCTCTTTCAACTGCCACTCTCTTGCCTCCTATGCATCCTGGCTTTGCTGAGCTCTTTTATTTGTTCTTGCCTTTTTCCTCACCATGTTCTGTTTCAATCTGTCTTCTCTGAAACTGAAATTGGATCATGCTCTTCTCAGTTTAAAACTCAAGTGGCCCCATGATTTGTATATGGTAGGGCTTCAAAGGCAATGCCCAGGCTATTCATCATGGCTTTTCTAAGCTCCTTTCTTCTCAGCTTCATCTCTAATCACTTCTCAAATCCCAGATCCTGTGGTCCAGCCATACCCATCTTTTCCCCACTTTTCCCAGGCTCATCATTTCCTTCAGGCTTCAGTGGTTTTGCACATGTTTGCCCCCTTGCCTAAAATGTCTGGTGAGTTCCTGTTCATCCTGCGATGTGTGTGTGTGTGTGCGTGCGCCCGCTCACTCAGTCGTGTCTGACTCTTTTGCGACCCCAGGGACTGTAGCCTGCCAGGCTTCTTTGTCCACAGAATTTTCCAGGCAAGAATACTGCAGTGAGTTGCCATTTCCTACTCCAGGGAATCTTCCCAACCGAGGAATTGAACTTGCATCTCCTGCATTGGCAGGCAGATTCTTTACCACTGTGCCACCTGGGAAGCCCTCTCCCCTTCTCTGTGAACTCCAACCATCCTCCTCTGTCATATCATTCTTACCATCTCAAAACATTGTGCATGCCTTTATGATAAACACATTATCATGTACCCATTGTGTGCTGCTTGAGAGAGAGGACTAGGTTATGTTTCTGTCTTCAGCACTTATGATAGCACCTGGCTAAAGGAGGTACCAGTAATATGTTCATTGAAAAAATACGTAAAACTCATAGTAAGTGTGACAATTAACAACATTAGAATTGTTTTCAAGAATGTTTATTTTTTTCCTGGCAGTGACTGGATTTGTTTTTAATCTGTGTACACGCCTTATTTTTCACTTTCTCTTGTGATTGATACATTTCACAGATTTTGAATTTCACAGCACTGAACTAGATTCTTTAAATGAGCAGAAACTAAATAATACTTCTGGTCAAACTTGAGGAAAAAATGTATCCACCTAAAGAATTAACACTATAGTGATTAATTGACTGTTCATTAGGCTCCATGTGCTATGCTAAATACTCTTCATATGTTAATTAATGTAATCCTTAACAACAGTTTTGTGAGATAAATATACATTTTAAAAGTGAAGGAATAGAAGCATGGATGAATTAAATAATTTTTTTCCCAGACTCACAATGCAAGTAATGGCTGAGCTGGAATTTGAACTGTTGGGCTATTCCATTTCAAAGGCCTTCAAGGGTTTGCATCTTCAGACTCTGAGAACAGAGATGAATGTAGAAGAATGTAGAAGTAACTGATTTTTTGGTTGTTCTTCATGCCTTGAACAGAATGTTTTTGGCATTTAGCCTTAAAATCCACACACTTGCCCATACAAATGTGCTCTACCTATAAATGCACAAGCACAAAAAAACACACATACACGCACATTGCTGCCAGTAAAATAAGCTCCAAGAGGGTAGAGAGCTTTGTTTTTGCAGTGAACTCTTAGTGCCCTAGAATCCAGCCTAGTACATATAAATATCAAATGAGAAGTGAATAATGGAGAACTAGTAGGCTACAAGCTTCTGAGAAACAGAGGGCTCCCCTGTGGGCTAGACTCCCAGGTAATCTAGTGGGAGCTGTTACAACAACTAAAATATTGGGGTTCCTTGCACATAGCCTCTTAGCTGTAACAGGCCCTCTGGGCTGTTCTGTAGTTAGTCTCCTCATCTGTATGGAACAGTGTAGACTGGATCAGTGGTTCTGAAATGCTGGCTTTCAGATTACACAGGAAGCCTGTCAGTCAGAAACACACAGTGCAGACCCTTGTTCTGGTGATTCATATTGGGGATGAACTGCCCCAGCCACTTCCACCGTGTGTTTCCTATGCTTTGTTGTTCACCTGCCTCTCAAGTGCCAGAAACCTTTTTATCATCTACTCCTGTGTCACCTAGCTCCTACCACAGCAGACACGTAGCAAGGAGGCTGAAGAGCACTGGTTTAGGTGTCACTTTCAAGTGTCAAGACACATCAACCAGAATTGATTAAATCTGCCTCTCAGAAAAATGAACCCCTTACTTCAGCCTCTGAATTGAGGTAAGAAGTGTATTTTGGTGCAGGGCCTGTACTATCACATATATGGACTAGAGGGGGAGAAATTCAGGGTAGAAAGTTCCAGCTCTTCACAGTCCTTGGGGGCTGGGAGGGGCAGAATGAGAGGAGCAGTATTTGAGAAGCCTGATTGTCCTACTTTCTTAATTGTCTTCTTTTAGCCCAACCCTCTCCTACCAACTGAGCTCTGATGGAGTTCTCCCTCTGCTTTATGCTTCCTTCCTGCCATTGGGATCTCTCTATCATTCCTGGGACAGATGCCACTCTCCACCCCTTTCTCCTATCTTAATCATCCCCCAAGTTCCTGGGCAATACAGACTCCCAGTCCCTGCATCTAGCATCGAGATGCTTTGAGCCTTTGATTCATAAAGTGATGGAAAAAGCACCCCCAACTCACCGGTAGATGGCTTCTTTTAAGTGGCACTGGTGTGTCAGGCTTCTCAGCAACTGAACCAAACAGATCTGGAGGTAGAAACTTGGCGTGCAGAAGTAGGAAATAAAGTTTCCTGCAGAAAGAGAAGGCGGAGATACAAGGGCAAGTAATGGTAAAGATTTGAAAAAAAGAATGATATAGTTCTTCTTTTCCAGCCAAGAACGATGTACACTAGGTTGAAGTCTCCAGAGTAGAATTAATTTTGAAATCTTGATTATGCAACCTTGAGGGTTTAAATCAGGCACACTCCATGTTTGCTCCTGGGTCTAACGACTCTGGGCTTCTTTATCTTGTGGTTCTCTATATCTGGAAATCTTTCACTCTCTTCTGCCGGTAATGATTTGCATGAAACGAGCACACTAGAATTTCATTTCCTAGAGGATAAATGCTAATGGGGGCTGCTGGTGATGGTGAAGGAAATTAGGTTTTGTTGACCATATGCTCTGATTTCAGTGGCATCAAGAATTTGGGACTTGGTTAGAAAACTTATTTAGACAGAACTTTTTAATGAAAAGGGAATGTTAAATGGTCTCTTCTGTCAGAGATTTCCTTAGTAAGAAGATCCTCAGCTGTTATAGGTTCCAATCTTGAGAAGAAAGTTTTGCTAAAAGAAAACACCATTGATATTTGGCAAAACTAATACAATTATGTAAAGTTTAAAAATAAAATTAAAAAAAAAAAACAAGAAAACACCATTGAGATTTTGGCAAGATAGTAGGTTAGGAAGTACCGTGAGTCAGTTTTCTCACCTAGACAACAGTTTCACTGGCAGAAGCTGTCTAATCCAACTGATTTGGAACTCTGGAGTCTGTTGAGGGTCTTCAACTTTCAGGAGAAGGCTTGGATGACCAATTGCAGTTAACTATGGCCAATTTCAGCTCTTGGCACAGTAACCCCCACCTACTTCCCTACCCCAGGCACTTTGGCAGGCAGTTCTGCATGTGTTCCTAGGGCAGCTTGCACGTAGCTTGCAGAAGCCAAGGTGGGCACAAATTGGGCCCTGACCTTCAAATATCAGGGATCTGTGCTCTGATCACTGATGACTGCTTCTGATCTTAGGAATGCAAACAGAGAAGGGCAGCCATTGTTGTTGTATTCCCCTCATAGCTGTAAGCCCCTCCCTCTCTGGCTGAAGTGACTTTCAGGGTATTTAAAGAGCCAGTGCCCTTTATTTTTCTGTATTTGATTTTTCTATTTTTCCCTTTTTGGGAGTCACACATTAAAAACTGGGACCTTCAAAAATAGCTGCATTTCCAGGGAAAATTAAAAAGGGACTGCACTCGTAGCTCAGTTGGAAAGAATCTGCCTGAAAGGCAGGAGACCCAGGTTCGATTCCTGGGTTGGGAAGATCCCCTGGAGAAGGAAATGGCAACCCACTCCAGTATTCTTGCCTGGAGAATTCCATGGACAGAGGAGCCTGGCAGGCTACAGTCCTTGCGGTTGTAAGAGTTGGACACGACTCAGCGCCTAAACCACCACCACATATTCAGGGAAGAGCACAGGCTCTGAAAAGACCTGAGAAGACCTTAAGTTCACAGGCTGATCCTTGGCATAGAGAGAGGTTACAGCAATCAAAACAAAAACAAACCAAGAACAATTGTAAAAAAAAAAAAAAAGCAAAACACTTACATTACCATGTGTAAAATAAATAGCCAAGAGGAAATTTGCTGTATGGCTAAGAAAGTCACACAGGGGTTCTTGTATTAACCTACAGGAGTGGGATGGGGAGGGAGTTGGGAAGGAAGTTCAAAAGGGAGGGGATTTATGTATACCTATGGCTGATTCAGGTTGAGGTTTGACAGAAAACAACAAAATTCTGTAAAGCAATTATCCTTCAATTAAAAAAAAAAAAATCCTGAGAAGGGGAGAATCTGATTTCCAGAATTACCATGTTGTTAGGTTCAAATGTCCAATTTCAGCCAAAAAAAAAAAAAAATCACAAAATATGTAAGGAAACAGAAAAGTATGTCCATTCAAAGGGAAATAATAAACAAAGAGAAACTGTTCCTGAAAAAGATGTGATGGTAGATCTATTAGATAAAGACTTAAAGAGTCTCAAAGACTTAAAAGGAGACATGGAGAGAATCCAGAAAACTATGTATGATCAAAAAGCAAATATCAGTTAAGAGATGGAAAATCTAAAAAGAAGCCAAAAAGAAATTCTGGAGCTGAAAAATACAATAACTGATATGAAAAATTCACTAAAGGGATTCAGAGGTAGATTCAAGCAGGCAAGAGAAAGAATCAACAAACTTGGAAGTTATTGGGTCTGCAGAACAGAAAGAAAAGATTGAAGAAAAGTGAGCAGAGCTTAAGGGACTTGTGGGTGTCCCAGGATAAAAGAGAGAGAGAAAAGGGCAGAGAGTATATTTGAAGAAATAATGTGTGAAAACTTGCCAGTTTTAAAGGAAGACATGAATATAAGCATCCAAAAACTCAGTGAACTCCTAGTAGGATTAAGTTCAAAGAGACCCACTCCAGGACACATTATAATCAAACTTTCAAAAGACAAAGACACAGAAAGCAGCAGGAGAAAAACAAATGATCACAAACAGGGGATTCTCAATAAGATGATAAGCAGATTTCTCATCAGAAACTTAAATGGCCAGAAAGCAGTGGACCCATATATTCAAACTGCTAAAAGAAAAAAAGCTGTAAACTTGTTTTTCTTAAAACCAGCAAAACTATACTTCAGGAGTGAGGGAGAAATTAGGACATTCACAGATAAAAGAGTTTTTGTATGTTGTTGAAGTTAAGCTGGTACAAATTGAAATTAGAATGTTATAACTTTGGGATGTTAAATGTGACCCTCATGGTAACTACAAAGAAAATAGCTATAGAATATATACAAAAGAAAATAAAAAGCAATAAACATTCCATTTCAAAAAAATCAACTAAGCACAAAAGACAGTAATGCAGGAAATGAAGGACAAAAAAGTTCTAAGCCATATTGAAAACAAATAGCAGAATGACAGAATGTCATTCCTTGTAAGTAATTACTTGAAATGTAAGTGGATTAAATCCTCCAACCAAAAGATAAAGAATGATAGAATGAATTAACAAAGCAAAGCAAAAATATGACCTAATTAAATACCATCAATAAGAGACTCACTTTAAAAGACACAAAGAGATTGACAGTGAAGGACAGAGAAATATGTTCCATGGAGCTATTACCAAGAGAGCAGAGGTGGTTATGCTAATATCAGACAAGATAGACATGAAGTTCAAAAAAGTTTACAAGGGATCATGAAGAAGGACACTACATAGTAATAAAAGGCTCAGTACAGCAAGAAGGTATAATTATAAACACTTACACCTCATAACAGATCATCAAAATATATGAAGCAAAAACTGACAGAACTGAAGAAGTAATAATCACTGGAGACTTTAATAACCCGCTCCTAGTAATGGGAAAAAAAGTCATACAGAAGTAAGGAAATAGAAAACTCGAATACCACAATAAACCAATGAGATTTTAACAGATGTATATGTACAACTCTGCCAAACAACAGCAGCATACAGTGTACTTCCCAAAAGCACATGGGAAATTTTCCAGGATAGGCCATGTAGAAACAAGGATCTCAGATAGCCTTGGCAAGTTTCTAAGCTTTATTTTCCCCAGCTATGAATTAGGAATAATAAGGTGTCTGGGGTCTCTGAGGTGTAAATAAACGTAAAGCAACTAGTACAATACCTGGCGCATAGTAGGCTCTCAATAAATAGTAGTGAAGAATAATAACAGTAAAACACTCAGGGAAGTTCAGGTGTCCTTTCTAGAGTTCAATAAGTTGTGACCATGTATCCTGCATACATGGTCAAAAGACCTGTTTTTCGTACTAAGCAAAGGGGCCTCAGGTTGTTCCTCTAAGAAACAATTCTTTGCTTGAACAGGAATGGGGAAAGTTCCCCCAGATCTCCTAATGTGGTTTTTCCTGAGATATCAATAACAAAACAGGTCATATTCACCCCACTGATACTGTATCCACTTCCACTTATGATATCTTGCAACTAGTTCCTTTGAGTCAGCCTGGAATGGGGAAGGTCAAGACCCAGAAATTTGGCTATTGCTGATTAGGACCACTCTACATTTCTGCCTTCACACAAGCATCATTGACTCCAGGTCTGTCATTTTATAAACAGAGAGATGCTCAGAGGTAAGTAGTGGTAGAGCCTGAATTCAAATCTTTGCCTTATCTCTAGCGCAGGGAACATATGACACAGTTGGCTGACATCTTGAAGACTTTATAAGGATAAGTATATGTACATAGGCATTGACAGGATTAAAAGAACCAGCAAGGGTGTTGAGGTGCCCAGAGATGCTAGCAAAAGTGGGAACTGTTACCCCTGTGCTTGAAGAGTCAAAAGAATAAACAGTATTACCTAAGTCCTACTGAGAGCTGAAAGTTGAAGGATACAGGCACTACTAGAACTGCAGCCAAGCAGGAAACCTTCTGTTCCCACTCTGATCTCCTGCAGCACATCCCAGTAATTTTGGGTTAAACCCAATGAGAAGAAGGTGCAGTAGGGAGTCTAGGTGATGTAGCACAGGACATCAGCTTTCCAGGGCTCAGAGTGGATCTGGGGAAGAATAGCAAATAGCCACACTGCTATCAAGTCAAATTTTTTTCTTTTCTTTTCACAGGGTCCATGTAGATAGTCGGAAAATTGGGAACCAAAGTTAGTACACCTTAGAATTCTTTATGCACGTAGAAAGAGTTACAAAAGATACTTCTCCTTGAGTTTGAGAACCACACCCCCCACCCCCCGCCCACGTCCATCTACCTGTTGGCACTGGGTTCATGGTTTCTGAAATTCTCAGGACTGGCAAAAGGAGTATGACCTTGGAGTAAGTCTGGAGTATGACCAGACTTAGAGGAAAACATGTCGCCAGACTTCTGTCTCCGGTGTGACTGCTGACCAAGCAGGGTCACATAGAAGACATGGCTGTGATCATCTCAAGGTGACCTGGGCCAGGGTTGAGGAGGTGATCAATTCTTCTGTAAACCAATGAAATAGAGTTCATGCTCCCTGAATGAAGAGGGAAGAACCAGACCAACAACACTGGCCATGGAAAGTTTTAAGATTCTTGATTATTCATAATCTGAAGATCAACAGCTGAGTTGAGGGTTAGACTATTGAAGCTGAAAGTTAGATTTATTCCAAGAACCTCTCTGCCCCTCCGTGGGTGGCAGTACTCAATTAAAACATGGGGAAAAGCATGCTAGAGAGAACGGCTGCTGGAGCAAGGAGATAGGAGAGGTTTGTCAACACCCTGAGGTGCTTTGAGGATGTCCCCTTGACATTGTCAGTTGGATTTATTCAGTTAACACCTTTAGAAGGTTAAACTCTTGCCATTTTTTTTTTTCAACAGCGATGCTTTTGGTTGATTGTGGTTTCTATGGTTTGCCTGCTTCCTGTGACCTACTAAAATAGATTAGTGAGTTCTAGGATTTTACATCTTCAGTTCAGTTTTGGTTAAAAACAATAATCTAGACTAATACCCATCAAAGAAGCACAGTTTTATGTTCCTTCATGTTCTGGTCATGTCTTTATGATAAAAATTGTACGAACTATTTCCATTGTTTTTGTTCCAAGTGACAAAGTAATACAACAGGGCACATAGTCTAAGCAGAAAAGCCCAGAAACAACACATGATTTTTGGAAAGGAAAAGTGTCAAGTAACACTCAGAGGTGAGACTTGAATTTCTCCTTCTTTTTTAACCCTCCAAGTTCAATAGCATCTCCAAGTAAACCAAGAACAGACTAGAATATATGATGAAGAATAGAAATAAAAACGCCATCAAAATGGCAATTTGAGTCTGTATTAACTTAGAGTGTAAAGGTAGCAGATTGATGTTTCCATACCTTTAGGCCAAATAAACCTTGGGGAAATAGTGTGAGGTCAGGATCTTTAATACATTCACTTGCTGTCAAGTGACTTAAGTTGATATCACTTGAACCATATAGTAGGGAGATAATGGGGTGTTTTTCCATAGCTCAGATGCTTCAGACTACTCTGTGACTAGAATCAGATCTCAGTCTGGATGCCTCAGAGGTGGCCTGCTCTGGGGAGGAAATCTTGGCTGAGAATTGGTCAGAACAGAGTACTTAGAAGACATTTTCAGCTACCTCCCAGGACATGACAGAAGTGGGTTGGGGGCTGGTTCTGGGGAATGAGAAGCTAGAAGTCGCTCTCACCACCATTACCTGCCCCCCACCCCAAGGCATGATGAGTAGGAGGAAGATGGAACGAAGAATCTACAGGATGAGGTTTCATACATAAAATTAGGGACCATAGGTCCACCTCTGACATCATCTACTATTTGAGTGTGGCTTCTGAGGTGTCCTAGGGTAGAACACGATGTTATACCCAGCTGCAGGAAACCAAGATCATGTTCTTTGCAGGCACAGGTGGCATGAAAAGAAACCCACAAAGCTGGTATGGCAGATTCTGATTGGAGGACATGAATGAGGACTCATCCTGGGCTGCTGAGTGGGCAGTGGCTGATGGAAGATAGTGGATCAAGGGGCCTAGTGGAAATATATACCTATCATTGTGACTAGTTGGAAATATATACCTATCAATGCTTTCAACCTGCTTTCAGCCTGTATATGTAGACATATACGTGTGTGTGCTACTTCAGTTGTGTCTGACTCCTTACAACCTTGTGGACTATAGCCCACCACGGGATTCTTCAGGCAGTATTACTGAAATTGGTTGCCGTGCACTCCTCCAGTGGACTTCCTGACTCAGGGATCAAGCCCGCATCTCTTTTATGTCTCCTGCATTGGCAGTTGGGCTCATTACCACTAGTGCCATCTGGGAAGCCCCAGACATATACATATGTGTGTGCTAAGTTGTTTCAGTCATGTCTGACTCTTTGTGACCCTTTAGACTGTAGCCTGCCAGAGACTCCTCTGTCCATGGCATTCTCCAGGCAAGAATACTGGAGTGGGTTGCCATGCCCTCCTCCAGGGGATCTTCCTGACCCAGGGATCAAGTCCACATCTCACGTCTCCTGCACTGTCAGGCAGCTTCTTTACCACTAGTGCCACCCAGAAAGCCCCATATACACATGCATATGTCTCTCTCTTTCTCTCTCTCTCCCTCTTTCTCTATATATATATCATGTTGAAAACAAAAGCTTGTTCTTTGAAAAGATCAACAAAGTTGACAGACCTTTAGCTACACTGATTAAGAAAGAAAAGATATAAATAATATCAGATGAAAGTACTTATTCTACCAAATTTACAGAGATAAAAAAGGATTATAAGAGAACACTATGAGCAATGTCCACCAATAAATAACCTAGATAAACTGGAAAAATTCCTAGAAGCACATAAATTATCCAAGACTGACTCAGAAGAAATAGAAAATCTGAAAAGATCTATTAAAAATTAAAGAGATTGAATCAGAAATCAACTGAAAGCATTCAGGACCAGGTGGCTTCACTGGTGATTTCTACCAAACATTTAAAGAAAAATTAACATCTGTCTTTTCAAACTCTTCCTAAAAAAGGAAGAGGAGGGAACATTTCCTAATTGATTCTTTGTAACCAGTGTTACCCTGAGATCAAAGCCAGACAGAGACCAGTATCTCTTATGAATACAGTGCAAAACTAACAGCAAAATACTAGCAAACTAAATTCAACAGCACATTGAAAAGATCATACTCTATGGCCAACTGGAATTTATCCAAAGAATGTAAGCATGATTCAGTAAAAGAAAATCAACCATTGTAATACATAACATTAACAGAATGAGAGAAAAAAATATAATCACCTCAGTTAACACAGAAAAAGCATTTGGCAAAATTAAATGCCTGTTCATAGCAAAAACACTAAAAAAATTAGAAATACGAGGAAACTTCCTCAATGTGATAAAAGTCATATGTGAAACCTCATAGTTGGTATCATACGCAAAGACCAAAAGCTTTCTCTCTAAGATCAAGACAAGAACACTCACTTTTTCCACTGCTGATCAGCATTGTACTGGAAGTTCTAGCCAGAGCAATCTGGCAAGAAAAGGAAATAAAAGTCATCCAAGTTGGGAAGAAAGCAATAAAACTATCTCTCTTCACAGATGACATGATCCTACATATAGAAAACCCCAAAGAAGTCACAAAAAAGCTCTGCTAGAGCTAATAAACTGGAGAAGGCAGTGGCACCCCACTCCAGTACTCTTGCCTGGCAAATCCCATGGACGGAGGAGCCTGGTAGGCTGCAGTCCATGGGGTCACTAGGGGTCGGACACGACTGAGCGAGTTCACTTTCACTTTTCACTTTCCTGCATTGGAGAAGGAAATGGCAACCCACTCCAATGTTCTTGCCTGGAGAATCCCACGGACGGGGGAGCCTGGTGGGCTGCCGTCTATGGGGTCACACAGAGTTGGGCACGACTGAAAGGACTTAGCAGAGCTAATAAACACATTTAGCAAAGTTGCAGGAAACAAAATCAGGGCACAAAAAATCAGTTATGTTTTTATATGCCAGCAATGAACAATCTGAAAAGCAAATTAAGAAAACTATTTGACTTATAATGGCATGAAAAAGAATAAAATACCTAGGAATAAATATAACTATAGAGGTTAAACGGAGAAGGCAATGGCACCCCACTCCAGTACTCTTGCCTGGAAAATCCCATGGACAGAGGAGCCTGTTAGGCTGCAATCCATGGGGTCGCTAAGAGTCAGACACGACTGAGCGACTTCACTTTCACTTTTCACTTTCATGCATTGGAGAAGGAAATGGCAACCCACTCCAGTGTTCTTGCCTGGAGAATCCCAGGGACGGGGGAGCCTGGTGGACTGCTGTCTATGGGGTCGCACAGAGTTGGACACGACTGAAGTGACTTAGCAGTAGCAGCAGCATAGAGGTTAAAGACTTGTATACCCTAACTATAAAACACTGAAAGAAATTAAAGAAGACTTGAATAAATGGAAGGACAGCACATGTCAATGGATTAGAAGACTTAAATTGTTGAGACCGCAGTATTGCCCAAAGCTATCTAAAGATTTAATGCAATCCCTATCAAAATTCCAGTGGCCTTTTGTAGAAATGGAAAAACTGATCCTCAAATACATGGAAGTTTCAAGGGATACCAAATAGTCAAAACAATTGAAATGATGATAGCACCAGCAGAGCAACTTTGGAGAATTTCAGCTTTCCAATTTCATAACTTACTGCAGTGCTGTAGTAATTAGTGCCAGTTTATCCTGGCATAAGGATAAACATGTAGATAAACAGATTATAATTGAGAGAGTCCAGGAATAAATTTCACCCCCTTCTTTTCATGCCTTCAGGCTTTCCCAGCATCAGGGTCTTTTCCAATAAGTCATCTCTTTGCATCAGGTGACCAAAGTATTGGAGCTTCAGCTTCAGCATTAGTCCTTCCAATGAATGTTCAGGATTGATTTCCTTTAGGATCAACTGATTTCATCTCCTTTCAGTCCAAGGGATTCTCAAGAGTCTTGATTGACTAATACAATGTGCAATAAGGATCTAATTTTTGTCCTGTATGCTAATTAACTGTATCATGAATAGTCCATTTTCCCTGATTAAAAAATATTTATTGGAGTATTATTGCTTTACAATGTTGTATTAGTTTCTGCTGTACAGGAAGGTAAATCAGCTATCAGATCAGATCAGATCAGTCACTCAGTCATGTCCGACTCTGCAACCCCATGAATCACAGCACGCCAGGCCTCCATGTCCATCACCAACTCCCGGAGTTCACTGAGACTCACGTCTATCGAGTCAGTGATGCCATCCAGCCATCTCATCCTCTGTCGTCCCCTTCTCCTCCTGCCCGCAATCCCTCCCAGCATCAGAGTCTTTTTCAGTGAGTCAACTCTTCGCATGAGGTGGCCAAAGTACTGGAGTTTCAGCTTTAGCATCATTCCTTCCAAAGAACACCCAGGGCTGATCTTCAGAATGGACTGGTTGGATCTCCTTGCAGTCCAAGGGACTCTCAAGAGTCTTCTCCAACACCACAGTTCAAAAGCATCAATTCTTCGGCGCTCAGCCTTCTTCACAGTCCAACTCTCACATCCATACATGACCACAGGAAAAACCATAGCCTTGACTAGACAAACCTTTGTTGGCAAAGTAATATCTCTGCTTTTGAATATGCTATCTAGGTTGGTCATAACTTCCCTTCCAAGGAGTAATTGTCTTCTAATTTCATGGCTGCAGTCACCATCTGCAGTGATTTTGGAGCCCAGAAAAATAAAGTCTGACACTGTTTCCACTGTTTCCACATCTATTTCCCATGAAGTGATGGGACCGGATGCCATGATCTTCGTTTTCTGAATGTTGAGCTTTAAGCCAACTTTTTCACTGTCCACTTTCACTTTCATCAAGAGGCTTTTGAGTTCCTCTTCACTTTCTGCCATAAGGGTGGTGTCATCTGCATATCTGAGGTTATTGATATTTCTCCCAGCAATCTTGATTCCAGCTTGTGTTTCCTCCAGTCCAGCGTTTCTCATGATGTACTCTGCATATAAGTTAAATAAACAGGGTGACAATATACAGCCTTGACGAACTCCTTTTCCTATTTGGAACCAGTCTGTTGTTCCATGTCCAGTTCTAACTGTTGCTTCCTGACCTGCATACAAATTTCTCAAGAGGCAGATCAGGTGGTCTGGTATTCCCATCTCTTTCAGAATTTCCCACAGTTTATTGTGATCCACACAGTCAAAGGCTTTGGCATAGTCAATAAAGCAGAAATAGATGTTTTGTGGAACTCTCTTGCTTTTTCCATGATCCAGCAGATGTTGGCAACTTGATCTCTGGTTCCTCTGCCCTTTCTAAAACCAGCTTGAACATCAGGAAGTTCACGGTTCACGTATTGCTGAAGCCTGGCTTGGAGAATTTTGAGCATTACTTTACTAGCGTGTGAGATGAGTGCAATGGTGCGGTAGTTTGATCATTCTTTGGCATTGCCTTTCTTTGGGATTGGAATGAAAACTGACCTTTTCCAGTGCTGTGGCCACTGCTGAGTTTTCCAAATTTGCTGGCATATTGAGTGCAGCACTTTCACAGCATCATCTTTGAGGATTTGGAATAGCTCAGCTGGAATTCCATCACCTCCACTAGCTTTGTTTGTAGTGATGCTTTCTAAGGCCCACTTGACTTCACATTCCAGGATGTCTGGCTCTAGGTCAGTGATCACACTATCGTGATTATCTGGGTCATGAAGATCTTTTTTGTACAGTTCTTCAGTGTATTCTTGCCACCTCTTCTTAATATCTTCTGCTTCTGTTAGGTCTATACTATTTCTGTCCTTATCAAGCCCATCTTTGCATGAAATGTTCCTTTAGTATCTCTGATTTTCTTGAAGAGATCCCTAGTCTTTCCCATTTTGTTGTTTTCCTCTATTTCTTTGCATTGATCGCTGAAGAAGGCTTTCTTATCTCTTCTTGCTATTCCTTGGAACTCTGCATTCACATGTTCATATCTTTCCTTTTCTCCTTTGCTTTTCACTTCTCTTCTTTTTACAGCTATTTGTAAGGCCTCCCCAGACAGCCGTTTTGCTTTTTTGCATTTCTTTTCTATGGGAATGGTCTTGATCCCTGTCTCCTGTACAATGTCACGAACCTCCGTCCATAGTTCATCAGGCACTCTATCTATCAGATCTAGGCCCTTAAATCTATTTCTCACTTCCACTGTATAATCATAAGGGATTTTATTTAGGTCATACCTGAATGGTCTAGTGGTTTTCCCTACTTTCTTCAATTAAGTCTGAATTTGGCAATAAGGAGTTCATGGTCTCAGCCACAGTCAGCTCCTGGTCTTGTTTTTGTTGACTGTACAGAGCTTCTCCATCTTTGGCTGCAAAGAATATAATCAGTCTGATTTCAGTGTTGACCATCTGGTGATGTCCATGTATAGAGTCTTCTCTTGTGTTGTTGGAAGAGGGTGTTTGTTATGACTAGTGCATTTTCTTGGCAAAACTCTATTAGTCTTTGCCCTGCTTCATTCCGTATTCCAAGGCCAAATTTGCCTGTTACTCCAGGTGTTTCTTGACTTCATACTTTTGCATTCCAGTCCCCTATAATGAAAAGGACATCTTTTTTGGGTGTTAGTTCTAAAAGGTCTTGTAGGTCTTCATAGAACCATTCAACTTCAGCTTCTTCAGCGTTAGTGGTTGGGGCATAGACTTGGATTACTGTGATATTGAATGGTTTGCCTTGGAAACGAACAGAGATCATTCTGTAGTTACATATACATATATTTTCACTTTTTTGGATTTCCTTTCCATTTAGGTCACCACAGAACACTGAATAGGGTTCCCTGAGCTAGACAGTAGGTCCATACTGATTTTTTAAAAGCAGTTTTATTGAGATGTAATTCACAAACCATAAAATCTACCCATTTAATGTATGAATTTAATGTTTTGTTTTAGCATATTCAGAGTCCTGCAGCCATCACCGTAAGCTAATTTTAAAATATTTTCATCACCCCAAAAGAAACCCTGTACCATTGTCAGTCACTCTGCATTGCCTCTCCCAGTCTCTGTCCCCCTGCCATGCCAGATCTAGGCAAACACTGTTCTACTTCTGTCTCTATGGAATTGTCTCTTCTGGACATTTCATGTGAATGGAATCATACAGTATGTGGTTTTTCATGACTATTTTCTTTTGCATAGCATACTGTTTTCAAGCTTTATCTATGTCATAGCATGTATTATTACATCTTTCCTTTTGTGGCTGAATAGTATTGTATAGATAAGCCACATTTTATTTATCCACTCATTAGTTGACATATTTGAGTTGCTTCTACTTTTTGGCTATTATGAATAAAGCTCATTTGAACATTTGTATACAAGTTTTTTTGTGGATATATATTTTCATTTCTCTTGGATGTATACCTAGGGGTTGGGTTGCTGGCTCATATAGTAAGTGTATGTTTAAGTTTTTGAGAAACTGCCAGGTTGGTTTCAAAGCTGCTGCTGTATATTTTACATTACTACCGGCTATGTATTAGAGTTTCAATTTCTCCACATCTTGCTGGCGATAGTTGTTATCTGTGTTTTTTATTGTAACCACCCTGGTGTGAATTGGTATCACATTGTGGTTCTGATTTGCATTTCTCCAGTAGATAATGATATTGAGCATCTTTTCATGTGCTTATTGGCCATTTTTGTATATTCTTTGGAGGAATATCTGTTCATGTCCTTGGCCCACATTTTGTCGGGGTTATTTATCTTTTCAGTTACTGAGTTGTAGTCATTCTTTGTGTATTCTGGATATGTCTCTTATTAGATATGCTGTGTGTAAATATATTCTCCCATTTTGTTAGTTGTGTTTTCACTTTCTTGATGATATCATCTGCAGCACAAATGTTCTTTTAATTTTGAAGTTCAGTTTATCTACTCTTTCTTATGTTCTTAGTGCTTTTGGTGTCATATCTAAGAAACCACTCTAACCTAATGTCATAAAGATTTACTCCTGTTTTCTCCTAGGAGTTTAATCATTTTAGGTGTTACATTTAGTTATATGATTCATCTTGAATTAATTTTTGCATATGATATGAGATAGTCATTCGAATTTGTTTGTTTTTTGAGGGGATGAGATTTGTAGATTGTCCCATTGCTGGCACAGCCCTGGGTAATGAAGCATCCGTAGTCTCACTGGACCCTCACGCCCAGTTGGCTTCAGGTTGGGACTCAGGTTCATTCTTTTGCATGTGGCTATTCAGTTATCCTTTTCATACTGTTCGTGGGGTTCTCAAGGCAAGAATACTGAAATGGCTTGCCATTCCCTTCTCCAGTGGACCACATTCTGTCAGATCTCTCCACCATGACCCGCCCATCTTGGGTTGCCCCACGGGCATGGCTTAGTTTCACTGAGTTAGACAAGGCTGTGGTCCTAGTGTGATTAGATTGACTAGTTTTCTGTGGGTATGGTTTCAGGGTGTCTGCCCTCTGATGCCCTCTTGCAACACCTACCATCTTACTTGGGTTTCTCTTACCTTGGGTATGGGGTATCTCTTCACGGCTGCTCCAGCAAAGTGCAGCCGCTGCTCCTTACCTTGGACGAGGGGTATCTCCTCACTGCCGCCCCTCCTGACCTTCAATGTGGGATAGCGCCTCTAGGCCCTCCTGCACCCACGCAGCCACCGCTCCTTGCACGTGGGGTTGGTCCTCCCAGCCGCCGCCCCAGAACTGTACAAAAAAGATCTTCATGACCCAGATAATCACGATGGTGTGATCACTCACCTAGAGCCAGACATCCTGGAATGTAAAGTCCAGTGGGCCTTAGAAAGCATCACTATGAACAAAGTTAGTGGAGGTAATGGAATTCCAGTTGAGCTATTTCAGATCCTGAAAGATGATGCTGTGAAAGTGCGGTACTCAATATGCCAGCAAATTTGGAAAACTCAGCAGTGGCCACAGCACTGGAAAAGGTCAGTTTTCGTTCCAATCCCAAAGAAAGGCAATGCCAAAGAATGCTCAAACTACCGCACAATTGCACTCATCTCACACACTAGTAAATTACTGCTCAAAATTCTCCAAGCCAGGCTTCAGCAATACGTGAACCATGAACTTCCTGATGTTCAAGCTGGTTTTAGAAAAGGCAGAGGAACCAGAGATCAAATTGCCAACATCCGCTGGATCATAGAAAAAGCAAGAGAGTTCCAGAAAAACATCTATTTCTGCTTTATTGACTATGCCAAAACCTTTGACTGTGTGGATCACAATAAACTGTGGAAAATTCTGAAAGAGATGGGAATACCAGACCACCTGATCTGCCTCTTGAGAAATCTGTATGCAGGTCAGGAAGCAACAGTTAGAACTGGACATGGAACAACAGACTGGTTCCAAATAGGAAAAGGAGTACGTCAAGGCTGTATATTGTCACCCTGCTTATTTAACTTATATGCAGAGTACATCATGAGAAACGCTGGACTGGAGGAAACACAAGCTGGAATCAAGATTGCTGGGAGAAATATCAATAACCTCAGATATGCAGATGACACCACCCTTATGGCAGAAAGTGAAGAGGAACTCAAAAGCCTCTTGATGAAAGTGAAAGCGGACAGTGAAAAAGTTGGCTTAAAGCTCAACATTCAGAAAACGAAGATCATGGCATCCAGTCCCATCACTTCATGGGAAATAGATGTGGAAACAGTGGAAACAGTGTCAGACTTTATATTTTTGGGCTCCAAAATCACTGCAGATGGTGACTGCAGCCATGAAATTAAAAGACGCTTACTCCTTGGAAGGAAAGTTATGACCAACCTAGATAGCATATTCAAAAGCAGAGATAATACTTTGGCAACAAAGGTCCGTCTAGTCAAGGCTATGGTTTTTCCTGTGGTCATGAATGGATGTGAGAGTTGGACTGTGAAGAAGGCTGAGTGCCAAAGAATTGATGCTTTTGCACTGTGGTGTTGGAGAAGACTCTTGAGAGTCCCTTGGACTGCCAGGAGATCCAGCCAGTCCATTCTAAAGGAGATCAGCCCTGGGATTTCTTTGGAGGGAATGATGCTGAAGCTGAAACTCCAGTACTTTGGCCACCTCATGCGAAGAGCTGACTCATTGGAAAAGACTCTGATGCTGGGAGGGGTTGGGGGCAGGAGGAGAAGGGGACGACAGAGGATGAGATGGCTGGATGGCATCACTGACTCGATGGACATGAGCCTGAGTGAACTCTGGAAGTTGGTGATGGACAGGGAGGCCTGGCGTGCTGCGATTCATGTGGTCGCAAGGAGTCAGACACGACTGAGCGACTGAACTGAACTGATTCAGTTATCCCAGCAGCATTTGTTGAAAAGACTATTCTTTCCCCTACTGAATGATCTTGGCACCCTTGTTGAAAATCAGTTGACTATAAATATAAAGTTTTACTTCTGGACTCTCAGTTCCATTCCATGGGGCTTCCGTGGTGGCTGAGACACTGAAGAATCTATCTGCAATGCAAGAGACCCAGGTCCACCCCTGGGTCAGGAAGATCCCCTGGAGAAGGACATGGTAACCCACTCCAGTATTCTTGCCTGGAGAATTCCATGGACAGGGGAGCCTGGTGGGCTACAGTCCATGGGGTTGCCAACAGTAGGATATGACTGAGTGACTAACACTTCACTATACCATTTATCCATTGTCTTGATAACTGAAGCATTGTAGTAAGTTTTGAAGTCAACAAGTATGAATCTTCCATCCATATTTACTCTTCTTTTAAAGATTCTTTTAACTATTCTGGGTCCCTTGCATTTCCATATCAATTTTATGTTCAATGTATCAACTTCTGCAAAAACCAGCTGAAATTACATAGGGATTGAGTTGAATCTGTAGATCCATTTGGGGAATATTGCCATCTTAACATACTGAGGTTTATTATTACCTCTGTTTTTGCCACCCCACTGTCTCTAGTACAAAACTGCTATCCTCTAGGTCACTTGGTGGTCTAAAATGACCCAGCCATCTTGCCTATATTCAGACAGCAGAAAAGAGCAAGAGAGGAAGGAAAAAAAAAAGGAACTCATCTCTTTGCATCTAAGTGTAAGGTTTGCAGAAGCTGTACACAGCACTTCTGTTCACTTCTCATTGGCCAAAATTCCATGATTCTTAGTAGCAAGGGAAGCTGAGAAAAGTCATCTTTTGACTGGCTATAGTTGCCTTGTCTAGGATTTTGTTACTAAGTAAGATAGAATTACTAAGAAAGAAGAGCTATTAGAAGGCAACCAGTAGTCTCTGTCAGAGTTAGACATTTAGATGTATTTCTACCTCCTCCCCCATTGTTCTATCAGGCATGGTAGAACCTTGTCATCTGACTTAAGACCCTCTTAAGACAAACAATCCTCTGACTTTAAGCTATAGGTATTGAATGTCTTTATTACCATTTTGTTTCTTTACAAATTGTGGAACTTTACTTCTGAAAGAACATTTGGTCTTCTCCTTTTATGCTTGTCTTTCCCTCTCCAGCTATTTTGTGTTTGTCTTTGTCTAGTTCCCTAAGCCAGAACCAGACTCTGCGTGTTGGCCCAAACTGCCTGCCCTGTGAGGATATTGGAGCTGTAACAACAGGTGATGTGATTCATGCTCTTTTTCCAAGTGATTTCTGAGTCCTCTTGCCTCCATAGGCCTGCTGCCTTGTATACATTGTGCACCTGGGGAAGAGCGGGCTACAGCGGCCAGCCTTTGTTCAAGAGTTGTGGAAACTCATCCTACCTTTGATTTTGAGACTCAACATGGCTCCCATCTCCATCTCATGCATGTCTTAATAATAGAAAGAACACAACCAAAGAAGAAGTTACTAACCCATGGATGAGAAATCAGTGTTTTCAAGGAACTGAAAGAAGACCAGTATGGCCAGAGCACAATCAGTCTGATGGAGTGTGTGTGAATGTTTTTTGGGTTAGAAGTAACCAGACTGTTGTTCAGTCGCCCAGTCGTGCCTGACTCTGTGACCTCATGGACTGCAGCTTGCCAGGCCTCCCTGTCCCTCACCATCTTCTGAAGTTTGCCCAAGTCCATTGTGTCGGTGATGCCATCCAGCCACCTCATCCTCTGATGCCCTCTTCTCCTTCTACCCTAAGTCTTGCCCAGCACCAGGGACTTTTCCAGTGAATCAGCTGTTCACATCAGCTGACCAAAATACTGGAGCTTCAGCTTCAGCATCAGTCCTTCCAGTGTGTATTCAGGGTTGATTTCCCTTGAGATTGACTGGTTTGATCTCTTTTCTGTCCAAGGGACTTTCAGGAGTCTTCTCTAGCACCACAGTGTGAAGGCATGAAGTCTTCAGCACTCTGCCTTCTTTACAGTCCAGCTCTCACAACTGTGTGTGACCACTGGGAGACCATAACCTTGACTATAACCAGACTGTACAATGCTATATTAAGGAGTTTAAGTATAATATGCTACGTCACTTCAGTCGTGTCCGACTCTGTGCGACCCCATAGATGGAAGCCCACCAGGCTCCCCTGTCCCTGGGATTCTCCAGGCAAGAACACTGGAGTGGGTTGCCATTTCCTTCTCCAATGCATGAAAGTGAAAGTGAAGTCGCTCAGTCGTGTCCGACTCTTAGCGACCCCATGGGTTGCAGCCTAACAGGCTCCTCCTTGGGATTTTCCAAGCAAGAGTACTGGAGTGGGGTGCCATTGCCTTCTCCGTTAAGTATAATATAAAGTAGTAAAGGCTTTGGATCAGGAGCATATAGAAGGGAAATGAGAAATTGCATTTTCCCGAATCCCTCACCTTGTATGGATTTCACATGGCTTCCCTTCTCTGTGTGGTTAGAGGTCTCCAATGAGGAGAACGTGCCTATGCTTGGAAGGCAGAAGGGCAGAAAGGCCATTATTCTCAGAACTTTGTGGCAGCCAGATACAAGGATTTTTCAGACTTCTCTCTCATATCTTGCTTTACTGTAAAGAGAACCAGCAATTATACTATTCATGAAATATTATCATAGGGCATCATTTTATTACTCGAAATAGGGACTAGCTGGGGCTTTTCATAATATTTTATTATCTTTTTCTGTAAGCTCATTAACTTGGCCAATATTTAGCTGGCTTCGGGTGGATGAGCATTGCAATGTGTAATGATTAGCCCTTCATTTCAGTTCAGTTCAGTCGCTCAGTCGTGTCCAACTCTTTGCGACCCCATGAATCACAGCACGCCAGGCCTCCCTGTCCATCACCAACTCCCGGAGTTCACTCAAACTCACATCCATCGAGTCGGTGATGCCATCCAGCTATCTCATCCTCTGTCGTCCCCTTCTCCTCCTGCCCCCAATCCCTCCCAGCATTAGAGTTTTTTCCAATGAGTCAACTCTTCACATCAGGTGGCCAAAGTACTGGACTTTCAGCTTTAGCATCATTCCTTCCAAAGAACACCCAGGGCTGATCTCCTTTAGAATGGACTGGTTGGATTTCCTTGTAGTCCAAGGGACTCTCAAGAGTCTTCTCCAACACCACCAAAACCATCAATTCTTCAGCGCTCAGCCTTCTTCACAGTCCAACTGTCACATCCATACATGACCACAGGAAAAACCAAAGCCTTGACTAGACGGACCTTTGTTTGCAAAGTAATCTCTCTGCTTTTCAATATGCTATCTAGGTTAACCCTTAGAATGTCCCTATAAATTGTCCTCAGTGTTTGTTAATGACTTTGCACTGATCTTTATTATTTACTCTTTAGATCCCTATCAGGGAAAACTAATGATTCATGTGCAATATGACTGGAAATAGAACACATACATTCATTCACCAAATGCTGACTGAAGGCCCGAAGTGTTTTGGGTACTGTACTGATGAAATAGAAAGATGCATAAGGCACAACAAGGTGTCTACCTTCAAGGGAATGGCAGTGTGACAGAATGGAGAAATTTTAATGCAGGGCAGCATAAGATAATGGCCACCAGTGTAGATGTCTGTGCTTTGGAGAGCTCAGAGGAGGAAGGACCTCCCGCTGGGGGTTTCAGAGAAAAAAGGATTCATGGGAGGAACGGCATTTGAGATGAGCTCTGAACAATTTAAATCTGGGGGGATGGTGAGGGAGGAGATTTCCCTTAGAAGAGATGGCATAAACAAAAGTAATGAGAGAGAAAGAGGGACAAAGATGTGGTGAAGACATGTTACTGGAGATAAGGCCAAAATGTTAGGTTGACTCACGGAAGTCATGGAAAACCTTTAATGATAAGTTCAGGCCTTATATGACTTGGTGCTCTGACAAGGAAAATAAATCTGATGGATGTGAGCAGAATGGATTGAGGCTAGTGCCAGGAGGCCTGGTGTTACCTGGTATGAGGTAACTGGAGAGAGGGACTGGAAGGGAAAGGAGGGATGGATACAGATGAGAAGCTGAAGGCAAAATGCATGGGATTGTGGGTACATTGCTGACTAGGACTGACAGTGAAGATAGTAGACTCAGAACTTTGCTTCTTACTCCTTTGGTGCATCGGCCTGGTCACTCTTGAGGCTAGGGAGTCTAGAGTCTTACTACTCAGAGTGTGGTCCACAGCATCAGCATTGCCTGGGAGCTTGTTAGAACTGCAGATCCGTCGGTCCCACTCCAGTCTGTGGAATCAGCAGCTCTTGGGGTGGGGTAATCTGTGTTTAAACAAACCTTACAAGTGATTCTGATGGATTTTATGTTTGAAAGCCATTGGTCTAGAGAGAAGTGATTTTCTGTAGGTTGATAGGGCACTGCATTTAAGTTGAGAGAATTTAGTGTGAGCCCAGTACTGCCCCCTCATGCTCTGGATGACCAAGTTCAATTCATGTAACCTCTGTGGGCGGGCAGGCTCTGGAGCCAAACACCAGCATCCTGATCTCAGCTCTTGTAGGCCCACCTGGTGATTAGAGTGGGCAGCGTTGTCTCTCTGAGGCTGCTTCCTCCCCAACAAGATCCTATCTAAGTCCTCAGAAAATGGGAGCTCTTAGTATTATTATTTCCTCATCTGTACCCATGACACAATTGGCCTCGCATTGTATGCTTCTAAGAATGGTCTGAAAGTTGGCCCTAGTCCATACCATTTTATTTAGAAGTGATAAGTGGTAAGTTTTATCGAGGAGCACCTTGGGACAACTATGCTGATTTTCAAGGCAGAAGACTCCCTTGCAGTTTTGGCTCTGCCCTCTCTAGACCTGCCATCTCAGTACCACTTACCCTCCTTTAACTTCAGCTCTGAGGCCATAAAATAGATATATCAGTACCTGACTTTCTACTTTCAGAGATTTTAAGAGGAACCCCCACCCCTGCTGGACAACTAAAATAAAGAACAATGCAGGTTAAAAGCTCTTTAAATTGTAAAGAACATGTTTATCATTATTCATGTTATAATGAATAAAAGGGATGTATTTCTTGAACCAACAAGTCTCAAAACTTAATGCATCAGAATTTCCCATTGAGCTTGTTAAACCTGGTCCTTACTCCCAGAGTTTCTGATTCTGTAGGACTGGAGGGCAGTGAACATGCGTTTCTAACAAGTTCCCAGACAATGCTAGTGCTGCTGATACGGGACCCTACTCTGAGAACCACAGACTCAAATGTAAACTTGGTCCTGAGGAAATGTCAGGGGAGAGATTCCAGTTCAGTGCAGTGAGCACATCAAATCACTATGGGAGTCCAGAGAAAAGAGCACAGGACTACGTCCGAAAATGACTTTCCAACCTGTCTTTGACCTTTGTTAGCTCTGTAACTCTGGTGGAGCTTCAGAGGCTTCTCAGCCTTAGTTTCCTCTCTGAGACGGGAGAGATGGGTGATTTTAAGAAGAGCCTTTTCATTTCAAACACACTTTTAGTCACGAATTTGTCCAACTTTGCAGGTTGCTTGAATTCTCAACTGTAATGGTGCAGAGACTTATTTTTCTCAGAGCTGTTTCCCGTTGACTATTTTTTCCCCTTTTTTGTTGGAGTAGTCAGGGAACAGGGGGAAGCTTCTGGACTTTCTTTGTAAGAAAATTCAATTTCCATTCCTCTTTTTTTTGTAAGTAGAATTTTACCTTCCTCTTTTTGTTTCTTTCTCCTGAGCCCTGCCTTCTCTGAAATGTTTCAGTTCCCTCTCTTGTATTTTTAGACAAACTTTCCATCTTTCAATAAATGTAGCTGGAGTTCTTTTTACATAGCTTGTTGAGGGTCAGAACCCCAGAGGAGACTACTTCTGGAATGGACATGGAGTGAGTCCCCCAATTCCTTTTTCATTCTTCCAAGGCTTCTGATTTTAGGTGTTGGGTCTGTTGTTGCTGTCTGTTTGTTTAGCTTACAGTCAAGGCTGGGGGCTTCTTGGGAAGTCATTCATGGATATAAACGCAAAGCCATTTCACTCAGTGATGCTCAGTCAACTTTGATTAAGACTTTTTGCCTCTCCTACTACCTTGCTTTATTTTTCATTCTTTCTTTTGCACTCTGTTTAATATCTATGGAAAATTAGAAGTATATATGGCCCACTCAAATCTATATACTCACCAGATACTTCTTACCTCTTCTCTTTCCTTTCTGATCTCTCAGCATTGTTGCCTGTTATGTTAATAAAGCGATCTCTTACTTAGCAAACTTTTGAAGTTCTTTAACCCCATGAATAGATTAAAAAGCCTTTCAAACCATGAAAGACTGAAATCTTTCCCTCCAGTATCAGTGATGAGATTAAGATACCCATTTTCACCACTTCTGTTTAATAAGTAGTGGGAGTCCTAGCCAGAGAAACTAGACAAGGAAAAGAAAATAGACAAGGAAAAGCATCAACACTGGACATAAAGAAGTAAAATTGTCTTTGTTTGCATATGACTTGATCTTATATGTGCAAAACCCGGGAGATTTTATATAAAATCTGTTACAACTAATGAATTCAGCAGTGTTGCAGGATACAGAATCAATACATGAAAATCAGTTGCATTTCTGAAAAGCAGAAAGGAAATTAAGAAAAGAATTCCATTTACAATAGCATCAAAAAGAATAAAATATGAGTAAACTTAAGCAAGGAGGTGAAAAACTTGCACACTGAAAGTGCAAAACGTTTCTGAGGGAGATTAAAGAAGTTAGAACTAAATGAAAGGTAATCTGTATTCATGGATTAGAAGACTTAATGTTGTTAAGATGTCAGTATTAACTAAAATAATCTGCAGATTAAAGTCTGTGCAACCCTCATAAAAATTAAAGCACTTTTTTTTTCACAGAAAAACAAAAATCCATCCTAAAATTCATATGGACTCTCAGAGGACCCTAAATAGCCAGATAATGTTAAAAGAGAACAAAATTAAAGGTCTCACATTTCCTGATTTCAACCTTATATAAAGCTACAGTAGTCAAAACGGTTGTTCTGGTGTAAAGAAAAATATACTGAATAAATTAGAGAGCTCAAAAATAAACCCTCACATATATGGTCGGATAAATTTTGACAGGGCATCAAGCTAATTCAATAGAGAAAATACAGTATTTTCAACGTGGTGTTGGGAAAACTGGATACCCAAATGCAAAAGACTTAAGTGAACTCTTACTATATATCATATACAAAGATTAACTAAAAATAGATAAAAGACCCAAATGTAAGAGCTAAACCTATAAAAACCTTAGAGGAAACATAGAGGAAAGCCTCATGACATTGGATTTGGCAGTAACTTCTAGGATCTGATACCAAAGGAACAGTCAACAAAAGTCACAACAGACAAACTGGACACACTCAACAGAATGAAAGAGCAATCCATTGAATGGAAACAATTTGTAAATCATGTATCTATGAGAGATTAATACCTAAAATATATAAAGAGCTCCTATAGCTGAACAACAAAAAAGCAAAGACCTAATTAAAAATTGGGTAAAGGGCTTGAACAGCTTATAAGTCCAAAAAAGAAAATGCCCAGCAAAGCCATGAAAAGTTGTTCTACATTGCTAATCATTAGAGAAATACAAATCAAAATCACAATGAAATACCACTTCACACCCATTAGGATGGTACTGTCAAAAAAAACCCCAGAAAATAACAAGTGTTATGAGGTTTGGAAAAATTGGAACTTGTACTTTACTGGTAGAAATGTAAAATGCTGTAGTAGCCACTGTGGAAAACAGTTTTGTCAGTGCCTCAAAAAATTAAATATAGACCATGGGATCCAGTGGTCCCACATCTAAGTATATTCTCAGAAGAATTGAAGGCAGGACTTGCCCTAAACAGATGTTTGTACTCTCATCTCTGTAGTAGCATTATTCACAAAAGTCAAAGGTAGATGCCATCCAAGTGTTCATCAAGAGATGAATAGATGGACAAAATGTGGTATATGTCTACAGTGGAAGGAAATTCTGACACAAGCTTCAATAAGGATGAACCTTGAAAACATTGTTTTAAGTGAAATAAGCCAGTCACAAATGGATAAATACTCTATGATTCCACTTGTATGAGATTTCTAGAGTAGTTCAGTTCATAGAGCCAGAAAGTAGAATGGTGATTGCCAGGGGCTGGGAGGAGGAGAAAACGGGGAGTTAGTGTTCAGTGGGGCCAGTTTCAGCTGAGGAAGATAAAAGAGTTATGGAGGTGGACGGGGTGGTGGTGACGGTTGCACAACAGTGTGAATGTACTTCATAACACTGAACTGTGCACTTAAAAATGGTTAAAATGGTAAATTTTACGTTATGTGTATTTTACCACAATTAAAAAAAAAACCAGAACACAAACTGTCTCCCAGACTAAATTTCACCACATCATGGGCTTGTAACACTGAGGATGATCTTTCTGGTTATGTGTTGCAACCCACCGATGTTACAGATGAAGAGACTGAGGCCCCAAGAAATGACACGACTTGATGGAGGCTGCCTAGCCACAAGAAGCAGAAGCAAGTCATGACAGTTGTCTTTCTGTCACTCTGCTTAACCCCATGTGGCTTTTCCAACTAGCCTTCTTGTGCTGGACTTCCATGCCCTCAGCCCCACCCCTGTCTTCTCACACATCCTCTGCAAAACCTTCAGGCTGCTTATTTGAGACTCAAGTTTAGGTCTGTATTCCCGATTAAAATCTCCCATGCTGCCCTCCTGCACCCCATTGTGTGATTAAGACCAGATTCTCTAGTGTGGCATAGCAGACTTTCTGAAATCTGACCGTCTGACTCACCTTCCTCTCCTCCTGATGTCACCTTGCACTCTAAATTCACTCTAGTTCCCTGAGGTGTTACAAAGCTTCACACTGAATCTCCTGCCTGAGTATCTTACTTCCTCTCATTATCCTACAAAACAGCATTTCAGATCCCCTGTCCTCCAGCCAGCCTCCTGGATGTCCTGACGAGGATTGGGGCACCTGTGTTGATGTCAACACTGTACTGAGTACCACGGATCCCACTTTCAATTATCATTGCCTTCACACACTGCATGGCTGGGCTGTGAGTGTCCAGAGGACAGGGGTCATGTCTCTGATCTTGTTAACAAGTGTTTCTCAGTCATGGCTGTACATCAGCCCCAATCAAGGAACTTCACAAAAATACAGAGGCTTGGGCTGCTTTCTAGACCTGCTGAATCTGATTCCAGCAGCAACGTGCTCACCATATTTAAAGGGAAGTCCAACTTCAGGGATTGGTAGGTCTATATAGGAAAATGCTAGGAGATAGGCCAGCAAATAAAGAAGGTTGGCATCCTTGAGAGCACCTGGACCATGGGAGTGATACTGAAATACACATTCTATGAAGGGTAGTCTGGTGTAGTAGGCAGTGTGGATTGGGAGGATGAGAGGCTGTGGGCAGAGGCTTGAGCAACAACCTAAATGTTGTTTCAGATTTTTATTTCTGGTACCTAATGTGATACAGTGTCAGACTTTATTTTTTTGGGCTCCAGAATCACTGCAGATGGTGATTACAGCCATGAAATTATAAGACGCTTACTCCTTGGAAGGAAAGTTATGACCAACCTAGATAGCATATTCAAAAGCAGAGACATTACTTTGCCAACAAAGGTCCATCTAGTCAAGGGTATGGTTTTTCCAGTGGTCATGTATGGATGTGAGAATTGGACTGTGAAGAAAGCTGAGCACTGAAGAATTGATGCTTTTGAACTGTGGTGTTGGAGAAGACTCTTGAGAGTCCCTTGGACTGCAAGGAGATCCAACCAGTCCATTCTAAAGGAGATCGGTCCCGGGTGTTCTTTGCAGGAATGATGCTAAAGCTGAAAGTCCAGTACTTTGGCCACCTCATGCGAAGAGTTGATTCATTGGAAAGGATTCTGATGCTGGGAGGGGTTGGGGGCAGGAGGAAAAGGGGACCACAGAGGATGAGATGGCTGGATGGCATCACCGACTCAATGGACGTGAGTTTGAGTGAACTCTGGGAGTTGGTGATGGACAGGGAGGCCTGGCGTGCTGTGATTCATGGGGTTGCAAAGAGTTGGACACAACTGAGCGACTGAACTGAACTGAACTGAATGTGATACTGGCCACAAAATCGATGCTCAAGGAATGAATGAGTGAATGAATGAACTAGAGTCATGGTCGCAGGAACGGAAGAGAAAACTTTCCTGGATATATCTCAGGTGTAGAGAGAGAGTATAGACTTTTCTTCACCATCTTTTAGAATTCTTACTTTTTAAAAAAAAAAAACATCTAAGATTATGTTCATTAAACTGTGGCTCAGCGCTGCTCTGCCAGGAATGAAACACCACGTATACCACAACCCCCACCCCCAGTCCCCTCCAGTGACCTCAAGTGTAAAACAGTGGTTGTAGCTGAGCTCAGCAGAATTCTGCCCCACTTCCCCTGCTTCTCTGAGTCAACTACAGGGAAGGAAGAGTCATGTCTTTTCCTGGACACACATAGGTTTTGTTTGGGTCAGAGAAGAGTTAGAGTTTCAAGGTTTGTTGTTCAGTCACTCAGTCTTGTCCAACCCTTTGTACCCCATGGACTGTTGCACGCCAGACTTCCCTGTCCTTCACCATCTCCTGGAGCTTGCTCAGATTCATGTCCATTGAGTTGGTGATGCCATGCAACCATCTCGTCCTCTGTCATCCCCTTCTCCTCCTGCCTTCAATCTTTCCCAGCATCAGGGTCTTTTCTAGTAAGTCAGCTCTTCACATCAGGTGGCCAAAGTATTGGAACTTCAGCTTCAGCATCAGTCCTTTCAATAAATATTCGGGCTGATTTCCTTTAGGATTGACTGGCTTCATGATCTTGCAGTCCTCCAACACCACAGTTCAAAAGCATCAATTCTTTGTCACTCAAGCCTTCTTTATGGTCCAACTCTCATATCCATACATGACTACTGGAAAAACCATAGCTTTGACTATATGGACCTCTGTTTACATAGTAATGTCTCTGCTTTTTAAATGCTGTCTAGGTTGCTCATAGCGTTTCTTTCAAGGAGCAAGCATCTTTTCATTTCATGCCTGCAGTCACCATCTACAGTGATTTTGGAGCACAAGAAAATAGTCTCTCACTGTTTCCATTGTTTCCCCATCTGTTTGCCATGAAGTGATGGGGCTGGATGCCATAATCTTAGTTTTTTGATTGTTGAGTTTTAAGCCAACTTTTTCACTCTCCTCTTTCACTTTCAACAGGCTCTTTAGATCCTCATCACTTTTTGCCATAAGGGTGGTGTCATCTGCATATCTGAGGTTATTGATATTTCTCCTAGCAGTCTTGATTCCAGTTAATGATTCATCCAACCTGACACATTGCATGATGTACTTTGCATATAAGTTAAATAAGCAGGGTGACAGTATACACTTACTTCAGTTCAGTTCAATCACTCAGTTGTGTCTGACTCCTTGCAACTCCACGGACTGCAGCATGCCAGGCTTCCCTGTCTATCACCAGTTCCTAGAGTTTACTCAAACTCATGTCCATTGAGTTGGTGATGCCATCCAACTATCTCATCCTCTGTCATCCCCTTCTCCTCCCGCCTTCAATCTTTCCCAGTATCAGGATCTTTTCCAATGAGTAATCTTCACATCAGGTGGCCAAAGTATTGGGGTTTCAGCTTCAACATCAGTCCTTCCAGTAAATATTCAGGACTAATTTCCTTTAGGATGGACTGGTTGGTTCTCCTTGCTGTCCAAGTGACTCTCAAGAGTCTTCTCCAACACCACAGTTCAAAAGCATCAATTCTTCAGCACTCAGCCCACTTTATAGTCCAACTCTCAAATCCATACATGACCACTGGAAAATCCATAGCTTTGACTAGATGGACCTTTGTTGGCAAAGTAATGTCTCTGCTTTTTAATATGCTGTCTAGGTTGGTCATAACTTTTCTTCTAAGGAGTAAGCATCTTTTAATTTCATGGCTGCAATCACCATCTGCAGTGATTTGGGAGCCCAAGAAAATAAAGTCTCTCACTGTTTCCATCGTTTCTCCATCTATTTGCCATGAAGTGATGGGATTGGATGCCATGATCTTAGTTTTTTGAATGTTGAGTTTTAAGCCAACTTTTTCACTCTCCTCTTTCACTTTCATCAAGAGGCTCTTTAGTTCTTCTTTACTTTCTGCCATAAGGGTGGTGTCATCTGCCTATCTGAGGTTATTGATATTTCTCCCGGCAATCTTAATTCCAGCTTGTGCTTCATCTAGCCCAGCATTTCTCATGATGTACTCTGCATAGAAGTTAAATAAGCAGGGTGACAATATACAGTCTTGACATACTCCTTTCCCAATTTGGAACCGGTCTGTTGTTCCATGTCCAGTTCTAACTGTTGCTTCTTGACTTGCATACAGATTTCTCAGGAGGCAGGTCAGGTGGTCTGGTATTCCTTTCTCTGTAAGAATTTTCCACAGTTTGTTGTGATCCACACAGTCAAAGGTTTGGCATAATCAATAAACCCAAAGTAGAAGTTTTTCTGGAACTCTCTCACTTTTTCAATGATCCAACAGATGTTGGCAATCTGATCTCTGCTTCCTCTGCCTTTTCTAAATCCAGCTTGAACATCTGGAAGTTCTCGGTTCACATACTGTTGAAGACTGGCTTGGAGAATTTTGAGTATTACTTTGCTAGTATGTGAAATGAGTGCAATTGTGCAGTTGTTTGAACATTCTCAAACAATTCTTTGAGAATGCCAATTCTTTGGCATTGCCTTTCTTTGAGATTGGAATGAAAACTGATCTTTTCCAGTCCTGTGGCCACTGCTGAGTTTTCCAAATTTGCCAGCATATTGAGTGGAGCAGTTTCACAGCATCATCTTTTGGATTTGAAATAGCTTAGCTGAAATTCCATCACCTCCATTAGCTTTGTTTCTAGTGATGCTTCCTAGGCACACTTGACTCACCTAGAGCCAGACATCTTTGAATGTGAAGTCAAGAAGTCAAGTTTCAAGGTTAGGGGAGTTAAAATCAGGGCTTTTTAGTCTTTCATGTTCTTGCAAATCTTCTGGAAATCTTGTTAAAATGCTCTTTCAGGAGCCTGGGGAGGCCTGAGATTTGCATTTTTAACAAGGTCTTGGTTAATCCTGAAGCTGTTCATCCCCAGATCACTGTTTGAGTATTAGGGTTCTGCAGAGCACTCCAGCTGGTGTTCCCAGTGAATGAAGCATCCTCGGTGGATAAGAGTTTGAGTCCCCTGGCTGCAAGTAGCCTCATCTTGTTTGTTGCAATATGATGAATAAGTATCATGCTCTATGATGGTACAACATGAAAAAGGTTGATAGGCACTGCTGAAAAGTATTAGTTCTCCAGTTTGGGTTGGAGTTAGAATCATCTGGGAAAATTAGTGAAACCAAAGGCCCAGGCCCTATTGTATATCAAAGAACCTGGACCTCTAGATAATTCGAATCCACATCAGTTTGAGAACCACTTCACTAATAGATAACTTTAGATGCCCCAGGTGGTAAGCTGTAGGCTGCAGGAAAGTAGTAAAGCAACTAATTGACTGTCAGAAAGGAGCCTCATTTTTCCTCTCCAGCTTTATTGAGGTATATTGATAAAGTTTAGGGAGGTTCTTTTTGTGCTTTCATGCACACTCTGTCTTAGGCATGGTTTTCAATACAGGGAGCATGGGTGTACCAAGATAAGTCAAACATGGATTTCACCCTCAAGAAATTCACGGTTTAGTGAGGGAGACAGATGCCCAACACATCATTGGAATAGTCTGCAAGAAATAGGAAAAGACATGCATGCTTATAGTTCAGCAAACCTTCAGGGAACAGCTCTTCTGGATCCATTGCTAAGGTTACAAATTGAATAGGACACAGTCCTGCCTCCTGCCACCACCACCCGCTTCAGGAAACTCCTAGGCTAGTAGCAAAAAAAGTAATCAGGAAAGGTTAATGTGTTGGAGTTCCTTGGAGTCCTAGGCAGTAACTCAGAGAAGAGATGGTCTCTTCTGATTCAGGATTTTTAGATTTAATATCCATTGGTCACCATGGAAGTAGGTTGAGTTCTCATCCAGAGAAGCTAGCTCTCACAAACATTTTTAAGTGCCTAGTTGGTAATATGTTCTCCAGCTTCATCCCAGTTTTGCCCCCATCAATGATTTGTAATTCACATCCTACAGGGAACTGGAAAAGAGGAGGGTTTTAATGTTTAATCTTACCAGGATTTCACCATTTGACATTCCGTGGCCTACCATACCTCCAGTGTCATCCTCAATCTCTTCAGCTCCATAAGTCCTAAATTATACAGACTTTACACGCTAGGGATGTACATATTGCTTTTCCTCATTAGAAGCTTGCAATTTGCATCAGGCAAAAATGAGTCACTTCCTCTGGCCTTTTCTCTGCTTTGATGTTTAGAAGGTCCAGAACTACATGGCCAAAGAGGAAAGTTCTGCTGTTAGGACCTTGTGTCTTCAGCTATAATTGCTCCTGTGATGAGCCCAGGAGAAAGGTCATGCACCTGAAACAGAATGTGTTTATATCTCAGCCTTTGAATTGTTTCACCAAATGTAATCAATGAGAAGAGGAAGTCATCATCAGCAACCTCAGGAATGAGGAACCACTGTCTAGTTTGCTTTCAATAAAGCTTTGTATTCAAACATGGAAACAGTTGTCATTTTCAAAAAAAAAAAAAAATGAAATTATTGCATTTGTTGAGTACCAAGGACACTGTTTCACATACTCTTTATTTTCACATGTGTAATTTTCCTTTGGCCCCATCTGTACAAAACTCACAAGAATTTCCTTTCTCTTCTCATACAAAAATCCCTTTCTTCTCTTGCTTTTTCTCTAAAATAATTTGTGGACGCACTTAATGTCTTATCTGTGTAGTGATGGGTCAGCAAATGTTAAGGACTAAGGGAGGTGCTGTGAGGAGAGAAATGTTGAGACTTCTGTCCTCAAGAAGGATGCCTTCTAATAAAAGAGGCAGGACTTAACAGACCCGGAAGGGCAGCCAACAATGCTGAATTGCTTGTATTTGTAGGACAGTGTGAAGTCTCAGTTTATGCATGGGATATCTTATATTTCATTTGTGTTCATGGAGCATATGGACCTGTTGCTTTCTTATACTGTCTTTGTATGATTTTGGTATCAGGGTAATGCTAATCTCATAGAATGAGTTGGGAAGTATTTTCAGTTTTTTTTTTTTTTTTTCCAACTTTGTTTTTAAGTTCTATAAAAGAGTTTGTTAGAACTGTTATTGTTTCTTCTTGAAATGTCTAATAAAATTGAAGCCATCTGGAGTTTTCTTTGTGGGTTTTTTCCTTAACCTACAATCTCCTTTGATAGTTCTTAGTCTATTCTGTTTATCTGTTTCTTGTGGGGGTGATTTTTGGTTTTGTCTTTCAAGTAATTTGTTTTATTTTAACTGCCTAGTTTATTTGTATAGAATTCTCCATAATATTCCCTTAGTATCTTTAGGATCCGTCGTGATGTTATCTTCCTCACTTTTGATATGGGTAATTTGTAACTTCTTTCTTTTTTATGACTTTTTGACAATCTGGCTAGAGTTGTATTAATTTTATTGATCTCTAAGAACTAGCTTTTCATTGATTGTTCTCTGTTTTTATTAGTTGTTTTCTACTGCATTGATTTATGCTCTTTTATTATTATTTTTTCCTCTGTTTACTTTGGTTTAATTTGTCCTACTTTTTCTAGTTTTTTAAAGTGTAGGCTGAGGTCATTAATTTATGACTTTTTTTCTTTTTTAATATAGAAGGTTAGTGCTGTCACTTTCCCTCTAAGCATTATGTTAGCTGCATCCCACAAATTGATTTCAATGTAGAGCAAAGCAAAATCTAAATAAAAACAAAAATATATTATTATTGAAAACCCTTAGAAAGACTAAAAAGGAAAAACTCCTATTTTTCCTGTATTCTGTTCACAGCACTTCACCTAAAGGAAAACCCTGTTTCCTCTTCCTACAGAATACTCAGATCCCACATCACTGGGGAGTTTTTCCCACATCAACCAATCATCATTATGTGTGTGTGTGTATTCTTATTATATCACAATATTGTGGAAGACAGACATAGGAGATAATTTGTTGGTAAATACAGCAGAGTCATTCAGGACCTGTGAGAATGGTTGTGTGGTGGGTGTGCTACTGGGGACTAAGATGCAGCTCATTCTCTGTTCTAACTGAATATACCAACAATAGCATCTTATAAGGAATACCTTTTTCTGATTTTTCTGAAGGTGTGCTTTAGCTGCTCTGTCAGTGTTTCCCTTCAGTGTTGGAACAGACCAGTGGTTTGTTTTGTGTATGTGTTAGTCATTCAGTCATGTCTGACTCTTTGTGACCCCATGGATTGTAGCCTGCCAGGTTCCTCTGTCCATGGGATTCTCCAGGCAAGAATACTGGAATGGGTTGCCATGCCCTTCTGCAGGGGATCTTCCAGACCCAGGGATTGAACCCAGGTCTCCTGCATTGCAGGCAGATTCTTTACCATTTGAGCTACCCAGGAAGCCCAAAGTTTGGTTTAAGATGAAGTAGTTGGCTTGCTTTGAGGAGCCATGTTGGACAAAATAGATATCTTTATGTGGAGTTACTGTTACGATTTAAAGCTAAATGATAATCTTTGGTCTGTAAAATGTAGTAAATATTTACTTCTGTTTTATTGCCTGTATCTTTTAACTTGATTCATTGTGTCCAACTGTTTTCCTTTATTGCTGTGATTTTGTGCTTTACTTGTTAGAAAGGGTTTCCCTATCCTAAAGGAATAAACGTATTCTTCTGTATTTTCTTCAGTTCTTAAAAAGGGTTTTTTTTTTTTTACATTTATGTATTAATCCACCTGAAATTTATTTTTTAGCTATAGTATGAAGAGTTAATTTTTTCCAGTGTAGAATCAATTTTTCTAACACCATTAATTGAATAACCCGTCTTTCTCACATGATCTGAAGTGCCACCTTTATTCTATACTAAATCCCTATACACACATGAGTTGACTATTTCATTTCATTCATTTCCCTACTTCTGCGCCAGAATCCCCCATTTTAATTATAATTGCTTCATAAAATATTTTGATCTCTGAAAGGATGAGATTTTATTCCTCTGTCTCAAATATTGTTTGGGGTCTTACATTTTATTTTCTTTGTAAACTTGGAATCATTTGTCATAGTTTAAAAAAATATTAAATTATATTGAATTTCTAGTTTAATTTGAGGAAAATAGACATCTTTACAGTAGCCTGTCTATCTAAGATATTAGGACTCCACACTTATTCATGCCCTGTTTTTTGGTCTTCTTATAGGAAACATTTCAGATATACTGTGACATTTTGAATTTTTGCCACTACCCTGTGAGGTTATATGATGGGATTCCCATTTTAAAGATGAGGAACTCAAGGCTCAAATATAGTTTATGTAATTGGTCTGAGGCCAAATACTGTCAGAAGCAAGGTACCAGTGCACTTTCCATTATCTGTCATTTCTCCATGTGAAAATAGTAATAAGATGCTTTCCTGAATGTATGTTTTGATCAGGAGAGAAAGAAGAGAATATGACCTCACTTGAGCCTTTAGGAGAAAGGTGGATATGTCATTGGTGGCATAAAATGAGCATGTATTATTTTGACTCCCTGGTATGAAAACACTCTTTGTGTTTTCTAAAGTAACTCAGAAAAGGAAGGGGAAGCTCTACTTTCCCTTGGAAGACAAATCAGGGGAGAAATGCCCCCTTTTCACTCTCTGACACCTTGTAGATGAGCATGTGATCTAGGCCTGACCATTTGCTGCCATCTGGAAATTTTCATCTGGAGTAAGTGGTGTTCAGGTGGAGCTCATTCACAGTGGCTGTGTTGTCACTGACTGACCAGTGTTGGGTGACAGGGTCTTCAGCAACAGCAGAAGTAGAACACTCATGTCATCAGGATAATGGATGTGCCTTAGTTTATGCCCAAACCTAGATTCTTAGTCTCCTCATCAATTATGGCAAATATTGATATCAATAAAATTATTTGCTCATATATCAATTGGAATTGTTTCTATTGCTCACAGTAAGAACCTTGACCAAATGGAAATTAGCATCTATAGGGGCACAAACCACAGACCCTCAGGGAAATGAGGAGACTGGAATTGATTCCCTACCCTGTTTTGGGCTAAAGCTGGGGAAAATCTAGCTGGTATTAAGGTATGGGCATTTGAAACAGCTAATGAAAGTATCATTTGTGTCCCCTACAATAGAATGTTATTTATTGTCTGGAATGTAAAACACTTCCGTTTTAAACGTTGTATAGAGGTGTTATTTAGCTTTAATCCATTTCTTAGGGGCACTCCTTAACATTTGAAATACCTCAATTAAGAATATATCCTCAATCCCATTCACCATTGCAACAAGAAGAATTAAATATCTAAGAAGAAACTTACCTAAGGCAACAGAAGAAATGTACACAGAAAATTGTAAGACACTTTGGCCACCTCATGTGAAGAGTTGACTCATTGGGAAAGACTCTGATGCTGGGAGGGATTGGGGGCAGGAGGAAAAGGGGACGACAGAGGATGAGATGGCTGGATGGCATCACTGACTCAATGGATGTGAGTCTGAGTGAACTCTGGGAGCTGGTGATGGACAGGGAGGCCTGGCGTGCTGCAATTCATGGGGTTGCAAAGAGTCGGACATGACTGAGCGACTGAACTGAACTGAACTGAATGAAAGAAATCAAAGATGACATAAACAGATGGAGAAATATTCCATGTTCCTGGGTAGGAAGAAACAATATTGTAAAAATGACTATACTACCAAATGCAATCTACAGATTCAATGCAATCCCTATCAAATTACCAATGGTATTTTTCACAGAACCAGAACAAAAAATTTCACAATTCATATGGAAACACAAAAGACCCTGAAAAGCCAAAAACCGTCTTGAGAAAGAAGAATGGAACTGGAGGAATCAACCTTCCTGACTTCAGGTTAAACTACAAAGCTATAGTCATCAAGACAGTATGGTACTGGCACAAAAACAGAAATATAGACCAATGGAACAAGATAGAAAGCCCAGAAATAAACCCATGCACCTATGTGTATCTTATTTTTGACAAAGGAGGCAAGCATATACAATGGGGCAAAGACAGCTTCTTCAACAAATGGTGCTGGGAAAACTGGACAGCTACATGTAAAAGTAAGAAATTTGAACACTTCCTAACAACACAAAGATAAACTCAAAATGGATTAAAGACCTAAATATAAGACCAGAAACTATAAAACTTTTAGAGGGAAGCATAGGCAGAACACTTGATGACATAAATCAAAGCAAGATCCTCTATGACCCACCTCCTGGAGTAATGGAAATAAAAATAAAAGTAAACAAGTGGGACCTGATTAAACTTAAAAGTTTTTGCACAGCAAGGGAAAATATAAGCAAGGTGAAAAGACAACTCTCAGAATGGGAGAAAATAATAGCAAATGAAACAACTGACAAAAGATTAATTTCAAAAATATTCAAGCAGCTCATACAACTCAATACCAGAAAAACAAACAACCCAATCAAAAAGTGGGAAAAAGACCTAAACAGACATTTCTCCGAAGAAGACATAGAGATGGCTAACAAACACACGAAAAGATGTTCAGCATCACTCATTATTAGAGAAATGCAAATCGAAACTACAATGAGATATCACTTCACACTGTCAGAATGGCCCTCATCAAAAAGTCAACAAACAGTAAATGCTGGAGAGGGTGCAGAGAAAAGGGAACACTCTTGTACTCTTGGTGGGAATGTAAATTGATACAGCCACTATGGAAGACCATACAGAGATTCCTTAAAAAACTAGAAATAAAACCACCATATGACCCAGCAATCCCACTCCTAGGCATATACCCTGAGGAAACCAAAATTGAAAGACACATGTATCCCAATGTTCATTGCAGCACTATTTACAATAGCTAGAACATGGAAGCAACCAGATGTCCGTTGACAGATGAATGGATAAAGAAGTTGTGGTATATATATACACAATGGAATATTACTCAGCCATAAAAAGGAACACATTTGATCAGTTCTAATGAGGAGGATGAACCTAGAACTATTATACAGAGTGAAGTGAGTCAGAAAGAGAAAGATAAAGATATAAAAATCTGTAGTCTAACACATATATACAGAATCTAGAAAAACAGTACTGAAGAATTTATTTACAGGGCAACAATGGAGAAACAGACATAGAGAATAGACTTATGGACACAGGGAGAGGGGAGGAGAGGGTGAGATGTATGGAAAGAGTAACATGGAAACTTACATTACCATATGTAAAATAGATAGCCAACGGGAATTTGCTGTATGGCTCAGGAAACTCAAACAAGGAGCTCCGTATCAACCTAGAGGGGTGGGATGGGGAGGGAGATGGGAGGGAGGTTCAAAAGAGAGGGGATATATGTATACCTATGGCTGATCCATGTTGAGGTTTGACAGAAAACAGCAAAATTCTGTAAAGCAATTATCCTTCAATAAAAATAAATTAATAAAAAGAAAAAGAATGCATCCTCTTGTAGTTGGTTAGTTAACTTTAGAAGACTTCAATTAAGAGCCTCATTCCAAAAAAGTATCCATCTTTCCTCCACTGATTTGCAATGACATGTTTATTATATATTAAATTATCTTATACTTATAAGCCTGTTATTATATTCAGTTCTGTTGTTATATCTGTCCACTTTTGTACCAGCATCACAGTTTAAAAAAAAAATTGTGGGGTTTTGATATTATAGTAGAAAAATACCCTTGTGCTGTTTTAATTCGAGGTGGACTGAACTGGTCCTGCCAGTCAGATTCTAGTTCCAGAGTAGCAGAAAAGAGAAACCACACCTTCTGGGGAATGTCATCAAGGATTAGTTCTGTAGAGATGTGCTCCATCTTATTATGGCATTTAGACTTTCATAAAATATTCTAGATGTGAACTAGGCAAAGTAGCAAACACTTGTTTGCTCAGTGTTCTGATTTCTGTTTGTGTAGATTTCTGGTTAACTCTTTCTTTGGGGACATAACTCTTCTTCCATTTAACATCTTTGACCCTAATGAAAACTATTGGGTATTTTATGACCATAAGCTGATATAAATTTAGATGTCTCTCATCCTGTCTTATACAGCTAAAAATTCATTACTTTATATGCTATTAAAGTAATAAGTATTAGAGGAGGAAAAAAAGCCACACAATATGCTAATAGAGATTGCTTTTATTTTGTTTTTATGCAATTCTTGTTCATAATTTTAGTCCAGAATATGCATAAGCACATATAATTTTGCAATTCACAGAATGGGAAATAATTTTATTTTTATCACATACTGCAAGCTTTATTTCTGATGCTATATTGTTTTTAGAATAACACTTCTTCCTTTTAAAATATCCTTAAAATTTTTTTTAATTAAAAAAACTTTTTTCCCAGTAGTGATATTAATTATATGCCCAGTAGTGGGATTGCTGTGTGATATGGTACTTTTATTTCCAGTTTTTAAAGAAATCTCCATTCTGTTCTCCTTTGTAGTTGTATCAGTTTACATTCTCACCAACAGAGCAAGAGGGTTCCCTTTTCTCCACATTCTCTCCAGTATTTATTGTTTGTAGATTAAAATTTCCCTTTTTAAGGCATATAATGTGGTTGATATGGTTCAAATATGTGGTTCAAATACGTGGTTTGATATGTGGTTCAAATTCCCTGGTGGCTCAGATGGTAAAGAATCTGCGTGCAATACAGGAGACCCAGGTTCAATCCCTGAGTCAGGAAGATTCCTTGGAGAAGGGAATGGCAACCCACTCTAGTATTCTTGCCTGGAGAACTCTGTGGACAGAAGAGCCTGGTGGGCTGCAGTCTGTGGGGTCTCAGAGAGTTGAACATGACTGAGTGAATACCACACACACAATGTTCTTGATGTATATCAAATTATTAAGCATTATCATTATTATTGTACATTTGTCTCTAGACTTTTGCTATTATAAATAGTGCCTTAATGAGTTTCTTTCAGCATTTGGCATTTTCTTATTTTTAGATAATTTTTTTCACTGTAAATCTCTAGGAATGGAGTTCCTGTGTCAAAGAGAAAAAAGTAGTTTATGACTGTTGAAACATTTACCCAATTACCTTCCAATAGTATTATGTCAATTGATAAAATATAAATGGATCATGTTCACTATTAACTTATAATATTAATACTTTAGCTATGATCATATTTGACATTTTTGAGATGTTAGTTTTTAATGCATTGAAAAATGAGACTTTATATACATTCCTATTAAACTTTATCCTCTTAGTTTTAACTGGGTATTTCAAGCTGTCAAGATGTTTTTGAAATCTTATTCTGTTATTTGTCATTAGCTGTCATTCCCAACTTGGTGCCAGTTATTATTCCAATAAGGCACAGCTTTAGTGCTGTCATTCCAGTAACTGCTAAATCATTGATTAGGAAACAGTTCACTGTCAGACATTTAGTTTACCCCTAAAGACCTTCTTTGAGGGTAATAGTAAGCTATTAATGAGCCAATGCTAGATACTATTGTTGAGCCAGTCTTCATTTCGCCAATGACTGAGCTATGCCTTAGGTCAATGTTAATTAAATCTATTTCTCATTATTTGAACTCCAAATGCCAAGATATGTACTAGGCAGTAGAGAGTCTGCCAAATATCTTATCAGTAACATTCATTGGCATTCTTGGATTTACCAATTAAGTAACTTCATTAGAAAGGGAAGTGTATTTGGTATGGCATGAATTGTTAGTAGTGGATGTATGTTGTCTTAACAGTGGAAGAGTTGATTGCCCTGCCACGGGAGTATGATGGCACTCCGCAAAGGGTTTAAGCAACAACAAAAAAATAGGGATGGGCAAGTAGGGTGGAACTGAAAAGTTGTTGCTTAAGCATGCACAAGAGGGGCTAAACAAGAAGTTCATAAGCATGGTGGACTAATGGCAGGGAAATTTAGGTCAGAAGTTGGAAGTAGAAATGAAAGAGTGTTATTCAAGATGTTCATGAACTTTGGACACTGAGTTAACCAGAGCAAATGAGTATTGTTTTTAAATTCCTCTCCACTTCTCCACCCCTTCCTCTCATTTCTGTCATTTCTGGGGGCTTAACGTGTCCCTTGTCAGGCTCCTCATAATTAGTGTCTTTTAATATCTGTGAATTAGCTTCTAATTATTCTGCTCAGCATTTGTGAAGGTTTGGTGCCAATCTCATTCAAGTAAATACTCCAGAATTTCTTCTTTTATTGATACATATAAATGAAGTGAAGCAAGGATATCTTTCCAACTCCAGTCTTGGCCTCTTCTTTTACTCTGAATATCTTTGACAACAATTTTCCATTTATATCTGCAAATTCTTCCCAGACCTCTAACATGACTTACCTGAATCTGGAGAATAACTCTCTTTCAAAAAAATGGATGCTCTTGATATATATTCACCAAACTTGAGCTTTGATTTCTTCTTTTAAAAAGCGAGTTGCCAGTCCAGGTTCGATGCACGATACTGGATGCTTGGGACTGGTGCACTGGGACGACCCAGAGGGATGGTATGGGGAGGGAGGAGGGAGGAGGGTTCAGGATGGGGAACACATGTATACCTGTGGCGGATTCATTTCGATATTTGGCAAAACTAATACAATATTGTAAAGTTTAAAAATAAAATAAAATTAAAAAAATAAAAGTTAAACAAAAGGAAAAAAAATAAATCAGGAAAAAAAGAAGCTCATTTCTTCCATTATAAAGGTGATAGATACTAATTTTTGAAAAATTTATCAAAGCTATGACAAACCTAGACAGCATATTAAAAAGCAGAGATATCACTTTGCCAACAAAGGTGCATATAGTCAAAGTTAAGCTTTTTCCAGTAGTCATGTATGGATGTGAGAGTTAGACTGTAAAGAAGGCTGAGAGCCAAAGAATTGATGCTTTGAAATTGTGGTCCTGGAGAAGACTCTTGAGAGTCCCTTGAACTGCATGGAGATCAAACCAGTCAATCCAAAAGGAAATCAACCCTGAATATTCATTGGAAGGACTGAAGCTGAAGCTGAAACAGCAATACTTTGGCCACCTGATGTGAAGATATGACTCATTAGAAAAGACCCTGCTGCTGGGTAAGATTGAGGGCAGGAGGACAAAAGGGTAACAGAGGATAAGATGGTTGGATGAGCATCACCGACTCAATGGACGTGAGTTTGAGCAAAAAGCCTGGCATGCTGCAGTCCATGAGGTTGCAAAGAGTCGCACATGACTTAGCGACTGAACAATGTATAGAGAGAAGGGAAAAATCACTATAGTCCTACCATCAAAAGTCTACATTTTAAAGATTTAATTCTGCTTCCTTTTAGCACTTTTCTCTTCATATCACCTGGATATTGTGCCAGTTCCTGGAATTGCTATGATAAGCAAAATAGACATACCTCGTACAGTCTAACTGTGGGACGTGGACATAAAATTAAACAAACAGGAACTTCCAGGAAAGTGGACTAAAAGTACTTTCCCCTATTCTTCCCACGGAATACAACTAAAACCCCTGATCATTGTATATAAAACAAATAAGAAAACTCTGAAAGGTGAAGAGAAGAAGCTAAACCAGCTAGAAGTTAAACCAAGTACAGCATGGTGGTGAGTTCATTGGGTTTTCTTTGCATCTCATATATCCTGGGCTGGGTGCTGGAAAAACTAGGAACCTGGAACTGACAACAAGTATAGACAAAAACTAGCTCCAATGAAATACTACTCTCTCTAGCCAAGGACTAGAAAGACAGAAAACTTTCAGACGTTAAATGCTCTACTCCAGCCAGATGCCTCAAAGGGAACTGTGGCCCCAGCCTCACCCAGGCTGGCAAAGGCCAGTGTCAAGGCTTTAATGAGATTGCCCAGACTTCTCCCTTCCACCTGTGGCAGAATGGTGTCAAGAAAGTTATATAGGGAGTGGGGACTTTCATCCCCACCAGGTAATGAGGCTTACCCCCTCCTCCCTTCAGTGTCAGTGGAGACTATGTGAGGAACCTGTATTTCAACTTCCACCTAGCAGTAAAAAAAGGGTCCCTCCCACTATCCAGTGTGTTATTGTCAGAGGGTAACCAGTGGGAAGGCCAGGACTTTTACAACCACTCATTAACGAGGCCCAGTGGTAATGTGGTGTCAGTGGAGGCCACATGGAGGAACAGGAATGAGGCATTCCCATCCCCCCCCATCCAGAATAGTATTAGCAGAAACCTAGTGAGTACTCTCACTTCCACCTAGCAGTAACAAGAGCCCTCCTCCTTGAGTGTCAATGAAGACCAAATGAGAAAATCTGGACATCTACCTTTACATGGCACTAAGAAGCCATAAACACCCTTTCCCCTACCAGAGCAGTGTCCAAGGAAGCCAACTAAAACAAAGGGTTTAAAAATAAGATCCACAGTTTTGTATTCTACTCAGAATGTCCAGGTTTCAGTAGAAAGTCACTTTGTCATATCAAGAAGCAATAAAATCTCAACTTGAATGAATAGAGACAACAAATGGCTCCCAATACTGAGATGATAGAGACGCTAGAAATATAAATAATTAAAAGCTGCCATCATATAAAGACTTCAGTGAGCAATTGTAAACACACTTTAAACATGAATAAGTTGAAGATCTCAGCAAAGAAATAGAAAATCTCAAGCAAAAAACCCCAGAAAATATTAAGAAGAACCACATGGAGATTATAGAACTGAAAAATATGTATGCAATAAAAACAACAAAAAATTGCTTCATGGGCTCAACAGCAGAAGTGGAAGTGACAGTAAAATAATCAGTGAACTTGAAAAGTGGACAATAGAAATGTTCTGTACTGAGCAACAGAGAGAAAAAATGACTGAGGAAAAAAGAAAAGAATAAAAGCTCAGGAATCTGAGGGATCATAACAAAAGAATCCAACATTCATTCATCATACTTCCAGAAGGAGAGGAGAAAGAAAATGAGTCTGAAAGGGTACTCAAATAAATAAAAGATGAAAACTTCATAAGCTTAGAAAAATATATAATCCACACCAAGACACATCATTGTCAAACTGAAAACTAAAGATAAATGAAGAATCCTGAAAGTAGTTTGAAACACATTATCTATAGCGGGCAAACAATTATGACAATGAATTTCTCATCAGAAGTCATAGTTAGTGGTACAGTCTTTTAAATGCTGGGGAAAAGGACTATTTGATCCAGAATCCTATACGCAGTGAAAATACCCTGGAAGAATGAAGAGAAAATTAAGACATAAGATGAGAGAAAAGAAGGAGCATATTATCTTAGGGAATGGCTAAAGGAAGTTCCTGAAACAGAAAGAAAATAAAATTAAAAAATCTTAGAACATCAGTAAGAGGGCAGGGACAATGGAAAAAGTTAAACACATCTTCCTCCTGATACTGTTTCATAACTGACTTTTGATGATTGAAGCAGAAATTGTAACACTGTTTGATGTGGTTTGAAACATGTAGAGGAAATATTTTAAGACAAAATATAAATGGGGAAGAGTAAAGGGAAGTAGAGGAGGTAAGTTTTCTGTACATCATTTGAATTCAGTTCAGTTGCTCAGTTGTGTCTGACTCTGCGACCCCATGAATCGCAGCACGCCAGGCCTCCCTGTCCATCACCAACTCCCGGAGCTTGCTCAAACTTGTGTCCATCAAGTCAGTGATGCTATCCAACCATCTCATCCTCTGTCATCCCCTTCTCCTCCTGTCTTCAGTCCTTCCCAGTGTCAGGGTCTTTTCCAGTGAGTCAGTTCTTCACATCAGGTGGCCAAAATATTGGAGCTTCAGCTTCAGCTTCAGTCCATCCAGTGAATATTCAGGACTGATTTCCTTTACAATTGACTAGTTGGATCTCCTTGGGACTCTCAAGAGTCTTCTCCAACAGCACAGTTCAAAACCATCCATTCTTTGGCACTCAGCTTTCTTTATGGTCCAACTCTTAGATCCATACATGACTACTGGAAAAACTATAGTTTTGACCAGACGGACCTTTGTCAGCAAAGTAATAAAGATACTAAATTAATAATGTAAGACTTTCCCTAAAAAGAAAATTCCAGGTCCATATGTTTTCACTGGAGAATTAAAACCATTTCTATGCAGCATCTCCCAGAAGGTAGAAGTGGAGGGAACAATTACAATTTAATATAGCTGGAAGTATCTTTTTACGAAAACTAGGAAAAGTTAATACAATAAAAGAAATGCAGACCAATATCCCTCATGATTACAGACATAAAAATCCTTAAGAAAATATTAACAAATAGAATTCATCAGTATTTAAAAACTGTTATATTCCATGACCTAGGGGGTTTGTTCTGGAGGAGGGCATGGCAACCGACTCCAGTATTCTTGCCTGGAGAATCCCCATGGACAGAGGAGCCTGGCAGGCTGCAGTCCATGGGGTCGCAAAGAGTTGGACACAACTGAGCGACTAAGCACAGCACAGGGGGTTTATTACAGGGATGAAAGGTTGGCATATTTGAAAATCATGTAATGTGATTCACTACATTAAAAGGCTAAAGAAGAAAATCAGAGGATCATATCAGCTGACGCAGAAAAGCACTGGACAAAATTAAAGATGCACTCATGAAAAAAATCTCAGAAAAGCAGGAATAAAGCAAAACTTTCTACTGCAAAAAAACCTAGGTAGCATTATGGTTAATGGTGAGTAATTTAATGCTTTCCTTATAAAGTTAGAAACAAGCCAAGACTGCCCACTTTTACCACTCTATTCAACATCATGCTGAGTTTTTATTGCCCAGTGCCATTGGGAAGAAAAGAAATAAAAGTGTACAGATGCAAAAGTAAGAAACTGTCCCTATCTGCAGATAATATAATTGACTACATAGGAAATTTCAAGAAATCTACAAGGAAATCTCCTAGAAATGAGTTTGATAAAGCTGCTGGATGCAAGGTAAGCAACTAAAAGTCAATTGTGTTTCTATATACTAGCTATGAACATGGACACAAAAGGTAAAAATGTAACACAACTTACAGTTGCTCAAAAAGTGAAATATTTAGGTATAGCTCTAACAAAACTTGTACAGGATGATTATGCTGAAAACTACAAAACTGATGAAAGAAATTAAAGATCTTTAGAAGTCTCAACATAGTAATGATGCCAGTTATCTCCAAAGTAATATATAGTGAAGTGAAAGTCGCTCAGTCATGTCCGACTGTTTTCAACCCCATGGAAATCTCCAGCCCAGAATACCGGAATGGGTAGCCTTTCCCTTCTCTAGGGGATCTTCCAAACCCAGAGATTGAACCCAGGTCTCCCACATTGCAGGAGGATTCTTTACCAGCTGAGCCACGAAGGAAGCCCAACCTAATATATAAGTTTAATGCAATTTATTTCAAAATCTCAAGAAGATTATTATAGATATAAGCAAGATTATTCTGTAATTTATATGGAAAGCAAAGGAACTAGAAAAGCTGTAGAAATCTTGGAAATGAAGAACAAAATGAGAGTGATTAGTCTGCTAGATTTCAAGACTTACTATATAGCTATAGTAATTAATATGTGGAATTAGTGGAGATTTTTATTTTGTTCAGTCACTAAGTCGTGTCTGACTCTTTGCAACCCCATAGACTGTAGCACACCAGGCTTCCCTGTCCTTCATTATCTCTTGGAGTTTGTTCAAACTCAGATCCATTGAGTCAGTGATGCTATATCCAGCCATTTCATCTTCTGTCACCCTCTTCTCCTTCTGCCCTCAATCTTTCCCATCATCAAGGTCTTATCTAATGAGTCATCTCTTCCCATTAGGTGGCCAGAGGTATTACTGCTTTAGCTTCAGCATCAGTCCTTCCAGTGACTATTCAAGATTGCTTTCCTTTAGGATTGACTGGTTTGATCTCCTTGCTGTCCAAGGGACTCTTGAGAGTCTTTACCAGCACCACAGTTTGAAAACATCAGTTCTTCGGCGCTCAGCCTTCTTTATGGTCCAACTCTCACATCTGTACTGGAAACACCATAGTTTTGACTATACACTCCTTAGGTTTGTCATAGCTTTTCTTCCAAGGATTAAGCATCTTTTAAATTTCCTGGTTACATTCACCATCCACAGTGACTTTGGAGCCCCCAAAGTAAAATCTACCACTGTTTCCATTTATTCCCCATCTATTTGCCATAAAGTGATGGGACCAGATATCATGATCTTCATGTTTTGAATGTTAAGTTTTAAGTCAGCTTTTTCACCCCACTCTTTCACCTTAATCAAGAGGCTCTCTAGTTTCTCTTTGCTTTCTGCCATAAGAGTGGTATCATCTGCATATCTGAGGTTGTTGATATGTTTCCCAGCAATCTTGATTCCAGCTTGTGATTCATCCAGTCTGGCATTTCACATGGTGTACTCTGCATGTAAGTTAAATAAGCAGGGTGACAATATTCAGTCTTAATGTACTCCTTTCCCATTTGGAACCAGTCAGTTGTTCCATGTTCAGTTCTAACTGTTGCTTCTTGACCTGCATACAGGTTTCTTAGGAGGCAGGTCAAATGGTCTGGTATTCCCATGTCTGTTAAGAATTTTCCACAGTTTGTTGTGATCCACACTGTCAAAGGTTTTAGCCTAGTCAATGAAGCAGAAGTAGGTGTTTTTCTGAAATTCCCTTGCTTTTTCTGTGATCCAATGGATATTGGAAATTTGATCTCTGGTTCCTCTGCCTTTTCTAAATCCAGCTTGAACATCTAGAAGTTCTTGGTTCACATACTGTTAAAGCCTAGCTTGAAGGATTTTGAGCATTACTTTGCTAGCATGTGAAATGAGCGCAGTAGTATGGTAGTTTGAATTTTATTCTTTGGCATTGCCCTTTTTTGGGATTGGAATAAAAACTGACCTTTTCCAGTCTTGTGGCCACTGCTGAGTTTTCCAAATTTGCTGGCACATTGAGTGCAGCACTTTAACAGCATCATCTTTTAGGATTTGAAATAGCTCAACTGGAATTCTAGTCCAGTGTTCTTGCCTGGAGAATCCCAGGGACGGGGGAGCCTGGCGGGCTGCTGTCTATGGGGTCGCACAGAGTCGGACATGACTGAAGTGACTTAGCGGCAGCAGCAGCAGCAGCTGGTATTCCATCACCTCCACTAGCTTTGTTCCTAGTAATGCTTCCTAAGGCCCCCTGGACTTCGCACTCCATGATGCCTGGCTCTAGGTGAGTGATCACACCACTGTGGTTATCCAAGTCATTAATATCTTTTTTGTATAGTTCTTCTGTGTGTTCTTGCCACCTCTTCTTAATATCTTCTGCTTCTGTTAGGTCCTTACCATTTCTGTCCTTTATGGTGCCCATCTTTGCACAAAATGTTCCCGTGATATCTAATTTTCTTGAAGAGATCTCTAGTCTTTCCCATTCTGTTGTTTTCCTCTATTTCTTTGCATTGTTTGTGGAGATATAGTCACATAGGTAAGTGAAACAGAATCCAGTAATAGACCCACATAAATGTGGGCAACTGATTGTTGACAAAGGCACAAAGGTAATTCCTGGGAGGAAGAAAAAACTTTTCCACAAATGGTACTTAAGCAAATAGTTGACCTAGGAAAGAAAAAAAAAATACAAAAAACAACTCAAAATGGATCATGGACTTAAATGTTAAAGGTTTTTTACAGCTTTTGTTAAAGAAAAAAATTGGAATGTAGTATTAGGCAGAGATCTTAGACTTGGTACCAAAAACATGATCCATAAAAGAAAAAGTTGATAAAGTTAAACTTTAAAAGCTTTTGGTTTATAAAATATTCTCTTAAGAAGGCAAAAAGGGAAAGTTCAAAGTGGAGAAATTATTTGTAACACACATATCCAACAAAGGGCTAGCATCTAGAATGTATGGTATGAAGAACTCTCAAAACTCAACAGTAGAAAAATAATAACTAAAGAGAAGGACATAAAACATGAACAGACTTTTACTAAAGAGGAAATAGCCAAAAAACACATGAAAAAATGTTCAACATCACTGTCCTCTAGGGAAATGCAAATTAAGTCAGGATGAACTATCACTAAACACCTATCAGATTGGCTAAAACCAAATGCTAGTGACAGTGCAAAGAAGTGCTCACATCGCTGGTCAGGACGTAAATAAAACTTGACAGTCATTCCGAAAATAAGTCGGCAGTCTCTTAAAATTAAATCTGCAAATATGATATGACACAGCTGCTGAATTTCTAAGTATTTATTTCCAGATAAATGAAAATTTATGTTCATAACAAAAACTCGTAGATAAATGTTTCAGTTCAGTCGCTCAGTCGTGTCTAACTCTTTGCGACCCTCATGAACCGAAGCACGCCATGCTTCCCTGTCCATCACCAACTCTTGGAGTTCACCCAAACCCATGTCCATTGAGTCGGTGATGCCATCCAACCATCTCATTCTCTGTCGTCCCCTTCTCCTCCTGCCCTCAATCTTTCCCAGCATCAGGGTCTTTTCAAATGCGTCAGCTCTTCACATCAGGTGGCCAAAGTATTGGAGTTTCAGCTTCAACATCAGTCCTTCCAACGAACACCCAGGATTTATCTCCTTTAGGATGGACTGTTTGTATCTCCTTGCAGTCCAAGGGACTGTCAAGAGTCTTCTCCAACACTGCAGTTCAAAAGCATCAATTCTTTGGTGCTCAGCTTTCTTTATAGTCCAACTCTCACATCCATACATGACCACTGGAAAAACCATAGCCTTGACTAAATGGACCTTTGCTGACCAAGTAATGTCTCTGCTCTTCAATATGTTTATAGTTGCTTTATTCATAGTAGTCAAAAAATGGAAACCACTCAGATGACTGTCAGTGGTTGACTGTTTAAACAAGCTGAGGTACATCCACACCACAGAATACTACTCAGTAATAAATAGGAACAAACTATTGATACCACAACATAGCCGAATCTCATGGGAATTATGCTGAGAGAAAGAAGTCATTTCACAAGGTTACATACTGTATGATTCAATTTACATAACATTCTTGAACTTAAAATTTTTGAGAAATAAATATTAAATTCAGTTCATTTCAATCACTCAGTCATGTCTGACTCTTTGTGACCTCATGGACTGCAGCATGCCAGGCTTCCCTGTCCATCACCAACTCCCGGAATTCACCCAAACCCATGTCCATTGAGTTGGTGATGCCATCCAACCATCTCATCCTCTGTCGTCCCCTTCTACTCCCGCCTTCAATCTTACCCAGCATCAGGGTCTTTTCCAATGAGTCAGTTCTTTGCATCAGGTGGCCAAAGTATTGTAGCTTCAGCATCAGTCCTTCAATGAATATTCAGGACTGATTTGCTTTAGGATTGACCGGTTGGATCTCTTGCAGTCCAAGGGACTCTCAAGAGTCTTCTCCACCACCACAGTTCAAACGCATCAATTTTTTGGTGCTCAGCTTTCTTTATAGTCCAACTCTCACATCCATACATGACTACTGGAAAAACCATAGCTTTGACTATACGGACCTTTGTTGGCAAAGTAATGTCTCTGCTTTTTAATGTGTTGTCTAGGTTGTTCATAGCTTTTCTTTTCTAGTATTCTTATATTAGGTTAGATAAGAGAAAATAAAGCAAGATGGCTAAAGCCAGATTATATCAAAAACCACAAAAAAGTAAAAAGTAAATGGATTAACATTATTCATTAAGAGCAAATTATTACCCATTGCTTATACAGGAACTCCTATAAGATCACCATATAGATTGAAAATAAAGGGGTCGGAAAGAGTTATTCTATTAAAAAAGTCAAAAGATTACTAAGATCAAAATAGAATTTATGTAAAATCCTTAATTTGGAAAAGAAGACTATGTAGTATTAAAGCAACAGTCTATTTAAAAAGTAATTTTCATTTTGTTAGTCTTAGAAGATATAAAATTTATAATATAATAAAATACTAATGTTGGTTTTAAATAAATTTTACAAATAAAATATTTTCCCAATTTTAAATGAGAAAGTTTCTCCTATAAACATAAACCCTTATCATGTTTATGCTTGAAACTGCTGGACACTTTCAGATCAAGATTTTTGATAATAATAATTTCAAATTCATGCTAATCACAATAAATGGGAAGCTTTATTTATTTACACAAGTAATAATTTTTAAATAAAAATTAAAGCAAAATATTTACAACCATACAAAATTTTACAACAGTTAAAATTATATTTGAAGAATCTAATAGTTTTTCTCTTTCATTAACAAATATAATGTTGAAATGTCTTACAATGTTGAAGTACAAATGAATATCAAAGGCAATGAAATGTGTTAAGAGTTTAAAAACTGTGCAACTCTTCAAAGCTCACAAATATTGTTAGAACAGTCACCCTGCAGTTAGATTGGATGCCACTAAAAGGGTGCATCAAGCACAAATGGACACAAGTGACGAAATATGTAGAACATAGAGTGCACACAGCTGCTTAAAGCGGGGAGCCCCACCAAGCTTCCCCAGCCCCCAGTGTTAACCAGAAGCCTGTGCTCCATCTCCCAGGCACCTGGACTGTGAACCTCAATTCCGCAGAGCCCTTGTCCTTGCTGGGCAGCCATGAGCTCTGCAGCTGGCTGGTGATGTGGGTGTCCCCTTGTCTGGGCTCTTAGCACATTACCATAGAGCACAGGGCCAGGTGGACGTCATGAGTTTACTGTTCGTGGGGGCTACATTGTGCGCTTCCCCGGGCAAGGGGCTGCCTTCCAGAAAACCCATGAGGTTGCCTATGAGAAGGCCCTACCCAACTGTCCTGAGGGCTGAAGAAATCAGTATGTTACAAAACCTACAGTCCATTCATGGTGCACCAGTGGAGCAGCTCTGGAACCAAGACTGTGTAGAGACCTTGATAAATATTGACCAGATCCGAGTTCATAATACAGTTACTAGAAAATAAGGAAGTGTTATGACACAGACCACAGTCTCTGACTACAGTTTATTAAATTAAAAATTGTGTTTGTATAATTGTAAAAACCAAAAAAACATGTTTCTGAAACTGAAAAAATAAATTTCTAAATGCCTCATGAGTTAATAATGAAAGCAGAACAGAGGTGACAAAGTAATTCGAGCTGAATGAAAATGAAAGCATCAGTCCACAATCTGCAAGTCCACAGTTTGAAATCCAAAAGCATCTGAAAACTGAAACTTTTGTTCGTAACTTTATTTACCTGACCCGAGATCATTCACAGTCTCAGGGATCGCACCTCTAAGCAAGATGGATGAAGGAAAAAAGAATGAGAAAAGGCACAGAGAAGCAATATTATCAACAACAGCCACAAAAGACTAAACTAGAACAGAGATGATAGAATGCTTGCAGCAACTTTATGACAGTACATTTGAAAGTTTGGACAAAATGGATAATTTCCTAGAAAATTATACATTGGTGAAATTGACTCATGAAAAATAGAAAAACCGAATAAACTTTTCTAAGAAATTGAGTTACTAAAATCTCCTTTATCCCTTGCCAACTTTTCAGAATGAGAAAAACAAATGGCCAATAGACAGGAAAATATGCTAAATTTCCATCGTAATCAAGAAGGTGCACACTGAAACAGTATCGGGTTAACCGTTCCCATCATCTGCTTAGTAAAGATGAAAAAGTCAATTTTCATTGAGGATTTGGAGAAACCAGCCCTCTCCCATAATGTGGGTAGGGATATAAGTTGGCAAACCCATTTGACAAGCAATTTGGCAATATCTAGAAAATGTAGAGATGCTCTGATTCAGCAGTTCCATTTTTAGATACATGTCTGGCCTGAAGAAATTTCAATTCTTGTACACAAAGAAACAGCAAGGGGGCCAGAGTAGTTGGAGCAGAGAAAGTGAGGGGCAAAGTATGGAGACCCAGGGCAGAGAGGTAGTGGGGAGCCCTGTATTGTGTGGGGCAGGTAGGCTTTCAGCAGGGATTTGCCTTTTACTGGGCGTGAGCTGGGAAACTATCTGAGGGCCCTGGGTAGCAAAGTGACTGATGTAGTAACAGGATCACATCACTCTGGTGGCTGCATTGAGCACAGCCTGTTGAAGCAGACACCAGCAGGGAAACAAGAAAGGCAAAGTTCCCATGACAGAAGCTTTTTAAGGATAGGAGTAAGAGGTGGAAATGAGTGGTCAGATGCTGAATATGCGGGGGTCATGCGTCCGTCCTCTCCCACACAGTGAGTTAGAAATCTTCCAACAGCACACAAGTCAGCTCCCTTTGGTTTGTACTTGTTGGAATCCAGTTTCTTCCCAGGAGAGCGCTACTTCTTTCCTGTTCCTTTTGCGAAAGTGAGGAGGCCACCACCATTACCACTTGTTTAATTTTTACCTTTTAAAGAGTTGATGTTGGGGAAGGATTTCTACAAGTGAGTCAATATGACCATTTTTAGTCACGTAGAGTGTGGAGGTGTCATGGAATGAAGCAAGAAAGCAGATCCCTAGATATACTGTCAAAATCACTAAGATCTTGAGAAAAGACATTGCAGAAACAAACAAGATTAAAAACTTTACATAATAATAAGGGGAATTATGACTCTGCCTCCAGAAGCAGGAACGACTGCACTGTATTCGGTGCCCCTTCCTAAAAGTAGATCTGCTCACCTTCTTCTCTGAGGGAAGATTCCTGCTTTGTCTAAACACCAGGATACTGATTCTGAATGATTCACTGGGTCTTCTGAGTTTGGGAGTTTATGAAGAAAATAAGGGTATTATTTGAAAAGAACCCATCATTTGTTTAAAGGTATGGGATGCTGGGAAAGATTGAGGGCAGGAGGAGAAGGGGACGACAGAGGATGAGATGGTTGGATGGCATCACCGACTCAATGGACATGTGTTTGGGTGAACTCTGGGAGTTGGTGATGGACAGGGAGGCCTGGCGTGCTGCGGTTCATGGGGTCGCAAAGAGTCAGACATGACTGAGCGACTGAACTGAATACTGAATGGGTTGCCAAGCAGTTACTTTGAACAGACTTAAATGACAGATATTACAAGGCAACCCAGCAGCATGATTCCGTCCTTTGGTTTTAAGAGCTTAGGAACACGTGTCACCCCACACTGGTCTGAGCATGCGGCTGGGTGAGCAGAGCACCACATGGATTTTAGTTGTCACCTGCCCCTATAGCAGGAGCAGCAGGCTTGTTTAAGGAACAGCCTACGAAATTGTCCTTGCCTATCCCTCCTCCAGCCACATCTTGGTAAAACCCAGAGCTAAGAGCAACCAAAAATCTCCTTACTTCAGTCGGGCTCCTTTTTAGAAATCCTTGTTAATTTTTTGTTGTCGTCTGCTCACTTGGGCCCCACTCACCCCAGACCTACTGAGCCAGCAGCTCTCTGGGTGGGCCTGTCAATCTGTACTTCAGCAAGGACAAGCAGGAGAAGCACTGTGAGGGGAGGGCTCCTACACAGAGGCCACGTTGATTCACCTAACTCCAGCTGGGCTCACCACTTCTTTTTATTAAGACTGAGGCATTAATTTTCAAGAGTCTCTTTTTGTAGTTTCACAAAATTTGGACTTTAAAGTAGATACTTTTTACAACCCTTTCTCTGTGTAACATTTTAGCTATTTTCCCCTTTACAGTTCAGTTCAGTTCAGTTCAGTCGCTCAGTTGTGTCCGACTCTTTGCGACCCCATGAATCGCAGCACGCCAGGCCTCCCTGTCCATCACCAACTCCCAGAGTTCACCCAGACTCACGTCCATCAAGTCAGTGATGCCATCCAGCCATCTCATCCTCTGTCGTCCCCTTCTCCTCCTGCCCCCAATCCCTCCCAGCATCAGAATCTTTTCCAATGAGTCAACTCTTCGCATGAGGTGGCCAAAGTACTGGAGATTCAGCTTTAGCATCATTTCCCCTTTACAGATCCATTTAAATATAAGAACTTAGGAGCTATAGCTTTCTATTGTATGGCTCTGTAAAATGTCTCTTGCTTCCTTCTCCTCCTCATCCCTTCTATAATTAAAGCCTTCTGGATATTCTAATTTTGAGGTAGCAGTGGGTTTAGGCTTGCCTGGTTTGTCGTGTGTGAAAAGCTCTTACTTACAACGGTGGAATTTGAGGCTTAATAGATGTTTGGTTGATAATTTTGGTTGAGGATTCTGCAAAAATGGTACTGTAGATGTACCCCTTCTGCTCGCTAACTCCACTGGCTCTTAATTATTCACACAGATCTCCTGTAGCTTCATTTTGATCTACTTTATCAGTTACTTTCCTCTTTGACCAAAACAATTTCATTTTTTAGTCATCATAGTTTGAAGCTAGGAGGCCTGAGCTTCAGTCCTGACTCTGCCAGTGAATCTGAGACATTGACCACGGCTTGTTACCCCTCAACTTCTCCAAAAGTAAAGGAAAGAAGACTGGATTCTGTCACAGGTCTAACAGTCTGTGGAATTTGGGAAGTTGTCTCTTGTTCTGTTTAAAGCGCCTTAAAGGAAGAAGAGTAAAGAGGAGCCTCTGCCCTGGGTGTTTCTTCTTCTGATGTCTCTTTTGCTATTTCAGTATGAGTCTAAGGAAGCGGGGTGAAAGACAAGGTTACGGAAATGATTCGGCTCTCTCCCCGAATGGGCTTTTTGCACTGTTTCCAAGCCCTCCCTCACAGTGCTTCTCCTGCTTGTCCTTGCTGAAGTACAGATTGACAGGCCCACCCAGAGTGTTGCTGGCTCAGTAGGTCTGGGGTGAGTGGGGCCCAAGACTGCTTTCCTAACGTGTTGCCGACACCGCTGGTTGGGGACCTCACTTTGAGCACCACAGCCTCCTCAACATCTCTACTTGTGTGATAACAACTAGAGTTTCAGCTGAGCCTCAGGATTCCTCAGGTGTCTGTAGTGGTCTACATGTCTTAGCTTCTCAGTCTCCACCACAGCCCTCTGGGGAAAGGGAATGTAAAATTACTGTTGTGCAGAGGAGAAAGTCCTGGTTGTGACAGGTTAAGGAATATTCCTGATCCCCCTCTTTCAGAGAAGGCAGAGATGAAAGTCAAACCCTGGCTGTCTGACTTGGAGCTAGTGCTCAATTTCACTTCCCGTTCTGTTTTACCACCCTGTGGACACGGCCCACACCCAGGCCTCTGTGCCTTTGCTTCACTGGCCCTGCCTGCAGTGCTTCTCTGCCGTGGGCTCTGCCGTATCATCCTCAGAGGCCATTTCAAAGGCTCCCTCTCCTTGAAGCTTCTCCAGATTTCCTAGTCTGTTACTACTCTAGTCCAGACTATTGATAACACCTCCCTCCTGTGAATATCCATTGTACTTTATCCTTGCTGTACTCTGTTCGGGCTTGTGTCTTAGCTCCTTGTTTTCCCGGCTTCCTTGCACAAGCCTAGGAGCTCCTTAAAGGTGGAGACTAATGCTTGTTCACGTTTGTATTCCCTGCCCCCTCCATTCCCAGCACCCAGCACAGGGCTTCAGATGTACTCACATTCACCACACACGTGTTGGATTGAACTTGAAAGAAGTGGCTTATTCCTTGATGTAGATTGCATCTCTGGGAAATCATCCTGCTGGGTGTTTATCAGGAGTGCTTAGGATAGCTCAGGTGGGAGGGAAAGACAGGAAGTAGATTGAGAAGAGGGAGAAACTGGGCTGCATGCAGTCTCAACAAAGGCCTCAGCTGACTCCATGGGGAGCTCTGGAGCTGAGAGAACCCTGTAGAGTTATGAACAGGGGAGGCAGTGGATGAAGGCTGTCAAGGGTCTGTGACTCTTTTCAGCCAAAGTAATGCCCAGAGGAGGCTGACAGCTGTGTCTGTATTGGCAGCCCTCCCAGCACTGGGGGAATGAATCCTTCTGATCTGAAGGGGAGCCTGGGATGCAGCACAGTGACCCTGGGTGCACCCCCTATTTGACTCTGCCCACCCTTTCAGCCCTGGTGCTTCCCTTCTAGTTCCTGCTGCCTGCTTTTTGTATCTTGTACCCAACTCAAGCATTTGGGGTGTCCTCTGGCGTGGATCTCTTCAAGAAAATTAGAGATACCAAGGGAACATTTCATGCAAAGATGGGCTTGATAAAGGACAGAAATGGTATGGACCTAACAGAAGCAGAAGATATTAAGAAGAGATGGCAAGAATACACAGAAGAACTGTACAAAAAAGACCTTCATGACCCAGATAATTACGATGGTGTGATCACTCACCTAGAGCCAGACATCCTGGAATGTGAAGTCAAGTGGGCCTTAGAAAGCATCACTATGAACAAAGCTAGTGGAGGTAATGGAATTCCAGTTGGTTCCAAATAGGACTGGTTCCAAATAGGAAAGGAGTATGTCAAGGCTGTATATTGTCACCCTGCTTATTTAACTTCTATGCAGAGTACATCATGAGAAATGCAGGGCTGGAAGAAGCACAAGCTGGAATCAAGATTGCCGGGAGAAATATCAATAACCTCAGATATGCAGATGACACCACCCTTATGGCAGAAAGTGAAGAGGAACTAAAAAGCCTCTTAATGAAAGTGAAAGAGGAGAGTGAAAAAGCTGGCTTAAAGCTCAACATTCAGAAAACTAAGATCATGGCATCTGGTCCCATCACTTCATGAAAAATAGATGGGGAAACAGTAGAAACAGTGTCAGACTTTATTTTTTGGGGGCTCCAAAATCACTGCAGATGGTGACTGCAGCCATGAAATTAAAAGATGCTTACTCCTTGAAAGGAAAGTTATGACCAGCCTAGCTGCTGCTGCTGCTGCTAAGTCACTTCAGTCATGTCCGACTCTGTGTGACCCCATAGATGGCAGCCCACCAGGCTCCCCTGTCCCTGGGATTCTCCAGGCAAGAACACTGGAGTGGCCTAGACAGCATATTAAAAAGCAGAGACATTACTTTGCCAACAAAGGTCTGTCTAGTCAAGGCTATGGTTTTTCCAGTGGTCATGTATGGATGTGAGAGTTGGACTGTGAAGAAAGCTGAGTGCCAAAGAATTGATGCTTTTAAACTGTAGTGTTGGAGAAGATTCTTGAGAGTCCCTTGGACTGCAAGGAGATCCAACCAGTCCATTCTAAAGGAGATCAGCCCTGGGTGTTCATTGGAAGGACTGATTCTAAAGCTGAAACTCCAATACTTTGGCCACATCATGCGAAGAGTTGACTCATTGGAAAAGACCCTGATGCTGGGAGGGATTGGGGGCAGGAGGAGAAGGGGACGACAGAGGATGAGATGGCTGGATGGCATCACCAACTCGATGGACATGAGTTTGAGTGAACTCCGGGAGTTGGTGATGGACAGAGAGGCCTGGCATGCTGCAGTTCATGGAGTCGCAAAGAGTGGGACATGACTGAGCAACTGAACTGAACTGGCGTGGCAGATCATACCAGCTTACTGCCCCACCTCTGTGTCTCTCCTTACTTTCTAACTGTGTTTACATTCAGGACAGTATCCCTTCTAGCTAGGGATGGCTGTGTGGCACCGTCTTGGCCAATGAGACTGAAAGGGAAATATACTAGAAATTCCTAGGAAATTGTTCTTCTCTCATATTCTTGCTGCCCTACCTCTTCCTCTTAATTTATCTCTTCATTTTCCTTCCTGTTTAGAATGCAAATATGAGGCTGGCAGTGGGCCAGCCATCTGGAGCCCATGTGGCAGCAAGGGGACGAAAGCATTACTCTAGAGATGCAGAGTAGAGAGCTGGACGCAGAAGCTGGGGTATTTGTGCGAGTGAGACAAGTCCATAATTAGTCAAGCCACCCCTGTGGCTGGGTTTCTGTTGTGTGCAGGTGGAGAGATTCAGCTGGAATTGATCACCCCTGTTATTATGGCTAGTGTCTGTGCTGACCACTCAGTACATTGTTCTCACATATCTGGTTATTTAGAAGTACATGTGCTGGAGCTGTGAGACACAGGTTGTGGGTCTTGGACTTAGGGAGCTGATGAGAAGTCTTGGAAAATAGGGAAGGGATCCTAAAGTGTGAGTGTGGAGGAGGTTAGGCAGTAAGAAACAAGCAAAGGCAGAGGAAAGATTAAGCCAAATCCTTATTGTTCAGTAATGATCACTTCCTGCCAACATTGTTGCCAACACATCCAGGTCTTTCATGGGCCCTACAGGACTAGGAGGGTGGCCTAGGAGAATTTAGGCCTCAAAGAGGGGCAAAACTGAGGGTGAATCTTGAATTCCTCTCTGGTAAGCTGTGTAGATCATGGCATCTGGTCCCATCACTTCATGGGAAATAGATGTGGAAACAGTGTCAGACTTTATTTTTTTGGGCTCCAAAATCACTGCGGATGGTGACCGCAGCCATGAAATTAAAAGACGCTTACTCCTTGGAAGAAAAGTTATGACCAACCTAGATAGCATATTGAAAAGCAGAGACATTACTTTGCCAACAAAGGTCTGTCTAGTCAAGGCTATGGTTTTTCCAGTGGTCATGTATGGATGTGAGAGTTGGACTGTGAAGAAAGCTGAGTGCTGAAGGATTGATGCTTTTGAACTGGGGTGTTGGAGAAGACTCTTGAGAGTCCCTTGGACTGCAAGGAGATCCAACCAGTCCATTCTAAAGGAGATCGGTCCTGGGTGTTCTTTGGAAGGAATGATGCTAAAGCTGAAAGTCCAGTACTTTGGCCACCTGATGCAACGAGTTGACTCATTGGAAAAGATTCTGATGCTGGGAGGGATTGGGGGCAGGAGGAAAAGGGGACGACAGAGGATGAGATGGCTGGATGGCATCACCGACTCCATAGACGTGAGTTTGAGTGAACTCCGGGAGTTGGTGATGGACAGGGAGGCCTGGCGTGCTGCAATTCATGGGGTTGCAAAGAGTCGGGCATGACTGAGCGACTGAACTGAAGCTGTGTGACCTTGGGTGAGTTGCTTAGCCTTTCTGAATTTTTGTTTGGAAAAAGATTTAATGTGATTTACATAGAGCTAGGTCAAGAGAAACGTTTCAGATAAATCATTGAGGAAATTGAGGAAAACAAGTGGACAGCAGTGAGTCAGGCCACAGAGGGAGTGCTCCATATTTTGGTATACTTTCTGGAGGCCTTCCAGTGTCTTGCCCTCAGCTCAGAAGCAAATGAAAAGAGTAAAACATGGTTAGTTTTGAATTGTCAGGACTCACAAAATCAGCAGAGTAGTTCCCCAGGAAATGCCGTTCTTGGTACTGAATTCGAGAAAAGTGTCTCTCGTGGGTCTTCTTTGAGACGAAATGAACATGGTGAAGTCTGTACAGACAAGATTGTCTTGAAAAATGTGGTTAAATAAGTTTGGAAAGCCCCTATCTATCAGATCTTCTTCTTGGAGTGTTCCACATTAATGTATTAAAGACCTCGTGAATTTCACAGCAAACAGACTAGCTTCCAGAGCTTCTGGAGCACAGAAGAGAATCTTTGACTTCTTTTTCCTTTTTCTCCTAATTTTCTGTCACAGCTGTTCACTGGTGTATCACGGAGCACGTGATGGCAGCTACTAGGGCAGTGTAATCAATATCCTTAACAAGACCCATGGAGTAGATACAGCACAGCACTGCAAAGAGCCGCTTTAAAATGGAATACTCCTCAATGTAGGTCAGGTGCTGAAACACAGTTCAGGAAAAGGTGGTCTGGGTGGGGGAAATGTGGTGTGGAGGCTGCATCTGCCTCACACAAAGCATCCATTAAGAGTGCAGGATTAATCTCCCCTTTCTGGACCTAGAACATAATCCCTTGCTAAGGGATTAGGGCCATTCTTCACATATGAGTTATCCCTTTCTTTGGATTGAGTTGAAATTTTCCCTTTTGTGGGTTTCCTAAAAGCAAAAGGCAGGCATCTTAATAGGAAAGAAGTATATTACTTGTACCTAAATACATATTTCTCCCAATAGGAAGGTCACATGAGTAAGGGAGAGAAAGGCCTGGTATAGCGAGGTCATTCTGAGGCCCCTTGCAGAAACCCCAGCCCACTTCTAGAGTGCAGTCAGAAAGCAACGGCAGAAGGGTATTGGTAGCCCAGGCCAGTTTCTTTGAGTGGGTCAATTCACACCTGATAACCAGAGCCATTACTGGGCTTGAAACATCCCAGGGAAGTTTGCTGAGAAGAGGATAGACAGGGTGGATGTGTCATCCTGAGTTTGCATGTGTGAAGCATTTGACGTGGGCCTTGAGGATACCTCCAGTTCTTCCCTCCCAGCACTCAGGATCCATACGCAAAATTGTCCAAGACCCAACTTATCCATGAAGCTTTGGGCAACAGTTCCGCCTCCAGGCAGTCTCTTCATTCTGCCTCATTGCCTGTATCAGTGTTTCTCAAACACGATGTCTGGGGAATCTTCCTAAAGTGCAAATTCTGGTTCAGTAGGTATGGGGTAGGACTTGATATTGGGCCGTTCTGATAAGCTCCCAGGTGATGTGGATGTTGCTGGTCCACCCACCTCATATCAGAGTAAAAGGTCCTACATCAAACCAGTCAGCGCTGCTGTTGAGTGTCTTCTAATAGTTCACCCTGAGAGTAGGTCTTACATTTCCCCTCTATCTGTCATAAATTTTAGCTCAGGACTGCATCCATGGACACTGCTTCCTACATGTTTGGTGGGCACCATGGGAGCTCTCAGAAAAATCGCAAAAATCTGCCTGATTCTTCATGGACTTAAGCTAGGATCATGGGTCATGAACAAAAACATCTTTGCCCCTCTATCAGCCCAGGCTGCCTCAGTTTTGATCCCTGTGTTGAAATCCCCTCTTCTTACCTGGTCTTTTTGCCCTTTTATCTTAACTTCTATAGAAGGATGGAAACTAACAACCTTTGATTTTAAGTGCTTAATTTCCTCCTTGCAGGTTTTGAATTATCTGCATGACTCATCTCTCCCCCTACTTTTCGAAAGTCTGCATCTCCCTGTCCCCTGCTAACCTCTAAGCCCACTCACTCCTGGGATGTGTCACAGTTCTGTGTCAGTTTGCCTGAGAGACTCCCCACCTTGCTTTTGTCATATCCACCTTCTCTCTGGGGTAGAGAGACTGTAGATGCCTCCCCCATCCACACCTTGTTTACCCCTTCTTGGTTGTCTCCACACACTCCCTCTGCTGTTGCTCTTAGATGACTGTGCTTTCTGTAGAGGATTCACACAACCTCCAGGGTAAAGAGTGTGATTCCCAGGTCATGAAGGCTGTACACATGGGCTGGGACCAAGAGGCAGTTCAGAAACTGGGGGGTTGTGATCACTTCATTCATTGCTCTTCACCTCTGCCCAGGTCACTGTGTCATAACCAACAATGTGGATGAGTGGGGACTCACCTAGAACAGGGGCAGGGGAATGGCTGGACTGCTCTTTCGCACCAGGAGAAGTGTCCCATGGTGCATCCTACACAAACTCTAACGGAGTATCTTGACCCAGGTTCTGATTCCATCCAAACTGCTCAGTCTGGTGGGTGGGGCTTGGCAGTAAAACTGCAGACAACACCTAAATCTGCTTCCAAAAGCCAGGTGATGTGTCTTTCAGAGCCACACCACAGATCAGGAGTATAAAGAAGGCTGAGGCCATCCAGGGCCAGCAGAACCTCCTCTGCAGCTCAGCAGGATTTCAGGGCCAATACATGTGAAGTAGAATTCACAGGGGTACTGTCAAGCTGGATTCAGGAATCAGTGCTCCAGAGATTTAAATGGTGCCCATGTTTCTCTTTCATCCACAACCAAAGCAGCCTGATATGAGATATAAGACTAGCACTTGAGGGCATACGATTTTAGGTGGTGATGTTGCGAGGAGGGTTTAAAGGAGGCTATAATCTGATTGTTAATCTGACACAGTTTCCTTTGCTAGAAGCAACCATTTTGAGGGGAAACTTGCTTTCTGCGGTATAAAGTTTAGTTCCTTATCTCATCAAGGTGTGACTTTCAACACTTGTTTATAGTGGGGTTGTTTGTCTTTTGCTTGCAAATGTGTAAGAATGCTATATATTGTAGATATCAATACTTTATTGGTCTTCTTTGTTACAAGTGTATTTTCTCCAATTATTTTTATATTGGGTTGCTGTGGTCTGTTCCAGTGGTCCCCAACCTTTTTGGCACCAGGAATCGGTTTCATGGAAAACAGTTTTCCCACAGAACAGGGTGGGGGATGGTTTCTGTTTCGCCAGTTGTTTACCTTGTTCTGCGCAGCCCGGTTCCCAACAGGGTACTGACCGTGAGGTTAGGGACCCTTGGTCTCCTCTGTCCTACAAAAAGTGGAAAAGTGTGTATGTTTACCTTTTCTTTTATGGCATCTACATTCTTATTCCATATCATTACTATAAGGAAACACTGTTGATTAGTATGTGTTCCAGAAGTTTCTTTCTCTTGAATTTTCTAGGTATATGAATGTCCAGAGTTTTATCTGGACATTTATCTGGTGTTTGTTAAACCCGCTAAGGTAATATTGAATTATAATGAGGGTAGCAGACATTGATAGATGGTGCCTGACTTATTTGGCTAGTTTGGGGTGATACATTTTGAGGACTTTTGGTAACAGATGTCAGCACAGATAGTTTCATAATTTCCCCTATTTTGGAGATAATTGCTGAGCTTTTATCAAATAATTTTTTAGTATCTATTAATGCAGTTATTTGGTTTTTGTTCTTTAGTTTGTTAATCTAATGCATTAAGAGAAAAGAACTCCTAATCTGGATTCCTTTTCATGTTTAGCTATCATCACTTGACCACCGTAAATTATTATTTTGATGTACTGCTAGATTTTATTCCCCAATGTTTTGACCTTTACTTATAAATTTATAAGTGAGATTAACATATAGTTGCACTTTCTCTCTTTAAAAATAGACTGACCTCACAAAATTAAATAGGAATTTTTCTGTAGTTTTCTATGAGCTACAACAATTTAAATATCACAGAAATTATCTCTTCTTTAAAAAGGTTAGATAGTATTTAACTATTAGTATATCTGGTTCTGATATTTTTAAAAAGCAGATATTAATTTACCTTTCTAATTTTCTGTGTTAACCAGCCGATTTGTATTTTCCACTTCTTCTTGAGTGAATTTTGATAATTAAAAAATTTCTAGTCATCCTCCCCTTTTTCACAGTTTTCCAATGAGTTGCCATAGTGTTGTATGTAGAATTCATCTCTAACTATTTATCCTTCCCATCTTTGTGTGTCTGTTTTTTTATCTAATGAGTGGACAGCTCATGGAAGACCAAATCCAAGTGGCTAAAAAATATAAAATATGTTCAAACAAGCAAATTACATTCAAAGTGAAAAATCACTCTATGTCCATCGTACTGACCACATTAAGAAGAGTGGAAATGCCTGGTATAATGAGTTGGTGAAAGACAGGAAAAATGAGGGGTTTCTTCATATGCTGTCTGTGGAAAAGTAAATTATTATTATTGTTTTATAAAATAATCTGCTTGGGGCTGGTGCACTGGGATGACCCAGAGGGATGGTACGGGGAGGGAGGAGGGAAGGGGGTTCAGGATGGGGAACACGTGTACACCCGTGGCAGATTCATGTTGATGTATGACAAAACCAATACAATATTGTAAAGTTATTAACCTCCAATTAAAATAAATAAATTTATATTTTAAAAAATAAAAATAAAAAAAATAAAATTTAAAACATATATCCTGTGCCCCACCAATCCCATACCTGGGAGCCAATGCCATAGAATTAGAAGTACCAGTGACTGGCATGTAAGGATATGTAAGTAAAAAAGAAGAATCTTGAAAAGTGATTAATGCTAAATACTAGAAACGTTCAGGCTTCCCTGATGGCTCAGATGGTAAAGAATCCACCTGCAATGCGGGAGACCTGGGTTCAGTCCCTGGGTTGGAAAGATCCCCTGGAGGAGGGCATGGCAACCCACTCCAGTACTCTTGCCTGGAGAACCCCCATGGACAGAGGAGCCTGGCAGGCTACAGTCCATGCTGTCGCAAAGAGTTGGACATGACTGAGTGACTAAGCATATACACAGCACAGAAAAGTTCAATAAATTATGGCTCAGCCATACTCTAGAATATTATTATGCCGTTAAACACAAAGAATTAGAGCCAAACCAGCTGATTAGGAATAATTTCCACAAAGTATTGTTGGGTTCGAAAGTAAGATGCAAAGAACAGTGTATTGTGTATTGTAAACAATGGCAAAAAAGGAAAACAAAACCCCAGACAACTGTGTATGGATATGGTGCATTAGGACAGAGAACAAGGGCCATTTGTGAGACTTGGGGGATATCAGATAGGAGAGGGCAGAGAGGAGATGAAAAGACTGGTAGGAAAAAAAGGAGAGAAACAAAAAACTGTGCTAAAAAGATACCTTCAGACATGCATGTATAATATCATTCTATAAAAGTAAAATTATATGCCTAAAGTGTGTTTTGGAGGGTAGCCAAAGTCATCAAGTGCCACATCTAGAGATGAGTCCCTGAGCTCAGTTGTCCAAGCCCATGCTCTCCCAGTGATCTTAGTTTCTTTTGGACTTTCACTTCAGCCCAGCTGATCATCTGTAACCTGTGAACCAAATGTTACATTTAAGCAGAACCAGCATAACTCAAACACAATAATGGGAGAAGTAAAGAGGGATGAGAACTATAGGCAGAAACAATACTTGTTTTGTACCTGGTTCTTAAGCCCTTCATCCTCCACTACTATCTTAGGTTCCCCTTTTCTGTGGCCACCACCTCCATGGACGGAGTCCTTTGAGGTGGCCTAGTCTGTCATCCCTCAGTCACCTGAGACATTCATAGATCTGTCTGTAGGACTGGGGTTGTTTCTGTTAGTTCCTACTTTGGGGTATAAGGCAATGCACAAGCATTCCCCTATGTTTCATATATTATACATACCCTGCCAGAATATGTATATACACATGTATATGTATCTATATGTTTTTCTTTTTTCTGTTGTTCACCATTTCTCTGATTGTGTAAGGAAATGGCAGTGGGGTCAGGTGGCACTCTCAGTGTCCAACTAAGAACTTTTTTGGGTCACTTGGGCTCTAAAACCTTGAAACTACTGGAGCTTAGAGGTGTGAAGACCGGAAACAGTATTTATGAGTGGATCATGAGGTAAAAACATGAGATGTGTCACAACCTCCTGTCTCTCCACCCATCTTCACCTTGTGGTTCCTGGCTCTGCTTCAGAGGCTAGATCATCTCAAGCTTCAAGATGCTGTCTCAGCTGGTAAATGAGTTAAATTTTTGCATAATTTAAAAATAATTTATTGACTTTTCCGGCACGGTAAGAAAAAAGTGAAGAAGCGAAGTGAAGTTGCTCGGTCATGTCTGACTCTTTGCGACCCTGTGGACTGTAGCCTACCAGGCTCCTCAATCCACGGAATTCTCCAAGCAAGAATACTGGAGTGGGTCGCCATTTCCTTCTCCAGGAGATCTTCCCAACCCAGGGATCGAACCTGGGTCTTCCGCATTACAGGCAGATGCTTTACCATCTGAGCCACCAGGGAAGCCCAAGAAAAAAGCATTACACCAATATATGTTTAGGATTCTTATAAGACTTCTGAAATTGCTATGGTTATGGAAATAACTACACAGATGTTCTGTCTTTTTTTTCTCTTTTAACTTCTCATGAGTCACAAGAGACAAAATGTAGATTTTGACCAGTACCCAGTACGGATATGGGCTTGCCCGGTGGTTGAGACGGTAAAGTGTCTGCCTGCAATGCAGGAGACCTAGGTTCGATCACTGGGTCAGGAAGATCCTCTGGAGAAGGAATTGGCAACCCACTCCAGTACTTGCAGGAGCATGGTAGGTTACAGTCCATGGGGTCTCAAAGAGTTGGATACGACTGAGTGACTTCACTTTCTTTCTTTCAGTATGGATATAGTTGATGTAAGAATTAAATGCCATTCAAAAATATGGTTGAGGTAATACGAGGCAGGTGAAAAAAATATGACTTGAAAGAATCTAATTTGGGCTTCAACTTTGACCTTAGTTTGGAAGAGCAAAAAGCTAGTTGCCTGCATCAGTTATTTTTGGGATTTTGGAACTTTTGCGTGATCAATGGTCATGTGATTGTGCAGATACACATCATATAAATATGTGAAACACAAGCATAAGTTTATTATAAGTAACTGAATTCAGTTCCAAAGATATATAAGCATTTAGAAGTAACTTAAGAGTGAAAAGTGACCTTATTTGCTTTTATATGTTGAAATTCAGTCAACCAATTGAAATATAAACATTGAATATTCCAAGAGGGCTGCAAAAACTGATGGTAATAAACTGTCGATTTTATGTACAAAAGTAAGATATTTCTATTGGTTAAATAAATAGGCAAACTTGTTTTTGTTCAGTCACTAACATGTCCGGTTCTTTGTGACCCCATGGACTGTAGCACACAAGGCTCCTCTGTCCTCCATTATCTCCTGGGATTTGCTCAAATTCATGTCCATTGAGTCAGTGACACTATCTAACCATCTCATCCTCTACCATTCCCTTCTGTTTTTTCTTTCAGTCTTTCCCAGCATCAGGGTCTTTTCCAATCAGTCAGCTCTTCACATCAGGTGGCCAAAGTATCGGAGCTTCAGTTTCAGCATCAGTCCTTCCAATGAATGTTAAGGACTGATTTCCTTTAAGATTGAGTGGTTTGATCTCCCTGCAGTCCAAGAGACTCTCAAGAGTCTTCTCCAGCACCACAATTCAAAAGCATCAATTCTTTGGCATTCAGCCTTCTTTATGGTCCAGCTTTCACATCCGTAAATGACTGCTGGAAAAACCATAGCTTTGACTAGACAGACCTTTATGGGCAAAGTGATGTCTCTGCTTTTAATACGCTGTCTAGGTTTATCATAACTTTTCTTCCAAGGAGCAAGTGTCTTTTAATTTTGTGGCTGCAGTCACTATCTGCAGTGATTTGGGAGTACAAGAAAATAAAGTCTCTCAGTGTTTCCATTGTTTCTCCATCTGTTTGCCATGAAGTGATGGGACAGGATGCCATGACTTTGTTTTGTGAATGTTGAGTTTTAAGCTAGCTTTTTCACCCTCCTCTTTCATCTTCATCAAGAGGCTTTTTAGTTCCCCTTCACTTTCTGCCATAAGGGTGGTGTCATCTGCATATCTGAGGTTATTGATATTTTTCCCGGCAATCTTGATTCCAGTCTGTACTTCATCCAGCCTGGCATTTTGTATGATGTACTCTGCATATAACTTAAACAAGCAGGGTGACAACATACAGCTTTGGTATACTCCTTTCCCAATTTGGAACCAGTCTGTTGTTCCTTGTTGGTTCTAACTGTTGCTTCATGATCTACATATAGGTTTCTCAGGAGGCAATAAGATGGTCTGGTATTCCCATGTCTTTAAGAGTTTTCCACAGTTTGTTGTGATCCATACAGTCAAAGGCTTTAGTGTAGCCAATGAAACAGAAGTATATGTTTTTCTGGAATTCTCTTGCTTTTTCTATGATCCAACAGATGTTGGCAGTTTGATCTCTAGTTCCTCTGCCTTTTCTAAATCCAGCTTGAACATCTGGAAGTTCTCAGTTCACATACTATTGAAGCCTGGCTTTGAGAATTTTGAGCATTACTTTGCTAGCATGTGAAATGAGTGCAATTGTGTGGCATAGTTAATTGTGTTGACTATGAGGGCTACTCCATTTCTTTTAAAGGATTCTTCCCATAGTAGTGGATATAATATTGTCACCTGAATTAAATTCTCCCATTCCCATCCATTTTGGGCTTCCCAGGTGGCTTGGTGGGTAAAGAATCCACCTGCAGTGCAGGAGAGCAGGAGATGTGGTTTCGATCCCTGGGTTGGGAAGGTTCCCTGGAGGAAGGCATGGCAACCCACTCCAGTCATCTTGCGTGGAGAATTCCATGGACAGAGGATCCTGGAGGGCTACAGTCCATGGGGTCATAGGAGTTGGACATTTCTGAAGCAACTGAGCACAGCACACGTTCCCATCCATTTTAGTTCACTGATTCCTAAGATGTTGATGTTCATTCTTGCCATCTCCTGCTTGACCGTGTCCAATTTACCTTGACTCATGGACCTAACGTTCCAGGTTCCTATGCAATATTGTTCTCTACAGCGTTAGACTTTACTTTCACCCCCAGACACTCCCACAACTGAGTGTCACTTCTGCTTTGGCCCAGCCACTTCATTCTTCCGGAGCTATTCGTAATTGCCCTCCGCTCTTCCTCAGCATATTGGACACCTTCCGACCTGGGGGGCTCATATTCCTGTCTTATCTTTTTGCCTTCTCATACTTTTCAAGGGGGTCTTGAGGCAAGAATATGGAATGGGTTGCCATTTTCTGCTCCAGCGGATCACGTTTAGTCAGAACTCTTCACAATAACCCCTTTGTCTTGGATGGCGCTGCACAGCATGGCCTATAGCTTCACTGAGTTATGCAAATCCCTTTATCATGACAAGGCTGTGATTCATTATGGGGAAACAGACAAATAGACTGGCATTAAAAACAAGAACTTCTTAAGAATTTGTTCTATTTGTGTACTATAGCAAGTATATTGTGTCAATTTTAGGCTGAGAAATGTTTATAAGAATATTAAAGGGTATGAATAGCATTAAAAGGTAGAATAGAATAAAAGAATAAAGATTTTGGAGAGTCAGTTATAATTTTGATATTTATAGTTGCTTGACCTGCTAGAATTATTTGTAAAATTAAACAAAATGACCTTTAAGAACTGTAATCGAGTCTTAGTTAATTCAATTTTAGCCAGGAATCTTTGGATAAAGTTTTCTATTTGAGAGTTCTTCTCATCCTATGAAGATGAATTAAAAGCAAAATGTGCAGATTTTCACCTTAAAATTTTCCAAAAGGATGTCAGAAGAATATATGAAAATTTTCATGATAAATTTTCTTTGATCCTGACATAAAAAAGAATATGAGGTATTTTTTTAAAAAAGAAAATGTTGGGGAGAGAAGGGAAACATTTTGCTTCATTAATCAAACTTTGAAATAATCTACTTCACAAGAATGTTTTACTAGGAGGGAGATTCAAGAGGGAGGGGACGGATATATACCGATGGCTGATTCATGTTAATATATGGCAGAAACCAGCACAACATTGTAAAGCAATTATCCTCCAATTGAAAAATAAGGAAATTTAAAAAGGAATGTTTTGCAAAGGCAGAATCTTTGTTTTCAAAAGACAGTTGAAAACAGAGGCTAAAATTGAAACAAAAAGCTTGTCAAAAGTATTTTTAGAGGTTCCCAAACATTTTCAGAAGTTGAAGAGTCTTGAAATTTGTCCAGGCTATGAATTCTAGACGCAAAGATCCTTCTAGAAAATACGGATTACTGATGATCCTAAATGTGCTGGTTTTGTGTACAATGTACCTGCTATTTGGATATGCAGAGACAACCAGGTATCTTTTTTTGAAACATTTTGTAACCACACAATTCTAGTATGCCTCTTATTTTGTTTGTCAAGAGATTTCTGGGTCTCATGCAGATAACAACTTAGTGAATCTGAAGGAAAGAAAAAACATGTATGGAATGGAAAATCACTAGAATGTTCTGTAATTGTCACTGATAATGGAAAACACATGGTGAACCTGTGAGTGATTTAGGGATCACAAGCATGCAGTGTTTTGTTCACACCTTCAGCTGTGTTTTCAGAAAGTACCTATGACACTGCATAATATAGCAGATTGCTGGTCATAAGCACAAAGGTAGACGGCCACTTGTGTTATTCAGTGTTTAGCCCAAGATAAAATGTGTGACATATACGGGATAGTGAAACTGCTTTGATACACATTTCTCCAAAATGCTTAGACAAATGGAATAGCATCCTTGATGTGTTAGAAAGGCTGCTTGACCAAAAGAAAGTGAACTAATACACCTTACAGTTAACAGTGCTATCACAGGAAAACTTGGTAACAATCAATAGTTGCTTGTGGAAAAATAACTGATATACTGGACCCGTTGAAGAAGTCATCTTGAAAGTACAAGTATTTCTAACTAGGTACAGCTGTAGAGATCCTGCTGTCCTTTCTCTCCATAAGTGTGCCTATGATGACAGCTGAGGTGCAGGTGGAATCTGAGATAGTTTTTTAAAAAATGTTTAGTGACATTTGGATTACTTATGGCACCTTATTAGATTCAAGACTTAAGAACAACCCTTTCTCAAGTGCTTGTATGAAACAAGCATGGGAAAATATTAGATATTTAAAATGAAAGTGAAGAAAATAATTGTCATCTCTTGTCTTCACTTGGGTTTCCCACAAGGCAGAGCCTAGGATCAAGATTTATGTGCCAGAACTTCATCAGTGTGTGTGATTGCAGGCAGCAGAGGTGAGGGATGGGGTAGTAGGCAGGGAAATAGTAAGTGCATTGTGGCCACTACCACAGGAGCTGGATGCTATGAGATGCTTCTCAAGATTGTCCATCTCGAGGGGTGGAGGCAGACACATTTCTCTGTCAGCTTCTGTTTTCCATTGGACATCAAGTTGCCTGCACTCCCAGCCTTCATGTACACGGTGCTGAGTGTCAGTGGAGGAGTCCTGGGGTAGGTGAGGAGAGGCATTGTACCAGCCCAGACCAGGCACCATCAGGCTACACCTGTTCAAAGCTGACTGGAGCCCCAGCAGAAAAGGCTGAGAGGAGTGGAAGTGACTCCCAAGAGGCGTCCAAATAGTCAGCTTTTAAGAACACTCTTCAGAAGGCATCCTCTTGAAGCTGTGCACTAATAGTGAGATTGCATTAGCAACCAGTGATGGTATCTTTAATTCCAGGAGTTAAAGAGGAGACAAACTGTTACTTTAGTTGATTACCATTAGAGATAAGGAAAGGAAAGCTTAGAAAGTCCACAGCAACATCACTGTGAGCACTTTCCCACACTGGCATGGTAAGCCCAAGACCTTGGTCCTCAGCCACCTTCAGCAATGACCACAGGAGCTGCTGAATGTTGTCAGCGCAGAGACGTGATTATCTCTGCACCACGATGTCAGACTTTAAAGATGAGAACACTCACTTGTAATGATACAGTTGAAATTATAATTATAATTTAAAGTAAGGTTTCAGATTGTATGTAAATCCCAGCAGTTTTTTCCTCTGAAAGTGACCATCCATTTGGCCTTAGCTGTGGCCAGGTATTTTAGCTAACATTGGACCATTCAGCGTTCACCCAAAATGTGTAATTAATTAGCCTCTAATTTACTATATAGTTCTGATAATCTAAATATGTTTTGGTTACTGTTTTGGACAGTGTTTTGTTAGTTGTTTGGGTTACTATTAATAAAAAAACCAGCACACAGTCAAGTTTGAGCTTAGGTTTTCCACTTGTCAGAGCCTTAGAGCATATGGAGTAAGGGATTCTGCTTATGGCTTAATCTTACTTTCCCATTCTTATTTTCCTTTTGCACTTATTTTCACATATATTGACATCAAAATTTTAAAATTTGTTTTTATGAAAGTTATAATAGGGCATAGTTAAAAAAAATTAGATGCTGGCCACAGAGGACAGAAAATAAAAGCAATTACAAATAGCATCTTCTGCTCCACTTCTCCCCACCTTTGCCCCACTCCTCCCAGGCAACCATTTTCATCTCTGTTGGTCAGTTCTCCTGCTGCTTACCTACAGTTGTTAAGTAATATGCTTCAGTTGCTGCCTTACAGTCTAACACCTTTCGGCCTTACTTACTGATTTCCTGTTCTTGTAGGGGAGGACTAGCTCGCTCACACTTCCTTCCCCTTTCTACATCTTCTCAATATGGTAATTGTCTGGTTTCTGGTTAAATCCGCTAGTTAGTGTTCATGCCATGAAAACTGCATAAATAGTATTCACTGTGGAGCAATGTATTGTGTTCCTGCAGTTGATTGGCTTCCTCCCATCTACTTTGTTTTATATCCGCCTTACCGGTTTTCCAAAATTCTTCAGTTTGATCTGTCAGTTATTGCCCAATAGTAATTTTTCAGAATGTCCAGACCCCACATTTTCTATGTTTTGTCTTCAGGACCAGTCTGGACTGTCTCTGAGGGTGAGTTCCCTTTGTCGCTCTCCTATGCTAAACTGTTTTTAGGATCCTGAGACCCCCTCTTTCTTGCTTAGTCCTCATTTTGCTGAAGCATATCTTTTGTCTCTTCCTGAGAACAGGTAAATTGGAGGTAAATTTCAAAGTCCTTACATTCCTAAAAGTACCTGTATACTACCTTCATACTTGATCAAAACTCTGCCTCTGTATAGATTTCCAGATTGAATGTAGTGGTTTCTCAGAATGGTGCAACTGCTGCCCCGCTGTCTTTTATCAGTCAGTGTTGTGTCTTTGCTTGGTCCATTTCTGTTCTTTTCTGTTACCCATTTTCCCTCCTTATAGCTCCCAGTATACTTACTTATTTCTTCTTATAGCTCTCAATAAACTTATTTATAGTTCATAAGGATGTGCTATGGAGAGTATCTCTACATAAGAGAACTGTTACGAGGATTAAATGAGTTAATTTATAAAACCCTTCGACCAGGTCCTGGGAAAATAATAAAAATTGTTATTATGATCTATTTCCTATTAGTTTTTCTATTCAACTTTATCTTTCAACTTTGACTTCCCTGGTGGCTCAGACGGTATAGCATCTGCCTACAATGCGGGAGACCTGGGTTCAATCCCTGGGTCAGGAAGATCTGCTGGAGAAGGAAATGGCAACCCACTCCAGTATTCTTGCCTGGAGAATTCCATGGACAGAGGAGCCTGGTAGGCTATAGTCCATATGGTCACAAGGAGTCGGACACGAATGAAGGACTTCACTTTCTACACTTTATCTTTCATACCTTCCGTTAACTTTTCTTTAAAATTTATATTTTTAATTTCCTCTTCTCTGAATGTTCTTGCTCTCTTTCCCTTTTCTCCTTGCTTCCAGAAGCCATACTTTTTATCTCTCTGAGAATTCAGAATGTATATTACATGTGTGGTGGGGTTTTTTGTTTGTTTAGTTTTCGTTTTTTTCATTTTTTTCCATGTCCCCATGTTTCCCTTGCCTCTGAATTCCTTTTCTCCTGGGTTTTCATTCCAGATGCTGTCTCCCGAGTAGGCTATTGTCCTCAATGTCTTGCAGTCCTTGGTATTCCATTTATAGTTACAAGTGAGACCAAAGCTGGTGGGGAGCATTGAGTGGGCAGAGCTTGTCCACAGGTGGTGTTATCATAGGTGTTTAGATAGTGAGCTCATCCTTCTGTTGAGGGATCCCTGAACTGTGGCACAACCTGTGGGTATCTATCTCTGGGATCATTTGTTTCTGCAGAGGAGAATCTTCTCATCTCCTGCTCTTCCTGGCTGGAGAGTTTTTGAAAGTTGGTGTTTTTGAAGTGGGGCTAGCAGTGTCGGTATTTGGCATGAGATGGTGTGCTCTAATCTCTTTGGTTTGAGTCCAGCACTCACCCCTGCCCTCCACTGTGTGCCTCTGAGTGTGGAGATCCTTGAGTTTATTTACTCTGGAGACACATGAGGGTCTCCTGTGGGGATGAGTAGGATAATCACCTGGTCTGTGCAGGGTGAAGAAGGGTGTGGGGACTCCTTTTGCAGATTTTTAACTTACTGCCCTGTTTTCAGCCTTGAGATTCAGTTCTAGCTTTCACAGTACTTGTACCCCTGAGTCTCAAGAATGGCTGAAGTTCTAAAGGGCTCAACTAGCTGCTTCTCATTGTTCTTAGTAAATTCTCCAATAGGCCTTCCCACCATTCTACAGGTCCAATTGATTCTAAATAAATGTGAGTTCATACTAGAACCAAGACCAAGAGGCCACATTGGGCATCAGCCTAAACCCCTCCACCTTATGCTGTGAAATAAACTCTTTGCCTATGGTTAGGGTACTGTGATGATGTATAAGGCCTTCAGGAGATATAAGGGTAGACAGAGTTAGCAGAGGCATGAGTAAGGGAAACAGTCCAGTTACAGAATATTTAGTCCACTAAAGACAAATCCTGTCCCCCTCCATAATGTAGCTGGAAGCTGGCTGGTTTGCTCTGAGCATGGTGCCATATTGGAGTTTAGGTTGATTTTTTCCTGAAGGAAAATTGGCACACAGTCATGGTAGGAACCAAGGTAGCCTCAACAAGTAGAAGTCCATGTTTTTAAGTACCATTGTTTACTTTGTTCATGAGCCCCATGATAAATATGTTACAGGAGGGCAACCAGCACACCATATTATCAGAACCTCTTTTCCATTTGTTGAGCATTTATATGAGATATGAATGTTTTTAGGTGTTCCCATTGTCCGAATTCCTGACTCTAAAATAATAAATGAGTGTTGTTGTTCCAAGCCTTTGTGTTTTGGGGTAATTTATTTTACAGCCCTAGATAACCAACACAACGCAACAACTTGTCCTTCAGAAATATTTGCCAACCCCTATTCTAGATGAATATCTGCATGGTAATTACCAGCACTGTAATGGTTTGCTTCAGCAGTGGAACCAAATTTAAAAGAATGTATACAATTAAAGGCACTATCTGATTTAGTTGTAATATTTTACTGTTCTTCTCTAAGACCCATCAGTTTTTTATGTCGGCCAACTGGAGAATTATAAGGAGGTACTATTATAGGAATCAGTATGCCTGCATCTTTGTTCTCTGTGATGGGACACTGATTTCTGCTCTTTTCTTCATAGGATAGTGTTCTGGTCTTGATTGGGAGAACAGGAGGCCTGCAATTACTCCCACTTGGACCTTCCTCTCATAGTAACCATTCTCTACTGTCTGAAAGCCAGTGTGGGAATCCCACCTTTTGTGTATATCTCTTCCTACACAGCACTTGAGGCCTGGGGAAAAAAAATCACAAGGTAGGCTCAGGGCCCTATCCAGTCCACAGTGATACAAAATTCATCAAAACTCCATCATCTGATTCTCATGAGCACTACTCTGAGGCTGACCTCAGTGATTCCTTGGGTCTTTTGGAATTACTGTACTCTACTATTGGCATCTACTAAAAAGTATATTTCTTTTCCCGGTAGTGGTAGAGTTAGTCGCTCAGTTGTGTCTGACTTGTTTGTGACCCTGTGAACTGTAGCCCACCAGGCTCTTCTGTCCATGGGATTCTTCAGGCAAGAATACTGGAATGGATTGCCATTCCCTTCTCCAGACGACCTTCCCAACCCAGAGATCAAATCCAGGTCTCCTGCATTTCAGGTAGATTCTTTACCATTTGAGCTACAAGGAAGACCTTGTTAGACTGTTTCTTTTCTTTTCCTAGTGCCTGTTATTCCAGAAAATTGTCTGAGGGTCCACTTGAGAAAGGTGAGGGTGAAGGTTTTCACAAGTGGCAATTTTTTAAAGCTTTTTCTCAATGAAGTGTAGTTTTCTCAACGAAGTCTAGTTTTCTTATCAATCAAGTGCCCGTTTATGTAAAATTACTCGCTTCTGAGAATTTGGACAGAGGATACATTCTCAGCTAAAGTAATCAGGGCAGATCTGACTTTTGTCAGACTTGAAATTTTCTTGAGTAAGAGTTTTCTGGGTGTGTCAGATCCCTCCTTGGGCCCAGATCACCATCCTTTGCCTATTGACTTCCATAATGGCCACACCTACATTGTCTCTTTGGATGGTAAAACATCCACACTTAATATACTCCTTACCTTACTGAGATCAAGAATTGTATTAATATTTTAATTATAGCCCATCCTACCACCATTGCAGATGACCTTCTGTCTCCAATCGTGTCTTCAAGACAAAAGAGAGAATGGTCTTCCCTGCAGTAGAGAGAGAGGGAGTGAGGTCGACAAGTCAGAATGCACGTGATAGAGGTGATATAATGAATAGTCTTCCTCTGGGTTCTTCCAGGGGGTCCCTGGCCTAGCATGACACTCACCTAGCATGGATGAGCATTTGGTCTAAGTCTGTATTTGCCCAGTCAACAAACTCACAGAACCTCAGCCATTGAGTTTAGTATTTCTGATGAGTGCACATATAAATAAATTCAGTCCAATTAAAATTCTCTTCTGCTCACTTTTACTAAGTATTCTCAAAATCCAAATTCAGCGTTTTGATAATATGTATTGAAATTTTCCCGTAATTCCTTATGGAATTTTCTTCCCTACTCTGATTTCTGCATTTTATCTTTTGGGTTGTGTTGAATTCAAATTCTGTTTATTAGGTGAGCAACCTTAAAGTTTGGACATGGAGTGAACTGTTAACTTTGTCATGCTAAGGAAAAGTGGCTTTCTTTGGAAAGAAAGGTGTAGATGAGAGTGTGCCAGAGGGCAGTGAGGGTCAGGGCTTCCCAGGACCTCTGCCTCTGTCCAGGTAGTCCCATTCTTACCTGTCTCAATTACTGCCTTAACATTCATTCATGCTTTTTGGCAAATGTGTGAGTTCAGTTTACATTAAAGAAAGTGAAAGCGAAGTCACTCAGTCATGTCCGACTCTTTGCGACCCCATGGACTATAGCCTACCAGGCTCCTCCCTCCATGGGATTCTCCAGGCAAGAGTACTGGAGTGGGGTGCCATTGCCTTCTCCAGAGGATCTTCCTGACCCAGGGATCGAACCCGGGTCTCCTGCATTCCAGGCAGATGCTTTAACCTCTGAGCCACCAGGGAAGCCCAGTTTACATTAAGACACCTGCCAGTTCTGGCTCTGAGTTGGTTTCCAATAGCCCAACGTGGTCACAGAAATGCTGTTTCTCTCTAACTTGAAGATGAAAACTTTGGTATTTGAGTGTTTTTTTTTTATTGCCCTGAGTTTCTCAGTGCCTTCAGAAGCAGCCATTCTACCCTCTGGTTCTGGCATCCCTCATCCTTCTAGGAGGTTGCATAGTAGCACCTTCCTGCCACCTGCCCCATCCCTGGCCAAGCTCTGTCTTCAGTGGGCCCACAGTGCAAGGTGATAGCCTGACTAACTGTTCACTGCTCTAGCCCATGGGCTGCCATTTTCTCGTTCTGGGATATGGATGTGAGTCTCATCTCTCTGAAAGTCTTTGATGCCTGCAGCCTGCTTTCTAGCACTCATTTTTACATCACTTTGTCTTGATTTATAAATGACCCAACTTGAGTCAAGAATGACTGTATGCCTGTGGTTTGGACAGTTCACGGAAGGTGAAAAGGTGAGAAGGACCTCAGAGGAGATCATGCAGCCCCATTCTAGGCCACAGCCATAGGAGCAGTCACTGCCACCCATCTCTTTGTGTCTTCATTTGACTTTTCGATTCTGATTGGCCTAGCTTAGGTCAGGCTAGAATCTATCACTCTTGGATCAAACAAATTAAGGAGAACCTAGGAGGAGCCTGGTGATGATCACTGTAGGAGCCATTATGAACCAAGCAACCCCCACCCCAGTTTGAATCTGTAGCAGTGTCACTCTGGTTGCCAGTAGGGTACATCCAGACCCTTAGCATCAGCATGTCCTTGCTTCCTCACTTGTTGATTACTCCCATCCACGTTGACTGTTAGTCTCTATTCCTTGAACATCTGTTGTTCATTCTCAACTTTGCCTTGCATAACCCTTTCCTACAGCTTTCCTCAGAGGTGTAGTGTCCTGTACTTAGGGCCCAGCTTCACCCCTCCTCTTTCAGGAAGTCTTCCCTGAACACTGAACATGCATTTTCCATACTTTTTCTTTTGTTGTCAGCTTGTTTTCATGTGCCATATATTGTCTTCTCATTGTCACTCAGGGTCCCAGCAAGAGACGACACACTCAAATTGGGCAGTTTGAGAGGAGTTTAATCAAGGGACCATTTACAAAGGTTAGTAGGGTCGGGGGGAGAATGCAGTCCCCTGAGATGAGTAACTTTGTTACCAGCTGTAGGTCAAATTGCCAACATCTGTTGAATCATAGAAAAAACAAGAGAATTCCAGAAAAACATCTACTTCTGCTTCATTGACTAAGCTAAAGCCTTTGACTGTGTGGATCACAACAAATGGTAGAAAATTCTTAAAGAGATGGGAAGCCTACCTGCCTCTTGAGAAGCCTGTATGCAGGTCAAGAAACAACAGTTAGAACTGGATGTGGAACCACAGACTGGTTCAAAATTGGGAAAGGAGTACACCATGGTTGTATATTGTCACCCTGTTTATTTAACTAATATGCAGAGTACATCATGTGAAATGCTGAGCTGGATGAAACACAAGCTGAAATCAAGATTGCCGGGAAAAATATCAATAATCTCAGACATGCAGATGACACAACCCTTATGGCAGAAAGTGAAGAGGAAGTAGACTCTCTTGATGAAGATGAAAGAGGAGAGTGAAAGAGCTGGCTCAAAATTCAACATTCAAAAAACTAAGATCATGATATCCGGTCCCATCACTTCATGGCAAATAGATGGGGAAACAGTGGAAACAGTGGCTGACTTTATTTTTCTGGGCTCCAAAATCACTTCAGATGGTGACTATAGCCATTAAATTAAAAGATGGTTTCTCCTTGGAACAAAAGTTTTGATAAACCTAGACAGTGTATTTAAAAACAGAGACATCACTTTGCCGACAAAGTTCCATCTAGTCAAAGCTATGGTTTTTCCAGTAGTCATATATGGATGTGAGAGTTGGACCATAGAGAAGGCTGAACGCAGAAGAATGGATGCTTTTGAACTGTGGTGTTGGAGAAGACTCTTGAGAGTCCCTTGGACTGCAAGGAGATCCAACCAGTCCATCCTAAAGGAAATCAGTCCTGGGTGTTCATTGGAAGGACTGACGTTGAAGCTGAAACTCCAATACTTTGGCCACCTTATGCAAAGAGCTGACTCATTTGAAAAGACCCTGATGCTGGGAAAGATTGAGGTCAGGAGGAGAAGGGGATGACAGAGGATGAGATGGTTGGATGGTATCATTGACTCAATGGACATGAGTTTGATCAAGCTCCAGGAGGTGGTGAAAGACAGGGAAGCCTGGTGTGCTGCAGTACATGGGGTTGCAAAGAGTTGGGCACAACTGAGCTACTGAATAGCAACAACAGGTAAAAAGGGGTGAGGGGTGGGAGGAATCAGGAAGATCCAGAACTAAGAAATGGATCTGCTGTGCCACCAGCCCCCAGTGCTGCTGCAGGGAGAGGGTTGGGGGAGTAAATACTCTGATCTCACTCTTCTCCCTTCTTCCAGACTCCTGACAGTGTTCCCTATAGACCTAGTCCAGAGAACAAGGGAGAAAACTGGTTTGGTCCATTCAAGGCAGCTTTTCAGGCACAGAGCAGGGTGGAGAGTGGATCTGGATGGGACAACAGAATATCCACACACTCCCTAACTTGATAAATTCTCATCTTCTTGAGACAAGCTACTATGTTTTTGTTTTGTTTTAACCATCCCCTTTACCTCCTTGCCTCCTTGAAATTAAAAGACGCTTACTCCTTGGAAGAAAAGTTATGACCAACCTAGATAGCATATTAAAAAGCAGAGATATTACTTTGCCAACAAAGGTCTGTCTAGTCAAGGCTATGGTTTTTCCAGTGGTCATGTATGGATGTGAGAGTTTGACTGTGAAGAAAGCTGAGCACTGAAGAATTGATGCTTTTGATCTGTGGTGTTGGAGAAGACTCTTGAGAGTCCCTTGGACTGCAAGGAGATCCAACCAGTCCATCCTAAAGGAAATCAGTCCTGGGTGTTCATTGGAAGGACTGATGTTGAAGCTAAAACTCCAATACTTTGGCCACCTCATGCGAAGAGTTGACTCATTTGAAAAGACCCTGATGCTGGGAAAGATTGAGGGCAGGAGGAGAAGGGGATGACAGAGGATGAGATGGCTGGATGGCATCACAGACTCAATGGACATGGGTTTGGGTGGACTCCAGGAGTTGGTGATGGACAGGGAGGCCTGGCGTGCTGTGGTTCATGGGGTCGCAAAGAGTCAGACACGACTGAGCGACTGAACTGAATTGAACTTACCTCCTTGCATAAAGACTAGGATGATTATAGATGTTCACTGAAGTGACCAGCTGAGGTTTGACCAATGAACAGCATCTTGATTGAGCAATAGTAGGATGAGCAGAACATCTGTCCATCTGTCCCCTCTCACATGTCCTGGGTCAGAGGAGTTGCTGTTCTGATTTACAGATTTCAGAATATAGATTGGGCCATACTTACTAGCAGCTGGGGCTTTTGTATGTTAAAAGGTCCCATGCGTGCCCCAGCAAGTCTAGTCTGTTTCCATCCTCCAAGAGGCTATATGTGGAATCAGAGTGGGCCCCATGAAGGCAGATTCTGCCATCCTCCTACTCTCCTCTGGCAGCACATGTTTTCAGCCTACCCATTGCTTGCATGTGATCTCTGGCATTAGATCTGAATTTTTTAAGAGGAGATAGTGTAATTTCTTGGAGAAGGCAATGGCACCCCACTCCAGTACTCCTGCCTGGAAAATCTCATGGGCGGAGGAGCCTGGTGGGCTGCAGTCCATGGGGTCGCTAAGAGTCAGACATGACTGAGTGACTTCCCTTTCACTTTTCACTTTCATGCATTGGAGAAGGAAATGGCAACCCACTCCAGTGTTCTTGCCTGGAGAATCCCAGGGACGGGGGAGCCTGATGGGCTTCTGTCTATGGGGTCGCACAGAGTTGGACACGACTGAAGCGACTTAGCAGCAGCAGCAGCAGTGTAATTTCTTAGGACTTGAATGATAACCAGCTTTACCAAAGCCATACACTAGGAAACTGGGAATTAGCCCTGGTAATAACAAAGTGAAACTGTGTTTCTGTCTGTTTCTCCCTCTTGTGGCCACTGCATCGCACAATTCCTTGGGATATAAATGACAACTCCTAGAGTTTTGCGACTTCAGTCAGACAGGATCAGATATAGGCATTCCTGAGTTTCTTGCTGTGACATCATCAAAACCTCACCTCCCACCTAGCATATGGACGTTTTTTTCTGCTTCACTGTTTTCTTGAGTGACTGCATGGGGCTAGCAGCAGCTCTGGGGTTGACGAAGGCCCCCTAGTGCTCACATTTCCCACTGCGACTAAGTGAAGCGGGCGTTAGCAAGTAAGGGGCAACCTGAGACCAGGGGTCAATTTCCCGGGACCCAAACTAAGCCACGAAGAATCTTGTCCTGTTTGCAAACTGAGAGGCTTTCCTCAATTCAGAAAGTCTAGATTACAAGAGGTAACCAGTCTTCTTTTTTATTTATTATTTTTTAAATTTATTTTTAAATTCGAAGATAATTGCCTTATAACAGTGTGTTGTTTCTGCCCTACAACAGTGTGAATGAATCACAACTATATATACACATTCCCTCCTTCTTGAGCCTCCCCCAGCCATCCTACCCTCTAGGTCATCACAGAGTTCATTGGGCAGTGGCCAGGGGATTAGCTCCTGCTTAGCCACGAGGCAAAATCTAGGTGTATAGAACTGTAAAGGCATTATTAAGTATTTCTCTACCTTAGCCTATATTAACATGTATTTATATCTCTCTATATGTATTAAGCATCATTGCTTTTTTCTCTCTCTGCCTTATTTCTTAGCCAGGATCTGGGGGCTCTAACATCCATTTAAGTCCTGCAGAACAGTCCTACAAATTCATGGAAGCCCTCTGTGGACCTCAAGAGCTGAAATTTGGGGTCCTTGAATTTACTGCCAGTATGTTGAACCAATAGGGCTTATGAGAATCTACTTTCATGTCTCACATCCCTTTAAACTTAATTAGAGGCTGAAGTTCTTCCAGCCCCAGTGAAAAGTTGCGCCTTCCCATGACTTCTGTCATTAAGCTTAGGTGCAAAAAAATCCCATAGTCATTTGAACTCACTAAAAGGAGAGGGCTCCAATTCAGAAATTGAATGGTTGATCCCCATATGAATAGCAAAGGTCAACTTGCTTTGACTTTTAAACCTTCCTCCACCTCCCAGCTGGCAGAGGGATGAACCACGCACGCGGGCTGCCAGCCTACTTGTCTCTCTCCTTCCTTGGCATTCTTGCTCCTCCCCCTGCTTGCTAAACATGGTTTCTAGTCCCCCCACTGGTGGGCGCTGGGAGAGGAAGGAAAGTTCTTGATTGACTAACCCTATCATCAGGTGGTGACTTCACCCCCAACTCCACCCGTGGGAGTGGCAGGTGTAAAGGTTGATTCTTTCTCTCATGGACTGCTTTTGTGGAGGCATTAAAGACGTCCCTGGGAATATTCGTCTTCAGCATAACAGGAGTATCCTGTTGTTTTGGCTGTCCAGTGCACACATATTTTTCTCATCCTACAGACAAACTCCATCCAGGCAGTCTTCTTGGGCAAGATTAGAAATCCCCCAGCCAGCTCTTTCTCATTTGGTCTGTGGAAAACAATCCCACGTTCTTTGCCAAAATCAACTCTGAAAGCATAGATCTATCCCAAAGTAGTGGCAGTTTTTCTCTACTCCAGCCCCAGAGCAGATGGCTGGCCTGTCTCTGGTCTCCCCATTTCCTGAATGAGAGTCAGATCTTCTTTAACCTGAGTGACTTGTATCATTCTCTTTGTGTGGCTCCATTGGCATAGCTCTTAACAAGCTTGAGGTGAGAGATAGCACCCACCATGCCTGCCTTCCTCCCCATCCCTGAGAGAGAGGTGGTACCCGCAGACCTCAGCAGAGAGTTTCTTTTTAAGTGTCTCCCTAATTTTAATCAACTCAATTTCTTTGTCCCCAGTAGAGGTGAAGTGTCTCAAGAGTTGTGAAATATGTTTTAACAATTCCTGTGTCCATTCTGCATATGGCCTGCTTTAGAATACCGCATCTGTGGGGTCTGGCTGCCCCAGCTGAAACTTTCAGTGTGCTCTCTTGGTATAGACTGTTAGCATTTTTGCATTAGTGACCAGCATTTGACTACTATACAGTCTAACCCTATTTTGATTGTTTAGAACTGCATCCATGGTCAAGCTAGAACTAATCTGCGTATTTCGGCAGCTTGTCTACAAACCTCACGTGCTGAGTAACCCCCCTGCCCTGCCCCAAGTCTAGTCTCTCTTATTTTGGCTATGCATATCAGAGCCACAGATCCTGTGGGGCATGAATTATCCAGGTTCAGGAAACTTATTCTGTAGAGACAAGAAAGTAAATGGTTCAGGATTTGTGGACTGTGCGGCCTCTGTCACAGTTGCTCAGCTCTATTATGGCAGCACAACAGCAGCCACAGACAGCTCATAAGCAAACGAGCATGGCTGTGCTCCAGTGACACTCTACTCACAGAGCAGACAGTGAGCTGTGTTTGGCCCCTGGGTCACAGTTCACCAAATCCTGGATTGGATCAGTGAATTGAGAAGAGAAATGGCGGCCTTAACTAAACCCAGGGTTTATCTGGGCAGAAAGTGGCGAAAACCTCAGTGATTGAAAGCCCACAGACTGTGAAGGACATAAACCTGCTTTGTTCAGAAGGTGTGAAGATTAGAAATTTGGCTCTGGAATTTGAAGAAAACTTCAAAAAGTCAAGCTGGAAAAGGATTGTATTTTTTAAACCACCAGGATATGATTCTCAGCAAAAAAAGAGGAGCGTCAGGAAAGTCAGCACTGTGGTGTGTTCAAGGTCACCTGCCATGGTCAAGGTCACCCTAGTCTTCACCACAGTAGACTCTCTCTAGTGCACTTTTGTGTCGTCGTGGCTGCCAGCATATTGACCTACCTGGCTGGACGTTGCTCTCGATTCCCCTCTTTGGTATATGAAAAAGTCTTTCAAATATGTAGCAAACACTTTATCCCTCAAGCCTTAACTGAGTGTGCCCAGCTGGCTTCCAGCATCCATATCTGCATCTTGTTGCCGGGGAGCTTTTCCCAAAGCTGGAAGGGCTCTGAGCGCCAGGCAGGCTGAAAGTCCTGGTAAATTAGTGCCAGTCAGCCAATGACCAATCGGAGTGCAATGTTAATACCCCAACTTTCTTCCCCCTCACATGGGATAATGGAGGACTGTGAGTTACACTGTTTCCCAACAGTTTTCTAGTGGTTTTGAGCTCCAGTTACCCCTCAGTGGAAGGTACACTGTAATGTACCCTTGTTTGGCATCTTCCTCTCCTGTTGAACTTCCCCACTCCTTCCTGGAGTTTCCTTTCAAATAAACTCTTTGTTCTCCACTTCCTGCTCAGGAATTGCCTTGGGGGGAACCCAGCCTAATCAGAATAGCATTTTCTCTGTGTACTTTTCTTCAATGATTTCATTCTGTTTCTGCTGCAGGGGCTTTTGGGCACCTGTCACATTTCATTATAGTCACTTGAGTCTATTCCACGGAATGGTGAGTTTTCCAGAAATGAATCTTATTCATCTTTGCATCACTGGCATTTTCCCTAGCCTGTCACACAGTGTTCAAGATGTGATTGCTGACCACAGGAGGCTTGATGTACAGGCAGAGCAGAGATGAAGAGGCAAGTTTGAAGAGGCTAGTGCTGCACTACTAACCACATGAAGTAGCCACTAGCCGCATGTTGGCTATTTAATTAAAATGGAATGAAAATGAAAACTTCACTTCCTCAGTCTCACTAGCCACATTTCAGGTGCTCAGTAAGTGCATGTGATCAGTAGTGATTACATTGGACAACACAGATGTAGAACTTTTCTACCATTGCAGTTGGTTCCATTGGACAGCATGGGGATGGGGAGCAGGGTGGAGCATGCTGAATCCATGATTTGGTTTTGTGCGGCTTTGTGTGGGCCACAGAACTGAAAGCTTTCAGGATCAAGGGAGTATAAAGCAGCACCTATAGTCCTGCACTTGCGGTTATCTAAGGGCAGATACTTCATAGTGCGAGAGAGAATCAGAGGTGTATAGTTTGTACATGATTGCTTCATTTACATTTTGGCTGAACCACAAAAAAGAGAAAAAGTAACTTCAGAGTTTCCTAGCCAAATTGAGATTCATGTTGTGTGGTTTAGTGTTCCACAGTTCATATCCTGTGCTGTCCATTTAGGGTTGGACTGAGGTAAGACCTTTTAGACAGGGTCACATGAAGGTAAGAAACCTCAAGGCCACTCACCAGCAGCTGAGGCTGGATTGCATGGCTAGCTAAGAGCATGTACATCATTTCTCCAAGCGTTTGACTAGAATGTGAAATGTTCTGGAGTTGGAGTGTTTTCTGGTCTTGAAGGCAGGAGATGAAGGAGCTGACAGAGGATGAAATGGTTGGGTGGCATCACCAACTCGATGGAGATGAGTTTGAGTAAGCTCCAGGAGTTGGTGATGGACAGGGAAGCCTGGTGTGCTGCAGTCCATGGGATCACAAAGAGTCGGACATGACTGAGCAACTGAACTGAACTGGTCTTACAGTGGAGGTCTCTGTCATTTGGATTGAATTTAGGCATTGGCAGTTTTTAAGACATGATTTTGAACTTGGACAGCGTAGGACAAAGCAGTGTCTAATTCAGTCTGACAGTAGCTTCCTGAGGGGCTTAGTTAAGAACATGACATGTGCTCAGCAAATGTTTTTTGAATGAATGGATACATGACCAGATGAATGACTGAACACGTGAAAACTGAGTATACCTTAGTGAGCACAGGAACTGCACTTGGTGTCATGGCCAGTAGGAGGTGATGCTGTAAAATTGTTCACTGTGTCACCTCCTTTTAAAACAACAACAACAGCAATGTATTTTGTAGACTTTGAGCATCTACTTTCTAAAACTTTATCAAGATCAGAGTTTACTTTGGCTATAAAGGATCTTAGAAATAATCTAACCAGGTCAGAGGTTCATTCATGGCAGAGGACATCTAATCTCTTTATGGCTAGTAGAATGGATACTATATATGAATAGTAGCCTAGTCTTTCATTTTTAAAATATAATTCTAAAATGTTTATTTAAAAAAAAACAACACGTTCCCATGTTTCAGAGTCCAAAAGATGCAGAAGAGTGTTCAGAGAACTATCCTCCTTCTCTTCTCTACACATGCCCCTCCCTAAAGACAACCATTGTTCCTCTTTTCCTTTATATCCATTTTAAGAAGATGGTCAGCGCTTCTAAACACAATGAAAAATGTGTGTGTCTCTTTTTCGTTTTTTAACGTTCTGTTTTGCCCCCACCTTTTTTCCCCGCATCAACCATATACTGCTCCTAGTGTTTTAACTCTTCCTTCACACTGCCTCTTGGCCAGATTCTCCTCAGGGTGCTCCTGGCACCTCTCTTGATCAGTCGTTGATCTTTCCTTGCCTCCACACTTGCACTTGTCTCCTAACTTAGCTCCCTCCACAGTCTGGGGCCTCTGCTCCATCCTCCATGTGATACCAGAATTATCTTCCTGACACACCATTTTGATTTCCTTGCTCCCCATGCCTTCCCCAATAAAGCCTGAGGTACTCTGCCTAAACATCATCCCCATCCCAGCCTCCCCACCTCACTCTGCCATCCACCCACATTCGTGCCTTCCCCTCTCCTCACTGGCTTACAGAGCCTTCCCCCCAAACCTCCCACTTCTTCAGAGACCTGCTCAAAAGCTACTTCCTCCATTAAGTCTTCCTCCCTCAGATTCCAGTGGAAATGGTCTTTCTTCCTGACCCAGGTGTAGCATTGAGTATGCTCTTCTTTGCACTGGAGTTATTTGTTTCTGTCTTACATCCTCTACTATAGGGAACGTTTCATGGGGGCAAGGAACGTGTTTGTCTAATACAGTTTGGCATCCTTCACTTAACCTAAGACAATGTTTTTGCATCCTGCCTGTATCACCTAACACACAGTTACTGGATAAACAGTGAGAGTGGGGTAAATTAAGATAGTGTCCACACATCTCAGGGCTCTGAGAAGTTTCTATGAGCAGGACCTTTATTCTCTGTACTGCTGCTGCTGCTGCTAAGTCGCTTCAGTCGTGTCCGACTCTGTGTGACCCCATAAACGGCAGCCCACCAGGCTCCCCCATCCCTGGGATTCTCCAGGCAAGAACACTGGAGTGGGTTGCCATTTCCTTCGCCAGTGCATGAAAGTGAAAAGTGAAAGTGAAGTTGCTCAGTTGTGTCTGACTCTTAGCGACCCCATGGACTGCAGCCTCCCAGGCTCCCCCGTCCATGGGATTTTCCAGGCAAGAGTACTGGAGTGGGTTATTCTCTGTACTGAAAATGCCAAATTGCTCTTCTTCTATTCTCCCCCTTGCCTTCAATCTTTCCCAGTGTCAGAGCCTTTTCCAGTGAGTTGGCTCTTTGCATCAGGTGGCCAAAGTATTGGAGTTTCAGCTTGAGCATCAGTCCTTGCAATAAGCTGATTTATTACATTGTAATAGTAAGAAGAAATGTAATTGATTTATTAATATTTCATTTATGTTTATTATGTTTCATTTATATCAATAACTGGCTGAAGTTAAGATTTAAGATATAAAAAGCTTGACTAGTTATAGCTGCATATAGTAACCATCTAACATTCAGGTGCATTAAAATTATGTGACTCGAGTGAATCAAGCAAAGCTCTGCTTTTCAGGGTTCATAAGAAGTCATTGTCCAGCCGTTGACCTTTGGTAATGACTTTGGGGTGCATAGATACACCGTCACCATTGTGTATATATTTTAATGGCTTCAAGAGCTATGGCCATTGTGCTGGAAGTCCAAAGGACTGGTGAAGAGGTCGATGTGTTGGCTTCATCTGTTCTGTACATCTTCTTTAGGCAATGTTCTGCATCTGACCTAAAATACAGCAGAGAGTTCCTGCTCCCCTGTTGATGGGGAGACAGAGCTGGTTCTTTCCAGTTTTTCACTAGGAAGAAATGGCATGAATTTTCCCAGGTAGGTGGCCATATATCTGTGGAAAAAGTGGCGGAGGTGCTTCCGGAACCTCTCACCAACGAAGGCATAGATCACGGGGTTGACACAGCAGTGCGTGTAGGCGATCACCTCTGTCACCAGCATGGCCAGGTCCAGCTGTCTGCTCTGTTCACAATCAGCCTTCAAGTGCATTTGAAAAGCAAAGAGTAGGACAACCAGATTGTAGGGTGTCCAGAAAATAAAGAAGACCACCATAATTACAAAAATAAGTCGAATGGCTTTGTATTTTTTTTTACTGGGGCATCTCAGCAGTGTTTTAATAATTCCTGAATAGCAGATGGCCATAACAAGCAGAGGCAGAGCGAGACCCAGGATATTCATTCTCAGAGCATGGAATCGCTTCCAGGCATTTTCATTATCCTCTGGGTAAAGAGGACTGCAGAAAGTCTGTCCAGCCTCCTCTTGGGTCTCATGAAAGAAAAATTCAGGGAGGGCTGCTAGCCCTGCCAGGACCCAGGTGAAGATGCTGGTAACAATACCAAAAGTGACTGTCCGGGCTCGAAGGGCAAACACGGCGTGGACGATGGCAAGATACCGGTCTATGGTCAAGAGGATGATGAAAAAGATCTCACTGTACAAGCCCATGTAATAGAGCCCGGAGAGCAACTTACACATGCGGTGGCCAAACACCCACTCGTTCCACCTAACATAGTGAATCCAGAATGGCAGCGTGAATAGGAAGAGCACGTCAGAAATGGCCAGGTTGAGCAGGTAGATGTTGGTCATGATCCGGAGCCGCTTGTACTTTGTGAGTATCACCACCACCACCACGTTGCCCAGCAGGCCGGTCACGAACACCAGGGAGTACAGCGGGGGCAGGAACTGGGCCGCCAGCTCCTTGACGTTGCTCTTCTCGCACGGCAGTGCCGCCTCATAGTCGTAGGGTGTGGTCCCAGCAACTTCACCCACAGTTTCAATCCCATCAGCTGAGGTCGCCATTTCCCTTGTCCCTGTGATAGAAGAAGGCAAAAGTAACCCCACAGTTAACGATGATCGCTCCTTGAGACCCACACCAGTCAGTTTATTCACTTACCCACTAAAACCACACGGAATAAATAGCCTATACATTCTTCAGCATATATTTCCAAAGGTGTATCAGATATGCCATGGGGCGGGGAGAAATGTTAGGAGTGAAAGATGCAATGTTTTGAGAGTCAGCATGATCCATCATGGGAAAAGAAACAAACATTGTGGATGGTAGTGAAGAGCGGAGATGTTGATCCTGAAAGCATTTGGAAGAAGAAATACAAAACAGGAAGAGATAGGTTGGGTAATGTTAACAATAATCTTATAATAATTATATTATCACTGTATTTAAAAATTTTGTTTTATGTTTTATGGTTTATATATGACCTTCAAAATCATCCATTTAAAAACCAAATGCTAATAATAGTGATTATTATCCTTAGAAATAACTACCCATTTCCATGGCTCCATAACATAAAATGCAAAATTTAAAAATACAGTAATGGGGAAATTGAACCTCAAAGAAATTTAATAAGGAGTCTAAAATCCTTTAGTAAGCAATTTCAAAAGTTCAGGCTAGATCTTCAGTATCTATGCTCAATTCTCTCATCACTGGATTCAAGTACAGTGATTTTTAACTTATAATAATTATTATAATTAGCTGTTGTAGTAGTTATTAACTGTTGTAACAATTGTAAGCAGCGTCCCCTTTTCCTGTTCCTGACAATGCTGACATAAGCCAGTCATGTGCCTACAACAGACCCCTTAGAGTTTCTCCCTCATAAAGAGGCTGAGCATGTACCAATGGGACTACTTCTTAGATTTTGGATTTTTTAGACCAGGATCCCTAGGGTCAGTGCCTGCTTTTCTTAGAATTACAGCCTTGGCTGGAGAAGAAGGAAAAAGAGACAAGGGAGTAGTCCATGAAAGGCAGCTAACCCCTACCCTGCTTCCTCAGGAGTCCTGCTAACCTTCTCTTTTCTGTGAAAGCACAAGTGTGAGGTCATGAACATACGTCAGCAGGTATTTCTCAAGGCAGGGCTTAGAAATGCAGTAATTGGAGCCGATGGCAAGGATTGTCTTTGCTTTCCTAAGAAAATACTGGGACCCTAAAGTCAGCACCTGTTGGGGTTCTGTGTGGTCCAAGTGACTGTAGAGAGGAGAGACATAGGAGCGGTTCCTGGCCATTCTGCTTGCCAGTGAGAAGACTCAGACAAGCCCTTAACTCTGAGCCTCGTTTATTCATCTCCAAAATAAGGATCATGGTAGCCACCCATTTGATGTGGTGAGCATCAAATCAGAGAGTCTACATGAGATCATATTTTAAACTAGAAAAAGAAAAAACTGTATGGTAGAAAGCAGAAGTGAAAGAAAGGCAATGAGAAGTGGTTTCACATGAAATCGGGAAAAAGTAGAGGCTCTTGGATAGAACTTGATCTATTTTCATAGCTCTGGCCTGGTCCATCATCTACTAATCAGTGACACATTCAGGCTTTCGAGGTTAAAAATGGAATTGAGTAGCAACTGACTTATATGATCTTACCAGCTTTTTAAAAATTCCCAATGGCATAATACACAGCAGCTGAGAAAAAGTACCCATCATTTGGTCTGTTATGCATTTTCGGTCATGAGAGTATCTGTCTAAACCTTAATGTTTAAGGCAAGAGTGGAAAGAGCCTCTACTCATCATTAATTATTTATATTTTCTTTCCTTTTCTCACAGACTGATCTGAAAACAAGTCAAACTTTAAAAAAGAATTTCACTGAAGTGTTTTCCAACTTGAAGATCATCTTTAATTCATGTGTCATTTCCATAAATCCTACATGATGAGTGTAAGATTATAGAATCTTGTGAGGGGGAAGGGGTCTAGACTGCAAAGCACTGGAAAACAAGTAGAGTTAGAAGTCAAGTCCTTGACCCCTAGTTACATGAGATCAGAGACACAAAAACAGATAGAATTTTTACCTGTCTGCACTCCTAATCACAGTCCTTGCAGTTTGGAAAAATAATATAGTAATAATAAATGAACAACATCAATCATAAAGAAAAGGAAAAAAATAGTAAAAACCACCCCAGATCTCACCATGATGAGTTTACTACCATTAACATTTCTCTATATATGCATACGTGGATACAAAGTTTTACATAAATTGACATCATACTCCTTTAGCTGATTCACTAAAAATGCCCATAGTACAATTTGGTTGTGCAATGTAAATGAAGTTTCTTTAGTTTCCAAAACTATCTGAATCTCTTACCAGCTTCCCACCTGCTGGGTAAAAGAAAACAGTATTCACAAATTTTAGTCCTAATTGGTTTAAATTTAGTCTTATCCTTCCATTCATTTGAATGATAACTTTAGGTTTTACTCATCCTCTGTTAATCAGCTTGTAATTTCAGTTCCTTGTCTCCTCTCATTGGTCCTTTCTAAGATGGCAGTAGAGAAGGGCCAGCATGACTCGATGCATGGGCAGAGGGAGAAGAGGGTGCTCTAATCTCCTGTTGGTTCTTGATTGACGTGACTGGTGTCTGCTAAGGTGGGGGTCGACCCAGTCCCAACCCTGAGTCTTTGTGCTGGCATCTGCTGCAGTGTTTGTAGTAATGACCTCAGGATCCATTCATTCTCAGTCCTCCCCAGGCACAGTGACCTCTCCAAGGTGATGGAGTCTTCACTCAGCCCTGTAGAATGGAGAACCACACCGCCATCGAGTTCCTGGCCCAAGCTCTACTCTTTCTTTTGAACTGGCAGGCGCCCGTCAGACATGCTTCTCTTTGACTCCATGTGCATGTCCTGTGCAAACCAAGGGACACGCAAGACTGCAAACCAGATCTTTTTTCTGCCTGACCACCACCTTAACTGCTCTGGCCACTCCATGTGGGTAAGGAGATACTTTGCAGAGAGATATCTTCTTGAGAGTCTCCTAGTTTATCAAACAGCTCTCCAAACCCCCTAACTCTGGTCAAAGCCTGGATGGGAGAGATAGGACACACAGCTGTGACTGCTTCCTTCCAGGGTCTCTTTTCTTATAATTTCTGAAGTCAGAAGTCAGGGAGCCCTTTCCCTGCCATTCTTGTCTGGCCAGCTCCAATAAATGTGTATGCAACCTCCATCTATACTATGATAAATGGGATGAGGTGATGGATATCTCAAACTTCATAAATTCTCATTCACCAGTGTAAAATTTTAGTGAGTGTTGCAAAGTTGAATTGAAAAAAAAAATTTAGAATTGGGGATCCTTCTTTAGAAAATATATTTAAGTTTGAAATGTCATTCTGATTATATATAAAAAAAATCTAATGGTGATGCTCAGTGCTGGTGAGTTTGCAGTGAACCTTATTCATTGCTGGAACACTTACTCATTGCTGGTGCAATGTAACTTGTTTTAATAAATTTTGTATCTAACATGAGCCATCGAGATACACATGGCTTTAATCCATTAGTTCTAGTCCTGTGATTTTACCCTGAGGGGAAAAGGTCGAAAATGTATTACCAACACATAATGTGCACAAAGATGTTCGTTGTGGCATTGTTCTCATAGTAGAAAACAAGAAATGAGAGCAATCTAAATGTTTGACACATGAAGGATGTTTTGAATAAATTGTAGTCCGTTTAAAGAATAGATTATTATGTGGTCATTAAAAGTAGTTTTGGATACCAGATAAAATCACAGACAGATGTTTATAAGAACAAAGAGAATGCAAACAAAGATTGCAACAACGTGAAATTATATATACATATAAAAGGCAACAGGCAAATAATCAAAATAGTTGTGAGAGGTAGGTGGATTATCATTTTTAAAACTGAAAATCTTAAATTTTTCTGTATTTCCTTATCAGTTAAACTGTCTCTGAAAGCTAATGTTTTTAGGCAGGCACTGCTAGAAGATTTGGCAGACATTTTCTAGGGTGAAAACCTAGGCAAATTACAAGATGAAGGGTTTACTCATCAGAACTTGAAACCACAAACTGAAATCTAAGGAACTTAAAAAAGAGGGCACACTAGGCAAAGCATTTGAATTTTGTTTTCAGATTAAGAGATCTGAAATTTGTTTCAGATTAAGGGCTAGGTTCTCCCCTTTGATCTTGGGTTGAGCTGGCATCCAACCACCTAGACTTGGAGAGGGGAGGCGTCTTTTCGGGTCTTGAGACCTGTATTGGCAGGGGCTCGGCCAGCCTCCACGGGAAGAGTGAGACGGCAGGTCAGATGACCGCAGTGGGCACCTGCGTGAAGACAGGTGGCCCGTGGGACACCAGCTCCCTGGATGCCTCCAAATTGTTTGTGTAGATTTATTAGATTATTTATGTATATTATCTGATTAAACAACTGCGTTTCAGTATTCATTTCCAGTATGTCTTATCTTTTAGAACCATTTGTCCTATTAGATAAACTTTTGGATCCCGTAGTCAATACTTACAAAAACATAATTTTGAGTGAAATTTTGTTACATTTGTAAATAAGTTTAGGAAGAATTGATAATGTTACATGTCAGGCTTTTATATTTGGGAACATACTATATCTGATTACTCTGCTTACCATAGGGCTTTAAGTTTTTGGTGTTGCATGTTTCTTTTTACATTTTTATCTACCTTTATATTCCTCAGGTTATTGTGAATGACATATTTTTCCCTAACAAATTTTCTAAACAATTGTTGGTAGTATGAAAGAAAATACGTGTTTTAAGCTGACTACCTTACCGACTTTTAAAAATAAATTCCTTTAGGACTACTAGGTCCATAATCAAATTATTTGTGAAGCACTGACAGAATTATATCCTCCTTTCTGGTATTTCTCATTTGTTTCTCTCACCTTATTGCTTTGGTGGGAACTTCCACAGTGATGTTAAATAATAGTGGTGTTTCTGGTTCCTGATTGTAGTTAGACATCCACCCTCCAACCTTTCAAAGTCCCCAAAGGACAAAAAAGATATTATTAATTTGAAATCTGTTTTATTCTAAAACTTTACTAAAGTGGAAAACTGCCATGCCTGTGATGAAGAGTGCTGATCCTTGACAGTAGTGGGAGTTTGGTTGAACTCAGTCATGTCTGAAAAAGGGCCACGTGCTGAATGATATCCCAGTTTAGTAACATCAGTAATCTGGTGTGTGTGTGTGTGTGTGTGTGTGTGTATTTAAGTGTTGAGTCTTTCTGAGGAGGATCAGCCTCTCAGGTGAACTTGATGAATTTTCTAAAGTATATAAAACAGCAGGGGAAGGAGAGGGTGGGACGATTTGAGAGAGTAGCACTGAGATATGTACACTAGGGTGAGTGAAACAGAAAGCTAGCGGGAAGCATATGTGTAGCACAGGGAACTCAGCTTGCTGCTCTGTGATGACCTAGAGGGCTGGAATGGGGTCAGGGAGGCTCAGGAGCGAGGGGATCAATGTATACTTACAGCACAAACCAATACAACATTGTATAGCAATTATACTCCAATTTAAAAATTAAAAAAAAAAAAAGAATATAGAGAAGAGAGGAGGTTGTGAAGTCACTGCCTACCATCCTGAATCTGCCTGTCCATCTAGAAGAGCTCTGCCCACAGACTCCAAGTGGTCAGCATTCCTGCAGGACCACCTGCTGTTAAGATCAGATTCCAAGCCTAAGGCCCTAGATACTTTTGGTTTCATGGGTATTGGTGCCAGGGAATCATAGTCATAAGATTTTTCTTGCTTATATATCCTTGGTCCTTTTCAGTATAGGATAATGATTGAATTCCTGAGTTTGAAGAAATGACTGTGTGACATAGAGCAAGTAGGTTACCCTCTCTGTGCCTCAGAATCTGTATGTGTAGCCTAGTGATAAGAAGAGTTACTGCCTCATTCATTCAGCAAATGGGGTTCTCCAGTCAGTCATTCAGCAAATAGTTAATAGCAACCTATGACATGCCAGGCACTGTTCCAGCGATACGGCCACTGTTCCAGCGATACGGCACATCCGTGAACGGTATAGACAAAACTCTCTGACCTCATGAAGCTTATATTCTAGTCAGGGAATAATCGATAGCCAAAAGCTACAGTGTCTCACATGGTCATGAGTGCTGCAGAGAAAGGTAAAGGAGATGAGAGAAGGCAGCAGTAGGGTGGGATTGGAGAGAGGCAGTTTAAACTGGAGAGGGTCAACAAGAAACTCATGAGATGACATTTGAGAAAAGTCTGGAGGGAGGCGAGAGAGTGAGTTGAACAGGTTTCTGGGGGATAAGAGGAACACCAAGTGCAAATATCCTGAGGTGAGAGAGTGGCTGGACAGATTCTTAGAGGAGCAGAAGGGTTTAGTACGGCCGAAAGAGAAATGAGGGATGAGTATTATGAGAGGGAGTCACAGAGACATGAGGAGCTGTGGGCAGGGGTTCTATGGAGCTATGCAGCCAGGAAGAACTTCAGCTTTTCTTTGAAAGGAGTAGGGACTGTAGGTAAGTTTCCATTAAACTTGACGTTATCCTCCTCATATTCTGTAAGGATTGTTCTGGTTGCCATGTGGAGAATAGACTATGGAAGCACAATTAGAAACAAGGAACCAGTAAGGAGGCTGAAGCTCCAATACTGGGCCACGTGATGCAAAGAACTGACTCCTTAGAAAAGACCCTGATGCTGGGAAAGGCTGAAGGCAGGAGGAGACGGGGATGACAGAGGATGCGATGGTTGGGTGACATCACCGACTCAATAGACATGAGTTTGAGCAAGCTCTGGGAGTTGGTGAAGGATAGGGAATCCTAGTGTACTGCAGTTCATGGGGTTGCAAAGAGTCGTACACGACTGAGCGAGTGAACTGAACTGAAAGAGGCACTTTTGATAATACAGGGAAGATGTGACACTGGGCAGGGCTTGGCAGTAGAGGTAGAAAGGGTGAGAATAGAATTCTCTATAAATGCGGAAGCTAGCCACAGGATTTGTTGACAGCGTATGAGTAAATGAGAAATAGTCGACGACTCCAAGAGTTTTGTCTGAGCAACTGGAAGGATGGAGTTGACACCAACAGAGATAAAGTCTGGGGCAAAATAAGCCTGAATTGGGGCAAGCAAGTCTGAGATTGATTATATGCCATCCAAGTGGAGATGTGCAGTAGGCAGTTGGACAAACGGCTCCGGGGAGAACTGTTGACTGAAAATACAAAAGTGACAGTTGTCATCACATAGATGTAAAGCCTTGATTCTGGAAAAGAGCACCGAGACATAGGTGTAGACAGCAAAGGACTGCATCTCCAGGCATGCCAAAAGTCAGAGGTCGGAGAAATGAGGAGGACACAGAAAGACTGAGAAAGGGTGGACAGCGAGATCAGAAAAAACCCAGAACTGGTGTCCCTGAAGCTGTGTAAAGAAAGTGTTGCAAGGAGGGGGGAGTAATGTGAGGACTACATGAACCCATGTGAGAACATCAGCACACAGTGCCAGGCAAATGCAGGCTAGTTCTTCTCCCTCTCCCTCTACTCACTGACATTCTCTATTTTTTCAAGTTTTCAGCCCTTTTCAGAATTTCTTACGTCTTTTCCAAAATAGGATTTCCTCCATCTAAAGAGAAATTCTTAGCTTTCCACAAATCACCAGTCTGTAGCCCATTACTCAGAGTTACAGAAAACACAGTGATTGGTATCCAAAATGTTTTAAAAAGGTATTTCAGCCTTCATTAAAATCTGTAGTTACAGTAAATGAGTTTGAATTTCTACAAATGGTTTTGGATCTGTACCAAATTAAATAGCCTAATAGGAACCCAAGAATATATTAATCCATTTATTTACTGACATTCCAATGAAGAATTATTGATAATTCTTTCACAAAGAAATAGTTATCTTTCACAAATATGACAGGAATAGAGAGAGAGAGAGAAGTGACAGGCTGTACTCTCCTAAAGTTTTTGAATCTCTTTACTATCTCTGAGTTACATACCTCCAACCTTTTTAAGTTGGAAGAAAAGAGGAAGTTTAAGAGTTGAACTAAGAGTATCCTCAATTGCAAGCTCTTTAGAAGCCAATCCCAAGAGCTGGTTCAGTCTTCATCAATATTAATAGATCATCCATAACAAAGGAAATCTACCCGTCTGATTTTCCATCCACCTGTCTTCTCAGCTACCCTTTCATGTATTCATCCAATTATCTGTCCATCTAGCACCTTGAATTGCTTCCCATGTACACAATCTTAAGCCAATCCTCCTTCCCTTTCATTTCTTTCCACAGAAAACCTGGGTAGTCAGAAAAAACAATTATTTGGTACAGCACTATCCTGTAGACCTTTCTTGCAGTGATGGAACGTTCTGTGTCTGTGCTGTTCAGTAAAGCACCTAATTGAGCACTTGAAATGTGGCTACTGCTGTTGAAGAACTGAGATTTTCATTTTATTCAAATTTTATTAAGTTAAATTGGAATGGCCACATGTGGCAAGTAGCCACTCTCTTGGACAATGCAGGACTATTGCCCAGTACAATGCTTGACAAGTAATAGCTGCCTAATAAATGCCTCTTAAGTGGATAGAAGGATGGAGCAGAAAAATTTTACCTTTTTTCACTTTTCAGATTATGCATTTGAAATGTTAGATTCTCTTCAGGTACCACATCTTATGAGCATTGGTATCCACCTGCAGCATAGAACAGGCTAGGATGATAAAGGTCTAGAAACATCAACGGTATTTCGCAGAACTTGGAATGTTTTATATAAAAAATAAAAGTCTTCAGGTTTACTTTAGTTTGTTTTCTTTTTATCCCAATATGTGTACATCTTTGATCTGGACCAAAGTTTTCTAAGGAGTCGGACACGACTGAGCAACTGAACTGAACTGAACTGAACTGAAAGTTTTCTAATCTTTTTTTAAAAAAAGAATTGGATTAGAATGTCCTGGGTTCCCTTGAGATGGGAAAGTCTATAATGTGATAGCTTCTGCTGTAGAAAAAGGAAGCAGACTCTACAGAGAGCAGAAATTTGATGGTAGTAGAGGAAACTACATTCAGTCACATGTGGGAAAGACCTTGGTGAGAACCACATTGTGCAGGATGGAATGGGCTGCCTTGTGAGCCAATGAGCTCCTTCCCTGGAAATACACAAGCACCTCTGAAGGTTGAAATCTTGAATAGATGAAGTCTTCTTCCCAGCTGCAGGCATCTCCCAGCTTTTATATTTTAGGGCAGCACATGGACTTCCTCAGCTTCCAGTCATTAATATTATTAGAGCAAAGATTATATTCCATTCTTGGAATGTAGTCAGTTAAGTGACTTGGTTTCATCCACCTGCAAAGTAACTTGGAATAGTTTTTACCAACTTCTTTGTTCAAAGAGTAGATTTAATCACTATGTTCTAATACCAGGTCTTTCCAGTGTGGCTGATGTTTAATGTTTGTATGCAGGCTGATACGTGATTTCATTGAAATAGATGGTCCTGAAAAGTGTTTTATGGGGAAATTATGCCTGTGCAGTCAAAGTACACATGGCAGGAGTGTTCAGTGTACTGAGGGTCAGTTTCCTGGCCCCTGGTATTTCCACCTCCACCTGTCTTGAAGAGAGAACCATTGCCTCTTTTCTAGGCATATTTGTTACAGTTGATATCACATTTGCACACCCTTTTGTATTCTGGTACTTAAAATTTTATTGCTGTTGTTCAGTCACTGAGTCGTGTCTGACTCCTTTATGAGCCCATGGACTGTAGCCCTCTAGGCTCCTCTGTTCATAGCATTCCCTGGCAAGAATAGTGGAGTGGGTTGCCATTTTTTCTGCAAGGAATCTTTCCAGCCCAGGGATCCAACCTGTATCTCCCTGCATTGGCAGGTGGATTCTTTACCACTGAGCTACCAGGGAAGCCCCACCTGCATCTAATTCCATGTGGTTAAAAATTATATGAAAATATAATTTGTAATGACTTCAACATACTGTATATTTATGGTTTTTTAATCATTGTCTTACTGTCGTGTGATTAAGTTGTTCCCTTGCACCTTTACAAATAATGCTGCAGTAAATGTCTTTGTATTTTTATTAGTTTGTTAAAGTGGATTTCTCAAAGGATAATTTCTACCTCTAATCACATTTCTAAGGCTCTTGGTGCATTTTGCCAAATTGTTTCCAGAAGTTGTGTAACAATTTGTATTCTATTTCGTATTGGTGCCAGTCTCAACAAGCACCCATCAATACCAAGATCTAAAAGAAAAAAATTACTTGGCCAATTTTACAGGTAACAGGGGTGTCATTATTTATGTAACTAATACTTAATAACTGAGGGTTTTTTTTAGCTGTAATTATTAGTCATTAGTATTTCCTTTTCTGTGAATTATCTGTTTGTGCCTTTTACCCTTTTTATTCTGCTGGATATATCTGCCTTTTTCTTATTGAGTCATGCAGCCCCTCCCTAGAGAAATAACTCAGCCTGCATAGTTCATGATAATCGTCACCATTTTCTGAAATGAGTTGCAGACATGCTCCAATTCCTATCGCTTCCATGAACCAACAACCCCATATTCCCACTCCCTCCCCTTAAAACACTTGCCGAACACAGTTAACTTTCATCTCCAACTGGTTGAAGGTTTCCCAGAAGATTAGAAAGACTTTCTATCCCTACCCTCTAATATAGATCCAAGAAAAGCAGTCAACTTCGTAGATCCAAACATAAAAAGACCAAATCAACCGATCAGCTGATTCATCTGACAGCCTGACTTAGAGTGGATTTTCAGTGAAATATAAAAATGTATATATATACAAATGTAATATACATGTATGTGCACACATATGTCAGTTATACTTTCACTGCTTCTTACTAATCAATATTACGAACGCAAAACTACTAAAGAGGACCCTTTTGGAGTGGCCATCCTCTCAATTGTTGAGAATTTATGAAAGCAGAGGGAAGACAACATGGACACAGTTGTGGACAGGTTGACTGAAGAGGGTAAAAGGCTGAGTTTGGATGAGTGGAAAGGCAAACACATCATGATACAGGTGAGAGAAAGGCAAAATGGGAAAAAGCGAGAAGAAAACTGACATATCTTACAATCAGCAATCCCACTTTGGCCCCATACTACCTACTGCAGCACAGCCGACCTCCCTCTACACGCCGTCCATCCAAGAGCACTCCTGGGAGGTGTAACTTCCACCTGCCAAGACTCCTTGCTCCATCTCCTTTTTCCTAGAAACCTGACTGTCTTCCTGGAAACCTCTCCTGAATAAACCACTTCTGTTGCATTCAATAGGTTCTTGCCCAGATGAGAACAAAAAGAAGATGATGGTACCTGCTAATTTAGCAAAGTCCTTTATGCGTCCAGTGGTAGCTTAGGTCTTGCCACTCATGAAACGGAGATACCATCTGATACCACCAGAGACATTAGTAAGGTAGGAAACAAGACAGCTTCCTGTTTCAAAGAGTCTTAGCTTCTCAGGTTTTGCAAGTTTTTGAAAAGATAATCAAGTCTGGAGTAGTTCTTCTTTTCTATGATTGAGATCACACACTAAGCAAGCCCTCAGTTGAGTAATCCTTGAGAAGAATGCTGTTGATGTCAGTAACTGTTTGGGGGATTCTGTCTTCCCTTGGAATTGCTCATTGTTTTGGAAGAGGGATCAATTCTTGAATAAGCATGCATTGACCTGTCAGGAGACAGGATAAAAAATGAAATTGGGATTTCCTTGTAATTACTCTGCAGAGCTGAATGGGAGACTTAGATGAGGCAAGTTGTACTATGGGTTTAAACAACCCAAGACGACTTGAACTTGAATTTCAGTTAGGGCACCCACAGCTGCATGGCCTGGGTTAATCGTTTAATCTTGCTGGACCTCAGCTTTCTCATCTGTCAACTTAGAATGATAATAACTACATCATAGGGTTGCCATGGAACTAGCTAAGATAAATATGCAAAAAGTCTCTGAGGACTGTCCAAAGCTAAGCAAATGTAAGGGATGAGTAGAATACCACTGAGACCTAAGCCTCATGGGGAAGAGCCATGTGCCTGCTCCATGTGCTGATGTGTCCATGGCACCCAGGATGGTCTTGGGCACAGAGCAGGTGCTCATCCAATGTTTTGGGAAGAAGTCTGACCATGGATGGTGCAATCTGTGATGCAGTGGCTAAAGTGGACAAGGCAATGAAGTTCACCAAGTGTTCATCAGACATCTGCTGTATATGCAGGAATGTGCTTTATACTTCAAATGATAAAGAAAAGGTAGGAAGGAAAGACAACAACTTTGCTGGGAGGGCTCATGGGCATCCTGGGGCCCCAGTTTGAGGAAGCTTGATAGTCAGCATCTCGGCTCAGGTGGTCAGCAAAGACAGTCAGAGAAGAGTTAGGAGAACTGGAAGCCTCTCCTCTGAATAGGAGAAAACAAGTCACCGTTGCTTTGTTATTATAGAATTGGCCTTTCCCATGGGCCAGTTATTCTCTGAGAATCATGATCACATAGGATTCTTGTTAGAAATGTGACTCGGGGGCCTGTGTAAACTCTGGAAGGGCACTGGTGACTCAGAGAGATCTTGGTCAGATTTGTCATGTATGTTGGGAATTTCTCCTGTGGGGTTTTTTTTTTTTTTTTTTGGTATCAAGAGTATTCATTCCAGGTTGTAGCCCTGCATTAACCCTTCATTGGTTAAACATACTCATTTGTCTTTCCAGTCTCTTATGATCCAGGCATTAGCATTGGAGGTGACACCAAGTCTGACACCTTCATCCTCCTCTCAGGGATCATTGTGTTATCTAATATAGCATTCCAGCAAAGGGTGTGGTGTGGGAGCCCTCAGGGCCTCTCGGACACTGTGTGGAAAACACTCATGGAGATTGCTTCACAGGACGTTAAAGTGTCTGAGAAAGCCTCAGTGAGGAATAGGTTTCAATTTGGTTAACCTTGCATTCCTCAAACCTAGTGTTAAGGTAGAGAAAACATTGTGTGTTTTTTTTTTTTTTTTCACATAACAACTGTTAATATACTTCAAGACTGGGGTTGGGTAGGAGAATGCTGCAGGTGCTTGTCTAATGACTAGTCAACGTGTGGGCACAGCACAGTACAGTTGCCAACCCGCTTCTGGCCCATCTTCTCATTTAGACAAGGGTCTCCTAAGCAGCCCCTCGAGGTATGTGGGGATGCTGTTGTAGACAAGGAAACTGAGATTCAACAAGGAACTTGGCAAACACTGCAGAGACTAAAAGACAGAGCTAGGTTCCACCTTAGGGTTTTCTTTTTCTTTTTTTTTTTTTAAGGTATTTTTATGTGGACCATTTTTTAAAGTATTTACTGATTTTGTTTGTTTCATGTTTTGAGTTTTTGGCCATGAAGCATGTGAGATCTTAGCTCCCCAACCAGGGATTGAACCTGTACCCTTTTCACAGGAAGGCAAAGTTTTAATCACTGGACCACCGGGGAAGTCCCTTACCTCAAGAGTTTAGACTGTTCACTGGTGCTCATTTTTCCTGCCCTGCATCACCATCTGAAGGACTTGTGCTTTCAGCTGAAGATAAGGATGGCAGATTGTAAAGGTAGAGCCAGAGTGACTTCCCTGAGGTCCAGAGTGGCTTGTTTGGTCTGACTTTTCCCAGGATGGGCAGGAGATTTTTGGTGCTTCTTTCAGGCTACTTGAGACAGTCAGCTCATGAGTTTCCAAGGTACGCAGGAAAACCTGACCCCGAACTCTAATACCTCTGATCTTTTCAGATTCTTAATGTAGATAAAACTAAAGCAGAAGCATTTTGGAGAAAACAACCAAAATAATGACATCGACAACAAACCAAACAGAAGACAGCTTAGGAATATAGGAACATCTGAGGGAAAAACAAACAAAAGATGTTCAGAAGCTATATGAAAGGTCAGAAATTTCTTGCAGGCAAGCTCAGGTCAACTGTGGCTTTGAGCGTGTGAAAGGAAGTGGTTGTTGAGCATCAGGAAGAAGTACTTGGGTTCCTTTATCCTATCTTCAACACCAGCTCCTGGCTGCAGGGTCCTGGGGCAGGAAGGTGGGTTCCAGCCATTTACTTTCTCTTACTGACATGTTCCCAGGGGAACATTAACTCCCAGGGGAGTTAATGGAAGGATTCATGCAGTCAGTGGTGCCTGCCTCTGGCATTTGGTGGTCGAGTGTATTTCTGAGTTGTCTCCATTGACAGTACCCTGCCCTTCTGTAAACCCCCAAATCAGCAGAAGCAAACCTTTACAAAAAGGGCTGCCCCCCTCCAGACTGTTAATACAAGACAAGTTGGAGTGACCATGTGGAAGCTGTATTACTTGGGGAGGTAGTGGACATCTCAAGATTTGAACAGAAGAGCAGGGTCTACACTTAGCATTGGCCTGCAACTCAAATCTAGAATTAAACCAAGGATACAGTGAGCCACCCACTGGACAGCTGCAAGCACCTGGCACACTTCCAAGTGCAGGGTGTGTGGTTGACCAAGCCCTGCTGCTGGGCTCTGAAACCAACACTCTGCTTTCCCCAAAGCCAAACTTCCTGTGGCTTGCCCCACCCCTGACCCATCCAGCATGGAACCTGAGGCAGGCCCACTCCTGTGAGACAAGGCTTCCACTGATGGCTGCCTTTAGCTGGAGAGGTCCCAAGTAGACATGCTAAACTCCCCTTAGTCTACACAACAGGCTGGGAATCATCTGCCATCCTCCCCTTGCTCCCTGTTTCACTTGAGGCCTGACCATTCTTGCCCATTTTCCCTCATAGGTACCTCCTGTAATAAAGGTGTAAGGCCTGCTGGGTGTTTGCTTTTCACTATCACACCCTGCATATTCACACTAGCTTCAGAATAGAGCCCAGGTCCCTTTAGGCCATTTCCATGAAAAATTGGGTGGTTGTTGATCTGACTATTCTGTATGTTTCATTTTGCACTTTTTCTTTCTTTCTTGTCAACATTGAAAAAAATCTAGTATCAAAATTAGAAAATAAATGATGAAGAAAAAAGTGAACGATGATTTAGAAATGATGCAGAAAATAACAGTTTTCTCCCCAAGATATGGGAAGTACCTCTTAATGAGGTGCAAATACAGTGCATCTCTGCATAAACAGAAAATTCACCAGATGTCTGTCAAGTGGAGTAAATGACATCTTTTCTTCCACAATATCTTGAACTATAAGATGGGCCCTTGGAAATATAAAAAGAGAAGAGAGAGCGAGAGCATAGATAAAAAGACAAGAGAAACAGGAGATACGAGGGATAGAGAGATAATAGATATTTAAGTTAGTCTCTTCCTTTTTTTTCAAGTGGCAGACAGAAATTTTCTACCAGATGAGAAAATTTAGCTTCTGCTTTGTTCACAACCATGTGACACAGTGTTATAGAGGCTTCTATAAAGCCCAGTGGCCAGAAGGACACCTAGAAGTGTGACTTGGGATGGAGAGGACTAGATGATTTGTTTTCCTCTGGGGTGTTGTTTTGCATCTCATCTCTGTAGACACAAAAAATGTTCACAACCTAAAAGAGAGTTATGTTTTATTTTGTGGGAACTTTTAGGACTTCAAGCCCAGGAAGCATCTCAAGTAACCCTGAGAGAACTGCTCTGAGGAGGCGATGAGGGGAGCTAAGTTATATAGAAGTTTGGCAACAAAGGGCAGATAGTTGGTACATCAAAAGATGATTGTTAATTAAAAAAAAAAAAAAAAAACAGATATCTCCAAGTTAAGGACTTTAGTGCTTTTCTGTGTATGGGCAAGTGCAGGAGTCTGGGCTCGCATCCTGGTTCCCTCGGGGCTCACCATCAGGAGTGGCTGCAGTCTTAGGACTGCTACATGGCCGGTATTCCTTTCCTCCTGAGTTTCCTCAGTCCTCACTGGCTCATGTTCAGGGGTTGCAGGGCTGCAATCGCTGATGACTGTGACATCCTTTTGTTTATTGATATGGCAAGAAACATTCCGTTTCTCACCCCCAAGATTAATCTGGGTACTTTCTAAACGTGTCAAGCCTCTGTTTTGAGCCGTGCAAATCCTGAGTGAATTTTCAAATGTGCCAGAGCATCTACTCTGGGAAAGATGAGAGAGCTAGTGAGGGGGTTGGAGGAAAGGTGTATCAGTCCTGAGCTCCAGGCAGCATCAGTGAACTCAGACAGTGACCAGGAGTGACAGGGTGGGGGCTGCCCTGGGGGTGGGCAAGTTATGTGAGAGAAACCGTTCAAAAATGTAAACAACACTTCCTGCACACTTGTGTCACATGTCACACCAGGGATCTGCTAAGGGCTTTATGTACTTTGTCTCTTTTAAGCCTCTCAGTGACCCTGTGAGGTAAATGAGTTTGTTTTTTTACCATTTCTCAGAGGAGGAACTGAGACAAGTGGGTTAAGCAACAGCTCAGGATAACACAACTAGAAAAATGGTGGGGCTTATTCTGGAACCCACACCTCTGTATGCTTCCATCTCTCTCCTCTGACCACTGTGTCCGCTATTCCTCCAGGAGTCTGCAGATGAGGCCCAAGGAGTGGGCAGTGGGTCAGTTGGTGCTGGCCCTTCAATTCACTCCAACAGTCCATGACCAAGATTCAACAGGTGATTTTTATGTCAGAACACCTTTGCTTTAATTCAACATTAAGAAAAAAAAATCTGAAGAAAGCAGGCATATTACACTTCATTAAAATAAGGAACACATTCTCCTTCTAGGAGAATATGACATATGTTGGCAGAGCTCTGCTGGATCCCGTTGAGTCCCTTTCCCATTTCTGGCTCTCCTTCCTCAGCCTCTGTGCTCTTTTGCTTCCAGCCTTGGCACCTGTGACTGGCTGTGGAGGGCTATCAGGCTCAGGAACCATCGTGCCCCCGACTCCTCAGCCCCAGTCTTCTTCATAGAGCCAGGAGGAACCCCTCTCACTGCCTTGTTCTGAGGCAGGACACACTGCGAGGCTCCTGTCCCAGGGCCCGCTCAGGATCAGGCAGAGGCCCTGGGGGATCTCTGCCTGAGACCACATCCTGCTGCTTGCTTCCTCCCTTCTTGTCCTGTTCCCTCACTCTCTTGCTGGTGTCTTCTGAGAGCACCCACTGAATAAATCACTCACACATGAATCCTCCCCTCAGGGTCTGGGCCCTTATAAGATAGGGCATTTAACATAGATGGAAGTTGCTTGATTTTTCAACAGCTTATTAAGATGTAACTTTTGGACAATAAAGTATATCCACTTAATGTCTACAGTTTGATGAATTTTGACAGTCGTATACCTTTGGGTTACAACCGCCATAGTCAAGATATAAGTGTTTCTATCCCCTCCAAGAGATCCCTTATGCCCCTTTGAACTCCATCCCTCCCTCCAGCCCCACTTCCCGGCAGTCACATCTTTCCACTTCCTAAGATCAGTTTCTTTGCAGCCTGCTGCCTAAACTTTAAGCCAGTGTTATATATTTTTGATTTTTGTATGGCACTACTTAAAATTACCAATTTCTATTTTAGCTTAGAAAATGCTAGCTGACACAAAACTCCAAAACGTACAATGAGCTTGAACGTCTAGAAGTGTATTTTTTGATCATGTACAGCAATCAGGTTTATTGGTGGCAGTCTGCCTTTAATCATTAGTTCAGGCACCTAGGCATCTACATACAGTGTCTACCATCACTGAAGTTGGCATTCAAGACCCAAATGTATACAGCTGCATCAACCAGAGAGGAAGGAGAAGAGTATGAAGGAATGCTCATGGAAGGATTTTTATGAGCTGGTGGAGAAATCGTTCATATCATTTCTGTCCACATTCCGTCAGCTAGGACTCAGTCATGTGGCCACCCATGAATGCGTCAGTAGCTAGAATGTAGTCTGTCTGTCTGTCTAGAAATTAATAATACTTCTGTGTATGCATGCATTAATAACTATCTGACCAGAAAAGAACAAGCTCAAAAGAGGAAGATAAAAGACACACTGACACTTAATGCCATTTTAATAACATTAAATGCAACAACATAACTATGAAGTGACAAACAGTAAGAGTGACTATCATCTTCTGAGGAGTTTGGTGCCACGTACTTTATGACATTTATCCTCACAGTTGTACAGGTATGCAATTTCCTTATGAAGATCAAAGCAGTAGGAGATTATAAAGCTGTGGTTACCAAATGGCAGAGGACAAATGTGTGCCCAGGTCTTTCTTGATGCCTAAGTTTCTACAGTTAGCATAAAGCAGAACAAATCAATTACAGCATTTTCCCACTTCAGTGAGAGCTATGAATTATCAGCAGCAGATTTCAACATAATCCAGGGCATCAAGAGTCTGTCATTATTCAGAGATTCTAGAAGGAGCAGTAAATAAACTTCCCACATCTTAGACCTCAGGGCAGATGGCCACCCAGGCACCTGCACCACAGATACGAGGGTGGGGTCACGTTCAGCCCTAGGAGAGTGAGAAAGCTCGTGGCTGTTTACCATCCCCTCTGTGTTCTAAGGGGGCTGAATCACAAAGAAAATTCTTAGGGTGATGATGGCAGGGGTTCAGGGAGGAGACACATTTTTTTTTAAATAACTTGAGAGAGGAAAAAAAATAGGCAAGAAGAGAGAGGGTGTAATGCAGAGTGGGTGTCACATGAAGTCTAGGAAGAACGATGAGGCTGGCACCAGGGAGACTGAGAGGGCTGTGTGGGGCCAGGAGGGCGAAGGAAAGGTGCCAAGCAAAGGGGCAGTAGATGAGAAAGGATGTAGGAAAAGAAGACAGAAAGTTCAGCAGGGTTTGAAGGTGGGTTTTTGTGCAGTGTGGGATGTAACCTTCCTATATTTCTCTAGGTATTTTGACCAGGAAGGGAATTAATGTAGATTCCAATGCCTTGACAACTAGTAAATATTTTCAGGTGCTTATGGAACATTCACCAAGATAAACCATATCTAGAGCCTCAAAAAGTTTTTAAAATTTGCATTATATAGAATATATTCTCAGATCAAAATGCAGTCAATTAAAAAAAAAAACAGAAAGATGACAAACATTTCTAAACGTGTGAAAAATTAAAACACACGTCTATACAATCCACAGATCAGAAAGGAAGTCTCAAAGGAAATAAAAATGACTTTGAACTAAGTGAAAACAAAAATACAACATCAAGATATGTGGGGTGCAGCTAAAGCCATTCTGAGAGGAACATATTGCCGCATTGAATGCTTGCATTAGAAAAGAAGAGCGGAATCAAATCAATAATCTAAGTTTCTTCCTCTAGAAACTAGAGAAAGGGCAAAATAAGCCCAAATTAAGCAGAAAGAAGGAACCACAAAGATAAGAGCACAAAGTAATAAAATTTAAAACAGAAAACAGATTAAAGCACTGAAACAAAATGCTGATTCTTCAAAAAGTCATTAAAAATGAGTGATAAACCTCTAGCAAGATCTGAGAGAGAGATCAGATGTCACAATGTGACAATGTCACAAGTGAAAAAATGTCAAGAATGAATACAGATTCTTCAGCCATTAAAAGGACAGTTAAGAGAATACTGGGAACAACTTTGGGGCTTCCCAGCTGGCTCAGTGGTAAAGAATGTGGCTACAATGCAGGAGACATGGATTCGATCCCTGGGTCAGGAAGATCTCCAGGAGAAGGAAATGGCAACTCACTCCAGTATTCTTGCCTGGGAAGTCCCATGGACAGAGGAGCCAGGTGGGCTACAGTCCATAGGGTCACACAGAATCGGACATGACTAAGCAACTGAGCACACACAGAGCACGTGAACAACTTTATGCTTATACATGCAACAATTTAAGAGAAACAGACCAATTTGTTGATTATTAACAGAGATAAGACATTTGACAAAGTATTTCACCCCCTCATGATAAAAACCTTTGTGAACTGATAACTTAATAAGTATCTACAAAGAGCCTAGAGATAGCTTCATGCTTAATAATGAAAGACGAATGCTTTCCTCCAAGATCATGAACAAAGCAAGAATGTTCGTTCAGTCACTTTTCTCCAACCATAAGTCCTAGCTAGAGCAATGAGACTGGAAACAAAATATAAGGCATATAGATTGAAAAGGAGGAAATAAACTGCCCTTATTTGAGGATGATGTTGTTGTCTACATAGAAAATCCCAAGGGATTCTCCCCAAAACTTTTGAAACTAACAAGTGTAGCTCAGTTGCAGGAAAAAAATCAGCAAACAGAAATCAATCACATTTTTATGTATCAGTGATCACTTAGAAACCAAAATTAAAATACCATTTATAATTGCTTCCAAAATCTTTTAGACTATACCTCGGTATAAATCTAACAAAACATAGTCAAGATTTGCAATGAAAACTATGAAATGAAGTTAGAAGGAAAAAAAAAAAAAGACCTATGGTTTAGGCAGAGGGATATACACATAGAGTAATGGAAGAAAATAGAAAATTACAGAACCAGACTCATAAATATATCCGACTGCTTTCTGACAAAGGCACAGTACCTTTCAACAGAAGAACAGGAGCCTTTTTCATAAATAATGCTGGAGCAATTAGATATCCATAGACAGAAAATAAATAAACTTTAACCTAAACTTTACATCATCTATCCTTCAATAAAATTTTTTTAAAAATAAATATCAACTACACTTCAATAAAAAACTTAAAAAGACACATACAAAAATTGACTCAATTTATCACATACTTCATTGTAAAATGTAAAACTATGAAACTTTGGAAGATAGCAAAGGATAAATCTTTGTAATCTAGAATTTGGTGAAAAGTTGTTAGAGTTGATGCCAAAAGCCCTATCCATAAAAAGAATAGTTGATAAATTTGGCTTCATGAAAATTAAAAGCTTCTTTGAAAGACTCAAATACAAGCCAGAACCTCAGAAAAAAAATCAGTAAACAATATATCCAATAAAATATTCATATCTAAAATATAAAGCATTCTCAAAATTAAAAAGCAAAAAACCAATCTGATTAGAAAATAAACAAAGATTTTTTTTTTCCAACAAGGTAGAAATTTTAAAAGGGCTTATCTCAAGCGAATAAAGAAATCTACATATGGTTAGAAAGAAAAAAGAAAAAAATGGGCAAAGGCACGAACCTCACTGAAGACATGTATATGGCAGCTAAGCACTTGAAGACACATTCAGTATCATTAGTCATTAGGAAAATGCAGATTAAAACTGCCATCACACGTATCAGAATGACAAATAAAAAGTAGTGACAACACCAAATGCTGGAGAAGATAAGGAGGAAACTGGATCACTCCTACATTGATGTCGGGCATATAAAATAATACAGACACTCTGAAAAAGAATATGGCAGTTTCCTATAAGACTAATGGCACTAATGGTGAAGAACCCACCTGCCAAAGCAGAAGACGTAAGAGACTTGGATTTGATCCCTGGGTCGGGGAGCTCCCCTGGAGAAGGAAATGGCAACCCACTCCAGTACTCTTGCCTGGAGAATCCCATGGACAGGGGAGCCTTGGTGGGCTGCAGTCCATAGGGTCACACAGAGTCGGACACGACTGAAGCAACTGAGCACACAATCAAAACACGTGCTTACAACACGATCTAGCAGTCACATTCCTGGGCAGATATCTCAAAATAAGCATTTTTGAAGATTTTAGATTTGAAATGTGGCACGCGTGTAATAAAATGCCTAAAGCATACTAATCCAAGTTTTTGCACGTATGCACACCCGTGTAACCACCATGACTGGACAGTGCCAGAACCCCAGACCATTCCTTAGTGTCTCTTCCCAGTCTGTATCCACAGAGGCAACTGCTGTTTTGTTTCTATTACTATGGATTAGTTCTGGCTGTGCTGTGTGTAGTAATAGCAGATTGTTCTTTTATGTTGTCACATAGCATTTTATCGTGTGAAGACACCATAGTTTGGGGCTTCCCTGGTGACTCAGTGGTAAAGAATCTGCCTGCAATGCAGGAGACCCAGGTTCAATCCCTGGGTCAGGAAGATCCCCTGGAGGAGGGCATGGGAACCAGCTCCAGTGTCCTTGCCTGGAGAATCCCATGGACAGAGGAGCCTGGCGGGCTACAGTCCGTAGGGTTGCAAAGAGTTGCGCACGACTGAAGCGACTGAGCTCACAGCACATAGCACCCAGTTTACCCATTTTATTGTTGATAAAAATCGGGGGTTTTCAGTTTGAGACTGTTCTGAGTAAAATTAGTAGCTACATTCTTGTATATATCTTTAGAGTTCATATACACTTCTTTCTCTGGAGTACATACTTTGAGGTAGAATTTTGGGGTCATAGAGAAGGCATTGTTTAGCTTTACATGCTGCTAAACAGTTTTCTAAGTGGTTGTACCAATTTATTATTCTTTTGCCAGCAGTACGTGAGAGTTCAAGTTCATCTCCATTCTCGTCAATAGTTGGTATCGCCTATTAGAGATTTTTCTTGTTTTCTTTTTCTTTTTTTAAAATTTTATTTTATTTTTAAACTTTACATAATTGTATTAGTTTTGCCAAATATCAAGGTATGGGCTGCTATATCATTATGGTTTTAATTTGCATTTCTCAAATGAGTAATGATATTGATTATCTTTTCACATATATGTTGGTTATTTGGTTATCATCTTCTGTGCAGTGCCTGATCAAATCTTTTGCTGGTCTAAAAATAATTAGGTTGTTTGTCATTTCAATATTGACTTGTGGGAGTTTGTAACCTATTCTGTATACGAGCCCTTTACCTAAGAGAGGCATCTCTGATCTGTTTCTGGCTATAGGCACTTGCGCTTTTTTCTACCAGTCTTCTGGTGCACCCTGATCACTCCTAATAGTGATTCTATTTGCAAACATCTCTAGGCTTAAGTTTCCAAACCCTGCTGGAGTCACCAACCAATTCTCCAGTGCTTCTGTCAGTGTCTCAGATTCCTACAGGCACACGGCTCGCCCCTGCCCAGATTCTGGGCAAAATCTCTCTGTCTTTGATCCCTTCATCTCTCACTTACTTCTCAGAAGCAGTAAGATTTCTTGTTCCCTGAGGTAGAATGAAGTGAGGAAATAAGTTTATTCAAGCAGGTACATGATAATATCATACTCGGAATAAAAGATGTCAAACTATACTCTCACCTGTGGTCACACACACATCAAGGCATCAAACTTAATCAACCAGTCTCCATATCAGCCGCCTCATATGCATGCAGCTCAATGCTGGGCACTGTGGAAAACCCACAAAGGAGGACTGGACATGGGTCCAGCTGTTAAGAAGCTTACAATCAAGTTGGGAAGAAAAGGCGTAATACAGGTTATGTGATTCAGTAAAATAATGCGTGTTAGATAGTACATAGCATAACTCTTCAGAATCAAAGAGTTTTAGAACTGGGCATGCAAGACCATAAGTGCTAATTCAAGCTGGCCCTGGATGGGAAGTTTTTAGAGGACTTCCTTAAGATAGTCTCTCCTTCCCCTTTTCAGCATGGGGGTGGGGAGAAGGGGTTTCTTGGACAACTTTTTTGCATGTAGGAGATACTCAGCACATGTTGGCTGGTTTGAGTGAGGCTTAGGTTGCAGAAATAAATAGCTACATAACACCCATCAGCCAAATACCAACCAAGTACCAGGTACATAGTAAATCACATTTAATTCTTGCCACAATTCTGAGAAGGGAATGATATTGCTTCTGTGTTACCCGTGGGAAAATGGAGGCTCAGGCAAAGAAAAAGACATGGCATCTAATAGAGCCATGATTCAAAGCAGGTTGACATACTGGGGCACTTGTTGCTTGCTGTGAGACACCGCCATTTCCTGTTGCTTGAACAAAGGGAAAGGGACAGTGGGCCTAGCCACTCAATGTCAGAGATTAAAGCCCAGGTCCTAGGGTACCGGGTCTCTGAGGCAGGGCCCAGTAGAAGAGGCCAACCCTTCAAGGGAGGCCTAGGGTGGCCTGAGTGGTGACTTTGGATAGCAAGGCAGAAGCGAGAGGGAAGCAGATTAGATAAGAGAAAGTAACACAGCGAGGTGGTCTGTCACCCCTCCCCCCTTCCTGTAACTTCCCCAAAATAATGCTCAATGTCTCATGTGCCCAATTTGGCTGGATGTCCATCTGTCCTGTGAAACCCCACCTCCACCTTGCCATCCAGGAGTGCCCTAGCTATGCCATACCATGGAACTGTGGCTGCTGGGCTGCTGTGGCCTGGCAGTGCCATGCATTCCTCCTTCCTCTCGTCTCATCGTTCTGAAGCAGGAATTCAGATTGGCCCTTTGTGCTTAAATCTGCCAGTTTTTCCTTCCCTGGTGGCCCAGTGGTTTAGAATCCACCTTGCAATGCAAGGGACACCAGTTTGATCCCTACTCCGGGAAGATTCCACATGTCTCGGAGCAACTAAGCCCGTGCACCACAACTGCTAAGTTCTAGGGCCCGCAGGCTGCAACTCCTGAAGCCCGTGTGCCTAGAGCCTGTGCTCCACAACAAGAGAAGGCACGCAGTGAGAAGCCCACACGCTGCAATGAAGAGTAGCCCCCGCTCGCTGCATCTTGAGAAAGCAAGTGTGCAGCAACAAAGACCCACCACAGCCAAAAAATAAATAAGTAAATCTTTTTTAAAAATTAAAAACAGAAAAACTGAATCACTTTTCTGTACATCAGAAACTAACAACACTGCAAATCGACTATGCTTCAATTAAAAAAAAAAAATGAAGGCCAGAAAACAACAAAATACCACCAACCACAGCTTACTCCCCTCAAGAAAACCCACAGAGGGAAAAGGAAGATAGTAATGAGACTAGAAAGTTCAGAAAAGGGAAGTATGAACTGAGTACAAGATGCCTCACCCCACAGGCACAAGCCCATGGTTTGAACTTCTGTTTGTGTGGCATGAAGCAGAGCCCACCCCAAGATGGCAGTGCGGCAAGACCCCTGCCTCCCTCCAGAAAGAGGACTGATGTAGCAGTGGTCTCATGAGCTGGTACATCCCAAGTGTAAGGGAATCCCCCTGCAAATAAGAAATTGAGCGCCAGCTAGCCGTATAAAGGGCAAGCATTTGGTTTCTGCCCAAACCAAAGATTTGTGGACTCAGATACAAAATCTGTTATGTTATCAGATCCCTTTGTCCTTGCAGATTTAAGATGAAAGAGATGGAAATACCTTTCCTTACATTCATGGTGTGTAGATAGCAGTAGTGTGCTGGTAAGTGTTTTAACAATCCACTAGGAAGAAAGAAACAAAAAAGGCCTTGAAATGTTTGCTGGTTTCCAGTTCCCTGGTGCAAAGACTCTCCTTGTGGCCAAGTTCAAGCTGCTGACTTAAGGTTACCGAAGGTGGAGTTGGGCAGCCTGAGCTTACCACGGGGTTAAACAACCATAGTGTTGCATTTACCTTATGTGCTTTATGTGCATCGTTGGATAAATGTTCGTAGATGAAAAAAGTGAGGCTCAGAAAAATAGATTACTTACCCTGTGTCATTAGCTACTTACTGGTGGAAAGAGGAGTTTAAAATCAATTAAAATTGATCTGCTCTAGACCAGTAGTTCTGAAGCTTTTTTGATATTGGCATAAACAGCCTTTTTTTTTTTCTTAGTCTTATGAGAGGATTTTATGAGCAATAAATTGGATAGCCTATGTAAGACCCCTAGTATAGATTTATGCAATTGATGATCAATAAGCAACTGTTATTTATTACTATCAATATTGTTATTATTATCATATCCTTGTTATGTATGAGGCAGAGGCTCCTTGCTTTGATGTGGAAAAAATGAAGCATTTGTTGACATGAACCTAGTTAGAGAAGTGGCTATGCCTGCAGTTTCAATACAATTCTTTGAAAGGCATTTCTTATGGCACAGACCTTGTAAGACGCAGAGCAGGGCTCAAGGCCATAATTTCTCCATATATCCCAAAACAGATTTCACTGACTTCTCTTAAACTCTGCTCTTTAAGCCAGGTCATAGCACGTGTTGAGGTTTAGATAATACCACACCCATGGGATGCTGAGGGCAGAAACCTTGAGCAGGAGAGAATACCTTGCTGCCAAAGGATGTTGCCAAGCCAAGAAGTATATCTTCATGAGGCACTCAGTGGCCATAAACTCAGCTCCATTCCATGTTTTCCTCTCACTCTTATGTATTTTTACTTTAGAACACTGTGTACACATGGATGTTGGTTTTATTCTCAGTGGTTCCCAAAATAGAAAACAGATAACAAACACCTATCAAATTGTGGTGCTGGGGAAGACTCTTGAGACTCCCTTGGACTGCAGGGAGATCAAAGCAGTCAATCCTAAAGAAAATAAACCCTGAATATTCATTAGAAGGACCGATGCTAAAGCTGAAGCTCCAATACTTTGGCCACCTGATGCAAAGAGCCAATTCATTGGAAAAGACCCTGATGCTGGGAAAGACTGAGGGCAAGAGAAGGAAGCGACAGAGGATTAAATGGTTGGATAGCATCACTGACTCAGTGGACATGAATTTGAACAAACTCTGGGAAAGAGTGAAGGACAGGGGAGCCTGGTGTACTGCAGTCCATGAGGTCACAGAGTTGGATACCTCTTAGTGGCTGAACAACAGAAGCAAGTGCCTAACAAATAATTTTGTGAAAGTACATTATGACTCTATTTTCACAATAACTCAGACCAAACTAGAATCTTTATAGTAGAAAGTATTACATGCCTCACCCATGAGTCAAACATTTACAGATTTAGCAAATGGGCTCTGTGTCCTAAAACGATGTTTACTTGTAACTATTGTTGTTGTTTAGCCACTAAGTTATGTCCAACTCTTTGGGACCTGGAGGCCCGCCAGCGTCCTCTGTCCATGGGATTTCCCAGGTAAAAATATTAGAGTGGGTTACCATTTCCTTCTCTGGGGATCTTCCTGACTCAGGGATCAAACTCATGTCTCCTGCATTGCGGGTTTGCTACTGAGCCACCAGGGACTCATTTTCTTATTTAAATATGTGATTTTGAGTCCTGGCTCTATGACTTTTTTAACTGACTTGACTCTGAAACTTTACGGCATTGAGACACTCGAGCCCAGAGGGTCACAGGGCAGGTTGGTTTGGGATTTTGTTTTTGTATTACAGTTCGTGGTCATTTTAATTTATCAACATAAAATTCAAACAAATGGATATTCCTAGAAGTTCCCTCTGGGACAATTATTGGGAAAATGCCATTAGTTCCTAAAGTTTAAAATGTCCTACCTCAGAAAATCCCAAGTTGCACACATACCAAAAAGAATAATTTCAAACTCATAGAAAAAGAGGTCAGTTTTGTGGTTACCAGAGGTGGGAGTTGGGAGGTGGGGAGAAAGGGAAGGTGGAACTGGATGAAGGTGGTGAAAAGGTACAGATTTCCAGTTACAAAATAAAAAAATACTAGTCATGTAAAACATTTTGAATATAATTGACACTGCTGTTATACATGAGAGGTGTTAAGAGAGTAAATCCTGAGTTCTTATCACAAGAAAAAAAATTTTTTCTATTTCTTTAATCATGTCTATTTGAAATGATGAGTATTCGCTAAACTTACTGTTACTTCATGATGTATGTAAGTGAAATCATTCTGTGGTACACCCTAAGCTTATACAATGCTGTATGTCAATTATATCTCGATAAAACTGGAAGAAAAAAATAACAAAATATTCTTAGAAGAATGATTTGCAATGCCAGTTTTAATGGCTGGTAAGCATTGTATCATGTGCATATATTTACTAATTTTTCAGGTGGTCCATTATTATTAGATACTTAGATCGGGTAAAGTATTACTCCGTCATTAATAAGGCTGTGATACACATCCTTATTCACAGAGTGTTGTGCACATCTCTGATTGTTTCACTGGACTTGCTACTAAAACTTTGTGCCCTCTGAAAGCTTTTGATACATTATTGCCAGATTTCTCTGCCAAACAGTTGCATTTAAGGTGTAACTTTAGGCACCCCACTCCAGTACTCTTGCCTGGAAAATCCCATAGATGGAGGAGCCTGGCAGGCTGTAGTCCATGGGGTTGCTAAGAGTCGGACACGACTGAGCGACTTCACTTTCACTTTTCACTTTCCTGCATTGGAGAAGGAAATGGCAACCGACTCCAGTGTTCTTGCCTGCAGAATCCCAGGGACGGGGGAGCCTAGTGGGTTGCTGTCTATGGGGTCGCGCAGAGTCGGACACAACTGAAGTGACTTAGCATTATTCCCAACAGCAGTTCATGAAAGTGTCTGTTTTTTTCACACTGTCAGCACATCAGATATTGCCATACTATTTCTTTAACTTCTTTAATGATTCTCAATTTTATAGGCAAAAAAAAGTGCCAACTTGTTTTTTTAGTTTGTACCTCTTGGGAAAAACAGGATTCTTTAAAAAAATCCTTTTAAAAAAGCCCTGGATTTCCCTCACGTTTTCCAGCATCATGTTGGTGGCACCACAGTCACTGCACTGGGGCTCCGTGGCCAAGTGACTCACTCTGTCAAAATGCTAACAGAGTTTCCTGCCATCGGAGGTTCTGTCAGAACGTTACGTGGCTTAATTTTGACCCTTAATACCAACATCCTTTGTTCCGAGAGGAGGGGAAGAGAAAGCATCAAGTAAACATCCTAAGAGAGGGTAGCAGCTGGCAGGAGCATTTCTGCTTTCATTTGTCTGCATTGTTAGGTTCAGACTGAAGGGCAGATAGGAAAGCCCTTTAACAGGCAGGGAAACCGACTGTAAGGAGACTTTGTTTTGACACAGGTCACTCTCGGTGTTTTAATGCACTCACAACAGTTTCTCCTTCTGGTGTGGAGTTGGAACGACCCTGGACTCCACAGAGGCGTGGTGCCCTCCCTGTAGACTGAGTGAATCACATTCTGTCACTCCTCTGTTGCAGTTCTGAGTAGAGTACGTTTGCCCTCATCTCTTTTCCCCCCTTCTGTTAGGAGCAGACTAAATCTAATACTGTGTTCTTAGCGTATGTTGAACTTAGTGAACTCTGTGATTCTCATGAAAAGGCTCGAGTGGAGAAAGGCCAGGTCTTGTAATTAAAGGCTTCTGGAAGCATCCTTCAGAGCACATGCCATTGGCTCTTGTACCCTGTTGTCCACCAGAGTCTCTTCTCTGTGTATTGCAGTGTAAGTGTGATGTGGCCAAAGAGAGCTGATGCTTGAGATTTTTCACTGTGACAGTGCAGAATAACAAAGAAGGGGGAGACGTTTCTTTCTTTAAGTTTATATTGACCTAGCTTCCATTGCTCTGAGAATTACTATATGAAAAAAATTTTTTTAATAAAGTCTGTACTATTATATCATTATTATTGATGTAATGGGTTAAAAATTGCATATTGGTTTTCATTTTTAATCCGTCTATTATATATAATATGGACTTCCCAGATGGCACAGTGGTAAAGAATCTGCCTGCCAGTGCAGGGAGACACAAGAGATGCAGGTTTGATCCCTAGGTCAGGAAGATCCCCTGGAGCAGGAAATGGCAACCTACTCTAGTATTCTTGCCTGAAAAATTCCATGGACAGAGGCGCCTACTGGGCTATAGTCCAGGGGATCGAAAAGAGTTGGGCGCAGCTGAGCACAACACACACATAGAATATATATTAAATATTAGTTTTATATCTGGTCAGCCTCAACTCTACCCCCTCCTAGGTTTTAACACTTTTTTTCACTTTATTCCAGACTGCAGCTTTTCCCTAAGCTCATATCAGGTCCTCATGTATAGAAAACTGCCTTGTTTATTTGAATAAGAAAAAGTTTGAGACTTCCAGAAGAACATTAAACAGCTACATGCATACAGAAACAGAATATAGAATATACATTTCTAATTTAACTTTGGTATAAGTCACAACTTCTCTAGACCTGTTTTTACATGATGAAAGGAGAGTTTATCATTAGAAGAAAGAACACAAGTAAACCCTTTTCTATTTCAGACCTGTCAGGGGAGTCAGGCCCCAAGTCTTTCACAAACCAGGAGCTGTTTCCCCTTCTCCTCCTGAATCTTAGCTCCATTCCCCTCTAGCTCTTTACTTACCAATAGAACCGGACAGTAGGGTTAATAACCACCACTGATTCCTATTCTGGACCCGGAATAGGTGTATAAGGTTCAGAGGATGGATTTACTTGCTCCATGAGGCACACAGAATCCAGGAGTGGTTGAACTTGAACTTCAACCCATGTTTTCAAGCTCCAGAACCATAATCTCAACCACTGAACTATGCTGTCCCAAAGTAGCCTGGTGGTTCTCCAACATTTTTTCAGCACTGAAACTTTTTAACTGATATCTTCCATAAAATTGCAAAAATAGGGCTGCCCTGGGTAAGAAGGAACCCAGGTCTCATTTGCTTGGCCTCATTTACAAGCCTGGGTTGGCCCCATGGTGCTTTCACAGAACACTGAGCTGCAGGAAGTAGGAGAGGAAACCACTACATTCCCATGACTACACTGACCTTGATGGAGCAAAACCTACCTTGCCTCCTCTCCAGAGTCTCTGGGTGAAGACCAAGCAGTCAGGGTCCACAAGAGCAGAGGCCCAAGAGTGTGAGTCACAGCTTAAGTAGCAGTGTCAACAGTCAAAGGCCGATAGAGCTGCCCTATTTTAATACTTCCGCAGCGCTGCAGAAGGGCTATCAAGAGACAAGCAGTGCCTGCATTTTCTCTGCCTTCACAATGGATATGATAAGGGATTTGGAAACTCATTTCCCCTGTTCTTCTCTGCCAAGTAAAAATCAGAGTTATACTGAATAAAAATTGAATACCCTATGTGGCTGGTTTGGTAATCATTAATGCATCCTTAATATCTAGCTATGTCTGCTGGTCATACCAAAATCTGGTTTTAGATCTTTCAGTTCAGTTCAGTTCAGTTGCTCAGTTGTGTGTGACTATTTGTGGCCCCATGGACTGCAGCACACCAGGCTTCCCTGTCCTTCATCATCTGGAGCTTGCTCAAACTCATGTCCATTGAGTCAGTGATGCCATCCAACTATCTCATCCTCTGTCATCCCTTTCTCCTCTCATCTTCAGTCTTTCCCAGCATCAGGGTCTTTTCCAGTGAGTCAGTTCTTCACATCAGGTGGCCAAAATATTGGAGTTTCAGCTTCAGTATCAGTCCTTCCAATGAATATTCAGGACTGATTTCCTATAGGATGGACTGGTTGGATCTCCCTGCTGTCCAAGGGACTCTCAAGAGTCTTCTCCAACACCACAGTTCAAAAGCATCAATTCTTCGGCGCTCAGCTTTCTTTATAGTCCAACTCTCACATTCATACATGACTCATGGAAAAACCATAGCTTTGACTAGACGGACCTTTGTTGGCAAAGTAATATCTCTGCTTTTTAGTATGCTGTCTAGGTTGGTCACAGTTTTTCTTCCAAGAAGCAAGTGACTTTTAATTTCATGTCTGCAGTCACCATCTACAGTGATTTTGGAGCCCCCAAAATAAAGTCTTTCACTGTTTCCCCATCTATTCACCATGAAGTGATGGGACCAGATGCCATGATCTTAGTTTTCTGAATGTTGAGTTTAAAGCCAGCTTTTTCACTCTCCTCTTTCACTTTCATCAAGAGGCTCTTTAGTTCCTCTTTGCTTTCTGCCATAAAGGTGGTATCATCTGCATATCTGAGGTTATTGATATTTCTCTTGGCAATCTTGATTCCAGCTTGTGCTTCTTCCAGCCCAGAGTTTCTCATGATGTACTCTGCATATAAGTTAAACAAGCAGGGTGACAATATACAGCCTTGATGTACTCCTTTCCCTATTTTGAACCTTTCTGTTGTTCCATGTCCAGTTCTAACTGTTGCTTCCTGACCTACATACAGATTTCTCAAGAGGCAGGTCACGTGGTCCGGTATTCCCATCTCTTTAAGAATGCTCCAGAAATAACTCACGCTTTAATAGAATCTGACATGTCAGTGTCCTAGTGAAGAATATTGCTTTCATTGTTTCTTGCCTTCTGAAATACCTCAGTCCACTGGGGACCAGTGTATTTATAGTACCCACAAATTGTTTTTAAATTTCAACTGTTGAGTTAGGTGTGCTTGAAGGACTTGTGAGCACAGAACCACAGCTACACTACCTAGTTGGCCCCAGCAGCACTTATCATCAGATAAATGGGAGAAGAGAATTTATCTTGACTGCAGGGGTAAAACTCATAGTGCATAAGCAATCCAAGCAGATGAGGGTTAGCAATGAACATGCAGAAGAAACTGATGTTGGTGAGTAAAGAGGAGGCCAGAAGCTTCCCATAAGAAGTATAACCTAATCAGAACCCTGGCAACTTGAATGGGATTTAAAAGCATGTCCAAAAGAAGTTTGCCTTCTTGGCTCTATGGTGGTGTGGTAATGGAGTGAGAGCGCTTGGAGCAAGTTCCTAGAACTTTTGGCCACAGTAGAGTGTAAAGTATGCAACAATAAAATTCATTTATTGGTTTTATTTAAGCTGAGTTTTTTCATTTTGGACTTTTTTCTTTTTCACATTTTCAAATACTTGAACCACATGTAAAATCTTCTTTGAAAATGACCGATCAACCAGCATCGTTACAAGTACATGTGGGCACAGCATACTTAGCGCAGGATCCTGTATGCACATCAGCTCTTCCATTTGCTGTGTAAGACGTTTCTGTTTCCTAATGCAGAACACCCTTCTCTGAGCTCACCTACTTGGGACTGCTGATGAACATGGAGGCAGTTTTCAATTTGGGGCTGCTACACATACAGCTACTATGAACATGTGTAACAGATCTTTGTTTGAACATAAGCTTTCTTCTCTCTGGAGTAAATACCTAGGGGTGATATATGCCTGGACTTTTATAGTAGATGCATATTGAAGTTTCTTAAAAACTGCTCAACTCTTTCCCAAAGTGACTGTACCATCTTATATCCTCATCAGTAGTGTGGGAGTTCTAGTTGTTCTACATCCTCACCAACATTTAGTATGTTTGTTATTTATTTATTTTTCTTTTATTATACTATTTATTTTTTTTCCTGGTGATTCTCATGCCTTTTAAGGATTGGCCTTCTTCACATCTTCACCTTCCCCCAACCTCTGCAGTATAGTTTCTATTCAGTCAAGTCCTCCTTCCGCTGGAAATGACTTCTAAGAGCTCCCCATCCTTACTGTCCTGACCTGGATCCACTTCCCAGGCCACACCACTGTCCTCTGGAAACTTCTATCCTACTGGGTGGGGCTCCCTGGCTCCCGGGCCCTCCACCTTCCTTTCTTGCTTTGCCTGAGTACAGACCTAAGTAACTTTCAATGAGAGAACAATGATAGATAGAATTTCTGAATCCTCACACATCTGAAATGTTTTCGTCTTGCCTTCATACCTTATATACTTTGATAGTTTGATTGAGCAGAGAAATGTTGGCTCAAAGTTATTTTCCTTTAGAACTCAAAAACCATCTATCATCTTTTAGCATCCTCTATAGCTAATGATATTTCATTATATTATTTCAAATCCATTCTTATTTTCAGAAAGAACCTTTCTGCATCCTTGGTTTTCTGAAATGTCCCCAAGAATGTGTCTGAGCCTGGGTGCTGTTCATGATACTAAGAACTCAATAGACTGTTTCAATCTGAACACTTTTGTTCCTTTAATCTGGAAAGTCCTCAATCTCAATTTTGTATAATTCCTTCCACTCTGATTAGTTGATTCCTATTAATCACATTTTGGATCTCATCCATTTTTCCTTCCAGGTATTTTGTTATTTTCTCCTGTATATTTTGTCTCTTTTGTAGTATGGTTTTCCGTTTTAGTTACTCAAAGGAATAGAGGTATATCATATTTTAATTTGTATTTTTTTAATGAACACTGATGTTATATGTTTCTCTTTTCTTTTACTTTTAACCAATCTATTTCTTAATATGTGAAGTTGGTATCTAAAGGCAGCATTTATCTAATATCTTCATAATAACTTTGCAACTTTTATGTCAGTTTGAAATTACTCCAAAATTAGAAGTTTATGTTTTTTGTTTGTTTGTTTTATTTTATTTTTTAACTTTACAATATTGTATTGGTTTTGCCATATATCAAAATGAATCCACCACAGGTATACATGTGTTCCCCATCCTGAACCCTCCTCCCTCCTCCCTCCCCATACCATCCCTCGGGATCGTCCCAGTGCACCAGCCCCAAGCATCCAGTATCGTGCATCGAACCTGGACTGGTGCCTCGTTTCATATATGATATTATACATGTTTCAGTGCCATTCTCCCAAATCATCCCACCCTCTCCCTCTCCCACAGAGTCCAAAAGACTGTTCTATACATCAGTGTCTCTTTTGCTGTCTCGTATACAGGGTTATGTTTTTAAAAAGACTTAAATACTAGAGAAAAGATATTTTATATTTACTCATTTCCAGTGCTGTTCATTTCTTTGTGCAGATCTACATTCACTTCTCATATAATTTTCCTCTTGTCTGAAGTTCTTCCTTTAACTTTTTTTTAAATTTTATTTTATTTTTAAACTTTACAATATTGTATTGGTTCTGCCATACATCGAAATGAATCTGCCACAGGCATTCTGTGTTCCCCATCCCGAACCCTCACTGTTCTGTTGGTGATGAATTAATTCAACTTTTGTTTGAAACCGTCTTTATTTCACCCTCAATTTTTTGGATAATTCTTCAGGGTATAGATTCTCAGTTGAATCTTTTTTCATTACTCTAAATGTGTTGTTCTAGTATTTCCTCATTTGAGTTGTTTCTAATCAGAAATATCATCATTATGTTATGCTGTGGTGTAGCTTTCTTCAGGTTACTTGTACTTGGATATCAATAAGATTCTCAGATCTGCGGATTAATATTTTCAATTAAACGTGAGTTTTGAGCCACTACTTCTAATTGTCTTTTCGCCACTGCTTATTTTTAGGGACTCTAATTATTCGTCCATTAGGTCACATCTTAAAATTATCTCATTGATGATTTTTAATTTATTTTTAAATTCTTTTTTCTCAGTCCCATTTTGAATACTCTCTATTGATGTCATCAAGTTCACTAATCATTTCTTCTGCAATGTCCCATGTACCATTAATCCTATTCCACTTTTCTATATGTTTTACATAAATTGCCTTTCCCTCACCTCTGGATTATACCCAATGATATTACTAATGATTTTTTGTACATTAAATATTTCTTATATTTTTATAGCAGTTCCTTAAATTGGCAATTTCTTCCACATTTCATGGATTCTGAGAAGCAGGTAGGGGGTGATATTAATAGTGTCTGTGTTTTACAGGTAAAGTAAATGAGAAATCAAGTGAGACTGCCAAGGTGTCTAGTGAGTGGAAATCACTGTGGTTGATCATAATCATTTATCTTTTCTTATATGATCGTATTTAATCTGGAACCATTTCTTATTTTTAAATTTGGTTGTTTTGGGTTACATAGACATATATTACATTATAGATGGATATTCAGTTCAGTTCAGTTCAGTCGCTCAGTCATGTCTGACTCTTTGTGACTCCATGAATCGCAGCACACCAGGCCTCCCTGTCCGTCACCAACTCCCAGAGTTCACCCAAACTCATGTGCATCGAGTCGGTGATGCCATCCAGCCATCTCATCCTCTGTTGTCCCCTTCTCCTCCTGCCCCCAATCCCTCCCAGTATCAGAGTCTTTTCCAAGGAGTCAAGTCTTCGCATGAGGTGCCCAAAGTATTGGAGTTTCAGCCTCAGCATCAGTCCTTCCAGTGAACACCCAGGACTGCTCTCCTTTAGGATGGACTGGTTGGATCTCCTTGCAGTCCAAGGGATTCTCAAGAGTCTTCTCCAGCACCACAGTTCAAAAGCACCAATTCTTCGGCGCTCAGCTTTCTTCACAGTCCAACTCTCACATCCATACATGACCGCAGGAAAAACCATAGCCTTGATTAGATGGACCTTTGTTGGCAAAGTAATGTCTCTGCTTTTGAATATGCTATCTAGGTTGGTCATAACTTTCCTTCCAAGGAGTAAGCGTCTTTTAATATCATGGCTGCAGTCACCATCTGCAGTGATTTTGGAGCCCCCAAAAATGAAATCTGACACTGTTTCCACTGTTTCCTCATCTATTTCCCATGAAGGAATGGGACTAGATGCCATGATCTTAGTTTTCTGAATGTTAAGCTGTAAGCCAACTTTTTCACTCTCCTCTTTTACTTTCATCAAGAGGCTCTTTAGTTCCTCTTTGCTTTCTGCCATAAGGGTAGTGTCATCTGTGTATCTGAGGTTATTGATATTTCTCCCGGCAATCTTGATTCCAGCTTGTGCTTCTTCCAGCCCAGCATTTCTCATGAAATGTTTAACTTCTGCATAGAAGTTAAACAATCAGGGTGACAATATACAGCCTTGACGAACTCCTTTTCCTATTTGGAACCAGTCTGTTGTTCCATGTTCAGTTCTAACTCTTGCTTCCTGACCTGCATATAGGCTTCTCAAAAGGCAGGTTAAGTGGTCTGGTATGCCCATTTCTTTCAGAATTTTCCACAGTTTGTTGTGATCCACACAGTCAAAGGCTTTGGCATAGTCAATAAAGCAGAAATAGATGTTTTTCTGGAACTCTCTTGCTTTTTCAATGATCCAACGGATGTTGGCAATTTGATCTCTGGTTCCTCTGCCTTTTCTAAAACCAGCTTGAACATCAGGAAGTTCACGGTTCACATATTGCTGAAGCCTGGCTTGGAGAATTTTGAGCATTACTTTACTAGCGTGTGAGATGAGTGCAATTGTGTGGTAGTTTGAGCATTCTTTGGCATTGCCTTTCTTTGTGATTGGAATGAAAACTGACCTTTTCCAGTGCTGTGGCCACTGCTGAATTTTCCAAATTTGCTGGCATATTGAGTGCAGCACTTTCACAGCATCATCTTTCAGGATTTGAAATAGTTCAACTGGAATTCCATCACCTCCACTAGCTTTGTTCATAGTGATGCTTCCTAAGGCGTACTTGACTTCACATTCCAGGACGCCTGGCTCAAGATGGATATTAAATATATTATATTACATTACTATTTACCAACTTGTAAAGATACATCAATTCCTTTGTTTGTAACCCTATCTGAATTACTTTGCTGACAAAGGTCTGTCAGCAAAGGTCTGACAAAGGTCTGTCCAAGCTATGGTTTTCCAGTGGTCATGTGTGGATGTGAGAGTTGGACCGTAAAGAAGGCTGAGTGCCAAAGAAGTGATGTTTTTGAACTATAGTGTTAGAGAAGACTCTTGAGAGTCCCTTGGACTGCACTAAGATCAAGCCAGTCAATCGTAAAGGAAATAAACCCTGAATGTTCATTGGAAGGACTGATGCTGAAGCTGAAGCTCCAATACTTTGGCCACCTGATGCAAAGAGCCAACTCATTAGAAAAGACCCTGATGCTGGGAAATATTGCAGGCAGGAGAAGAAGGGGGGATAGAGGATGAGATGGTTGGGTGGCATCACCGACATGAGTTGAGCAGCTCCAGGAGATGGTGAAGGACAGGGAATCCTGGCATGCTGCAGTCCATGGGGTCGCAAAGAATTGGACATGACTGAGTGAACAACAACAATCTGAATTCTAGCCAGTGATTTTTTCAGGAAATGTGAAACCAGGAAACAATAAGCTAGGTTTCTTCTGTAAATACTGATGAATATTAGTCACATAAGTGACTGAGAGGTACTCACACAACCAAAACAAAGTATAGGAGAGCTTGATTGAGTGGGGAAATTACCTGCTACTAGGCCCAGCTCTCTCATTAACTCACTTTCATGCCCACCTCCTTTCCTTATGCAGATAATAAAAGAGGAAAATCTAGTTCAGTAAATATTTATCAGGGGCTTACTATGAGTGAAACATTGACACATGACTTTTGATTTAAACCTCACCACAGTCCAGACGTCCCATTATGTAGGAGAGAGAACCAATATCAAAGAGATAAGAAGGGGCAAAAGGAGAAAAGGAAAGATATACCTATCTGAATATAGAGTTCCAAAGAATAGCAAGGAGAGATAAGAAAGCCTTCCTAGGTGATCAGTGCAAAGAAATAGAGGAAAACAATAGAATGGGAAAGACTAGAGATCTCTTCAAGAAAATTAGAGATACCAATGGAACATTTCATGCAAATATGGGCTCAATAAAGGACAGAAATGGTATGGACCTAACAGAAACAGAAGATATTAAGAAGAGGTGGCAAGAATACACATAAGAACTATACAAAAATATCTTCATGACCCAGATAATTACAATGGTGTGATCACTGACCTAGAGCCAGACATCCTGGAATGTGAAGTCAAGTGGGCCTTAGAAAGCATCACTACAAACAAAGCTAGTGGAGGTGATGGAATTCCAGTTGAGCTATTCAAATTCTGAAAGATGATGCTGTGAAAGTGCTGCAATCAATATGCCAGCAAATTTGCAAAATTCAGCAGTGGCCACAGGACTGGAAAAGGTCAGTTTTCATTCCAATCACAAAGAAAGGCAATGCCAAAGAATGTTCAAACTACCTCACAATTGCACTCATCTCACACGCTAGTAAAGTAATGCTCAAAATTCTCCAAGCCAGGCTTTAGCAATACATGAACCATGAACTTCCAGATGTTCAAGCTGGTTTTAGAAAAGGCAGAGGAACCAGAGATCAAATTGCCAACATCCGTTGGATCATTGGAAAAGCAAGAGTTCCAGGAAAGCATCTGTTTCTACTTTACTGACTTTGCCAAAGCCTTTGACTGTGTGAATCACAACTGTGGAAAATTCTGAAAGAGATGGGCATACCATACCACCTCACCTGCCTCTTGAGAAATCTGTATGCAGGTCAGGAAGCAACAGTTAGAATTGGACATGGAACAACAGACTGGTTCCAAATACGGAAAGGAGTATGTCAAGGCTGTATATTGTCACCCTGCTTGTTTAACTTATATGCAGAGTACATCATGAGAAACACTGGCCTGGATGAAGCACAAGCTGGAATCAAGATTGCCAGGAGAAATATCAATAACCTCAGATATGCAGATGGCACCACCCTTATGGCAGAAGGCAAAGAGGAACTAAAGAGCCTCTTGATGAAAGTGAAAGAGGAGAGTGAAAAAGTTGGCTTACAGCTTAACATTCAGAAAACTAAGATCATGGCATCTGGTCCCATCACTTCATGGTGAATAGATGGGGAAACAGTGAAAGACTTTAGTTTGGGGGCTCCAAAATTACTGTAGATGGTGACTGCAGCCATGAAATTAAAAGTCACTTGCTTCTTGGAAGAAAAACTGTGACCAACCTAGACAGCATACTAAAAAGCAGAGATATTACTTTGCCAACAAAGGTCCGTCTAGTCAAAGCTATGGTTTTTCCATGAGTCATGTATAGATGTGAGAGTTGGACTATAAAGAAAGCTGAGTGGTGAAGAATTGATGCTTTTGAACTGTGGTGTTGGAGAAGACTCTTGAGAGTCCCTTGGACAGCAGGGAGATCCAACCAGTCCATCCTATAGGAAATCAGTCCTGAATATTTATTGGAAGGACTGATGTTGAAGCTGAAACTCCAAAATTTTGGCCACCTGATGTGAAGAACTGACTTACTGGAAAAGACTCTGATGCTGGAAAAGACTGAAGATGCGAGGAGAAGGGGATGACAGAGGATGAAATGGTTGGATGGCATCACCGACTCAATGGACATGGGTTTGGGTAAACTTCGGGAGTTGGTGATGGACAGGGAGGCATGGCATGCTGCAGTCCTTGGGATCGCAAAGAGTCCGACATGACTGAGCAACTGAACTGAACTTGAGAAGGGGCAAGGCAGGGTCATGTTCCTTTCTGTGTAAAAAGCCCTGCTTGCTATTAAGGAACCGGTAAAGATGAAAGAGAATTCTTCTCCTCAGATTGCTTTCAAAATAGCAGAAGTGAACAGATGCACAGTCAGTGAGCAGGGAGGCACCAGTTAATAAGGAGAAGCAAGTGCTGCAAGAAATGATGCTGAAGGCGAGGGAAACACGTCAGAGGGAGAAATCACTTCTGCCTCCCATGGGTGGGTGAGGGTCAGGTGCTGATTTATCTTGAGAGTGGACTTTAATTTATGTATCTAAGGGAGATGATGATTTTTTATAAGCAGAGATATTAATTCTGGATGCAAGTATAATCAGTAAGCATCACCGTACACAGTGATGATAAAACTTGGAGTGTGTGCAGGACTCAACCAGCAGGTCGGTGTGGATGGAACACAAGCCCTGGTGACTCAGAGTGTCCCCTCCAGACCTGCTCCATCCCTGTTAGCAGGGAGGTCCCTAGAAATGCAGGCTGTCGGGTCCCACTCCAAATGGATTGCAGTCTGCACAGGTGATTCATGTGCAGAAGGAATAAAGGCAAGTCACACAGAAAGGTAGCTTCTGATCAGATCCATAGAAGCTGCAGGATGTATTGATTAGATGAGGCCGTGGCATACGACCCAGCAATCCACTGCTGGGCATACACACTGAGGAAACCAGAATTGAAAGAGATACGTGTACCGCCATGTTCATTGCAGCTGCTGCTGCTAAGTCACTTCAGTCGTGTCCGACTGCAACCCCATAGACGGCAGCCCACCAGGCTCCCCTGTCCCTGGGATCCTCCAGGCAAGAACAGTGGAGTGGGTTGCCATTTCCTTATCCAATGGGTGAAAGTGAAAAGTGAAAGTGAAGTTGCTCAGTGTCCAATTCCTAGGGACCCTATGGACTGCAACCTACCAGGCTCTTCCATCCATGGGATTTTCCAGGCAAGAGTACTGGAGTGGGTTGCCATTGCCTTCTCCAGTTCATTGCAGCACTTTTTACAATAGCTAGGACATGGAAACAACCTAGATGTCTATCGGCAGACGAATGGATAAAAAAGTAGTGGTACATGTACACAATGGAATATTACTCAGCTATTAAAAAGAACACATTTGAATCAGTTCTAATGAGGTGGATGAAACTGGAGCCCATTATACAGAGTGGATTAATTTAGAAAGAAAAACACCGATATAGTATATTAATGAATATATATGGAATTTAGAAAGATGGTAATGATGACCCTATATGTGAGACAGCAAAAGAGACACAGATATAAAGAACAGACTTTTGGACTCTGTGGGAGAAGGTGAGGGCGGGATGTTTTGAGAGAACAGCATTGAAACATGTATATTACCATATGTGAAATAGATTACCAGTCCAAGTTTGATGCATGAAACAGGGCACTCAAAGCTGGTGCACTGGGAATACCCAGAGGGATGGGATGGGGAGGGAGGTGGGAGGGGGTTTCGGGATGGGGGACACATGTACACCCATGGCTGGTTCATGTCAATGTATGGCAAAAACCACCACAATATTGTAAAATAAGTAGCCTCCAATTAAAATGAATAAATTGATTTAAAAAAAAAAGATGAGGTCTTGGAGCAAGACAGGGTGTCCATGTCTGCTCTGCCTTCAGCTCCATCATTTTCCAGCTGTGGGACCTCTGGAAAAGTTACTTCAACTATATCTAAGTTACCTGTGGCCTCATAAGATTTTTTTTTAATGTGCTTTATTTATTTAGATCCGTTTCCGGTTCACAGCCAAACCCAGGGGAAAGGACAGAGAGTTCCCATTCACCCGCTACCCCCACACACCTTCAGCATCGTCCGTTACTGACATCCCCAACACGAGTGGGGCTGTGTTGTAGCTGATGAACCTACACTGACTCATCATCACCCAAAGTCCATAGTTTGCAGTAGGGTTCACCCTTTGTCATCCAGTCTAATGCGTTTAGATAAATGTGTAATTATAGGTATCCGTCACTATGGTATCACCTTCCCAACCTGAAAAATCACCTAAAAGCGTGCTGTGCCTTTCCATCTCTTCTCCTGAATCCCTGGCAACTGCTGATCTTTTACTGTTCCGAGAATTTGCCTTTTTACAGAAAGTATTATAGTTGGAATCATACAATATATACCCATGTCAGATTGGCTTCTTTCACTTAGTAATATGCATTTTTTAAAGCTTCTTTGCATGGCTTGATAGCTCATTTCTTTTTAATGCTGAATAATATGTTTTTAAATTGTGATTCTGGAGAAGACTCTTGAGAGTCCCTTGGACAGCAAAGAGATCAAACCAGTGACTCCTAAAGGAAGTGAACCATGAATATTCACTGGAAGGACTGATGCTGAGGCTGAAGCTCCAAACTTTGGCCACCTGATGTGAAGAGCTGCCTCATTGGAAAACACCCTGATGCTGGGAAAGATTGAAGGCAAAAGGAGAAGGGGGCAGCAGAGAATGAGATAGTTGGATAGTGTCACTGACTCAATGGACATGAATCTGAGCAAACTCCAGGAGATAGTGAAGTGCAGAGGAGCCTGGCGTGCTGCAGTCCATGGGGCCACAAAGAGTCGGACACGACTGAGCGACTGAACAACAACAGTAGCAATATTCCATTGTCTAGATGTATCACAGGCTATTTATCCATTCACACCCTGGAGGGTATCTTGGTTACTTCTAGGTTTGGTAATTGTCAATAAAACTGCTCCAAATATCCAGGTGCAAGTCTTTCCTTAATATGTTTTTTTTAGTTTTAATATTTTTTCTTGAAGTATAGTTGATTTACAATGCCATATTAATTTCTGCTATACAGCAAAGTGATCCAGTTATACATATTCTTTAAAAAAAATACTCATTTCCAAATACTCAGTATGGTTTATCATAGAACATTGAGTAGAGTCCTCTATGCTATAAAGTAGGACCTTGTTTATCCACTCTGTATATAAAAGTTTATATATGCTAACTCCAACCTTCTACTCCATCACTCCTCCAAACCCCTCCCCCTTGGCAACTGCCAGTCTATTTTCCATCCATAATTCTGTTTCTGTTTCATAGATAGGTTCATTTGTGTTGTATTTTAGGTTCCACATATAAGTGTTATCCTATAATGTTGGTCTTTCTCTTTCTGACTTAACTTCGCTTAGTGTGATAATCCCTAGGTCTGTCCATGTTGCCCCAAATGGCATCATTTTGTTCTTATTATGGCTCAGTAATATTCCACTGAATGTGTGTAACACATCTTCTTTATCCATTCATCAAAACTAGTGGTATTCTGGACTCAGGCAGATCAAAGATAATTATATGGAATTAAATGAACTGCTGAATGTGATCATAATCTTGTGACTTGTCTCGCATATTCCTGGCTTCTTTATTTATTTGTTTTTCACTGTACTGGGTCTTTGTTGCTGCCTCTGGACTTTCTGTAGTCGCAGGGTGTGGGGCTACTCTCTAGTCGCAGTGCACAGGCGTTTCAGTGCAGTTTGGTCTCTTGTTGCAGAGCCCGGCTCAGGGCACATGGGCTTCAGCAGTTGCAGCACACTGGCTCAGTAGTTTGGTGCATGGGCTTACTTGCTCTGCAACATGTGAAATCTTCCTGGACCAGGGATCGAACTCTTGTCTCCTGCATTGGCAGGCCATTTGTTAACCACTTTACCACCAGAGAAATCCATTGCTGGCTTCTGATCTTTGTTTTTAAAATATAGAAAAGCCCTCTTCCTCACACTACTCATGATTTACAACAATTTGGTAATTTACACCTGTGGGTAAAATTAAAATATTTTTCTTTTTTTTCTGTCTGGTTCTTCCAGAAATTGGAGACCCTTGTTCTAAACAACCTTATCAGGTGAATGGGAAAGGCTATCGCTTGGCATGTGCAGGAATCTATTAATAGATATTTTGTTGTTATTGTTCAGTCACTAAGTCATGTCCAACTCTTTGAGACCCCATGGACTGCAGCATGCCAGGCTCCTCTGTGCTTCACTATCTCCTGGAGTTTGCTCATATTCATGTCCACTGAGTCGTGATGCTGTCTATCCCCTCATCCTCTGCCACCCCCTTCTCTTTTTCCCTTCAGTCTTTCCCAGCACCAAGGTCTTTTCCAGTGAGTCAGCTCTTTATATCAGGTGGCCAAAGGATTGTAGCTTCAGCATCAGTCTTTTCAATGAATGTTCAGGGTTGATTTCCTTTAGGATTGACTGGTTTGATCTCCATGGGACTCTCAAGCATCTTTTGCAGCACCACAATTTGAAAGCATCAATTCTTCAGCGCTCAATCTTCTTTATCGTCTCTCACATCCATACATGACTACTGGAATAACTATAGTTTGACTATATGGACTTTTGTCAGCAAAGTGATGTCTCTGCTTTTTAGTAAGCTGTCTACATTTGTCACAGCTTTCCTTACCAGGAGCAAGCGTCTTTGATTTTCATTTCTAAACTCACCATCCACAGTGAGTTTAGAAGCCAAGAAAATAAAGTCTGTCACTGCTTCCACTTTTTCCCTTTCTCTTTGCCATGAAGTGATGGGACTGGATGCCATGAATCTTTGTTTTTTGAATGTTGAGTTTCAAGCCAGCTTTTTCACTCTTCCCTTTCACTTTTATCAGGTGGCTCTTTAGTTCCTCTTCACTTTCTGCCATAAGGGTGGTGTCATCTGCATATCTGAGGTTGTTGATACTTCTCCCAGAAATCATGATTCCAGCTTGTGATTCATACAGCCCGGCATTTTACATGATGTACTCTGCATAGAAGTTAAATAAGCAGGGTGACAATTTAGAGCCTTGGTGTACTCCTTTCCTTATTTTGAACCAGTCTATTGTTCCATGTCCAGTTCTAATTGTTGCTTCTTGACCCTCATACAGATTTCTCAGGAGGCAGGTAAGGTGGTCTGGCATTCCCATCTCTTCTAAGAATTTTCCACAGTTTATTTTGATCTACACAGTCAAAGGCTTTAGGGTATTCAATGAAGCAGAAGTGGATGTTTTTCTGGAATGAAATTGTCTAGATTTTTGGGGGGACCTGAAAAAGAGATAAATGTACCCAATCTGTAGATATCCCAGGCAGAATCTGAAGGCAAGGCAAGCCATTGGCATGGCTTTACTGGCCTTGAGAGGCCTTTAAAAAGTCCAATCTGAGATTCTTAGTAAAAGGTTTCAGTGTAGTCAGTTTGGTTGGGCATTAGTTTGGTGTGGCCACTTTGCCTGGTAAATCAATAAAAGCTACTGTTTTCTGCTTTACCCAAAACTCTGTCTCTGTATTCACATTCAACACTGGTGAAGAGAGGATGAGTTTTGGCGTCAACACCCTAGTCCTCTGCCTATTTCTCTGATAGACTCCTGCTCGTGGTCTGTATCAGATTAAGTCTCTGCAAATGCGATGTCTCTGCAAAACACTTTGGACCCCGCCTACTTTCCTCTGTGCATCTCTTGAACCCAACCAGATTTCTGTCCTAACCAGACTGTGACTTTGTAGACAAGAGTGTCTCACACTGTAATATGTGAAGAAATCCCTGGGGAGACTGGTAAAAAAAAAATGCAGATTCTGTAGGTTTGCAATGGGGTGAAAGTCTGCATTTCTGATAAGCACTCAGGTCTTCATCACACTTTAAGAGCAAGGATCCAGCACTGATTCTCAGACTCCAGCACCAATAAGGAGCATGTGGAAAGCTTGTTCAACCATAGCTTCCCAATCCAACACCCCCACATGCTGAAATTCTGCAAGTCACAAGGTGGCGCCTGAGTGTCTTCATTTCCACCAAGCTCCCAAGGTGTTGCTGCTGCTGCTGGCCCACAGACCTGACCTTGAGATAACATGAGTTCCAGGTCTTGATTAATGCAACTTTGAAACCCTTAACTGGCAGAGAAAAGGGGTGTTTGATAAGCATGTGAGAAATTAGCTGGATGGGAATCAGTACCAGCATGCATCAGCCATGTAATTAGAGCTTTCAGAGCAGACAGATGAGTCAGTGGGTGCGTACATACACATGTGACAGTCTGCAGCTTAGAACTGAGGTACAGAGGGCCATAGTCAGCCTCTTCTTTCCTCCCTGCCTTCACACCAGGCTCAGCCCACAATGGGCCAGTACCCAGTGCTTGCGGGTACTTGGTTCAGGGAGCTGTCATGGTCTGGTTAGCAGCCCTTGGCCCCAGCTTTCATGGGCTCAGTGGCCACACCCTGGGCTCTATACCAGCAGGAACCGCCCCCAGAGATCCTTGTGCTTATGAGCAGGTTGTGGAGGGGTGAAAAGAGGCCATGAGGAGATACAGCACTCCCCCTTTGTCCATAACTACTCAAAACCTGCCCACAGTGTCTCTGCTCTGAGCTTCCTTATTTCTAAGAACTGACGACCGGAAGAGACAGCACTTTTTTCTGTTAGATGTCATCATGCCTGGATGAGCTGCACCATCTCATGGCCGTGAGCAGAGCTGGTCTGTGTGTGCTAGAAACATAGAAGTGCCCTGGGTCCTGGATAAGTCACAGAGCTGTTATTAACCAGCTGTGTGACCATCCTGACTCTATGTTTCTTATGACTCATCCATTCAAAAATGTTTATTGGGGGACTTCCGTGGTGGCCCAGTGGTTAAGACTCCACCCTCCCCAAGCAGGGGGCACAGGTTCCATGCCTGGTAAGGGACCTAAGATCTCACATGCTGCACACCATGGCCAAAACAATGTTTACTGAGCACCTGCTGTGTGAGGCTACAGCAGTGAACAAAACAGGGAACATTCCTCAGGAAGCTGTCATTACATTGAGAGAAACTGGACAATAACTACGTATTAAATATATGTAACCCAGAAAGTAATAAGTAAATCTGGGAAGGGGGTCATTGACTTCTAAGGTGGGAGAAGAGGAGATTCAATTTTAATAAGATGGTTAGAGAACACCTCCTCAGAAAGCATTGCACGTGTGTAGAAATGAAGGAGGTGAGGGAGCAGGCTTCCTGGGCATGTGGGGGAGGGGCATCTTGGCAGAGGAAACAGCATGTGCAAAGGCCCTGAGGTGGAAAGGCACCTGGCATGTTCAGGGGCACCCTGGGAGGCAGTTTGGCTGGAACGGAGTGAGCAAAGGAGAAACTAATAGATGAAGTCAGAGAGGGGAGGAGGGCAGGCGGTGAACCACCTTGCAGGCCAATGTCAGGACTTGGAGGAGGTGTGCCTGACCTGAAGTAACCCTTGAGGAGTCCCTCCAGCTGCTGTATTGGAAAGAGACTGTGGTCTTAGTTCATTTGGATCAAAGTGGGGCCAGTGGATGAAGTAAGAGGGTATTAGAGTCTTTATATATTTGAAGATGGAGTCAACAAATTCTGCAAAAAGATCACAGGTCAGGTTCAAAAGAGTAGACTCAAGTGTTACTCCAAGGTTTTGGTAGCTTCCATCAGAAGAATGGAGCTGCCATTTACCCCTAGATGTTCATGACAGTGACAAAATTTGGGGAAAAGATCAGGAATTTGATTTGAAATGCTTTTGAGAGACCCAAGTGAAAGCACTGAGCAGAGTGTTGGGTATGAGCCTAGATTTGAGGGGTGGGGTGGGCTGGAGATGTACATTAGGGCGTCCTCAGTGTCAACGTGATGTTTGGACCCACGAGAGAATGGTGCCACCAAAGGTGTGACTGTAGATCGGAAAGAGGGGAGGATTCAAGGACCATGCCTGGGGCATGCCAAGGTTAGGAAGTTGGAATATTGAGCAGAAAGCAGTGGGTGTGGAGAAGGGGCTGCCTGCTGCCTGTGAATCATGGAAAAACCAGGGAAAAACTGTGTCCTGCATCCACAGAGGAAGAGTATCAAGAAAAGGGATCAATTATGGTGTAAAATGTGCTGAGCAGTCAGGTCCAACGAGGCTTGAGAACTGACCATTGCATTTAGCCACCTGGAGGTCACTGGTGAACCTCCCAAAATCATTGGTGGTTAGGGGGAGAGCAGGGTCCAGAAACTTTGGGTGGACTGGAGCTGGATACAAATAAACACAACGCTGTTGAGTATTGTAAAAAGCTGTGCAGAAGTGAAGCAGTAATCATATGAGACTTCCCTGGTGGTCCAGTGGCTGAGACTCTTTGCTCCCAAGGCAGGGGGCCCAGGTTCAATCCCTGGTCAGCGAACTAGATCCCACATGCTGCAACATACAAACCTCACAGTGAAGATCCCATGTGCCACACCTGTGATTCAGCACAGTGGAATAAATAAACAATTTTTTTTTTTTTTAAAAAGAAATGACTCAGTAGTTAAAGACAAAAGTGGAATCAAAGGAGACTGTGCTTGCTTACTTCTTTGTTTGCTTATATGTTTCAGATTAAGTGAGAGCATGAGTGTATACTGATGAGAATAACCCAACAAAGCAGGAAAACTGGTGATACAGGAGAAGATGACTAGAATGATGTCCTCGTGCTGATGAGAGAGGATGTGATCCCAGGCAGCGTGGACGAGATGGACTTAGAGCATGGAGAATCCATCCACATGGCAGGAGGGAAGCAGGTAGAAGGGCCAGGGAAGGGTGGATGGGAAGGAGGGAGGTGGGATGTGTAAACAGTCTCTTCTAAGCCTTCTGTCTTCTCACTGACGTGGGGAACAAGGTCATCAGCTAAGACTGAGGATGATGGAGGTGGTGCTGGAGGTTCAGGGAAAAGGCAGAAAGTGTGACATAATGTCTCAGAGGGGGAAAGCTATTGATGGGCATGAGGGACCCTGTGCATGTGGCCATCAGTAATTTAGGGGGGTCCCAGTCAGTTCCATTGTATGGTTTCCTCCAGCCACGTTCAACTTCACAGTGCCAGTGGGGATTCAGATCTGATCAGGACTGGGTTTGTGCCAGGTGGACACAACCAGATCAGAAAAGATTGAAGGCGTTGAGGATGTGTGTACGGGAGGGACTGTGACGATGGCCCCTGGACTCTAAGGTGATGGAAGTAAGGGCACGAGGAGGCTGAGGGTCAGGAGAAACTGACACGTCAGTGGTTACACTGGGGTCAAAGCACCACTGGAGCTGAGATGCTCGAGGCGGTGAGGAGTAAAGGTGGGCGGGGCGTGAGGGGCTGGGGTGTCGGGACCCGAAAACCCCTGGAGCTGAGATGATCGAGGAGTGAGGAGTAAAGGTGGGCGGGGCTCGAGGGGCTGGGATGTCGGGACCTGAGAAGCCCTGGAGCTGAGATGCTCGAGGAGTGAGAAGTCAAGGTGGGTGGGGCGCGAGGGGCTGGGGTGTTGGGACCCGAGAACCACTGGAGCTGAGATGCTCGAGGTAGTGAGGAGTAAATGTGGATGGGGTGCGAGGGGCTGGGGTGTCGGGACCTGAGACAGAAAGGACACAGACGTGGATGATGGTAAAATCCCGGGATTAGGGAGGATCAATGGAGTGAGTGGCTAAGGATGGGGCAAGACACGCCCATCAGAGGACAGGAATTCCAGGAACCCCAGGTGAGGCAACTAGAGGAAGCCTGTGCTTTTGCTAGAAGATAAATATGGCTTCAGAGCCCTTCCATCTCAGTACACACTGGCCTTTACAATGTGGCTTTATTTCTTCCCTTGAAAAGGCAGATTCTATTTCCTGACTGCGTTGTCTGTGGCTTGGCTCTGTGACTTGCTGTGAGTGATTGACTGCAGCATAGGTGATCCTCTGTGGCCTCAGAGACTTTTCCTAGAGATGCTTTATAGGTTCTTCTCATGCCTGAGACCGTCATGCATAAAGCCAGCCTGGCCAACTGGAAGACGAGAGCCACGTGGAAAACTGAGGCACTCCAGTCAGCAAGCAGTGCCCACCATCAGACGTAGGATTGAGGCTATGTGGGAACATCTGCCTAGCTCACAGAATCATAGAACAATCTCCTTGTGATTTTAAGCCCCAAAGTTTTGAGATTGTTTATTAGGCTGCAAAGACAGAGAGGTATTTAGATAGTGAAAAGAACAATTGTATAAGAGAACTTTATAGAGTGGTACCAAACAAGAGCTACCAGCCAAGGTTTTTAGAAAATTAAAGTTTCTTTTTATTTATGTATTCACTGGCCATGCTGGTCTTCATTGCTGATTGGTCTTTCTCTAGCTGTGGTGAGCAGGGGCTACTCTCTCGTTGCAGTGTGCAGGTTTCTCCTTTGAGAGCTTTGCTTGTCACAGAGCACTGGCTCTAGCACGTGGGCTTCAGCAGCTGGGGTAGGGCCAAGAGTTGTGGTGCAGGGCTTAGTTGCTCTGTAGCATGTGGGATCCTCCTGGACCAGGAATCAAACCCTCTTCCCTGCTGAACAACCAGAAAAGCCCAGAAAATTATAGGTTGTAGTCCTTCTAATTTTTGAGTTATTTTGATGCCTTGCTGTTTATTGTCCAAATGTCCAACCTATACAACTAGGTGTGAATAAGAGAAAATCTACCACCACCCCAAAAAAACTTAAAACTCTCCGAGCTCCAGCATCTACTTGTCATTAATGACTTCCTGCTGTAGAGGGTCAGAAGGCTTCATGGAGGAGGTGTCCTCTTGGGTAATCCAGGCAAGATGAGAGGCATCACCCGGGACATGTCCAACACCCTCTTTTGCTTTGGGAGCAGACCCAGCACAAGGGGGCAGCTGAGCAGAGCAGAGGGACTATTAGACCTTTCCCTGTGGTTTGTCAGGTTGGGGGTTGTACAATTCTGGGGGCGTGCAAGAAGCCTGGGAGAGGCCAAGTCGGTAGGGAGAGGCAGAGATTAAGGAGAGAGGAGAAATATGGAGTGAGGAAGGGTGGTGAAAAAGGAGACTAGGGAAGGAAATTAGACAAAGAAAAACAGGGTAGGAGGGCCTGGGATGAAATGAGGTGATGTGGAGGGGACAGGGGTGGGTTACGTCCAAAGATCCACTCTTGTGCCTCAAAGGCCCTCCTCTTCATCTGTGGGACACTCACCGGCCTTTGGAGTCTGAATGTGACCTGGGAGCAGAAGCCACCTCCTTTCCCCACATAGAGAGTACATCCCAGGATTAGACAACAGAGAGTTCTCCAAGGTCATGACACTGTATCCCCTCTCTTGGAAATTAATCTGCTGGTGCAGCATTTGAATCTGAAAAGTGTGCCTCATTGACAAGTGGGCTCCCTGGAGCCAAGGAGCCTGGCCTCACCCTGTGTTGGTTACACAAAGCATAAGCTTTCTGGGATGTTGTTGTTGTGACAGGAAAGGAGAAGCAGAAACAGGACTGTGTTAGGACTAGATGTCATGGTAAGACGTAAAAAGGAAGTCTGTGAGATCAAACTGGAGGGACCAGTGGGCCAGGATGGGGCTGACACTGGATGGGGTGCTGAAGCATGGAATCAGAGTCCTAGACAAAGTCAGGGTCAGAATCATGTGGTGTGTGCCTCACTGCTACTCTCTCCGTTTCCACTACAACAGGACCTTTGCCTAAGTGCAGGGTCCTGTGTGCTGGTTGGGAAGAATCTCTTGGGTATGATGTTCAGTGACAAAAGGAAGATGGGGGAAAATGTGTATCATATGCTCACCTGTGTTTTAAAAACAAAAAGACCAAGTGTGTGTGTGTGCAGGTACGTATGTGTGTTTGCACTAACAAGTTTGCCTTTCAGCTTTGAAAGGTCATGGGGCCCTGGGTGTAGGTGACAGGAAGAGGGAACAGGATGGGCCACTGAGCAGCTTCCTCTTTCAGCCTCAAGTTGAAAGCAAAAGAATTCTTCTCAACTCACATCAGGGCCAGCCCAGGTCTCCTAGAGAGAGATCATGTAAAACATTGGGCCAAATGCCTGGTGGAAAACCAGATCCGTGGTTCTCAAACATTCAGTCAAGGGCATACTAAAACACAGAATTTCTGATTCAGTAAGTCTGGGGAGGAGCCCAAATCTCACACCACTAACAAGTTCCCAAGGTGCTGATGCTTTTGGTCTAGGGCCCTCACCTTAAGAACCTCTGGTCTGGAAGAAAGCAGACTTTCGAGGAGGAGCTAAGATGGCGGAGGAGTAGGACGGGGAGAACACTTTCTCCCCCGCAAATTCATCAAAAGAACATTTAAACGCCGAGTAAATTCCACAAAACAACTTCTGAATGCCGGCAGAGGACATCAGGCACCCAGAAAAGCAACCCAAGTCTTCGAAAGGAGGTAGGAAAAAATATAAAAGACAAAAAAAGGGACAAAAGAGGGAGGGACGGAGTTCCGACCCGGGAAGGGAGTCTTAAAAAGAGAGAAGTTTCCAAACACCAGGAAACCTCCTCACTGCCGAATCTGTGCCGAGCCTTGGAAGCACAGAGGGCAACATAACAGGGAGGAAAAATAAATAATTAAAACCCGCACATTGCGAGCCCTACGGTAACTCCCCCAGTGGAGAAGCAGCGGAGACGCCTGCATCCGCCACTAGCAAGTGGGGGCTGGGCAGGGAGGCGCCACGCGGGCTGCATCTCAAGAATCTGGCCTGAATACCCCGAGCGCTATCTGAGCGAAATAATTTGGGCTAGCAAACCAGACTGTGGGATATCTACCATGTGAAAAGCCAGCCCTAACCTATGACACCGCCAGGCCCGCGCACGGAACAAAGGACTGAACAGAGATAGCCGGCGGCAGACCATCCCCCTCCGGTGATAGGCAGCCAGAGCCGGAAGGGGACAATCGCAGCCCCAGAGAGACATTATCTATAAAACTGTAAGCAGGCTTCTTTGCTAACTAAAACTTCTTGGGGGTCTGGACGGTCAACATCTACCTGAGAAGGTGTACCGGTGCACAACTAGATAACCGAGCGGCGGGGAGGTGATAAGTCGCAGCAATCGCGCACGCAAAACACCTCATCACCTGAGCTGCTCGGATCTGGGAAGGGCACAAAACACAGGCCCAACCGAGAGTCTGGGCCTCTGAGGACTACCCGAGTGCCTGAACCTGAGCAGCTTGGACCTGGGAAGTACAGGCAGCCCAGGGCCGGCCGTGGATGGTTCCCTGCGGAACAACCTAGAGCCTGAGCAGCGTGGGCAGAGGCTACACGCGCCGTGAACGGGGGGCAGACCCAGTGTGGCTGAGGCACTGCGAGCACACGCCAGTGTTATTTGTTTGCAGCATCCCTCCCTACCTCCCCTCAGCGCGACTGAACAAGTGAGCCTAAAAAAAAAAAAAAAAAAAAGTGTCCTCCACCGTCCCCTTTGTGTCAGGGCGGAAACCAGACACTGAAGAGACCAGCAAACAGAAGAAGCTATAACAGAGGGAACCACCTTGGAAGCTACAGGCAATAGATTAAGACCCTGTGGTTACTACCATCTACATAGGAAGGGGCCTATAGATCTTGAGAAATATAAGTCGGACCAAGGAAGTAGCCAAAAATGAACTGAACCCACAATACTCACAACAAAACCAGAGAAAGTCCTAGATATATTTTTACTATTTGTACGATCATTCTTTCTTTTTTTTTTTTAAATTATTTTTTTTTAATTAAAAAAATTTTTTTAAGTCCTCTATTATTCCTTTAATTTCCACTTTTATAACTGATTACTTTGCAAAAAGAAAAAAAAAGAAGACCCTATTTTTTTAAAGCAAACTTCATATATATATATATATATTTATAATTTTTTTGACCTTTTTTTTGTCCTTCTTTTCTTCAACATTGTATTTTTGAAATTCCAAACTCTACTCTATATTTTTAATTTTAGCTTTTTAGTATTTGTTATCAATTTTGTACCTATAGTTTTGTTTTTGTTTTTGTTTTTATATAATTTCTGTGACCCTTTTTTATTTTTTCTTTTTCTTTTTCTCTGTTTCTTTCTCTTCTTCTTTTAAATAACATTGTATATCTGAAATTCCAAACTCTACTCTAGATTTTTAATTTATGCTTTTTGGTATTTGTTATCAATTTTGTACCTGTATTGTTTTATATAATTTATGCGACTTTGTTTGTTCTTGTTTGTTTTTTTTCTCTCTCTCTTTCTTTTTCTTCTTCTTTCTTTAACATTGTATTTTTGAAATTCCAAACTCTACTCTAGATTTTTAACTTTTGCTTTTTGGTATTAGTTATCAATTTTGTACCTATATTTTCTTTATAATTTTTGCGACCTTGTTTGTTTTTGTTTGTTCATTTTTTCTCTTTCTTTTCCTTCTTCTTTTCTTTAACATCGTATTTTTGAAATTCCAAACTCTACTCTAGATTTTTAATTTTTGCTTTTATGTATTTGTTACCAATTTTGTACCTTTAAGAACCCAATCTTCAGTACCCATTTTTCACTAGGGAGCGAGATTACTGGCTTAACTGCTCTCTCTCCCTTTGGACTCTCCTTTTTCTCCACTAGGTCGCCTGTGTCTCCTCCCTAACCCCTCTCTACTCTACCCAACTCTGTGAATTTCTGTGTGTTCCAGATGGTGGAGAACACTTAGGGAACTGATTACTGGCTGGATCTGTCTCCCTTCTTTTCATTCCCCCCATTTATCCTCCTGGCCACCTCTGCCACCTTCCTCTTTCTTCTCTTCTCTGTATAACTCTGTGAACAACTCTGAGCGGTCCAGTTGTGAAGTGCACATAAGGAAGAGATTACTGAATAGCCCACTCTCTCCTCTATTGATTCCACCTCATCTCATTCAGGTCACCTCTAACTCCCTCCTCACTCTTCTCTTCTCCACATAACGCTGTAAACCTCTCTGGGTGAAACAAGTTTCAGGGCAAGACATACCAAGCAAATTCTCCCGCAGCAAGGAACACAGCCCTGAGCTCCAAGATACAGGCAGCCCAAAGTCACCCCAAAACCATAGACATCCCATAATTCATTACTGGACATTTCATTGCACTCCAGAGAGAAGAAATACAGCTCCACCCACCAGAACACCGACACAAGCTTCCCTAACCAAGAAACCTTGACAAGCCACCTCTACATACCCACACACAGCGAGGAAACGCCACAATAAAGAGAACTCCACAAACTGCCAGAAAACAGAAAGGACACCCCAAATCAGCAATTTAAGCAAGATGAAGAGACAGAGGAATACCCAGCAGACAAAGGAACAGGATAAATGCCCACCAAACCAAACAAAAGAGGAAGAGATAGGGAATCTACCTGATAAAGAATTCCGAATAATGATAGTGAAATTGATCCAAAATCTTGAAATCAAAATGGAATCACAGATAAATAGCTTGGAGACAAAGATTGAGAAGATGCAAGAAAGGTTTAACAAGGACCTAGAAGAAATAAAAGAGAGTCAATATAAAATGAATAATGCAATAAATGAAATTAAAAACACTCTGGAGGCAACAAATAGTAGAATAACAGAGGCAGAAGATAGGATTAGTGAATTAGAAGATAGAATGGTAGAAATAAATGAATCAGAGAGGATAAAAGAAAAATGAATTAAAAGAAATGAGGACAATCTCAGAGACCTCCAGGACAATATTAAACGCTACAACATTCAAATCATAGGGGTCCCAGAAGAAGAAGATGAAAAGAAAGACCATGAGAAAATACTTGAAGAGATAATAGTTGAAAACTTCCGTAAAATGGGGAAGGAAATAATCACCCAAGTCCAAGAAACCCAGAGAGTCCCAAACAGGATAAACCCAAGGCGAAACACCCCAAGACACATATTAATCAAATTAACAAAGATCAAACACAAAGAACAAATATTAAAAGCAGCAAGGGAAAAACAACAAATAACACACAAGGGAATTCCCATAAGGATAACAGCTGATCTTTCAATAGAAACTCTTCAAGCCAGGAGGGAATGGCAAGACATACTTAAAGTGATGAAAGAAAATAACCTACAGCCCAGATTATTGTACCCAGCAAGGATCTCATTCAAATATGAAGGAGAAATCCAAAGCTTTACAGACAAGCAAAAGCTGAGAGAATTCAGCACCACCAAACCAGCTCTCCAACAAATACTAAAGGATATTCTCTAGACAGGAAACACAAAAACGGTGTATAAACTCGAACCCAAAACAATAAAGTAAATGGCAACGGGATCATACTTATCAGTAATTACCTTAAACGTAAATGGGTTGAATGCCCCAACCAAAAGACAAAGACTGGCTGAATGGATACAAAAACAAGACCCCTACATATGTTGTCTACAAGAGACCCACCTCAAAACAGGGGACACATACAGACTGAAAGTGAAGGGCTGGAAAAAGATTTTCCATGCAAATAGGGACCAAAAGAAAGCAGGAGTAGCAATACTTATATCAGATAAAATAGACTTTAAAACAAAGGCTGTGAAAAGAGACAAAGATGGTCACTACATAATGATCAAAGGATCAATCCAAGAAGAAGATATAACAATTATAAATATATATGCACCCAACACAAGAGCACCACAATATGTAAGACAAATGCTAACAAGTATGAAAGGAGAAATTAACAATAACACAATAATAGTGGGAGACTTTAATACCCCACTCACACCTATGGATAGATCAACTAAACAGAAAATTAACAAGGAAACACAAACATTAAACGATAAAATAGACCAGTTAGACCTAATTGATATCTATAGGACATTTCATCCCAAAACAATGAATTTCACCTTTTTCTCAAGTGCACATGGAACCTTCTCCAGGATAGATCGCATCCTGGGCCATAAATCTAGCCTTGTTAAATTCAAAAAAATAGAAATCATTCCAAGCATCTTTTCTGACCACAATGCAGTAAGATTAGATCTCAATTACAGGAGAAAAACTATTAAGAATTCCAACATATGGAGGATGAACAACACGCTGCTGAATAACCAACAAATCACAGAAGAAATCAAAAAAGAAATCAAAATTTGCATAGAAACTAATGAAAATGAAAACACAACAACTCAAAACCTGTGGGACACTTTAAAAGCAGTCCTAAGGGGAAAGTTCATAGCAATACAGGCATACCTCAAGAAATAAGAAAAAAGTCAAATAAATAACCTAACCCTACACCTAAAGCAACTAGAAAAGGAAGAAATGAAGAACCCCAGGGTTAGTAGAAGGAAAGAAATCTTAAAAATTAGGGCAGAAATAAATGCAAAAGAAACAAAAGAGACCATAGCAAAAATCAACAAAGCCAAAAGCTAGTTCTTTGAAAGGATAAATAAAATTGACAAACCATTAACCAGACTCATCAAGAAACAAAGGGAGAAAAATCAAATCAATAAAATTAGAAATGAAAATGGAGAGATCACAACAGACAACACAGAAATACAAAGGATCATAAGAGACTACTATCAACAATTATATGCCAATAAAATGGACAACGTGGAAGAAATGGACAAATTCTTAGAAAAGTACAACTTTCCAAAACTGGACCAGGAAGAAATAGAAAATCTTAACAGACCCATCACAAGCATGGAAATTGAAACTGTAATCAAGAATCTTCCAGCAAACAAAAGCCCAGGTCCAGACGGCTTCACAGCTGAATTCTACCAAAAATTTAGAGAAGAGCTAACACCTATCCTACTCAAACTCTTCCAGAAAATTGCAGAGGAAGGTAAACTTCCAAACTCATTCTATGAGGCCACCATCACCCTAATACCAAAACCTGACAAAGATATCACAAAAAAAGAAAACTACAGGCCAATATCACTGATGAACATAGATGCAAAAATCTTTAACAAAACTCTAACAATCAGAATCCAACAACACATTAAAAAGATCATACACCATGACCAAGTGGGCTTTATCCCAGGGATGCAAGGATTCTTCAATATCCACAAATCAATCAATGTAATACACCACATTAACAAATTGAAAAATAAAAACCATATGATTATCTCAATAGATGCAGAGAAAGCCTTTGACAAAATTCAACATCCATTTATGATAAAAACTCTCCAGAAAGCAGGAATAGAAGGAACATACCTCAACATAATAAAAGCTATATATGACAAACCCACAGCAAACATTATCCTCAATGGTGAAAAATTGAAAGCATTTCCTCTAAAGTCAGGAACAAGACAAGGGTGCCCACTTTCACCATTACTATTCAACATAGTTTTGGAAGTTTTGGCCACAGCAATCAGAGCAGAAAAAGAAATAAAAGGAATTCCGATTGGAAAAGAAGAAGTAAAACTCTCACTGTTTGCAGATGACATGATCTTCTACATAGAAAACCCTAAAGACTCCACCAGAAAATTACTAGAACTAATCAATGATTATAGTAAAGTTGCAGGATATAAAATCAACACACAGAAATCCCTTGCATTCCATACACTAATAATGAGAAAACTGAAAGAGAAATTAAGGAATCAATTCCATTCACCATTGCAACGGAAAGAATAAAATACTTAGGAATATATCTACCTAAAGAAACTAAAGACCTATATATAGAAAACTATAAAACACTGGTGAAAGAAATCAAAGAGGACACTAATAGATGGAAAAATATACCATGTTCATGGATTGGAAGAATCAATATAGTGAAAATGAGTATACTACCCAAAGCAATTTATAGATTCAATGCAATCCCTATCAAGCTACCAATGGTATTCTTCACAGAGCTAGAACAAATAATTTCACAATTTGTATGGAAATACAAAAAACCTCGAATAGCCAAAGCGATCTTGATAAAGAAGACTGGAACTGGAGGAATCAACCTACCTGACTTCAGGCTCTACTACAAAGCCACAGTTATCAAGACAGTATGGTACTGGCACAAAGACAGAAATATTGATCAATGGAACAAAATAGAAAGCCCAGAGATAAATCCATGCACATATGGGCACCTTATCTTTGACAAAGGAGGCAAGAATATACAATGGATTAAAGACAATCTCTTTAACAAGTGGTGCTGGGAAAACTGGTCAGCCACTTGTAAAAGAATGAAACTAGAACACTTTCTAACACCATACACAAAAATAAACTCAAAATGGATTAAAGATCTCAACGTAAGATCAGAAACTAAAACTCCTAGAGGAGAACATAGGCAAAACACTCTCCGACATACATCACAGCAGGATCCTCTATGACCCACCTCCCAGAATATTGGAAATAAAAGCAAAAATAAACAAATGGGACCTAATTAAATTTAAAAGCTTCTGCACAACAAAGGAAACTATTAGCAAGGTGAAAAGGCAGCATTCAGAATGGGAGAAAATAATAGCAAATGAAGCAACGGACAAACAACTAATCTCAAAAATATACAAGCAACTCCTACAGCTCAACTCCAGAAAAATAAATGACCCAATCAAAAAATGGGCCAAAGAAGTAAATAGACATTTCTCCAAAGAAGACATACAGATGGCTAACAAACACATGAAAAGATGCTCAACATCACTCATTATCAGAGAAATGCAAATCAAAACCACTATGAGGTACCATTTCACGCCAGTCAGAATGGCTGCGATCCATAAGTCTACAAGGAATAAATGCTGGAGAGGGTGTGGAGAAAAGGGAACTCTCTTACACTGTTGGTGGGAATGCAAACTAGTACAGCCACTATGGAGAACAGTGTGGAGATTCCTTAAAAAACTGGAAATAGAACTACCTTATAATCCAGCAATCCCACTGCTGGGCATACACATTGAGGAAACCAGAAGGGAAAGAGACACGTGTACCCCAATGTTCATCGCAGCACTGTTTATAATAGCCAGGACATGGAAGCAACCTAGATGCCTATCAGCAGATGAATGGATAAGAAAGCTGTGGTACATATACACAATGGAGTATTACTCAGCCATTAAAAAGAATACATTTGAATCAGTTCTAATGAGGTGGATGAAACTGGAGCCTGTTATACAGAGTGAAGTAAGCCAGAAAGAAAAACACCAATACAGTATACTAACACATATATATGGAATTTAGAAAGATGGTAACAATAACCCTGTGTACGAGACAGCAAAAGAGACACTGATGGATAGATCAGTCTTATGGACTCTGTGGGAGAGGGAGAGGGTGGGGAGATTTGGGAGAATAGCAGTGAAACATATATAATATCATGAATGAAACGAGTCGCCAGTCCAGGTTCGATGCACGATACTGGATGCTTGGGGCTGGTGCACTGGGACGACCCATAGGGAGGGTATGGAGAGGGAGGAGGGAGGAGGGTTCGGGATGGGGAACACAGGTATACCTGTGGCGGATTCATTTCAATATTTGGCAAAACTAATACAATATTGTAAAGTTTAAAAATAAAATAAAATTGAAAAAAAAAAAAAAAGAACCTCTGGTCTGGAAGGCTTCCTGCTTGGGACTTGAACCCACCTGGCTGGGACTCAAACCCAGCCAAAACCCATGGTACCTGGTTTCAGGATCTAATAAAGTTCAGGTTCTTGATGTCTCACCACAGAAAGAATTCAGTGAGAGACAAAGTTATAGGTTGCTGCTAAATCACTTCAGTCGTGTCCGACTCTGTGCGACCCCATAGACGGCAGCCCACCAGGCTCCCTCGTCCCTGGGATTCTCCAGGCAAGAACACTGGAGTGGGTTGCCATTTCCTTCTCCAATGCAGGAAAGTGAAAAGTGAAAGTGAAGTCGCTCAGTTGTGTCCAACTCTTTGCGACCCCATGGACTGCAGCCCACCAGGCTCCTCTATCCATGGGATTTTCCAGGCAAGAGTACTGGAGGGGGGTGCCATTGCCTTCTCCAAAGTTATAGGTAAGAAGTAGATTTATTCAGATTCAGACAGAATCACACTCCACAGACAGAGTGTGGGCCATCATAGAGGGCAAGTGTAGCCCTGAAATTTGGCATGGTTAGTTTTTGTAGGCTGGGTAATTTCATATGCTAATGAGTGGGAGGATTATTCCAACTCCTTTTGGGAAGGGGTGGAGATTTCCAGGATCCCGCCCCCGTCTTGGTCTTTTCACAGTGCCTTGAACTGTCAGGGCACCTCTGGGTGTGTCCTTTCACTTACAGATTGAGGATCAAATTCTAGTCTTGTCTGCCATCTTGGTCCCATTTGATTCTAACTGGTTTGTGTTGTGTCCTTGGCTATGTCATTCTTTCAAAAGTTGTGCCCTGCCCCTTTCCCTCCTGTTACAGTGTGACATGAAAATTATCAGAAGCCTGTGTTTGTCAAAGGTGGTCCCTCTCATAAAGCTTCTTGAAGATGAATGCAATAATTGTTTATAAATGACGGAAAGAGTTTAAAAAAGAGGAGGATGCATAGGTATACATCTGATTGCGATGTAATCTGGTAAAGAAACTTGGTCAAATATTGGGATTAAATTTAACTGATTGTAATTAATAATAGCAAGTAATCCTAGTTAAATATTTCTCTCTGAGATGACTCAGGGGTCCTCTGAAATATCTTCAAGTTACCTGGAGGTCAAAAGTTTTCACCTGGGCTCAGTGCTCAAGGATAAGTTGTGTCCAACTCCTTTCGATCCGTGAACTGTAACCCTCAAGGCTCCTCTGTCCATGGGATTTCTCAAGCAGCAGCGCTGGAGCTGGTTGCCCTTTCCTCCTCCAGGTGACCTTCCCCACCCAGGAATCAAAGCCATAACTCTCACTCATCTCAGTCTTTATAGGTGGACTCTTTACACTGAGTCACCTGGGAAACCCAAAACAGCTTGTGGAAACTGCCAGGCAATACTTAAATCCATTTACCCAACTACGTTTAATCCTGTTTTAGAAAACCTTGATCATGCAAAACTCTAAAGGCATGTACTTTATTATATCTCAGGGTGCCACCAGTATCTTTAGTTTCCTAAATACCTATGAGTCTCTCTCTGCCCAAGGAAGACAGTATTCAGTAATGTTTCAGTATCTTATTTTGTTTAGAAATAACCTAGCTATTTGATAAACTTGTCATTTAACTTAACTCAAAATTTCTAAGCTACCAAATACCTGGGGAGATCATTCTTAAGTACACATTTCTAAAACAATTTTTCCTAAAGAGTTTACCCAGAAGCTCTTATCTCACTTGCATTACTTAAAATTGCTGACCCTAAAGACTGTTTTAGTCAAAGCAGCAAGCCTAATCCACCTTAAATAGCAGATAGCAAGTCAATACTGAATATTTACCAGATCATATGGTTCTAAAATTGATCTTGGTCAGTTTTTTAGACATTTGGATTTAATTTGTAAGAGTTTACTTTTAAGCCAATTAAATATAGATTATATACAAGTTAAGTGGTACATAAAGACTGAGCCAGAAACCTCACAGTTTTTCTGCTTGAGTTTAAGAAAGCCTTCTTTCCCCACTTTTTCCTTCAGTCTCAGGATCTATAGCTGGAGTAGATAAATGTTCCAGAGGGCTAGGGCACAGGCAGAAAGAAATAGCAAATCCTTTTCCTGGAGACATAGCTGAAGACGTCCCAGTTTAGTAAAAATACCCTGGAAGGCAGGGGGCATTTACAGCTTGGAATGGAGCTCTGGTCACCCTTAACAAGAGGGAAAATTCCAACCAACGTTCTACCACAGGCAAAGCCCAACATAATAGGGAATGGTACCCTGGTATTGTCACAGTGAGTTCAGTCGCTCAGTCGTGTCCAGCTGTTTGCGACCCCATGGACTGCAGCATGCCAGGCTTCCCTCTCCATCACCAATTCCCAAGCCTGTTCAAACCCATGTCCATTGAGTTGGTGATACCATCTAGCGATCTCATCCTCTTTTATCCCCTTCTCCTCCAGCCTTCAGTCCTGCCCAGCATCAGGATCTTATCCAATGAGTCAGGTCTTTGCATCAGGTGGCCAAACTACTGGAGCTTTAGCCTTAGCATCGTCCTTACAATGAATATTCAGGGTTAATTTCCTTTAAGATTGACTGGTTTGATCTTGCAGTCAAGGGACTCTCAAGAGTCTTTTCCAATACCACAGTTCAAAAGAATCAATTCTTTGTTGCTCAGCCATCTTTATGGTCCAGCACTCACATCCATACATGACTACTGGAAAAACTGTAGCTTTGACTAGACAGACATTTGGTGGCAAAGTAATGTCTCTGCTTTTGAATATGCCGTCTAGGTTGGTCATAGCTTGTCTTCCAAGGAGCAAGTGTCTTTTAATTTCACGGATAAAGTCACCATCTGCAGTGATTTTGGAGCCCCCCAAAATAAATCTGTCACTGTTTCCATTGTTTCCCCATCGATTTGTCATGAAGTGATGGGACCAGATGCCATGATCTTAGCTTTTTCAATGTTGAGTTTTAAGCCAGCCTTTTCACTCTCCACTTTCACTTTCATCAAGAGGCTGTTTAGTTCTTCTTTGCTTTCTGCCATAAGGGTGGTGTCATCTGCATATCTGAGGTTATTGATATTTCTCCCGGCAATCTTGATTCCAGCTTGTGCTTCTTCTAACCCGGCATTTCGCATGATGTACTCTGCATATAAGTTAAATAAGCAGGGTGACAATATGGAGCCTTGACATACTCCTTTCCCAACTTGGAATCGGTCTGTTTTTCCATGTCCAGTTCTAACTCTTGCTTCTTGACCTGAATACAGATTTCTTATGAGGTGGATAAGGTCGTGTGGTATTCCCATCTAAGAATTTTCCACAGTTTGTTGTGATCCACACAGTCAAAGGCTTTGGTGTAATCAATGAAGCAGAAGTAAATGTTTTTCTGGAATTCTCTTGCTTTTTCTGTGATCCAATGGATGTTGGCAATTTGATCTCTGGTTCCTCTGCCTTTTCTAAATCCAGCTTGAACATCTGGAAGTTCTCTGTTCACATACTATTGAAGCCTAGCTTGTGTTGTCACACGTGAGCCTTATTATTTGTCTCAGCCAGTCAGAGCAAATGCTGTTGCACATTCATGCACAAAACAAATATGGTCCCACAAACAAAAGATCAGACAAGGTGTAGCTCAAAGATTCCATTTCCACTCCCAAAGTGGCTTGCAATGAGCGAGTAGAATTTCCCATCATACAAAATGCCAGAGTGGTTCATCCCGAAACAATACATAGAAAAATACAAAGGACAGATAAGCTCTGTCCACACAGACAGAAAATCAGAGGAGGTACTGTTTAAAACTTCCAGATCAAGAAAGGCTTCCAAACAGATTGGCTCAGCTATTGAAAGAAAACAAACCCAGAGATGCTCTATGGGGGTTCAGAGTGACTCAGTTCCCCCACGGGAGTGAGACCAGAGTGCCTGGCACAGATGGAGTGGAGAGTGTTCCCAGCCTTTCCATTCCTGTGACAAAACAATTCTAGCTGAAGAATAGTATACTAATTTAGGCCACCTCTCATTACTTTAAAGAATGTGCATTGGTCAAACAGAATTACAGTGGGATCTCATTCTTCTAAGCAATAGATTCATAGCTATAGGTCGACCAGTGTGCCAGTCTTCCCTGGGGGAGTGTCAGATGTGGAAGAGGAAGCAATGGCCACAATGCATGGCATAAAACAGCCTTGTACGCAGAACTGAAAGCAAAACCAAAATCCTCACCAGACAAACGGAAGCCGCATACACACAAAAAAACAAAGAGCCCTAGGCTCAGACGGACGTCCAAGTCCCCCTAAGCTGGTGGTGGCCTTGGTCAAAGCAGCACCTCACAAATGGGATGTTTTTAGTAGAAAATCCCCAGACGGGAATGAAAGGTTCTCCAAAGGGACCAGGTCTAGTGGCCTTGGTGTGCAAGCCTGGCAATTTACCAGAAGTGCTGGCAGAGGAGTTCCAAAGTCCCAGATGCTACTTTTCTGCTTCCTGATATTAATTCCTTGATCTGGAAGTCCAGGGTGGTCGAGATAGGAGAAGAGAGGAATGTCCTTCAGACACACACCTCCTGGACACAGTCCTCTGAAACCAGAGTAAGTGACACTTGTCTTTTCTGTGTTAGTTACTGGTGAGGGTCTTGTTGTTGGCATGTGGACAGTGTGGACTGCAGTCCTCCTATTGCAGGACATGACTTGTTTACCTGTGTGTCTTGTCAGAAGTGGAGAATTCTTCAAGGGCCAGTCACATGTCTAAGGACCCAGCGATGTTTCTGAAGGGCAACGAATTGCATAGCAATACTGAGGATGCATGGATTTAAACAACTGGGTGCTCCGACATAACCTAAGGTGTTCTTTTTATTTTGGGGGAGATTATCTTTCTGCTAAAAACAGGATACTTTCTTTTACAATGGTTTCTGGTGAGTGATTAAGAAAGTCATCCCAGTATTAAGGTACTTTCTGCGGACAGTTATTCAAGACATTAACAACAGTCAAATTTCTCTATGGAAACAAAGCCCAAATGTGCCATAAGAAGCAATTTTAGCAAAAAAGGTAAGATTAATCAGAGAAACAATTGCAGAGGCAAAGATGATTTGATACTGAGATACTTTCTGAAGAGGACTAGACACAAGGATCCTCAGAATTAGGACTGTGTGCTGTTTTAGGAGGAGGTAGGATCTCACCTGCCGGAAGGCAGGGCAGCCGTCCACGTGACCTCCTGGGGGAACATCCATTCTGTTCTAAAGAACAGGAAGGTCAAAGTTTCATTCTGAAGGTGCAGGAAAATGGGGGCTACTTGGAGGCATCTACTTCAGCCTTTCCTCCAGTAGGTCTGGAGGGTCCCAGACTTTCAGGATTAGAAATCCCCAGAAGTTTGCACAGCCGACCACCAGGCTCTGTGCCCCTCACTGACCCTTAAGTCCCCACTCTGGCTCCAGGACAACTCTAGGCTATTCAGACTGAAGGGCATGGATGCGCTGGTAAGTGTTTATCAGCTACTTCTCCTGAAAAACGTGCCCTGATTCCTAGTGATGGCCGATTCCCGTATGTAAATATTCCCATTCTGGTTGACTTTGAGTCACCAGCATGCTGGATGCAGAACAGCTGCTCACGGCTGGCTCTTATGAACCAGTAGAAGCCAGCTCCTGCACCCCACCAGGCCTGGGCATCTTCCACCACCACAGACGGCCCTTTGTCTGTCCAGAGGCTTCACCAACTCCCAGGATAAAGGGTGCTGGCGCTGGACCACTGGGGCAACGGCCTGGGGCAGACGTTAGTAGCAGGCTGCAGACGGACTGGCACGTGACATGGCAACATGCTCCTTGGGTCTCGCCTCCGGGGCCTCACTCCAGGCCATCTCCCTTTAGGGACAGCATGCCCAGGAGCTGTTTCTGGTGCCCAGCAAGTGGGGAAATAGTGAACTGGCTTGAAGGTGGGAGTGGGTGTGAAGTGACTCTGTTCAGGTGGCCCCTGACAGTGCTGACGCAGTTTGCCTCCACCTTTGCCAGCATTCCCCAGAAACTGGGCTCACGGGCTCAGCCTCGCACCCCTTGCTGTCGGTGCTGCCCCTGCTAACACAGTAAGCCTGAGAGCCCACCCAGAAGTGCTGACTGCCACGTGAAGTTGTCGGCACTGGCAGGGGCAGCAGAAATCAGAAATTGCCAGCACAGCTTGTTTAGTGAGTGGCAGCCTGGGTTTCTCCAGAAAGAGGCTTGACTGGCTGTATGCAAGTTCAGAGATGGAGGAGAGAGCCCTAAGGATGGATTGGGTGGGAAATGACCGCCCCCCAGCCTGGGGGCCCAGGAGCACCTCACCCCCCTGTGCCTTAATCCCCGAATGCCACTGCAGAAATGTGAATTTTGTGAGCAGGAAGCATTCATTAAGCTCTGTGGAAGGAGGAGCACTGGACTCTCAAGATTTTATATGGGAATTATGATGTAGGTACCACTCACTTTACTGATCGATGTTTAGGTCAAATCAGTTAGATTGATGGCAGCATTTTGGAAAGTTCCCAGTGCAGTGCAGATGGAAAGGACTGTCAATGTCCATCACTCTCAAGCAGAATTCATTTTCCAGATTAACTACAGACAGACCTGTAGGGAGAGGGGTACATTGGCAAGAATAGATTGAAATCTGGGATATTCCTGGTGGTGCTGGGCCTCAGAGCAGGGCACCTGCAGGGAAGGAAGTCCCCTCGTATTTACTGAGGACCTGATAATATCCAGGGGAAGGCTCAGACATTCCCATACATCAGCCTTGGAAGGTAAGGGTACTTTTCCTCGTTATAGGTGAGGAATGAGGCTCAGGGCGGTAGGTTATTTATCCGAGGTCACAGAGCTGGTAGGTTATACAAAAGCTTGTGCTCTTTTGGGGAGGAGTCTTCAATAAGTGATTGGAAAGGATGGAAAGGAGAGCTGAAAAGCAGGGGCTGGGTATTTTCTGCAAAGGCAGGCTATCTAGTGGTTTTTTGTTTGTTTTTGCTTTCTGGCAACCCTCGTTACAAATCTCCTATAATTTATTTTAGGAGAATTCCAGCCTCTGTCTGGTCACTGTGTGACACTTCCTATCTTGAGGCTGTTTTGAGCCTTTCTTTCCTTGGAGCCCCCTCTTCTCCTTACCAGGTCAGCCCACTCCTCCCAGTCTGTGCTTCCCTTTGACTCCTCCTCACAGCTGTCATGAAAGGTCTACAGAGTCACCTGGGTGACTGCAGAGGACTGTGTAACATGGGCCCGGCTGGTGGGGCAGGTCGGCCACCCAGTGTTTCAGCACCACAGCACTGTTTGTGTTTGGTGAATTTTACATTGCAGGTCATCCTTGGCCCTTCCTACCTAATGACAATAGTGTCCCCCAGGCTTGGTGACAGGCAAATGCACATTGTCCTGTGCCCTGAGGGCACTGTATCCCTTCTAACTGAGATTCTTTTTCACCTCAAAAGCAAGAAAGATACCTTGCATCTGATGCAGTTCAAGATACGGGTAGTTTAACTCCATCATTAGTGTTTCTATTTAACTTTTTCTATAAAATAAGGTTTATCTAAAAGATTCTTTAAAACTTACAGCTATGACACCAATTCATGTGTTGCAAATGACACACTTTTTTTTTTTTTCTTGCCTAGGTAGTAACAGCCTCATCTAGTGTAGCACCGTAGAAATTCTCCAATCATGATGAGCAAAATAGTTAGGGTAAACTTGTAGTTCATATTGAGTACTAGGAGGAATTGTTTTGAATGAGGAATGTAAGTGATCCTTAAGAAAAAACTTTTTGTTGTTATACTGTTTGATTCCTATAATACAATGCTATTAGGTGTGCCCTGAAAGAAAATAAAATGTTTGAAATCCAAAAACAAAGATTTTGGACTCTCAGGCAGGACTGATTTCCTTCCCAGCCTCCTCTGGGGACCCGACAGTTTAGAGTTACTGCCCTGATTGGAGGCAGGAAAGCCAGGGGTTTCAGGAATGGGCCTGAGAGTGGCACGCACCAGGGTTTGAGCTCCAGCTCTTGTTCTCAGCAGCTTTGTGTCCTGACTGCTCAGAAATTGTGTGCCTTCACCTCTAAAATGGGGAATGACCATGGTGCCCCCTCAAGGGCTGTTTATCACTGAGCCCAACACCGAGTCCGTGGGAAGCCCTCGGGAAGCCTTGGTCGTGAACACGTGTGAGGCCTCCCTTGTCCTCCTCTGTCTGCGCTCTCCATCCTCTGGACGTCTCCTTCAGGGCACTCACTGCCAGAGCACTTGGGTTAGCGATGTGTGCACGCCCTGTTTGTTAGTGTGGTAGACTACAGGCTGCATGAGGGCAGAGGACCTGGGTCTCCCTGGCTCCACAGGGCGTGGTACACAGTACGCACTAGTAAGCAGCTGTCCAGGGGTTAAGGACGTGTACTCACTGCCTTGTTTTTGTTGTCCAGAGCCCACTGCCTCTAACGGCAAATACATACGGAAACATTTCCCTTGACCCGTGGGAGAAGCCAGGATGGAAACTTCAACCACCGCAAAGGACTATGACATGACCACAGAATACGACTATGGGGACACGACCCCATGCCAGAAGGCACAGGAGAGGGCTTTTGGGGCCCAGCTGCTGCCCCCCTTGTACTCGGTGGTGTTTGTCATTGGCCTGGTCGGCAACATCCTGGTGGTCCTGGTCCTCATGCAATACAAGAGGCTCAAAAGCATGACCAGCATCTACCTCCTCAACCTGGCCATTTCTGACCTCATCTTCCTCTTCACGCTGCCCTTCTGGATCGACTACAAGGTGAAGGATGACTGGATTTTCGGAGATGCCATGTGTAAGTTGCTCTCTGGGTTCTATTTCATGGGCTTGTACAGCGAGATCTTCTTCATCATCCTGCTGACCATCGACAGGTACCTGCCTAACGTCCACCCCCAGTTTAAACGTCAGTGTTGGAACATTACCTCTGGTACTGTCACCAGCATTGTCGTCTGGGTCCTGGCCATCTTGGCTTCTGTCCCCGGCTTGTACTTTTCCAAGACCCAGTGGTGGCTCACCCACTACACCTGCAGTCTTCATTTTCCTCCTGAAAGCCATGGAAGAAAGTGGAAGCAGTTCCTGGCTCTGAAACTGAACATCTTGGGGCTGATATTGCCTCTGTTGGTCATGACTGTCTGCTATGGACATATAAAGATTATAAAGATTATGCTCAGAACTTGGAATAAGAAGGCCAACATAATACGTCTGATTTTTGTCATCATGATCACCTTCTTTCTCTTTTGGATGCCCTGCAATCTGACTGTGTTTGTTTCTGCTTTCCAAGATTCCCTGTGTGAGCACTGCAGCCAGCTGGACTTGGCCATTGGTGACAGAGGCAATTGCCTATGCACACTGCTGCATGAACCCCATAGTCTCTGTCCTTTTCTGCAGGAGGTACCGCAGGGTTCTATGGTACTTGCTCTATCAGCTGACTAAGTGTCCCTGCTTCCTCTACGAGGAGGCAGGAGAGGGTCAACTCCATGTCCATTACACAGGCAAGGAAGAACGCTGTTCTGTGTACAGACTCAGGCCCCTCAGGTCCATCAGGGACAAAGAAACCATAAGCTGCTAACATGCTGACGGGGAGGAGGCAGCTTGGGTCTCCCAGCCAGATTCTGACACCTGACCTGGAATTGTAGCCACATGGGGTTGAGGGAGCTCCAAGGTGTTCTAGACAAAATCACCATTACGGTTGGATTTTTCTCAATGAACTTCTCTTTGGTGGAAAATGAGATGTATAGATGAGATGGTGGAAATGAATAAATGAAGTGGGACATCCCAGAAGACTGGGTCAAAGGATGACAGAGAAAGGCTTGGTACCAAAGAGAAGTTCAGATTGTTGAACAGTAGCATTTGTAAACCAGTCACTGAGCATCTGCTACCCTCACCCCCAAGACCAGTGATCTTGGAGATAGAGATTTCCATAGCTGCCTCCACTCCGAGCAGAGAAGCCAAGCAGGAGCCGGCAGCCACCTCTCACCTCCCTACCCCCACTCCTAGGGCAGCATTTAGGCTCCTGGAAACCCTGAGAAATCTAGAACTCCTGATGGAAGAACTTGACACCTAATAGGAAGTAGGATTGGGGAACTGCTTTTGGCAGTGAAGCTAAGAAAGCCCTTGGATGGAATGTTTATAGTCACTAAAATCAACAAATACAGGCAGCGGGCTAGACACAGACAAAATGTATAAACTGCTGTACTTCTTGAAATTGCCGTGGAACGGAAGTAGTCATTACTTCCTTTTACCATTCCTGTCTTCTGAATAGTTTTCAGAGTCTCCCTTCCCTGTCAGTTGAGGGATGCAGCAGTAATTTCTGACAGCTTCACTGCAGAAATCATTACCAGGCAGAAGGAGACAGGGTTGATTTTTCTTCCTCTGGACCTCCATCCAGACCTTGTAGCTGTATGGATCAGAGTTCTGGCTGCCACCTTGGACCGATCAGCAGGACAGTGACCTGGTGTGCAGGGTTTGAGGCTGGCAGGGAGGGCAACATCTACCAGGAGGGGTGGGGACTCTGTCAGTGTAGGAAGTCGAGGACCACTTAACTCAAAGAAATGCATTTACCCTAAAGGTCCTTAACATCTGAGCTCTCACCTGAATTAAGATAGGACCTCTTGTCCACCATGCCTTTCTTCCTTTTCCCCTTAGATGTACATTTCTCTAAAAGTGATTTTCCCAGTTATAAAAATTGTTTCCAGAAAAGCTTAAAATCACAAAAGGAGAAAAAAAAACTTCAAAATTATTCATAATCCCTTACCCAGAGGCAGCACCGTACATTCTTTGATGGGTTAATATTTTCTTTTAGTTTTCTCTCTTCTGTACATGTTTTATGTTTACAAATAAGATGAACTTTGACTGTAGTTATTCTTCTACTGTTGTTTTTTTAAGTAGCAGTATGTGGGGATCACTTTCCCAGGCAATAAATCATTTCAGAGCATTGGTTTGGGGCCCAACACTGAGTTCTTCCACCGGAAGATACCATAATTCACTTTGGGTAAATGACCTACCTAGACATACCTACCTTCCAAGAAGACATACAGATTTCCCAGAAATATATGAGTAAGTGCTCAGCATCACTGATCATCCTGGAAATGTTAAGTCAGAACCAGAGTAGGATATCGCCTCATACCTGTGAGAGTGTCTATTTTGAAATAAACAAGAGATTTCAAGAGTTTTGAGGATGTAGGGAAAAGGGAACCTTCGTGCACTGTTGGTGGGAATGTAAACGGGTGCAGTCACTGTGGAAACCAGTATGGAGGCTCCTTAAGAAATTAAAAGTAGAGCTACTGTATGACCTAGCAATTCCGCTTCTGTGTATGTAGTATCAGTTCAGTTCAGTTCAGTCGCTCAGTCGTGTCCGACTCTCTGCGACCCCATGAATTGCATCACGCCAGGCCTCCCTGTCCATCACCAACTCCCGGAGTTCAACGAAATCAAGTCATTATCTCAGTGAAATGTCTTGTTCTCCCATGTTTATTGCAGCATTACTCACAATAGTCTAGGTATGAAAACAGCCTAAGTGTCAGTGGACAAATGAATGGGAAGAATTGAATGACCAAGGCAGAAGTCCTATTCTAAGGTTTTTAATGTGTATTATTTTTTTCATCCCCCTCCCCATTTTTATTGTGGTAGAATACACTCAAAATGTACCCTATTATTGATATTTAAGTTACAGTTAAGTGGTATTAAAAATACATTCTTCTAGTGTCTGTTATTACAATGTTGGCCTTTCCTATGCGCCAATTGATCTCTGAGAATCATGCTCACAGAGGATTCTTGTTAGAAATGTGACTTTCAGGGGCCTGTGTGGACTCTGGAAGGGCACTGGTGACTCTGGGAGATCTTGGTCAGATTCATCATGCACATCGGGGATTTCTCCTGGGGTTTTTCTGGTATCAGGAACATTCTGTCCTCCAGGTTGTAACCCCACATTAACACTTCATTGGTTAAATGAACTCATTTGTCCTTCCAATCTGCTGTGATCCAAGCATTAACATCAGAGGTGACACCAAGTCTGACACCTTCGTCCTCCACTCAGGGATCATCGTGTTATCTAATACAGCATTCCAGCAGAGGATGTGGTGTGGGAGCCCTCAGGGCCTCTCAGACACTGTGTGGAAAACACTCATGGAGATTCACAGGACATTACCATCTCTAAGAAATACTCAGTGAGGAACAGGTTTAAATATGATTAACCTTCACTCTGCCAATGTAGTTTTAAAGTAGAAAAAAACTTTTCTCAAATAACACCTGTTATCATCCCTCAAAGATGCTTGCTCCTTGGAAGAAAAGCTATGACCAACCCAGACAGCATATTAGAAGGCAGAGACATTACTTTGCTAACAAAGGTCCGTCTAGTCAAAGCTATGGTTTTTGCAGCCGTCATGTATGGATGTGAGAACTGGACCATAAAGAAAGCTGAATACCAAAAAATTGATTCTTTGAACTGTGGTGTTGGGAAAGACTCTTGAGAGTCCCTTGGACTGTAAGGAGATCAAACCAGTCCATCCTAAAGGAGATCATTCCTGGGTGTTCATTGGAAGGACTGATGCTGAAGCTGAAGCTCCAATACTTCGGCCACCTGATATGAAGAACTGACTCATTTGAAAAGACCCTGATGCTGGGAAAGATTGAAGGCAGGAGGAGAAGGGGACAACAGAGGATGAGATGGTTGGATGGCATCAGCAACTCAATGAACATGAGTTTGGATAAACTCCGGGTGTTGGTGATGGACAGGGAGGCCTAGTGTGCTGCGGTTCATGGGTTTGCAAAGAGTCAGACACAACTGAGCGACTGAACTGAACTGATCATCCCTCAAGACTAGGGCTGGGTTGTAGAACACCAGGGGTGTTGGTCTGATGATCGGTCAGCACATGGGCAAAGCACAGTACAGTTGCCAACTGCCCACGGTTCATCCTGTCCTTTTGACAGCAGTCTCCATATCAACCCCTCGAGGTTGGTGGGGATGCTGGTGTTACCCCATGTGATCGATGAGGAGAGGAAGGGACTTGGCAGACACCACAGAGTGGTCAAAGGGCAGAGCTGGGCTCCACCCCAGAGTTTATTTCTTTATTTTTCAAAGTTTCTTTTTGAGGTGGACTATTTTTTCAATTCATTTTATTTCTTATTGAAGCAGAGTGGATTTACAGCATTGTGTTAGTTTCAGGTGCACAAGAAGGAGATTCAGTTATTCGTATGTATATTTTTTCACATTCTTTTCCATTATAGATTATGACAGGGTATTGAATAGAGTTCCCTGTGCTGTACAGTAGGACTTGTGTATCTATTTTATATGTATTTGTGTGTATCTAATTTTTTGAAGTTACCCTCTAAGCATTCATTTTCAAATTTGTTTTTAATTGGAGGATAATTGCTCTACAATGTTGTCTTGATTTCTGCTGTACAGCAGTGTGAATCACCTGTAAGTATACATACATCCCCTCCCTTTTAAACCTTCCTCCCACCTATCCCCATCTCACCATTTTAGACTGACACAGAGCAGTGGGTTGAGGTCTCTGCTCACACAGCAGCTTCCCACTAGCTATCTCTCTTACACATGGTAGTCTATCTGTTTCAACGCTACTCTCTCAGTTTGTCCCACCCTGTCTTTCCTCCAGTCTGTCCACAGTTCTGGTCTGTATTCCTCCCCTGAAAATAACTTCATCAGTACCATTTTTCTAGATTCCATGTATATGCATTATCATGTGTTGTTGTGCTTGTTTAGTCGCTAAATCATGTCTGACTCCTTTGCGACACCATGGATTGTAGCCTGCCAGGTTCCTCTGTCCATGGGATTTCCCAGGCAAGAATACCAGAATGGGTTGTCGTTTCCTACTTCAGGGGATCTTCCCGACCCAGGGATGGAACCTATGTCTCGTGTCTCCTGTATTGACAGGCTAATTCTTACCACTGTACCACCTGGGAAACCCTAGTTTTGATATGCATGTCTCTAGTAATGAGTGATGTTGAGCATCTTTTCATGTGTTTATTGGCCATCTGTATGGCTTTGGAGAAATGTGTGTTTAGATCATTTGCCCATTTTTTGATTGGATTGTTTGTTTTTCTGACTTTGACCTGCATGTGCTACTTTTATATTTTGGAGATTAATCCTTTGTTATTTGCTTCAATTGCATATTTTCTTTGATTTTGAGGGTTGTCTTTTCATCTTGTTTATAGTTTCCTTTGCTGTTCAAAAGAGTTTAATTAGGTCCCATTTGTTTATTTTTGTTTTTATTTCCATTATTCTAGGAGGCAAGTCAAAGAGGATCTTCCTGCAATTTATGTCAATGAGTATTCTGCCTATATTTCCCTCTAAGAGTTTTATAGTTTCTGGCCTTAAATTTAGGTATTTGATCCATTTCATCTGTAATCAGTGAGAGTTTTACTTCTTCTTTTCAAATCTTGATTCCTTTTATTTCTTTTTCTGTATGATGTGAAGAGGTGTTCCAATTTCATTACTTACATGAAGCTATCCAGGGTTGCCAGCAAAATACTTATTGAAGAGGTTGTCTTTTCTCCATTGCATATTCTTGCCTCCTTTGTCAAAGATAAGGTGCCCATAGGTGCACGGTTTTATCTCTGGGCTTTCTGTCTTGTTCCATTGATCTGTGTTTTTTGTTTTTCGTGCCAGTGCCATACTGTCTTGACTACTGTAGTTTTGTAGTATAGACTGAAGTCAGGAAGGTTGATTCCTCCAGCTCCTTTTTTCTTTCTGAAGATTAGCTTTGACTAATAGCTTTGGCTATTCAGGGACTTTTGTGTTTCCATCCAAATTATAAAGTTTTTTATTCTAGCTCTGTGAAAAATGCCATTGGTAATTAGATAGGGACTGCATTGAATCTGTAGAGTTTTTATGAAAAGTATAGTCTTTTTCATGATATTGATTCTTCCCGTTGAGGAACATGATATTAGCTGCTTTTGTTTGTGTTGTCTGAGTTCCTTCGTCAGTGTCTTACAGTTTTCTGCATACAGGTCTTTTGTCTCCTCAGGTAGATTTATTCCCAGGTATTTTATTCTTTTTGTTGCAATGGTGAATGGGATTGTTTCCTTAATTTCTCTTTCTAATTGTTTTGTTGTTAATGTATAGGAATGCAAAGTATTTCTGTGTATTGATTTTGTATGCTGTTGGTTTACTAAATTCACTGATTAGCTCTAATACTTTTCTGATGGTATCTTTATGGGTGTTCTATGTATAGTATGTCATCTGCAAACAGTGAGAGTTTTACTTCTTTTCAAATCTGGATTCCTTTTATTTCTTTTTCCTCTCTGATTGCCATGGCTAGGACTGCCAAAGCTGGTTCTTTGAGATGATAAACAAAATTGACAGACCATTAGGCAGAGTCATCAAGAATAAAAGGAAGAAAAGTCAATAAGATTAAAAACAAAAAGGAGAGATTGCAACAGGCAATGCAGAAATACAAAGGATCATAAGAGATTATGAACAACTATATGCCAATAAAATAGAAAACCTGGAAGAAATTAGAAAATTCTTAGGAAAGTACAACCTTCCAAGACTGAGCCAGGAAGAAATAAGAAATTATGAAACAGACCAGTCACAGGCACTGAAATTGAAACTGTGATCAAAAATCTCCCACAAAAACAAAAACCAGGGGGCAGATGGCTTCACAGGTGAATTCTATCAAATGTTTAGAGACGAGCTCACTCCTATCCTTCTCAAACTCTTCCAAAAAATTTCAGAGGAAGGAACAGTCCCAAACTCATTCTACAAAGCCACCATCACCCTGATACCAACACCAGACAAAGATATAACAAGAAAAGAAAATTACAGGCCAATATCACTGATGAACATAGATGCAAAAATCCTCAACAAAATACTAACAAACAGAATCCAACAACACATTAAAGGAATCATACACCATGATCAAGTAGGGTTTATCCCAGGGATGCAAGGATTCTTCAGTCTATGTAGTCAGTCAATGTGATACACCATAGTAACAAATTGAAAAATAAACATCATATGATAATCTCAATGAAAAAAGTGAAGGTGTTAATCATTCTATTGTGTCTGACTGTTTGCAACCTCATGGACTGTATAGCCAGCCAGTCTCTTCTGTAGATGCATAAAAAGTTTTTGACAACATTTGACACCCATTTATGATAAAAACTCTTCAGCAAATGGACATACAAGGAACCTACCTCAACATAATAAAGGTCATATACGACAAACTCACCACAAACATCATTCTCAGTGGTGAAAAACTGAAAACACTCTTTTCTAAAATCAGGAACAAAAACAAAGTTTCCACTTTTGCCACTATTTTTCAACATAGTTTTGGAAGTCCTAGTCAGGGCAATCAGTGGATTCTTTTTTGAGTATGCCCAGAGTGCACTGAATTGAGGTTGAAAGTTTCCCCTCTGCCCAGTCAAGAATATATTCTTGAGTTATTTCAAAGGGTCCCCAAGTGGGTCCTCACATGTGTCCACAAGTCAGTCTGTTAGATGCTGTCACCACAGCACTTCTGCCGCCGCCTCGGCCAGCCCCGACTCAGTCTGCCTGAGAAGCCTCTTGCTAGCATCGTTGAAACCTTCACTAATGGGCTTTATTGTGAGGGTGCCAGCCCTCCAGGTCCCAGCGCTGGGCCAGGTAACTCACAGACAGTTCTGAGCCTACAGCCTACAATTCTTCAGACCTGCAAGAATCTCACAGTCCGTAATGAAAGCAGCTTAGTCCTCCAACATCGGGGCTCAGATGCAATTCAGGGAGCCAGACAGGGAAGAAAGACCACATCACCCTCCAGCCTCCTTTTCTGTCCTCCTCACCACCCCTGAGTCAATTAAATTTATTCTCTGTCCTCCCTTAGAAAATAAAGGTGCTTGCGATCATAAGTCAATGACAGCAAACATTTGATGAGGCAACCAGAGAGATGATGAAGTATTTCATGCATTAGCAGTATCTGGGTGCAAAAGTCAGACAGCCCAAGTGCCCTGTCCCGTAGTTGCTGCAGCTCACTAGCCCACCTCCTGTGGACATTGTGACCTTCAGGGCACAGAGGTCGTTAGGTCTGGAGTCTCAGTTGAAAGTCACATTGGGTTGTTCCTGGATTATCCGCCAAAAGCTAAGAGAAAAAGCCATCCTCCTGGGTGATTTGGCATCCTCCTTGGCAGTCTAGAATAGGGCACCTCCCAGAGCCTCTACATTCCCCATCTTTAGAGAAGGCACAACCTCTCTGGCATCAGACACAGCCATGGACTCCTTCCTTCTCCCACTCCTCCAGGCTTCCACCAACAGATTACTATGGTGGAGTCCCATTTCCTTTGGTGTCCTAGTTCTTCCTTTCCACTGTGATTATAAAGACATTTATTAGAGAATACTTTATTCCTCAGGTCCCTTAATGAAGTCCCGATTCTGTTTGTTTTATACAGACATATGGATGTGCAGTTCTTTGTGCACATCTTCCTTTGTGCAGATCTTCCTGAGTCCACACAACTCAGTTTGCATGTCATCTTCAGCTACTTCCATAGAAAAAGTTTAATAACTCAGTACCCTATGCAGTCTAGAAGATATAATACTGAAGGAATTTGCAAGCCTGCACTGCCAGTCAATGTGCCTACATCAGATAAACCAACTTCTCTTATTCTAAAACAGGGAAGGTGGCTCCAGAAGCAATCTGCTCTCTGACCTCCTCACACGTGTCCCACATCTCATACCTGGAGCAGTTGGAGCAAAGACCATAAATCTAAAAAATAATAATAGTAGGCGAAATACTTAGTCATTGGTCCTCCCCAAGACTTCTACCTTCTGTATATTCACAGAAATTGCCTTTAGCCCCAGCTCTGGATTATGCCCAAAGCTATTGCTAATGATGCTTTGCACATGGACAGTTTGCTATATTTTATAGCATTTATATAAATTGGCAATTTTTGCTCATTTCATGAACTATGAGATGCGAGTAAGGGGATTGGTATTAATAGTATCTGCGTTTTACAGATGAAGGAAATGAGAAATCAAGAGTTTGCCAAGGTGTCCCAGTTGAGCAGAATCACTCTGGTTGATCATAACCATTTATCTTCTCTTATATGATCATGTTTAATCTGGAACCATTTCCTATTTTGAATTCGGCTATTTTGAGTTAAGTAGACATATCATTACATTATAGATGGGTATTCAATATATTATGTTACTTTAACATTTACCAAGATGTAAGGATACATCAATGCCTTTAATTTGTAAGCCTTATCTGAATTTTAGCCAATGATTTGTGCAAGAAATGTGAACCAGAAAACAGTATTCTAGGTTTCTTCTGTAAATACTGATAAATTTTAGTCACATAAATGACTGGGAGGTACTCACATAACTGAAATAAGGTCCCCCAGAGCTTGACAGAGTGGAAGAATGACTTGAATAAAGGTTGAGTTACCTGGTACTAGGCCTGGCTCTGTCATTAACTCACTTTCATGCCCACCTCCTTTCCTTATTCAGATAATAAAAGAGGAAAATCCAATTCAATAAGTATTTATCAGGCAGGGGCTTACTGTGGACATTTAACATATGACATTTAATTTAAACCTCACTGCACTCCAAACATTCCATTTTACAGAAGAGAGGGCCAGTTTCAGGGAAATAAGAAAGGGGCAAGGCAAGGTCATGTTCCTTTCCGTGTACAAAGCCCTGCTTGCTGTTAAGAAACCTATAAAGATGAAAGAGATAGAGTTCCTCTCCTGAAAGTGCTTTCAAAATAGCAAAAGTGAACACATGCACAGTCAGTGAGGAGGGAGGCGCCAGTTAATAAGGAGAAGCAAGCGCTGCAAGAAATGGTGCCGAAGGCAAGGGAAGCCTGTCAGAGGGAGAAATCACTTCTGCCTCTCATGGGTGGTTGAGGGTCAGGTGCTGATTTATCTTCAGAGTAGATTTTAATGTGTATATCTAAGGGAGATTATGAGTTTCAACAAGCAAAGATGCGGCAGTAAGACATTCTGGGTGCAGGTAGCATCAGTAAGACAGTGATGATAAAACTCGGGGTGTGTGCAGGACTCAACCAGCAGGTCGGTGCGGATGGAACACAAGCCCTGGTGACTCAGAGTGTCCCCTCCGGACCTGCTCCATCCCTGTTAGCAGGGAGCTCCCTAGAAATGCAGGCTGTCAGGTCCCACTCCAAATGGATTGCAGTCTGCACAGGTGATTCATGTGCAGAAGGAATAAAGGCAAGTCACACAGAAAGGTAGCTTCTGATCAGATCCATAGAAGCTGCAGAATGTATTGGTTTGGTGAGGCCTTGGAGCGAGACAGGGGGTCCGTGCCTGCTCTGCCTGCAGCTCCATCACTGTGCAGCTGTGGGACCTCTGGCAAAGTTACTTCAACTTTATTTAAGCTACCTGTGGCCTCATAAGATTTTTTTAATGGACTTTATTTTTTAGAGCAGTTGCAAGTTCACAGCAAAACCCAGGAGAAAGGACAGAGTTCCCTTCCCGTTCACCCACTGCCCCCAAACACCCTCACCCTCCCCTATTATCATCATCCCCCAAACAGTGTCACAGCTGTTGAACCTACTACAGTGACTCATCATCACCCAAAGTCCCTAGTTTATAATAGGCTATACTTTTGGTGTTGTACAGTCTAATGAATTTAGGTAAATGAGTAATAATATGTGTCCATCACAATGGTATCATTTTCATAACCCTAAAAATTGCCCTTCAAAAGGTGCTCTGCCTTTGCATTTTTTCTCCCTAATCCCTGGCAACTGCTGATCTTTTTACTGTCTCCATAGTTTTGCCTTTTTCAGAAGGTCATGCTTTGGAATCATACAATATGTACCCTTGTCAGATTGGCTTCTTTCGCTTAGTAATATGTATTTAAGCTTCTTTTCATGGCCTGGATAGCTCGTTTATTTTCAGTGCTGAATAATATTTCATTGTCTGGATGTATCACAGTCTGTTTATTCATTCACCCACTGAAGGGCATCTCAGTTTCTTCTATGTTTGGCAGTTGTAAATAACACTGCTCTAAAAATCTGGGTACAAGTATTGAAAAATTTTTTTTTCAGTTTTCATACCTTGTATTGAAGTATAGTTGATTTACAATGTTATGTTAATTTCTGCTATACAGCAAAGTGATTCCGTTCTATACACATTCTTTTTTTAAAATATTCTTTTCTATTATGGTTCGTCACAGAATATTGAGTATAGTTCTTGGTGGTATAGAGTGAAAGTGAAAATCACCCAGTTGTGTCCGACTCTTGGTGGACTATACAGTCCATGGAATTCTCCAGGCCAGAATATTGGAGTGGGTAGCTTTTCCCTTCTCCAGGGGATCTTCCCAACCCAGGAATCGAACTGGGGTCTCCTGCATTGCGGGCAGTTCTTTATCAACTGAGCTATGAGGGAACCCCAGTGCTATAGAGTAGTACCTTGTTTATGTGCTCTCTGTATAAAAGCTTGTATCTGCCAACCCAGCCTCCCACTGCATCCCTCTTTCAAGCCCCCTTGGCAACCACCAGTCTGTTCTGTGTCTGTGATTCTGTTTCTGTTTCATAGATAGGCTCATTTGGGTTGTATTTTAGATTCCACATCTAACGTGTTAAACTAGGGACAGAACCTAGGTTCCTTGCACTGTCTTCAGATTCTTAACCACTGAACCACCAGCGGGAACACTACTGGCTTTTTCATCTTTGCTTTAATATATAGAAATCCTTCTTACTCAGCTACTTATGATTTACAACATTTTGCTAGTTTATGTCTGTGGGTAAACTTATAGTATTTTTCTTTTCTCTCTGTCTGGTTCCTCTAGAAATCAGAGACCCTTTGGTTCTAAGCAACTTTATCAGGGGAATAGGAAAGACTATCTCTTGGCATGTGCAGGAATTTAAATATTCATAAACCTGGAAAAGAACAAATTTACCCAATCCATAAATATCACAGGAAGAATTTGAAGGCAGGCCATCGGCATGGCTATTCTGGCCTTTAGAGGCATTTTAAAAGTTCGGTTTGAGATTCCTATTAAGTTCCAGTGCAATCAGTTTGAAAGAGTTTATATGGACAGTTACACTCATGTGAATAATTTGGTCATGTTTATTGAAAACAAACCTATTTTAAGTGCATCAGTCTAATTTTGGTATATTTCATAGAAATAAAGAGAATCTAGAGAAGAAAATTACATTTCAATATTAAACTGTTGTGGATCATGAAGCTTTGTATGTACTGAGGCTTTGTATTTATTATCTCTGTCCGGGATGGCTCCTTGTTGCTGTGTTACATTATTATAAAGTTTAATTGAATTAGTAAAAGAATATTCTAAGCTTGTTTCTAAGTCTGATCACAGTAATTTTCTTTGGATAAAGACCAAATGTCTTGTGACCTGCAGCTAGGAGATTATGTACACTGGAAAAGATATCATTTAACAAACTATCTCCAAGCTAAGTAAAAAGGACCTTATAGGTACTCTTGACTAGCACATGTGCAACAAAACTGAAGGGAATTGACTCTTAATTCCATATTTCCCATTTAAGAAGGGCGTCCACATAGGATTATCTATAGAAAAGACTGTTAACCCCAAAGGATACCCACACCAGATGAAACGGAGACAACAGCAGTAGAAGACAGCTGACATATAAGTCTGGACCAGGACTGTGAGAATTAGCCAACCAGTTCAGTTGCTCTGTTTACTGAATGTTTGTCTTCCTGTCATCATGGAAAGTTATTTTACTTCTAAGCATACTTAGACCCCAATGTTCAGGATGAAAAGAAAATTCTGTAGTGAAGTTGTCACAGAGTATAACTATTCATGACATGTATCACTGTTTATTTTCAGTCTATTGCTAAAAGCACATGTATGTTATGTGACAATTAAGTGCAAGTGATAAATGCATAGCCTGCAAAGCATTTCCCCATTAATATGCCTCTGAGTTTGTTAATGATATCTGATTAGTTTTCCCCCAACATGGAGAACTAGGGGAAAAAAAGAGGCCTAGCATCAAGGTGCATGAATGGACCCAGAGGAGGCAACTTGGCCACTTTGGCAATGTTGGGAAACTATTTTGATTATCAGTGATGTTTATGGAAAGATTTGCAATTAAAGGGGGGAAAATGATGGAAGAAAATTTCACATGTTGTGGTATGGGGAAATTGTTCTGACTTGTACATGATTGAATTTGAACTTCAGGCGAATCAGACCAGCCTTTTGTGGCCTATTAAACATGATTTAGCCATTAAAAAATTACATTTAAAAAATTGAAATGAAATAACTATGATTCAGACATCCCAAGTGGAACTACATGGCTATTATGAATGTGTGTTCAGACACGTTTCTAAGTTACTGAAAACCTGAATTCTCTAAACTTGATCATACTTCACAACACCATCAACCATCTTCTAAACCATATGTACTAGCAGCTGCCAACTGCACCCATATGGTCTCAATGTCCTCTTTTTAAGTATGAAAACTCCTACTTTAAAAATAGTAGTAGCAAATGAGACAGCTCAAGCTATATAGCCACTGAGCAAAAGGCTACTTGGTTACTAAATATATAAGTAAAAAGTAAACACTCCAAAACTTAATTTCCTGATTGCCATCTAAAATACCACTCTTTTAAAAAATATTTCGAAGGTGTTATTTAAACGTTTTCTTCATTGTAATACATCTAATAATTTTGAATGTTTCTCCATGTGCTACAACAAAGCAATCAAAGATAGAGGTAATGTTTTCTGAATAAGAAGTTTTGATGCTAAGCTTGAAACTTAGGATTCTTTTCAGCTCTGTCCCTTCCCCAAATTAGGCAGGACTATGCCCCCAGGTCAGTAGGAAGTAACCAGAGCGGTTTATCAACCCATTCTCTCAAAAAGTTGGGGAAAATTGAAACAAAGGGAACTAAAATTGAGTTTCCTTACCAAGTTTATGATTAACCTCTCAATCTAAAACTTTGTTCCCTTTCTTGTTCTCTGTCATCAAGACTGAGGAATCTAAAGCTTTATTTCCTTTTCTGTTCTCAGTCCTCAAGACTGAGGAGTATCAAAGAAAAAGGGAGGTTAAACAAGCCTCTGTGTCCTTGAAATAAAATGCTGACTAAAGAAAGTGCTGCACTGAATAGGCCAGTAAATTTGGAAAACTCAGCAGTGGCCACAGGACTGGAAAAGGTCAGTTTTCATTCCAATCCCAAAGAAAGGCAATGCCAAAGGATGTTCAAGCTACTGCACAATTGCATTCATATCACATGCTAGTAAAGTAATGCTCAAAATTCTCCAAGCCAGGCTTCAGCAATACGTGAACCGTGAACTTCCAGATGTTCAAGCTGGTATTAGGAAAGGCAGAGGAACCAGAGATCAAATTGCCAACATCCGCTGGATCATCGAAAAACCAAAAGAGTTCCAGAAAAGCATCTATTTCTACTTTATTGACTATGCCAAAACCTTTGACTGTGTGGATCACATAAACTGTGGAAAATTCTGAAAGAGATGGGAATACCAGACCACCTGACCTGCCTCTTGAGAAACCTGTATGCAGGTCAGGGAGCAAGAGTTAGAACTGGACATGGAACAACGGACTGGTTCCAGATGGGGAAAGGAGTACGTCAAGGCTGTATATTGTCACCTTATTTAACTTATATGCAGAATACATCATGAGAAACGCGGGGCTGGAAGAAGCACAAGCTGGAATCAAGATTGCCAGGAGAAATATCAATAACCTCAGATATGCAGATGACACCACCCTTATGGCAGAAAGTGAAGAGGAACTAAAAAGCCTCTTGATGAAAGTGAAAGAGGAGAGTGAAAAAGTTGGCTTAAAGCTCAACATTCAGAAAATGAAGATCATGGCATCTGGTCCCATCACTTCATGGCAAATAGATGGGGGGAAACAGTGGAAACAGTGTCAGACTTTATTTTGGGGGGCTCCAAAATCACTGTAGATGGTGACTGCAGCCATGAAATTAAAAGACACTTACTCCTTGGAAGGAAAGTTATGACCAACCTAGATAGCATATTAAAAAGCAGAGACATTACTGTGCCAACAAAGGTCCATTTAGTCAAGGCTATGGTTTTTCCAGTAGTCGTGTGAGAAGTTGGACTGTGAAGAAAGCTGGGCACCAAAGAATTGATGCTTTTGAACTGTGGTGTTGGAGAAGACTCTTGAGAGTCCCTTGGACAGCAAGGAGATCCAACCAGTCCATCCTTAAGCAGATCAGTCCTGAGTGTTCATTGGAAGGACTGATGCTGAAGCTGAAACTCCAATACTTTGGCTACTCAATGCGAGGAGCTGACTCATTTGAAAAGACCCTGATGCTGGGAAAGTTTGAAGGCAGGAGGAGAAGGGAACGACAGAGGATGAGATGGTTGGATGGCATCACCGACTCAATGGAGATGAGTTTGAGTAGACTCCGGGAGTTGGTGATGGACAGGGAGGCCTGGCATGCTGTGGTCCATGGGGTCACAAAGAGTCGGACATGACTGAGCGACTGAACTGAACTGAAAGAGTTAATGACCAACATTAATGATCAACAAAGAGTTAATGATCTTCAATGTGAAGATGTAGAAATGAAAAATGACTGTTGAACTGGGGAACTGGTAACAGTTTAGACTATCATTCTACAACATAGCAGATCACCAAACTCACAGTTCACTGGTAAGAACATGGACCCTAGACTGGCTGAAACCAGAAGGGTGAAGACGCTTGAAACTTCACTTTGTTGCCAACCACTAATCATCTACAAGCTGCTTACTCCCTGCTCCTTGAACACTGTACAAATTCTCACTACCCCCTCCAGAAGCTTCCCACAGTCTTGAGGGCATTAGCATGTTGTGACCTGCTTTGCCTGGCAAAGCAATAAAATCTCTTTTCTACTTCACCCAAAACTCTACCTCTGTGTTTCCCTTTGGCACCAGTGAACAGAGGCCATTTTGGCAACACAACCCCTGGTCCTCTGCCTACTTCTCTGATAGACTCCAACTCACTGTCTATAGTCTCAGATTAAGTGTAGGTGTCTCTGCAGAGCACTCTGGACCCCTCCCACCTTCCTCTGGTGCATCTTTTGAACCCAAGGAGATGTCTTCCCCACTAGACTGTGACCTTCTAGACAAGACTGTCTCATACTGGGATGTGCGAAGAAATCCTTGGGGAGGCTAGTAAAAAATGCAGATACTCCTCTGTAGGCCTAGGGATGCAAATACAGACGCATGAGAGTCTGTATTTCTGATAAGCACTCAGGTTTTACCATCACACTTTAAAGGGCAAGGGTCTAGCCAGGATTCTCAGACTCTAGGACCAATAAGAAGCATGTGGAAGACTTGTTCAACCATATCTTCTGGATCCAACACCCCCACATCCTGAGATTCTGCAGGTCAGAGGATGGCGTCTGATAATCTTCATTACCACCAAGCTCCCAGACAATGTCTGCTGTAGCCAGCCCACAGATCTGACTTGAGTTAACACTAGATCCAGGCATTGCCTAACTCATATTTGACTGTGTGGATCACAATAAACGGTGGCAAATTCTGAAAGAGATGGGAATACCAGACTACCTGACCTGCCTCTTGAGAAATCTGTATGCAGATCAGGAAGCAACAATTAGAACTGGACATGGAACAATAGACTGGTTCCAAATAGGAAAAGGAGTATGTCAAGGCTGTATATTGTCACCCTGCTTATTTAACTTATATGCAGAGTACATCATGAGAAACGCTGGACTGGAAGAAACACAAGCTGGAATCAAGATTGCCGGGAGAATATTAATAACTTCAGAAATGCAGATGACACCACCCTTATGGCAGAAAGTGAAGAGGAACTAAAAAGCCTCTTGATGAAAGTGAAAGAGGAGAGTGAAAAAGTTGGTTTAAAGCTCAACATTCAGAAAACGAAGATCATGGCATCCGGTCCCATCACTTCATGGGAAATAGATAAACAGTGAAAACAGTGTCAGACTTTATTTTTTTGGACTCCAAAATCACTGCAGATGGTGACTGCAGCCATGAAATTAAAAGACGCTTACTCCTTGGAAGGAAAGTTATGACCAACCTAGATAGCATATTCAAAAGCAGAGACAATACTTTGCCAAAAAAGATCCATCTAGTCAAGGCTATGGTTTTTCCTGTGGTCATGTATGGATGTGAGAGTTGGACTGTGAAGAAAGCTGAGCGCCGAAGAATTGATGCTTTTGAACTGTGGTGTTGGAGAAGACTCTTGAGAGTCCCTTGGACTGCAAGGAGATCCAACCAGTCCATTCTGAAGGAGATCAGCCCTGGGATTTCTTTGGAAGGAATGATGCTAAAGCTGAAACTCCAGTACTTTGGCTACCTCATGTGAAAGAGTTGACTCATTGGAAAAGACTCTGATGCTGGGAGGGATTGGGGGCAGCAGGAAAAGGGGACGACAGAGGATGAGATGGCTGGATGGCATCACTGACTCAATGGACGTGAGTCTCAGTGAATTCCAGGAGTTGGTGATGCACAGGGAGGCCTGGCGTGCTGCGATTCATGGGGTCGCAAAGAGTCGGACATGACTGAGCAACTGACTGAACTGAACTGAACAGAGAAAGGGGCATCCCAGATGGTGCTAGTGGTAAAGAACCCACCTGCCAATGCAGGAGACATAAGAAATATGGGTTCCATCCCTTAGTGCAATGGCAACCCACTCCAGTATTCTTATCTGGAGAATCCCCATGGACAGAGGAGGCTGGTGGGCTACAGTCCATAGGGTCGCAAAGAGTCAGACACAACTGAAGCAACTTAGCACACACAACAGGCAAGGAAAGAGGGCATTTGGTAGACATGTGATAAATGAGATGGAAGGGAATGAATACCAGCATGCAGCAACCATGAATTAGAGCTCTCAGAGCAGATAGAGTTGGTGGGTGCATATGTGTACATGTGACGGTCTGCAGCTTAGATCTGAGGTACAAAGAAAGGATCATACTCACCGTCTTCATTCCCTCCTGAGTTCCCGCCTAGCAGTGAGCCAGCACCCAGTGCTTGTAGGTACTGTTTCAGGGAACTGTCACCGGCTGGTTAGCAGCCCTTGGCATCTGCTTTCGTGGGCTCAGTGGCCACGCTCTGGGCTCTATGGACAGGAACCACCCCCAGAGGCCCCTGTATTGAAGTAGGTTGTGGAGAGGAGGAAAGAGGCTGGGAGGAGATACAGTGCTCCCCCTTTGTTCATAGCCTCTCAAATCCTGCCCCCCAGTGTCTGCTTCCTGCTGAGCAGCTCCCTGAGGCAGAAGAACTACAGAGAGGGGCTGATCCCTTCCCTGTCACTGTTGCCTAGCCCTACCCAGGGAGGCCAGGTGGAGGGACTGTCTCCTGGTTTCACTGCCGAGAATCCAGCTCCCAAGTGGATGTTTTCTTACAAAATGGCTGCGAGCTTCCTTGTTTCTAAGAACCAACAGCAGGAAGAGACAGCACTTTTTGTTAGATGTCATCATGCCTGGATGAGCTCAGCCATCTCGTGGCCGTGAGCAGCGCTGATCCGTGTGTGTTAGAAAGATGGTAGTGCCCTGGGTCCTGGATAAACTGCACAGCTGTTGCTAATGTGCTCTCTGGGTATCTGGACTGTAAATTTCTTGCAATTTAGCCATTCAGAAATGCTTACTGTGGGACTCCTGGCAGTCCAGTGTTTAAGAGTCCACCCTCCCCATGCAGGAGGCACAGGTTCCATCCCTGGTGAGGGAACTAAGATCCCACATGTTGCAGACCATGGCCAAAAAATGCTTCTTGAGCACCTGCTGTGTGGGGCTACAGCAGTGGACAAAAGAGGGAACATTCCTCAGGAAGCTGTCATTACATTGAGAGAAACTGGACAACAACTACATATTAAATATATGTAACCCAGAAAGTAATAAGTAAATCTGGGAAGGGGGTCATTGACTTCTAAGGTGGGAGAAGAGGAGATTCAATTTTAATAAGATGGTTAGAGAACACCTCCTGAGAAAGCATTGCACGCGTGTAGAAATGAAGGAGGTGAGGGAGCAGGCTTCCCGGGCATGTGGGGGAGGGGCATCTTGGCAGAGGAAACAGCACGTGCAAGGGCGCTGAGGTGGAAAGGCACCTGGCGTGTTCAGAGGCACCCTGGGAGGCAGTTTAGCTGGAATGGAGTGAGCGAAGGAGAAACTAATAGATGAAGTCAGAGAGGGGAGGAGGGAGGTGGTGAACCGCCTTGCAGGCCAATGTAAGGACTTGGAGGAGGTGTGCCTGACCTGAAGTAACCCTTAAGGAATCCCTCCAGCTGCTGTATTGGAAAGAGACTGTGGTCTTGCTTGGTTTGGACCAAACTGGGGCCAGTGGGTAAAGCAAGAAGGGATTGAAGTCTTTGTATGTTGAAAGTAGAGTCAACAGATTCTGCAAAAAGATTGCAGGTCAGGTTCCAAAGAGTGGATTCAAGTGATACTCCAAGGTTTTGGTGGCTTCCATCGGAAGAATGGAGCTGCCATTTACCTCCAGGTGTGGATGACAGCGACAATAAAATTTGGAGAGAAGATCAGGAATTCTATTTGAAAAGCTTTTGAGAAAACCAGGTGGAGACATTGAGCAGAGTGTTGGGTGTGAGCCTAGATTTGAGGGAGCTGGGCAGGCTGGAGATGTACATTTGGGCCTCTTCAGAGTGGATATGACATTTTCAGCCATGAGAGAGAATAGAGCCATCAAAGGTGTGACTGTAGATTGGGAGGAGAGGGGTTCAAGGACCATGGCCTGGTGCATGCCAGGAAAGAAGCCGGAAGATTGAGCAGAAACCAGCAGCGGGAACTGACAAGGGGCTGCCTGAGAAACGAGGGAAAAGCCAGGAGACCGGGATCCTGCACACACACAGGAAGAGTATCAAGAAGAGGGAGCAACAATGGTTTCAAATGTGCTGAGCTGTCAGGTCCAGTGCAGCCTGAGATCTGACCATTGGATTTAGCCACATGAAGGTCACTGATGACCCTAACGAAATCACTGGGGGCTAGGGGAGAGCAGGTTCTAGAAACTGGGGTGAAGTGGAGTTGGATGCAAATAAAGACAGCTCTTTTGAGTATTGCAAAGAGCTGTGCAGAAATGAATCAGTAATTAGATGAACTTCCCTGGTGGTCCAGTGGCTGAGACTATTTGCTCCCAATGCAGGAGGCCCAGGTTTGATCCCTGGCGAGTGAACTAGATTATGTATGCCACAGCTTACAGATCCTACAATGAAGATCCCATGTGCCACAACTGTGAATCAGCACAGTGGAATAAATAAAATATTTTTAAAAAGAAATGCATCAGTAAATAGAATTGAAAGGGGAATCAAGGGAGACTTTGCTTGCTAACTTGTTTGTTTCTTTACTTATTTGTTTCAGATCAAATAAGAGCTTTGTGTGTATACTGATGGGAATAATCTGGCAGACAGAAAAAAACTGGTGATACTGGAGACGATGACTAGAATGATGCCCTCGTGCTGATGAGAGAGGATGTGATCCCGGGCAGCGTGGACGAGATGGGCTTGGAGCATGGAGAATCCATCCGCATGGCAGGAGGAAGGCAGGTAGAAGGGCCAGAGAAGGGTGGATGGGAAGGGAGGTGGGATATGTAAACAGTCTCTTCTGAGCCTTCTGTCTTCTTGCTGACGTGGGGAACAAGGTCATCAGCTAAGACTGAGGATGATGGAGGTGGTGCTGCAGGTTCAGGGAAAAGGCAGAAAGTGTGCCATAATGTCTAAGACGGGGAAAGCCATTGATGGGCATGAGGGACCCTGTGCATGTGGCCATCAGTAATTTAGGGGGGTCCCCGTCAGTTCCATTGTATGGTTTCCTCCAGCCACGTTCAACTTCACAGTGCCGGTGGGGATTCGGATCTGATCAGGACTGGGTTTGTGCCAGGTGGACACAACCAGATCAGAAAAGAGTGAAGGCGTTGAGGATGTGTGTATGGGAGGGGAGGGACTGTGACGATGGCCCCTGGACTCTAAGGTGGAAGTAAGGGCACGAGGAGGCTGAGGGTCAGGAGAAACTGACACGTCAGTGGTTACACTGGAGTCAAAGCACCACTGGAGCTGAGATGCTCGAGGAGTGAGAAGGAAAGGTGGGCGGGGCGCGAGGGGCTGGGGTGTCAGGACCCGAGAACCCCTGGAGCTGAGACGCTGGAGGAGTGAGAAGTCAAGGTGGGCGGGGTGCAAGGGGCTGGGGTGTCGGGACCCGAGAACCCCTGGAGCTGAGATGCTCGAGGAGTGAGGAGTAAAGGTGGGTGGGGCGCGAGGGGCTGGGGTGTCGGGACCCGAGACAGAAAGGACACAGATGTGGATGATGGTAAAATCCCAGGATTAGGGAGGATCAATGGAGTGAGTGGCTAAGGATGGGGCAAGACAGGCCCATCAGAGGACAGGAATTCCAGGAACCCTGGATGAGGGAGCTAGAGGAAGCTGTGCTTTTGGCAGAAGATAAATATGGCTTCAGAGCCCTTCCATCTCAGTACACACTGGCTTTTACAATGTGACTTTATTTCTTCCCCTGAAAAGGCAGATTCTATTTCCTGACTGCCTTGTCTGTGGCTTGGCTCTGTGACTTGCTGTGAGTGATAGACTGCAGCATAGGTGATCCTCTGTGGCCTCAGAGACTTTTCCTAGAGATGCGTTATAGGTTCTTCTCATGCCTGAGACCGTCATGCATAAAGCCAGTCTGGCCGACTGGAAGACGAGAGCCACGTGGAAAACTGAGGCACTCCAGTCAGCAAGCAGCGCCCACCACCAGATGTGGGAGTGAGGCTACGTGGGAACATCCGCCTAGCTCACAGAATCATAGAACAATCTCCTTGTGATTTTAAGCCCCAAAGTTTTGAGATTGTTTATTAGGCTGTCAAAAAAGAGATGCATGTGAAAAGTGAAATCAAGGATTATTACAAGAGAGCGTTAGAGAGTAGTACCCAACCTGAGCTAACATCCAAGGTTTCTTTTCAGAAAATTGTAGTTTCTACTTATTTATTTATTGGCTGTGCTGGGTCTCCATTGCTGCTCGGGCTTTCCCTTGTGGCAAGTGGGGGCTGCTCTCTTGTTGCAGTGCCTGGGCTTCTCATTGCGACGACCTTGCTCATTCCAGAGCACAGGCTCCAGGGCATGTGGGCTCAGTAGCTGGGGTTCCCAGGGTCTAGAGCACAGGATCAGTAGTCATAGCACACAGGCTTAGTTACTGCGTGGCATGTGGGATCCTCCTGGACCATGGATTGAACTCATGTCCCCTGCACTGGCAGGCAGATTCCTATCCACTGAGCCACCAGGGAAGCCCAGAAAATTATGCTTTCTATTCTTTTTCATTGTTGAGCTATTTTGAGTGGTGCCTTGCTGTTTATTGTCCAGATGTCCAACCTATACGATAAAGTGTGAATAAGGGAAACTCTACCACCACCACCACCACCCCCCACAAAATCTTAAAGCTCTCTGAGCTCCACCACCTGCCTGTCACGAATGACTTCCTGCTATAGAGAGTGGAAGGCTTCATGGAGGAAGCGTCTCTTTGGTGATCCGGGCGGGATGAGAGAGATGTGCATGGACGACAGCACCCTCTTTGACTTTGCAACCTGACCCACACAAGGGGGCAGCTGAGCAGAGCAGAGGGACTACTGGACCGTTCCCTGTGGTTTGGCAGGTTGGGGTTGTAGAATTCTGGCTGGAGGGCCAAGAGAGCCTATGGCATGAGAAAGGGTGGTGGAAAGAGAGCCTGGGGAAGGAAATTAAACAAAGAGGAATGGAGTGGGAGGGTGGGGGAAGAGATGGGGTGATGGGGAGGTGGCAGAGGGCTACTGCCTAGGAGCCACTTGTACACCCCAAAGGCCCTTCTGTCCATCTGTGGGACACTCACCCATTGGGCTTTGGTGTCTGAATGTGACCTGGGACCAGAAGCAACTTCCTTGGCCCTGGAGAGAGCGAGTGTGTCCCAGGATTAGGCAACAGAGAGCACTCCAAGGTCAGGACGCTGCATCCCCTCTCTTGGAAATTAACCTGCTGGTGCAGCTTTTGAATCTGAAAGGTGCGCCTCATTGACAGACAGGATCCCTGCAGCCCAGGAGCCTGGCCTCACCCTTCTTGGTTACACAGAGCATAAGCTTTCTAGGATATTGACATTGCGACAGGAAAGAGAAGCAAAGAGAGGACTGGGTCAGAATCAATTGTCATGGATGAGATGCAAAAAGGAAATCTGTAAGATCAAAGAGAAGGGGCCAGACAGCCGACAGCCATCCAACAGACCTGTACTCTCTCCAGGCGGGAGGCTCTTCATCATAGAGCCGCTCCCTGGGGCTTGTGAGGCAGACTGGGGAGCAGAGAGGGGCGGTGAGCAGTTGCTGGCACAGGCACATAGGGGTGGCAAAGAGAAATGACCCCCTGCCCTTCTAGGGCTAGTAGAGCCAGATTGTTTTGAAGACCCAGAACCCAGGTTTTCTGTTTAAATCCTTCCATTTGCAATCTTTAAAAAAAAAAGAAGAGGAAGACTACTTACTGAGGGCAAGAACTCGATTGCTTCAGAAGCTCCAGAAACATTCACTGCCACCCACCTCACCCTGCTCAACTCCACCCAGCCCCACCACCCAATCCCCTTAAAGCAGAGTCGCCCGAGGAGAAGTACAGCTGAGTGAGCAGGAAAAAACCTTAGAGTGAACTTGGCATTCAGGAACTGGACACCCAGCAGTACAAGAAAGAAGATCTTTGTCCCCTTCTTGTTGTTCTGAAAGCCTGAGACCCGGAGTTCTATCTCCATCATCACACAGGAAACTGACAGCTTCCGACTCACTCAGGACCTTGACCTTGAATTCTTAAAGCATCTAAAAGCTTCAGAAACAAACACTTCGTGGACACAGTCCCCTGAAGCCAGAGTAAGTAGAACTTGTCTCTTCGGTCTTGTCAGTTATTTTTGAAGGCACCGTTGTTTGCATGTGGCCAGATTGGACTGTAGTTCTCCTGTTGCAGGACATGACTTGTTTATCAGTCCGTCTCCACAGAGATGGGGAGTTCTTTGAGAGCCAGTCAAATGCCTAAGTAACCCACCAATGCATGAAAGGCAGTGCTTTGTATAGCAATACTGAGGGTGGATGGATTTATATGAGTGCTCAGATGTAAAATAGGGTGTTGTTTTTGTTTTGAGCTGATTCTTGTTCTTTCTAAAAACAGTATACTTTCTTGTATGATTGCTTGTTGATGACTAATTAAAAAGTCAGCCCACTATTAACACACTTTCTGGCGAAAGCTATTCAAGACACTGACAATTGCCAAATTTCCCCATGTACTCAAAGACCAAACACGGTATAAGAGGAAATTGCAGCAAAAGGATAATACTAATTAGTAAAAGCTTTGCAGATGCAAAGATGATCTGATACTGAGACAATTTCTTAAGAGGCTAGACTCAAGGAGCCCCAGAATCAGGACTGTAGACTGTCTTTGAAGAAAGTAAGATCTCACCCACCAGAAGGTGGACAGCTGGCCAGGTGACCTCCTTGTGGGGGTGGGGGGGCGCAGGGGAGGGCAAGGGGCATCCATTCTGTTCTAAAGAACAGGAAGGTCAGAATTTTGTTCTGAAGAGAAGCGACACAGGGGCTACTTGGAGGCATCTACTTCAGCCTTTCCTCCAGTAGGTCTGGAGGGTCCCAGACTTTCAGGATTAGAAATCCCCAGAAGTTTGCACAGCCGACCACCAGGCTCTGTGCCCCTCACTGACCCTTAAGTCCCCACTCTGGCTCCAGGACAACTCTAGGCTATTCAGACTGAAGGGCATGGATGCACTGGTAAGTGTTTATCAGCTAATTCTCCTGAGAAACGTGCCCTGATTCCTAGTGTTGGCCGATTCCCATATGTAAATATTCCCATTCTGGTTGACTTTGAGTCACCAGCATGCTGGATGCAGAACAGCTGCTCACGGCTGGCTCTTATGAACCAGTAGAAGCCAGCTCCTGCACCCCACCAGGCCTGGGCATCTTCCACCACCACAGACGGCCCTTTGTCTGTCCAGAGGCTTCACCAACTCCCAGGATAAAGGGTGCTGGCGCTGGACCACTGGGGCAACGGCCTGGGGCAGACGTTAGTAGCAGGCTGCAGACGGACTGGCACGTGACATGGCAACATGCTCCTTGGGTCTCGCCTCCGGGGCCTCACTCCAGGCCATCTCCCTTTAGGGACAACATGCCCAGGAGCTGTTTCTGGTGCCCAGCAAGTGGGGAAATAGTGAACTGGCTTGAAGGTGGGAGTGGGTGTGAAGTGACTCTGTTCAGGTGGCCCCTGACAGTGCTGACGCAGTTTGCCTCCACCTTTGCCAGCATTCCCCAGAAACTGGGCTCACGGGCTCAGCCTCGCACCCCTTGCTGTCGGTGCTGCCCCTGCTAACACAGTAAGCCTGAGAGCCCACCCAGAAGTGCTGACTGCCACGTGAAGTTGTCGGCACTGGCAGGGGCAGCAGAAATCAGAAATTGCCAGCACAGCTTGTTTAGTGAGTGGCAGCCTGGGTTTCTCCAGAAAGAGGCTTGACTGGCTGTATGCAAGTTCAGAGATGGAGGAGAGAGCCCTAAGGATGGATTGGGTGGGAAATGACCGCCCCCCAGCCTGGGGGCCCAGGAGCACCTCACCCCCCTGTGCCTTAATCCCCGAATGCCACTGCAGAAATGTGAATTTTGTGAGCAGGAAGCATTCATTAAGCTCTGTGGAAGGAGGAGCACTGGACTCTCAAGATTTTATATGGGAATTATGATGTAGGTACCACTCACTTTACTGATCGATGTTTAGGTCAAATCAGTTAGATTGATGGCAGCATTTTGGAAAGTTCACAGTGCAGTGCAGATGGAAAGGACTGTCAATGTCCATCACTCTCAAGCAGAATTCATTTTCCAGATTAACTACAGACAGACCTGTAGGGAAAGGGGTACATTGGCAAGAATAGATTGAAATCTGGGATATTCCTGGTGGTGCTGGGCCTCAGAGCAGGGCACCTGCAGGGAAGGAAGTCCCCTCGTATTTACTGAGGACCTGATAATATCCAGGGGAAGGCTCAGACATTCCCATACATCAGCCTTGGAAGGTAAGGGTACTTTTCCACGTTATAGGTGAGGAATGAGGCTCAGGGCGGTAGGTTATTTATCCGAGGTCACAGAGCTGGTAGGTTATACAAAAGCTTGTGCTCTTTTGGGGAGGAGTCTTCAATAAGTGATTGGAAAGGATGGAAAGGAGAGCTGAAAAGCAGGGGCTGGGTATTTTCTGCAAAGGCAGGCTATCTAGTGGTTTTTTGTTTGTTTTTGCTTTCTGGCAACCCTCGTTACAAATCTCCTATAATTTATTTTAGGAGAATTCCAGCCTCTGTCTGGTCCCTGTGTGACACTTCCTATCTTGAGGCTGTTTTGAGCCTTTCTTTCCTTGGAGCCCCCTCTTCTCCTTACCAGGTCACCCCACTCCTCCCAGTCTGTGCTTCCCTTTGACTCCTCCTCACAGCTGTCATGAAAGGTCTACAGAGTCACCTGGGTGACTGCAGAGGACTGTGTAACATGGGCCCGGCTGGTGGGGCAGGTCGGCCACCCAGTGTTTCAGCGCCACGGCACTGTTTGTGTTTGGTGAATTTTACACTGCAGGTCATCCTTGGCCCTTCCTACCTAATGACAGTAGTGTCCCCCAGGCTTGGTGACAGGCAAATGCACATTGTCCTGTGCCCTGAGGGCACTGTATCCCTTCTAACTGAGATTCTTTTTCACCTCAAAAGCAAGAAAGATACCTTGCATCTGATGCAGTTCAAGATACGGGTAGTTTAACTCCAACATTAGTGTTTCTATTTAACTTTTTCTATAAAATAAGGTTTATCTAAAAGATTCTTTAAAACTTACAGCTATGACACCAATTCATGTGTTGCAAATGACACATTTTTTTTTTCTTGCCTAGGTAGTAACAGCCTCATCTAGTGTAGCACCGTAGAAATTCTCCAATCATGATGAGCAAAATAGTTAGGGTAAACTTGTAGTTCATATTGAGTACTAGGAGGAATTGTTTTGAATGAGGAATGTAAGTGATCCTTAAGAAAAAACTTTTTGTTGTTATACTGTTTGATTCCTATAATACAATGCTATTAGGTGTGCCCTGAAAGAAAATAAAATGTTTGAAATCCAAAAACAAAGATTTTGGACTCTCAGGCAGGACTGATTTCCTTCCCAGCCTCCTCTGGGGACCCGACAGTTCAGAGTTACTGCCCTGATTGGAGGCAGGAAAGCCAGGGGTTTCAGGAATGGGCCTGAGAGTGGCACGCACCAGGGTTTGAGCTCCAGCTCTTGTTCTCAGCAGCTTTGTGTCCTGACTGCTCAGAAATTGTGTGCCTTCACCTCTAAAATGGGGAATGACCATGGTGCCCCCTCAAGGGCTGTTTATCACTGAGCCCAACACCGAGTCCGTGGGAAGCCCTCGGGAAGCCTTGGTCGTGAACACGCGTGAGGCCTCCCTTGTCCTCCCCTGTCTGCGCTCTCCGTCCTCTGGACGTCTCCTTCAGGGCACTCACTGCCAGAGCACTTGGGTTAGCGATGTGTGCACGCCCTGTTTGTTAGTGTGGTAGACTACAGGCTGCATGAGGGCAGAGGACCTGGGTCTCCCTGGCTCCACAGGGTGTGGTACACAGTACGCACTAGTAAGCAGCTGTCCAGGGGTTAAGGACGTGTACTCACTGCCTTGTTTTTGTTGTCCAGAGCCCACTGCCTCTTACGGCAAATACATACAGAAACATTTCCCTTGACCTGTGGGAGAAGCCAGGATGGAAACTTCAACCACCGCAAAGGACTATGACATGACCACAGAATACGACTATGGGGACACGACCCCATGCCAGAAAGCACAGGAGAGGGCTTTTGGGGCCCAGCTGCTGCCCCCCTTGTACTCGGTGGTGTTTGTCATTGGCCTGGTCGGCAACATCCTGGTGGTCCTGGTGCTATACAAAAGGATAAAAAATATAATCAACATCTGCCTCCTCAACCTGGCCATTTCTGACCTTATCTTCCTCTTCACGCTGCCCTTCTGGATCGACTACAAGGTGAAGGATGACTGGATTTTCGGAGATGCCATACGTGTAAGTTGCTCTTTGGGTTCTTTTTCTTGGGCTTGTACAGCGAGATCTTCTTCATCATCCTGCTGACCATTGACAGGTACCTGACTAACGTCCACCCCCAGTTTAAACGTCAGTGTTGGAACATTACCTCTGGTACTGTCACCAGCATTGTCGTCTGGGTCCTGGCCATCTTGGCTTCTGTCCCCGGCTTGTACTTTTCCAAGACCCAGTGGTGGCTCACCCACTACACCTGCAGTCTTCATTTTCCTCCTGAAAGCCATGGAAGAAAGTGGAAGCAGTTCCTGGCTCTGAAACTGAACATCTTGGGGCTGATATTGCCTCTGTTGGTCATGATTGTCTGCTATGGACATATAAAGATTATAAAGATTATGCTCAGAACTTGGAATAAGAAGGCCAACATAATACATCTGATTTTTGTCATCATGATCACCTTCTTTCTCTTTTGGACGCCCTGCAATCTGACTGTGTTTGTTTCTGCTTTCCAAGATTCCCTGTGTGAGCACTGCAGCCAGCTGGACTTGGCCATTGAAGTGACAGAGGCAATTGCCTATGCACACTGCTGCATGAACCCCATAGTCTATGTCCTTTTCTGCAGGAGGTACCGCAGGGTTCTATGGTACTTGCTCTATCAGCTGACTAAGTGTCCCTGCTTCCTCTACGAGGAGGCAGGAGAGGGTCAACTCCATGTCCATTACACAGGCAAGGAAGAACGCTGTTCTGTGTACAGACTCAGGCCCCTCAGGTCCATCAGGGACAAAGAAACCATAAGCTGCTAACATGCTGACGGGGAGGAGGCAGCTTGGGTCTCCCAGCCAGATTCTGACACCTGACCTGGAATTGTAGCCACATGGGGTTGAGGGAGCTCCAAGGTGTTCTAGACAAAATCACCATTACGGTTGGATTTTTCTCAATGAACTTCTCTTTGGTGGAAAATGAGATGTATAGATGAGATGGTGGAAATGAATAAATGAAGTGGGACATCCCAGAAGACTGGGTCAAAGGATGACAGAGAAAGGCTTGGTACCAAAGAGAAGTTCAGATTGTTGAACAGTAGCATTTGTAAACCAGTCACTGAGCATCTGCTACCCTCACCCCCAAGACCAGTGATCTTGGAGATAGAGATTTCCATAGCTGCCTCCACTCCGAGCAGAGAAGCCAAGCAGGAGCCGGCAGCCACCTCTCACCTCCCTACCCCCACTCCTAGGGCAGCATTTAGGCTCCTGGAAACCCTGAGAAATCTAGAACTCCTGATGGAAGAACTTGACACCTAATAGGAAGTAGGATTGGGGAACTGCTTTTGGCAGTGAAGCTAAGAAAGCCCTTGGATGGAATGTTTATAGTCACTAAAATCAACAAATACAGGCAGCGGGCTAGACACAGACAAAATGTATAAACTGCTGTACTTCTTGAAATTGCCGTGGAGCGGAAGTAGTCATTACTTCCTTTTACCATTCCTGTCTTCTGAATAGTTTTCAGAGTCTCCCTTCCCTGTCAGTTGAGGGATGCAGCAGTAATTTCTGACAGCTTCACTGCAGAAATCATTACCAGGCAGAAGGAGACAGGGTTGATTTTTCTTCCTCTGGACCTCCATCCAGACCTTGTAGCTGTATGGATCAGAGTTCTGGCTGCCACCTTGGACCGATCAGCAGGACAGTGACCTGGTGTGCAGGGTTTGAGGCTGGCAGGGAGGGCAACATCTACCAGGAGGGGTGGGGACTCTGTCAGTGTAGGAAGTCGAGGACCACTTAACTCAAAGAAATGCATTTACCCTAAAGGTCCTTAACATCTGAGCTCTCACCTGAATTAAGATAGGACCTCTTGTCCACCATGCCTTTCTTCCTTTTCCCCTTAGATGTACATTTCTCTAAAAGTGATTTTCCCAGTTATAAAAATTGTTTCCAGAAAAGCTTAAAATCACAAAAGGAGAAAAAAAAACTTCAAAATTATTCATAATCCCTTACCCAGAGGCAGCACCGTACATTCTTTGATGGGTTAATATTTTCTTTTAGTTTTCTCTCTTCTGTACATGTTTTATGTTTACAAATAAGATGAACTTTGACTGTAGTTATTCTTCTACTGTTGTTTTTTTTAAGTAGCAGTATGTGGGGATCACTTTCCCAGGCAATAAATCATTTCAGAGCATTGGTTTGGGGCCCAACACTGAGTTCTTCCACCGGAAGATACCATAATTCACTTTGGGTAAATGACCTACCTAGACATACCTACCTTCCAAGAAGACATACAGATTTCCCAGAAATATATGAGTAAGTGCTCAGCATCACTGATCATCCTGGAAATGTTAAGTCAGAACCAGAGTAGGATATCGCCTCATACCTGTGAGAGTGTCTATTTTGAAATAAACAAGAGATTTCAAGAGTTTTGAGGATGTACGGAAAAGGGAACCTTCGTGCACTGTTGGTGGGAATGTAAACGGGTGCAGTCACTGTGGAAACCAGTATGGAGGCTCCTTAAGAAATTAAAAGTAGAGCTACTGTATGACCTAGCAATTCCGCTTCTGTGTATGTAGTATCAGTTCAGTTCAGTTCAGTCGCTCAGTCGTGTCCGACTCTCTGCGACCCCATGAATTGCATCACGCCAGGCCTCCCTGTCCATCACCAACTCCCGGAGTTCAACGAAATCAAGTCATTATCTCAGTGAAATGTCTTGTTCTCCCATGTTTATTGCAGCATTACTCACAATAGTCTAGGTATGAAAACAGCCTAAGTGTCAGTGGACAAATGAATGGGAAGAATTGAATGACCAAGGCAGAAGTCCTATTCTAAGGTTTTTAATGGGTATTATTTTTTTCATTCCCCTCCCCATTTTTATTGTGGTAGAATACACTCAAAATGTACCCTATTATTGATATTTAAGTTACAGTTAAGTGGTATTAAAAATACATTCTTCTAGTGTCTGTTATTACAATGTTGGCCTTTCCTATGCGCCAATTGATCTCTGAGAATCATGCTCACAGAGGATTCTTGTTAGAAATGTGACTTTCAGGGGCCTGTGTGGACTCTGGAAGGGCACTGGTGACTCTGGGAGATCTTGGTCAGATTCATCATGCACATCGGGGATTTCTCCTGGGGTTTTTCTGGTATCAGGAACATTCTGTCCTCCAGGTTGTAAACCCACATTAACACTTCATTGGTTAAATGAACTCATTTGTCCTTCCAATCTGCTGTGATCCAAGCATTAACATCAGAGGTGACACCAAGTCTGACACCTTCGTCCTCCACTCAGGGATCATCGTGTTATCTAATACAGCATTCCAGCAGAGGATGTGGTGTGGGAGCCCTCAGGGCCTCTCAGACACTGTGTGGAAAACACTCATGGAGATTCACAGGACATTACCGTCTCTAAGAAATACTCAGTGAGGAACAGGTTTAAATATGATTAACCTTCACTCTGCCAATGTAGTTTTAAAGTAGAAAAAAACTTTTCTCAAATAACACCTGTTATCATCCCTCAAAGATGCTTGCTCCTTGGAAGAAAAGCTATGACCAACCCAGACAGCATATTAGAAGGCAGAGACATTACTTTGCTAACAAAGGTCCGTCTAGTCAAAGCTATGGTTTTTGCAGCCGTCATGTATGGATGTGAGAACTGGACCATAAAGAAAGCTGAATACCAAAAAATTGATTCTTTGAACTGTGGTGTTGGGAAAGACTCTTGAGAGTCCCTTGGACTGTAAGGAGATCAAACCAGTCCATCCTAAAGGAGATCATTCCTGGGTGTTCATTGGAAGGACTGATGCTGAAGCTGAAGCTCCAATACTTCGGCCACCTGATATGAAGAACTGACTCATTTGAAAAGACCCTGATGCTGGGAAAGATTGAAAGCAGGAGGAGAAGGGGACAACAGAGGATGAGATGGTTGGATGGCATCAGCAACTCAATGAACATGAGTTTGGATAAACTCCGGGTGTTGGTGATGGACAGGGAGGCCTAGTGTGCTGCGGTTCATGGGTTTGCAAAGAGTCAGACACAACTGAGCGACTGAACTGAACTGATCATCCCTCAAGACTAGGGCTGGGTTGTAGAACACCAGGGGTGTTGGTCTGATGATCGGTCAGCACATGGGCAAAGCACAGTACAGTTGCCAACTGCCCACGGTCCATCCTGTCCTTTTGACAGCAGTCTCCATATCAACCCCTCGAGGTTGGTGGGGATGCTGGTGTTACCCCATGTGATCGATGAGGAGAGGAAGGGACTTGGCAGACACCACAGAGTGATCAAAGGGCAGAGCTGGGCTCCACCCCAGAGTTTATTTCTTTATTTTTCAAAGTTTCTTTTTGAGGTGGACTATTTTTTCAATTCATTTTATTTCTTATTGAAGCAGAGTGGATTTACAGCATTGTGTTAGTTTCAGGTGCACAAGAAGGAGATTCAGTTATTCGTATGTATATTTTTTCACATTCTTTTCCATTATAGATTATGACAGGGTATTGAATAGAGTTCCCTGTGCTGTACAGTAGGACTTGTGTATCTATTTTATATGTATTTGTGTGTATCTAATTTTTTGAAGTTACCCTCTAAGCATTCATTTTCAAATTTGTTTTTAATTGGAGGATAATTGCTCTACAATGTTGTCTTGATTTCTGCTGTACAGCAGTGTGAATCACCTGTAAGTATACATACATCCCCTCCCTTTTAAACCTTCCTCCCACCTATCCCCATCTCACCATTTTAGACTGACACAGAGCAGTGGGTTGAGGTCTCTGCTCACACAGCAGCTTCCCACTAGCTATCTCTCTTACACATGGTAGTCTATCTGTTTCAACGCTACTCTCTCAGTTTGTCCCACCCTGTCTTTCCTCCAGTCTGTCCACAGTTCTGGTCTGTATTCCTCCCCTGAAAATAACTTCATCAGTACCATTTTTCTAGATTCCATGTATATGCATTATCATGTGTTGTTGTGCTTGTTTAGTCGCTAAATCATGTCTGACTCCTTTGCGACACCATGGATTGTAGCCTGCCAGGTTCCTCTGTCCATGGGATTTCCCAGGCAAGAATACCAGAATGGGTTGTCGTTTCCTACTTCAGGGGATCTTCCCGACCCAGGGATGGAACCTATGTCTCGTGTCTCCTGTATTGACAGGCTAATTCTTACCACTGTACCACCTGGGAAACCCTAGTTTTGATATGCATGTCTCTAGTAATGAGTGATGTTGAGCATCTTTTCATGTGTTTATTGGCCATCTGTATGGCTTTGGAGAAATGTGTGTTTAGATCATTTGCCCATTTTTTGATTGGATTGTTTGTTTTTCTGACTTTGACCTGCATGTGCTACTTTTATATTTTGGAGATTAATCCTTTGTTATTTGCTTCAATTGCATATTTTCTTTGATTTTGAGGGTTGTCTTTTCATCTTGTTTATAGTTTCCTTTGCTGTTCAAAAGAGTTTAATTAGGTCCCATTTGTTTATTTTTGTTTTTATTTCCATTATTCTAGGAGGCAAGTCAAAGAGGATCTTCCTGCAATTTATGTCAATGAGTATTCTGCCTATATTTCCCTCTAAGAGTTTTATAGTTTCTGGCCTTAAATTTAGGTATTTGATCCATTTCATCTGTAATCAGTGAGAGTTTTACTTCTTCTTTTCAAATCTTGATTCCTTTTATTTCTTTTTCTGTATGATGTGAAGAGGTGTTCCAATTTCATTACTTACATGAAGCTATCCAGGGTTGCCAGCAAAATACTTATTGAAGAGGTTGTCTTTTCTCCATTGCATATTCTTGCCTCCTTTGTCAAAGATAAGGTGCCCATAGGTGCACGGTTTTATCTCTGGGCTTTCTGTCTTGTTCCATTGATCTGTGTTTTTTGTTTTTCGTGCCAGTGCCATACTGTCTTGACTACTGTAGTTTTGTAGTATAGACTGAAGTCAGGAAGGTTGATTCCTCCAGCTCCTTTTTTCTTTCTGAAGATTAGCTTTGACTAATAGCTTTGGCTATTCAGGGACTTTTGTGTTTCCATCCAAATTATAAAGTTTTTTATTCTAGCTCTGTGAAAAATGCCACTGGTAATTAGATAGGGACTGCATTGAATCTGTAGAGTTTTTATGAAAAGTATAGTCTTTTTCATGATATTGATTCTTCCCGTTGAGGAACATGATATTAGCTGCTTTTGTTTGTGTTGTCTGAGTTCCTTCGTCAGTGTCTTACAGTTTTCTGCATACAGGTCTTTTGTCTCCTCAGGTAGATTTATTCCCAGGTATTTTATTCTTTTTGTTGCAATGGTGAATGGGATTGTTTCCTTAATTTCTCTTTCTGATTGTTTTGTTGTTAATGTATAGGAATGCAAAGTATTTCTGTGTATTGATTTTGTATGCTGTTGGTTTACTAAATTCACTGATTAGCTCTAATACTTTTCTGATGGTATCTTTATGGGTGTTCTATGTATAGTATGTCATCTGCAAACAGTGAGAGTTTTACTTCTTTTCAAATCTGGATTCCTTTTATTTCTTTTTCCTCTCTGATTGCCATGGCTAGGACTGCCAAAGCTGGTTCTTTGAGATGATAAACAAAATTGACAGACCATTAGGCAGAGTCATCAAGAATAAAAGGAAGAAAAGTCAATAAGATTAAAAACAAAAAGGAGAGATTGCAACAGGCAATGCAGAAATACAAAAGATCATAAGAGATTATGAACAACTATATGCCAATAAAATAGAAAACCTGGAAGAAATTAGAAAATTCTTAGGAAAGTACAACCTTCCAAGACTGAGCCAGGAAGAAATAAGAAATTATGAAACAGACCAGTCACAGGCACTGAAATTGAAACTGTGATCAAAAATCTCCCACAAAAACAAAAACCAGGGGGCAGATGGCTTCACAGGTGAATTCTATCAAATGTTTAGAGACGAGCTCACTCCTATCCTTCTCAAACTCTTCCAAAAAATTTCAGAGGAAGGAACAGTCCCAAACTCATTCTACAAAGCCACCATCACCCTGATACCAACACCAGACAAAGATATAACAAGAAAAGAAAATTACAGGCCAATATCACTGATGAACATAGATGCAAAAATCCTCAACAAAATACTAACAAACAGAATCCAACAACACATTAAAGGAATCATACACCATGATCAAGTAGGGTTTATCCCAGGGATGCAAGGATTCTTCAGTCTATGTAGTCAGTCAATGTGATACACCATAGTAACAAATTGAAAAATAAACATCATATGATAATCTCAATGAAAAAAGTGAAGGTGTTAATCATTCTATTGTGTCTGACTGTTTGCAACCTCATGGACTGTATAGCCAGCCAGTCTCTTCTGTAGATGCATAAAAAGTTTTTGACAACATTTGACACCCATTTATGATAAAAACTCTTCAGCAAATGGACATACAAGGAACCTACCTCAACATAATAAAGGTCATATACGACAAACTCACCACAAACATCATTCTCAGTGGTGAAAAACTGAAAACACTCTTTTCTAAAATCAGGAACAAAAACAAAGTTTCCACTCTTGCCACTATTTTTCAACATAGTTTTGGAAGTCCTAGTCAGGGCAATCAGTGGATTCTTTTTTGAGTATGCCCAGAGTGCACTGAATTGAGGTTGAAAGTTTCCCCTCTGCCCAGTCAAGAATATATTCTTGAGTTATTTCAAAGGGTCCCCAAGTGGGTCCTCACATGTGTCCACAAGTCAGTCTGTTAGATGCTGTCACCACAGCACTTCTGCCGCCGCCTCGGCCAGCCCCGACTCAGTCTGCCTGAGAAGCCTCTTGCTAGCATCGTTGAAACCTTCACTAATGGGCTTTATTGTGAGGGTGCCAGCCCTCCAGGTCCCAGCGCTGGGCCAGGTAACTCACAGACAGTTCTGAGCCTACAGCCTACAATTCTTCAGACCTGCAAGAATCTCACAGTCCGTAATGAAAGCAGCTTAGTCCTCCAACATCGGGGCTCAGATGCAATTCAGGGAGCCAGACAGGGAAGAAAGACCACATCACCCTCCAGCCTCCTTTTCTGTCCTCCTCACCACCCCTGAGTCAATTAAATTTATTCTCTGTCCTCCCTTAGAAAATGAAGGTGCTTGCGATCATAAGTCAATGACAGCAAACATTTGATGAGGCAACCAGAGAGATGATGAAGTATTTCATGCATTAGCAGTATCTGGGTGCAAAAGTCAGACAGCCCAAGTGCCCTGTCCCGTAGTTGCTGCAGCTCACTAGCCCACCTCCTGTGGACATTGTGACCTTCAGGGCACAGAGGTCGTTAGGTCTGGAGTCTCAGTTGAAAGTCACATTGGGTTGTTCCTGGATTATCCGCCAAAAGCTAAGAGAAAAAGCCATCCTCCTGGGTGATTTGGCATCCTCCTTGGCAGTCTAGAATAGGGCACCTCCCAGAGCCTCTACATTCCCCATCTTTAGAGAAGGCACAACCTCTCTGGCATCAGACACAGCCATGGACTCCTTCCTTCTCCCACTCCTCCAGGCTTCCACCAACAGATTACTATGGTGGAGTCCCATTTCCTTTGGTGTCCTAGTTCTTCCTTTCCACTGTGATTATAAAGACATTTATTAGAGAATACTTTATTCCTCAGGTCCCTTAATGAAGTCCCGATTCTGTTTGTTTTATACAGACATATGGATGTGCAGTTCTTTGTGCACATCTTCCTTTGTGCAGATCTTCCTGAGTCCACACAACTCAGTTTGCATGTCATCTTCAGCTACTTCCATAGAAAAAGTTTAATAACTCAGTACCCTATGCAGTCTAGAAGATATAATACTGAAGGAATTTGCAAGCCTGCACTGCCAGTCAATGTGCCTACATCAGATAAACCAACTTCTCTTATTCTAAAACAGGGAAGGTGGCTCCAGAAGCAATCTGCTCTCTGACCTCCTCACACGTGTCCCACATCTCATACCTGGAGCAGTTGGAGCAAAGACCATAAATCTAAAAAATAATAATAGTAGGCGAAATACTTAGTCATTGGTCCTCCCCAAGACTTCTACCTTCTGTATATTCACAGAAATTGCCTTTAGCCCCAGCTCTGGATTATGCCCAAAGCTATTGCTAATGATGCTTTGCACATGGACAGTTTGCTATATTTTATAGCATTTATATAAATTGGCAATTTTTGCTCATTTCATGAACTATGAGATGCGAGTAAGGGGATTGGTATTAATAGTATCTGCGTTTTACAGATGAAGGAAATGAGAAATCAAGAGTTTGCCAAGGTGTCCCAGTTGAGCAGAATCACTCTGGTTGATCATAACCATTTATCTTCTCTTATATGATCATGTTTAATCTGGAACCATTTCCTATTTTGAATTCGGCTATTTTGAGTTAAGTAGACATATCATTACATTATAGATGGGTATTCAATATATTATGTTACTTTAACATTTACCAAGATGTAAGGATACATCAATGCCTTTAATTTGTAAGCCTTATCTGAATTTTAGCCAATGATTTGTGCAAGAAATGTGAACCAGAAAACAGTATTCTAGGTTTCTTCTGTAAATACTGATAAATTTTAGTCACATAAATGACTGGGAGGTACTCACATAACTGAAATAAGGTCCCCCAGAGCTTGACAGAGTGGAAGAATGACTTGAATAAAGGTTGAGTTACCTGGTACTAGGCCTGGCTCTGTCATTAACTCACTTTCATGCCCACCTCCTTTCCTTATTCAGATAATAAAAGAGGAAAATCCAATTCAATAAGTATTTATCAGGCAGGGGCTTACTGTGGACATTTAACATATGACATTTAATTTAAACCTCACTGCACTCCAAACATTCCATTTTACAGAAGAGAGGGCCAGTTTCAGGGAAATAAGAAAGGGGCAAGGCAAGGTCATGTTCCTTTCCGTGTACAAAGCCCTGCTTGCTGTTAAGAAACCTATAAAGATGAAAGAGATAGAGTTCCTCTCCTGAAAGTGCTTTCAAAATAGCAAAAGTGAACACATGCACAGTCAGTGAGGAGGGAGGCGCCAGTTAATAAGGAGAAGCAAGCGCTGCAAGAAATGGTGCCGAAGGCAAGGGAAGCCTGTCAGAGGGAGAAATCACTTCTGCCTCTCATGGGTGGTTGAGGGTCAGGTGCTGATTTATCTTCAGAGTAGATTTTAATGTGTATATCTAAGGGAGATTATGAGTTTCAACAAGCAAAGATGCGGCAGTAAGACATTCTGGGTGCAGGTAGCATCAGTAAGACAGTGATGATAAAACTCGGGGTGTGTGCAGGACTCAACCAGCAGGTCGGTGCGGATGGAACACAAGCCCTGGTGACTCAGAGTGTCCCCTCCGGACCTGCTCCATCCCTGTTAGCAGGGAGCTCCCTAGAAATGCAGGCTGTCAGGTCCCACTCCAAATGGATTGCAGTCTGCACAGGTGATTCATGTGCAGAAGGAATAAAGGCAAGTCACACAGAAAGGTAGCTTCTGATCAGATCCATAGAAGCTGCAGAATGTATTGGTTTGGTGAGGCCTTGGAGCGAGACAGGGGGTCCGTGCCTGCTCTGCCTGCAGCTCCATCACTGTGCAGCTGTGGGACCTCTGGCAAAGTTACTTCAACTTTATTTAAGCTACCTGTGGCCTCATAAGATTTTTTTAATGGACTTTATTTTTTAGAGCAGTTGCAAGTTCACAGCAAAACCCAGGAGAAAGGACAGAGTTCCCTTCCCGTTCACCCACTGCCCCCAAACACCCTCACCCTCCCCTATTATCATCATCCCCCAAACAGTGTCACAGCTGTTGAACCTACTACAGTGACTCATCATCACCCAAAGTCCCTAGTTTATAATAGGCTATACTTTTGGTGTTGTACAGTCTAATGAATTTAGGTAAATGAGTAATAATATGTGTCCATCACAATGGTATCATTTTCATAACCCTAAAAATTGCCCTTCAAAAGGTGCTCTGCCTTTGCATTTTTTCTCCCTAATCCCTGGCAACTGCTGATCTTTTTACTGTCTCCATAGTTTTGCCTTTTTCAGAAGGTCATGCTTTGGAATCATACAATATGTACCCTTGTCAGATTGGCTTCTTTCGCTTAGTAATATGTATTTAAGCTTCTTTTCATGGCCTGGATAGCTCGTTTATTTTCAGTGCTGAATAATATTTCATTGTCTGGATGTATCACAGTCTGTTTATTCATTCACCCACTGAAGGGCATCTCAGTTTCTTCTATGTTTGGCAGTTGTAAATAACACTGCTCTAAAAATCTGGGTACAAGTATTGAAAAATTTTTTTTTCAGTTTTCATACCTTTTATTGAAGTATAGTTGATTTACAATGTTATGTTAATTTCTGCTATACAGCAAAGTGATTCCGTTCTATACACATTCTTTTTTTAAAATATTCTTTTCTATTATGGTTCGTCACAGAATATTGAGTATAGTTCTTGGTGGTATAGAGTGAAAGTGAAAATCACCCAGTTGTGTCCGACTCTTGGTGGACTATACAGTCCATGGAATTCTCCAGGCCAGAATACTGGAGTGGGTAGCTTTTCCCTTCTCCAGGGGATCTTCCCAACCCAGGAATCGAACTGGGGTCTCCTGCATTGCGGGCAGTTCTTTACCAACTGAGCTATGAGGGAACCCCAGTGCTGTAGAGTAGTACCTTGTTTATGTGCTCTCTATATAAAAGCTTGTATCTGCCAACCCAGCCTCCCACTGCATCCCTCTTTCAAGCCCCCTTGGCAACCACCAGTCTGTTCTGTGTCTGTGATTCTGTTTCTGTTTCATAGATAGGCTCATTTGGGTTGTATTTTAGATTCCACATCTAACGTGTTAAACTAGGGACAGAACCTAGGTTCCTTGCATTGTCTTCAGATTCTTAACCACTGAACCACCAGCGGGTCCACTACTGGCTTTTTCATCTTTGCTTTTAATATATAGAAAATCCTTCTTACTCAGCTACTTATGATTTACAACATTTTGCTAGTTTATGTCTGTGGGTAAACTTATAGTATTTTTCTTTTCTCTCTGTCTGGTTCCTCTAGAAATCAGAGACCCTTTGGTTCTAAGCAACTTTATCAGGGGAATAGGAAAGACTATCTCTTGGCATGTGCAGGAATTTAAATATTCATAAACCTGGAAAAGAGACAAATTTACCCAATCCATAAATATCACAGGAAGAATTTTAAGGCAGGCCATTGGCATGGCTATTCTGGCCTTTAGAGGCATTTTAAAAGTTCGGTCTGAGATTCCTATTAAGTTCCAGTGCAATCAATTTGAAAGAGTTTATATGGGAAGTTACACTCATGTGAATAATTTGGTCATGTTTATTGAAAACAGACCTATTTTAAGTGAATCAGTCTAATTTTGCTATATTTCATAGAAATAAAGAGAATCTAGAGAAGAAAATTACATTTCAATATTAAACTCTTGTGGATCATGAAGTTTTGTATGTACTGAGGCTTTGTATTTATTATCTCTGTCCAGGATGGCTCCTTGTTGCTGTTACATTATTATAAAGTTTAACTGAATTAGTAAAAGAATATTCTAAGCTTGTTTCTAAGTCTGATCACAGTGATTTTCTTTGGATAAAGACCAAATGTCTTGTGACCTGCAGCTAGGAGATTATGTACACTGGAAAAGATATCATTTAACAAACTATCTCCAAGCTAAGTAGAAGGACCTTATAGGTACTCTTGACTAGCACATGTGCAACAAAACTGAAGGGAATTGACTCTTAATTCCATATTTCCCATTTAAGAAGGGCGTCCACATAGGATTATCTATAGAAAAGACTGTTAACCCCAAAGGATACCCACACCAGATGAAACGGAGACAACAGCAGTAGAAGACAGCTGACATAAGTCTGGACCAGGACTGTAAGAATTAGCCAACCAGTTCAGTTGCTCTGTTTACTGAATGTTTGTCTTCCTGTCATGATGGAAAGTTATTTTACTTCTAAGCATACTTACACCCCAATGTTCAGGATGAAAAGAAAATTCTGTAGTGAAGTTGTCACAGAGTATAACTATTCATGACATGTATCACTGTTTATTTTAAGTCTATTGCTAAAAGCACATGTATGTTATGTGACAATTAAGTGCAAGTGATAAATGCATAGCCTGCAAAGCATTTCCCCATTAATATGCCTCTGAGTTTGTTAATGATATCTGATTAGTTTTCCCCCAACATGGAGAACTAGGGGAAAAAAAGAGGCCTAGCATCAAGGTGCATGAATGGACCCAGAGGAGGCAACTTGGCCACTTTGGCAATGTTGGGAAACTATTTTGATTATCAGTGATGTTTATGGAAAGATTTGCAATTAAAGGGGGGAAAATGATGGAAGAAAATTTCACATGTTGCGGTATGGGGAAATTGTTCTGACTTGTACATGATTGAATTTGAACTTCAGGCGAATCAGACCAGCCTTTTGTGGCCTATTAAACATGCTTTAGCCATTAAAAAATTACATTTAAAAAATTGAAATGAAATAATTTCATTTCATGATTCAGACATCCCAAGTAGAACTACATGGCTATTATGAATGTGTGTTCAGACACGTTTCTAAGTTACTGAAAACCTGAATTCTCTAAACTTGATCATACTTCACAACACCATCAACCGTCTTCTAAACCATATGTACTAGCAGCTGCCAACTGCACCCATATGGTCTCAATGTCCTCTTTTTAAGTATGAAAACTCCTACTTTAAAAATAGTAGTAGCAAATGAGACAGCTCAAGCTATATAGCCACTGAGCAAAAGGCTACTTGGTTACTAAATATATAAGTAAAAAGTAAACACTCCAAAACTTAATTTCCTGATTGCCATCTAAAATACCACTCTTTTAAAAAATATTTCGAAGGTGTTATTTAAACGTTTTCTTCATTGTAATACATCTAATAATTTTGAATGTTTCTCCATGTGCTACAACAAAGCAATCAAAGATAGAGGTAATGTTTTCTGAATAAGAAGTATTGATGCTAAGCTTGAAACTTAGGATTCTTTTCAGCTCTGTCCCTTCCCCAAATTAGGCAGGACTATGCCCCCAGGTCAGTAGGAAGTAACCAGAGCGGTTTATCAACCCATTCTCTCAAAAAGTTGGGGAAAATTGAAACAAAGGGAACTAAAATTGAGTTTCCTTACCAAGTTTATGATTAACCTCTCAATCTAAAACTTTGTTCCCTTTCTTGTTCTCTGTCATCAAGACTGAGGAATCTAAAGCTTTATTTCCTTTTCTGTTCTCAGTCCTCAAGACTGAGGAGTATCAAAGAAAAAGGGAGGTTAAACAAGCCTCTGTGTCCTTGAAATAAAATGCTGACTAAAGAAAGTGCTGCACTGAATAGGCCAGTAAATTTGGAAAACTCAGCAGTGGCTACAGGATTGGAAAAGGTCAGTTTTCATTCCAATCCCAAAGAAAGGCAATGCCAAAGGATGTTCAAGCTACTGCACAATTGCATTCATATCACATGCTAGTAAAGTAATGCTCAAAATTCTCCAAGCCAGGCTTCAGTAATACGTGAACTGTGAACTTCCAGATGTTCAAACTGGTATTAGGAAAGGCAGAGGAACCAGAGATCAAATTGCCAACATCCGCTGGATCATCGAAAAACCAAAAGAGTTCCAGAAAAACATCTATTTCTACTTTATTGACTATGCCAAAACCTTTGACTGTGTGGATCGCATAAACTGTGGCAAATTCTGAAAGAGATGGGAATACCAGACTACCTGACCTGCCTCTTGAGAAATCTGTATGCAGATCAGGAAGCAACAATTAGAACTGGACATGGAACAATAGACTGGTTCCAAATAGGAAAAGGAGTATGTCAAGGCTGTATATTGTCACCCTGCTTATTTAACTTATATGCAGAGTACATCATGAGAAACGCTGGACTGGAAGAAACACAAGCTGGAATCAAGATTGCCGGGAGAAATATTAATAACCTCAGAAATGCAGATGACACCACCCTTATAGAAGAAAGTGAAGAGGAGCTAAAAAGCCTCTTGATGAAAGTGAAAGAGGAGAGTGAAAAAGTTGGTTTAAAGCTCAACATTCAGAAAACGAAGATCATGGCATCCGGTCCCATCACTTCATGGGAAATAGATAGAGAAACAGTGGAAACAGTGTCAGACTTTATTTTTTTGGACTCCAAAATCACTGCAGATGGTGACTGCAGCCATGAAATTAAAAGACGCTTACTCCTTGGAAGGAAAGTTATGACCAACCTAGATAGCATATTCAAAAGCAGAGACATTACTTTGCCAAAAAAGATCTGTCTAGTCAAGGCTATGGTTTTTCCTGTGGTCATGTATGGATGTGAGAGTTGGACTGTGAAGAAAGCTGAGCGCCGAAGAATTGATGCTTTTGAACTGTGGTGTTGGAGAAGACTCTTGAGAGTCCCTTGGACTGCAAGGAGATCCAGCCAGTCCATTCTGAAGGAGATCAGCCCTGGGATTTCTTTGGAAGGAATGATGCTAAAGCTGAAACTCCAATACTTTGGCTACCTCATGTGAAAGAGTTGACTCATTGGAAAAGACTCTGATGCTGGGAGGGATTGGGGGCAGCAGGAAAAGGGGACGACAGAGGATGAGATGACTGGATGGCATCACTGACTCAATGGACGTGAGTCTCAGTGAATTCCGGGAGTTGGTGATGGACAGGGAGGCCTGGCGTGCTGCGATTCATGGGGTCGCAAAGAGTCGGACATGACTGAGCAACTGACTGAACTGAACTGAACAGACAAAGGGGCATCCCAGATGGTGCTAGTGGTAAAGAACCCACCTGCCAATGCAGGAGACATAAGAAATATGGGTTCCATCCCTTAGTGCAATGGCAATCCACTCCAGTATTCTTATCTGGAGAATCCCCATGGACAGAGGAGGCTGGTGGGCTACAGTCCATAGGGTCGCAAAGAGTCAGACACAACTGAAGCAACTTAGCACACACAACAGGCAAGGAAAGAGGGCATTTGGTAGACATGTGAGAAATGAGATGGAAGGGAATGAATACCAGCATGCAGCAACCATGAATTAGAGCTCTCAGAGCAGATAGAGTTGGTGGGTGCATATGTGTACATGTGACGGTCTGCAGCTTAGATCTGAGGTACAAAGAAAGGATCATACTCACCGTCTTCATTCCTTCCTGAGTTCCCGCCTAGCAGTGAGCCAGCACCCAGTGCTTGTAGGTACTGTTTCAGGGAACTGTCACCGGCTGGTTAGCAGCCCTTGGCATCTGCTTTCGTGGGCTCAGTGGCCATGCTCTGGGCTCTATGGACAGGAACCACCCCCAGAGGCCCCTGTATTGAAGTAGGTTGTGGAGAGGAGGAAAGAGGCTGGGAGGAGATACAGTGCTCCCCCTTTGTTCATAGCCTCTCAAATCCTGCCCCCCAGTGTCTGCTTCCTGCTGAGCAGCTCCCTGAGGCAGAAGAACTACAGAGAGGGGCTGATCCCTTCCCTGTCACTGTTGCCTAGCCCTACCCAGGGAGGCCAGGTGGAGGGACTGTCTCCTGGTTTCACTGCCGAGAATCCAGCTCCCAAGTGGATGTTTTCTTACAAAATGGCTGCGAGCTTCCTTGTTTCTAAGAACCAACAGCAGGAAGAGACAGCACTTTTTGTTAGATGTCATCATGCCTGGATGAGCTCAGCCATCTCGTGGCCGTGAGCAGCGCTGATCCGTGTGTGTTAGAAAGATGGTAGTGCCCTGGGTCCTGGATAAACTGCACAGCTGTTGCTAATGTGCTCTCTGGGTATCTGGACTGTAAATTTCTTGCAATTTAGCCATTCAGAAATGCTTACTGTGGGACTCCTGGCAGTCCAGTGTTTAAGAGTCCACCCTCCCCATGCAGGAGGCACAGGTTCCATCCCTGGTGAGGGAACTAAGATCCCACATGTTGCAGACCATGGCCAAAAAATGCTTCTTGAGCACCTGCTGTGTGGGGCTACAGCAGTGGACAAAAGAGGGAACATTCCTCAGGAAGCTGTCATTACATTGAGAGAAACTGGACAACAACTACATATTAAATATATGTAACCCAGAAAGTAATAAGTAAATCTGGGAAGGGGGTCATTGACTTCTAAGGTGGGAGAAGAGGAGATTCAATTTTAATAAGATGGTTAGAGAACACCTCCTGAGAAAGCATTGCACGTGTGTAGAAATGAAGGAGGTGAGGGAGCAGGCTTCCCGAACATGTGGGGGAGGGGCATCTTGGCAGAGGAAATAGCACGTGCAAGGGCGCTGAGGTGGAAAGGCACCTGGCGTGTTCAGAGGCACCCTGGGAGGCAGTTTAGCTGGAATGGAGTGAGCGAAGGAGAAACTAATAGATGAAGTCAGAGAGGGGAGGAGGGAGGTGGTGAACCGCCTTGCAGGCCAATGTAAGGACTTGGAGGAGGTGTGCCTGACCTGAAGTAACCCTTGAGGAATCCCTCCAGCTGCTGTATTGGAAAGAGACTGTGGTCTTGCTTGGTTTGGACCAAACTGGGGCCAGTGGGTAAAGCAAGAAGGGATTGAAGTCTTTGTATGTTGAAAGTGGAGTCAACAGATTCTGCAAAAAGATTGCAGGTCAGGTTCCAAAGAGTGGATTCAAGTGATACTCCAAGGTTTTGGTGGCTTCCATCGGAAGAATGGAGCTGCCATTTACCTCCAGGTGTGGATGACAGCGACAATAAAATTTGGAGAGAAGATCAGGAATTCTATTTGAAAAGCTTTTGAGAAAACCAGGTGGAGACATTGAGCAGAGTGTTGGGTGTGAGCCTAGATTTGAGGGAGCTGGGCAGGCTGGAGATGTACATTTGGGCCTCTTCAGAGTGGATATGACATTTTCAGCCATGAGAGAGAATAGAGCCATCAAAGGTGTGACTGTAGATTGGGAGGAGAGGGGTTCAAGGACCATGGCCTGGTGCATGCCAGGAAAGAAGCCGGAAGATTGAGCAGAAACCAGCAGCGGGAACTGACAAGGGGCTGCCTGAGAAACGAGGGAAAAGCCAGGAGACCGGGATCCTGCACACACAGAGGAAGAGTATCAAGAAGAGGGAGCAACAATGGTTTCAAATGTGCTGAGCTGTCAGGTCCAGTGCAGCCTGAGATCTGACCACTGGATTTAGCCACAGGAAGGTCACTGATGACCCTGACGAAATCACTGGGGGCTAGGGGAGAGCAGGTTCTGGAAACTGGGGTGAAGTGGAGTTGGATGCAAATAAAGACAGCTCTTCTGAGTATTGCAAAGAGCTGTGCAGAAATGAATCAGTAATTAGATGAACTTCCCTGGTGGTCCAGTGGCTGAGACTATTTGCTCCCAATGCAGGAGGCCCAGGTTTGATCCCTGGCGAGTGAACTAGATTATGTATGCCACAACTTACAGATCCTGCAATGAAGATCCCATGTGCCACAACTGTGAATCAGCACAGTGGAATAAATAAAATATTTTTTAAAAGAAATGCATCAGTAAATAGAATTGAAAGTGGAATCAAGGGAGACTTTGCTTGCTAACTTGTTTGTTTCTTTACTTATTTGTTTCAGATCAAGTAAGAGCTTTGTGTGTATACTGATGGGAATAATCTGGCAGACAGAAAAAAACTGGTGATACTGGAGACGATGACTAGAATGATGCCCTCGTGCTGATGAGAGAGGATGTGATCCCGGGCAGCGTGGACGAGATGGGCTTGGAGCATGGAGAATCCATCCGCATGGCAGGAGGGAGGCAGGTAGAAGGGCCAGAGAAGGGTGGATGGGAAGGGAGGTGGGATATGTAAACAGTCTCTTCTGAGCCTTCTGTCTTCTTGCTGACGTGGGGAACAAGGTCATCAGCTAAGACTGAGGATGATGGAGGTGGTGCTGGAGGTTCAGGGAAAAGGCAGAAAGTGTGACATAATGTCTCAGACGGGGAAAGCCATTGATGGGCATGAGGGACCCTTTGCATGTGGCCATCAGTAATTTAGGGGAGTCCCAGTCAGTTCCATTGTGTGGTTTCCTCCAGCCACGTTCAACTTCACAGTGCCAGTGGGGATTCGGATCTGATCAGGACTGGGTTTGTGCCAGGTGGACACAACCAGATCAGAAAAGAGTGAAGGCGTTGAGGATGTGTGTATGGGAGGGACTGTGACGATGGCCCCTGGACTCTAAGGTGGAAGTAAGGGCACGAGGAGGCTGAGGGTCAGGAGAAACTGACACGTCAGTGGTTACACTGGGGTCAAAGCACCACTGGAGCTGAGATGCTCGAGGAGTGAGAAGGAAAGGTGGGCGGGGCGCGAGGGGCTGGGGTGTCAGGACCCGAGAACCCCTGGAGCTGAGACGCTGGAGGAGTGAGAAGTCAAGGTGGGCGGGGCGCGAGGGGCTGGGGTGTCGGGACCCGAGAACCCCTGGAGCTGAGACGCTGGAGGAGTGAGAAGTCAAGGTGGGCGGGGTGCAAGGGGCTGGGGTGTCGGGACCCGAGAACCCCTGGAGCTGAGATGCTCGAGGAGTGAGGAGTAAAGGTGGATGGGGCGCGAGGGGCTGGAGTGTCGGGACCCGAGACAGAAAGGACACAGATGTGGATGATGGTAAAATCCCAGGATTAGGGAGGATCAATGGAGTGAGTGGCTAAGGATGGGGCAAGACAGGCCCATCAGAGGACAGGAATTCCAGGAACCCTGGATGAGGGAGCTAGAGGAAGCTGTGCTTTTGGCAGAAGATAAATATGGCTTCAGAGCTCTTCCATCTCAGTACACACTGGCTTTTACAATGTGACTTTATTTCTTCCCCTGAAAAGGCAGATTCTATTTCCTGACTGCCTTGTCTGTGGCTTGGCTCTGTGACTTGCTGTGAGTGATAGACTGCAGCATAGGTGATCCTCTGTGGCCTCAGAGACTTTTCCTAGAGATGCGTTATAGGTTCTTCTCATGCCTGAGTCCGTCATGCATAAAGCCAGTCTGGCCGACTGGAAGAGGAGAGCCACGTGGAAAACTGAGGCACTCCAGTCAGCAAGCAGCGCCCACCACCAGACGTGGGAGTGAGTCTACATGGGAACATCCGCCTAGCTCACAGAATCATAGAACAATCTCCTTGTGATTTTAAGCCCCAAAGTTTTGAGATTGTTTATTAGGCTGTCAAAAAAGAGATGCATGTGAAAAGTGAAATCAAGGATTATTACAAGAGAGCGTTAGAGAGTAGTACCCAACCTGAGCTAACATCCAAGGTTTCTTTTCAGAAAATTGTAGTTTCTACTTATTTATTTATTGGCTGTGCTGGGTCTCCATTGCTGCTTGGGCTTTCCCTTGTGGCAAGTGGGGGCTGCTCTCTTGTTGCAGTGCCTGGGCTTCTCATTGCGACGACCTTGCTCATTCCAGAGCACAGGCTCCAGGGCATGTGGGCTCAGTAGCTGGGGTTCCCAGGGTCTAGAGCACAGGATCAGTAGTCATAGCACACAGGCTTAGTTACTGCGTGGCATATGGGATCCTCCTGGACCATGGATTGAACTCATGTCCCCTGCACTGGCAGGCAGATTCCTATCCACTGAGCCACCAGGGAAGCCCAGAAAATTATGGTCTCTTTTCTTTTTCATTGTTGAGCTATTTTGAGTGGTGCCTTGCTGTTTATTGCCCAGATGTCCAACCTATACGATAAAGTGTGAATAAGGGAAACTCTACCACCACCACCACCACCCCCCCAAAATCTTAAAGCTCTCTGAGCTCCACCACCTGCCTGTCACGAATGACTTCCTGCTATAGAGAGTGGAAGGCTTCATGGAGGAAGCGTCTCTTTGGTGATCCGGGCGGGATGAGAGAGATGTGCATGGACGACAGCACCCTCTTTGACTTTGCAACCTGACCCACACAAGGGGGCAGCTGAGCAGAGCAGAGGGACTACTGGACGTTTGCCTGTGGTTTGTCAGGTTGGGGGTTGTAGAATTCTGGCTGGAGGGCCAAGAGAGCCTATGGCATGAGAAAGGGTGGCGGAAAGAGAGCCTGGGGAAGGAAATTAAACAAAGAGGAATGGAGTGGGAGGGTGGGGGAAGAGATGGGGTGATGGGGAGGTGGCAGAGGGCTACTGCCTAGGAGCCACTTGTACACCCCAAAGGCCCTTCTGTCCATCTGTGGGACGCTCACCCATTGGGCTTTGGTGTCTGAATGTAACCTGGGACCAGAAGCAACTTCCTTGGCCCTGGAGAGAGAGAGTATGTCCCAGGATTAGGCAACAGAGAGCGCTCCAAGGTCAGGACGCTGCATCCCCTCTCTTGGAAATTAACCTGCTGGTGCAGCTTTTGAATCTGAAAGGTGCGCCTCATTGACAGACAGGATCCCTGCAGCCCAGGAGCCTGGCCTCACCCTTCTTGGTTACACAGAGCATAAGCTTTCTAGGATATTGACATTGCGACAGGAAGGAGAAGCAAAGAGAGGACTGGGTCAGAATCAATTGTCATGGATGAGATGCAAAAAGGAAATCTGTAAGATCAAAGAGAAGGGGCCAGACAGCCAACAGCCATCCAACAGACCTGTACTCTCTCCAGGTGGGAGGCTCTTCATCATAGAGCCGCTCCCTGGGGCTTGTGAGGCAGACTGGGGAGCAGAGAGGGGCGGTGAGCAGTTGCTGGCACAGGCACATAGGGGTGGCAAAGAGAAATGACCCCCTGCCCTTCTAGGGCTAGTAGAGCCAGATTGTTTTGAAGACCCAGAACCCAGGTTTTCTGTTTAAATCCTTCCATTTGCAATCTTTAAAAAAAAAAGAAGAGGAAGACTACTTACTGAGGGCAAGAACTCGATTGCTTCAGAAGCTCCAGAAACATTCACTGCCACCCACCTCACCCTGCTCAACTCCACCCAGCCCCACCACCCAATCCCCTTAAAGCAGAGTCGCCCGAGGAGAAGTACAGCTGAGTGAGCAGGAAAAAACCTTAGAGTGAACTTGGCATTCAGGAACTGGACACCCAGCAGTACAAGAAAGAAGATCTTTGTCCCCTTCTTGTTGTTCTGAAAGCCTGAGACCCGGAGTTCTATCTCCATCATCACACAGGAAACTGACAGCTTCCGACTCACTCAGGACCTTGACCTTGAATTCTTAAAGCATCTAAAAGCTTCAGAAACAAACACTTTGTGGACACAGTCCCCTGAAGCCAGAGTAAGTAGAACTTGTCTCTTCGGTCTTGTCAGTTATTTTTGAAGGCACCGTTGTTTGCATGTGGCCAGATTGGACTGTAGTTCTCCTGTTGCAGGACATGACTTGTTTATCAGTCCGTCTCCACAGAGATGGGGAGTTCTTTGAGAGCCAGTCAAATGCCTAAGTAACCCACCAATGCATGAAAGGCAGTGCTTTGTATAGCAATACTGAGGGTGGATGGATTTATATGAGTGCTCAGATGTAAAATAGGGTGTTGTTTTTGTTTTGAGCTGATTCTTGTTCTTTCTAAAAACAGTATACTTTCTTGTATGATTGCTTGTTGATGACTAATTAAAAAGTCAGCCCACTATTAACATACTTTCTGGCGAAAGCTATTCAAGACACTGACAATTGCCAAATTTCCCCATGTACTCAAAGACCAAACACGGTATAAGAGGAAATTGCAGCAAAAGGATAATACTAATTAGTAAAAGCTTTGCAGATGCAAAGATGATCTGATACTGAGACAATTTCTTAAGAGGCTAGACTCAAGGAGTCCCAGAATCAGGACTGTAGACTGTCTTTGAAGAAAGTAAGATCTCACCCACCAGAAGGTGGGCAGCTGGCCAGGTGACCTCCTTGTGGGGGTGGGGGGGCGCAGGGGAGGGCAAGGGGCATCCATTCTGTTCTAAAGAACAGGAAGGTCAGAATTTTGTTCTGAAGAGAAGCGACACAGGGGCTACTTGGAGGCATCTACTTCAGCCTTTCCTCCAGTAGGTCTGGAGGGTCCCAGACTTTCAGGATTAGAAATCCCCAGAAGTTTGCACAGCCGACCACCAGGTTCTGTGCCCCTCACTGACCCTTAAGTCCCCACTCTGGCTCCAGGACAACTCTAGGCTATTCAGACTGAAGGGCATGGATGCACTGGTAAGTGTTTATCAGCTAATTCTCCTGAGAAACGTGCCCTGATTCCTAGTGATGGCCGATTCCCATATGTAAATATTCCCATTCTGGTTGACTTTGAGTCACCAGCATGCTGGATGCAAAACAGCTGCACACGGCTGGCTCTTATGAACCAGTAGAAGCCAGCTCCTGCACCCCACCAGGCCTGGGCATCTTCCACCACCACAGACGGCCCTTTGTCTGTCCAGAGGCTTCACCAACTCCCAGGATAAAGGGTGCTGGCGCTGGACCACTGGGGCAACGGCCTGGGGCAGACGTTAGTAGCAGGCTGCAGACGGACTGGCACGTGACATGGCAACATGCTCCTTGGGTCTCGCCTCCAGGGCCTCACTCCAGGCCATCTCCCTTTAGGGACAGCATGCCCAGGAGCTGTTTCTGGTGCCCAGCAAGTGGGGAAATAGTGAACTGGCTTGAAGGTGGGAGTGGGTGTGAAGTGACTCTGTTCAGGTGGCCCCTGACAGTGCTGACGCAGTTTGCCTCCACCTTTGCCAGCATTCCCCAGAAACTGGGCTCACGGGCTCAGCCTCGCACCCCTTGCTGTCGGTGCTGCCCCTGCTAACACAGTAAGCCTGAGAGCCCACCCAGAAGTGCTGACTGCCACGTGAAGTTGTCGGCACTGGCAGGGGCAGCAGAAATCAGAAATTGCCAGCACAGCTTGTTTAGTGAGTGGCAGCCTGGGTTTCTCCAGAAAGAGGCTTGACTGGCTGTATGCAAGTTCAGAGATGGAGGAGAGAGCCCTAAGGATGGATTGGATGGGAAATGACCGCCCCCCAGCCTGGGGGCCCAGCAGACCTCACCCCCCTGTGCCTTAATCCCCGAATGCCACTGCAGAAATGTGAATTTTGTGAGCAGGAAGCATTCATTAAGCTCTGTGGAAGGAGGAGCACTGGACTCTCAAGATTTTAGATGGGAATTATGATGTAGGTACCACTCACTTTACTGATCGATGTTTAGGTCGAATCAGTTAGATTGATGGCAGCATTTTGGAAAGTTCCCAGTGCAGTGCAGATGGAAAGGACTGTCAATGTCCATCACTCTCAAGCAGAATTCATTTTCCAGATTAACTACAGGGAGACTTATAGGGAGTGGGGTGCATCCTGGTGGCACCAGGCCTCAGAGCAGGGCATCTGCAGGGAAGGAGGTCCCCTCGTATTTACTGAGAACCTGATAATTTCCAGGGGAAGGCTCAGACATTGCCTTACATTAGCCCTGCAAGGTAAGGGTACTTTCCCACATTACAGATGAGGAACCGAGGCTCAGGGAGGTAGGTTAACTTACATGAAGTCATAGAGATGGTAGGTCACACAAAAACCTGTGCTCCCTTTGGGGAGGAGTCTTCAATAAGTGATTGGAAAGGATGGAAGGGAGTGCTGAAAAGCAGGGGCTGGAGATGTTCTACAAAGGCAGGCTACCTAGTAGTTTTAGTTTTGTTTTGAGGCAACCCTGGTTAGAAAATATCTAAAGATTTTTTTTTTAGGAGAATTCCGCCCTGTGTCTGGTCACTGTGTGCCACTTCCTGCCTTGAGGCTGTTCTGAGCCTTTCTTTCCCCAGGGCCGCCTCTCCTTACCACATCACCCCACTCCTCCCAGACTGTTACTGACTCCCCCTCACGGCTCTCTCAGGGGGTCTTCAGAGAACCTGGGTGACCACAGAGGACCGTGTGGCGTAAGTCAGGCCGGCGGATGGGTTGGCCTCCTAGGATCTCACTATGGCGGCACTCTTGGTGTTTGCTGTAGGGTAATTTTTGCATCGCGATACATCCTCGGCCTGGCTACCTAATGGCAGTAGTGATCCCCGGTTTTTGTGACAACCAAAAAAACATTCACATTTACCTGTGCCCCCACGGCACTGTATCACCCCTGGCTGAGAATCTTTTTAGCCCCCAGAGCCAGAAAGATCTGTTAGTAAGTTTTGGACTTTCGTCCAGAACCGTTTTCCTTCCCAGCCTCCTCTGGGGAGGCCACAGTGCAGTCACTGCCCTGTGACTGGGGAGGAGAGCAGGGGGTTTCAGGAATGGGCCTGAGAGTGGCACGCACCAGGGTTTGAGCTCCAGCTCTTGTTCTCAGCAGCTTTGCTCCCATCTTGTGTGCCTTCACCTCTAAAATGGGGAATGACCATGGTGCCCCCTCAAGGGCTGTTTATCACTGAGCCCAACGCCGAGTCCGTGGGAAGCCCTCGGGAAGCCTTGGTCGTGAACACGCGTGAGGCCTCCCTTGTCCTCCCCTGTCTGCGCTCTCCGTCCTCTGGACGTCTCCTTCAGGGCACTCCCTGCCAGAGCACTTGGGTTAGCGATGTGTGCACGCCCTGTTTGTTAGTGTGGTAGACTACAGGCTGCATGAGGGCAGAGGACCTGGGTCTCCCTGGCTCCACAGGGCGTGGTACACAGTACGCACTAGTAAGCAGCTGTCCAGGGGTTAAGGACGTGTACTCACTGCCTTGTTTTTGTTGTCCAGGGCCCACTGCCTCTAACGGCAAATACATACGGAAACATTTCCCTTGACCCGTGGGAGGAGCCAGGATGGAAACTTCAACCACCGCAAAGGACTATGACATGACCACAGAATACGACTACGGGGACACGACCCCATGCCAGAAAGCACAGGAGAGGGCTTTTGGGGCCCAGCTGCTGCCCCCCTTGTACTCGGTGGTGTTTGTCATTGGCCTGATTGGCAACATCCTGGTGGTCCTGGTCCTCATGCAATACAAGAGGCTCAAAAGCATGACCAGCATCTACCTCCTCAACCTGGCCATTTCTGACCTTATCTTCCTCTTCACGCTGCCCTTCTGGATCGACTACAAGGTGAAGGATGACTGGATTTTCGGAGATGCCATGTGTAAGTTGCTCTCTGGGTTCTATTTCATGGGCTTGTACAGCGAGATCTTCTTCATCATCCTGCTGACCATCGACAGGTACCTGGCCATCGTCCATGCTGTGTTTGCTCTGCGGGCTCGGACTATCACGTTTGGTATCATCACCAGCATTGTCGTCTGGGTCCTGGCCGTCTTGGCTTCTGTCCCCGGCTTGTACTTTTCCAAGACCCAGTGGGAGTTCACCCACCACACCTGCAGTATTCATTTTCCTCCTGAAAGCTTCACAAAGTGGAAGCAGTTCCAGGCTCTGAAACTGAACATCATGGGCCTGGTTTTGCCTCTGCTGGTGATGATTGTCTGCTACACAGGGATTATAAAGATTCTGCTCAGAAGACCAAATGAGAAGAAGGCCAAAGCCGTGCGTCTGATTTTTGTCATCATGATCATCTTCTTTCTCTTTTGGACGCCCTATAATCTGAGTGTGTTCGTTGCCGCTTTCCAGGATTCCCTGTTCACCCGTAAGTGTGAGCAGAGCAGACAGCTGGACCTGGCCATTCAAGTGACGGAAGTGATCGCCTACACTCACTGCTGCATCAACCCTGTGATCTATGTCTTTGTCGGCGAGAGGTTCCGCAAGTACCTGCGGCAGTTGTTCTACCGGCTGGTGGCTGTGCACCTGGCTAAGTGGTTCCCCTTCCTGTCCACAGAGAGGCTGGAGAGGGTCAGCTCCATGTCTCCCTCCACAGGCGAGCATGAACTCTCTGCTGGGTTCTGACTCAGGCCCCTGGAGGCGGATGCAGGACCCAGCAAGAGCGACCTGCCAGGCACGCTGGCTGGGGAGGAGGCAGCTTGGTCTCCCAGCAACTCTGTCACCTGATGTGGGATTCTAACCACATGGGGTTGAGGGGATTCCAAGCTGCTCAGGACAAAATCACTTCTGGCATTTGAATTTTCTCCATGAACTTCTCTTTGTAGAAAGGAGATGAATACATGAAATGGGACATCACAGAAGACTGGGACAAAGGATGATAGAGAAGGGCTTAGTCCCAAACAGGAGTTCAGATTTGTGAACATTAACATTAATTAGTGAACCAGCCACTGAGCATCCACCGCCTTCAACACCGGTAACCTTGGAAACTGATTTCCATAGCTGCCTCTGCTCTGAGCTGAGAGCCAAGCAGGAGTCTGCGGCCTCCTCCATCCACTCCACCCAACCCCCATGGCGCTTGGAAACCATGAGGAACCTCGAGCTCCTGATGGAAGAACTTGATACCTAGCATTAAATAGGATTGGGGAACTGCTGTTGGCAGTGGAGCTAAGAAAGCCCTTGGGTAGAATTTTTATAGCTACTGAACTGGAAGAATTCAGGCAGTGGGCTAGACACAGACCAAATGTATAAGATGCTGTACTTCTGTCTTTGTGAATATTTTTCAGAATCTCTCTTCCCTATCACTTGAGGGATGCAGCAGTAATTTCTGAGAGCTTTATTGCGGGAATTCTTATGAGGCGACAGGAGACAGGGTCGCTTTTCGTCCTCTGGACCTCCATGCAGGCCTTGTAGCTTATGGATCAGAGTTCTGGCTGCCACCTTAGACCCAGCACCAGGACAGTGACCTCGTGTGCAAGTGGACAGGGTTTGAGGCTGGCAGGGAGGGCAACGTCTACCAGGAGGGGTGGCGACTCTGTCAGTGTAGGAAGTCAAGGAGCCCTTAACTCAAAGAAATTCATTTACCCTAAAGGTCCTTAACGCCTCAGCTCTCACCTGAAGTGAGACATGTCTTTATTCCCTTTTCCCTCAGTTGTACATTTCTCTAAAAAATAATTTTTCCAATAACATAAATCGTTGACTGGAAAAGCTTAAAAATACAAACAGAAAAAAGACAAACAAATGTCAAAATCATTCATAATCCCCTAGGCAGAAACAGCACTGTACATTCTTTGATATCTCTTTTACTTTTATCTTCCCTGTGCCTATTTATGTTTATAAGCAAGATGACCTTTGACTGTGGTTACTCTTCTACTATTGTTGTCTTTAAGCAGCAGCATGTTGGGATCACTTTCCCAGGCAATAAATCATTTCTAAGCTTCGGCGTTGGGACCTGCGCTGAATTCTACCTCTGGAATGAACCCTAATTCATTTGCCAGTGTCCTCATGATTGTTCGTGCAAATCAACTCAGCCCGGCAACAGTGACCAAGGACCTGCTTTGTTTAAACCCAGCACTCTGAGCCCCAGGAGACACGGGTGCAGAAGGGCCGTCTGCCCTCCCTGAGCTATTAGCACAGTGCAGTGGACAGGTGCATGGACGTCAGCCCAGCCCCAGCGGGCAGGGGGACCTGCCTCCGAGCCCACGGGGCCAGGACAGCAAAGGTGGGGCAGGACCCCCTCAGTCAGAAAGCAGCCTAAGTGAACGGGGGTCCCACCTAACAACACAGTGACACCACTGAGCGGCCTCTTTCTGGTGGACGCTAGAGTTTGGGGGTCTTACCAAATCGCTCTTTCACTCAGGGACCTACTGTGTTTTCCTCTTTATGCAAAGAAGATGATGTCATGAAGGTGTAGGGAATTTGTGTGCAAGGAGGAAGCAGTCAGTTTGCACTGGGCTTATGCTTCCACACAGGAAATGTGGGCGAATACAGGCCTCAGGGGTAAGGTCAGGGTCAGCTCTCCACATGTAACCCTGCCAGCCTTTTCTGCAGTGTGAAGAGGAGGTTTAATGGAATTAAGAAACATTTGTTTACTACTTTGGTAAAATAACACTGAATCAAAGTATAATATTTGATCCACTACAGTATCACAATGAGAACTATTTCACAACATTCTCCAATTCAAGTTTTGAAATAATACTTATTTTTAAACTTATTACAATGGCAATCTATGTTCTTTGTAGAAAGCTGGAAACAAGCAAAAAGCCCAAAGAAGAAAATGGAAGCACCTGTTATTCCACTATTCAAATGAGGCCTCTTAGCATATTAGTAATTTAGTGCATCACCTTCCAGTATTGTTTTCTAAATGCATGTGCGCACATGGGTGTGCACACACACACAACCAATCACACTTAACATTTGTTTTGTGTAAACTCAATGAAGTTTAACACATAGCAAGCTCGGTAACTGCTGGTTGAATGGATGACTGTTTCATTATAAAATAAGGATTAGAGTAGTATATACACTCTGAGGCTATTCTGAGGATTAAATGAAATACAGGAAGGAAAGTGGGGGTGACCTTTCTCCAGCTCCATCAGATGAGAGATCTGACTGCTCCTGCCAGACACCTCCTTGGTCACTCAGGACACCTCCAGCCCTTCCCAACAGGGAATGCCTGTCTCCCATTCCCTCCCCTCCCCACTCCTGTATGATCAGAGCCCCGCCTCATTATATTGTTGTTCTTAACTCTTGTCTCCATTTCATCCTAGACAGAAAGATACTGTTTTTTCTCCAGAACTCTTTGAGTTCAGTTCAGTTCAGTCGCTCTGTTGTGTCTGACTCCTTGTGACCCCATGAATCACAGCACGCCAGGCCTCCCTGTCCATCACCAGCTCCCGGAGTTCACTCAGACTCACGTCCATCGAGTCAGTGATGCCATCCAGCCATCTCATCCTCTGTTGTCCCCTTCTCCTCCTGCCCCCAATCCCTCCCAGCATCAGAGTAGAACTCTTTGAGAGCAAGTTGCAAATAGGATCCTCATCACCTGTTAGCATAATACTTTGAGATAATTTTATTTAGGCAAGGATGCACTCCCGCACAGTAAAATCTAGAGACTAACATAGGTGTGGCGTCACCATGTAATCCACAGCCCTGTTTCTGATTTTGTCCACTTTGCAAGCAATGTCCTTTAGTGTCCCAGGATCTGGAACCACTTGTTCCATGTAGTCCCCTTGTCTTTCTAGTTTCCTTCATTCAAGAATATGGGCCTTTTGTGACTTCATCACTTTGTAACACAAAAAACTACACTTTCACGGTTTTTTTTTAACCTGACAGGTGGTTCCTTGTTTGGAATTTACTGATGTTCTCCCGTTTATTAGATTCACATATTCAAAAAATCAGGACAATCACAGCAGTGATGCTGTGTTCTTCTCAATATCAGAAGGCATATGGTGCCAACTCACCTCACGACTAAAGATGTTAAACTTCATCCGTTGTTTTATAAGGTGTTTACCAAATTTCCCCACTGTATTTTGTACATGTTAATCCATAAGTGATTATTATTAGCTGACACTCTAAATCTTTTCTATCCCACTCATGTGTGTATTTACATATATTATTGCTACCTCCTGGATTCCCTTTTTTCTCCAGTGGCATACCACCTAATATTGTGTTTCTTTTGATGCACAGATTGTCCCAGATCTATCTAGTGAGATTCCCTTTAAGTTGGATCTTCTGTCCTTTCGCTGTCCCTCCCCCGCCCCCAGGGGTCTCAGTGCATTCACGAGAGTGCCGTGGAACTCTTTCAGTTTTCAAGGGCTGTAAATTGATCCCTGACATTTCTTGGACACCACAGGAACTACTAGTGTGAGGTAGTTGACAATTCCAATATGAGATTGTAGTACATGCCTTTCGAAGTTGTCATGTCTTTTGCAGAGCAGGGTTTCCAGTGGTTTGAGATAAGCAGTGAGAAAGAGGAAATGAGGATGGCAGTGCCCAGTGGGATTCCAAGGTTTGAGAAGCTGGGCCATGCCCAGCAGCTGCACATATCCCACTGGTACTGACTGTTTAAAAATAAAATCAGGGCACTCCCTGGTGGTCCAGTGGTTAGAACTTTGTGCTGTCACTGCCGAGGGCCTGGGTTCAATTCCTGGTCAGGGAACTAAGATCCTACAAGCTGTGCAGGGTGCCCCCCCCAAAAAATCAAATATTATTTTTTTCGATTTATATGGATTGTCTTTTCAAGCATGCTTCAGTTGTTTGGATCTAACCACATAAGAAGTGGAATTGTTGGGTATTTAGGTCCAGGACACTGAGAACAAAAAGTATGAAGATAATAAGGGCATGATGAACTGAGAGAGCTTGGGAACCTTTGGAGGTACGGGTTTGTTTGGGAACTGGAGTGTATACCGCTGTGGGAGCTAGTCGGTGAGTCTGTGCAGGCTGTTGCCTCCGCATCCAGGGTTGAGTCATCACTGCAGAGGAGGGCTCCAGAGGGCACCACCAGACCCCATAGGACACACTGGGACCTGCAGGGCAACCTGCACTTTCAGCCTGGTGATGCCTCGGTGCCCCAGGACGCAGGAGCAGTGGACTCTGGGTGCAGACACTCCCCTACACCATCAGCGGAGCCTGTAAGCCAGCACACCGGCCCCTGCTATCACCTTCAGAGCACAGCACTGTGCCTGTTGCTTCACTCTTGAAACTCACACAGCAGTCGTCTCCTGCAGGCGCTCACCTGGACCCTGCAGGGGATTCTGGGCATGGCCTTTCGGCGTGACTCTGAGGATGCCATACAAAGCACCACCTTGGGGGTTTATTTTGTTCTGTACCTTCTTTCAGCGCTCTCCAGCACTTCAAATGAGCACACCATAAGAATAACTATTCTTTGTGAAAAGAATTGATGAAGGAAAAGAGAGAGGGAAGAGCAGAGAGAAGAGCAGGGAAAGAGACAGAGGAAAGAAAAGGAGTGATGCCTCTTCCGAGAACATCCAGCATCAGCATTCCTGAGCAGGAGGTAGTGCTGGGCGGGCATGGAGGCTGGAGCGGGAGCCATGAGAAAATGCTGAGTTTGAGTTTTCTGTTCAGAAGGGGCCCCGTGCACACAGTGAGCACAGTTTTAAAACACAGGTATATAAATACCGGAAGATGCCAGATAAGGGCTTCACCATGTCCCTGAGCCTTGCTTTTCATATTAAGCAAAAAGAGTAGCTTATAATAGTTATAAGTTATAAAGACTTGGGCTGAAGCTCTGTGGGGTAGTGGTAATTGCTCGGAACCTTCTTGGTACCACACTCTTAGTCCCCAGTGTCCCCTGTCCCTCTCGTCTCTCACCCTCCCCAGCCTCCCAGGTCTCTGCCCCTTCCTACTTTGTAACAGTGTGCATTGCTTGCTTGCTGCTAAGTCGCTTCAGTCGTGTCCGACTCTGTGTGACCCCATAGACGGCAGCCCACCAGGCTCCCCTGTCCCTGGGGTTCTCCAGGCAAGAACACTGGAGTGGGTTGCCATTTCCTTCTCCAATGCATGAAAGGGAAAAGTGAAAGTGAAGTCGCTCAGTCGTGTCCAACTGTTCTCGACCCCATGGACTGCAGCCTACCAGGCTCCTCCGTCCATGGGATTTTCCAGGCAAGAGTACTGGAGTGGGGTGCCATTGCCTTCTCCGAACAATGTGCATAGAGCTGCATAATTGCACAGAGCTCCAAACAGGGATTTAGTAACTACTATATGAAGAGTATCTACCCCAGGGACCCCCCCATTTTATTTTCACTTCTTAAAAGGTTTTCTTTTTTGATCCAGCCTTATGATCCAGCAATCCCACTGCTGGGCATACACACTGAGGAAACCAGAAGGGAAAGAGACACGTGTACCCCAATGTTCATCGCAGCACTGTTTATAATAGCCAGGACATGGAAGCAACCTAGATGTCCATCAGCAGATGAATGGATAAGAAAGCTGTGGTACATATACACAATGGAGTATTACTCAGCCATTAAAAAGAATACATTTGAATCAGTTCTAATGAGGTGGATGAAACTGGAGCCTATTATACAGAGTGAAGTAAGCCAGAAGGAAAAATACCAACACAGTATACTAACGCATATATAAGGAATTTAGAAAGATGGTAACGATAACCCTGTATACGAGACAGCAAAAGAGATACTGATGTATAGAACAGTCTTATGGACTCTGTGGGAGAGGGAGAGGGTGGGAAGATTTGGGAGAATGGCATTGAAACATGTGAAACGTCATGTATGAAACAAGATGCCAGTCCAGGTTCAATGCACGATGCTGGATGCTTGGGGCTGGTGCACTGGGACGACCCAGAGGGATGGTGTGGGGAGGGAGGAGGGAGGAGGGTTCAGGATGGGGAACACATGTATACTAATTAAATAATTTTCTATTAAAAAAAAAAAAAGGTTTTCCTCAAAAGGAAGATTGCGTGCATTTTCTTTGAAATAGTGTCACACCCCAGTTATTTCCTCACATTACTCAGAAGCCCAGATGCCTTCAGGAAGCTGACACATTGTGGCCATTCACAATTGACATCACCTCAGTGCCTGTGAAGACCAATATTTGACTCTACCGCATTTGCTTAATTGGATACTTGGTTCCTAAGAGGGAGGAAAAGAGAAGTCAACCCCATAATTTAAATGTTGAATGTGTGTCTTTGCAAAATTGCAGAAGTTCAAGCAGCTTTGTACTTCCGTTTGGTCAAAACTGAGTTTTCTTTATCTTTTTCAGGAAGTAAGGTGGGGACTTGTCCTGAAGGTGAATATGATGGGCATTATTAAATACGGCCACAGGGAGGTTGCTGCCATAGTTGTGCTCATTGTGAGACAGAAGTAACACTCTCTGGAGGGCCAGCATTCTTTTATAGCAGGGAAGAAAACAGACTGCTGCTTCCTGCTTTGAGGGACATCTTTTATATACTGAAAAACACAGGAAGCAAACAAAACTCCTCCGATGGCCCTGGTATTGATTAAATAGATTCAGTAATGTGCTGCAGCCAACTTGTAGCAGTTCATGAGAGCCAGTTGTGAGATCTGTCCCCACTCCATGATACTATGTAACATTGGTAACCTGAAATTGGAAATGTTTGGATTATATACACCCGGGGAATTCGTAAGTGCTACTTATTAGGGCTCTTGGGTTTTTTTTTTTTTTTGGTTTGTTTGTTTTTGTTTCTTTTTAGAGACAGTTGTTAAGCATTTATCAGGATCTTGCTATTTAAAATATGTTCATGAAATGGAATAAGTTCCTGTCAACATTAATGTTATAGAAAACTATTTCATAATAAGACAATTGTGTTTGCAAAAATATGAATTTAGACCCTCACCTCACACTGTATGCAAAATCTAAGTCATACACTTAAATGTAAGAGAGAAAATAAGTAAACTTTTAGAAGAAAACACAAAAAATCTTTAGACTTTGATCTAGGCAAAAGATTTCCTATGTACAATACCAAAAACATAGTTCATAAATGGGAAAAAAAATGGATAAAATGGACCTCTTTAAAACTCAGAACTTTCGCACTTCAAAAGACAACATTAAGAACACGTAAAGATGGATTTCCCTAGCGTTTCAGTGGTTGGGGCTCCAAGCTTCCACTGCGGAAGCATGGATTCGATCCCTGGTTTGAGAACTAGGATTTTGTGTACCGCATGGCACAGCCAAAAACAAGAACAAAAGAACACTGTACGACAGGAAATAGACTGACAGACTAGGAGGAAATGTTTGCAAAACACAGATCGGATGCAGCGTGTAACCAGAATTTACACAGAGCTCATACAACTCAATAATAAGAAAACAATGGAAACAGCAAAAGAGACACCGATGTACAGATCAGTCTTACGGACTCTGTGGGAGAGGGAGAGGGTGGGGAGATTGGGAGAATAGCATTGAAACATGTGTAATATTGAGAGGGTAACAGGCAGGAAGGCCAGGGGTCTCCAAATAGAGGAAATAGCCTGCAAGTGTCAGACATTTTTATCTCTCTTAAGCTGCAGGAGGAAACAAACTAGCAATATTTTTTCCTTCTCTATACAAATTTAAAGGGAGGTTTCTCTTAAAATATTGTGTTGCCCTAATGACACCCGGTTTCGCCTGAAGTTAGCTATTCTCGAGTCTAGAGATAACCAATGCCTTTTTCTTATGGAAATGTTTGTCTTAAGCTATGCTAATGTACTATGCCTTTACCCCAAACTCTGTCTCCAAGTCGGTTCCGCCTCTTGGCCCAGAACCTACTTGACAAACCAGTATGGATATTGTTCCCCTAATCTATGTAAATGAAACTATTTGTATGGTGGTCTGCCCTTCTTCAAGATTCAAGTTAATCATTTTATGGCCCAGGATAAACCATTTATCCCAAAATGCATCTTATGGGTGAGGGGCCTGGTGCCATTCTGAATTTTAAGATATTCCTTTCTTTCATTAACAGACTGCTAGTGACTATATAACATCCAGCTAAAGACTAGCAGGGGGGTACTCTTTCTGCCCCCTTCTGATGCCTATGTCAGAAGCTTTCTCTATCTCCTTTATACTTTAATAAAAACTTTATTACACAAAAGCTCTGAGCGATCAAGCCTCGTCTCTGGCTCCGGATTGAATTCTTCTCCTCCGGGGGCCAAGAATCCCGGTGTATTCGCGTGATTCAACAACAACCTTTCAATATCATGTATGAAACGAGTCGCCAGTCCAGGTTCGATGCACGATACTGGATGCTTGGGGCTGGTGCACTGGGACGACCCAGAGGGAGTGTAGGGGAGGGAGGAGGGAGGAGGGTTCAGGATGGGGAACGCGGGTATACCTGTGGCAGATTCATTTCCATATTTGGCAAAACGAATACAATATTGTAAAGTTTAAAAATAAAATAAAATTAAAAAAAAAAAGAAAATGTCTACTATATTAAGTGAAAAAAAAAAAAAAAACAATGGACCCAAGCAAACAATAGGCAAAAGATGTGAACCGATATTCCACCAAGAACATTTATGAATGGCTAATAAAGTATGAAAAGATGCTCAACATCTTTAGTCAGTTCAGTTCAGTTCAGTTCAGTCGCTCAGTCGTGTCCAACTCTTTGCGACCCCATGAATTGCAGCACACCAGGCCTCCCTGTCTATCACCAACTCCTGGAGTTCACTCAAACTCACGTCTATGGAGTCGGTGATGCCATCCAGCCATCTCATCCTCTGTCGTCCCCTTCTCCTCCTGCCCCCAATCCCTCCCAGCATCAGAGTCTTTTCCAATGAGTCAACTCTTTGCATGAGGTGGCCAAAGTACTGGAGTTTCAGCTTTAGCGTCATTCCTTCCAAAGAAATCCCAGGACCGATCTCTTTTAGAATGGACTGGTTGGATCTCCTTGCAGTCCAAGGGACTCTCAAGAGTCTTCTCCAACACCACAGTTCAAAAGCATCAATTCTTCAGCGCTCAGCTGTCTTCACAGTCCAACTCTCACATCCATACATGACCACTGGACAAACCATAGCCTTGACTAGACCTTTGAACCTTTGAACCTTTGTTGGCAAAGTAATGTCTCTGCTTTTGAATATGCTATCTAGGTTGGTCATTACTTTCCTTCCAAGGAGTAAGTGTCTTTTAATTTCATGGCTGCAGTCACCATCTGCAGTGATTTTGGAGCCCCCCAAAAAAATAAAGTCTGTCACTGTTTCCATTGTTTCCCCATCTATTTCCCATGAAGTGATGGGACCAGATGCCATGATCTTAGTTTTCTGAATGTTGAGCTTTAAGCCAACTTTTTAACTCTTTAGTCATTAAGTAAATGCAAATTGCAAATTAAATCCACAATGAGATACCAATTCACACCCATACCCACACAGCTCCCATCCTTCTTAGAAGTGGTCATACAGTCAATTAGCAGTTTATCCTGTACACTTCTTTTCCCACCCAGACACTTGATCCCTAGATGTCCTCATGGCATAGATTATTTTTAACATTTAAAAATTTATTGACAACTATTGAGATAAATGTTTCAAAACTAGGATGAGAATTCACACTCATGACTTTCAGTTCCATGTTTGACCCTTTTGGAAGTTGAAAGATTCCTTGGAAGGTCATTTCCAATGTGTAATACTCTCTGCAATAAGCCAGCAGAAGGTCTTCCACCCCTTTTGCGTTTTTCCACTGACTGAGAACTTGTTTTCTTCCATGCATTCAGAAAGAGAGGGTGCCCTTTGTCAGAGTCAGCCAGTATTTGACCAGCCTGAGATCAAGAGCTGGACCACAGATGTTGAGAACAGAAGAGCATCTGGAAAAAGACCAGGATCAACACTAAGGCCTTATCTCTAACCACTCACATCTAGAGGAGCTACCTGGTGTGAAGCGACTGCTGGGTTCTCCTATGTTAGTTGTTGGATGCTTTCCCACGCTGGTTCTTAACTTAACCCAGAGGTGATTTATCCAGAGTAGCCCTTTGTGTTCCCCCAGGTGTTGACTGGGGTGGGAGATGGGGAGCAGAGTCCATTTGTTACCTAAGCCCAGAGATAATCAGATCTTTGCTGTGAGTTTTCTAGCAAATGTTATCCAATTGCTTCTTATTGACCTAGTTGTAAGTTAAGACCTTGTCACTCATGGCCTGATCACGAGATGACTGTTTTCCCTGAAGTGCCATCTATCTCTGATCTTACCACCTGGTTCTTGTGCCTGACAAGTGTTTTAAGTATCAGAGCATGAATTTTCTTTCTTTCCTCTTAAATCTCTTCTTGTTGGTTTGAGTTCAGTGACCCAATGTGTCAAGATCCATTTTACTCTTTATCTTTGCATTGATTTCCTAATTTGTATTCTCACCCTCAAAATTGGCAAACAGGAAATGCCACGTGGAACATGAATCTGCAAAGTATTATAAAATAATCACTATAAGAGAACTAAAAATTTGACAGGCATTGTTGAGCTGTATTCACTTCCTCTCCCTTGAGGAAGCCAGAGATCAATGCTGTAGAGATCGAAGTAGCACAAAGTAAGTTCACTGGGCACAGTGGCATCGGAGTGGTGGGTACAGGGCAGAGGGAGACGTGAATTCTGGCATGTGCTCACATGTGTGTACGTGGGTGTGCAAAGGGCAAAAAGCTGAGGCTTCTGTGAGACTCGGTGAGAAAGACAAAAGGAAGGAGGCCTAGGAGAGCAGCCCTAGTGCGTTTGGACGAGGACAAGGAACAGCGAACGCAAGATTCTCGGAGGTGTCTCGTCACGACTTCCACAGTGTTGATTTTGCTGTCTGTCTGCTCGGTTTCTCTATTTCGACGCGTGATGTTACTTGGAAATGCAGCTGTGCTTTTTCAGTTCCGTGCAATGAGAGGGTGGGGGAGCCTCTGCAACTCCAAGGCCCCTTTGCAGACAGATCAGCTGAGGGAGAAGGGGAAACAGGTGATATGGGCCAAACCCAAAGCAGTGGAGGGAGGAAGGGTGGGCAGCTTGGAGACAAGCTCAGACCCTTAGGCAGAGCCGCCCCTGTCGCACACAGGTGGGGTGTTTTCTCCTCCAAAGGGGAGGCAGCGGGATGGAACAGGAAGCAGGGGTCTCTGCACTCCTGACTGCAGGCTGCTGACAGTCACAGCGCCGAGCGGGTACCTCCAACACACGAGTCTTTATTCGTTGTCATGTCTGTGCTCTACTACGCTGGTATATTAGGTTAGAATAACACCAAAAGGAGACCAAAGTATGATATAAAAATAAATATAAAGAGCAGTTCTGTTTTCTCCCCATGCCCCGGTGGAAGGTCTTATACTCCCTTGCCCACGTCTACCCCTCCAGGCATCTGCCTTTTTTTTAATGGGGAATTATGCGGCATGTGATTTATGTCTCAGTACAGCTGTTAGGTGAAAGAAAGGTAGAACACCAGCTGGCAGGAGATGGGGACATCTGGGAAGGCTTTATAACTCTAAGATGAGGTTCAAGGAAGAATTTGTCAGCTTGTGTGTGGGGTGGAGTGAAGGCTATGCCAGGGCAGCTGATGCAAAGACCTGGAAGTGAGAGGGGGCTTTCCTCGATTCAGGAACTGAGAGTAGCCCACAGAGACAGGCGCAGGATGGGGCGGGGCGGGCGAGGAGGGCCCAGACCCCCAGAAGCCTTGTAAGTCAACCGAAGCTCAGCGAATGAGTGTTCAACCTGAGAGTGACGCGCCCAGGTTTGCATCTTAGAACCATCATCCTGGCTGCAGAAAGTATGGAAAAAGGATAAGACGGGGGCTCTCTTATCAGGAGGAGGTTGTCCTCAAGGGATGAAATGGTGGGGACCCGGCACCGGGGAGGGGCACTGAGGACAGAGCCAAGTGAGCAGAGTGCGAGGGCAGGCCCCCAGGTGTCTGTCTTGAGCAGTTCACTCAAGGGCATTGCCACTTGCTGAGATTGTGAGCCCAACCTGGGCAGGGAGCCTGCTGATGAATTGAGTTCTAGGGTTACCACATGTGGCTACAAGACGCTCAGTGGGTACCTGGAGGCAGTGCTGCCAGAGATCGCCTAAATGCAGGCATTTAATAACTAAAAGATTTCAAACAAAAATCCAGCTTTCTGGCTTCTCTGCGAAACCTGACACTGGGAACTCTGGCCACTGTGGGTTTGTATTCACTCTTGTGCACAGCTCAGCAAACTAGTCTGAACTGGCGCCACACCCAGCCCTGGGCCTGTGTGACCCTAGACATAAGATTTCTTTGTTTTACATTTTTAGAAGGTTGTTCAGTTCAGTTCAGGTGCTCAGTCGTGTCCAACTCTTTGTGACCCCATGGACTGAACCACGCCAGGCTTCCCTGTCCATCACCAACTCCCGGACCTTGCTCAAACTCGTGTCCATCCAGTTGGTGATGCCATCCAACCATCTCATCCTCTATCGTCCCCTTCTCCTCCTGCCTTCGATCTTTCCCAGCATCAGGGTCTTTTCCAAGGAGTCAGTTCTTTGTATCAGGTGGCCAAAGTATTGGAGTTTCAGCTTCAGCATCAGTCCTTCCAATGAATATTCAGGACTGAAGAATGTATGGCAAAGATCTTGGCCCACAGAGTCTACAGTATTTGCTCTCTGGCCCTTAAAAAAATGTTTTTTGCCGACCCTGCTCCTGGCAGGTGTCTGCTGGAGCTGAGTTGCTGCTGCCACCTTTCCACGGGTGCAAGGCGCCTGGTTGCTTCACTACCCAGGCCCTGCTCCTGCCCAGCCCGACTCACTCGTGTACAGTTTCTCCTTGGCTCCCCGCCAGGTCTTGGGGTCCTGAGAATGTGTGACAAGAGGAAAGGGCAAGAAACCAAGGTAAGGACAACCTTTAAGAGACAAGCAAAGAAAAGGCTGAAAGGAACAGAGAGGTAGGAGAGAAGCTAAGATAGGGATGTTTTCCAGGTCAGGAAATAGAGCTTTTCAAGAAATAAGTGTGGTCAGGTTCTCTGGTGCAGCTGAGCAGCCTGGCAGGGGAAAGCCTTTAGAACCCCCAGTAGATTTAACAAGTGACAGCGAGGTGATGAGCTTTAGGGGAGTGGGGAGTGGGGAGTGCAGATGCCAGATTTGAGTGGTTGAGGAGCAGCTGGCTTCCAGGTCAGCTATGGAGGGAGGGAGAGACTGGGCAGCCACTGGCAGGACTTTATCAAGACTTGATCAAATGGGAAAGGCTTGAGCTACAGAGAGGGAGAGATGGAAGGTGGGGGCAAAGCTGATGGAGTCATGTCTGCGGAGGGAGTCAGGATTTGCCTTGGCCAAGCGTCCCTTGGGAACAGGGCCCAGGGACGTGAAAGTGCAGGTGGAGAGGGACATTTTCTAGCAGGAAGTTTGTGCTTTGTCCTATTGGCTTCTGTTTTCTTGCTGAAAAAGTGGCGGGTCACCTGCCGATTGTGGGGGTTGGGGGAAGGTAACAGAATTCTAGAGTGAGAGGGTCTGAGCTACACACGGCACAGAATAGGGAAACTTGACAGTGTTGCTGGGTAGCTCAGGAGCCTGTGAGTCACAGAGGCATGACCACCTTCCCCTCCCTGCTCTCAGGGACCCTGTAGGTGTCAACTGATGGCCCCAGTCACAGGACTAGGCAGATGCAAGCGCGTCAGTCCACACACTCCAGCCAGGACTTCCAGTGGCACAGGAAGAGTTCTAGTTACAATTTAAAAAACAGAAGAAAAGAAAAGCAGAAGGAGCTCTTTCATAAAACTTTGGTTTAAAACCAATACATTTCAACATGAATTACGATTTAGCATCTGCAGAGTATCTCATCGTTTTAATGAGCAGTCACATTGAATTCCACTCACGCGAACTGCACAGCAGTGACAGCGTGCCGAGCAGGGAAGGGCCAAGGGAGGCGCGCTTCATTTTCGCAAGAAAAAGGAGCGAAGTTCACATAATGTGTAAATGCCACGTCCAGGAATGTTAGGCTTTGGATAAGCCTAAGAGACATTACTTTGCCAACAAAGTTCCGTCTAGTCAAGGCTATGGTTTTTCCAGTAGTCATGTATGGATGTGAGAGCTGGACTGTGAAGAAGTCTGAGCGCCGAAGAATTGATGCTTTTGAACTGTGGTGTTGGAGAAGACTCTTGAGAGTCCCTTGGACTGCAAGGAGATCCAACCAGTCCATTCCGAAGGAGATCAGCCCTGGGATTTCTTTGGAAGGAATTATGCTAAAGCCAAAACTCCAGTACTTTGGCCACCTCATGTGAAGAGCTGACTCATTGGAAAAGACCCTGATGCTGGGAGGGATTGGGGGCAGGAGGAGAAGGGGACGACAGAGGATGAGATGGCTGGATGGCATCACTGACTCAACGGACGTGAGTCTGGGTGAACTCCAGGAGTTGGTGATGGACAGGGAGGCCTGGCATGCTGCGATTCATGGGGTCACAAAGAGTCGGACACGACTGAGCGACTGATCTGAACTGAACTGAACTTATCCACAGGTACAACTACAACCAGAATTCTGAACTCATCCCGTGACGAAGGGGAAGGCACTGGGGCCCATTTAGTTAAGCTTGAGTTCAAATTCCAGCTCAGTTTTCTTAGCCTTGTGACTGTGGACAATGCTTCACCTCCTCTCAGTGTTGTTTCCTCATCGGGGAGGCGGGGTATTGACCACAGTCTTGACAACAGAGGGCATAGAGCCTCAGTGGGGTCTCAGAGGGAGAGCCCCACGGAGCAAGCACAGGGCACAGGGGAGTCCGTCAATAAGGGCTCAGGTTTCTAATTGTCACAGTAATGTGTCTTCCTGCACAGAAAGGAGAAGATTTCAGAAGACCTGGCCCTCAGCCTTGTTTCAACTGCCAGCTTTGTGACCTGAGCAGGTCACTTTTCTTACTGGGGACGTGACCTCATTGATTAGGCTTCTGTACATTTCCTGCCTCATTCACTTGACCAGCTTAGATTATGTGCTGTCATTTGCTGCATTAAAAGAAAAACCTAAAATTTCATGGCTTAACAATAACAAAATTGTTTACTCTCTGTTAGGGTTCTGCGAGTGACCGAGCGGTTCTTCTGCTTCGTGTGGCATTGACCAGGGTGCTGGGATGGCTAGAAGTTCCAAATTGGTCTCTCCATCACCCAGCGGGCAAGCTGGTGCTGGCCGTTTATCAGAGTTCAGTTTTCCATGAGGCCCCTCTGTGTGACTGCACTGGGCGTCTCACTGCAGGACACTGGATTTCAAGAGGCAGCAAGCAGCAGCCGAGAGTGAACGTGCAAGAGGAAGAAAGCAGGAGCTGCCAGGCCTGAAGACCTGAGCCAGGAGAGTTCCAGAACATTAGGTCAAAGTAGTCACAGGCCAGCCTCAGTACGAGAGGAAGGAAATGCAGTCCACCCACCCACCAAGTTCCAAAGACAGAACTGACATGACCTCTTTGGAGATTACCCACCCCCCAGGTAGAAACACTTTTCTTCACCAGTTAATAGTTCAGGAAGATATAGCTTTCTTCTCTGAGGCCCCACCCTTCTCAAATTGTGGAAGAACCTTGGGGACTTAAAGAGCCTTAGTCCTTCTTCCAAACGCAGGCCGGGAGAGAACTTGAATGGGGCTATGGTGCAAACTGTGTTAGCGCACCTGTCACTGTCGAAGCCCGAACGGGCTCAGCCTCAAGGACACTTGCCTGTTCAGGAAGTGATGTCCTCACTGCTCTGGCTCCATCCGGACCCCTTACAGGTGTCACACACTGGCCCCCAACACTGTCGCTCCTTCAGCTCACACGTGCTCAGCCATCGTTCACAAGGTGTGACACCATGCCTGTCCAGGGCTGCTAGTCTAAGCTGCCAGCTATTCCAGAATCACTGCTACGCATGCACGCACACATGCACGCACACACACACACACACACCTCAAAGCCTTGGGCCCTGGAATCAAGCTCAGACCCCTTTCCCCCCAGCGCGTTTACCTTTGCCCATAGAGCCCTCATCCTTTCCGGTCACCATTGACCCCTCAGCCAGGTTCACTCAGCTTTTAACGTGTGCAGTCCTTTTCCTCCCAAGGCTTTTGGCTCCTCGTGTGAAATGATTTTTCCCTCCCTAAAGCTCCAGGTCACAAGGAGACCCAGGAGGGGCAGCTTTCATCACGCTGCAGAAAGCACATGGATGTTGCACTCTCTTCACAAAGCAATTCTGTTCTCCTTGTTGCCATTAAGTTTAATCAACTAAACGGGACATTCAGGAAATACTGCTCCCAGGTGACCTTCAGTCCAGAAGCCTCTGGTCAAAAATTAATGATATAGAGAGTTTACTCTGTAAACCCTGTGAGAATCTTAGCAGAACTTGGGCAAAATAGGTGGAAGGGATTAAGAGGTACAGACTTGCAGTTATAAAGCAAATGCTGCTGCTGCTGCTGAGTTGCTTCACTCATGTCCGACTCTGTGTGACCCCATAGACGGCAGTCCACCAGGCTCCTCCGTCCCTGGGATTCTCCAGGCAAGAATACTGGAGTGGGGTGCCATTTCCTTCTCCATTGCATGCATGCATGCTAAATTGCTGCAGTCGTGCCTGACTCTATGCGACCCCATGGACAGCAGCCTACCAGGCTCCTCTGTCCACAGAACTCCCCAGGCAAGAATACTGGAGTGGGTTGCCATTTCCTTCTCCAAGGGATCTTCCCAACCCAGGAATCAAACCTGGGTCTCCTGCATTGCAGGCAGATTCTTTACCAACTGAGCTACAAGGGAAGCTCAAAGGTCGATAATTATTATTAATAATACTTGAAGAACACATTTAAGTCAGTCTTTTGCAAAGAATGATTCTAAAGAAAGCAAAAAACCCAACTTTGGTTCAGTTGCTCCCTTCACAAAGTTGAGTTTATTCTCACCCTGAGTTTAGATTCCAGCCCTAAGCAGAATCCAACCCTGACCCCTGCCTTTGCTTCTTTGTAAGTTTTAAATTTGATATAATTTCAAATTTATACACAGACATTTCAAAAATGGATCAAAGGACCCAAGTTCAGAGAACATTTTATCCATATTTGCCAGTTGTTAGTATTTGCCACCTTTTGTATTATTGTTCCCCTCTTCCTCTGTATTTAATACATATGTTGTTTTTCCGGGTAAAAAAAAAAAAATTTGAGACTAAGTTGCAGACACCATGTTCCTGAAGACCTCCTAAGTACTTCAGTGCGTATTTTCTAGGAACAGGGACATTCTCCTATGTAGCCACGGATCAGTGATCAAAGTCAGGAAATGTAACATTCATCCAGTGCTGTTTTCCAGTCCACAGTCCATATTCAAGTGTTGCCAGCTGCCCGGTGAGCTATGTCTCCCTGTAATTCAGATCCAGTCTGGGTTCTTGCTTTGTGTCAAGTTGCCAAGTCTCCCCAGCTGCCCTTCATCTGGAAGAGCCCTCAGCCTTTCTTAGCCCATGTCTCCTCTTCAGGCAGGTGCATTTCTGTGCAAGAATTAGGAGTGTGGAACCCTTTACCTCTTCACAGTCGGGCCTGCCGCTTCCCCTCTTTGCCCCCTAGTCCTTCTTGGAACTGCATTTCTTCTGTAGATTAGGAAGCCTCACTGAGCAGCCTTGCCTCGGGGCAGAGAAGAGACAGATTGGTGGGGTAAGCATCTCTATTGTTTCTTGTGACTTCTCTCCAGTCTGGAAAAAGTGATTCTGATAACTCCATGCTTGTTCCTTTTTGTTTTAACCATGTTCTGTTGTAAAAACAGTGTGCTGGTCATAACAAAGGAAATTTACTGAAGCAGAAAGAGAATGGAATCCTGCTTTAAGAACCTGCTTATTCTTACATGTACAGTCTACTACTGTATTTTATATAGTTGAAGTCATTGGGCTCTTTTTTTTTGGTCATCTGCTTTTTCACATTTTTAAAAAAATGTAAATTGTTCTCAACCACTCTCCTCCACCTAGGCCATTCAGGCCAAGGTTCAGACAGGATCTAAGATAGTTTGTGAGGCCCCTGCCTGGCCTCATCATCCCTAGTATGCACCCCAGGCCAGGCCCTCGGAGGCCCCTGAACCCCCAGGCCCTTTCTCTGCACTGTCCTTCAATCTCACTGTTGATGCTGACCCATGGTTCCCACCAGGTAAAGGTCCCTGTGATCTTGGGTGGCCTCAGCCTGCAGGGTCTTGAAGCAGGGGTTGAGATTCCCTGGCCAGAGATTGAAGTCCGGCCACAGAAGTGAGCGTGCTACATCCTGGCCACTGAACCACCAGGGGCAGCAGCCACCGACGGCGCCCTGGCCCATCAGCAGGGTAGGAATGAATGTCCACATAGAGATGGGAAGTAGTGGAACGAGTGAAGTGTTTATTCAGAAGAAAAGGAGTCCGTGTGGATAGGCACACCGGTGGGCTCAGAGAGGGAGCCACACCCTCATGGTAGGGTGAATCATTCATATGCGGCATTTCTTCTGGGTTTCCTTTGGCCAGTCATCTTGTTCTGCCTGGCTTTGAGTCCGTATTTGGTTTATCTCAGGTTCCTTCCATGTGGGCACACATACACACCCCTTAGCCAAGATTGATTCTACCAAAGAGGCCTATGGAGTGACACCCCTCCCTTTTGACCTTCAAGGAGCATTTCTGTGCATGTGTAGATGGTAAGATCTTGACTTTGAGAATGTGGAATACATGGTCTGTTTATCTCTTACTTGGGCAAATCTCAGCTTCTGTCTGGTTCCTATATTTTGGAGTATCTGTCCACAGGGGGCAAGCTCCAGCTGCTGAGCCTGGGGCTGGTCTCTCTCTTGCCTCCCCTGGAGGCAGCCTGAGCATCACTTCCTTGTTGCAGGTGCTCCTGACGCTGATCTTGCCACCCCAGCCCTCCCTGCAGCCCAAGACAGTCACTCGCTGCCTGTCCCAAACAGCAGTTAGCGGTTATCCTTCTGTTTTGAACATGTGCTCTGTGAGTTTCCTGTGGGCAGCACCTGCTCCCTGTATTTCCGTGTTCCCCAGTACCAAGCACAGCACACAGTCTGGGAGCGAACCCTGCAGATGTGAGCATCAGTAGCAGTATCCTTCTTTCACCCTGATTTTGCTCTAACCAACACTTGTGTCCACTGAAAAGAACCTAAAATTTGAGAATTCTGTTTTCTTCAGGGAATTTCTGTGGACTTAAGCCTGGAAGACAGATAGCTCTGAGGGACGATTCCAAAGAAGTAAGGGGGAGCCCAGGATATATAGGAGTTTTGCAACAAAAACCAGGTAGTCAGAACATCAAAAGAAAGTGAAGAGGAACTAAAAAGCCTCTTGAGGAAAGTGAAAGTGGAGAGTGAAAAAGTTGGCTTAAAGCTCAACATTCAGAAAACTAAGATCATGACATCTGGTCCCATCACTTCATGAAATAGATGGGGAAACAGGGGAAACAGTGTCAGACTTTATGTTTTTGGGCTCCAAAATCACTGCAGATGGTGACTGCAGCCATGAAATTAAAAGACGCTTACTCCTTGGAAGGAAAGTTATGATCAACCTAGATAGCATATTCAAAAGCAGAGACATTACTCTGCCAACAAAGGTTCATCTAGTCAAGGCTATGGTTTTTCCTGTGGTCATGTATGGATGTGAGAGTTGGACTGTGAAGAAGGCTGAGCGCCGAAGAGTTGATGCTTTTGAACTGTGGTGTTGGAGAAGACTCTTGAGACCTTGGACTGCAAGGAGATCCAACCAGTCCACTCTGAAGGAGATCAGCCCTGGGATTTCTTTGGAAGGAATGATGCTAAAGCTGAAACTCCAGTACTTTGGCCACCTCATGTGAAGAGTTGACTCATTGGAAAAGACCCTGATGCTGGGAAGGATTGGGGGCAGGAGGAGAAGGGGACGACAGAGGATGAGATGGCTGGATGGCATCACTGACTCGATGGACGTGAGTCTGGGTGAACTCCAGGAGTTGGTGAGGGACAGGGAGGCCTGGCATGCTGCCATTCATGGGGTCGCACAGAGTTGGACACAACTGAGCGACTGAACTGGACTGAACTGAAGGAAAAACCGGACATCTCCAGTTAATGAATTTAGCACTTTTCTGTGTACAGGAGGAGGCAAGAGTCTAGACCCACTGAAATCATTCCTTTGATTTGCACCTTAGCCATCTAGGGCGAGTATCTGACTTTCCTCCATCCTGAATCCCCTCCGGGTGCACAGCTGGGGTGGCTGCAGTGGCTGCTGCAGCAGCATCCTTTGTTCCCTAATGGAATGGGTATATTTTTCATCCACCCTGGTAAAGACCCCTGTCTTTGGAGACTAATGGCATCTGCCTGGGCCCTCCCTCCCTCATTGTTCCCATTGTTCCTCATCCCCTTGCTTGTCAGCTCCTCCTCTCTGGGTTTGGAGTCTACTTTAAATCCGACCACGATTCTTTGCTTGACCAAACTTTAGTCAGCCTGCTGAATCTTCTCCTAGGCCTATCTCTGCACTTCCTTGTAAAATCCAGTTTTAGCTAGAACCCTGCTAAGCTGGTTTAGTAGGAACCTCCATCCTCCATACTTGATTGGATTCCTCATCTTCCACCAGCCCCAGGTGGTGTCTGATCACCCTGGCCTGCCTACAGAGTTTACCTGTTTACCTCTGGCATTCCCACTTAGTGATCTTCATCCACTGCTCCCTCACTCTCTGTTCCTTGGCTATACATTTCCATTTGCTCACTCTGCTATTTGGAGTTTAGCCCCCAATCCCTGCCCTACTGCAGAATTCATTCCAGTAGGCCCTACACTGGTTTGTACAGCCTCCTCTTAAATAAAGTGTGCCTACTGTGCTTTAACAAGTATCCTTGAATTATTTTTTTTAAAAACAAACCCCCTCTCTCTTAGTGGCTAGCTGAGTGATCTTGGGCAAGTGAACTTCTCCACCCTTGAGTTTCTTGACCTCAAATCCTTTGCCCTCCCCATCCCTCAGTCACCCACACTCTAAACATTGTCACCTCCAGGATCTGCTTTACAAGGAAATCGTTAACATCTCCCTCACTAACCACAGCTTCCTTTATTTCCTACTCTTCATGCCCTTGTTACCATTACTTCTACCTCCCTTCAACCCCATCAAGACCTCTGACACCTTGGACCTGCCATTTCCCTTGCTGTCTTGACTTAATTATTGATCCAATCAGGGTGCATGGTTACTGCCTCTGTCCGTCTCTTGTCAATACATTCTCCACACTGTCCTCTGCCACCTCAGCCTGGAAGGCCCCAGCCCTGCTACTATTTAGCCGTTCCACCTCTGTTTTTATGCCCAACTGCCTAGAGAAATTCACCCACATCTGAGGACTTCACAAGTTCATGGGTAGTCATTTCAGCCAGACCCTCAGCACCCAAGAGAGCTGTATCAATAATTAGACACCATGTGGACAAATCTTAGCTGTACTATTTCAGGCCTGGAAATGTTTGTCTCTTCATCTCCGTAAGGCTTGGTTTCCTCATCAGTAATTGGGAATCCCAAAAGTGTGTGCCTGTCATAAGGTTTTGAAAGGGTCGGAGCCTGGCAAATAGCATACCCTCAGTAATTGTTAGCATAACCAATTGCTGTTGCTGTTGATGGCTGCTGTTTACACATGAACACGAGGAGACTCTTCCAGAGTTCCCCATGGCTATTCCAAGCCTTCATTCTCCACCAGCCCATCACCCTACACTTCCATCATCACCTACCACCCACCCTTTCCTTCCTGAAGGAGACAGAAACTACTGGAACAGTCATTCTGCCTCGTTAGCATTTACCTGTACCCTTGACCCATTCTTACCTCCATTTTCAGGATCTACATTTCCCTTGCCCAAGGCTAGTCCTCCCAACCTCCAAAAATGCCCAACTTTTCTCAGGACTTAAAGAAACTCGGGCTTTTTCTGTCTCAGCACAGAAGGAATTCGTGAGAGACAAAATGCTAAGTAAGAGGTAGATTTATTGAGAGACACATCTTCCATAGGTACAATGCAGTTTGTCTCACAAAACTGAGAGTGGCCCTGAAGTATGAGGTGGTTGGTGTTTATGGACTCAGTAATTTCATAGGTTAAAGAGTGAAAGGATTATTTCATCTATTCAGGGAAAGGTAGGGGTTTTCCAGGAACTGGCCCACTTTTTGACCTTTTATGGTTGGCCTGGGCACTGTCATGGTGCCTGTGGCTTTGTCTTTGAGCTTAAGGTAATACATGACAATGAGCACGTAATGAGGCTCAAGGTCTACCAGAAGTCAAATCTTCCACCATCTTGGACCTAATCAGTTTGAACCAGTTTTTGTTGTCTCCAATTTTCCTCACCAGCTGTGTCAGTCTTTAAGGGCATGTACTGCCTGCTTCCCTCCTGTCTCAGAGAGAAGGCGGCAGACTGACCAGGCGCCCCAGGACCAAGAAGCAACATAGCGGTGAGCTCCCTGGGTTCTCTTTTGGCCTCACGTATGCCGACATAGGAGCTGAAGAGGCCGGCAAACAGGAGACACCGGCAGGCAAGGAGGGAGAGAGCTCCCACCAGACCCTGTGCTCCTCAGCTTTCCTGCTGGGGTGGCATCAGCGGATGCCCAGGAGGAAGGGGGGCTTTCATCTCCACTGGGCTGTAATGAGATCCCCTCTCCTTAGAAGTCAGAGGGGACCATGTGGGGAGCCTTTACTTCCACCTCTTCTGACAGGAACCAGCTGCCCTCACCCATCCTGACAAAGGAGGGTTTTTGGGGAGTCAGGGCTTTCACCATTGTAAGGGGTAAAAAGGCCATCGCCCCATCCACCTTGTAGTCAGTGGAAGCCACTTGGAGGCAATAATGAGACACTCCTACCCTTTCTTGGCCAGGGGGTACCAGTGGAAGTCTTGGAGGCAGCTGGGACCCCCACCTCTGCAGGCAGAAATAAGGAGTCTGCCCACCCTGGGTGTAGCCTGACAGGAACCGGGTGGTATCCTCCCCCCTCCTGCCAGAGCCAGTTCAAACAGAAAGTTTAAATAAATTCCAAAGTTTTGTAACAGATTGCCCCAAACTTCCAGGTTTTTAAGATTGTCTTTAACCATTTTAAGTGTGCAGGTCAGTGACATGAAGTACAATCACATTTTTGTGCTACCACCATCACCATCCATCTCCAGAACTGTTTCATCTTCCCCAGCTGAAACACCATACCAATTAGAAATAAAACTTTCAAATGTCTCCATTATCAGGACTTACCTGGTGGTCTAATGGTTAGGACTCTACACTTCCACTGCAGGGGGCACAGGGATTTCAGTTCCTCTGGAAGGGGAACTAAGATCCCGCAAACCATGCAGCCAAAAACCAATAAACCCCAAAGTCCCCATTATCAGTCTCTGATGACCACTACTTTAACTTTCTGTCTTTGAAGTTGCCTATGAATTCTAGGTGCCTTTTACAAGTAGAATCATACAGCATTTGTCCCTTTCTCTCTGTCTTGTTAAACTTAGCATCTTCAAGATTCATCCTTGTCGTGGCATGTGTCAGAATTTCATTCCTTTTAAAAGCTGTTCCACTGTGTGTATATACCACATTTTATCCATCCATCTGTTGATAGACATTTAGGTTGTTTTTACCTTGTATTGTGAGTAATGCTGTTATGAACATTGGTGTTCAAATATCTGAGTCTGAGCCCCTGCTTTCAGTTCTTTTGAATATATACCCAGAAGAAGAATTGTTCGGTCATTTGGAAATTCTATTCTTAACTTTTCCGAGCAACTGCCTTACTTTTTCCACAGCAGCTGCACCAAATTACATTCCCACTAGCAGTGCACAAGGGTTCCAGTTTCTTCATATCCTCTAAAACACTTGTTAGTCTCTGGTATTTTGATAACAGCTGTACTAACGGGTGTGAGGTGGCATCTCAGTGTAGGTTTGATTTGTAATTCCTAATGATTAGTGACAGTGAGCATATTTTCATGTGCTTATGGGCCATTTGTATATCTTCTTTGCAGAAATGTCTGTTCAGATCCTTTGCCCATGATTGGGCTGTTGTCATCATTAAATCTTACAAATTCTATGTATATTGTAGATATTAATCCCTTATCAGATATATGAGTTGCAAATATTTTCTCCCACTCTGTGGGTTGCTTTTTCACTTCGTTGATAATATCCTTTGATGAACAAAAGTTTTAAATTCTGAGGAAATGCAGTTTGCCATATTTAGGAAATGGTTGCCGAATCCATTGTTATGAACATTTCCCTATGTTTCCTCTCAGAGTCTGTGAGCCATTTTGAGTTAATTTTTTTAATGTAGTGTAAAAAGTGAAGGTCCAATTTCACTCTTCTGCAGGTGGATATCTAATTTTCCAAACACAATTTACTGAGAAGACTGTCCTATCCTCCACTGAATGTTGCTTTAATTTTCTAGGCTGTCGTAACAAAATACCACAGATTGGGTGACTTAAGCAACAGAAATTTATTTCCTCACAGTTCTGGAGGCTGGAAGTCCAAGAACCCAAGTTTCCTCTGAAGTCTGTCTTCTTGGCTTGCCGATGGCTGCCCTCTTATTATCTCTTCACAAGATCGTTCTTCTGTGACCCCTGCCCCTGCCCCCACCATATATCTTCCTCCTTATAAGCATCAATCATATTGAATTAAGGTTCCACTCTAAAGGCCTCATTTTAACTTAATCACCTCTTTAAAGACCTTCTGTCCAAATACGGTTACCTTATTTTCGAGCGCATCGCTGGCGAGGCATTGCGCCTGGCGCATTACAACAAGCGCTTGACTGTCACATCCAGGGAGATCCTGGAAGACTGCAGTGCGCTTGCTGCTACCTGGGGAGCTGGCCAAGCACGCCGTGTCCAAGGGCACTAAGACTGTCACCAAGTATACCAGCTCAAAGTAAATATAATATGCCTAGCTGCTGTTAACAGAGAAGGCACTGGCACCCCACTCCAGTACTCTTGCCTGGAAAATCCCATGGACGGAGGGGCTGGTGAGCTGTAGTCCATGGGGTCGCTAAGAGTCAGACACGACTGAGCATCTTCACTTTGACTATGAAGTACTAGGGTTCCAACTAGGGTTAGAACTTCAACACATGCATTTGTTAGGACACAGTTCAATCCATAACAAAGGGTCTTGGCTCTCTTGTTAAAAATCATTTGTGAGAGTTTAATTCTGGGTTCTCTGTTCTGTTCAGTTGATCTGTGTGTTTGTCTTTATTCTATTACCATACTGTTTTGATTATTGTAGCTTCGTATGTAGTAAGTTATGAAATCAGAAAGTGTGAGACTTTTTCATTCTTCTTCAAAATTATTTTGGTTATTCAAGTTTCCTTGAGATTCCACATATATTTTATTGTGGATTTTTCTATTTCTGAAAAGAAATGTCATTGGGATTTTGAATTTGTAGGTCACTTTGGGTAGTATTGACATCTTAACAATATTAACTTTCAATATATGAACACAGGATATTCTTCCATTTATTGGTGTCTTCTTTAATTTCTTTTAGCAATGGTAGTCTTCAGTTCACAAGCTTTTCATCTCCATGGAAGTGTTTTACTCTTTTTGATGCTGTCATACATGTAGCTGTGTTCTTAATTTCCTTTTCAGGTTGTTCAGTTGTTACTGTATAGATGTGCAACTAATTTGAGGGTGTTGATTTTATATTCTGCAACTCTGCTAAATTCATTTACTAGTTCTAACCGTTTATGTGTGTGTGAGAGAGAGAGAATTTTCTATATATAAGATCATGTCATCTATTCAAGTGAAAGCCACTCAGTCGTGTCCAGCTTTTTGTGACCCCATGAACTATACATCCATGGAATTCTTCAGGCCAGGATACTCGAGTGGGTAGCAGTTCCCTTCTCCAAGAGATCTTCCCAACCCAGGGATCAAACCCAGGTCTCTGGCATTGCAGGTGGATTCTTTACCAGTTGAACCACCAGGGAAGCCCAAGAATACTAGAGTGGGTAGCCTATCCCTTCTTCAGTGGATCTTCCCAACCAGGAATCAAACTGGGGTCTCCTACATTACAGACAGATTCTTTACCAGCTGAGCTACCAGGGAATAGCCCATGTCATCTGTGAACAGAGATAATTTTACTTCTTACTTTCCAATTAAAAAAAGTGCATCCAAATTGGAAAGTAAGAAGTAAAAAAATTTTTTAAATGTCATCTGTGAACAGAGATAATTTTGTTTCTTACTTTCCAATTTGCATGTACTTTTTTTTGTTTCCCCTTGATGGCTTCCCTGGTGGCTTGGACAGTAAAGCATCTGCCTGCAATGGGGGAGACCCGGCTTCGATCCCTGGGTCAGGAAGATTCCCCTGGAGAAGGAAATGGCAGTCCACTCCAGCACTCTTGCCTGGAAAATCCCATGGACGGAGGAGCCTGGTAGGCTACAGTCCATGGGGTCGCAAAGAGTCGGACACGACTTCACTTTTCACTTTTTTTCCTTAGCTGTCTAAAACTGCCAATTCTAATGTTAAGTAGAAATGGCAGAAGTGGACATCTTTTTCTTATTTCTAATCTTAGAGGAAAAGCATTATTTTTTTCACCATTGAGTATGATGTTAGCTGTGGGTTTTTTATATGTGGCCTTTATTTTGTTAAGACACATGCCTTCTATTCCTAACTTGTCAAGTGTTTTTATCATGAAAAGATGTTAAAGAGTGTTGAATTTTGTCAAAAGCTTTTTCTCCATTAACTGAGATGATCATGTGGGTGTTTTCCTTCATTCTGTTAATGTGGCATATTATATTGATTCAGCTTCATATGTTGAGCCATAATTGCATTCCAAGAACAAATCTCACTTGGTCATGGTGTATAATCCTTTTCAGTTCAATTCAGTTGCTCATTCATGTCCGACTCTTTGCGACCCCATGAACTGCAGAATGCCAGGCCTCCCTGTCCATCACCAACTCCCAGAGTTTACCCAAACTCATGTCCATTGAGTTGGTGATGCCATCTAACCATCTCATCCTCTGTCGTCCCCTTCTCCTCCTGCCCTCAATCTTTCCCAACATCAGGGTCTTTTCAAATGAGTCAGTTCTTCGCATCAGGTGGCCAAAGTATTGGAGTTTCAGCTTCAACATCAGTCCTTCCAATGAACACTCAGGACTGATCTCCTTCAGAATGGACTGGTTGGATCTCCTTGCAGTCCAAGGGACTCTCAAGAGTCTTCTCCAACACCACAGTTCAAAAGCATCAATTCTTCGGCACTCAGCTTTCTTTATAGTCCAACTCTCATATCCATCCATGACTTCCAATCCTTTTAACATGCTGCTGATTTGGTTTACTAGTATTTTGTTGAGGGTTTTTGCATCAGTATTCATAAGGGATATTAGTCTGCAGTTTTCTTGTCTCTTCATCTGGCTTTGGTATAATGGATAATGCTGGCCTCATAGATATAAGAATTTAAGAAGGATAGGTACTAATTCTCCTTTAAATGTTTGGTAGGACTCACTAGTTAAGTCATCTGATCTAGGGCTCTTCTTTATCAATAATATTTTGATTACTGATTAAATCTCCTTTCTAGTTATAGGTCTGTTCAGATTTTCTGTTATTAGAAGCCATATGCAGATCTGGGGGGAGAGCATTCTGGGCAGATAAAAGAGTAGGTGCAAAGGTCGAGGTGGAAGTGTGGTTGAAGAGGAGCAGAGAGACTCGTGACTGAAGCAGAGTGTTTGGGGTGGGGGAGGAGTAGGAGATGGGGTCAGAAACATGGTGAGACCAGATCAGATAGGGTCTTGTAAAGAATGAGACTTCATAGCAAGTTATGGGAAGCTTTCCATGACCAGGCCCCTTTCTCCTCCCCATCTCCCTTCCACCAGCTCTCCACCTTTTGCCCTGCACTGTGGATATCCTGTAATTACTTAGAACCTAGGCTGCTCCTCTCTTTGCCTGGCTAAGCCCTGCTTACTCCTCACCGACCACCGTGGACACCCATTCTTCTGAGAGGCTGTCCCTGACATCCCAAGCTACATGGAGCACATGTCCCTGGGCTTTGATGGTGCCCTGCAGCTGAGTTCTATAAGAGCTCTTATCTTCATGACTAGAAATTTTCTCTGTAGGCTGGTAATTTTTGGGTTCCCAGCCTGTGGCTAATAACAGACACTGATAGGATCAATCATCTGCACCCTCTGGTGCACCCTCCTAAGCACAGAGGCTGATGCCCCAGTGTGTTCTTTTGCTCTGAGTATCAGCTCAGTTGGAATCCTTCCTGGGTCCCAAACATCTGATTCTGACTCTTGGTTCACGCCGTGTGTAGTGGGGCAGGGATGGCGACAGTGAACTGGGACAGTATCTTTGTCAAATAAATTTAAGAGGAGGAACTGAAACTACACATTCTCATTATCACAGACTTTTCCTTCTTGCTATGTACTTCTTCCAATTTTTGTGTTCTCATCAGAGTGTGATCTTGTTCTGACTAAATGAATCAGCTGAGTTTGGATTATTCATCTTAGCAAAAGCATGGGAATGGAGCATGTGGTTGGATGGACCTGCTCATTGACAGATGGTGGAGGCTGGAAACTGACATAGCCTCTCTGGAGAGTATCTTTTGCTAACTGTACATTAGCTCTTAAAATGGTTCTTACCTTTTCACCCAGGAACATTTCTAAATATGATCCTAAAAAACTAATCAGAGATATTTGTACAGGAATATTCAACATTGTACTAACATTCATACTGAAAAGTGGGAGACAGCCTAAGTGCCTAACAATATGTGCCTGGTTAATAAATTACAGTATACCCATATGACGAACTGTATGTGATCTTAAAAATTATTATGGAGAACTGAAATGACATAGGGAAATGTGATGCAGTGCAAAGTGAAAAAAGAATGGTATTTCACCTACCCCTCTGAAAAAAGATCAGAATACCTCACCTCATAACATTAAAAATGGTTATTGCTAAGTTGTGTTACTATTGCTGAAGTTTTGAGTTTATTTTTGTTCTATTTCCCTAAATTTTCAATAGTCACTATGTGTTTTTAAATGACTTTAATATGTATTATGAAATATTTCAAGAATTCAAAAATATAGGAAGCAATGAGCAGATATATATTAGCTCTTTACCTCATACAGAAAAATAATTCCAGATTGAGTATGGTACATTAGTGTGAAAAGCAAATTGGAGAAACTTTGAGAAAAGAATTATAGAATTCCCTTTAGGATCTCAAGACCGAAAAGACTCTCTTCAGCAAGACGTGTTTTACTTAAAGATTTCTGCCTAACCAACCAGTCCCAGACCTAATGGCTTGAAACACCCATCTTTTGTTGTTGATGATTCTGTGGGTTGGCTGTTTAGGCCAGCCTTATCTGGACAGTGCTTATGGTTCTTTCGGGGCTCACTCATGAACTATGGCCAGCTGCCAGTTAATTGGAAACGCAATTGGCTGGGGCCACCGGGTCTCGGGGCCATATGACCTCATCATCCAGGAGGCCAGCTGGGGCTCATTCCATGGCAGCTGGCGGAATTGCAAGAGAGAGCCGCCCTCTGCGCTCACAACTGCCACAGCATCTCTTCCACTGCATTCCCTTGGCCAGAGCAAGCAGTGAGACTGACGAAGGATGGAGACAGAGTGCACCTCCTAACAGGAGGGGCTGCAGAGACACACTGCATAGAGGGAGAATAATTGGATCAAAAATAGTGTGGCCATTTATGCAGGCTGCCACAAGAAATAAAATGCACAAAGGAAATGCAAATCATAAAGGAAAAGGCTGATACACTTAAATACACTCAAACAAAAATCTTCTGTATAAAAACCGATACTTTGAGCATGTATTACTTTTATCATCACAGAGTAAAGACAGGTAGCTCAGGGTGCTGCAGCAGAACACGTTATCTTTTTTAAAGCGCTGAAGAGCTTTAAAAAAAATCTAGTATGTAAACAGCTCAGCTTTCAAAATGGGGAAAGTATTGGATCAGTAATTCCATTATCCTTGGATGCGTCCTACTCAAACAAGCATGTTAGAAGACTTAATAGTAAAGCCTACCTCCTGCATTTGAAAAGGAATTGCCCCCACAGCAATCATTATTCTGGGATATATCTATTGTGTATAATAACGTGTGCCCTTGAAATTGTGTTTCTTCACCTTAATTCTTCTCACTCCAAAAGGATCCTCAAAACAATCACCAGAATCTTGAGAGGAAGTCCTCTTTTTTTTTTTTAGAGAAGTGAAGAAATCGATACGTTCTGTCTTCATGAGAAAGTGAGAAGGAGCTGAGGTCAAGAACAGACTTAGGGGGTGACAGGTTTTTTTTTTTTCCCTGAATCTGTCCTCAAGAATGCATCCTCATCCTTGCGTATGACTTGGCATGTAACCAAAACACAGACCTCTCCCCATGGCCTCCTCCAAGGCCACATATGAATGACTTGGGGTCAGACCATGTAATGAGTTATCCTAGAGGCTTACGGCCCTGAACAGGGTGAAAAGAGGGGGCTAGGATTTCTTAAGGATGTTAACACAAGTGCACCTCCGCGAGCAGCAAGAAGCTGTGTCAAAATGGCTCGAAGGAAAACCAAACAGCCCTGGTTTCTCTCTGGATTATGCCCCCAGAGGAAAGGAGAGAAAGAGAACAACAGCGAGAGAAGAAGAGGGTCCCAGAATCTTCCAGATGCCTGTGTCACCTGCCCTCCATTCTCGTTTACTCACCGCGCCAGCCAACATCCTGGAAAGAGCCAGGTTTGGGCTCAGAGATCTTTACATAAAGAACGTCTTGGAGAGCAAAGTCAACAGCTGAGCGCTGGTGTGGTCTCCTCACCCAGCCAGGCACAGGATCTTCCTGCCGAAGTGGAGGGTACCACAAAGCACACCTCCTTGCCACCCACTGGCCCAGCTCTCCAAGTGGGAGGGCAGGCTGGTGCCTCACTGATGTATGTTAGGGCTCCCTTGGCACAGGTGCCCTAGCACTGGTGATAAATCTGGCAGCATCTCAGCTTTGGACAGCCCTGGCCAGAAAGGCCTGGAAGCACTGTGTGGCAGGCCTGTAAGACGGGAGAAGAGCCTAGTTACTAAACTCAACCCAGAGCTGCCAGCCTTTGGGGGAGGGACTGCTGGGGCAAGGGTCGCTGTCCTATTCCTGTGGCACCAGGAAGGTGGGACTTAGGGCTGCCCTAAGGGACAGCCAACAGAGAGAGGAAACTGTTCATTCCTCAGTGAAGGTGTCCTGAAGCATGAGCACACTGCACCGGAGGGTTGCCCACGAGCCAGGATAACTAGTACCAGGTCATGGACAGCCTTTGAACCAGCTGCAAATCTGCTGCTCACAGATATTGGGGACAATTAGACATTCTGCCAACCCAGAGAATCCTCTCCACGTAAGTGGAAAGGAAAGAAAACAGGCTTACTATTGAATAAGTGTGTGTGTCACAGGCACCCACTGATGAGATTACAAAGGCAGAAGGAAAGCTTCTACCTAGTGGCTACACCCATTGTGAACTTGTGCCTAAGACGGGCGGCAGCTTGTCTTACAGGAGGAGGACCGGGCAGCACCATTTGCTATGCATTCTCTCATACTTCACCCAAGTTCACCTGCTAACTGGGAGGCAGGGGCAGCTGTGCTAGCTGATTGCCTCTATCTAAATTGCCTCTGTCTCTGTGACAAGCAGGATTCCCTAATAGTTCAGTTGGTAAAGAATCCGCCTGCAATGCAGGAGACCCTGGTTTGGTTCCTGGGTCCGGAAGATCCACTGGAGAAGGGATAGGCTACCCACTCCAGTATTCTTGGGCTTTGCTTGTGGCTCAGCTGGTAAAGAATCCGCCCACAATGCAGGAGACCTGGGTTGGGAAAATACCCTGGAGAAGGGAAAGGCTACCCACTCCAGTATTCTGGCTTGGAGAATTCCATGGAATGTAAAGTCCATGAGGTCGCAAAGAGTTGGACACGGCTGAGCGACCTTCACTTCACTGTGACAAGCTGACAGGTACAGCTTGGAGCAGGTGCCCAGACTGAACTCCATGGTAACAAGGAGATAAGGGCGCTGTTTTTCTTGGTGTTTATCTTTCAAAGAGATCTCAGAAACATTGAGCACTTAAAAAACATTCCTGGGTTTTAAAGCTGCAAAAGGCTTTACTTAGCTCTTCCAGATACTTAAGTTCTATCTTAAGGGACAGAGGACGGATTTATCAGGTTTCTCATGTATCAAAGCAAGGGAGGAAGTTTCTTTGCTTTTTTGGCCACCAGGAAAGCTGAGTTTTAAAATTTTCCCTTGCATAGGTGATGGCAAGCCACTAAGAACTAGGCAAGGCTTGGGTCTTCTTCCCTAAATTCTGCGGGAGATTCCACAGTCAGTTTCCAAAGGAAACGATTAGGGAACTGGTGGTGACCAGTGGATGACACAAAGGGAATTTTTTCCAGACCTCAGAGATTGCTTTCCTGCTGGGGTGATCGGATGCCTTTCGTTCAGTTAGAGGTGGGGTTTTTCCGGTGAACCTGCCAGATACAGCTTGTTCTCATCCCTGTGAATGATGTCTGAAGTTCTGTATGGGGTCCAGAGCCCCTGAGATGCATTGCAGGGACTCAGCACACAGGGAAAGTGTGCAACTGACTCTCATCACAGGGCCAGCCCTGCAACGGCCACTCCATGTGCCCCTGGGGGGTCTCTTTCTGTGGTCTCAGAGTACTCTTGGCGGGGCGCCCTTTTAACACCTAAGCCATCCCACCTCTGCATGAAGCACAGTCATTTCCAGCAGTGGAAGATTGCAGATGTTTCCAGAGTTGCTTCTGCAAACCGCAGGCATTTTCCACAGCACCCCATCCCCCGCCTCAAGTCGGGGGTGTCACGGAGGCAGTGTGGCCTGAGTAGAAGGACTCATTCTCTCTGAAATAGCACCATGGAAACCACTGCTACATTCCAGACCCCTCCCCAAGAGAAAGGATGCAGGCATGGCAGCAAAGAGACTGCAAAAAAGATTCCAAGAGGAGGCTGTGACTCCATGCCTCTAGGCAAAAGAGGCTTGCAGAGCAGCAGAGAGCCACCATCATGTCCTCCGTTGCTTTCCTAGTGAATTTGGTGCCATTCCAAGGCCCAAACAGCCCCTCTTTCATGACGCCTTCCTACTCTTCCCGAACCCCAACTGCCCCTGCTCCTTCCCGCCTCCCACCATTTCAACTGAATAACTAAATGACTGTGATGCTTCACATTTTTTTTTTTTGCTTCAAAAGCAAGAAATAGTCATTATAGAAAATCTATGAAAGAAAAAAATTAAAACACAATCCCTCCATCTTGATGGACATTCTTCTATGCTTTCTCTTGTCCATTTTGTATATACCTTAAAAAAAGTAAGAATCAGACTGACTGTATTGCTTTGTAAGCCACTTTGTCATTTTGATCTTATCTACATTTTCCTGTGTTCTTCTAGAACATCATTTTTTTAAATTTTATTTCATGAGGTATAGTTGGTTTATAATGTTTTAATTTCTACTGTATAGCAAAATAATTCAGTTATATATATATGTATACACTCTTTCCCATATTCTCCCCCATTACCGTTTATCACAGTATATCAAATATAGTTCCCTATGTGGTGCAATAGGACCTTGTTGTTTATTTACGCTGTATGTAATAGTTTGCATCTGCTAACCCTAAACTCCCAGACGGTCCCTCCCCCACCCCCATGTCCCTTCTTTGGTCACCACCGGTCTGTTCTCTATATCTATGAGTCTGTTTTTCTTTCACATTTATGTGCATTTGTATATTTTAGATTCCACATATAAGTGATATATGGTCCTTGTCGTTCTCGTTCTGACTTATTGACTTAGTATGATAATCTCTAGGTTCACCCATGTTGCTGCAAATGGCATTATTTCATTTTTCATGGCTGAATAGTATTCTGTTACACAGCATATCACATCTGCTTTATCCACTCACCTGTCAGTGGATGCTTAGGTTGCTTCCACGTCGTGGCTGGTGTAAATAGTGCTGCAGTGCACACTGGGGTGCATGGATCTTTTCGAGGTATAGTTTTGTCTGCCTACGTGTTCAGAAGTGGGATTGCAGGATCATACGGCAACTCTTATTTTCAGTTTTTTGAGGAATTTCTACACTGTTTTCCATAGTGGCTTCATCAATTTGTGCTCCCACCAGCAGTGCAGAAGGATTCCTTGTCTGCGAACTCTCTTCAGCATTTGTTATTTGTAGACTATTTTTTTTTAAATATTCATTTATTTATTGGATTGCACTGGGTCACAGCTGTGGAAGATCTTTGATCTTGGTTGTGGCGTGTGAACTCTTGGTTGCAGCATGTGGGGTCTGGCTCACTGACCAGTGATCAAACCCTTGTCACTGCGCTGGGAACACAGTCTTAACTGCTGGACCACCAGGGAAGTCCCCGTAGACTTTCTGATGGTGGCCATTCTAACCGGTTTGGGGTGATTTGCATTCCTCTCACAATTGGTGATGTTGAGCGTCTTTTCATGTGCTTACTGGCCATCTGTATGTCTTCTTTGGAGAAATGCCCACTTAGGTCTTCTGCCTGTTTCTTGACTGGGTTGTTTGGTTGTGTGTTATTGAGTTATATGAGCTAACTGTATATTTTGGAAATTAAGACTTTGTCAGTCACATCAATTTGCAAACCATTCCATAGGTTGTCTTTTCATTTTTTAAAAATGGTTTTCTTTGCTGTATTAAGTTTGACTAGGTTCCATTTGTTTATTTTTGCTTTTATTTCTATTGCCTTAAGGGACCGACCTAAGAAAACAGTGGTACAATTTATGTCAGAGAATGTTTTGCCTGTGTTATTGTCTAAGACTTTTATGGTGTCCTGTCTTATACTTGTCTTTAAGCCATTTTGAGTTTATTTTTGTGTATGGTGTGAGGCTGTGTATAATATCCTTTTAATGCTTATGGGCTGTGGTTTATTTGAGGAAGTAGAGAACAATGATTAAAACTGTGAGCTGTGCAGTTGGACCACCTGTGTTGAAATCCTGACTTGGTGACCTTAAGAAAATCAACTTCTCTGAGCCTCAGTTTCCTTATCTATAGAACGGGGTTAATCCTCACTGGGCCCCATGAATAGTGAAAATATGCATAGCACTTAAAACAGTGTCTGGCTCATATAAGCGCTATACAGACATTAACTGTTCTTGCTTTATTCAAAGTCATGTAGAGCTGAGTGTTTAAGAGTCAGAGTTTCTCTTCTACGTATCACTGCAGTGACCATCCATGATTTTTCCTTAGGATAACCGGAATTTCTGGGTAATAGTATTTACATATTTTAGGGTTTTCATATGTATGCCAAATGACTTTCCATCAATATGGAACCAATTTAAAATTCACCAGTGTAGGTATGTGTGACAGTGCATGGTAACACAGGACAATGGATGACGAAGGTCAGATCAAACTTAAAACTTGTATAACCATGGCCCTCCACTTTCAGACAGTGTAACAAGCCAGTCGTATGTTATTCTCCCCTTGTTAAATCACGGGCCATGCATGCAACCGGCTTTCTGTGTCCTCTCTATAAAGAGGGGGTGCTGAGAGACGGAACTGTGTGCCACTGTGCAGCTGCTCTGTCCAGAGTGGTAGTCAGTAGATGAGGAGGGAATTGAACTATTTTTAATGTTTTTAGGAGAAGCAAACTTGGCCCCTTAAAATAATAGCAAGTCTTTGTTGGAAGTCTAAATTTACAGAGTTAGTGAAGAAATTCTCCTCTGTCCATTTCACATTAGCCTTTCTGCCACTAGACGTTAAGCCCAGCACAAACTCAGTGGGTCCCAAAGCGCTGTCCACTTCAGCCCTTGAGTCCAGCCTTATGCTGGCAGGTATAGGGAAGCTCTTCCCTCTGCACTGGAGAAATGATCACATAAAGATTATACAGAGGTGATTATAATCAGGCACGTCTACCTTTGGTCAAGTGTGTGGCATGAACGCCATGTTCTCCATCCCACCAAGAAGAACCCAGTAAACAGACCACTTTTGTCGATACAAGTAGAATTGGGGCTACAGGCAAGAAACAACAGTTCTCACGCAGAGCAGACAGAAGATTCCCAGAGGTCTAGACTTTGATGTGATTGGGGCTTCTCAAGGCCTGTGGCTTCATCAGTGTTCACAAGAGCCAAGAAACAGGAGTGGGGAGTTTATCTCTGGCTCTGTGGAACACTTTGCTGTTACAAAACATATTCTCATTAGAGCCTCAACACAACTCTTCAGCATATGCAGGGGAAACAAGGCCAGTAAGCTAAAGGGATATGTCCAGGGGTTGCAGAGCTCAACAGAACAGAACTGGAACCTGAACCAGTCTTCTGGCTCCTGGTTGCCCCCTCCAGTATAGATGTGAGGTTTCTGCTTAGGCCAGGGGACTCTGGTCAGGACATCTCTGCACACTTTGTGAGACAGGCAGTTATGTGACTATCAGAGTTTGGTTTCATTTTGTAAATATGTACTGCTGATATTAATTCTTCCTTGCATCTTGTGATGATTTTGAAACATGCTTGTGAATTCTTTGACACACCTCACGTTAAGGAGTAGAGTCTGTGTCCTCTCTTCTTGAACTTGGACAGGCCCAGTGGCTGCCTTAATGAATAGAACATGGGAGGAGCGATGCTGTGTGACTTCTAAAGTCAGATTAGAAAAGACCGCGCAGCTTCTGCCAGTGTCTCTTTAAGACACTCACTCCGGGGTTCCAGCTGTAAGGAGTCTGGCTACTCTGAAGCCGTTTGGGGAGCCCTCTTAGAGAGACTAGAGAGGTGAATAGATCTATACATGGATACATGAATAGATTGAGCTCCCTCTGTTCGAGTCTTCTAAGCCAAGGCTGTAGTCATATGAGTGAAGAAGGCTTCACAATAACCATTGCCCCAGCCACTGTCTTTCTGCAGCCCCCAACAGAACAAAAACTGCCTTGCCCCATCACCTGCAGGTTGGTTTTGCTTTAAGCCACTGTTGGGGGTGGCTTGTTACACAGCTATTGCTGATCAGAACAAGTCCTGTTGATTTGTTTAACAACAGTTCATATTTATAGACAATCATATCATATTCTCTAATCTGGGACTCCTTCTTCCATGCTTCTGATTTGAGTTCCCTATCCATATTCCAGGCAAAATCATTCCCTTGGTGGCAGTGACCCCAAGATTAGAAATTATTTCTGGCTCAGAAACATACATGGTTCTCATGAATGGTGGTTGCTATTTCCATTATTAATGAAACCATACTAAACAAACTAAGGCCTTCAAAGTCTTCCCCTTTGCATGCTGTCCTGCCCCAGAGGAGGAAACTGAGGATTTCACTTACCTCAGGTTGCACAATTGTCAACTGGGGAGATCGGAACCCAGGTCTCCAGGCAACCAGATGGATGTCCTCATTATTCCATTTCATCACTTCCTGCCCAGAACTGGAAATAGACTGTGCCATCTTTTGGACCCAAAGCAAGAGCAAGTCTGAGGCAGAGGAATACTGTAGGCCAGCCCAACAGGCCGAACCAGAGTAGAGAGAAAACTCGTTAATGTCCTCCTCATTGACCTTCTCAGAGAAGGCAATGGCACCCCACTCCTGTACTCTTGCCTGGAAGATCCCATGGACGGAGGAGCCTGGAGGGCTGCAGTCCATGGGGTCGCTGAGGGTCGGACATGACTGAGCGACTTCACTTCATTGACCTTCTAGTACTTTAAGGAGTATTTGACTGTAGGTCAAATCAGGACCCCATTCAAGCCAATACATTTGTGTAAACAGCTACTAAAAACAAACAGAACCAAACAACATAAAGCTGTTTTCAGCTTTATGTTTCTCTTTTCTGAAAGGGTGAAATCAGTGAGAGTTGCTGTGGCTTGCCTGTGTATTAATTACATGAGGAGGCCAGGGAAGATGTGGGAGTAGAAACAGCTCTGAAATCCTCCCTCCCTCACAAAGGTAATAACCACCAAAGTTTTGTGTTTGTGTTTTGTTTTTGTTTTTTAAAGACAAAACAAAACAAGTACATCAGCAGATATCAAACCAATAAAGGAGCAAATGTCACAAGATGTACTGCTTTGCGAAGTGCTGTCAAAAGCAGAACTAGAAAATTCTTGACACCAGAGAGTCCCTTCCCCCAGAACCAGTGTGAATGGGAAACGGGTGGGGAGCAGGAGGATGTGGGCTGGAAGCTGAGTGGACAGATTCTGAAAAGTATTACTTAAATCCCCAGTTTTAAAGAAGTAGATGGGGAAGGACAGTTGCCAGAGTAGAAACCCTTTCTACCAACATACCAAAGATTAAAAACAAACTCATCACAGGTATAAAGAAGAAAACAGCATTGCTTATAACCTCTTCTCTCACTAATAGCACTAATTAATATGAATAGTTATGTTTTATATCATCAAAATCATGTGATATATACAATTTTATGTCCTTTATCTCACTGAGTATTTCACCTTAAAAATTACCTCACATCATTAAAAATGGCCCACATATATCACTTTTGGGAACTGTATAGTATTTGTTGTTGGTGGTTGGTTTTAGTCGGTCAGTCATGTCTGGCTCTTTGGCAAGCCAATGGACTGTAGCCCACCAGGCTCCTCTGTCCATGGGATTTCCCAGGCAAAAATACTGGAGTGGGTTGCCATTTCCTTCTCCAGGGGATCTTCCCAACCCAGGAATCGAACTCTCATCTCCTGAACTGGCAGGCAGATTTTTTACCACTGAGCCACCAGGGAAGCCCCCATTTGTTTGGGAAGTATTTGTTGACTCAACCATAATTTAGTTATTTTCTTATTGCTGGATATTTTCCCAAATTTTCAATGTTATAAATAATACATTATTAAACCACATTGTGTCCTATCTATGTTTTCCAGAGATATGCTTCTCTCTTAGCCTTCCCTTGTAAACACCCAGAAATAACTGGAACAGAATATGATAAAGAGAGAGAACATTGTGTTGTTACAAAAGTGGAGGTTAATGAGCTGGTAAAATGCAATATTATACCATATCATGTCATTAGAATATAATTTACCCCAAAGCTTAGGACAGTTGTGGATATTTGGATTATTTAATTATTTACCAGGTTATCTACCATGAATGTATATCACTTTATAACCAAGAAATTAAGCTTCATTTAAAATAAATTTTATTTTAAGTAATAGTTGACTTTTTTAAGTTCAAGATGACAGCCAACCATATTTATCACCCCTCTCTTTTGAAAACTTGTGGAAATAAGATTAAGAGTTCCAGGGGTGGATAAAATCACAACACTGTGTATAGAGAAGAGGGCAGCAGACCAAATGATGATGAATTTGTAAAGATGGCAAGTGGATGGAATACTGCCTGTAAAATCTGAATTTTGGAGGCCAGTGCTTATAGCACTTCGGGAGCAGCTGTCAGAGTGAACGTTAGTGACCAGGGTAGCATGGGGCTTTCTCATCAGTGCCCCAGAGGTGCCAAGTACACAGACCAGAGTGCGTGTGAAAGGAGGTGACTGATGGAAAGCACCTAAAATGCTTTGGGAACAGCCCTCCCCGCCCCACTGAGCACCAACGCTGTGGCCCAGAAGAGGCAGTTTGTACCACAAAGGTGAAGCTGGATAAATCATTTTTCCAAATAAATGCAAGCTGACAGGGAGCGGCTAGGGCTCACAGTAGGGTGGGGATGGGTGGAGCCCGCTTGCCTTCTCCCTGCTCTCCCAGCTGAACATGAAGCCCCCCAGTTCCCCTTCCACACCCAGAAGGCTCACTATCAGCCTTCTTGTTCAGAGGAGAGGAAATGATCTGCAGTTACCTCAAGTAACACCCAGCCTGGTGCAAATAAATAGGGATGGGCCCTATTCACACAGAACAGTAAAAAGGAAGGACTGAGACAGGTACTGAGAACAAATGAGCCTGGAGAAGGAGGGCCTGAGGAATGAGAACAAAAAGAACCCTAAACTAGACTTATCCTCGTGGGAAATCAAGAGTATGCATCCATAAGACAACAACAGTCTTCTAAAAAGGAGCAGTTGGAAACTAGGAAAGAGTTTGTTTTAAATCACTTGTGAACTATATTTTTAATAATTATAATGCATGGAATAAAAAACAAAATTCAAACAATAGACTACACTATAAAGTTTAGAAGATCTTGCAGAATAGAGAGTAAATTGACAAGTGGATAACTTGATAAAATACACAAAAGGTCAATCCAGATGGGCAAATGTTTATGTAACAAGAGTTTCAGGAGAGAAAGGGGAAGAGTGAAAATGGAGATGAGGAAATAAAGAAATAATTGAAGAATATCTCCCAGCATGGGAGAAAGACAGAGGTTTCGGTTTGAAAGATCCCAAGTACCAAGCATAATGAATAAAGAATAATCCATAGAAATAATCTCATGTAATTTCAGAGTACTGGGTATAAGAAGTGCTAAATGCACTCAGACAGAGACACGTAACCAACGAAAGTGTAAGATGATTAACATCAGTCTTCTCATCGGCAACACCAGTGCCTGAAGATGGAGCAGTTACCTTCAAAGATCAAAGAAATAATTTTGTACCTAGAATTTGATGCATTATCAAATTATTGATCCAGTGTGGAGGAGAAAAGCATACAGGAACTCAGACTCCCAGACACCTTCTGAAAAGGAAATTATTTGATGATGTACTGCCCAAGAAAGAGAAAGATATGAAAACTAAAACCCATAAAACCAAACTAGAAATGTGATTAAAAGAAACTCCACCCCAGATGTGCAGTTAGCCTAGTCAAAAGTCAGTAGAGTTTGGTGCTTGTAATAAATGCTTTTGAACTGTGGTGTTGGAGAAGACTCTTGAAAGTCCCTTGGACTGCAAGGAGATCCAACCAGTCCATTCTGAAGGAGATCAGCCCTGGGATTTCTTTGGAAGGAATGATGCTAAAGCTGAAACTCCAGTACTTTGGCCACCTCATGCGAAGAGTTGACTCATTGGAAAAGACTGATGCTGGGAGGGATTGGGGACAGGAGGAGAAGGGGACGACAGAGGATGAGATGGCTGAATGGCATCACTGACTCGATAGACGTGAGTCTGGGTGAACTCCGGGAGTTGGTGATGGACAGGGAGGCCTGGCGTGCTGCGATTCATGGGGTCGCAAAGAGTGGGACACGACGGAACGACTGAACTGAACTGAATAAATAATATAATTAAAACTAGCTGTATTACAAAGGAGGCATATGCTTTTATTGTCAATCAACTAAAGATTTCAGAAACAGTAAGTTGTAAAAATATATAGAGAGAAATATAGAGAGAGGTAGTTGATAGAGAATCTCATGGCCCAAATATAAAACTCACCAAAAAGTATGTTTTTGTGTATGTAGTTGGTGAAGTTCAAGAAAAGAAACCCCACTTGACCTTGATTTTGGAACATTCTCCTCTGCAGAACTCAACATAACAGCAGCTTCTGTTGGGAATAATATTTACATTATCTTTATACTTTAAATACTGTTGGTTCACTGGCTTTCAATGATCAGAATTAACTTACTGATAAAACGTGGAGGACAACTTTACTAAACAGAATGCATGTACTATAACCCTTGACAGCGTTAAAGAAGTGATACGGACGAGAGAGAGTATGGGAGTAGGAGCAAGCGAAGAGGGAAGTAAAGGAGTATTACTTTCCTATCTTCCATGAAAAGCATGAACGTGAAACTCGCTCAGTCGTGTCCAGCTCTTTGTGATCCCATGGACTATACAGCCATGGAATTCTCCAGGCCAGAATACTGCAGTGGGTAGCCGTTCCCTTCGCCAGGAGATCTTCCCAACCCAGGGATCAAACCCAGGCCTCCCGCATTGCAGGAGGATTCTTTACCAGCTGAGCCACGAGGGAAGCCCTTCAGTCTTACATAGTGGAGAATCTAGAATCACTAGCTAAAATTAACGGGTCAATAAATAGAAATTGAGCGTGATGTAAAATCATAAGGGTAACCATCAGAAGCAGTAAAAATACACAGCAGTCAGTGATTTGGAGATGGGAGAAAGGGGGTGGATAAGTGAATAAGTTACTCACAAGTCAAAACGAAGTCTGTAAATAGTGCCTCAAGCTGATAAATGAAGACATAAGGTGCAGTGGTTTATTTTAAAATATCAAGAAGAAATAGAATCAAAAGAAGATACGTACTAGAAGAAAAGCTAGGAAAGGAGTGAGGAAAAAGACTTCTTGTCTTTTTTTTACACTCTTTTCCATTATGTTTTCTTTCCTGGGAAATCCCACAGACAGAGGAGCCTGGCAGGCTGCAGCCCACGGGGTCGCAGAGAGTCAGACACAACTGAGCGACTAACACACATAAGAGACTGAGTACAGTTTCCTGTGCTATAAAATAGGACCTTGTTGCTTACCCGTTCTGTACATAAGTTTGCATGTGCTAGTCCCAAACCCCCAATTCAGCTCTCCCCGTCCCTCTCCCCCTTGGCAACCACAGGTCTGTTCTCTGTCTGTAAGTCTCTTTCTATTTCACCAAAGTGTGAAAGGGCTGGTCACTCAGTCGTGTCCGACTCTGCGCAACTCCATGAACCGTAGCCTGCCAAAGGGGGACAGAGGAGGAATTCTCCTTGGACATGGAGTAGGTTGCCATGCCCTTCTCCAGGGGATGTTCCCAACCCAGGCCTCAAACCCAGGTCTCCGGCGTTGCAAGCAGATTCTTTACTGTTTGAGCTACCCGGGAAGCTCAAACAGAAAACGTTCTGTTTTGTAGTTAAGTTCCTTTGTATCGTATTTTAGACTCGACGTATAAGGGATGTCGTAAGGTATTTGTCGTTCTCATTCTGACTTAGTTCTCTTAGTATGACAGTCTCTAGGTTTACCCGCGTTGCTGCAAAGGGCATTATTTCAGTCTTTTGAATGATGGCTCAGCAGGTGGGCTGCAGTCTGTGGGGTCGCTGGGAGTCGGATACGACTGAGCGACTTCCCTTTCACTTTTCACTTTCATGCACTGGAGAAGGAAATGGCAACACACTCCAGTGTTCTTGTCTGGAGAATCCCAGGGACGGGGGAGCCTGGTGAGCTGCGTCTATGGGGTCGCACAGAGTCGGACACAGCAGCAGCAGCAGCAGCAGCAGGGGTATTCCATTGTGTGTGCGCCGCCTCTTCTCTATCCATGCATCTGTCGACGGCCATTTAGGCTGTGTCCACGTCTTGGCTGTTGTGAGTAGTGCTGCTCTGAACACTGGGGTGCATGTAGCCTTTTGAATTACAGTTTTGTCCAGGTGTATCCCAGAAGTGGGATTGCAGAATCATATGGCAGCTCTAGTTTTAGTTTTCTGAGGAATCTCCATACTGTTTTGCTCAGTGGTGGCACCTGCTTCCATTCCCACCAGCACTGTAGGAGGGTTTCCTTGTCTCCACACCCTCTCCAGCATTTGTTATTTGTGGACTTCTTAATGATGGCCATGCTGACCAGTGTGAAGTGGTATTTTATTGTAGTTTTTATTTTCATTTCTGTAATTATTAGTGATCTGGAGCATCTTTTCATGTGCCCATTGATCGTACTAATATGTATTAAGAAGACTTACTTTTTATGGCTTTCTATACTGTTTGAATTTTTATTTCCAGATACCTATATTTTAATAATCAAATAGCAACATTTTTTAAATGCCAGAAGATTTTATAGTACCAGTTAGGAATATGGGGTCAAAATGAAATTGTGCGGGTGATTTGTCTTCCTCTATTTTCCAATTATGCTGTTATATTTTCCAGTTATACTGGTTTTTGTTGTTTCCATAGTGGAAAAATTTCTAAAGGAAAGAGAGAAATGGTTAATAACATATTATTTTTATCACATGATGGTTGTAAGTTGTAGATAATGGGAATGCTAAAGCAAAGCAATTAATCTGGAATATTTGTGGGATGATCCTATGATAAGCATGAAGGCCAGGCTTGCTGTGTGCCTGTGGGCAAATCATGTAACCTCTCTTGACTTTGGTTTCTACATCTGAATCATAGAGGAGATAGCTTCAAAAGTTCTCAGACTCTGTTCTGCTCCCAAAGCTTTTGAGTCTCTTGCTGCTGCTGCTACTGCTGCTAAGTCGCTTCAGTCGTGTCTGACTCTGTGCGACCCCATAGACGGCAGCCCACCAGGCTCCCCCGTCCCTGGGATTCTCCAGGCAAGAACACTGGAGTGGGTTGCCATTTCCTTCTCCAATGCATGAAAGCGAAAAGTGAAAGTGAAGTCGCTCGGTCGTGTCTGCCTCTTCGAGACCCCATGGACTGCAGCCTACCAGGCTCCTCCGTCCATGGGATTTTCCAGGCAAGAGTACTGGAGTGGGGTGCCATTGCCTTCTCCTTGAGTCTCTTAGTATCTAGCAACTCTGAGCATTGCCACTGAGATCATGTGACCCAGGCATTCTTGACTATCAAAATAGCTGGATTCTATTCTCCATCCTTGTTGAGGGGCTGAAGGAGACTTCCACTTGAAATCTGAAGCTCTGAGGTGTTGCAAACCTCATGTTTCTCTAACAGGTTTGCAGTTGTTCATTCCAACAGAAAGTAAAGTCCATGTAGATTATATCCTGGGGCTCACATAGATAAAAACCAAAAACCTCACACACTGAGGACCAAGGATGTGCCCAGGCCCTGCCCAAGCCTCAAAGAAACCATTGAGGTTTCTTTTAGGCTGTGGTCTGCAAGAGAGGGTAAGTCATCCTTTGTTTTGCAAGAAAAGAAGGAAGTGTGTTGAAAGACATAGCCACAGTAAAAATTGCCCCATCAAACTGAAAGTTGTCCTCTACACATGGGGAAATTGCACACCACCAGGAACCAGATGGAACTACATCCTGTTACCTGCTGGGTTAAACATCATCTGTCTGTGCCATGGCCAGAATATGGGCATTTTATCCAAAATGAAGTTCTCCCGGTAGTAGGTTATTAACAACGATAACAAAAGAAACGGAAGGAAAAACCTTATGGTGAGGTCATGTAAAAAATGGCAATTGCTTTGGTTTTTGTGATTATAGTGTCTGAAATTGTGGAGTCAAGTTTGGAACAGTTGAGGGACAGTAACTGAGGAATATCCATAAGTCACTAATAAAGAGTCTACAGTCTTTTTTTTTTTTTTACTGAAATATAGTTTATAATGTGGTGCCAATCTCTGCTGTACAGCAAACTGACTCAGTTATACACATATAGACATTCTTTTTTTTTAATATTCTTTTCCACTATGGTTTATCACAGGATATTGAATATAGTTCCTGTGCTATACAGTAGTGTGCTGTTTATCCATCTTATATATAACAGCTTACATCTGCCCATGCCAAAGCCCCAGCCCGTCCCTCCCCCACCCACTTTCCCTAGGCAACCTCAAGTCTGATCTCTATGTATGCAAGTCTGTGTTTTGTAGATAACTTTGCTTGTGCCATATTTTAGATTCCACATGTAAGTGATATCATATGGTGTTTGTCTTTTTCTGACTTACTTCACTTAGTGGGATAATCTCAAGGTCCGTGCAAGTTGCTGCAAATGTCATTATTTCATTCTTCTCTATGACTAGGTAGTATTCCACTGTAGCACATCTTTATTCATCTATCTGTCGATGGACATTTAGATTGTTTCCGTATTTTGGCTATTGTGAACAGTGCTGCTATGAACATAGGGGTGCTCTTGAATTATAGTTTCATCAGGATGTATGCAGTCCATGAGGTTGCAGAGAGTCAGACACAACTGAGCAACTGAACTGAACTGAACTGATGCTAGAGCATATGGTAATTCCATTTTTAGTTTTCTGAGGACCCTTCATGCTGTTTTCCATAGTGGCTGTACCAACTCCCACCAGCACTGTAGGAGAGTTTCCTTTTCTGCACACTCTCTCCAGCATTTGTTATTTGTAGACTTTTTAATGATGACCATCCTGACTGGTGTGAGATGTACCTCACTGTCGTTGAGAGTCTACAGTCTCACTGTGGGACATGTGGCCTCCAGAAGAGCAGCAGCATCCCCATGGAGATTTTACATTTGCAGAATCGTAGATCCCAGGCCAGACCTGCTGAATCAGAAATGGCCTTTTACCAAAATCTCCAGGTGACACATTTGGACATTAAAGTTTCAGAGGCCCAGGGGTGTAAGACCTATGAAGTCCACACACCTACCCACATCAAAAACTGAGGATTTCACTGTGCACGAGGTCTAGAACCAGAGCCCACAATAACCCTTCAAAGAAGAGGTTTCACCTGCTGTTGTTATTATATCTCCCGCATACAGATGGGGAAACCCAGATTGACTCCCACAGAACTGAAGTTTATTAAAAGGCTACCAGAAGCTTGGAGAGAAGGCTTAGAGAGGTTATTAACAGAAACTTGAAGAAGTGAGGTCGCTCAGTCGTGTCCAACTCTTTGCGACCCCATGGACTGTAGCCTACCAGGCTCCTCCATCCGTGGGATTTCCCAGGCAAGAGTACTGGAGTGGGTTGCCATTTCCCTCTCCAGGGGATCTTCCCGACCAGGGATTGAATGTGGGTCCGCATTGTAGGCAGACGCTTTACCATCTGAGCAGGGGAATAGAAACTTGTTCTACATGAAAAGGTAGTAAAGGGCAGAAAAGTGAAAGAAGTGTTGCTCAGTCGTGTCTGACTCTGTGACCCCATGGACTGCAGCCCGCCTGACCCCTCTGTCCATGGGATTCTCCAGGCAAGAATACTAGAGTGGATTGCCATGCCTTCCTCCAGGGCATCTTCCCAGTCCTGGGACTGAACTCAGGTCTCCCACATTGAAGGCAGATTCTTTACTGCAGAACTAGGGCTTAAAACAATACCTCCTTGAATCTCACCATTACTTTCAGTTGCCTGCCTAGGGTTGAATGTTTTCAAGTGATTCGCTTGAACAATAGCATCCAGTTGGTAGCGTGTGGAGAACCATTTTCCAGAATGTCATCCTTAGGAGACATCCCAAGGAGGTTTTCACCTGATAGATAGGCTGGGAGGTACACTTCCTAGAGTTTTGTATCAGGGTGTGACCCTCCTAGGCAATGGAATCTGACTCACCATGGGCTGAGTGTGACAGTCAACCCCAGAAACAAAGTCTAGAAACGCCTCAGTTTAGAAGCAGAAGGCCAAGGCTTCCTGGAAGGATGATCTATTTTATGATGCCTTAAGGTTTCAAAATGACTGTGGGCCCCCCTCACCTTCTTCCTCTTAAGCTCCACCCTCTGCCACTCTTGGTTCTGGAGACAGAGTGGGTCGGGGTATGGAGGCAGTTGCCGCTGACAGAAACCTTGCTTTTCAAGAACCTGGGCTCAGAACAACACGGCGCAGGCTCCCCAAACCCCTCATGGCGTGGCCTGGGGAGATGAGGGTTTGCTGGAGAGTCACACATGCTTTTTCTGGAAGAGGGAGAAAATGGTGAGCTTCTCAGCAGTCCATTCTTAGCCCCACTTTCTAGATGACCCCACACAGGAATCATCTCCTCTTTGTGCAGGAATTAGATGCAGCTGCCCACAGCAAATGAACAGTAATGATAATAGTGGCTTAAGTTCGTGCTTCTCAGACCATCATGTGCACATGAATCTGAATTTAGAAGGTTCAGCATTTCTAACCAGCTCCTAGGGGGAGTCACATTTCCGGTCCATGACACACACTGAGTGGTGAAGTCTTCAACTAGACGGAAGTTTATTCCTCACTTAGCTCAAAAAACCTTGAGGCTGACCCTCCAGGCTCTTTGGGATCCAGCATAGATCCAAGTCCATTGTCTCGGCTGCTCCAATTCAGCAGGTGGTCTCCACCCTGAAGGTCACTTTACAATCGAAGAGGGATCCTAGAGAATCAGCCCATCTGTGCTCTGAGCCAGCAGCAAGAGGGAGAGGGGAAAAACAATGTTCCTACCAGCCAAACCAGTTCCTCTGAAAAATTCCCTTGCTGTCCGTTACTTTCTGTTTAGTCCCTTGACCACAGCCAAGCTGAAAGAAACTGACATTTGGATTTCTTTTCCTTAAAAAAAGAGAAGAGACTGGGTGGCTGATAGGCAGTGGGATGTCTGTCTCATCTCTCCAGCTTGCTTGTTATTTTGAAACCGTAAGGAGAAGGAGCACAGCCTCGGTGGCCCCTCTTTGCCAGCAGTTTCCCCAAGGAGGAAAAAGCCAGACTCCGCCGTGCCTTGTCTAGGCAGTCAGTGAGCCGTGGTTAGAGGCCAGAGTAAGAACAAATGAAAAAATGCTGGCAGCAGGGCAGGAGGGAGGATGAACTGAGCAGAGTGGGAGGGAATCTTGTGCTAGAATTTGACAGAAAAGTGGAAAGACCTCGGGCAGACCTCACGTCCCGCTTTTGAAAACTGGCTTTGGTCTTGCTTCTGAGATTTCAGGTCTATCTTGTACCTGAAGGGGAGGGCTCTTCCCTGGGCCTGCCAGCCTCTTTTCATCCCCCTAAAACAAAAGTCCTCTCTGCAATGTTCTAGTTAGACTCTCCCCATCCTTCCCCCCTACTCAGAGATGGGGTACTGCCTGTGCCCACTCCAGCAGAAGCCTGGGGCCTCACTTTTGGCTCATGCCTTTAGCAGCTGGCCTCATCCAATCCTGTGTCTCTTCTCTTGCTTTGAATAGATCTTCCTCAATCCTATAATCTGCCAAAATCACCAGAAGAAGTTGCTGCTAATTCCTTGATCCTGTAGGTGTTTTTTTGTCTGTGTTCTGTGTCCCCTTGAGCTGACACTGCCTGGCCTGCAGCACACACCTCCTACATACACCCCTAGGGAAAGCAGTTCTACACGCCTACCCCACCGTGGGCAGAGGTGACCACCTAGGGACCCAGGAGTGGATATCCTCCCATGCACTCCTAGTGGGTTATGACATGGCCTGATGCAGAGGGAACTGACGAACCAAGGCAATAGCATTAACTAAGCCATTCAGAATCACTTACTACAGACTTTGATGTGAGATTGCAACACGGAAAGAGGCAGAGCTGCGGCTGCTGTGGGATCAGACTAAGGGCCCTGTTTCTGACATCCCCGCTCCTCGTGCCCTTGGGCCTGCATTTCTGGCTATGCACCCTGATGGTTTTCAATCTTGCTTGCCATCTAAGAACCCCCTCAGATTTTTTGGCAAGCGTAGTTGACATCCCTTTCTGTTCATCCATCGACATCTTGTGACATTTAACTAATGCCATGCAAAGTCCTTATTTTGATGTCTGCCCTGCCATATTGTATGTCCCTTCCCAGAGCTCCTGGGGAAGCAGTACTAAACTATTCTGTGTGTGAAGGTGGCCACTGATTGGATGAAGGGTGGGCACTGACTAAGAGAGCCCAGCTATAGGCTTTCTGGTTAGGGTGGCCAGCTTCAAGGCAATAGCAATTTCCTAAATGTAACAATATCTTAGCTGCCATGAGAAAAACCCACTAACATGCCTAAAACAAGTACATGCTTCCTTTTTCTCTCACATAGGAGTCTGAGGTCACACGGAAGCTCTATTCTGTAAAGGTGTCAGGGCCCAGGCTCTTTCCGTCTTGTTGCTCTGTGCACTGAGGTGGCGTCCTCGTCGGTGCTGCCTGAGAGGGCTCAAAGCATGTCTGCATCCCAACTAGTAGGGGAGGAATAGGAACCCCAGAGGACAAGCCCCTGTCCCTTTAAAACAACCTGGAATTCCCGCAGATCACTTTCACTTGCATCACATTGGCCAACGCAAGACTCAGATGTAAGGAAAGCTGGCAGATGTTAGCCCTATTCTAGGCAGCCACTCTGAACTAAAAATCCAGGGATGTGTGGTTTTGAGAGAGAATGAATAGTAGAGGACATCTCCATTCTCTACGGGTCAGATGGAGAAAGACAGATGACCGTCTCCCTCAGAGTAGGAGGTGGAGGGTGGCACGCAGAAGGAGCCACAGCGGGGAGGCTCAGCAGAGAGGCTGGGGGTGTGGGCAGGCCCCACACCCCTTGTGCCACCAGACACTGCTCCCGGCCCTGCGCTTGCAGGCGGTGTCCTCCCAGGAAATCTCCTTCCTTTAAAGGGCCTAAGGTACTCAGACGTCTTTGCTTCACATCCAGGATGTTCAGTCCTCTCATCAATGAGGTCTGAGCAGTATTTTAATCGTGCTTCCATTCTCCAGGTGAGAAAACTGAACCTTCAGTGCTTCATCATCTGTCCTCAGGTCCCCCAGCCCTAGTCAATCAAACAAGAAAAGAGGCATCAGAATCTGTTGCTTTCAGCCTCTTGATCAGTGAGACAGAAACAAACCACTGATGCACGATGCTATCTGGCTTCCTCTGTGTGGAAAGACAGATAGAGATCTTGAGGGTCTTGTTTGCTGAGACCACAGGCTCAGTGTGAGTCAGCCATATAATATAACAACAGCAGAGACGTGAGACTGACGTGTTTAAATGGGCACTGGACATCCAGGCCCTTGCTGAGGTCCCACGTGTATGAAGCACCCCTTGGAGGTCACAGTTTAGTTAACCACAGTGCACAGAGGGGCTGGGAAATGTAGGAGAGGAGAGTGGGGCCAGGACATAACCAGCATGGAGGGGTTAGGATTAGCTTTCGGTCTTGGGGGAGGAAGTCCTTCCCAGACCAGCAAAAGAGGTTCTCAAAGGGGATGGCCAGGGTGATAACTTGCCTGGGGATATAACTTTTGAAAATAAGAATCTGAAATCACTTAACAGGCCTTAACTGATGTATAATATGCATGAGCCATTTGTGGGCAAGCTCAATTCAGTTCAGTCGCTCAGTCATGTCTGACTCTTTGCGACCCCATGAACTGCAGCACACGAGGCCTCCCTGTCCATCACCAACTCCCAGAGCTTGCTCAAACTCATGTCCATTGAGTCAGTGATGCCATCCAACCATCTCATCCTCTGTCGTCCCCTCTCCTCCTGCCTTCAATCTTTCCCAGAATCAGGGTCTTTTCTAAGGAGTCACCTCTTCTCATCAGGTGGCCAAAGTATTAGAGTTTCAGCCTCAGTCCTTCCAATGAACACCCAGGACTAATCTCCTTTAGGATGGACTGGTTGGATCTCCTTGAGGTCCAAGGGACTCTCAAGAGTCTTCTCCAACACCACAGTTCAAAAGCATCAATTCTTCGGTGCTCAGCTTTCTTTATAGTCCACCTCTCACATCCATACATGACTACTGGAAAAACCATAGCTTTCACTAGATGGACTTTTGTCGGCAAAGTGATGTCTCTGCTTTTTGTAAAGTAATTAGCCTCAAATTAAAATAAATAAATTTATATTAAAACAGAAACAAAACATGCTGTATAGGTTGGTCGTGGCTTTTCTTCCAAGAGAACCCCATGAACAGTATGAAAAGGGCAAGCTCAGAGGGGCAGAAATCCTGCTAACCCCAAGAATGGGCATCTGCCAGACACACTGGCCATAAGCCAACTGTACTGCAATAATGAGGGTCTCCATTCTGGCCTAGATGGTTCTCAAGTTAGGATCGGGCAGCATCAGGAGGACAGAGTGGGTGATTGTGGTCCTTAGCGGCAAGCGCCAGAGGTACAGGTGGTCCTGTAGAGCAATTACTGACCACTGATGGATAGGTTAATCAGAAACCTAATTCAAACCTGCTTGAGCCAAAAAAGGTCACTGTGGGCTGTGCAAGCAAACCACACAGAGTGTACACTTGGGTAGGGCTGGGCCAAGTACAACTGGATTTAGAGAGTCAACTACTGTCAGGACTTCTCTCTCCACCTACGTCTTAGCTGACCCAGGCTGCTGTAACAAAACACCGTAGACTGGGTGCTTTAAAGAGCAGGCATCTATTTCCCGTAGCTCTGGAGGCTGGTGCACCCAAGGCCAGGGCACTGGCATGTCTGGTTCCCGCTTCGTGGCTAGCACACGGCCACCATCTCACTGTCTCCTCACACGATCTCTTCTTTTGTGTGAGCGCAAGTGGGGAGAGACAGTATGAACCCTGGTGTCTCTTCCTCTTGCAAAAAGTGCATTAATCCCATTATGGTGGGCCCATAATTATGGGGGGCTCTTTCACAGTGAGACTGGAGAATGAGCAGGCTTCTATGAGGGAGCAAGACCCCAGAAATGAGGCAAAGATCTGGTCCCAGAAGTGGAGTAGGCCTGCAGCCAGAGGACACAGGGGCCTCCATGGGTGTGAGCCCCGGGATCTAGGCTCTAGCCTCCTTAGAGATGTGCTAGAAGGGAGCCGAAGGTGATGTTGGCTGTGGAAAGAAGGAGGCTGCGGAGGCGGAGAACTTGGCCAAGTCTCACAGCTGTTAATCCATCCCAGCAACACCCCCAGAACCACTACAAGGAAATGCAACAAGATTAGAACTTGTGGTGCCTCTCTCTCCATCAGCAACTTTGAATCATCACCCCTTCTTTTCACTGATCAGCACTTTCAAGGTAATTGCAAGGACTCTAGAGGAAATTTTTCATCTTTGTAGCTGTTGGCATGAAAACTCTTGAAGGAGAAAGGTCTTTGAAAAGTCCACTTTTCAAGGGTATAAAGGGACCTTCCAGCCTGGCCTTGGAGCTGCTTTCCAGTTTTCTGCAGAAGGAAGGAGATTCTTATGGAGCATGAAAGAGGAAGGAGAAGAGGAACTGGGTGCTGGGGCAGGAGGCCCGGGGAGAAGAGAGAGGCCACCACACCCCAGAGGAAGTTCAAGGGGCTTGTTGGGCACATACGTGTGAGATTAACTTTGCCTAGTCCACTCTGCCCAGCTGAATTTTTTTTTTTTTTTTTTAACTTTGGTGTGCGTCCTGCAGAATCCTCGTTCCCTGACCCAGGGATCAAACATGCACTGCTGCAGTGAACATGTAGAGTCTCAACCACTGGACCACCACGAAAGTCCCTCAGCTGAAATATTTAGTCAGTTCTCCGCTGCTCATTAATGCAGCTCCTATCCCTGGGGTTAGAACTGACCAAAATCAGTTTCACCATGTATAATCGTACAGGTCCTTTTGGTTAATAACAGCAGCCACCAAGAGTTAAGGGAGTTGAAAATCACCTACTCCCTGTAACCTCACTCCATAAGGTTACCGTAAGAGCAAGTTTCAGAATGAATTAGGCCCTGAAGACACACATTTGTGAGCAAGGAGGTAGTACTTTCAAGAGCAATCATTTGGGACCACAAAGAGGTGGTGAGGATGAAAATGAAGACTTTAGGGAAAGATGAACAAAACTTAGGGGGAACTACTATAAATGGGTTTTCTGCATGTTTATTTATACACCTGTTACTTCATTCAAAAACTCACTAGACGCAGTGACGACTTGTTTGGCTTTAAAAATCCCTATGTGACCTTATTCTCTGATCAGCAGGGAAGAAATACAATAAAACATGAATGGCATACAAATGCGCCCTGTGCACTGAAAAGCATGAACAATTTTTGTTCTCCATAGGTGTCAACATTGCAGATGAAAATCTAGGATGTTGTAGCTCTCAAACCAAGCATCCCCACCCTGCTGCCAAGGAGGGTCTATACGGAGATTCCATCCTGAAGACACAAAGGGAATTTTGGGAGGAGTCGGTTTCACCTGTCCAGCGCAGGTGCAGGGAGGAAGTCCAGTCCAGCAGGTGGGGCCGGGTGTCTGGAATCTGGTACAAAACCGTGCAAAAAGCAGACCGAAACCAAGACAGCGTCTGACACTGGGGTCCAGCCAGCCAGGCGCCAAGAGGGGTGGAACTCAGGAAACAACAAAGGGAACCCTGAGAGCAGTGGTCTTCCCAAATCCAGGAAGGTGGGCAGCAGGTGGGAGGGCACCTGGGACAGCAGTGGCTTATAAGGCTGCAGTCACCGGAGTGAAATTTTGAAAGAGCCCTGAGCAGAAACTGAGAAAGACAGGAGTAATGAGAGGTTCTGGAGGGACTGTGCCACTGTGAGGTAGAGACTGCGTGCAGAGAGTGAGAGAAAAACCCCAGTTACTGAAGGCAGGTACAGGTGGGGGCACCTGGTCACACCTGAGGAGGAGGCCTGAGTGGTCAGTGAGCTCTCCTTAAATGCCACTTCTTAATGTTAGAATTAATCTCAGAAACAGAAAGAATATTTTAAATAGGATACATTCAGCTAGAAGTAAGCAGAAACTGAACTGAAAGTAGTGACACAATAAGGAGGCTGTTGACTCATGGCAAGGCAGTCGCTCAGAGTCCCTGTGCTGGTGACCTTCTCGACTCTGCCTCGCTCAGGCTGCAAGCGGAAAAATGGCCCCTGTCGTGCTGGCTTTGGGCGTGGGCAGAGCAAACACAGGGCGTATAAGCCATGCAGGCAGGGTGGGTACCTGCACGAAATCATCCTGTTAGAAAGAAGGAATGGGGAGCGATGCCAGCAGCACGTCCCAGAATCCACCAAGGGCAGGAGGTAGCACAGGTGAGCAGCAGACCAGATTATCCATGCTGTGGCATCTCTAACCGGCTGCATGATCTGGGGTGAGCCACCTTGGCTCTTGAGGGCTTCATTTTTTTCATCTTATGTTAAAGTGATGAAACAAGAGAATGTGTAAGATTCTATCCAGCTCTAAATAATCTCTGACTCTGTGAGTTGGGATGCTCATGGCTTACTCAGTATATAAGCCTTCAGGTATGGGACATGATTCTGGTCTTTTGTAGAAGATTCCATTTTCTAGATACGGCCAGAGTAATTCCTCCCACCCCACATGCCCCCCATCTTGGGACTTTGCCACTCCATCATCAGGATATTGAGTCTAATTCTCATTCCCGTGCATCTGTGCCAGGCTGATGAGTTGATTGTATCCATAGTAGCTCATAACTAATAAACTATGGGAGAAGTAACGCTGAGAGACTTCCCAAAAGGCCATGCAGAATCCACTTGGTTCTCTCCGAACACTAGTTGCAACGGAATCCAGCACCATATAAGAAATTCAACTATTCTGAAAATGCCATGCTAGCGAGGCCAAGAGTAGGTGCTCATGTCGACAACCAGCCGAGCCTCCAGTCCACAGCCCCCGTTGGCTGCCAGCCATGAGTGTGCACCGTCTTGGGCATCCCTCCTGGGCTGACCTTCAAATGATTAAAGCCTCAGCTAACATCATACTGCAACCCCATGAGAAATAATACAAGTAGAGGGCCCAGCTGCCTTTCTAGAATTCCTCACCCAGAAAATCAAGAGCAAAATAAAAACAAGTGTTGCTGGTCTGCACCCCTATGTTTCAGAGAGATTTGTCAGGCAGCAGAGATGACCAGAGTAACCTTATAAAAGAGTGGGCATAAAGGAACAAGGAAGGATTTAGAGTCAGCTTTAAGAGATTGTTTCTGATAGCTGCAAAACACTGAACATATCTCAGTTCCTTTTTTTTTTTTTTTGGCTATTTAAGGAAGCAATGGAGAGATTCTTTGGAGACATGATCTGTGGGCATCTTACCAGGAGATAATAGCAATGAACTTTCACCTTAATGCAGCCCTTTGGAGCTTGTAAAAAGCAAACCAGGTCAATTGACTGTCAGAACTAAGGGGTAGGACACAACTCAGCCTTTATTTCGGCCCAGCAGCCCTCCTGGAAGTCCTGAGACTGTGACCCGCCTGCTTTCCTCAGAAAGAACACTTAAGGTTGAGCAAACCCCCCTTCCATGAGCACCATGTGTAATAGGCACACTGCCGGGCACTTTCCTAATTGTCTCCGCACTGTGCCTTCATACGGGGACAGTGAAGAGGCCTAGAGGCCTTGGAGCTACCACATTCCTATGTTGGCGCTCCTGTGCTTGTTATAGGGTTTCCTGTGATGGCCTCAGAGTCCAATCCCCAGCAACCCTTTTTACAGCTGTTTTTAGCTGCTGCTGTTTCAACTCTTACCAGATGCATCCTCTGGTTAATGGTTTTTCTTGCAGACAAACAAAACTGCACGATGGCTCTGTGAGATGGGCACAGCAGATATTACTAATTACTACTAAGGTGGTGGCCAGCCTTCACAATGGTCCCCAGTGGTTTATACCTCTGGGTGTTCACATCCCTGAGCTGGCCTGACTTGTGTAACAGATGAGATAGTGCAGAAATAACAGTGCTTGACTTCAGAGGCTTGGTCATAAAAGATACTGTGGCTTCTGCCTTGCTCCCTTAGACTGCTCACTGTGGGGGAAGCCAGCTACCATGCCAGGAGGATACTCAAGCATCTCCACGGAGGACTCGTGTGTCCAGGAACCAGGGCCTCCATCCAGCAGCCATGTGAACAAAGCTGTCTTGGAAAACAGATCCTCCAGCCCCAGTCAAGCCTTCAGATGACTGCAACCCCAAAGGACATCTTGACCTCTTTCCACCAAACACTACGAGCCAAAACCACCTCAGTTGGTGAGTTGCTCACAGATATTCAAACCACAGATACTGTGTGAGATAATACTTACTGTGTAACCCACTAGGTTCTGAAGAAATTTTTAAGAGTGGCAGATAATTAATATACCCATTACACAAGTGAGAAACTGAGCCTCAGACACACAGAGTGACTTGCCCACAATTGCACAACTTAGAGCTATGGGAGAACTGGGAAGAGAGCCCTCATCTTGTGACTGCTGATCCACAGCACACGGGTTCTCTTACAGCCCCATGATTCAGCAGTTTTCCAATCTGCGTTCGGAAGAGGCAGACAGGAGGCTGCAGGCACAGTGCAGCAACTCCCCAGGCAACCTCGGCCACACCCAGGGAGGGAGGGGGGCTGAGACCCTCTGCTCCCACGCATGTGCAGCCCTCCTGAGCAGGAGGCACCAGAAACAGGGACTTCTTCCCACCAAGGCAGACCCATACCCGTGCAGGCTCACACATGTGTTCTGGCCTCAAGCCCTGCTACAAAGCAAACTGCAGCTGACCCACGGTGCTGCTGGTCCTGCAGGGCTGCGGTGGGAAAGGTCTGTGGCCTCAGGGCTTGCACGTAAGATCCTGCCTGCGACACAGGGTCTGACCTTGCCTCCCAGCTTCCTCCCTGCTGATTCATGCATCCACTTCAGAGAAGTCACCCCACTGAGGGGTATTTTCAGTTCCATGTGACTCACCAGCCATGTGACCACCAGTCCCCCCTCTGCAAGCAGCGCCCATGGGCGACGTGAGCCCTCTGTACTGACAGAGTGTGGTGGACACGAGGTCAGCAAGTGACAAGTCTAGCTGGTTCTGTTTTCTTATCCTTCCAGCTGGGGTGGACTTATTCCAGCAAGAGCTATGATGGTCCCCTGGGAGGCGGGCGGGACTGCAAGTGGGTAAGTCTGGAGGGTAATTGAAGATAAAAGGGCAAGAAGGATTATGTAGTCCCTGCTAGTCTCCAGGGTTCCTAGCGAGGCTGTCAGCCAGGAACAATGAGATAGAGCCCTAGGCAGGGCTGGGCTTCCCAGCAGAGACATGTTCATGGTGGGCCAAGGATGCAACAGAGATTAGCCCCTGGCTGTGCAGGAGACCTACCTGTGGAAAGTGAGGGAGAGACCTGAGGTGGTGAAATTCCTTGACAAGGGGCCTTAAAGGCCCAGCAGAGAGTCTTGTGCCTATGTCCTCCTGTGGCGTTCAAAGACCTCCACAATAGGAGAGGTTTTTTAAGAATAGGGTATAAGACACCTGCATTCTAATCTAAACCCAGGATCATATTACCTGGATCACTTTGGTAAAGTTGTTGGCCCATGTGGGCCTCAGTTTCTTCATGAGCGGAGTCAAGTGAATGATTTTCTGAGTTCCTTGGAGCCCGAGGATTCTGCAGACCTCCCTTAGAGTTTGCCATTGGGAGGGAGCCTCTCAACCTATATTGTCCCACAGAAATAGTAAGTAAGCCACACATGCGATTAAAATTTTCTAGTACACATATTTTAAAAATTCTAAGAATAGGTAGAATTAATTTTAAGAGTATCTTTTATTTAATCTATCTAGAATGTTGCCATTTCAACATGTGGTCGATTTATTACATTTACTAACAAAATATTTTGCATTCTCTTTTTTTGTACTATATCTTAAATATCTGGCTTGAAATTTTGTACTTAAGCACATTTCAATAGGGACCAGCTGCACGTCCCCTGCTCAGTAGCCCGAGTTGTGAAGAGGGAGGAGACCTCCCCCTGGTGGACAAAACAGGAAAGTACATGGGAGACAGGTACTTTGGACTGTGAACTCTCACGTCCATTTTCTTGATTCAGTAATCATGCGTAATGTCAGCAGTAACCATATAGTGAGGGCATTTGGAGAGAGCACGTACAAATCAGAGAAGCAGGCTAAGGCCAGACTCCTGATGAAACTGTGAGTGAGAACTGATGGCAGCCTCCCTTGCTTCTGCGAAGAGAGTTGAGTGTGGACTGTTGTTTCAAGGAGTGTTACTCTGAAGGGGAGGGACACGCAAGGGATGGGGCACAGAATAGGAGGGTGTTTTAAGTGGGGGAAAAGGTATTTGGACAACAGTACAGGCCGAAGATTAATTGTCATGATCGGAGCAAAGGACCCAGAGGCGTTCCAGAGGCAGACCTGCAGAGCTGGTTAGCAATACCGCCCTTGCGGCCAGCTTCACTGGCTCCTGACTGTGACTTCCGTCTAGTTACTGACCTTCCTGTGCCTCTGTTCTCACATCAGTACAGTGGCACCTGTCTCTTGTGTCTGCAGCATGGTGCGTTGTGTTTGCTATGAGGATTGATTCATTTTTTTTTTCAAAATAACATATTCAGATGCTAATAGCAGACATAAGAAAGTAGCTATAGTGACTAGAGGGATTCCTTCAGAGGGGCGACATTTTCTGTGAGTGCTCATACACCAGTCCACCTCTTCCTCGGTGAGTTGAAGTTCAGATGCTGTTAGATGGCAAGTCTGAGTATTCTCCGCTCAGGAGTGACAGTATCATTTCAGCAGGGGGCAGTGGCCAACAACATATTCTCTAGCATCTTTAAACTGAAGCCACCAAGACCAGCTTCCTGACCTAGCAGGGGCGTTTTGAACCAAGGAGGGCCTGCCTCTTTTTATTCGTCCTTCCCAGGGAAATACGGAACTTATCAGGAGTCACAATTCTATTTTTTAACTTTGATGCTGATGAATTCAATGATCTCCTTTTTTTTTTTTTCAAAATAATGGTTACCATCTGTTGAGGCACTAAGTGGCAATCGATGACTAGTATCCTGTCTAATCCTTTCAGGTCTGCAAGGTGAGATTAATTTACAAAAATCACATTATGCCATAAACAGCATTCAGAATATTTTTTTTTCAACATGATGTTTTTAAGCTACAACTGTGGAGCTATAATAATTATTAATATTATTATTACTATTTTTGATTGCTGCTTTGTCTTACTGTGTGTGCATGTACCAACATTTTATGTATCCCATTTCCTAGTGACAGACACCTATGTTGTCCCCAGTCTTTGCCATCACAAACAGTGTTGCCGTGAGCATCTTCCCACCTGTCTCCTTAGGTCTGTGCAGAGTTTCTCTGGATGAGGAACCCAAGAGTGGAACAGCTAGAACAGAGGCTATTTGCAGCCTTACTGTCTCCAGGTTGTCCCTCCAAATGCTATACCAGTTTACTCTCTCACCAGCTTTGCCTCCAGGGTTCTCCCTTTCCTCTTTCTCATTAGTCCTTGATATTATGACTTTCTAATTTTGGCCAAATACATGGGCAAAAAATGATGTCTGGCAGCTTTAGTTTACATATGCCTGATTGTTGCTGAAGCTTATATTCCTTGAGCCATTCCAGACTTGGATTCAAAGGGCAGCTTCTGTCCAGTAACAGGTAATGTTTTCTGATAGACGTGCGGCTCTTCACCAGGTGACCTGGTGTATTTTGGTGTAGCTACTGCTCCCACCAGCCTGGGAAGTATTCACAGCACAGGAGACTCAGAGAGCTTACTGACTGACCCTTGAATTGTCCAGGCAGTTATTACTGCAACTGGGATGAGAATCAAGGTGTGCTGACCCCTCACCAAGGCTCTTCCTACTCTACTGTGTTATACCCGAAGCCGATCAATAAGAGATGGCCTATCCCCCAAAGCACAGGGTTCATATGTTTGTGAGAGAGCTTGGGGTTTTGTTTTTCTTTTGTTTCTTAAATCAGCTTCACTGAGGTATCATTTACATGCAATAAAATGCTAAATGGGTGTTAAGTGGGTGTCTCCACTAGTACACACCAGTAGACAACCACCACCAACGGAGATATGAAACGTTCCTGACACTCCCAGAACCTTCCCAGATAATCACCCACCCTGCTGCTGCTGCTAAGTCGCTTCAGTCGTGTCCGACTCTGTGCGACCCCATAGACTGCAGCCCCCCAGGCTCCCCCGTCCCTGGGACTCTCCAGGCAAGAACACTGGAGTGGGTTGCCATTTCCTTCTCCCATGCATGAAAGTGAAAAGTGAAAGTGAAGTCGCTCAGTCGTGTCCAACTCTCACCCACCCTGGCAACTACTTATTTGCTTTTGGTTGTAAATTAAATCTGTTCTTACCCAGATTTTCCAAAGTTTTGTTCAGAATGTGTACTCTTTTGTGTCATTCAGCATAACGTTTGTGAGGGTCAACAATACTGTTGCAAGGACTACTAGTTTGTTCGTTTTTATTGCTGACTAGCATTTAACTGAATGTCTGTACCACAATTTATTGGTCCCTTCACTAGTCAATGGGAAGCGAGTCCCTTCACCAGCTTGGGGGTATAATGAATAAAGCTGCTGCTAAGACTTTAAATCCAAGTCTTTATGTAGAGAACAGAGTTAGGACCAGGTGGAGGAACCTAAGATGAAAAATTTAAGGAGACACTCACTCTCAGGTTTAGGAAGTGCAATGTGTGTGTGCCGTTCCATTTTATCACATACGTGGATTCCTCTAGTCACCACCTTCATCAAGATACAGAACAATTCTATCATCACAAAGATTTCCCACCCCCCCACCCTTACCCTTTCTAGTAACAACTGCCCCCAGCCTTCCTAACCCTGGCAACTACTGATCTGCTTTCCATCTCCGTGATTTTATCACTTCAGGAATGTCACCCAAATAGACTTGCTCAGTGTGTGACCTTTTGAGATTGCTTTTTTTTTTTTTTAACAAATCATAAACCCCCTGAAGTCTATGCATAGCTTGCTCCTTTTTCTTACTGAGTAGTATCGCATGGTATGGAATTTAGCCATTTGCCCATTATGGGACCTCTTGATTGTTTCCAGTTTGGGGCTATTAAGAATTTGTTTTTGTTGTTAAGTTGCTCAGTCATGTCCGACTCTGAGACACCATGGACTGCAGTATGCCAGGCTTCCCAGGTGTGTGCTCGATTTTTTAACAGTCACACCCTTTTCCAGAATGGCTATGCCAGTTCCCATTTCCTACAGCAATGGATTGTTGTTTAGTTGCTCAGTCGTGCCCAACTCTGTGACCCCCTGGACTGTAGCCCACCAGGCTCCTCTGCCCATGGAATTTTCCAGACAAGAATACTGGAGTGGGTTGCCATTTCCTTCTCCAGGGAATCTTTCTGACCCAGGGATCAAACCCGAGTCTCCTGCATTGGCAAGCAATGTGCTTGTCATATATGGGGTTCACAAACACTTTCTCTCAGTCTGTAATGTATCTCACCAGTATCATTTGCAGGCAGAGGTTTTTCATTTTCATGAAGTCTAGTTCTGTCTTTTATGTATGCTTTTGGTGTTCTAAGAATTTGTCAACAAGCTTTCAGTTCAGTTCAGTCACTCAGTCGTGTCCGACTCTTTGCAACCCCATGGACTGCAGCATGCTAGGCTTCAATGTCCATCACCAACTCCCAGAGCTTGCTCAGACTCATATCCATTGAGTTGGTGATGCCATCCAACCATCTAGTCCTCTGTTGTCTCCTTCTGCTCCTGCCTCAATCTTTCCCGGCAACAGGGTCTTTGCCAGTGAGTCAATTCTTCGAATCACATGGCCAAAGTATTGGAATTTCAGCTTCAGCATCAGTCCTTCCAATAAATATTCAGGACTGATCTCCTTTAGGATGGACTGGTTGGATCTCCTTGCAGTCCAAGGGTCTCTCAAGAGTCCTCTCCAACATCACACTTCAAAAGCATCATTTCTTTCATGCTCAGCTTTCTTTAGAGTCCAGCTCTCACATCCACACATACGACTGGAAAAACTAAAGCTTTGACTAGACAAACCTTTGTTGGCAAAGTAATGTCTCTGCTTTTTAATTTGCTATCTAGGTTGGTCATAACTTTTCTTCCAAAGAGCAAGCTTCTTTTAATTTCATGGCTGCAATCACCATCTGCAGTGATTTTGGAGCCCAAGAAAACAAAGTCTGACACTGTTTCCACTGTTTCCCCATCTGTTTGCCATGAAGTGATGGGACCAGATGCCATGATCTTAGTTTTTTGAATATTGAGTTTTAGGCCAGCTTTTTCCCTATCTTCTTTTACTTTCATCAAGAGGCTCTTTAGTTCTTCGCTTTCTGCCATAAGGGTGGTGTCATCTGCATATCTGAAGTTATTGATATTTCTCCCGGCAATCTTGATTCCAGCTTCTGCTTCATCCATCCCGGCATTTCGCGTGATGTATACTGCATAGAAGTTAAATAAGCAGGGTGACAATATATAGCCTTGACATGCTCCTTTCTCTATTTGGAACCAGTCTGTTGTTCCATGTCCAGTTCTAACTGTTGCTTCCTGACCTGCATACAGATTTCTCAAGAGGCAGGTCAGGTGGTCTGGTATTCCCATCTCTTTCAGAATTTTCCACAGTTTGTTGTGATCCACCTAGTCAAAGGATTTGGCATAGTCAATAAAGCAGAAGTAGATGTTTTTCTGGAACTCTCTTGCTTTTTCTATGATCCAACGGATGCTGGCAATTTGATCTCTGGTTCCTCTGCCTTTTTAAGTCCAGCTTGAACATCTGGAAGTTCACGATTCAGGTACTGTTGAAGCCTGGCTTGGAGAATTTTGAGCATTACTTTACTAGCGTGTGAGATGAGTGCAATTGTGCGGTAGTTTGAGCATTCTTTGGCATTGCCTTTCTTTGGGACTGGAATGAAAACTGACCTTTTCCAGTCCTGTGACCTGGAGGCCTCAAATTTGAGTTTTGCAAATTTGCTGGCATATTGAGTACAGCACTTTCACAGCATCATCTTTTAGGATTTGAAATCTTTCAACTGGAATTCCATCACCTTTACTAGCTTTGTTCGTAGTGATGCTTCCTAAGGCCCACTTGACTTTGCACTCCAGGATATCTGGCTCTAGGTGAGTGATCACACCACAGTGGTTATCTGGGTCATGAAGATCTTTTTTGTATAGTTTTTCTGTGTATTCTTGCCACCTCTTCTTAATACTTTTTCCTTCTGTTAGGTCCATACCATTTCTGTCCTTTATTGTGCCCATCTCTGCATGAAATATTCCCTTGGTATCTCTAATTTTCTTGAGGTGATCTCTGGTTTTATCCATTCTCTTGTTTCCCTCTATTTCTTTGAATTGATCACTAATTCAAAATTTAAATTGAAGTTCTTTTTTTTTTTGACCTATAAATATCCAGTTTCTCTAGCACCATTTGTTGAAAAGTCTGTCCTTCCTCCAGTGAATTAATTTTTTTTTCCCAGTGAATTAATTTTGCAGTTGTGTCAAAAATCAGATGGCCTCACTGGTGTGGGGCTATTTCTGGGCTTTCCATTCTCTTCCACTAATCTTCACATCCACCCCTCTACCAATACTACAGTTTAAATTATGACAGCTGCATAATGAGTCCTGAAATAGAGTAGGATGATTACTCCCATTTCTTTCTTTTTTTCAAAATGTTTTAGTTATTTTGGTTCCTTTGCTTATTACATAAATTTTAGAATAAGTCTGACTCTGCCTGCAAAAAATCTTGGAGGATTTTGCTAGAAATTTCATTATAATCATATATCATTTGAGGGAGATTTAACAATTTTACTATGATGAATCTTCCAACCAATGAATGTGTCTTCATTTATATAGCTTTTAAAAAAATTATTTTATCAGTATTTTGCAATTTTTAGTATATATATTTTGTACATTTTGGTGATTTATGCACAGGTATTTCTTTTTTGAAAGCTGCTAAGCTGACAGACTGGTTCCAAATAGGAAAAGGAGTACGTCAAGGCTGTATATTTTCACCCTACTTATTTAACTTATATGAAGGGTACATCATGAGAAACGCTGGACTGGAAGAAACACAAGCTGGAATCAAGACTGCCAGGAGAAATATCAATAACCTCAGATATGCAGATGACACCACCCTTATGGCAGAATGTGAAGAGGAACTAAAAAGCCTCTTGATGAAAGTGAAAGTGGAGAGTGAAAAAGTTGGCTTAAAGCTCAACATTCAGAAAATGAAGATCATGGCATCCAGTCCCATCACTTCATGAGAAATAGATGGGGAAACAGTGGAAACAGTGTCAGACTTTATTTTTTGGGGCTCCAAAATCACTGCAGATGGTGATTTTAGCCATGAAGTTAAAAGATGCTTACTCCTTGGAAGGAAAGTTATGACCAACCTAGATAGCATATTCAAAAGCAGAGACATTACTTTGGCAACAAAGGTCCGTCTCGTCAAGGCTATGGTTTTTCCAGCGGTCATGTATGGATGTGAGTTGGACTGTGAAGAAGGCTGAGTGCCAAAGAATTGATGCTTTTGAACTGTGGTGTTGGAGAAGACTCTTGAGAGTCCCTTGGACTGCAAGGAGATCAGCCCTGGGATTTCTTTGGAAGGAATGATGCTAAAGCTGAAACTCCAGTACTTTGGCCACCTCATGTGAAGAGTTGACTCATTGGAAAAGACTCTGATGCTGGGAGGGATTGGGGGCAGGAGGAGAAGTGGACAACAGAGGATGAGATGGCTGGATGGCATCACTGACTTGAAGGACGTGAGCCTGAGTGAACTCCGGGAGTTGGTGATGGACAGGGAGGCCTGGCGTGCTGCAATTCATGGGGTCGCAAAGAATTGGACACGACTGAGCAACTGATCTGATCTGATCTGAAGCTGCTGCTAAGTCACCTCAGTCATGTCCGACTCTGTGTGACCCCATGGACTGCAGCCCACCAGGCTCCCCCATCCCTAGGATTCTCTAGGTAAGAACACTGGAGTGGGTTGCCATTTCCTTCTCCAATGCATGAAAGTGAAAAGTGAAAGTGAAGTTGCTCAGTCGTGTCCGACTCTTAGCGACCCCATGGACTGCAGCCCACCAGGCTCCTCCGTCCATGGGATTTTCCAGGCAAGAGTACTGGAGTGGGGTTTTTTTGAAAAAGAGGTTTCAAATATAATATTGTACTTTAATTTTGCTTTCCATGTGTTTCTTGCTAGTATATAAAAATGCCATTGATTTCTATGTTGATCTTATATCTTGCAGCTTTGCTAAGCTCACTTACTATCCTAGAAATTGTTTCAGTTTTGTTTTGTTTTTGGATGTTACTAGACCATTATGTCAGCTGCAAACAGAGATTCATTTATGTCTTTTCATCCTGTATGTCTTTTCATCCTGTACGTCTTTTATTTCCTTTTGCCTTTTTGTGCTACCCAAGGCTTCCGGTACTGTATTGAACACAAGGAGTTAATACAGACACCCTTTCCTTGCTCCCAATCTTAGGGAAAAACATTCAGTCTTTCAATGTTAATATTTTAGTAGCTGCTGGTGTTTTAATAGGTACTTTTTTTTTTAATCAAATTGAGGAAGTTCCCCGCATCCCTTATTTTTTTTTAAGTGTTATCATAAATAGTTGTTGAATTTTTTCAAATGATTTTTCTGTATTGATTGATATGATTATGTGGTTTTCTTCTTTAGCCTTTTAATACAGTGAATTTCATTGATTGACTTTAAGTATCAAACCAGCCTTGCATCTCTGGAATAAATCCTGTATTCTGTTTGCTAATATTTATTAAAGGTTTTTTTATTTGTATTTGTGAAGGATATTGATCCATGGTTATACTATGTACTTTTTGGTATCATCTGTATCCAGTTTTGGTAGTAGGGTAATACTGGTCTCACAAAGTGAGGTGTGAAGTGTTGTCTCTTCTTCTACTTTCTGTAAAAGATTATGTAGAATGGGTGATAATTCTTCTTTAAACATTTGAAAGAATCCTCCAGTCAAATTATCTGGAAATTTCTTTCTCAAAAGTCTTTAAATTGTGACTTCAATTTCCTTGAAGGGCTATTCAAGTTATTTATTTCATATTGAGTGTGTTGTGATAATTTGTATTTTGAGGAATTTATGTACTTCATCTAAGTTATAGATGTTCATATGATTTGATTATTACCTTTGATATCTGCAGAATGTGTAGTGACACACAGTTTCCTTCCTGTTATTAGTGTTTAATAATTTGTCTTCCTCTTTTTTAAATACAAGCATTTATTCAATTAATAAGAGTATAAAAAGTAATGTACAATCACACCAAAGTTCATCCAGAATGCCTCTTCATAAATTATGAGATTGACGCACTACCTACTGCGCTAACAAGGCGCCTGCCTCTTTATATATTGGTGCTATGTGTTCATTTTACAGTGAGATTAAGCCTGCATGTGTGTTAACTCAGACGTGAGTCTGTTCTTGGTGGTTCAGAAGTTTACATGATTTCAGATGCCATTAATTTGCTTCACCATTTCTCTTATGTGCTCACCCTTCTCCTTCAGGATGGACTGAATGCATTTCCACTGGTAGGTGCTGAGAGTAATGGTGGGCTTTTGAGGACTCAGTACCTTTTCCATCTTTCGTTGTTGATAGTCTTTTTTCATAGTAACCCATTTGACAGCATTGCCCAAATGACGAAGTTGATGAGTATCGCTATAATTCTTTCTTCGTGTCTCTCTCACTGTCAGAGAGAACTGGGAGCTGAGACTGAAAACTGTGAAGTACTTTTTTCATTCTGTTCATGATGTCTTCTTGTTTTTCCTTGGCTTCCTCATATTTGTCAGCTAAGCGCTCAGCCATTTCCCGTAGACTTTTCCTCTCCTCTCAACAGTAATTGAGATCTTCTAATTGTTTCTTTTTTAGTCACACAACAATTTGACCCTCCGCTGAATCTCCTCATTTGCCAGGTCCTGTTTAAGAATGTAGTATTCCCTGAACACCTGGGTGGCTCTGCTGATGAGCTGAAGACATTCTTTGGGAGGAGGAGCCGTATCTTTTTCAGATGATTTCAAAAATGCTGGATTTGCAACACCACGTTGCAAATGCTTCTAATATGCTTTTCAAAGGAATCCGGGGTTTCAGCCAGAATACGGAGGGGAGACTCTGCCATTTCAACATCTTCTCGGGTACAAAGCAGGGGAGGAGACGCTAGATGGACTGTGCTTAGTAAAGGCCTGAGGAGGTATTCATAGGTACTGGTGATGCAGATCATTGTTGGCCCCAGGATGTCAGGGATGATCCAGATCCTTGAAAAGGAGCTGGCTGACTGCATGGCAGTGGCTTCCTACAAAGAATGTGCTGTACAAAGCACTTCTGTTCTGTAGCCAGTTCCTGTAAACTGTCCTTGTCTTCTTCATCTGATCCAAGAAACTTGTGAAGTTTATGAATCCAAGGTAGCCCAACACTATGTACAGCAGCTTAATGAGTATAGTGGAATCTTAAGGGACACTTGGGATCTCTATGAAGTTTCATTGGACAAGAAAAGTCAGAATCAAAGGGCTCATCCTCTCCGGATGCCAATTTCAGAGCAAGCTCCAACTCAACACACTCAAACACATACAGTGATGGAATGAGGTCAGCCCTGGAATCCCAGGACTTTTCTGATGTGTGGTCATCTTCTTCTTCCCCCTCCAGCACAACGCAGTGATGAAGCATTCCTGACTCAGTAGTAATCACCAGGATGTTGGCGACACATGGTAAGCAAAGCACAGCACAAGCATGGTAGCCATAGTTATCTTCAACAGCAGGATGCATGGGCAACGGGCCGAATAGCTTACCCACACTCCCAGGGCTGTGCAACAGACTAACAAACGTAAGGAAAGTCTCCTCATTTTCATATAAGATGTACAGGGAGTAGCCACTACTTCTTCTTTGCCTTTTCATCCAAATATGTGCTTTGGGACTGCTGACAATGGCCCAAAGTCAAATGCAACTGCTGTCTCTTCCAGAGATGCTGTGTAGGCCCTTCCTTTGTTGAGTATGAGACTTTCCTCTTCTGCTTCTGAAAGTACGATGACCTTAGTCATACACAAAGGGTAAATTCTTATGACGTTGTCTGACGTTAACGGCACAATTTGAGTATCTAGCAACTCTCTCGGATACCAGGCAACATGCTTCAGAGTCAGAGAGGTTGAACTGGTGAAAAATCTCTCAGCAACGGGAGTCGTGCTACAATTCACTGCTGATTTTCCACCTTCAAATTCAGAATTCTTTCCCCATCTTTTAGGTAATTCTAATATAAGTCCTTTTATTCCTACATGATGCTACATGATGTTGTGCTGGGCTTAACAAGGCTTGATAGATTTCAAACAGGGGTGCATTTATGCAAAGCCGTCTCTGGTACTGCGAGAGGGAGGGCTCCTCACCGGCGCAGCTGGGGCCCCGAAGGCGCATGACTAAGAAGGCGCTGTCTTCTGCGCCCCACAGAAAGAGCTCTCTGCGAGGCCCAAGACCAGCTTTCTCATCAACAGCTGAGGAGGCAGTGGCGGCGACGAAGGCAATGATGAAGCTGGCTTCTCGGGTTCAGCTGAGCTCTGCTTTTTCCGTCCCTCTCGGAGCCGCAAGAACACGGCGTGGTTGGGCAGCCAGGTAGGCCGCAGCTCACCGTCCCCGGGGCCGCCTTCGGCGCCGCCATCTTGAGCCCACAGCTCTCCGTGGCCTCGCCGCTGAGCGCGCAGCCAATCCGCTCCAGCCGTCCACTGCCTCGGCCCCGTGTTTTTTTTTGTTAGTCTTTCTAGAGGCATACCACTTTTATTGATCTTTTCAAAGAGCATACTTTTTTTGTTTCGTTTCTCTGTTGGTTTTATGTTTGCAATTTTATCAGTTCTCTTCGTTTTTCCCGTCCTTCTACTTGAGTTTGTGTCTCTTTAGGTTCTTAAGTGCTTAGATTATTTATGTGAGATATTTTCTCTTTCTTAGTGCTAAAAATTTCCCTCTTGGTGCTGCTTTTAACTGTGTCCCACAAAATTTGGTGTTGTGTTTTCATTTTTATCCCATTCATCGTTTTTTTTTTTAATTCCTCTTAAGTCCTCTTTGATCCTTGGATTATTGAAAAGGGTGCTCTTTATTTTCTGGTAATTCACTTGTTGAAGATTTTTAGGCACAGTATGTGGGTTTACTATTTTTTATTATATTATTTTCAATTGTTGATTACATAGTGAGGATGGGTTGAAAGGAGACCCATCTTTATCATTGAGGGAGCCCAGAACTTTGTCAGCTAAGTTGTGTTGATATGGAAATCTATATGAACCACCCCACCATACACACACAGGAGCACACAACCACACATACGCAAGCCCACACACATGCCCGTGGCTTACTTATACCCACACCTAACCAGTGCAGCTCAAATTCTCATTTTCAAAAAACAAAGCTAATGGCAGGGACCATGATTTAAAAACAAAAAAACAGGAAAAGGAAGCTGTTTAGGAAGAAAAAAAAAAAAGCACCAAATCAGCGTCATATCTCTGAAAAAACTAGGTCAAACCAGAACCCTCCAGCGGAAATAGAGGTATTTCAGGTTCTGGGTTGCCTGTAAGCAAGCTGAATTTCTTTTATGTTGGCAGCACCTGCCTTCCTGGTCAGCCTCTTCTCCCTTCCCACCATCACTGCCCCCATCTCAACAAGGCCAGTCCGACAAATTCTGCTTTGGAAAATCGAAAGGAAAGAAGACACTACACTGACTACAACAATGGAATAGAAATTCCAGGAACTAAAGATGCATTGAGAAGAGAGAAAGTTATGTCCTGCAAACCAATTCAATGTCTGAGCGATAATAACGCCCTTCTCAAATGACATGTAATGAAAACTATATGTATATTGTATTTGTGTTTATATGTAATATATGTACATATATAAGTATGTTCATTCCCCATCTGATAACTATTTCTGTCTTGCAGGTTGTTTAATTTTTGTTTCTTATGTTTCAATCTATCTAAACATTTACATGGTTGTAGCTTTATAATACACAGATATATCTGGCAGTGTCTCAGGTCCCTCAGAAACTGAATCTTTGGGCAGGCTGTTAGTTCCAGAGGTGCAGTGAGGGAGGCACCCAATCAGTGTAGACCAGGGTTTTTCAACCTCGACACAATCGCTATTTTGTTAATTTTCTTTTGTAGGAGTTTGTCCTGTTTGTCCGTATCCCTGGCCTCTACCTGCCAGGTGTCAGTAGCTTCCCCAAGCTAAGATGACCAAAAATGGCCACCAGACATCACAAAATTGCCCCCAGTGAAAAGCTGGTTGTTTCAACATGTTTCCTTATTTCCTGCCCTCAATGCTGTACAAAGCTGTGATACTTGGTACCGTAGCAGGCATCTTGCAGGCATGAGGGAATGATATTACAGAGGCACTGAGGCTAGTACATGAGGTAGAAGGGGCCATGGTTTTTGATGACATTGCCAAAGTACTACACCAACCCTAGCATTACCTCCCTATGGGAAATCAATAGCTGCCACCACTTAAGCCTCTTTGGCCCTGTGTTTTGTCATTTACAGCCAAGACCATCCTAGTGAATCCAGTGATCACCTTACTCCTCTGCTTAAAACCCTTTGCTAGTTCTCCATTCAGGATGAATTCTAGACTCCTGAGCTTAGCACCCGAGGGCCTTTGTCTCTCCCTCCTGCTCATCTCTCACCACCCTCTTAGCACATATCTTTCCCCTCTTGAGCCTTAAGTAGAGTCCTCTGACCCAGCCTGGAGACTTCCTGTCCCCTATGTTTACACTTGCTGGTCCCCAAATGGCACATCCTTCCTCCTCTGCTCTCTCCCTTCACTCCTACTCCTACCTTTCAAGACTTAGCCCATGTACTCTCCTTCAGGAACTTGTCCCCAAATCTCCATGTGGTGGTTTTGAAACATGGACTCCAAATTATTAATATTTGACACTCGTCTACTTGAGAGTGACTGGGCAGGGATTTGGACCTCAGTGACTTTTTATATTCTGGATGCTGAAGTAGGGTGCTAACTGACTGATCCAGGGAAGTGTTATTCAGTGATACACAAGACAACCTTCGTGATAAGGACGTGCAGTGCGTGAGATGAGCTAGTCAGACCTGCAGGCGTCGGGCAACCCAAATCAACCCAAGCCTCTGATGCTGCTCATCTTTCCAGCCTCAAACCCTAGCAGTCTGCCACTTCCACCACACACCTCTCTCGGTGTGAATCATTAGGAGGCTCAGAATGTGCCCCATTGCATAAGTGTTCCCCCACACCTGACATTTAGCCACCTTTCCCTGCATAACTCCTACTCATCCTTCAGATCTACCTTTGACATCACCTCCTCTAGGAAGCCTTCCTCACCTCTCCAAGGCTGGCATGCCCAGAGCCTTTCCCTCACACTGCACTTAACACATTGCCTTCTACCACCCGTTTCCACCTTTGTGAGCCTGTGAGCATCTGAAGGGCAGAGAATGATTTATTCCTTTGTGAGCCACCAGCCCCTAGAACAATGCCAGAGGCTGTTATGAAAATTAATGTTCATGGCATGGTTGTGCCAGTGGTGTGGCTGGCTGTGTCCTGCTCTTGTCCTCCATTCAGCCAACATTTATTGAGCTCTGACCATGTACTGAAGGTACAGCTCTCTGCATTTCGTCTCTTGCCACTCTCTGGGGAGCTGGAGCTCACAGTTATAGAGCTCTCACTGGGGGTTATCCTCATACCTAACTCATCCGCTTTGTTCGATCCTCTTAACAAGCCAGTGAGGTTGTAATTATCTGCAATTGATGTTGCAGATAATTGTAATTATCTGCAATTCATGTTGGAAACTGAGGCGCCAGAATTATTAAATGGGCACTGAATCCTGGAGTCCACCTTTGAACCCCTGCAGCCCAACTCTAGAGCCTGTGGTATTAATCTCTACACTGCCTAGCTTCCTTATGAACCCCCAGACTTGTCACGAATGCAGAGGCCCAGGCCTCACCTGAAGCCCTTGTTTCTGTTGGTCTGTAGGCAGGACCTGGGGATCCCCTGTCCTCATGAGCCCCACATGGTGCAAAAACGACAGTGGCCAAGAGCATCACAGAGGGGCTGAGGCTCCGTGAGGTCCAGCCCTGATGCGCCTGTCTCACTGCATCACAGACACCTCCTGTCCCCAGTCTTCTCCAGACCCTGGCTGCTTCTGCCAGGAGAAGGGTCCCCACCTCACGCACCAACCCATGTACTTGAGGAGCAGTGAAGCAAGTGAGAAGAGGGAGCCCTTGAGGCTCAGGATGGGCTGGCAAAGCCCCAGGGACATCCCAAGCGGCCCCTTCCAGAGTCCCTGGAGAAGGTCAAGAGGTCTCCCGCTCTTCAAATGTCTCTTTAGTCTGTGGTGCTGCCAGACACGTCCAAACGGCTCCGTCCAGAACCCTCCACACCTTCTGAGCACACCCTGGGGTTCAGTCCTCTAACCGCAGCCATGGGGCCCTCGGAAGCTCCTTGACGATGAGTCCTGGTGATGCCAGTGGAGTTTGCTGTACCCGGGACAGTCCTGGCTGGGGAGCAAGTCCTCAGTGAAAGCAGGGCAGCCCTGGCCAGTGGCTGATTTCCCCAACTCTCAGTGTGAAAACCGTCCACCCAGGCCTGTGGGTGAACAGAGCGGACCTCCAAGGAAAGGGCCTCTCCCCGGGAGTTGGTGACTTCACCATCACAAAAGGTTGAAGGGGTCAGCGGGAAAATTTGGCCCTTGACCCAGACCAACTCAGCGCTCTTCACTACCTACTAAACAGCCAGACCTGCTCTCAGGGGATTTCCCAGCCATGTTCAAATGGAAGCTCAATCGAGTAGGCACCTCTGTTAAAGCCACATCAAAGGTTAGTTTCTGGAGAGTTAGTAAAACTCCGGATGGTGATAGTCGTCAGGGGGCATGTAGAGCGTGGGATGGGCGAAGGTGGAATGGAAAATCGATGCAGGGATTTCCCCGAAACCAATATTACAAGTTCTGACTCTTGCTCTGTAATGAGGCACCCTCCAATACAGAGGCCTAAAATAAGAGCCATTTTATTGTGTCTCACAAATTGTGACTTGGAAGCTTGAGCAGCACTCAGCTGGGTAATTCTTTTTCAAGTGGCATCAGTGGGGGTCCCCTCATGCCACTGAGCTAGAAGATGGATTGCTCCAAGCTTCCCCACCAGGTCTGGTTCCAGTAGAGGAGGCTAGAAAGCTGGACTGGGCAAGATCAGCTGCCCCACATGCAGCCTCACCAGTGTGGTGGCCTCATGGAGCTGGACTTCATAAATGGTGGTTCAGGGCTATCAATGAGAACGGTAGGGACCCAGCTGAAGGCTGCTCGGCTTCTTATGACCTAGGAGTCCCAGAATCTCATGTCCACCAAATTCTATCCATCAAGCAAGTCACCAAGACCAGCCCACATTCAAGAAGAATGGAGTTAGACCCTGCCTCTCAATGGAAAGACTGGAAAAACATTTGCAGCCATATTTAATGTCCCTACTACAGAAGAGCTAGGAAACACTTGCTGCGCGTACTGAGGGGGATTTTTACTCCCCATGTTGGTCTAGCTCATACTGTGTTCCAGGCTGTGTCCTGGGCAATGGAGAGACAGAGCAGTGATCAAGGCAGAGACATGGCGCCTGCCTTCTCAAATACAGCCATAACCCAGTGCCTGGCATGTGGGAAGTGCCAGGAAATGTGAGCTGCTGGTATTTTAATTGTTAAATGAATCATTATTGGATTAAAAATAATAAGCACAGTGAGCATAAGCAGAGAACAGTTTTGGAGAATGACAAGGTGCAAAAGAACACAGTCAAGAGAGTCTGACCTGTTCAGGAGGGTGAAATCTGAGCCAAGGAGGAGTAATGAACTGGGGGGAGGGGAGCGGAAGTAACGTGTGTGGCCACCGAGTGCAGCGGACAAGGGAAGCGTGCATCCCACGAGCTGGCCAGGGTCAGGCCATCTAAGGCTCTTAACTGAGTGCCTTACATCCATCCTTCCAGGCCATGGCTGATGTCTAGCAACCTTCTCCAAGAGCCCATCTCACCAGGTCCTCCAGTGGCTTTTTCTTCCCCAGGCCTGGGCTCAGTAGCCACTGCCTGCCCTCACTGGTCCAGGGACACCTCCCCATCTCTGCCTGCATCCCACACCCTGTCCATGCCTTTGTGAAAGTCCATTCTTTGCATTATCCTCAGTCACCCTCTTGAAAGGACCATCTGTCCCTTCCTGGAATCCTGAATGATACCACTACACCAGCAAGAATAGGAACTTGGGACATTATCTCAGGAGCAATTCTAGGAAAATGATAACCTTCTATCCAGGTGGCCTGGTAAATTGTAACAACCAGCTCTCCAGAGGGTAAAGCCCTGATTTGCATTGACTTCCAGATTCCATTTTCCAGTTTCCCCCTCAGTCAGTCTCTCCCATCAGGAAGCTCCATAAGCCTCTTATCCTTCTCCATCAGAGGGCAGACAGACTGAAAACCACAATCACAGAAAACTAACCAATCCAATCACATGGACCACAACCTTGTCTAACTCAATGAAACTATGAGCCATGCCGTGTAGGGCCTCCTAAGACTGATGGGTCATGGTGGAGAGTTCTAACAAAACGTGGTCCACTGGAGAAGGAAATGGCAAACTACTTCAGTATTCTTGCCTTGAGAACCTCCTTAACAGTATAAAAAGGCAAAAAGATATGACACTGAAAGGTGAACTCCCCCAGTCAGTATGTGCGGAATATGCTACTGGAGATCAGTGGAGAAATAACTCCAGAAAGAATGAAGAGACGGAGCCAAGGCAAAAACAACACCCAGTTGTGGATGTGACTGGTGATGGAAGCAAAGTCCAATGCTGTAAAGAGCAGTATTGCATAGGAACCTGGAATGTTAGGTCCATGAATCAAGGCAAATTGGAAGTGGTCAAACAGGAGCTGGCAAGAGCAAACATTGACATTTTAGGAATCAGCGAACTAAAATGGATGGAATGGGTGAATTTAACTCAGGTGGCCATTATACCTACTACTGTGGGCAGGAATCCCTTAGGAGAAATGGAGTAGCCATCATAGTCAACAAGAGAGTCCAAAAAGCAGTACTTGAATGCAATCTCAGAAATGACAGAATGATCTCTGTTCGTTTCCAAGGCAAACTATTCAATATCACAGTAATCCAACTCTATGCCCTGACCAGTAACGCTGAAGAAGCTAAAGTTGGATGGTTCTATGATCTACAAGACTTTCTAGAACTAACACCCCAAAAATATGTCCTTTTCATTTTCAGTTCAGTTCAGTCACTCAGTCATGTCCGACTCTTTGCGACCCCATGAATCGCAGCACGCCAGGCCTCCCTGTCCATCACCAACTCCCAGAGTTCACCCAGACTCACATCCATCGAGTCAGTAATGCCATCCAGCCATCTCATCCTCTGTCATCCCCTTCTCCTCCTGCCCCCAATCCCTCCCAGCATCAGAGTCTTTTCCAATGAGTCAACTCTTCGCATGAGGTGGCGAAGTACTGGAGTACTGGAGTTTCAGCTTCAGCATCATTCCCTCCAAAGAAATCCAGGGATGATCTCCTTCAGAATGGACTGGTTGGATCTCCTTGCAGTCCAAGGGACTCTCGAGAGTCTTCTCCAACACTACAGTTCAAAAACATCAATTCTTTGGCGCTCAGCCTTCTTCACAGTCCAACTCTGACATCCATACATGACCACAAACACCTGGAGTAACAAGGAAATTTGGCCTTGGAGTACAGACTGAAGCAGGGCAAAGGCTAATAGAGTTTTGCCAAGAGAACGCATTGGTCATAGCAAACACCCTCTTCCAACAACACAAGAGAAGACTCCGCACCAGACATCACCAGATGGTCAACACCGAAATCAGATTGATTATACTCTTTGCAGCCAAAGATGGAGAAGCTCTATACAGTCAGCAAAAACAAGACCAGGAGCTGACTGTGGCTCAGATAATGAACTCCTTATTGCCAAACTCAGACTTAAATTGATGAAAGTAGGGAAAACCAATAGACCATTCAGGTATGACCTAAATCAAATCCCTTATGTTTATACAGTAGAAGCGACGAATAGATTCAAGGGATTAGATCTGATAGAGTGCCTGGAGAACTATGTAAGGAGGATCATGACCTTGTACAGGAGGCAGGGACCAAGACCATCCCCAAGAAAAAGAAATGCAAAAAGGCAAAATGGTTGTCTGAGGAGGCCTTACAAATAGTTGTAAAAAGAAAAGAGAAAGGCAATGGGGAAAAGGAAAGATATACTCATTTGAATGCAGAGTTCCAAAGAATAGCAAGAAGAGATAAGAAAGCCTTCCTCAGTGATCAATGCAAAGACATAGAGGAAAACAATAGAATGGGAAAGACTAGAGATGTTTTCAAGAAAATCAGAGATACCAAGGGAAAATTTCATGCAAAGATGGCTTCAATAAAGGACAGAAATGGTATGGACCTAACAGAAGCAGAAGATATTAAGAAGAGGTGGCAAGAATACACAGAAGAACTATACAAAAAAGATCTTCACGACCCAGATAATCACGATGGTGTGATCACTCACCTAGAGCCAGACATCCTGGAATGCGAAATCAAGTGGGCCTTAGGGAGCATCACTACGAACAAAGCTAGTGGAAGTGATGGAATTCCAGTTGAGCTATTTCAAATCCTAAAAGATGATGCTGTGAAAGTGCTGCACTCAATATGCCAGCAAATTTGGAAAACTCAGCAGTGGCCACAGGACTGGAAAAGGTCAGTTTTCATTCCAATCCCAAAGGAAGGCAATGCCAAGGAATGTTCAAACTACTGCACAATTTCACTTATCTCACACGCTGGTAAAGTAATGCTCAAAATTCACCAGTCCAGGCTTCCACAAGTTCACATGAACCGTGAACTTGCAGATGTTCAAGCTGGATTTAGAAGAGGCAGAGGAACCAGAGATCAATTTGCCAACATCTGTTGGATCGTTGAAAAAGCAAGAGCATTCCAGAAAAGCATCTACTTCTGCTTTATTGACATTGCCAAATCTTTTGACTGTATGGATCACAACAAACTGTGGAAAATCATTAAAGAGATGGGAATATCAGACCACCTGACCTGCCTCTTGAGAAATCTGTATGCAGGTCAAGAAGCAACAGTTAGAACTGGACATGGAACAACAGACTGCTTCCAAATAGGGAAAGGAGTACGTCAAGGCTGTATATTGTCACCCTGCTTATTTAACTTCTATGCAGAGTACATCATGAGAAATTCCAGGCTGGAAGAAGCACAAGCTGGAATCAAGATTGCCGGGAGAAATATCAATAACTTCAGATATGCAGATGACACTACCCTTATGGCAGAAAGTGAAGAGGAACTAAAGAGCCTCTTGATGAAAGTGAAAGAGGAGAGTGAAAAAGTTGCCTTAAAATTCAACATTCAGAAAACTAAGATCATGGCATCTGGTCCCATCACTTCATGGCAAATAAATGGGGAAACAGTGGAAACAGTGAGAGACTTAATTTTGGGGGGCTCCAAAATCACTGCAGGTGGTGACTGCAGCTATGAAATTAAAAGATGCTTGCTCTTTGGAAGAAAAGTTATAACCAACCTAGACAGCATATTAAAAAGCAGAGACATTACTTTGCCAACAAAGGTCCTTCTAATCAAAGCTATGGTTTTTCCAGTAGTCACATATGGATGTGAGAGTTGGACTATAAAGAAAGTTGAGTGCCAAAGAATTGATGCTTTTGAACTGTGGTGTTGGAGAAGACTCTAGAGAGTTCCTTGGACCTCAAGGAGATCCAACTAGTCCAATCTAAAGGAAATCAGTCCTGAATATTCATTGGAAGGACTGATGCTGAAGCTGAAACTCCAAAACTTTGGCCACCTGATGCAAAGAACTGACTCATTTGAAAAGACCCTGATGCTGGGAAAGATTGAAGGTGGGAGGAGAAGGGGTCGACAGAGGATGAGATGGTTGGATGGCATCACCGACTCAATGGACATGAGTTTGGGTAAACTCCAGGAGTTGGTGATGGACAGAGAGGTGTGGCATGCTGCAGTCCATGGGTTTGAAAAGAATCGGACATGACTGATCGACTGAACTCACTGACAAGATTCCAAGGTGTCAATACTTCCACCATGGTTGATTTCAAGCCACCAATGTGACAGCAGCCAGTTCACAAAAGTCCTAAAAATAAAATGCAGGGTGGTGAGCTAGCTCCATCATTCCTCTGCCCAGATCAAATGCTAGCTCCAGTCTCTCCATTGGAGCCACCTCAGCCAGAGGCTAGATGTTCCAGCAGAGAGGTGGGGGGCCTCTGAGTGCTGTTGGCCTCTTGCCTTCTGGGCCCTATGAATCCCAGTGAAGCCAGGATGCTCTCTCTAAGGGCTCCTAAAAGTGCAAGACCTTTCATGTCCCTCTGCCTGCTCTCATGTGCATGGGGCTGAGACCAAAACAACTATCCCTCTCCCTGGATTTGGTCCAATTAGGTCATGAGACCCTGGGGATCTAGAGTCAGCAGTTCTCTTATTAAAAGCAATTCATTCCCACCAAGAGCTGCACTCTGATGCTGATGCCAGAGACCTCTGATGCTGATCTCGGCCCTGAATCCCGCTTCCCCACAGAGGGATCCAGACCTTAACTATGATAACCAGACCGCTAAATACTTTGTGCCTCACCCAGAACTGAACTTCCCCCTCTGTATGTTGAGTCTGTATGAGGCTGAACCTCAATTCCATCTGTGTCCAGCCCAGCCAGTGTTTTAGAACTTTCTGTTTAAGGTGAGAGCATGAAATTCTTTCATAACGAAACCAAATGTGAGGAAATGTGAAATGATACTTTCAAATTTTGTCTTCATATTTAGGGAACAGACATTTGTTAAACACTTGCTGTATGAGTCCTTTCATTAATTACCTACCTTGGCAAAGAGCAGTTATTATTACAGACATGCATACACACACACTCACACACAATTGGGAGAGTAAATTTGTAGAGAAAATTCCTAATTCAAAACAACAAAATTTGAATCAAAACAACATAATATTACAAGTATCCTTTCAGACTGACAAAACTTTTTAAAGTTACTAACACCTGATTTTGACTAGGTGTACACTATTGTGGAAATGTAAATAAATACAACCATTTTAGAGGACGTAAATAGTATTTTGGCAACACTTCAGTTCACTTCAGTTGCTCAGTTTTGTCCAACTCTTTCCAAGCCCATGGACTGCAGCATGCCAGGCTTCCCTGGCCATCACCATCTCCCAGAGCTTACTCAAACTCATGTCCATCGAGTCAGTGATGCCATCCAACCATCTCATCCTCTGTCGACCCCTTCTCCTCCCACCTTCAATCTTTCCCAGCATCAGGGTCTTTTCAGATGAGTCAGTTCTTTGCATCAGGTGACCAAAGTATTGGAGTTTCAGCTTCAGCATCAGTCCTTCCAATGAATATTCACGGCTGATTTTCTTTAGGATTGACTGGTTGGATCTCCTTGCGGTCCAAGGGACTCTCAAGAGTCTTCTCCAACACCACAGTTCAAAAACATCAATTCTTCAGTGCTCAACTTTCTTTATAGTCCAACTCTCACATCCATTCATGACTACTGGAAAAACCATAACTCTGACTAGAAGGACCTTTGTTGGCAAAGTAATGTCTCTGCTTTTTAATATGCTGACTAGATTGGTCATAACTTTTCTTCCAAGGAGCAAGCATCTTTTAATTTCATGGCTGCAATCACCATCTACAGTGATTTTGGAGCCTGAGAAAATAAAATCTGTAATTGCTTACACTGTTTCCCCCTTCTATTTGCCATGAAGTGATGGGACCAGATGCCATGATCTTAGTTTTCTGAATGTTGAGTTTTAAGCCAACTTTTTCACTCTCCTCTTTCACTTTCATCAAGAGACTCTTTAGTTCTTTGCTTTCTGCCATAAATATGGTGTCATCTGTATATCTGAGGTTATTGATATTTCTCCCAGAAATCTTGATTCCAGCTTAAACTTCATCCAGCCTGGCATTTCACGTGTTGTACTCTGCATAGAAGTTAAACAAGCAGGGTTACCATATACAGCCTTGACGTACTCCTTTCCCAATTTTCAACCAATCTGTTGTTCCATGTCTGATTCTAAGTGTTGCTTCCTGATCTGCATACAGATTTCTCAAGAGGCAGGTCAGGTGGTCTGATATTCCAATCTCTTTAAGGACTTTCCACAGTTTATTGTGATCCACACAGTCAAAGGATTTGGAATAGTCAATAAAGCAGAAGTAGATGTTTTTCTGGAACTCTCTTGCTTTTTCGATGATCCAACGGATGTTTGCAAATTGGTCTCTTGTTCCTCTGCCTTTTCTAAATCTAGCTGGAATGTCTGGAAGTTCATGGTTCATGTATTGCTAAAGCCTGGCTTGGAGAATTTTGAGCATTACTTTGCTAGCATGTAAGATGTATGCAATTGTGCAGTAGTTTGAACATTCTTTGGCATTGCCTTTCCTTGGGGTTGGAATGAAAAGTGACCTTTTCCAGTCCTGTGGCCACTGCTGAGTTTTCCAAATATGCTGGCATATTGAGTGCAGCACTTTAACAATACTTGCCAAAATGTAAAATGCACATTCTCTATGATCCAGAAATGCATCGCTTCTAGTAATCCATCCTACAGAAATTCAATACCAGTACATTAAAAGTATATGTATTATAATCCTTGCAGCATTCTGATAATTTTAAAAATTGAATGCAAAATGGATGTTCGTTGAAAGGAAAAGAAGCAAACCCTAACACCATAATGCAGTGGAACACTTTCTAGCCATTGAAAAGAATAGGATAGGCTTGGAGAGACTTTCATGCTGCTGCGTTGAATGGAAAAAGGATAAATCAGTGTACATGATAGGATCATGTTTTTGCAGAGAAAGACTACAAAATTTGAGCCTTCATACATTATTGTTGGGAAAAAAAATTTGAAGCAGCTCTGTGGAAGATGATTTATCAGTTCCTCAAACAATCAAACAATCCTGCTCCTAGGTAAATACCCAAGAGAATTGAAAAAAATTATATGCATACAGAAACTTACAAATGAATGTTCAGAGCAGCCTTATTCATCACATCCAAAGAGTGGAAACAATCCAAATGTCATTCAGTTGACAGCTGGTTGAAATGTGGTTTATCCATACAGTGGAATATTATTCATCCATAAGGAGGAATGAAGTACTGACACATGCTGCAACATGGATGAACCCTGAAAATATTGTGCCGAGTAAAAGTATCCAGACACAAAAAGGATCACATATTATATGGTTCAACTCACATGAAATTTCTAGAATAGGCAAACCATAGAGACAGAAAGTAGACCAGTGGTTGCCAAGAGATGGAGGGAACTAGGGAGTAAGATTGACTACTGGCAAACAAGCATGAATTTCTTTTGAGGGTGATGGAAATGTTCTGAATTGGGTAGTAATGGCTGTGTACAACACTGAATATGCCAAAAACCACTGAATCGTGCAGTTTAAAATGGTAAATTTTATGTTACATGAATTATTTCAATTTAAAATAATAATAGTCATGCACTACTGGTATTTATACATTACTTTAAAACATGTAGCTATTTTTAGTTATTTTTGGCCGCAGTGAATCACCGTTGCTGAGTGCGGGCTTTCTCTAGTTGTGGCAAGTGGGGACGGCTCTTCGTTGCAGTGCACAGGCCTCTCATTGCGGTGGCTTCTCCTGTTGCAGAGCACAGGCTCCAGGATGCGATGGCTTCAGTTGTTCTGGAGCCATGGGCTCATTAGTTGCGGGATTCGGGCTCAGTTATTGTGGTATATGGGCTTAGCAGCTCTGTGGCACGTGGAATTTCTTCTTGGACCAGGGATCGAACCTGTGTCCCCTGCATTGGCGGGTGGATTCGTAAACACTGGACCACTAAGGAAGTCCCACATATAGTTTTTGATAAAATTTAAAATACCACTTTAAAAAACACATTATCTTTTAAGATCCCTAACTGCAAAATTACTTTATCTGTCCTTGGTGGCACTGAGGGGCTCAAATGACACCTAAGTCAACAAGGTAGGAAAAGACTCATTGAAAAAGATTCTGCTTCTGGGAAAGAGCCTAATGTTGAGATGGTTGGATAGCATCACCCACTGAATGGACATGAGTTTGAACAAACTCCAAGAGGTAGTGAAGGACAGGGAAGCTTGGTGTCCTGCAGTCTATTGGGTCACAAAGAGTTGGACGTGACTTAGCAATTGAATGCCACCACCGCCTTCCTCTAGCCCACTGAGAGGGTGTCTCAGTTTCTTTGTGCAAAATAAGGAACAGAGAAGCACCATTTCTGCCTGAAGGCGCTTGTACAGAGGTGCACATATAGGTGAGTTCCTTTACAACCCTTTCAAACGTATGTTTTCCTCTACTTTTAATAGCTGATAGCTGGAATTCTTAAATACTGAGTAGGTATCAGAAGCACCTGGAGACCAGCTAAATAACGCAGATTCCTGAGCCCTCCATCCAGAGGCTCTGGTTCCCTGAATCTGGGTTTTCCCAAAAATCTGCAATGCTGCAAAGCATGTCAGTAGAACATGCTTTGAGTAGGACTGTCATACATAATCCTTTTTCTTGTGCTAAAGAAAGGGGAGGTGTTTGGTTATAAATCTTTAAGTAAGGCATTGTTATTATTAGTGTTTGAATAATTTAGAGCTGTATTTCTCAATCCAAATTATTCTGTGGACCAGAAAGCTAAAGTTACTCTGTTAGAATTGAAGTGGACTTCGGAGATCTCAAGGTGGGAGGGCAAGGACATGCAAAGGGAACCCCTAGGATGAAACTCTGAGAAGCTTGGGGTTTGGCACCATTCTCCTTTCCGTGCCCAAGGCCCACCATGCCCAGACCAAGAGCACCTCTGAAAACTTGAGTAAACGTATTAATAACTGACAAAACATGGAATGATTTGTTTTTGTAGGTGCCTGATATCCCTTTAATTTCTAGTTTGCTGAGTTTATATCATGAATTGTTGTTGAGTTTTGTCAAATGCTCTTCTGTATTTGTCAAAAAGGATCATATAGTTTTGTCTTAGTATGGTCACTTAAATTGATTGATTTTCAAATGTTAAACCAACTTCATACTTTTGGGATAAACACTTGGTCATGATGTATTAACCTTTTAAAATATATTGCTGGATTTGATTTGCTAATAATTGGTTAAGGATTTTTATGTCCGTCTTCATGAGAAATATTGGTCTACTGGTCTATAGTTTTCTTTTACTGTAATTTTTATCTGGTTTTGGTATCAAGGTTATGTTGGTCTCATAAAACAATTGGAGAACTACTCCATCCTGTATTTCATGTAGTTTGTATAAGATCAGTGTTATTTCTTCCTGATATGTTTGACAGAATGCACTAGAAAAATCTGGTTCTGGAGTCTTCTTTGTAGAATAGTTTCTTAGTTTTTTAGAGCTGACAAAGTTTCTGTAATAAAGGTAGGATTATGTCATATCATTTCATGTCAGTTCTGGTAGGTTGAATTTTTAAAGAAATCTTTCTATTTCATATATGTTTTTGAATTGGTTAAAATTGATCATAATATTTCTTTGTTATTATTTTAAAGTTTGTAAGACCTGTAGCAATAACCACTCTTTCATACCCGCTATTGACAATTCATGTTCTCTCTTTTTGTTCTCAGTCTAGCTAGAGTTTTCAGTTCAGTTCAGTCGCTCAGTTATGTCCAACTCTTTGCCACCCCATGGACTGCTGTACTCCAGGCTTCCCTGTCCACCACCAGTTCTTAGAACTTGCTCAAACTCATGTCCATTGAGTTGGTGATGCCATCCAACCATCTCATCCTTTGTTGTCCCCTTCTCCTCCTGCCTCCAATCTTTCCCAGCATCAGAGTCTTTGCCAACGAGTCTGTTCTTCACATCAGGTGCCCAAAGTATTGGTGTTTCTGCTCCAGCACCAGTCCTTGCAATGAATATTCGGGACTGATTTCCTTTAGGATGGACTGGTTGGATCTCCTTGCAGTCCAAGAAACTCTCAAGAGTCTTCTCCAACACCACAGTTCAAAAGCATCAATTCTTTGGCACTCAGCTTTCTTTATAGTCCAACTCTCACATCCATACATGACTACTGGAATAACCATATCTTTGACTGTATGGACCTTTGTTGACAAAGTAATATCTCTGCTTTTTAATATGCTCTCTACGTTGGTCATAACTTTCCTTCCCAAGGAGTAAGTGTCTTTTAATTTCATGTCTGCAGTCACCATCTGCAGTGATTTTGGAGCCCAAGAAAATAAAATCTGTCACTTTCCATTATTTCCACTTCTATTTGCCATGAAGTGATGGGTCCAGGTGCCATGATCTTAGTTTTTTGAATATGGAATTTCAAACCGGCTTTTTCCCTCTCCTGTTTCACCTTCATCAAGAGACTCTTTAGTTCCTCGTCACTTTCTGCCATTAGAGTGGTGTCATCTGCATATCTGAAGTTATATTTCTCCCGGCAATCTTGATTCCAGCTTGAACTTCATCCAGTCAGCCATTTCACACGATATGCCCTGCACATAAGTTAAATAAGCAACATACAGCCTTGTATATAAACAATATACAGCCTTGACATACTCCTTTTCCAATTTGGAACAGTCCATTGTTCCATGTCCGGTTCTAACTGTTGCTTCTTGACCTACATACAGATTTCTCAGGAGGTAGGTAAGGTGGTCTGATATTCCCATCTCTTTAAGAATGTTCCACAGTTTGTTGTGATCCACAGAGTCAAAGGCTTTAGTATAGTCAGTGAAGCAGATGTTTTTCTGGAATTCTCTTACTTTTTCTATGTTTTAATACCTCTTTTAAAACTTTTCCCAAATAACCAGTTTGGGCTTTATATGACAGGAAGTGGGCTTAACAAACTCCCGTCCCAAAATATCTCCACTTCAACTTGTCAGGAAACTGTAAACTTCTTATAGATAGAAACTATTATGTTCACATCCTAAAATCCAACATCTATCATGGTGCCTGCTGTGTGTCACTGATCATTATGGGCTGTTGTATTGAGTCAGATAAACTCTTCTTTAAAATGTAAGCACTCAATTTCTAAATGTCAAAAAAATAAGACCATGAGATATGATTAAAAGCAGAATGGGTTGACCAGTTTAAGTAAAGGGCTCTTAAAATCCATAAGGAAAACAGTATTATCTCAAGTAGAGAAAGAAATAAAAGCCATAAGTACTTTGAAAATAAGAACCAGAAGTGGACAGTAAACATGCAGAACTATCTGTATCCCCCTATATAGTAAAAGAATACAAAACAAAACAACCATCTTAATATTTTCAGTTATCTTCATTTTTGTGTTTCAAGAGGCAAATTGACTTACCTACCTAAAATAGGATAAATTTGGAGACTCCCTCCCCTCCTTATTAGTCCTCCTATCCCAAACTGGAAAATGGTAAACTATTCCTCCATTTCTTCTCCTCAAAATACAAGGACATAAAGTCTGGATTCTAGTGTTGGCCTTCCTGGCTGTTTCCTGGCTTTATAACATTGAGCAGTTCGTTTTACCAGTCTGAGCTGGTTTCCTCTTCTGTAAAGTGGAAATGGTCCCATCTTGTGAGAGAGCGCTGCGGGATGAAGGGAGCAGATGAGCACTGCGAGTCAGCACGGGGTCTGGCTCAGAGTGGACGCAGAGAACTCTTACAGTGCGCTCTGTTTCACGTAGCTGCTTCATCCAGGTCTCCCATCCTCCTCTGAGGCCCTGCAGCTTCATCTGCCTCTCTCAGTGAAATTGCCAGCTCTTCAATCCCTTTTCCTGTCTCCTTGGCTTTCTAGTCTCACTGTTTCTAAAATCTCACTAACCCAGAGGACTGAGTCAATTTGCCTTTATGTTTTCCTAGCCACTCACCTTCTAATGGACATAGGTTATTTCTACTTGCTCATAAGATATTCTATAAACCAAGCTCCTGGATGATGAAGCTTTCTGCTTTGGGAGTTAATCCTGTGTTAATGGGGATCTGATCTCCCAGATTCTCAACATTCATTGAAGTCTTGAGATTATTTCATAATTAGATTTACATGAAACAGATGTTTGCTTCATTTGTCTCTTTTCTTTTTTGACTGGTTCCAAGAGACTGCAAGTGTCCTGAAACAATCCTGCTGTCAGGATTCCTATACTTTCTGGGAATGAGGAAGGAAAGGAAGGAGCAGAGGAAGAAAGGAAGGGAGGGACAGAGGGAGAGGAGACAGGAAGGCAAGTAGGATTGGTAAATGCTCACTAGGTATTAATAAATGAAGGGATGACTCTGGGATCATTAGCCCTGCTTTGAAGATAAGGACCTAAGGTTCAGAAAGGTTAAAAAGCTTGTCCAAGAACACAATTTTGGGCCCTACACTTGATCTCAGGTTTTTCTCCAATATTTTGGCCACCTGATGTGAAGAGCTGACTCATTTGAAAAGACTCTGATGTTGGGAAAGATTGAAGGCGGGAGGAGAAGGGGATGACAGAGGATGAGATGGTTAGGTGGCATCACCAACTCAATGGACATGAGTTTGGGTAAACTCCAGGAGTTGGTAATGGACAGCGAGGCCTGGCGTGCTGCGGTTCATGAACTTTGATATCCAGTTCCACTGTCTTTCTGTTACACCTCCTGGGACACTGGTCTACCTTAGTGCTACTGAAAAGTTCCTAATTCCATTATAAAGTTCACCAACCAGTAGCTGGGCCATGGATCACATCTTTTTGTACCTTGGGTCCTGTTGCTCTCTAGCCTAACCACATGGCTTTGAACTCCATGTCTCTATCACTTCAGATGCTCTCAGCGTCTAGATGGAGCCCTCAGACATCCCGGAGTCCACCACCTTTTATGAGTATGATCCTCAGAGCTTTCTGTGTGAGAAGAGGACCTTTGTCTTCGCCACTGTCAGCACCACCATCCTGTACTGCCTGGTGTTCTTTCTCAGCCTGGTGGGCAACAGCCTGGTGCTGTGGGTCTTGGTGAAGTATGAGAGCCTGGAGTCCCTCACCAACGTTTTCATCCTCAACCTGTGCCTCTCAGACCTGGTGTTCTCCTGCCTGTTGCCTGTGTGGATCTTGGGGTACCACTGGGGCTGGGTGCTGGGAGACCTCCTGTGCAAGCTCCTCAACATGGTCTTCTCCATCAGCCTCTACAGCAGCATCTCCTTCCTGACCATCATGACCATCCATCGCTACCTGTCGGTGGTGAGTCCCATCTCGTCCCTGCGTGTCCACACCCTCCAGCGCCGTGTGCTGGTGACGGCTGCCGTGTGGGCAGCTAGCATCCTGTCCTCTATCCCTGATGCCATCTTCCACAAGGTGTTCCCTTCGGGCTGTGACTATTCGGAACTCGAGGGGTTCCTCGCCTCCGTCTACCAGCACAATGTCATCTTCCTGCTGTCCGTGGGGGTCATCCTGTTCTGCTACGTGGAGATCCTCAGGACCCTGTTCCGCTCACGGTCCAAACGGCGCCACCGCACGGTGAGGCTCATCTTCACCATCGTGGCGGCATACTTCCTCAGCTGGGCTCCCTACAACCTGATCCTGTTCCTGCAGACACTGTTGAAACTGGGGGTCATTCAGAGCTGCGAGGTCAGCCAGCAGTTGGATTACGCCCTGCTCATCTGCCGCAACGTGGCCTTCTCCCACTGCTGCTTCAACCCCGTGCTCTACGTCTTCGTCGGGGTCAAGTTCCGCAGGCACCTCAAAAGTCTGCTCCGGCGCTTCTGGCTGTGCCGGCAGCAGGCGCCCAGCCTCCCTCCGTCACCTCACCCCCCAGGTGCCTTCACCTACGAGGGCATCTCCTTCTATTGAAGGGGAGTTTGGTGGGGCAGCAAGGAGATGGAGGGCACCAGGCTGGGAAACGCTACAGCTGCGGCTGGTGGATGACAGCAGTACGTTACACCAGGGGGTCCTACGGGCCCCCTCTTCTGCAGAAAAGTTCCCCACCTGGAAATCTTACATTGCCATCCAGAAAAATGCTTCTTAGATTTTGAGGAAATCTTTTCTCCTTTATTCCTTCATTCAAACATGGATTTCTCAGCCTTGATGAGGTCAGGAGACTCTCAAATGTGAAAGGCTTCTGGGAAAGAAGCGTCCTTCAGGACTTGACGAGGGTCTGGAATTCAGTTGTGCAGCTCTAGGCTGCTGGCAAGATGGTGTTCCCTCCCTGACTGTAGGATTGTCCCCCGGTGTTGGAGGTGGTGGCTCTGGATGGGGCTGTCTGCAGAGCAGAAGTGATTACACCTGCAAACAAGCACAGTCAGAGTGAAACATGGATTCTGAATTCCCACAGCTGGACCAGAGATGTGCCCTGTACCATAGCTCCAGCGTCCGGCACATGAACTGGCTACTTGCATATTTAGTCTGTAAATCTTTTATTGAAAGAATGAATGCAGTAAGTGCCACCTTCTACAGGCGTTTATGTGGAAGCTATAAAGAGGAATGAGATGCAGATACTACCCTCCAGGTGCCAACAGTCGAGCCCTGAGGGCCCAGATGACTGGACACCCACCTTGCTGAAGGCATCCAGGGTGAAGATTCCTCCAGCACCTCCTCCTCTCCAAGTCGATGTTGAACTGACGCTTCCGATCCATCACGTTCCACCTAAAGTGTTCTCCTGCTCCTGGTTGATGGTGCCAGCTTTCTCCACAAGCCGGGTTATCTTGGAGCCCTGCATTTCCTTTCCCTCCACGCCCACGGCCAGGTCCTGTTGATGTTACCTTCCCAGTATCTCTCACATGCCTGTGGCTTCCTCCCCAAACAGCCTCACATCCTCAGCATCTTCCTGCTGCTCATTTCTTTCCCCACCAAGTGTCCTCTGCATTGATATCACAGCACTTCAAAACCCTCACGTTAGGTTCAGATAAAGCCCAAATACCATAGACTTTATTTGCATGTAAATAAAGACCGCTTCAATCTGGTGTCAACTAACTTTTCCATTCTTTCTAATTTTTGTGGTCGTTCAGTCGCTAAGTTGTGTCTGACTCTGCAACCCCATGGATTACAGCACACCAGGCTTCCCTCTCCTTCACTACTTCTTGGAATTTGTTCAGACTCAAGTTCATTGAGTCGGTGATGCCATCCAACCATCTTGTCCTCTGTCACCCCCTTCTCCTTCTGTCCTCAGTCTTTCCCAGCATCAGGGTCTTTTCCAATGAGTCAGCTCTTTGCATCAGGTGGCCAGAGTATCTGAGCTTCAGCTTCAGCATCAGCCCTTCCAGGGAATATTCAGGGTTGATTTCCTTTAGGATTGACTGGTTTGATTTCCTTGAAATCCGCAGGACTCTCAAGAGTCTTCTCCAGAGCCACAGTTGGAAAGTATCAGTTCTTCGGCTTTCAGCCTTTTTTATGGTCCAGCTCTCACATCCAATTTTGATCCAACATAAATCTTCACCCCCCAAGCAGCCTAGAACCCAATCACAAAAGACCACATTGGTCCTTTCCCAAACACCCTTCTCCCAGTCTCCTCTGGTCCTCTGTCATGCTGGGCCTTCTACTCCTTAACCGGCAGGCCCTATCTGAAACACCAGCACCCTCGGTAAGGCATCTGCAATCCGTACATTAGGAGAATAGTCTCTGTGGTGTCGAGGCACCCTGCCTGTCCCTCTGAAATAGCATCTGTCCCCTTCCAGTGTGTTGTAGTTGCACCCACGGATGTCTGCTCTCCCTGCCCCATCACACTGGAAACTCCCAGATGGTGGGAACCTGGGCCTGCACCTGCCAAGCAGGGCCCCAGTGTCCTGTCACTGTACTGGGTGCAGAGAAGAGTAACAGCTGCCGCCCGTGTTCTGATGTGCTTGTGGGGGAGCCAGGACCACGTGACACATTCCACCCTGTTTGCCCCAGCCTGCTTCTTTACCGATACTAACTTTTCTTTGCTAGTCTCCACTCTCAGAGCACACTGCGTCTCTCTCTCTCTGTGGCAGTGGCTTACCTTGCCCATCCTTTTTATTTAGTGGTACACTGCCTATTTCTTACAATATCCCAGAGCTTCACATCAAAGGACGTAGATGAAAACCACCCTCTAAGCTTTCCCCTACCCCACAGACCTGATCCCAATCTGTGAGCCTGATTCACTCTGGAGTAGGGCGTTTGGAAAAGCTCCCTAGGTGATTCTGACATGCACCCCAGTTAAGAACATTTGGCTGCAACTCCTTGAAAATGGGAATTCCAGAGACTTCCACAGTCCCCTGAGCAAGACTTTGCACTCAGCAGGCATTCAACACATGCTTGTTGAATCTGCCTGCCAACGCAGGAGACACAGGTTTGATCCCTGGGTCAGGAAGATCTCATGTAGAAGGAAATGACAACTCACTCCAGTACTCCAGTATTCTTGCCTGGGTAATCCCATGGACAGAGGAGCCTGGCAGGCTACAGTCCACAGGGTCGCAGAGTTGGACATGACATAGCAACTAAACAACAGTAGAGCCCTCACCTAGAGCTTAGAGGGTTTATACAGCATTTCCCCTGAAGTTCCTGCTCCAGTTTCAATGATCTCTTTGCCCCTGGGCAGCCAGTCTTGAAGGAGTTTGACCTGACTGGGGAAGAGTGAGGGTCTAGTTTTTAGAATTATGCCTGTAGCATCTGTTGGGGAGGGCTGGCTGGTGCAGTTGTTAAACAAAACTCCCATGGATTTGCTAATCGATTGGCGTGGCCATCACTCACCATGGAAGAAAGGAAGAGCAGAGGAAGGAGACAGATAGCTATGGGGGCAGAGCTAAGCCTATGAGCTTCTGGTCAGGCTCATCATCCCGCACTCCTTCAAGCTGATGTTATTAAAACTGTATTCAAATTCTGTTCAGAGGGCGGACTGAGCCCAGGGAGCAGAAGGGCAGAGGACTCCATCACCCACCTACTTTGCTAAATCAGAGCTGGTTTTGAGCCCACTCTTCTTAGAAGGCAGGTTTGGGGATCTTGTGTCACCGCTGGGCACGGCCTTTGAGAACCTCACTCCATGGTCTCCTCAGCCCATCCCATTCCTTCATATCCCAAGATACTTCTCTGAGTCAACACATACAGCCATATCCCTGGGAGCACTTCATCAGTACAATCATGTTTGTCTCTGCATTTCTAGTGATGTTTTAGGCCCTCCAGTAGTCTAGGGTAATCTTTAATCCAGAGTCTTCTCCTAATCTAGCTCCTAGAGAATACAAGGGAAGAGGCAGAGAGAGAGAGAGAGAAATGAATGGGAAGATGGAGGGGCACCCACCCTACCAGAAAGGGACCCTGGGTTGGACTGCTGAAGGAAGCAGCCTGCAAGCCGCAACCCAGCGACCACACTCCATGTTTGTTGGCCACACTCTTCATGGACGACAAGCTCCTCCTTTCCCCTCCCTCTACCACTATTGAACCTGAGCTGGGCCACTGTGGGCCTGTCCCTTCTTATCCAGTCAAAAACGAGATGCTCTGGACTCAGGGCTGTAGACCTCCTGCCATTCCTGGAGCATTAAAAACCCACAACAGCGCCAAGGGAAGAAACTCCTCACAGCATTTCCACCTCCACCCTCTCTCGGACAGAATCAGCAAGAGAGAAACCATGCTGATCTCTAAATAGGAACATGCCTCCAAGCCCAGGGCAGCCCCGGACCTCAGATGACCCCAGGTGACCCCAGCCAGAGTGGAGGTTCCTTGAGGGCACGAACCCCATTGTGCATATCTAGAACCTCCCTCAGTGCCCAGCAGTGTTTATGGTTGGTTAAGTGGATAGGAGATCATCTTTTTAGCTTTTTTCCACTTTTGTTTCTTCTTCCTACACTTGCTTACATTACATCTTCCACTCAACAACAGGCACCAGCCAATGGGCTCACCAGCCCAGACAGTGCCTGGTTTGTTGAACGCATGGCTTTCATTTGTGAAACCTGCCTGTGACAGGACAAATATGGATTACTCTTAAAAATCATCTCATAAAATATAGAAACCATCACTGTATCATGGATGCAAATAAAAGATTAGCATGTACTGACTTACCTTGGGCTGTTTATGTTCTCCTCATTTCTACCCAAGATGATTATTTAAGATTCTTTTATTATTTATTTACTTGTCTGTGCTGGATCTTAGTTGTAGCACTCAGGGTCTTTGATCTTCATTGCAGCAATCAGAATCATTAGTTACAGCACACAAACTCTTAGTGTGGTATGTGGGATCTAGTTCCCCCGCCAGAGATCGAACCTGGGCCCCCTGCATTGGGAGCATGGATTTATAGTCACTGATCACCAGGGAAATACCATTATTTAAGATTTTTAAAAGCTCTCTGTTTATGAGGGATCCGGGTTAGGTTCTTGGGTGAATGGAGTGATACAGAAGGAGGACTAGAGGTAAAGCATGGAACAAGCTCTGTATGGGTCAGGATGGTAGGAAATTGGCTCTGCTCAGGCCTTAGGTGACATTGCCCAGGAGGCCAAATTTGTTTTGAATGCTCCTAGCCTCAGTTTTCTGTCCCTCCCTATCTCTCCCCTGGCCTAGCACTTGAGTTTTCCATCTTCAGTGTGTCTCAGGACCCACTGTGCGTGAACAGGGACCTAGCAGAGGTCAACCCTCCAATCAGAAGGAATGCTGGGAATTTCAGGCATCCTGAAAACTTGATAGGATATATTTGACAGATTTGGAGGGACGTTTGGTACGGGGAAGAAAATTATCCTAAATCCTCACCAAGTTATTCTGAGCACAGCCCCCTCTTCACCTTGGGGTCATCCCCAATCTTAGGTGTGGGGTTGTTGCAAACCGTCCCCGCCCCATGCAACCCCCTCCACAGAAGAGTGTGGCTGGAAGGACCAAAGGATGACAAAGGTGGCCTGGCTCCTTGACTTTATCATTTTCAGAAAATTAGCCTTGAGCATCAGAGAGAACACATGGGCAACAGATGGGCAGGTGGAACTGGACGGTTGCAGGGATTAGAAAAGAGGGTGGATAAATCCTGTGGGGTAGAAAAGTGTTTCAAAAGAAAATGGTGAGAACGGGCCAAGAGAAAGGGATGGTGCTGCCAGGGCCAAGGAATGGAGGACAGCCACAGACTGAAGTACTCCACGTACTATTGCTCTCCTCTCTTGTGCCCAGTCATTACTAATGAATGCATTTTGTTCTATTGAGTGTAGACTCAGAGTGCTTCACAACTTACCAACAGAAAATATACCATGAATAGAAATTGGGCAGAGAGCATGGAGAAGTTGGGGGAGGTAGTTCATTCATTAACAGTTTTTGAGCACTGCTTTTAAGCAGGTCCCTGTGTTAAGTACCAAAGGGGATGAAAAGACAGACCATTAGACCCAGCAATATATAATGCTTTTTATTTAGCCCAATAAATTTCTTAAAAGTTATCATTTCAACATGGAATCAATATAAAAATGTTTGTGAGCTATTTTACACTTTTTTGGAACTCAGGTGTATTTTGTACTTAACAGCACATGTACAGTTCAGCTCTAGTCACAATTCAAGTTCTTAAAAGCCACATACGGACAGCACTGCCTGCAGGATCCCAGGGATATGTTTATAGACCAGCATGCCCCCAGAGACTGCAAGAGTTAATTTAAGGCCGGCTGCCCCTTAGGACCTGTGTGAGTAGTAAACAGCAATTCTGCGGGGCATGCTGGGAGTTGTAGTTTGCGCTCGTCTGCCCATGGAGTCCAATGGGAGTTGTAGACAGCGGCCCTGTGGAGCACGCCGGGAGTTGTAGTCCGCGCCTGTCTGCGGAGGGGTCAGCGTATCATGGCCGCCTACGCTGAGCTCTCGTACTCTTCCGCTTGGCCGCAGAAAGTTTCGGTTCTGTCACGCCTTGGACCCACGAGCGAGTAAGTGCTGCGGAGGGCCGGCCAGACTCAGGGGGCACCTCTAGCTGCTGTCTCCGGAGCGGAGACCTTCCCTCCGGGCGCGACTTGTCACCTGTTGCCCTTAACGTCCCTTCCCATTCCCGAGTCTTCCACAGACCCTGTCGGAGCCCCGAACCCTTGCCCAGCGGGCTTAGGAAGCACCTCGGGCTGATGGATCTGACGGTAGAACCCAGACCTCCTCTGATCATCAATTAGAAAGACAGACACCCTTCGCCCCCTCCAAGCGCCAGTTCCAAGACTCCCCTCGGCCGTGGGGTCGCCAAGGAGGCCACCATGTGTGGTCCCTAAACGAGTCTTGGAGTCTGTAAGCACAGGACAGGTCCCGAGTTTCTGCTTGCCTCGTCTAAGAGGCCGCTGACCTTAAGAAGCGTACTTCCTGCCTCAGCTGGGCGGGGACAGCCCACCCCTTAACTTTGCAAGACTCCAGAACTTAGCTTTTGCCGGGGTCTCTCCTCCCGTCGGTCAGCGGACGGTTTATTGATCCTGTGCCATCCCAGGCCACGGCCTAGTCTGTTGACCCTCAGCGGCTTGTGTTCCGGTGCAGAGTTTCCAGATAACACCTAGGTGATTGTTCCTGAAACACCTGTGGATTTATGAGTAGTGGGGTGGCTGCACCGGCCTCAGGCTAGAGTCCATGTTGTTAAGAACCTAGGTGGGAAGGCTGGGTTTTATTTTTGTGAGAAAAGCGTGTGTGGTTGGCACTTTGACCACGTGGCTCTCAGTGCATTTGTATCCTCCGATGCCCTTTGTCACTCTTCTCAGTTCCATCCGCTGTCCCGTCCGCAAAAAAAAAATGAGCGCTGCCTGCGCTGGCCACAGCGTCTCTGCTCCTGTACTTGTCTTACCACAGCAGTTTCCTTCCCAAACTGAGAAATGGGTCAGGGGCTCTTTGAGGGCAGAGGATCAGGCCTTAATCTGCTCGCTGCTCTCCTGCCACTTCAGCCTTATGGTCGCCTCTGCAACAAGCTTAACTATGCCATCTGCCTAATGCGGGCTGCTGGGTATTGTAGGGGGTTGAGGGAAGAGCAGTCACGCTGAGGTTTTCTGCTTTCAGTGGCTCCTGCCCTCTGAAGTGGGCCCATACTGAGTAAGTTCCACTTGACCCTCCCTCCCATGAGAGTTGTGCTCACAAGTTGTTGAATGTCCTCTACCAGTGATGAGCTACTACTGTTGTTACCCTGGAAATCAGAGGTAATTGTCTCAGTGATGGGACGTGGTCTTTGATTGAAAGAATCTGAAAAGGCTTTAGGACAAATATTTTCTGCTTCTGTTAAAAGTGTTCTTTGTGTGGTGCTTCATTTAGTTTTTATTTTCTCTTCAGTCACTTTATTAGGAAAATAAACATACAGAATCATTGAAAAAATTGTGCCGTGAATGTCCACTCACCTGTGTGATTCTACAATTAATAGTTTGCTCCGATTATTGTTGTGTTGCTTTAGAGTCCGTCCTCCAGTTGCTCTTCGGATGGTCTTTGCTCCTTTGCCGGCGGTTTGGGGATACCAGATGGGTTCAGGAGCCACACTTTTAAGCTGGTCCTTTGGGGATGAGATGGACCCCGCAGATGTGTGTTATGAGAGGAACCACCCAAAACAGTACAAGATCAGAGCAGCTGGTGATTTTGTCCCGTGTTGATCCCTGGGGCTGTGGGCTGCTACCGCTAGAACATGCAGTAGGCACTCAAGAAATGGCAGGCCCCCTGTTCCCTTTAGGGGAGAGGCTTGGATAATGGGTAACCTGTGTTTTCAGGTGATTCCAAGGGCAACTTTGGTGACTCAAAACCCGAGTGTCTTTAATCCTGAGGCGGCGGCAGCATACTGTCCAGCTGTGGTGCTGTGGTAAAAATCACTGATGGAACTCAGGCTGGAGCCACACTCACTAGAGCAGGCCCAGGCAGCAGAGCAGGTAGGGTTCATTAACCAGAAGCCTCCTGTGAGCACAGATGGAGTTTGGCCTTGTCAGCATCTGCTCATCTACTGATCCTGCTCATCTGCTGAATGTTACTGTGTTGCTCAAAAGATAAACAGTATTTCCCATTTGTGATCTTAATGCCAGGTTTCTGTTTTTGTTTGTTTTTAAAGCTCTTGGTTTAATAGCATCTGTTTGAATAACTAAATAAATCAGTAGGGTGAGTTTTGAACTGTTTCCATGGTTTTGTGTTTATCCTGCTGTTTTTAGAGGTGTCACGATACTCTCTCCTTAAGAGCTTCAGCCTCCACGCACATGGGCTCCCTGACTTTCAGAAAATCAAGATGACAGAGCCGTGCTGCATTGGGTAGAAGGTGGTTTTCCCCTCTTCCTCACTTTGGAGTCAGTTCTCCTGTTGGTTTTAGTGGCTCCCAGTGGTCCTTCCTGTTGACACATGTCTCTGTGGCATTTGAAAGAACCCAGGTGCCTGTTTCTAGTTGGGCCAGATCCTCTGCAGGGATGAGGATGTGTGTGTCAGTGTGTTTCCAAAGACAGACTTAAGCAGAATCTGTGGCCGTGTGGCTGGTTCCAGGGCCCAAAGGCAGGTACTGGGCCTGCCAGGTACTACAGCCTTGGCCTGGGGCAGAAAGCCAGGTTAGGGGAACCCTTGGAATCCAAAGGAAAAACTGAAGGGAAAAAGCATTCCAAGCAAGACATTGGTCTGCAGAGGGATAGGCCAAGAGGAGAATCCGTGTGAGAGGGGCAGGGTGGGCTGGGAGCTAAATCAGAGGCGGTGGCTTCATGCAGAACTGGAAGGAACTGTAGCCCACGTGCCTTTTCCAGGGCATCTGCAGCCTGGGTTAAGAGCAGGGCTTAGAAGCCTCGACCAAAGGTAGCCACTGAGAATGTCTGTTCTTCTCCTCGCCCATCTTCTCTGTGGAGGAAGGTAAAGGGTAACACCTCTCTACACTGCACATGAAAACACACCCCCACACACACATACACACACACACACGTAGGAAGAGGTCAGAAAACTTCCCGAAGACAGAAAAGCTAACATTGCCTCAAAATAGTTTGAACCGAATGTACCATGGGTTTCCCACAGTCATGGCATGATCTTTACTGCATGATTTGGTGCACAATAGGGAAAGGATATTTCACAAGGTGAACCTGATCCTGCCTTCCTAATAGGGTTCTGGATGTTTCCTCTGGGATTTCCAGTGGCCAGACATTGGCCCTGCACCCCCAAATATGGATGTATGGCTCCTTCCTGAGCAACTGCCCACCTTCCTAAAAAAGACTGCTTTCTCCAAGCCCAGAAGCAGCACCTCACACCCCCAAGTCCCTCTTGACCCTGTTCTCCTGGGTCAGCCAACTGGAATTGGGGCCAGTTTTGTTCCAGGAGGAGTGACCAAGAAATCTGAAATTGTTGGTGGGAGGGAGGGGGCCAAGAAAGGGTGCAAGAAGTGATGGCCAAGGCTCAAGTCTTCATTTCCTTTAAGAAAGAAGAGATGACTATGAGGAATGAGTGTTTGGGCTAGATGACCCAGGCCCGCAGTTAGTCAGTGCTTTAACTGTAGGTCTTCAGACATAATTGAGTCACCTAATGAGGCTTTGTTCACGTGCGTTGAAGCATCAGCCTCTGAACTGGCCTCTGACAGGCTCTCCAGCACTCTCCTAGGCACTGTCTTGAAGCTCTGGAGAGGTCAACTTGCCTGCCCACTGACTGCTTCAGCGCTGACTGACCCTAAGACCTCCAGGCCTTCACAGCCGCAGGTACCAGCCAAATGCCCCCCTTCCCATAGGTGGCAACTGGATAGATGCTGTTGGGTGTGCTGAAGCCAGTCAAGGCAATGACTCTTCAGAAAGAGTTTTCTGCTTTTGACTGGTCTGAACTGTCCTTGTTCACATTCTTTCCTGGTCAGGGTGGAACTGACAACTGGTATGCTTCACCTTGTCCAGGAGTCGGGGAGGAGCCCGCCATATGATGCCCTGTCTGGGTCACGTCTTAGCTGTTGCGTTGGGAGCAAGCAGAACAAATCTGGCAGGCCGGGCGAGGTTGTCTCCTGTGCCCACACCTTCTTCCTTTCTTATCCGTCTTTCCCAACATGGCTACTCAGATGCTGTTGTCGACTGAAAAAATATATATACACAACGTGAGAGTTATGAGTTAAGTTTTACCTGGGGCAAAATAAGAAGTTTAGCCTGGGAGACAGCGTCTCAGGTAGCTGAGGAACTGCTCCACAGAGGTAGCGGCTAAGGTCAGTACTGTACATGATTTTAGTGGAAGGGGGTGCATGCAGTTGAGCACGCATCTTGGCAAAGGCTCGCAGCCAGTCGTGAACAACCTAGTCTTTTCTAGATATGAGAAGATGTAAGATTTGGGCTCGTAAAATCTCCTCCTGAAAATATCTGTTGATACCTATCTGCAGGCCTGCTCTGCTGGTTTCCCAGAGTACAGAGTGCCTCATTCCTGATCTCCATCCTGAACTCCAGTCAGAGTGTGTTGAAGGTCAGTGACTGCGGTGGCTAGAGTGACTTAATCCTTGTAGAGGCAGATGGCAAGTGCCCATTTCCAGTTGGCATGGTGTTGTTCCTGCCAGAGTCAGCTTCTGGGCCACATTAGGAGTATTAGTCATTTGTACCATAGCGTGAAGAAGTTTATATGAGTCAGCGTCTTTGTATCTTAATTTGAGGTTGAACTGCTGTCTCTGTTGTTTAAGGCATTAGGGCAACTGGGCAGGTGTGGGAGGAATTTGGAAGTCGAGGAAGGTACTTCACCTCTAAAATAATTCCTCGGTTGTGACTTGGAAGCCAGCCAGTAGTCCCAGGTAATAAATAAGAATTTTTAAAAATGTGTTTAGTCCCTTTTTGTCTTTATCAGAAGATTGGATGCTTTCAGACATTCTGGATAAGCTTAAACATAATTTTGTGTTGTTGGCAAGAGACTCCACTGTTCCCTCAAATTTTATAAAATAAATTTCTTTGGTATTTGAAAGAGCTTGCCAGAAACTAGTGAAGGAGGTGTTTACAACGTCATCCACAAGGACACTGGGTTCCTGGAGGTGATTTGCACTGTGGGGGCCTTGCAAGGTGCTGGAGCCCCGGAGCCCATGGTGTGGACCGAGCAATCTCTGAGTGTCTCCCGAGTTAGGAGAGCAGTTTGCAGTGGGTTGTAGAGGTCAGGACCATGCTGGTTCATGCCAGAAGTCTGGGATCCCCATGATATAGTAGGAAACACATATTTGGTCTCTGTCCCTGGTTCCTGGCACAGAACTTCTAATACTCTTGGAATTTCCTGAGTAATAGGAGTGTCCTTTGTTTTTCAAAACAAAACCCTTTCAACCACACAGGCAGTTTATGCTAGTAAGGTTGACTCTTCCTGGGCCCCTATAGGTGGTGTCTTGGTAAGGGCTGCTTGCTAGAGGACTTTCAGCCCCATCCTTAGACCCCCCTTCAGAAGGGCTGAAGTTAATCACCAGTAGCCAGTGATTTCATCAGTCATACATTAAGTAATGAAATGCTCAAAATTTTCCAAGCGAGGCTTCAACAGTATGTGAACCGAGAACTTCCAGATGTTCAAGCTAGATTTAGAAAAGGCAGAGGAACCAGAGAGCAAATTGCTAACATCCGTTGGATCATAGAAAAAGCAAGAGAGTTCCAGAAAAACATCTACTTCTGCTTTATTGACTACTCCAAAGCCTTTGACTGTGTGGATCACAACAAACTGTGGAAAATTCTTCAAGAGATGAGAATACTAGACCAGCTTACCTGCCTCCTGAGAAATCTGTATGCAGTTCAGGAAGCAACAGTTAGAACTGGACATGGAACAACAGACTGGTTTCAAATCAGGAAAGGAGTATGTCAAGGCTGTATATTGTCACCCTGCTTATTTAACTTCTATGCAGAGTACATCATGTGAAATGCCAGGCTGGATGAAGCACAAGCTGGAATTGAGATTGCTGGGAGAAATACCAATAACCTCAGGTATGTAGATGACACCACTCTTATGGCAGAAAGTGAAGAGGAACTGAAGAGCCTCTTGATAAAAGTGAAAGGGGAAAGTGAAAAAGCTGGCTTAAAACCCAGCATTCAAAAAACAAAGACCATGGCATCTGGTCCCAGCACTTCATGGCAAATAGATGGGGAAACAGTGACAGACTTTATTTTCCGGGCTCCAAAATCACTGCAGATGGTGACCGCAGCCATGAAATTAGAAGATGCTTGCTCCTTGGAAGAAAAGTTATGACCAACCTAGACAGCATATTAAAAAGCAGAGACATTACTTTGCTGACAAAGGTCCATCTAGTCATGGAATAGATCCATGGTTTTTCCAGTAGTCATGTATGGATGTGAGAGTTGGACTGTAAGGAAAGCTGAGCACTGAAGAACTGATGCTTTTGAACCGTGGTGTTGGAGAAGACTCCTGAGAGTCCCTTGATCTGCAAGCAGATCAAACCAGTCAATCCTAAAGGAAATCCATGGTAAATATTCATTGGGAGGACTGATGCTGAAGCTGAAGCTTCAATACTTTGGCTGCCTGATGTGAAGAACTGACTCATTGGAAAAGACCTTCATGCTGGGAAAGATTAAAGGTGGGAGGAGAAGGGGACAATAGAGGGTGGTCAGAAGTACAGGTAGTGACAGGTACTGGGGCTTGTGACTGGTGTCTGAAGCCCGGGCAGTCTTGTGGACTGAACCCTTAATCTGTGGGGTCTGCACTGACTCCAGAGTTAGAATTAGAGTTAGTTATAACTGAGTTAGAATTGAATTGAAGGACTTCCCTGGTGGTCCAGTGATTAGGACTCCGAGCTTTCAGTGCTGAAGGCCTGCGTTTGATCCCTGGTCAGGGAACTAAGATCCCATAAGCCATGTGGCATGGACAAAAAGAAAACCAGTTGAATTAAATTGCAGGACACCCAGTGGTGATAACTAGATATTGGTATGGGGGAAAAGCCACACATTTGGTGTCAAAAGTGTTAGGCATAAAAACAGCTCATCCCTAAGCCAAAGGGCAAGCTCGTCTAGAGATACGAGGAAATAGAGTGGAGGGGGACTGCCCCCTTTCTGTCTTTTGAAGTTCAGTAAAAACCTCAGGATCAGGAAACGGGAGGCCAGAATACTGAGAGTCATTCTTTCAAATCCATGAAACTAGCATTCCTATGGAGACCATTTGCTTCCTGAAACCCTGGGAGGTGGTGACCCACAGCCATGTGGGGAAGCCTGCTGTGACCTATAGACCCAGGGCTTTTACCTTGGTGGTGATGCAGGCTCTTGTAATCAGTGCTTGGGCACAGCTCACCCCATGACCTGGGAGCTTGGCCTTGGCAGAGGGGGGCAGCGCCAGGGTTCAGGCAGAGAAGGCCTCCTGGGCTCGGGCTGACACTTGCAGCTTCACCAAAGCACCAGGAGGTCCAGAAGGAGCATGTTTCTGTCTGTTCAGGCTTACGCTGCCAAGATGCCAGTTTGGTTTACAGATACTGTTACCCTTGTGCCAAGCTCCAAAGAGGGCTGGTTTCTAGGAAATCGAGGTTGGTTGTATGGTTCGTGCGGTATTCCAGCCAGAGCCTGGATGAGGTGACTCAGAGTATGTGGTTGTCAGGACTTCCTTTCCAGGTTCCTCCCTCCCCCTCCTGTTTGGGTCTCCCCCAGCTCTCAGTATGCACACAGACCCAGTGGACTCTCCAGGTCATCATCTTTCAAGGTCATTTCCCCCCGAAGCTACAGGGCTCTCTGTTGACCATAATCAAATAAGAGGCATGCAGGTACAGACGTGGCCTCGACACCTGTCACGCCCTTTCTTCCTCGGGTCTCTTCGATGACCTCCTGTTCATTTTTTAGGCCTTGCCCAACCCAGTCGCCATCACAGAGTGTCCACCACACTTTCCCTTCCCCAAGTGGAATGAACATTCCCTTCCTCGGGTCCCATTGCATCTTGTTAAATTCATCCCAGTGCTGCTGTTTCTTTTGTTGAGATAAAATGCACAGTAAGTGAGGTTCGACACATACGTTTGTCAAATGTACACAGTCACGTAGCCACCACCATAATCAAGACAGAACAGAATTGGTCCCCAAATTTCTGCATGTTCTCCTGTAGTTCTCCTGTAGTCAGACCCTCCCTTTCCCGTCAGTCCTCGGCAGCCGTAGATCTGATTTCTCCCCAGAGCTTCCCCTTTGTAAGAATAGCACGCACGTGGAATTGTAAGGTAGATGGCTTTCCAGTCTGGCTTCTTTCACTTGGCAAACATCATGTGTTGTGTGTATCCTTGGGTCATTCCTTCCCGAGTGTTCATAACTTTTCGATCATATCTCTGCGTGGACCTCTTGTGCCTTATCTGCATATCTGAACGCTTTCCTGTCTGTCTGGTCGGCACACAGCCAAGCTCCTCCAGGGCTGGACGGTGCCTGTGTGCCCTGAAACCCCAGACTGAACTTGGCAGGGTGGTGCTGGGCAGCCGCGCATTGACAGTGGTTGTCTTTGACCGACTCTTCCTTGTGGGAGGAGCCAAGTGTCTCAGGCAGCAGGGCCGCTGCGCAAGTCTGACCCATCCTGGGCTGCTGCTCTCTAGGGCCCTGGCTGGTCCCAGCTTGGGCTTTGTGTTCAGCAGGGACCCAGAGAGCCGCCCAGGGAAGGGCAGGCTGGCTTCCGATAAACCAGCCTGCCCTCACTTTGATGGTGGGGTGCCAGCACGTTTACTGGGGACTTTGGCAGAGTCTGTGGATCCCGTGGCCCTCCGGGGCTCTGTGTCTGAAATTCCTGGGGGTGTGGTGCTGGCGTGTGCCTGTCTAGTTCCTCTAGGCAGGAGAAGCCCTCTTTGGGCCTTGTTTTCCCTGAGTCACAGCCACGCCGGCTTGTGAGTTAAAAATAGGCCTCGGGACATCTGCGCCATGACAGCCCCTCCCTGGGCCCCAGGCTGACCTGCAATGCTTTTGTAAATATTTGGGAACTTGCAGTTCTCAACCGTTTTTCCTCCTGCCTAGTCTCCTGGGCCAGCTCATGTTTGAAGCACTCAGGCTGGCGGCACACGTGAGAGGCCCTGGAGCTCGGAGCCGCTCCCAGAAGCCAGTGGAAGTGGTAGCGTTCGCTGTAGCGACAGTGGCTGCGTTGTAGAGCTAAAGGGGTTGAGTCCAGACTGACCAGGGTTCCCCTCCCTGCTGGCCCGGGCCATAGACGAGTTACACAGCTTCTCTGCACCCAGGTTCTCCCTTGCACGTTGTCTGCTCCTCCCCCGGCCCCAGGGTACTGCCAAGGGTTAAAATGACTGAGTGTGTAAAGCACCTCGCAGGCCCAGTGCACAGGTGGCTACTCTGGCCACCTCTCGTCTTGCCAGCTGATTTTGCCAGCAAACATTACGCCTTTGCATCAGCCATCTAAGGCAAGGATTAGAGGCTCTGAAAGGAGGATTCAGTGGCGTCCACACCTCCTTCCGATGCTGCTCGGATCTCCTCCTCTGTTTTGGTCTGCCACCGCTGTGTCCTTACATCACTTCAGCAGCTGCCCAAGTGGCACTGGTAACTCGGGACTCACCAGCCGCGAGAGGACTGTAACCACGCTTAAAATAGACACGTCCCTTGGCTGTGCAGGCCCCCGGTAGCCCCTGGTGTCTACCCTCCCCGGCTGAGCCGGACGCTGGGCGGCTGGAGGCCACAGACCTCCCCAAGAGGCAAGCCAGGCTCTCCTTGGTCCAGAAGCCCTGAGGGTATGTGTCCTCAGCCTCTCCCTCCATGGCTGCTGCTGGCCAGAGGTTACCAACCATTCCTCCAAAAGCAGCCTGGGAGGGCGTGGGGCCGGGCACAGAAGAGACAGAGCTGGAATGGCCGCACCTTAGGCCTAGCTGCAGTGAGTGGGGGGCTGGACTAGTTCTGGCCTTGGTGTAGCGGGGTGAGGGGAGCCGCTGGGAGGTTTTTAAAGGTGGAAAGTGAGGCAGGCCTGCCTAAGAGGGCAGCCTGGGAGGGGAGCTCGGAAAGAATAGATGGCTCTATTTAGTTGATCTTGTTTCTTCTGAAGCCCCAGACGAGGTCATTGTGCCTGAATGTAAGTGTCTCAGAGAATGTAAGTGTTTCAGAGCAAGGCTCTCGCAGAAGGGTTCAGCCCTTCCCGTTCAGAGGAGACGCCCAGACGGGGTGACGTTGCTCCCGGAGCAGCGTCCCTCTCCTGCTGACTTTAAGTCTGTCTGTGACCCCTTCCTCCACGGCCTCCTCCCTGTGCAGGTGCCACCATGGAGTCTGACCGCTGCTGAGCAGCCCCGGGCAGGAAGCGCGCAGCCAGGAAAGGTGGCCCCAGACGGTCACGGTCACCATGGCGTCCACCAGCGCGGAGAGCCAGCTGCAGAGAATCATCCGCGATTTACAAGGTACGGCTTAGCGCTGAGGGAGCTGTGGTTGTGCTTTGCCGGGGCCAGCTGAGTTTCAGCCCTGTGATCTCTGTTTACACTGACGGTAATCGGAGCCCTTGGCATACATCACTGAAATATTTGGGGCTCAGATGTCCACCCCGTGTGAGGCTGGAGGAACTTGCCTGGCCCTCGTCTCAGACACTGTACAGGCAATGTGTAGACAGAATCAGATACCCGTTTCTGTGTCTGACTATAGTGTGTGTGTGTCTGTGTGTGTGTGTACGCACACCACCGGGCAATGCTGGAGCTGGCTCCTCTGTGAAGGAGTATTCACCCGCCCTCTGAGTAGGAAGACGACATACCTGCCTTTCTCGTTTTGCTCTTCCACCTGATCCCGGTGAACTCACTCCAGTTGGGCCTTCTGCCTCCCAGCCTTTCCTGAGCTCGGCGTTGCCCAGCGACAGAGACCGGCTCGTGGGCCTCGGCTGCACAGAGGGAGAGCAGGCAGGGGTGCCTGCGAGGAGAGCAGGCTTGGAGGAGTGGGCTGTATTCTCTACTGACTGCGGAGTCCAGGGCCCAAGGCCACCTTTTGGTGCCGTCCCGAGGGTCAGAGTTTTAGCAAGTTTTCCATCCCTCATGGATCACCAGGGCAGATCTTGTGAGCCTCTCTGGAGCACCAGCGGATGTGCTGTGCCCCCTTCTTCCACGGCACGGGGGCCCTGGTGACACTCCTAATAAACTCAAGGTCCAGGTTCCTTACTGCTCAGACCTGTGATAACCAACTGCAGTCGCTCCAGGCCATTGGAGGCCGCAGGAGTATTCATTGTGAGGTCAAAACTGGATGAGATAAAAATCACTTTCTCAGGCTTCTCTCCTATTTATGTAGAGCTTTGGGCCTCTACTAGCTGATGATTACGTGGCATTTCACTGTGCCAGGCACGAGTCTCCTAGATAATAACTCACTGGGTCCTCACGTTTGGTCCTGTGAGGCAGGAACCATTTCATTCCCATTTTGCAGATGTAGAAACAGACCCAGAGAGGCTAAGTGACTTGCCTAAGGTCACCCATCCCGTCAGATAGAGCCTAGGTTTGCACACACAGCTGGTGCCATGGGCTGCGCTCTTAACCACATCAGTGTACATCCAGCTGCAGTGTGAGATGCCTCTTTCCTTTTTAAATCTACACACACACATGGGCACACACATACGCGCGCGCACACAGAAGGTACAGTGACAGTCCCTGCAAATCCGAGTTGGCCCTGGTCTTCAGAGCCTTCTCCACAGAGTGGACCGTCTTCTCTGTGTTTCAGTCTCGGTTCTCAAGGATGGACTCTGGGAGCTGGGTCCTGATTGGAGGGAAGAGAGAGGAAGGGAGGAGCCCGTGGCAGAGCTCGTGAGCCTGGGAAGAGGACAGGCAGCTGCTTTTGTTCAGTTGCCCTTCTGCACCCCACGAGCTGTCCTTGTCTGTCATCCCCCACGTCCCAGGTCATCTCAGTGTCCAGTACGCAGTGCTAAGAGCACCTCAGTGGGAAGTTTCAAAAGGCATCACACTTTGTCAAGACCCTTTCCTTTCATCTGTTGGTAACGGGCAGAGTTTAGAGCAGGAAATTTCATATTCCATATCCAAGGCTTCTTCCTGCATTTCAGGAGTTCCCACGTCAGGTTGTGAGCTTTGCCCTGCCTGAGGGTGGAGGAGGAAGGCTCTGTGTCCTTCCTGGTCCCTGGCCCCTGGCCCTTGGAGCCCCCACGGCAAATGCTTCTCATTGGGCACACTGGACACTGGTCACGTGTTGTGAGACTCAGTCCCAAAGAACCTGTCTTTGCTGTTGGCTCCCTGTGCCTGAGGGGTCAGAGTTGGTTAACTTTTAACAGCTCAGGCCCAGCTTCAGTCCTTGGCACATCTGCTTTCTAACGGCTCCTTTTCTTTCAAGAATTGTCAGTGAAGGCAGTTTTGTCTTGCATATCTCAAACCATCTCAGCTGGGGATGTTTTTCTCAGGGTCTAAACCAGACCCAACTTCTGACAGTCCCTCTGTTCCACAGAAGGGCTGTGAGTGTCAGAGGGATTTCTCCTCTTTTTCTGCATTAGTAAGTAAATTGTCTTAGAAGTTAAGAGAGGACCTCTGGGGTCAGCACCAGGATTCTCTTGAGAGAACCAGGGTTCTTGTGCCAGCTCTGCCATTTGCCACCCTTAATCTTTGGCCAAGTGCTCTGACCTCTCTGTGAGCTCCTTGTCTGTGAAGTGGGGATGAAAATGCCCACCTTTGTCAATTCTACTTTGTACCTTTTTTTTTTTTTTTCACATTTTAACAGCTATGAAATTGGGCTCATCTTAAAATCAATTGCATCTTCAGTTCAGTTCAGTTCAGTTCAGTCACTCAGTCGTGTCCAACTCTTTGCGACCCCATGAATTGCAGCACGCCAGGCCTCCCTGTCCATCACCAACTCCCGGAGTTCACTCAGACTCAGGTCCATCGAGTCGGTGATGCCATCCAGCCATCTTATCCTCTGTCGTCCCCTTTTCCTCCTGCCCCCAATTCCTCCCAGCATCAGAGTCTTTTCCAATGAGTCAACTCTTCACATGAGATGGCCAAAGTATTGGAGTTTCAGCTTTAGCATCATTCCTTCCAAAGAAATCCCAGGGCTGATCTCCTTCAGAATGGACTGGTTGGATCTCCTTGCAGTCCAAGGGACTCTGAAGAGTCTTCTCCAACACCACAGTTCAAAAGCATCAATTCTTCGGTGCTCAGCTTTCTTCACAGTCCAACTCTCACATCCATACATGACCACAGGAAAAACCATAGCCTTGACTAGATGGACCTTTGTTGGCAAAGTAATGTCTCTGCTTTTGAATATACTATCTAGGTTGGTCATAACTTTTCTTCCAAGGAGCAAGTGTCTTTTAATTTCACGGCTGCAGTCACCATCTGCAGTGATTTGGAGCCCGAAAAAATAAAGTCTGACACTGTTTCCACTATTTCCCCATTATTTCCCATGAAGTGATGGGACCAGATGCCATGATCTTTGTTTTCTGAATGTTGAGCTTTAAGCCAACTTTTTCACTCTCCTCTTTCACTTTCATCAAGAGGATCTTAGATTTGTTGAAATACAGCAATTCCTGCCTCGCAGCACTCTGTTGAATAAGGAAGACACACAGAGGTCTGGCCCCTAAGCGGCACTCAGTTGGCAGAAGCAGATGGTGGTGTTGCTCTTGCCATTGTCGTCATGACCACTGTTTGCACATTCTGGGACCTCAGGAAGCCTGGATCTACCTGTACTGAGCAGTGGGGTTATGGTGAAGAACAAGAAACATGGTGGGGGAGAGGATAAAGCCCTCAGGAAGTCTGTGTTAGGGACTGCTGTAGGATTCGTCCATGCAGCGGACGTTTTGTCCAAATACTGCTTGCAAATTATGAGGCCTTCTTGGTGGGCTTACAGGGCCAACCGAGAAAGGTGCCGAGTCGGCGGGCTCTCAGGACAGCCTCGTGCCTTCTGACTCGGAGTTCCAGCCCACGGATGTTTACGCAGCACCCACGTGTGCACAGTGCTTTGCCATCGTGGACCACTTACTCCCGCTTCCCCGGGTCATCCTGCTGCTCTCTCTGAGGCCAGACTCCATCTGGTTACATGTTCCTGTTTGTTGTCTTAAAGATGCTGTGACAGAACTAAGCAGAGAATCTAAGGAAGCAGGGGAACCCATCACAGATGACAGCACCAACTTGCATAAGTTTTCTTATAAACTTGAGTACCTCCTCCAAGTAAGTGACTCCTGCCATGTGTTGCTTTCTGCTCTGTTGTCTCTTGTCTCCCTCTTGGTTGCCTCATCAATACACAGGACGCAGCTCCAAAAGCTTGTGGAGCTGTTGAGCCCTCCTGGTTAGACTGAAGGTCAGAGCTATCCCCAGCCTCCAAGTGTGATCCTCTGGGGAATCAGATTGTTGCCCCTCAGGATGGTGTTGGGAACTGAGAGCATTCTTCAGAGATTTTGGCTTCCCTGGTAGCTCAGCTGGTAAGGAATCCACCTGCAATGCAGGAAATACCGGTTCGATTCCTGAGTCAGGGAGATCCCCTGCAGAAGGGGACAGGTACCCACTCCAGTATTCTTGCCTGGAGAAGTCCATGGACAGAGGAGCCTGGCAGGCTGCAGTCCAGGGAGTCACAAAGAGTCGGACACGACTGAGCGACTGTCGCTTCACTTCAGAGATGTATGTCCTCTTAATGCAGGTCACAAGGTCTCTGTATAGCAGAGATCTTCACTTTGGGGCAATCCCATACCCCTTTGGCATCCCAGTGAAAGCTATGGAATCTCTCCCCAAACATAGTTATACATACCTGGTCACATCTTTTCCAGGAGGCTGTGGGCCCTCTGAAGACTATCCAGAAGTCCCCATTTTAGAGCCTTGCTCCTCAAAGTGTGGTCATAGACCAGAAACATCTGCATTACCTGGGAGCAAGGCAGAAGTGCCCTCTCGGTTCCCACCTTGACCTGCTGAATCAGGACCTCTGAGGTCAGCCCAGGAAGCTTTCTTGTAACACGTCCACTGTATAACCGAGCTTTTATCTGCTCGGTTCAAGAAGCACAGATCTACAGAACCTGCAGATGTGGAAAAATATAGGCAACTACAATAGGTAGGAAGGAAATGGAGCAATACAATAACAAAACTTATCTCAGGGTGATGGTATTAGGCATTATAATTTTTTCTTTTCTATTTTAGTTTATTTTATCCAGACCTCCTAACAATGTATGCACATGTTTTATAACCAGAAAAAATGCCATAGAACGCTAGGTTATGGGACGATACCTCTATCATTTGAACACCGTGAGTCTGCACTGTCACCTCCCACCAGAGCGTATGGCATGAGAGCCCACTGGAGGAGGTGTCGCGGTGTCTCGAAGTCTCACCTGTCATGCGCCTTTTCAACTGGTTCTATTGTTTTACACTGTGGAAGTATTAATGGGCTTTTTTTTTCCCTGAATTCACCCATTTTGGTTTGGGTTTTGAAATGACTCATGGCTGACATTTATTTGGGCTTATTCTATGTATATTAAAACAGTACTGAAACTCGAGTTGCATAACTGGGGTAAGATGTCACTAACGCATTTCCCTATGTCGAGGCACTGTTAATAACTCTTCATGTTGCCCTGGAACTTTTCTCTTGCATTTCTTTTCCGTGTGTTAATAGCATCTTTGGAGTCTTCCACCCAGCTCTATGCACAGAGGTCACTTTAGGGGCCTGTTATTCCTGAATCTCCCTGGTCATATGACCTTGAGCTAGTTGCTTAACCTCTCCTAGGCTGTTTCCTCACCTATAAACTGGGGACTAAAACACCCTCATTCATCAGTAAGTAAAAATAATGCCAATAAAGAGCCTCACTCAGTGCCAGGCAACTAAGCAGCTGTTGTCATTACCCATCGTTAAATGGTGGGATAAACAGCAGTGTGTTTGAACGTCCTCTCTCTCCTTTCTCTGCCCAGTTCGATCAGAAAGAGAAGGCCACCCTCCTGGGCAACAAGAAGGACTACTGGGATTACTTCTGTGCCTGCCTGGCCAAGGTGAAGGGTGCAAACGATGGGATCCGATTCGTCAAGTCCATCTCAGAGGTGAGTGAAACAACCACTGATCTCACCTCTTCCCCTCTCCGGCTTAAGCCTCTCTCACAGAAGCCTGCCAGTGAGCGTTTACCACGCCCAAGAGTGGCTGAGTCCCGACTGTGTATGAGACCCCAGCCCACACGTCACCTCACAGGGTGGGCTGTTCACATTGCAGTCTGCTCATGGTACCCCCGAAGAGATGGACAGCACAGGACACCTTCACCTTTTTTTTTGAAGAATTGGTTTCTTAAAGAAAATCTTTACAGTTTGCTAGGCTACTTTCTCTATGCCCAGAAAACTTAGATTTGAGATGAAGACAGTGTAGTGGGATCTTGAGAGACATTTCTTAAAATGCCAGCAATAAGCAGCTTCCCATATTAAGTTCTAAGCCCCCCAAGAGCAGAATGCCATTGCTTTGCTGTTTTACAAAACTCTGGATCAACAACAACACACATTCTCTGTCTCATCAGTCTAGTCCATTTGTTAGTGAATGACTTTGCACATTAGGGAATCCACCTAGATTTGAGACAGGAGGTTTATACATTTCATCTTTCTTTTCTGTATCTCATCAGTAAGTCTAAGGTCCCTTTAAAACCAGAGCACATGCTCCTTGGCTGGCCTCCCACAAAGGCCACAGGGTCATGTGCTCTGGGAAGGACTCCCCAGCTGTGACTCCTGGAGCCGGGTAGGTTTCCTCTTACAGAGAATGACAGCGTTAGACATGCGGACCCTGAGGGCTGGGCGTCTTCCACCAGCTGTACCTTCTGACAGCTGAGAAAATGAGGGAAGATCCTGGCTCAGAGGAATTGGTTTAACGTCCAGATGTACAGACAAGTCTTGTGAGGTCGTGCCTGGTGGGACACTCGGGTACATGATTAAGTGTTGTATTGCTTCTCTATGTAGTGCAGTGAGTTTTGATTAGATGCTAACAAAAGTTAAGGAATTGAATGATGAAAGTGGACCCGTGATCTCAAAAAGTTCTTAAAAAAAGGCTATGCAGTGTCTTCATTTGCTATACAAAGGAACTATTGTTGTTCCCTTCCCCAAAGGATGTTTAAAAAGACCTTTTAACATAACTCCTTTCACACATATAATGGATTCAGTTAATAGGCCTGACTTAAAATGTAGCCTCAAGTGTTTGCCTTTAAAAAATAAAATGTTCTAAGTGCTGTTACTCTGGCCATTTTATTAATTAGGACAGGCCCTTTCCTTGGGAGCTTATAGACACAAGCTGTTATGTGGGGTTTTTTTTTTTAGATTCAGCGGGACCTGGGTGTGGATGTGTGTGCGTGTGATCGATACGCTTCACTTCACGATGCTTTGCTCAGCTGTATTCAGCTGCCTGGGTCCCTGGTTGTCACGGCTAAGCACTTTGTTCTCACCTCACTCATAAGTGGAAAGCATCTAGACGTGGGGATGTCACTCTCCCCGAGCTCTGTCGGGACCACTCCCTGTGGACATGCCGTGGTGGATTTTACAAAACCAGTGGGTCAGGCTGCCGCTACCACCTTCATTTCCAAACCCTCTGGCTGTACCCTGAACCCACAAAACTCACATGGAGAAATGTCCTACAGACTGACAGAAATGTCGTATGAGGTTTCACACCTTCTTATTTTTTAAAATTACCTCATATTGTGGTATCATTTCCTCAAGTCAGCGATGAGAAGGCATGGAACCCTGAGCTTAAAGGTGGTGGGAACGGAGATGTTTACAGCATCGTGAGCATGCTGGTGCTGGAGGCCATACGTCCTGTTTCCTGTCAGCCCAGCGCCGTGTTAGCTTCTTAATAGGATGGAGGGTTGTTGTCATTGTTCAGTCACTAAGTCCTGTCCGACTCTTTGCGATCTCACGGGCTGCAGCACGCAGGCTTCCCTGTTCTTCACCATCTCCTGGAGCTTGCTCAAACTCATGTCCATTGAGTCAGTGATGCCATCTAACCATCTCATCCTCTGTCGTCCCCTTCTCCTCTTGCCCTCAGTCTTTCCCAGCATCAGGGTCTTTCCCAGTGAGTTGGCTCTTCACATCAGGTGGCCAAAGTGTTGGGAGTTTCATCTTCAGCATCAATCTTTCCAGTGAATATTTAGGGTTGATTTCCTTTAGGATTGACTGGTTGGACCTCCTTACTGTCCAAGGAACGCTTAAGAGTGAAGTGTTAGGACTGTCTTTTGGTTAGACCGCTGCCGCCCTTCCCCAAGCCGCCAAGGTAAACACTTCTGACCTTTGAAGAGATGGGAGGGAATGAGGCTTGGCTGACCCCGGTCAGAGCCAGTAGCTAACAGAGCAGGCGCATGTGGTAAGTTGGCAGGTTTTGAGCTCCTGCCTATTATCCTGAGCGTCTGGGGCTGGATCATCAGGAGCATGAACCCTGATTTGCATACTTATCTCAAGTGTCTTGCTAGGGCCAGGCTCTCTGACCAGCTTGCCCCACCTCTATCACAACAAGCCAGAAACCTCTTTAGAAGCCATGTTTTGTCACTGTGGGGAGAGGTTGTGAAGGCAGGCCTGCACCCGGACCCTCTATCCACCTCAGGGTTATTTGCACCCCCTCCTGCTTCCACATGGGCTCCAGCCAAGCCCCCTTGCCTTTTCTGCTGCCTCTCTTCTCCCAGCACTTCAAAACCCAGCCCAGACATGTGCTAAACAGAGACCATCTCTCGCTCCTCAAGGGTACTTCTGCTATGAGGAGCCCTCCATTTATCTCCGGCTTATTTTCTAAAGATTCCAGATTAAACCAGACCATTTTCATCTCTGACTCTAAACCCAGGGATTCTGAGGGAGCAGAGGAGGAAGAATGACCTTTCAGTAGAATCCACAGTAGATGCTTGAGCCTCTCATGACTGTGTCTTCTATGGCACGTTAGTTGGAGTCCACAGATTATTCTCAGGTAGAGGCCTGCAAGACGTCCACACACTTTAGGCCTTTTTCTCTGAGGCGACGTTCTCAAATGTTTTGTGTTCTTTGAGAGACTTGAGTGAAGCTTATGTGTAGGGAGAACTGGGTGGCATTTTCTGCCCTGTTTCTGTTTTTGCCAGCCATCCTTGGAGGCCTTTGTTTGGAATTAGGCTAACAGCTCTTGGTTTCTATTTTATCTACTTTTTCCAGCTCCGAACGTCTCTTGGAAAAGGAAGAGCATTTATTCGCTACTCCTTGGTGCACCAGAGGTTAGCCGACACTTTACAGCAGTGCTTCATGAACACCAAAGTGACCAGGTAAATGCGTGGCAGTTCTGGCTTTACCCCGCGTGATTCAGAGGTGACCTGAAGGCCCCTCATGAACAGTGCTGGCACTAATTACAATGGACAGAGAAAGACAAATATCGTATGTCTCTTATGTGGAATCTGAAAAACAGTATGAATGAACTTATTTATGAAACTGTTGAAACAGGCTCACAGACACAGAAAACAAACTTCTGGGGGAGAGGTAAGTTGAGAGTATGGGATTAACACATACACAGTACTATATATAAAGTAAACAACAAAGATTTACTGTATGGTACAGGGAACTATATTCAGTATCTTGTAATAAGCTATAATGGAAAAGAATTTTTAAAATATAGACATGTACCTATATTGTTGTTGTTCAGTCGCTAAGTTATGTCCAGCTCTTTGCGACCCCATGGACTAAAGCACGCCACGCTTCCCTGTCCTTCACCATCTCCTGGAGCTTGCTCAAACTCATGTCTATTGAGTTGGCGATGCCATCCAACCATCTCATCCTCTGTTGCCCCTTTCTCCTTTGGCCTTCAATCTTTCCCAGCATCAGGGTCTTTTCCAGTAGGTCGGCTCTTTGCTTCAGGTAGCCAAAGTATTGGAGTTTCAACTTCAGCATCAGTCCTTCCAATGAGTATTCAGTGTGGATTTCCTTTAGGATTGACTGGTTTGATCTCGTTGCAATCCAAGGAAGTCTCAAGAGTCTTCTCCAGCATCACAGTTTGAAAGCATCAATTCTTCGGCGCTCAGCCTTCTTTATGGTTCAACTCTCCAATCTGCACTTGACTGTTGGAAAAACCATAGCTTTGCCTATACAGACCTTTGTTCTCTATGTCTCTCTTTTTAATATGCTGTCTAGGTTTGTCATAACTTGTCTTCCAAGGAGCAAACGTCTTTTAATTTCATGTACATATATGTGTGTAACCAAATCACTTTACTGTACTCGTGAAACTAACATAGTACTTGTAAATCAACTATCAAAGAAAATTATGATGCTGTTTATAATACACAAAGTGGAAACCATCAATGTCCAATGATAGAGGGCTGTAAAATTACAGCAAATTAGCTTAAATGGCATAGCATGACATCATTTAAAATTCTAATAAGGAAGTCTATATAGCTGCTGCTAAGTCGCGTCAGTCATGTCCGACTCTGTGACCCCAGAGACGGCAGCCCACCAGGCTCCCCCGTCCCTGGGATTCCCCAGGCAAGAACACTGGAATGGGTTGCCATTTCCTTCTCCAATGCAAGAAAGTGAAAAGTGAAAGTAAAGTCGCTCAGTCGTGTCCAACTCTTCGCAACCCCATGGACTACAGCCCACTAGGCTCCTGCGTCCATGGGATTTTCCAGGCAAGAAGTACTGGAGTGGGGTGCCATTGCCTTCTCCGGTCTATATAGCAACAATGAAAATAATAATATAACGATCAAGGGAAAAGAATGCAAATCTTATTTGTTCTAATGACAACAATGAAGAAATTGCAAAAAACATATAAAAGGATTAGAAAGTATATGAGAACATTACGTGATAAATAAAAGGTAGGAATATGTCATTTTTTAAAAAATTTTTTTTTTGCAGTGAACATTTTTTTTTAACACTTTTCACCAGGCATTAAAGTGTATGAGGCCTCTGAAACAAGTTCAGTTCAGTTCAGTTCAGTCGCTCAGTCGTGTCCAACTCTTCACAACCCCATGAATGGCAGCACGCCAGGCCTCCCTGTCCATCACCAACTCCTGGAGTTCATTCAGACTCACGTCCATCGAGTCAGTGATGCCATCCAGCCATCTCATCCTCTGTCGTCCCCTTCTCCTCCTTCTCCCAACCCCTCCCAGCATCAGAGTCTTTTAAGGAGCCCTCAAACAAGTGTGATAAACTAAAAGATTATAATAGCAATAATGCCAGCCACAGTGGCAGTGCCTGTGTGTGCCACATCCTGGCACAAGCAGAGGCCTCCATCTGTCATCCTCTCCTCCCCTTCCTGACCACCGTCCTTGGCGCACACGGAGCAGGAAGCCCTGAACTGTCACAGGTGAGGAGACAAAGGTCTAGGGAGGTCAGATGCCTCTGTCTGGGCCCCACTGATGCTCAGGTGGGAAGCAGAAACTGGGGTTCAGGTCTCAGAACTCCTAATGCCAGGTGCTTTCGCCTGGTGGATGGCATGTCCTTGGTGCTGGCAAACATGCCTCTCCGCAGAACCACCTGTGGAATCTAACACCAGCGAGCCTGGGGCCTCACCAGAGGCACTGAGTCAGTGCCGGCCCTGTTGGTCTGGGCTCCCTGGAGCTTGTGACAGCAACCAGATGGGGGGCCTTCGGGCCCCTTGTGCCCCTTCCACCCCCTCAGCAGGGGGAGGAGGACAGGACAGAGAGCAGGACTGAGCACGTGGAGCCGGGAGAGGATGTCAGATTAGGAGCCTGTTAGCTGAACCTCTGTGGCTGGCCCGGCTGCCCTGCCCACCTCTGCTGCCCTTCTACCTCTAGAGCTTCTTCCAGTTAATCAAAGAGATGCTTCTGAATAAAAGAAAAACTACTGGGGGGAATATTTTGTTTCATTTTGTGTCACCTTTAAGATTTGCGTAAATGCGTATTTCTCTTGTATGTGCTAAGCTTTGTGAATTCATGTGAGTTGAAAACCTTTGCACATTTGATTTGAAGGTTGTTGTGAGGTTTAGTCACAGCTGTCATAAACTGACTTAAAGTGTCTCCCAGTTCTCAGAACTCAGCCACATAGCTCATTAAACTCATTAGTGTTGTCTCTTTAATTCTTACTGTTTCACATGAAGTAAAACAGCCACCACCTCAAAGTGGAGATATTTTGTTCTTTGACTTTTTAAATACATGTCTGGACAGAAATTAGCAGCGAGTTCAGTGTCCTGTATTGCATTCTCCAGAAGGGATAGAAGACAAGATTTTCTTATGAAAAGGAAGTGTTCTTTCCCTTACAACTGCCCTTTCCTGGATGGTAATTCAAATTTAAGGTTTCTCACATTCTTTGGGGGAATAGATAAGATATAAATAATAAACAAATAAGCATCTAGTTCATTTCAGTGATTCCTTGAAGAAGAGTGAGTTTAAGAGTTACATACTTCAGTGGTGAAAATCACATTGGGATGTGTATCTTTCTGTCTGTCTTTAATTAACTTAGTACCCTGAGTTGCAAGTTGATGAGGCAAAGCCGTGCTAGGAGGATGACTAAATGCACTCTTCCATTATCCTTATTGTTCCTGTACTTGACCCCTTTCCATATTTTTCTGCAGTGACTGGTACTATGCAAGGAGCCCCTTTCTGAAGCCAAAGCTGAGCTCTGACATCGTGGGCCAACTTTACGAGCTGACTGACGTCCAGTTTGACCTGGCATCGCGGGGCTATGACCTGGATGCTGCCTGGCCAACGTTTGCCAGGTACTTTGAAGAATTAACTGCTTGGTTGAAAAGAGGGGAAAGAGGTGTTTGATTTTGAAGCTTGCCATCAGTCCGCTCAAAGCAGTTTTGCTAATGCAGTAAATGACCTTATGCTTGCTCATTTTACAGACTTGGTTGCATCGTGACTAGCGATAACATCTGAAGGCTCCAGCCTTAAACTTAACCGAGTTGGTTAGGCGGTATGAGTCAGTGGAGATGCATATGCAAAACCCAGGGTTTTCAGATGTGTTAAGGAACTCAGTGTGGGAGCGAAGTGGAAGCAAGTGGGCTTTTCCCAGTTGTGTTCTCCTAGATACAGTTATTATCATGGACGCCAGTGAGAGGGATAGAAAGCTCATCGCATAAGGGTTGTTGGAAAGTTTGCTTTGCTGTGTTTTCTTTTCCTACACCAGCACAGCGCCCACACAACTGCATTCACACAACACCCATTTCAGGAGTGAGGTGCTGAGGAAACAGGCGCAGAGAGCGGAGGAACTTGCCCAGCGCCACACAGCTGGCAAGAACAGGGCCAGGGCACCAGACTCGAGTTCAACTCAAGCCCAGCACTCTTCTTTTTTTTTTTTTTTTGCTTTCTGTAAAAAAGGTGTGTTTTGTTTTTAATTCCAATTTTTTGAATTTCTTATGAGGGACTTCTTTCTGTGGAGGAAGAAGTACTGACTATAATGGAACCCATATGCCAACTACTGGGGCTTAAGAGCCAACATTTTTGCCATATTTACTTCACACGTCCTTTTTAGAATGGTCCAATTTTAAAATCATTACAGAAAAGTTGTAAAAACAGGACGCAGTGCTCATCTGTCCTTCACCTCAGCTCTCTAGCTATCAGTGTTGTACTACAACTGTTTTCATCATTCTCTTTTCTTTTGACATTTTTTGGCTGCACCTCATGGCTTGGGGATTCTTAGTTCCCCAACCAGGGGTTGAACCTGCGCCTTTGCAGCAGAAGCATGGAGTCTTAACCACTAGACTGTCAGGGAATTCCCTATCACTTTTTCGCCTTATGTAAACGTGGTTTGTTTACATTCTCATTTGAGAATATGTTACAGCCCTGATTGCCCTTTACTCCTAAGTATTTCATTGTGTATTTCCTTAAATCAGGGACATCCTTTTATACAACCTCAGCACAATTGTTAAAATCGGGTAATTGACACTGATACAATACTGCTGTCCAATCTACAGAACATACTCAAATTTTAAGAATTATGCCAGACACGTCTTTGATCCAGTCCAGGATCACGTCAGTGAATTGTCAGGGGTCTCTAGTCCTTGTTCATCTGGGATAGTTTCTCTTCTTTGTTGTTCATAGCATAGACATTTTTAGAAGTAGAGGCCAGTTATTTTGTAACTTACTCCTTGATTTGAGTTTGTCTAGTGTATTTTCCTATTACTGTATTCAGATTAAGCATTTGGGAGAAATACCCCAGGCGTTGTGTCCGTCTCGGCGTATTGTACCCAGAGGTTTCATTACTAGTGAGGTTAACCATCATCGTTTGCTTATGCTGGTGTCAGCCAGGTTCTCCTGAAGTTTTGTTTCTCTCTTTGTAATTAATATGTATCTTATTGGAAGACATTTCAGACTAGGTTTTTTTTTTTTCTCTTTTATCCTATTTCTTTTAAATCTCTCTCCTGTTAACATCCATTGGTAAATCTTTCCTGAATCAATTACTGTCGTGGTTATCAGAGTGATTTTCTGAGTCCATTTTTCCTTCTGCATTAGTAGTTGGCATTCTGTTTGTAAAGGAAGATCTTTTCTTTCTTCTCCATCAGTTTATTCATTTGCTTATTTATAGCGGTATTGACTTGTGGATTCTTTTTGTATTCAATAGGTTATATTCATCACTGTAATAATTTTAAAGCTCAAGTTATCTCATATTAGGCCAGTCAAAGCCCCTTCAAGCTGGTTCTAATACCTTTTTTTTTAGGAAATAAAATATAGATTCAAACAAAGCCCCACCCCATGGCCATCCTTTCTGATCTCTCCCTGTCTAGAAGTAATTACAACCCTGTAGTTGATGCGTGTCGTTCCCAGATATTTTTGTGTTTTACTGTGTGTTCTCATAAATGTATATATAGTTTTATTTTATATATATATATTTTTTGCATTTGCATACATTGAATCGTGAAGTAGCTATTCTTTTGCAACTCGCCTTTTTCATTCCACTTTGTTTTTGAGGTTTTTAGCCAATTGCACAGGGAGTTCTACAGATGTGGAATGGGACTGGCAAACCATGGCCCACAGGGCAGTGTGTGACACACCTTTATTTACCACCGTCTATGGGTCTTCTTTCAGGCTGCGGTGGCAGACTTGAGTTGTTGTGACAGAGCCCAAGGCTTACAAACCAAAAATACTCACTGCCTGGCACTTTACAAAACAGACGACCAGTGCGTGGCGTAGTGTTCCTCTGTGTGAGTAAAGAGGCTCTCTGTCTCTCCAGTGATACAGAGTCAGACTGGTTCTGCTTTCTCCCCTATGATACACTGCCGAGAGCACCCGCACGTCACCTCACACACGTACGTGACTGTCTTCCGGGTAGATGCTGAAAGTGCAGCGCTGGGTTGTGGAGACTAACAAGGTGCAAAATGCAGCAATTGTAGATTAAGGGACAGATTCTGGTTAAGTGAAAGTACCTTTCATTTGCAGTGACTAGTGCCATCAAATAGAACTTCCCGCAGTGTAGAAAGTGTCCGGTGTGGTCACTTGAACCAGAGGTCTTCCCGCCGCATCACCCGTGTAGCGTACTGTAAAGCAGTGACCTCAAGGCCCAACGCACAGTGTGACCTCTGTTTACCAGACTGACTGCTGCTGGTTCCTCACTGGCAAACGAGTAATGGCTGGCACCAAAGTTTCTAGGAAAGCTTAAATCTCAAACTGGGAAAATAGTATATCGTTCCTTTTTGACAGTGGGAGCAGAGCCACCATGCTTAGACTTCAGCAGTGGAGTCCAGCTGGCACAACCAACCTGAATGTGTGCTTTGGTGGAAATTGTTGGACTTTGCCCCCTTACTGTAGCCAGGTGGGCATCACCCCTGCCACCACCTGGTTGCCAGTTGACAACCAAGGCCTCCCCGAGTGTGTGTGTGTGTGTGTGTGTATGTGTGTGTGTGTGTGTGTTTCCTGCTCTGATGCAGGCGTGTCTGTTCTGCGGCCCCACAGGAGGACCCTGGCCACCAGCTCTTCCGCTTACCTGTGGAGACCACCCAGCCGAAGCTCAAGCATGAGCAGTTTGGTGAGCAGCTACCTGCAGGTAATGCCAGAAAGGCTGGGGCCTTCCTGTCTGTCATGTCCTTGCCCCGCCCAACTCGGGACCTTTTCAGACACCTGATGTTCCAGCCCCAAGCCGCATAATCCCTCAGTCCTACCCGCTGTTTCCTAGAGTCCAGGTTTTTACAACCAAAAGGAACTTAGATCTTTTAAAAAGCAAGTTATTTTTTAAAACTTTTTGAAGTGTTTTAGAAGAAGTGATTTAGCACTGTGGTTAAAAGTGGCAAGATCATATTCTGACTGTCACTTGCCACCTGTGTGACTCTGGGAAGGTGACTTACCTTCTCGAAACTTGAGCTCTCTCATCTGTAAAATGGGATCATAACAATTATCCCAGCCCTTAAGATGGTTGTAGGAAGTAGACAAAGGTATGCACGTACTGTGCTTGAGGGCTTGGCGCAAGCCTAGTGCTCAGTGAATGCTAGTGGATAAGGTCAGTTTGGTTAATTTTGTTATCTATGTGAATGGAATGTATCATATAGTTTAATGGGAAAGAACACAAATTATTCAGCAAAGCAAAATAAAGAGTAATCAAGACAAGAAGCATTCAGAGTAGCATCTTTACCCCATTTTGTGATATAATCGCAGCAGGAATTGTGGGTACAGTGCAGTGGGTGAGCAGTAGTTTACATATAACTTAATTTCTCTGAGAGCGAACATCCACTGTGTTACCGACACTAGCAGCGGTGGGATGGGAAACGTCGATTCTGGGTCTCGGGAACTCATGCGTGTGGCATTGCATCATGGTTTTAGGATGTGCTGCTGACCTTCTCTGGCAGCTGCTTTGAGCAAAGGAGTTCCAGTCCTCCGAATAGCTCCATAGACTTTAGGTCACCTAATTGCTGTAGTTTTCCTTCTGTTCGCATTAAATTCTAAAGCTTGACCAAACAGCTGTGTAGCTTCATCCCCAGGCCACTTATTTTCCATGTTTCCGCCCAGACTCAGGAGATGGCCTCCAGCCTGGACCTGAGCAACCCCTTAAACAGCGAGTCCCTGGAGGGCTTCGACGAGATGCGGCTGGAGCTGGACCAGCTGGAGGTGCGGGAGAAGCAGCTGCAGGAGCGGATGCAGCAGCTGGACAGAGAGAACCAGGAGCTGAAGGCGGCCATCAGCCTGCAGGGAGAGCAGCTGCAGGTGGAGAGGGAGAGGGGCCGTGCCACCGCTGAGGACAACAGTCGCCTTGCGGACATGGTGGCTGCACTCCAGAAGCAGTGGGAAGTCACCCAGGCCATGCAGAACACCATGGTGGAGCTGCACACGTGCCTGCAGGCCCTCGAGCTGGGGGCTGCGGAGAAGGAGGAGGATTACCGCTCGGCCTTGCGGCGGCTGGAGTCCTTGCTCAAGCCCCTGGCTCGGGACCTCAAGGCCACCCATGACTCCCCGTACAGGAGGAACCAGGACATCCCCGCGGCCAATGTCCTGGAGCAGCTGGCCGCAGCTGAGCCAATGGCCGCTCCGGCTCTGGATGCAAAGGAGCGGGAAGAGCGTGTCTCCAGTGACTCGGCCCTGGAGACCCAGGAGCTGGCGGTGAGGCTCCAAGCCTTGGAAAGCGAGAATCCCCGCATCCAGGAGCTCAGCGGGCAGCAGGCAGTGCAGCTGGAGCCACTGGCCGGGGAACTGCAGCTGAAGGAGGAGGCCCAGACCTGCCTGGAGCGCCTGGTGGAGGAGACAGCCCTGCTGCGGGATGAGCTGTCCTGCAAGGGGCAGGAGGCAGCCCAGCTCCGGCGCCAGCTGCAGGAGTCGCTGGGCCACTTGGGCTCCCTGGAAGAGGAGCTCACGGAAGCGAGGCGTGAGGCGCGGCAGCGGCTGGAGGAGAAGGAGCTGCTGGAACAGGAGGCCCGCTCGCTGACACGGCAGCTGCAGCTCCTGGAGACCCAGCTGGCCCAGGTGAGCCAGCACGTGAGTGACCTGGAGGAGCAGAAGAAGCAGCTCATCCAGGACAGGGACCACCTCAGCCAGAAGGTGGGGATGCTGGAGCAACTTGCTGCACAGCTAGGCCCAGGTCTGCCCGACGCGGCTGAGACGCTTGAAGCTCTGAACTCTGTCCCACAGCAGGCCTGCGAGATGCCAGAGGAGGAACAGCGGGGCCTGCGGGAGGGACAGACAGACAATCCCAGGGTGCACGGGACCGGCATGGAGGACCAGCTCCAGCAGGCCCACAGGGAGCTGGAGAAGGAGCTGCAGAATGTAGCTGAGCGCAACCACATTCTGGAGGAGAAACTTCAGGCCCTGCAGGCTGATTACCAAGCGCTGCAGCAGCGGGAGGCGGCCAGCCAGGGCTCCCTGGCCTCTCTGGAGTCAGAGCAGACAGAGGCAAGCATGTGGGCCCACATGGCAGAGAAGGAGGCTGCCCTGCAGAGCAAGGAGGCCGAGTGCCGGCGACTGCGGGAACAGGTGGAGCAGGGCCAGCAGCTCGCCGAGGCCCGGGATGGGGAGCTCCAAGCTCTTGCAGGCCAGTGCCAGCAGCAGACCCAGCTGATTGAGACCCTCAGGGCAGACGGAGGCCAACAGGGTCTCAGCCCACCTGAAGACCATGCGCCGCAGGAGCTGGCCGTCCAGCTGGCCCTGTCTCAGGCACAGCTGGAGATCCATCAGGGGGAGGCCCGGCGACTCCAGGCCATGGTGGTGGAGCTCCAGGCCAAGCTGCAGGCCGCCCTGGGGGACCAGGAGAAGGTGAAGAGCCAGCTGAGCGTAGCTGAGACTGCTCTGACAGAGCACAAGGCCCTTGTGCAGCGACTGAAGGAACAGAACGAGGCCCTCAACAGGGCCCACGTCCAGGAGCTGCTGCAGTGCTCTGAGCGCGAAGGGGCGTTGAGGGAGGAGAGGGCCGAAGAGGCAGAGCGGAGGGAGGAGGAGCTCCAGATCCTGCGGGAGGAGCTGTCCCGGGTCAGGTGCAGCTCCGAGGAGGCCCATCTGGAGCACACTGAGCTGCAGGAGCAGCTGCACCATGCCAACATGGACACGGCAGAGCTTGGCATCCAGGTCTGTGCGCTGACTGCGGAGAAAGAGCGGGTGGAGGGGGCGCTGGCCCACACCATTCAGGAGCTGCGGGAGGCCCAAGAGGCAGCCTCCAGGGAGCGGGAGGGCCTGGAGCACCAAGTGGCAGGGCTGCGGCGAGAGAAGGAGAGCCTGCAGGAGCAGCTGAGGGTGGCCGAGGAGACAGCCGGCTCGCTGCCTGGTCTGCAGGCCCGGCTGGCCCAGGCTGAACAGCACGCCCAGAGCCTCCAGGAGGCCTCACGCCAGGAGCTCGACACCCTCAAGTTCCAGCTGAGCACCGAGATGATGGACTACCAGAAAAGACTGAAGGTAAACCTCCCCCAGCCGTTTGAGCTGCACCCACCCCCTGCAGCAGGGCCTGGTGGGCCCGCGAGTGAGTGGGAGGCGCCTTGGGCCATGTGGCCCGGGAGTGTCCTGTTGTCACAGCCCACAGAGTCCTTGTCGTGCGAGAGCCTGTCAGGGACCCAGCACCAGGGAGGGTGCCTTCACTCAGACATCTGATGCCATTGCAGACAAGTTGGGCCCACACAGAATCTGTTTTTGTAATTAGCAGCCAACGTTTTAAGAGCAAGTTGCTTGTAGCTTTAGTTCGGGGGCTTCTTTTGAAATCTTAGGAGGCCTGTAAGCCTGTGCCCTCATTCCTGCATGGCAGCAGGAGCAGGGTGGGAGTGCCTGCTATAAGGAAACATGAGGCCTCTGGTGTTTTCCTTACCCTCGTTTATGTACTTGCTGTCCAAGCCCTGTGGGCTTGTGAGTTCCTGACTGCCTCAAATCCTGTCCCTGGATTCTCTGTCCCTTCAGCTGCCTTCTGATAACAGTGCAGTTGTAATAAACCAACTCAATTCATTTTCACAAGACCCTTGGGGTAGACGAGCTTATGTGTGCCCTAGACTGCACGGGGGAGAAGGTTAAGAGTGAGGACACAGGCAAACAGTCGGGGCTTCGGCCTCTGATGCTCGTCACGTGTCTGTGTGCTTCTGGGCCTGTGCGCTCTCAGCCCACTGCTCTCGCTCAGGCAGCTGCTGCCTCCCCACAGATGTGCCTCCACCCTGTGTCGCTCCATCCCGTGTAGCTCCACGTGGCTCATGCTCCACCTTCCCTCGTAGAAATGAAATGCTAAGCTCAGAGGCCAAGCTAAATCTCTTAGCTTGACAGGACTGTATTACCAGTGAAGCCCAAAGCTTAATTTAGTTTGAGAGAAAGAGAAGTGGCTTATTTTTACCCACTTGGGTGAATGGGGCCGAAGGAGTCCCAGAACAAGGACCCCACTTTTCTGATCCCTTTCCCATCCTCTCAGACCTCCAGTGAAGAATGCAGGACCCTCAGGGGCCAGCTGGAGGAGCAGGGTCGGCAGCTGCAGGCCACCAAGGAGGCCGAGGGGAAGCTGAAGGTAGGCCCGAGCCCTGGGGCCCAGGGGAGGTGCTCCTGCCTGCCTGAGCAGGGCCCGGCCCCTCATCCACCTGGTCATCGTACTCCCGGGCCGTGGGCCTGTCGGGGAGGGAATCTCACTTGTCTCTCACCGGACCATCAAGAGGCCTCCCTGCGGGAGATCCAGTGTGCCCTAGACACCCAAAGTCTGTGTCATGGCCCTGCCACTCCCTGAACACCTGGCTGGAGCTGCCAAGTGTGTTTTTTTATACCACCCCCCCCCTTGTCTTTGGAGAAGGAAATGGCAGCCCACTCCAGTATTCTCGCCTGGGAAATCCCATAGACAGAGGAGCCTGGCAGGCTACAGTCCATGGGACCGCAAAGAGTCAGACACGACTGAGTGACTACCGCGCACACACATCCGCACGTGTTCTCCAAGTCAGTGAGTCTGACCTGAGCTGGAGCAGGGGAGGCACTGAAATCTGTCTTCAGGGCTGTGACATTTTTCAGAAACCCCCATACCCTACAACCACACCTCTATCCCCACCCTGGAGCCCCTACACCCACCACAACTGGCCCTAGTTGATGCTCAAGGGACATAGTTACAAACGGGAATCTGTCCTACTCCACACACGTACTAGTTCTTGGCCTCTTAATCTTAAATGAAAGCCCCTCCCGTTAGAAGTGCGCCGGCCAGATGGGGTGGAGCGAGCCAGTCACCGTGTGGTACCTCGCACGGCTTCTGCAGCCAGGTATCTTCTCCCTGCTGTCCTGTGCCAGGCTGCCCAGGCGGACGTGCAGGAGAAACTGAGCTGCACCAGCAAGCACCTTGCCGAGTGCCAGGCCGCCATGCTGAGGAAGGACGAGGAGGGGGCCGCCCTGCGCCAAGACTTGGACAGGTTAGTTACACAGTCTGCCCGCGGGGCCAGTGGGAGAGTCCGCACGGAAGGGGCGGGTTTGGTCCAGTCGTTTAGAAAGTCAGCCACTCACTCAGCTTTAAAAAGTCCTTTTGCAAGAAAAGCTGTAGACCCAGGGAGTGCTTATGTCGGAAGCATGCCACAGAGCTCCTTGGCAGTCGGCCTGTCACAAGCCTGTAGAAGCTGCAGGGAACCTTTCTCTTAATCCATTGTCGTCTCTGGGGGGCATATTTCAGTTCAGGAACTTCATGCTTTGGTAAAAATCAAATGAAATAAAAATTGGGCAAGTGTCATGATACTAACAACAGCAAACATTTAAGCCTAAAATGTGGCAGGTACCATTTTAAATGCTTGAAATCTACTTGCCTATTTAATCCTCCCAACGGTCCTGTGAGGATGGTATTATTATTTATCCTATTTTATAGAAGAGAAAAATGCGGCTCAGAAGAGTGAAGTCGCTTTCCCAGGGTCACAGTGTGTAAGTGGTGATGGCAGGACTAGAACTTAGAACATTTGGCTCCAGAGTCTTTTTCTGAACAACTACCTAAAAAATATATAGACAGATAGTTTTGTGTTTTATTGTATTTTGTTTTGTTTGGGGGAACTGGTTTGTGAATTATGTGTGTGCACGTTTTCCCCAATATGAGTTTTGACCTGAGTTCTTCATCAATGACAGGCTGCGGGGTTAAGTGTGAGGTTCTCCCAGCTCATCCAGGAGTGAGCGAGCGAGCCAGGGAGCAGGATCAGCTTGTCTTCTGATGCTCCACAGACTCTGTGGTGCTGTGTCTGTGGAGAACACGTCTTGCCGTCACCCTTTCGTCATCATTTCTTTTAACCTTAAAATATGGCCCTCCCTGTGTCCAGCCCCAAGGCTGCCGCGTCTTCAGACCTGGCAGCCCCGGAGTTGTGCATCATCAGCCCACCACCCAGCGACGGGGCCAGGCTCATCCTGCAGGGATCCTGGCGCCGGATTGCATGTGTGCTCCCAGCAGAAGCAGACACATCAAACTTCCCTGAGGCTTTAGCTTTCCCACCCATCTCCTACCACCTGCTTCTAGGCCTGCCCCAGGCTCAACGGGAGATCCAGACCACATTGGATGCGTAGTAGCCTAGATGTGTGTTTCCTCTCATCTGACTGTCCTTTCAGAGTTCAATTCCTGTAGTACTCTGGCTGCCCTTAGCCAGGTCATGTTCGTGTGACAACTTAAATAGAACCTCCTAAGTTGGTAGTATTTTTTTTAATGCTATAACTGTGTGTATATCTATGTGTCCCCAAGATCATTCGGTGGACAGTGTCTCGTAAACAGCCTGCTGACAACTTTTTGCTGGACATGGCAAGGCTGGAATAGATACAGATTGATTGGTCAGGTGCAGCCCTCTAGTTTTATGGAGCTTTTGTGAATGCCTTGGTTCATAAACCATCCTTGGAAAGCCACTGCCTTAGGGAACTAGTGAGCTGAGTGAGAAGTGGGCAAGGATGGGCAGACTCTGGTTCAGCCAGCCCCTCTCATAGCTTGAGACTCTGCAGTACCCAGAGCAGGATTCCGTAGGCCTCGAAGCCTCAGGTTGAACTCCTGGCCATTCAGAGTTAGTGCCTGCTCTGTGCCCAGTGCCACACCTCATGTGTAGAGTCCCAGAGAATCGTGGGGGACAGATGCTCCTCTGCCTGGTCACCTCCAGGAAGCTGCGCCTCAGTTCTTCCTGTTCTGACTCCTTTTTCCTCTGCATATCCACCCCCCGTCACAAACCCATGCACCTCACCCATTGGGCTCCTTTCACAACCTCAGTTTTCTCCAAAGAAAAGTGGTACGGAGTTTGACCCACCTGGGGTGCTCCTAGTGACCTGAGGTCAACCTCCTTTCCCGAATGTCCCTTGTATTTGTTGTGGGGGTAGCAATGTGTGAAGAGTTTGGGTGTGTGAGAGGAGGTTTGAAGGCTTAAGGTTTGAATATACACCCTGTGAGCAGAACAGTGCAAGGGGCTCCCCCAAGACAAAGGCTGGTAGGGCAGCGGGACTGCTTATTAGAGGCTGGGATTAGCCCGGGGGAAGGGGGAAGCTGGAAATAGTGGGTGATGAGAACTACTTACCACTCCTCCACCAGGACCCAGAAGGAACTTGAAAGAGCCACCACAAAGGCCCAGGAATATTACAACAGACTCTGCCAGGAGGCGGCAGAAAGGGAGAAGAATGACCAGAAGATGCTCGCTGACCTGGATGACCTGAACAGAACCAAGAAGTACCTGGAGGAGCGGCTGATAGAGCTGCTCAGGTGAGTGTCGGGACAGACCAGGGGCCGGGGGCTTCCCCTGAGCTTGGCTTTTCTTGAAGGAAGTGTGACTCTCCCTGAAGGGACTGTTGCAGGGAAGTGGGCCCTGTCTGCTTGTGTTCTGTTGTAAGGGCACACACACATGAACAGGGTCTACTTAGGCCCTTGGCAGCCTTAAAAGACAGGATTTCATTGTTCCCACTAGTGTGCGTCTGGTTTGTGTTTTCGTATTGCTGCGTTAATTGTTTTCAAACTCTCCATGTACTCAGCCACAGAGTGACAGTCAAAGATGATTAACATCCTCAGGGACTTCTCCACTCCCTTGCCCCTCTCTCAGGAGTCCTTTTCTCCTTCTCCTCCATCCGACTCTTCCCAGCGCTCGGGGCCCCAAACTCCAGTGCATCAGGTAGCAGCTGTGTGCTTCGTCACTCAGGCAGCAGACAGTGGTGTGAATGTGCGAGCCGGGCTGGAGGGGCTGAGAAACCAGAGGGCAGGCTGCGCTGCTGCTGGCACGTCCCCTCACTTCAGAGAAGGTAGAAATCTGGATTCTTATGTGAAATTGGTCTGAGTTTTAAATGTTGGCAAGTCATTCCAAAAAATTTATAAAGCTTTTTGTATGGGTATCTTTCTTTTTTGGCTGCGCCCTGTGGCTTGTGGGGTCTTAATTCCCTGACCAGGGATCGAACCTGTGGCCCCTGCAGTGGAAACCCAGAGTCTTAACCACTAGACCTCCAGGGAAGTCCCAGAAGTTTTCAAAAATACAAAGGTAGATAGCAGAATGCGCCCCTCGGTACCTGTCACCCAGCCTCAGCATTATGCTCATGACCAAGTCTTGTGTTTCCTGGAGTCCTACCCATTTCTCCCACCTCCTCAGACTGTTTTGAAGCAAATCCCAAACTTCCTGTCATTTTATCCACAAGTATTTTGGTATGTGCCTTCCTAACACTGGGACTGCTTATTTTAAACAACCACAGTATCATTACTATGCTTAAAAATTTACTAATTCCCAATGTCATCAAGTATCTAGTCATTTTGAAATTTTTCCAATTGCTTTATAATTTTTTCTAGTCAGAATCTAAATTAGGTCTGTGTGTTGCATGGTGATACGTTTCTTGGATCTCTCTTACTTAGGCATGGTTTCCCCACCATCTCTCTTCTTTTCCTTTGCAGTTTACTTTTAAAGAAAGCAGGCCATTTATCTGGTAGAGTTTCCTGTAACCTGGGCTTTGCTGATTACATCTCTATAGTGTCATCTAACATGTTCTTCCCTCTTTGTGTAGCCTATAAATTGACAGTTATAACTAGAGCAGTGGTTCTCAACCCTGATGCAAATTGGAGTCACTAGGGGAGCTAATAACTAAAGTAACACTCAGGTCTGGACCCCACCCAGACCAACCAGAGTGGAATTCTTGGGAGTGAGGTCCAGGTATCAGTGAGCAAGAGTTGAAAATCCCTGCTCCACTAGACGCTGGCTCAGACTCAAAGTTTTGTCCAAAAAACTCCATAAAATTGGTTTATAGTTTTGGGTCTTTCTTTCAAGAACCACATAAAATCTGGTTAGCCCTTTCTTTACAGTGTCAGCAGCCATGCATAAGCGATGCCTAAATGTACTAATTCATTTGGGGTTGCAAATTGGCAATAATAAATTTTGACTAATTTGGAAGCTTGAAAACTCTGCCCATGTGCCATCAATTTGCAGACTAGGGACTCAGCATTTGTGACCTCTGCGTTCACACACCTTCCAGAAGTTTTTGTTGGAAAAGCCCAGGTCCTGACACAGTTGCCACGTTGCCAGGGTCTGGGCGCCTGGCCTCCTGGGGCCAGACAGAACAAGCCGTGGCCCAGTTTGGAGAACGATGCTGATCACAAGACATGAGTCTTTCTGCTTCCTGACAATGTCAGGCATTCCTGAAAAGTCCATGTTCTGGTTTATATTTCAGGGGAACAGTCTTTGGTTGACTTGGAGTCCCTGACTGATGAGAGTGCCAGCTTCTCTCAGGGCCTGGTGGCTCTGGTGTGGCTCTCAGTCATCAGTGGCTCACATGTTGCCAGGGCCATTAATTATTACTTAAACCGTAAAAACAAGAAGGGTCCCAAACATCCTGAAGATTTGGGTGGGCGGTATATTCCTGGTTATCTGGCTCACAGCACACTGGCTGTCGTGTACTTGTGGCAGCACGTGACAGCCTAACCTCCCAGTGGCCGTGTACACGGTCATTTAGACCCCTGGGCAGCTGGTGACCCTTGTTAGTGCTGGCAGGTCTTTGCAGTTGCCAGAGCCTTTTATGGACCCCACAGGCCCCCATACCTTCACATGTGTGGTGTCAGATCAGGACCCACACACTGGGGGACTCCTGCTGAGTCTGGATCTGCTGTGGGGTGACAGGTGACCTCGGTATCAATAAAAGTGAATTCCCCTCCTGTCTTGCAAAATTCAGAAGCAGTCTTTTGAAGTGAATCCAGAGGTAGTTCTGTCATTTTCATGGACGCTTTCTTCTGTTTTTCTAATGTGGCTCTGTCCCAGGGACAAGGATGCTCTCTGGCAGAAGTCAGATGCCCTGGAATTCCAGCAGAAGCTCAGTGCTGAGGAGAGATGGCCCGGGGACATGGAGGCGAACCACTGCCTCGACTGCAAGCGGGAGTTCAGCTGGATGGTGCGGAGGCACCACTGCAGGTCAGCGGGCGGCTCGTGGGCAGGGCCCAGAGCCAGAGCAGAGGGCTCCGGACGGGGAGTTAGGGCAGGCGTTGGCATGGCGGCCGCTTGTCTAGGAAGAGCATGTTGTCTTTTAGTTTTGAGGGAACCAGTTGAGGAGGGGGTGTTAGGCAGGGTCCCAGCAGGACACTCAAGGATCCCCGAAAGGGAAGAGAGTTGAATACAGGGCATGTGGGCAGAAGTAAGGGGGCCCCCAGGGATGTGGGACACCCAGAGACCCAAGTCTCGATGCTCGCTTGGCCTGTGGGGATCAGAGGGGAGATGGACTATGGAGAGAGCAGGGGCCGAGGCTCTGCCAGAGGAAGCAGAGACCTCCCTGCCCCCAGGACCCGAAGATGGGCAGGCGGGAATGAATTTCAAGTTGGGACGGGGGCGTGGAGAATCATCTTTGGTTTTAGAGCCCAGCACCCAGGCGTGGGATGCCCACCTGCATCATAATGTCAGGGAAGGGGGCTCAGCCTGCCTGCTAGGACCCTAGGAAGTAAAACTTCCCATTAGGTGTCACCCAGGCGGCTTTCTTGGAGTCTTAGGAAAGGGGCCTTGAGGCCATGGTCCAGAGCGGGCAGAGTTGGGTGTGATGAGCCGTGTGGCGTCCGGAGCCCAGTTCCAGCGCCGAGCAGGGCGCTCGCGGCCCCTGTGTGGCATCCTTACAGCCCATGCCCGTGTCGTCCCCAGGATATGCGGCCGCATCTTCTGTTACTACTGCTGCAACAACTACGCCGTGAGCAAGCACGGTGGCAAGAAGGAGCGCTGCTGCCGGGCCTGCTTCCGGAAGCTGAGCGAGAGCCCCGGCTCTCCCAACAGCAGCAGCTCGGGCACCAGCCAGGGGGAGCCCAGCCCCACGCAATCCCCGGCCCAGGCCACCGGAGGCCAAGGTCAGCTCCCCCACTGCCTCTGTTCCCCGGGGCCACCCTCCCCACCGCCCCACTGTGGCTGCTTAGCTGAGCCATGCCTAGTTCAGTACTTCCAAAGTGAGGCACTGAAACTTTCTTTTTGATGTAATTAGGATGAAAGTGAATTGAAAAGGGAATAACTTTCTCCTGATATGATTCAGCATTATTATTTAACGTGAAATCTGTTTGCCTCTTAACTCATGTACCACCGGTGGAATGCCACCCCACGCTTTAGAAAATGCTGTCTCCCAGGCCCCAGCCCCGAACTTCTGTCCCGGGATAACCGAAGGCCAGGCGTTGAATCTGGAAATGAGCGCATCCTTCCCTGTCTTCCCAGTAGCTCATGTTCTCAGGCAGAACTGCAGTGACTCGGGTGGCAGTGAGCGCTGTCTGTGCTCAGACACCACTGCCTCCTGTAGCCAGAGCCCTGCCCTCCTCGGCCTCAGTCTGGATTCAGGCCAGCCAGCCTTCAGAGACACTGTTAGCTCCTCTTTTGTTTAAATGGATCATCAAGGAGGTTGGCCGGCTCCATTATTTATACTAGATACAAACAACTGCTCAAGGATGGGGAAGTGTACTTTGCACAGCATTAGTGTGTTATTTAAAAGTTACTGAATTTTGAAAGCCCTTTATATATCCTGAGTATGATTTATTTATCATATATGTGTTTTACAAATGTTTTTTTCCCAACCTGTATCCTGTCTTTTTAAATTTTCTTTTGATGAGTATAATTTGGATAAAGTCCAGTCTATCAGTTTTTTTTCTTATGGGTCAATTTTTTCCTGTTCTTTTAATATCATATCTCTTTTTGTTTGACTCAAGAACTCAAAGGTCTTCTTTTGTTTTCTCCTAAAAGTTTTATAGTTTTAGATTCACGTTTAGGTCTATGGTTCATTTTGAGTTAATTTTTTTATATGATGCAAGCTTTGCCCAAAGATTCATTTTTTGTAAATGGTTGTCCAGTTATTCCAACACCATTGGTTGAAAGGTCTATTCCCATAGAATTGCTTTTGTGCTTTTCTCAAAAATCAGTTGCCTTTATGTATGATTCGGTATCTGGACTTTTTGTTCCACTCCATTTACCAACGTGCCTTTTCTTTCACCAATACCACACTGTTATGATTGCCGTAATTTTATAATAAGTCTTAAAATCAGGCAGGGTGAGTCCTCCAATTTTCTTCTTTATTAAAGTTTGGCTATTCTAGGTTGTACACTTTTCCATATAAATTTTAGAATTAACTAGTCAGTTTCTACAAAAACATCCTGGTGACATTTTGGTTGGGATTGCACTGAGTCTCTACAGCAGTCTAGGGAGAATTGCCAAAGTAACAGAGTTGAGTCTTCCAGTCTACACGTGGCAGAGCACTCAGTTTAGGGCTCCTTTGGTTTCTCTCGGCGGGTATCATTTTAGGTCCCTCTTGGTCATTTTCCCTTCCCTCCTCTTCCTTCCCCCTTCCTCCTGCCAGCCTCAAAAGGCGGGTTCAGGAATGTGGCTGGGCCTGTGGAAAAAAGCCAGTCCTGGTCCCCCTTTTCAGCCTGTGCCTCAAGCCGCCCTCCATTATGCAGACTTCGGACCAGAGGAAGAACATCCCTCCTAAAGCCCGGCCCGTCCAGGAGCCGTGAGGCAGGGCCCACTGGGAACTTGCAGCCCACATGAACTCTTCTTCTCCTGACACGCTTGGCTCATTCTGGGTGTTTCAGTGACAACACAGGGTGGCATGGTGCCAGCGTGCTGAGGTTGCTTGTTTTGATTTCTGATATTTCCTGCCTCCTCCCCTGCCTGTCTTTCTGTCTTACTTGCCTTTTCTTCATCTCAGGCCTGCCATCACAGCTTCCATCACATGCAGGAGGGTGCTTGTTGGCGGGGTGGGGCTGACTAGAACAGCAGCATCCACACAGCGTCCTTCCTACCCAGTGCTCTGCAGGGTTAGGCACAATTCTGTCAAGCTTCAGGGGTTGGGGGGGTTGGGTGGGGTTGGTGGGGTTAGGTAGGGGGGTGGGGTCAGTTCTTTTCCACCCCCTAGTGGACTGAGATGGAAATGCAGGTCACACAGACTCCTGCTCTCAAAGAAGCATGCATGAGGTGTGTGTCTGCTGGAGCAAGGATTCAGCAGCAGGGAAGTATGTTTATCTTTTTGTTAGGTTCTTTCCTGATAAGGTTTTGATAAGTTTTTTCCTTCTAAGTAAGGGGCCTCAGAGAACATGTTAGAGCTTAAAACCCCTCCACGCCCCTGCCTAAGGGACTTCAGAGAAGACACTTACTTTGTGCGTTCAGTCTCACCTGTAGTCCCCTCATCTGCTTTTCTGAAACATCCCAACAGCCCTTTGTTTCCATCCCGACAGAGTTGCTGTCGGTTGAGCGAGTGCTGCAGGGTGCGTCCTCCTGGTTCGTCCTGCGTAGCTGCACTCCCTCCCCATCCTGTGCATGACCATGCGTCTCTCCTCTCTCTCTGCTCACATCTGTGCCCCAGGTGCAAACACAGACTGCCGGCCGCCGGATGACGCCGCCTTTGACATCATCACAGATGAGGAGTTGTGCCAGATACAGGAGTCCGGCTCCTCCTTGCCTGAGACACCTACTGAGACTGACTCTCTTGACCCAAATGTGGCTGAGCAGTGAGTAGACTCACATCCATTTTCTGAGTTCTCATGAAGTGCCTGGCATCGTGCCTTCTTTCTTTTTTAAAAAATATCTATTTGGGTGCACGGGGTCTTCGTTGCAGCACTCAGGGTCTTCAGTCTTCGTTGCAGTGTGCAGGACCTTAGTTGTGGCGTGCGAACTCTTAGTTGCGTGTGAGATCTAGTTCCCTGACCAGGGATTGGAGCCAGGCCCCCAGTAATGGAGCTTGAGTCTTAGCCACTGGACCACCAGGGACGTCCCTGGCCTCGTGCTTTCTCATTGGAGGATTAGGAAAGCTCAGAAGCAGGGTCGCCTGTCTTTCATTAAGGGAAGGTGCCTGAGAACAGTGCTCAGGGCAGGTGGCCCTTGAACAGCACCAGGACTCGGGGAGTGGTCAGCGTGGAGCCTTGTCAGAGAGTTTCTGGGCATTTCTGTCAGCAGTCCTCCTGATTTCAGCAACTCCATGAAGCCTTTTTTGTCTTGGGCAACTATATTAATCCACTTAGGCCGCCATGACAGATGCCATACACCAGATGACTTCAACAACAGAAATCTAATTTGTCAAATTCCGGAAGTCCAAGGCCAAGGTGCCAGCAGGTTTACTTTCCCCAAGACCTCCCCTTGGTTTGCAGACAGCCGCTCTCTTTCTGTCTTTGCATGTGGTCGGCCCCAACCCTGGGCATGTGCACCCTTGTCTCTCTGGGTCCTAATCTTCCATTCTTATAAGGACACCAGTCAGATTGGATTAGGGCCCACCTCATTGGCCTCATTTTAACTAATTTCTTTAATGATCTTGGGCTTCCCTGGTGGCTCAGATGGTAAAGAATCCACCTTCAATGTGGGAGACCTGGGTTTGACCCCTGGGTTGGGAAGATCCCCTGGAGGAGGAAATGGCAACCCACTCCAGTATTCTTGCCTAGAGAATCCCATGGGGTCACAAAGAGTCGGACACGACTGAGCGACTTGTCACTTTTAATGGTCTTATCTCCAAAAGCAGCCCCGTTCTGAGGCGCTGGGGGTAGAACGTCAGCATGGGGACTGAAGTGCACGTGCTCACGTGCAGCAGAGATCCGGGATGACTTCTGCTGGATGATTCAGAAGAGCAGCCCTTCCTGGGCTGCCACAGCCATGCTCAGAGCAACACACTGCTCTTTAAAAACCACGTCATAGAACTACTCATCAGGCCTGGTGATGGTGCCACAAGAAAGGAAGCTCAGATTAATTTCAGTTCTCTCAAGCGGTTTCTCTCAGAAGTTCCTCTGGCTTCAGCTAAGGCCTCTTCGAGCCCCAGAGTTCTAAAAGCAATAAAAAAATATAGACAAGTCTGTTACCCAGCACTCCATGGAACCGAGGGACTTTCCCCCAGCCAGCCTGGGCCCTGTCCCATCACCATGACCCAGACCCTCCAAACCTTTCACTGCTGTAGATGGATGGCGTCTGGCACAGGGCCATCCATCCTTCAGTGCCAGCTCTCCATCGGCCTCCCCAATTTTTCTGGGCCAGCTGTTTTCCAACAAAGCTTGTGAGGAGAGTGGTGCAAGGGCTCATTTCTAAATAAATGAGATAACTGCATCAAGTGCCACCGTGCTCAGGTGGCGAGAGTTTAAGTCAGGGGACCCAAGCAAAGGTCAAGTTCCCCTCCCTGGCAGCCTCACTTGGTGCTTCTCAGCCCCGGGGTCCGGCTGAAATGCAGTTTCTTGTGCAAAGCACTGCCTGCTCAGAAGCTCGGGGGAGAATTGACAGGGCCCCCGTGTGGGGGGCACACACTGAGTGGGCACAGTTCGTGGCCCACTCTCCATCCAGGCTGGGAGCTTCGCGGGCTTTTGCCCACTCATGCTGAGATCTCTGTTCCTTTCTTCATGCCCAGAATTCAGAGGAGGGTTGGCACCAGTCTGTCAGATTTATCATCTGGGGTTTCTGCTGCATGGGAGGAGATGCACTTAATCTTGGGAGGCTCTCAGCTCAGGAGATTTTAGGCTCCAGCGTGTGTCCCTATACTCGGTTATGCTCAGGCTTGAAGGTGAGTGAACTCGCGTCAAGGATACAGCCAACCCCATCACCCAAGCAAAGGTGCTCACTGTGACCGTGGGCCTTTGCTTTTCCTTCTGAAAGGCCCACCTTGAAGCCTTGCCTGATTGCGTGAGCCTGCAGTGTCCCCCCTGACCCCCATGGATTTGCACTAAGCCACCCTTTTCCTTTGTCACCTGGCAACTCTTCGCTGACTGTGCCTTGACTCCTGGCCAGGTGGGTCAGGGGTCAGGTGAGCCAGACCAGAACCTCAGGGCCTTGGAGATGGCCTCGGGCTCTCAGGTGCATGAGAAAGTACCCCCGAAGCTCCCCTGTCACTTCACCCCTCATCTTCCCCTTTCCTAGTAGGAGCAAAAGCAGAAGGTCTTTTGACCACTGACAAACGTGTGTGTTTCAGTCGTGGGAAATCAGGAAGCGTTCCAGGGAAAGGAAACTGCCAGCATGCTGGCCTCAGCGTCCAAGGCAGATCCGGGGTTAATGGATGGGTCTGCAGTCCTGTGCCTAGTCTGTTTGGGCGAAGGGTAAGCCCTCCGAGTCAGTTCAGGGCATGCCCTGTCTCACACCTTGCTTACACATTAACTGGAGGCAGACACCTGTGTCTCCTGCAGCTTTTTCTTAGGTTTAAAACCACCAGGAGTCTGAGAAAGCTGTGGTGGGGAGAGGGGTGGTACAGAGCCTGGGTGTGTGTACACGCCCTTGCCAAGAGATTTAGAGAAAGAAAACAGCGAGTCCAAAGTAAGAAGTGGTCCAGGGTTCTAATCCGGAGAACAGAGGCCGCCTGGAGGTCGTGTTGCTAAAAGCCCTTGTTGGAGCTTTTTCCCTCTGGAGCTGCGTCTGCACGCCCTCACTTGGTCCCCGCCCAGCCCTCCACAGGGTAGGGGTTATGGTCCCTGTTTCTTGTATCGAGGCACTGAAGCTCAGGAGGCCAGGTAACTCACTCCAGGTCAGGGGGTTGCAAGCGTCAGAACCAAGCTTTGTACCCAGAACCCCTCCCTCTAGTCACGGGCACGAGATGCATTTTGCAGCGTACTGCCGCCTTCTCCTGGCCCCGTTTCCCCATCTTCCCATCAAAGAGCTGCCCTCCTTCCTTACCCTTCGTCCACTCCCCGCTCCACACACGTGTCCTCAGGACAAACACAGTTGTCTGCCCTGGCCCCTTGGCTGTGACAGGACAGGAAGAGGTCCCAGAACCCAGGCGCTCAGGGAGAGCTCGCAGGATGCCGCCGATCCCTTAGCAGCCTCTGAGTGGCCCCGGGGCACAGGCCTCACCAGATGGGAAGCTGACATTCTCCAGACGCCGCGAACATGCACACCTTTCCCCACAGTCATCCAGGCCCACCTTCAGCCATCTCCCTGACAGAGGCCCAGCTGTTCTCAGGCCTGAAGCGGGCTGAGAAGGAAAGAGAGCTCCTTTCGCCCACAGCAGGGCTGGCCTCGAGTCCTTGGCCTCCCCAGGCCTGCCTCCCCTCTTGAGCAGACCATGTCAGTGAAGAGCTTGAGCTCCAGAGTCGGACGCTCCTGGTCAGGCCCTGGTTCGCTGTCTCTAGGTTCACCACGGCCCCCTGAACTGAACTTCCTCCCTGGCACATCCAAGACGGGGCCATATCCACTCCCACGGAGTTAAGAGGCTCGGGTGTGTACCATGTGGGAAGCCTTCCATGCAGGTGCCTTGTTTTGCGATGTTTTCCCTGAGCTGTGAGGTCAAGGATCACGCTGTGGTATCTACTGCATGGGCCCTGGTTTGCTGCACCTCGGAGCTCAGGTGTCTTTACCAAAGAACGTCCTGCCTGATGCCCAGGATTACTGAGTCCAAACTCTAGAGACTGCGCCAACCCACAGAGTATCTTAGTTAGCACCTACTTTAGAACGGGTGCTCTGTGGTCAACGCTTCGGGGAACTGTTGTGGGTTTATCACCAACCAGGAGATCCAATGCGTGGTATTTCAAACAAAATGAGAACACAAAATGGTGAACATGGTTGAGGTTAGAAAGCCACCTTTTGTTGTTGTTCATTCGCTCGGTCATGTTTGATGCCATGGACTACAGCACGCCAGGCTTCCCTGTCCTTCACTGTCTCCTGGAGTTTGCTCAGACTCATAGCCATTGAGTGGGTGATGCTAACCCACCATCTCATCCTCTGTTGCCCCCTTTTCCTCCTGCCCTCAGTCTTGCCCAGAATCAGGGTCTCTTCACATCAAGGGGCCAAAGTATTGGAGCTTCAGCTTTAGCATCAGTCCTTCCAATGAATATTCAGGGTTGATTTCCTTTAGGATCGACTGGTTTGATCTCCTTGCTGTCCAGGGGACTCTTAAGAGTCTTCTCCAGCGCCACAGTTCAAAAGCATCAAATCTTTGGTGCTCTGCCTTCTTTATGGTCCAACTTCCTCATCCGTAGATGACTACCAGAAAAACCATAGCTTTGACTATATGGACCTTTGTTGGCAAAGTAATGTCTCTGCTTTTTAATACACTATCTAGGTTTGTCATAGCTTTTCTTCCAAGGAGCAAGCATCTTTTAACTTCATGGCTGCAGTCGCCATCTGCAGTGTTTTTGGAGCCCAAGAAAATGAAGTCTGTCACTGTTTCCATTTTTTCCCCATCTATTTGCCAGGAAACGATGGGACTGGATGCCATGATCTTCGTTTTTTGAATGTGGAGTTTTAAGCCAGCTTTTTCACTCTCCTCTTTCACTTTCATCAAGAGGCTCTTTAGTTCCTCTTAACTTTTTTGCCATTAGGGTGGTGTCATCTGCATATCTAAGGTTATTGATATTTCTCCTGGCAATCTCAATTCAAGCTTGTGCTTCATCCAGCCCAGTATTTCACATGATGTACTCTGCATAGAAGTTAAATAAGCAGGGTGACAATATATAGCCTTAATGTACTCTTTTCCCAGTTTGAGTCAGTCAGTTGTTCCATGTCCAGTTCTAACTGTTGCTTCTTGACCTCCATACAGTTTTCTCAGGAGGCAAGTAAAGTGGTGTGGTATTCTCATCTCTTTAAGAACTTTCCACCATTTGTTTCATCCACACAGTCAGAGGCTTTAGCGTAGTCAATGAAGCAGAAGTAGGTGTTTTTCTGGAACTCTCTTGCTTTTTCAATGATCCAACAGATGTTGGCAATTTGATCTCTGGTTCTTCTGCCTTTTCTAAATTCAACTTGCACATCTGGAAGTTCTCAGTTCACATACTGTTGAAACCTGGCTTGAAGGATTTTGAGCATTACCTTGCTAGTATGTGAAATGAGTGCAGTTGTGTGGTAGTTTGAACATCTTTGGCATTGACCTTCTTTGGGATTGGAATGAAAGCTGACTTTTTCCAAAAAGCCTTGCTGCACTTGGGTTAACCTGGCATCTCCATCTTCAGATGAGTACAGAGTTGTCAGGTTCCCTGATCTATCTTAGCCAACATTTGAGGGAAGTAAAGAGATTTTTCACCAGGGTTTTAGCCCCAGCTCTGCTGTGTGTGCTTTGTGAGGTAGTTATCTCTCTGAACTGTTTCCTCATCTGGAAAATGGGGTAGTACCAAACCTCCTAACAAAGGGCATTAGGTACCGTGGGCCACGAAGGAGTGGTGTGTGGAAGGGGCGCTGCCCCAAGAGGACAAGGGGAGCCAGCGCCCCGTCTCCGGTGCTCTCTGCTCCACCTCTGCCCCTCCAGGACAGGCACTTCTGTTTTTTCTGTTCCGCAGCACCATTTCCTCACTGCAGGACGCCCACTGAGAATCCTGGGCTTCAGGCTCCAAGTAGCCCCTGGAATCAGGGTCAGCCTGTGTTCTCCGCATCTCGGATTGTGTGGCCCCGCCCTGCCCCTGGGCTGCAAGTGCAGGGAACTCGGTGGAGGGGGAGACCCTGAGGCCTCAGCCAAGGCAGCCACAGCCCACCCGACCTCTTCCTGCCAGTTGCACCCCAGGCTCCTTAGGTCAAGCAGTGGGTGTAAGTAGAGGCGAGCGCTGCAGGGAGGGGAAGGGCGGCTCTGAGACAGGGAACCTGTGCTCCACGGGGCTGTCCTGTGGACAAGTGCAGAGTGAAAACCCTCAGGAAGCTGCGTGGGCTGTGCCAGGGTATGCTGCCCGGAGTGTCGTGCGCCCAGGAGGGGGTTGGGGAAATGATCTCTGCTCCCAAGGGCAGCAGGTAAGGTCAGAGTGTGGGCCCAAGCAGTGCCTGGGGAGGCAGAGAAGCGGGAAAAGATGGAGCGGCCACGCTTTTCCTCAGGACAGGCAGGCAGGTATTCCTCAGCTGTGGAAGGGCCAGTGCAGAACCTTTTTGCGGGGAGCCTGGACAGAGGGCACATAACAGGCCTGGGGTGGCACATGGCCTGAGGGGACTGGTCTTGTTTGACTCAGCCAGGCTGGCACCCAGGAGGGGAGGACCCAGCAGTCCCAGCAGCTGCCCTCCATTGCCTGAGCGGCCGCCCCCAACATGGCTCCGAGCGTGTGGTCACCGCCTCCCAGCGCTCCTGGACGGAGGGCGTCATCAGCCAGGGGTACAGGTGGTGAAACAGGCTTGGGCGAGGGGGTGCGCCTGCCTTGTCCTGGGGTGCACAGACGTGAAGCTATACTCGAAGCAGGATCTGAGTCACCCCAGAGCCCTGCCTTTCCCCTTACACCACACTGCTTTCCTCTGTGTGGTCAGAGGCCCTAAACTGGGCCAGACACTTCACCCATTCCTTCCCAGTTAGGGCCTCTGCTTCTTGTTCTGGGGTATTATTGGGGACGCTAGGGGCTCATGGCCTCTCTAGCGTAAGTGCTTGGCATTAAGGTGACCGCACAGAGGAGGGTGACCAACCCCCACCTCTCTGAAGCCAACATAAACAGGTTAAAGGTCAGCCTTGTCACAGTGAAAAGGTCAGCTTTTGGTGTTTACGGAGCACTAGATGGTCTCTGTGGCCTGAGCAGAGCTCTCTGCCCTCCTGCCCTCTCTGTAAAGCAGCTCTCCCCATGGGTGTATTTAGCGTGTTTATGAAACAGTTGGTGGGGCCCTGTGGGCCCTGCAAGCCCAGCCTTTACACAGCTGGGCCATGCCCAGCACCTCTGCAAGGCACGAAGCCAACCCTCCCACACCTCACCAAGACACTACCACCATTTGGGGGGCCTTCCTCCCCAAATGCAGAGTGCTAAGTGTTTGCTGTGCGTCCTCTCCAGCCCTCCGCATGCCCGGCCTAAGAGGCAACACTGTTAGGGTGCACGCTGCACCAAAGTGGAGGTGGCTAAGACATTACCAACTGGTCTTAACCCGGTGGCTTGGTGGTAAAGAATTGAATCTACCCGTCAATACAGGAGACACAAGTTCGATCCCTGGGTCAGGAAGATCTCCCGGAGGAAGGCATGGTAACCCCCTCTAGTATTCTTGCGGGAAGTTCCCATGGACAGAGGAGCCTGGCGGGCCCTGGTCCATGGGGTTGCAAGGAGTCAGACACCACTGAAGTGACTGAGCAGCGTGCAGCTGGTCTTAGCAGCCCTTGACTCAGGTCTCCCCAAGCCTCAAAACCTCACTGTTCAGCCTGTTCTGACCCCCTCCCCAAGGTCTCTCTCTAGCTGTCCTCAAAGTATTCTCCATGTTTCAGTGAGTGGTTTTGCAACACGTGAGTCAAAAAGGCCACTTTAAGCCTGTTGAGCAGGTGCTGGGGTACAATAAACATAGACAAACCAGTGACTGACATTTAAAACTCCGTCTCATCCCGTGACCACACTTCAGAGGTGAGACGTGCTCCTCTCGTTCTGGGCAGGAGGTTAGAAGCCGCAGTGAAGAAGCTGGTTTGTTACCAATGGTATATCGATAGATCAGTGCCCTCAGAGTTGATAGTCGTAGACTTATTTCCTGTGCTCTGAGCCCACGAGTGATCACCTTTGTTTTATTCAGGAATACCGCTTTAAGGTAGAATGTGTCTGAGAGTAAAAGTAGTTTGGAGACATTTTAAAAGTTTTATTTCTCAGTCATAAAAATCATATGCTATCTGATATGCATGTATGTGTATAACACACACATTTATACATGATTTGTATGTGAGGCATTGAATAATTCAGATTTTAAGAGCAAACCCACTGAGGATCCATTTCAGAAGTGCTGCTTAGACTCCTGACAGTCTGCACCCAGCTTTGCACACTTTTCTAGCCTTCTGTGGCCCACTGGAATCTTCAGCCAACCCTGTTTTGCTTCAGCCCATTCGTGTTTCCTGGTGCTAGTCCTTCCAGGGTCAAGCAAAGATAGCAGGATTAACCATCTATCTCTATAAAAACGAAACGAAAGATGTGACAGAACCTGAACTCATTTCTGTCAGGCACCTGGTGATGAAGGTCTAAGACACCAAGATCAGCACTGGTTTTCATGGCTGCTCTAATGTCCCCTGCTTACCAGCCGTCAGAAAAGTGTTCAGAACTTGGAAACCAGACTCTTACCTGCCTTCAAAACCTTTGTTGGCCATGTCCCCCTCATCAACTCTGTCCCAGTCCCATTCTCAGTGAAGGAGAACCTGGGGTCTTGAGAATCACATGTCATTTCCTGGCATCAGTATTGTTGGGGTGGAGGAAGGAAAGCCCGGGCAGCTTTCAGACTCCCCTTTGAGCTTAGGCTAGGCTGTGAAAAAGCAGATCTGTTCATGCCTGAGAAGCAGCAGCCCACCCCAGCTGCGGCGTTGGGTAACCTCTCCGTGAGAACGCATGCGCTATACACAAAGCCTGCCTCATCTGGAAGACACAGCTGTGCTCCCATGACATCCGGGAGCCTCCCCAAGCCCTACAGGTGGAACATGCTGGTGGCCTCCACGTTGTGAGACGCTGAAGCACTCCTGGAAGTGTCCTCGGAATACATGTGTTGGCCTGAGACACCCAGGTAAGGGAGGCAGCCTGCATCTTTCACGAGCTTCCAGAAATTCTTCCGAAACTTGAGGCCAACAAAGGCATAGAGCACAGGATTAAGGCAGGCACGCAGGTAGGCAATGGCCTCCGTCACCGTGATGGCGTAGTCGAAGCTGGTCATGGTGTGGTACTCCCAGCTTGTGCTGCGGATGAGCTTCACGAGGTTGAAGGGCGTCTGGGTCAGCAGGAACACCGCCACCACCAGGAAGATGATCTTCAGAGACTTGTGCTTCCGGAAGCCTCGAGCCTGAAGCAGGGTCTTGATGATGACCGAGTAGCAGACGATCATGGCAAGCAGTGGCAGAAAGAACCCCAGGGTCATCTGGATGGCCAGCACCATGGTGGAAATGGCCTCGTGATAACCGCAGAAGGGCTTGTCGTGGTAAAGGACGTTGCCATAGATGATCTGCGGCAAGGAAACCAGCAGGGAAACCACCCAGATGGACGAGCAGATGGCCTTACCCCAGGCCATGCGCTTGGCCTGCTGGTTGTAGGCCTTGGTGGCCCGCACCACCGCGACGAAGCGGTCCACGGTGATGCAGGTGAGCACGAGCATGGACGTGTAGAAGTTCAGCGTGTAGATGCCCAGCAGGGCTTTGCACATGACGTTGCCAAAGACCCACTCATGGATGCCTGCGTAGGCCCAGAAGGGCAGAGTGCAGACGAACACCAGGTCAGCCAGGGGCAGGTTCATCAGGAACACGTCTGTCAGGCTCTTCAGCTTCTGGTAGAAGACGTAGATGACCAGCACCAAGGAGTTTCCCACCAGGCCGCAGGTGAACACCACCACGTACATGCACGGCAGGAAGAACTTGCTGAACCGCAGGAAGTCTTGGTGCCCCTGGCTGCTGTCGTTGGAACCATTGAAGAACCCGAGGTCTTCGTAGTTGTACTCAGCCATGTCGTCTGTTCTGCTGGACCCCTGGGAGTCAGACCACAGGAATTACATGCATTTGGGTTGAGGGTGACCCCTCCTGTCTTCCCACTGTCCCACTGCCCACATTCAGGGTGCAAATGTGCGTGTATGTGTGCTAAGTCACTTCAGTCATGTCCGACACTTTGCGACCCTGTGGACTGTAGCCCACCAGGCTCCTCTGTCCATGGGATTCTCTAGGCAAGAATACTGGAGTGGGTTGCCATTTCCTTCTCCAGGGTATCTTCCCCACCTGGGGATCGAACCTGCATCTCTTAAGTCTCCTGCATTAGCAGACAGGCTCTTTACCACTAGTGCCTCCTAGGAAGCCCCCTCCTGTCTTCCCACTGCCCTGTTGCCTACACGTAGGGGGCGAATAGTCAGCTTCTAAACGCTCCCACTGTTCTGCTGGGTAACAGCCCAGGATACTGGGGACAGCCTGTTCTGGGAGGAAACTGCTCAGCCAGGGACCCTTAACTTGCAGTAAAGTTCTCAGGACCCCACCCACATTCCAGAAAATCCTGTGCTAAATGGCCTTGGAAGCAGAGGTCATCACATGGTGAAATGGGGAGCATGTCCTTTTGGAAGGACTGCACTGGTCTTCAGTGGGGAGGCTGTCTTCATCTGTCTGGGCCTCACAGCAGGTACCCACGCAGCCTGTGCCCCATGTTTTGTGAGGTTGACCCCTGTACCTGGAATTGTGAAAGCCATGGCAATATCCCCCTTAGAGGGGGGTCCACCTTGATGGGCCTGGAAACCAAGAGGAGTTGGGTCCTTCCTGCCCCAGGTGGCCTGTTCATTCTGCCTCATCTTCCTGTGATGGGGAGACAGGTCGGGGAAGAGCCCAGGCTGCCCAGTGCTTTGGCTGAGTGGCTTCCTGCCCAGGGAACTGGGCGGTTCTCCTCACGACCAACCCCAGCCTTCCCCCTCCTTGTCTGTGTATGATATTCCACCCTCAGGGCCTCTTTGGTCTTCAGGAATCTCTTCATGATAGATTACCTGAGAAGGGAACATTGCTCTAGCTTTTACAACCAACAGTGTAGATAGAGCTCAGGGGTCTCCTTTAACAAACGGAAGAGCTGATGGAAATGGGATGTCAGGGGGATGGGCAGCCACAAACAGGGCCGATGGCCAGCCTTGCAGTGGGGCTGCTTATAGCAGAGACCAAATAGCTGTCTTTCTTGCCTGGGGGTCCTAGCCCTTCAAGATTATCACCCCCTGTGACCCTGCTCTGGGCCCTGTGTCCCCGCTGGGGACCACAGACCAGCCCCAGGGGTGACGTCGTCTGGTGTGGGAGCAGGGGCAGCTTTGGCAGCATCAGCCTTGGGGGGTCAGGTCAGTGACCCGCAGACGCTCAGCACGCAGGGGCTCGTGCAGTGACTAGTGCCATAACCCACTGGCACCTCAAGGAGAGCTTTAAGAAGAACAGGCCTTCGTCCAGCAAAGGCAGAATATCAACCAGCCAGATAAGACGGTGCAAGAGAGATGATTTCTGCTTTTGGTCTTCTCAGGGACTTGACTTTTCCCCAGCTGGGTCCTGACTAGAAGGGACGTCCACCTTAGTGCTACCACCTTGGTTGTTCGTAGAGTCAGAGCACCCTCCTGCTCCAAGAAAGGACCTTGCCTTTGGGCTAGGACTGCTTAGTGCTAAGTCCCTCCTCCTGGACCACAAACCCTTGGCTCTAAGAGCGAAAGGCCAGCCCGGAGGCGTTGTGCCCCACCGTCTCTGGGCTGTAGGTCAAGTGGGCCCAACGATGACGTGTCTGTGTTACTGCTTCACGTGGGGGCAAAAACGTTTATCATTTAGGACGTGACGTTGACGGTAATGTCACGTCTGCATTATTGCTTGACTTACTCTTCCCTTTAAAAATGCATTACACTGGCATTGCAGTTTCCTCAGAGGACCCGTGCAAATTCATCTGTAACGGTTGGTAAACTTAAACAGTATTTAACAGATTGGGACTGCATGGTTGTGTGCAGATAGAGTATGAAAAATTACTTTCTCTTCTAGAAATGTTAAAAGCACTCATTTCTTTATTTTCTCTAACCAAAGTCCTAGGTGGATTTGTGAAAATTTAAAACGATAATAATATATCCAACTTTGGAAATAGTATATATTTGATAACGAATAAAGAAAATATAATCTCGGCATAAAATAGAATATGATTGAAACATTTAGGAAGCACCCTTGACTTTGGAAAATACAGTGCATTAAACAGTGTTTTTCTTGGAGCATGGTTGATGTACTGTGTTGCGTTAGTCTCGGCTGTACAGCAAAGGGAGTCTGTTACACATATACATACGTCTGCTCTTTGTTTAGATTCTTTCCCCATATGGGCCGTTAGAGGTGTTGAGTAGAATTCCCCGCCTATACAGCTATGTAGGAGTGTGTATATGTCAGTCCAGTCTCCCAGTTTCTGCCCCCTCCAAAATACATTTAAATTGCTCAAAACAGTGTAAGCACAAAGTAGATATGTGAAATACTATTTGGCTGTTACTATTACAATGAATAAATGACAAAGTGAATGTGACATTGATCATGATCTCAACCTTCTTTGATCAGAAACCGCTTTGAGAGTCTCCTGAAAGCTGCACATCGTTTCCCTCAGTGATGATGTACATACATGCCTGCAATTCCAGGGATTCATGAACTCTAAATCCCTCTGTTCTAAATCCCTCTATGGACCTTGTTTAAGAACCTACGATCAGCTCTGTGGTTTTGACAAAAATTTTTTTAAAACGAACAAAAATTACATTTTATCAGCAGTTCACCCCTGACTTGTAGAATTAGTAGTGACTTATTTCCCTTCCTCATTTAAAATTTTATGTATTTTCGAAAGCTGTTACAGTTGTGTATTGATGTACATGGAGAAAAGAAAGTAAACCATAAGCTAACAAAGGTCCTATAAAATGGGAAGGAAACAAAAAAAAAAGGGAAAAGAGATTAGTCAGTGAACAAACACAGGTAGTTAGCCTCCCCTTATCTCCTGGGGAGGCGTGATTATACCATTCCTGTCAGCAGCATGTTTAGTTTTTAGTTTAGTCGCTCAGTCATGTCCCACCAGGCTCCTCCGTCCATGGGATTCTCCAGGCAAGAGGACTGGAGTGGGTAGCCATTTCCTTCTCCAGAGGATCTTCCTGACCCAGGGATTGAACCCGGGTCTCCCACACTGTAGGCACATCATGTTACCAGCATCATATTACAGAAACAGATTAAGTCACAGTCCTCTATTCTAGCCCTGTGGCAGCAAGTGGCTGAGCTGGAGTTTGAGCCAAGAGCAGTTGAGCTTGAAAACCCTGGCACTTGACTGTACCACGCTGCAGGCAGGACTCTGAGAATCCCCCCAAAACGTGGGGTTAGCCCCTCTTTTAACTATAAAGAAAAAGATAAATGACTCACCGGTAGAGCTGCTCTTTCAGTTTGTTGATCAGACGAGGTTGCTCACAGCAGCAAGGTCTGCCGTTGTCTCTGATGTGGTCCAGGTTTCCGTTGAGTAATTGTGAAGAGTCCTCAGTTGGTGATGATAGGAGACCCAGCCCTTCCCCATCTTGCAGGTCAGAATCCACATGACCCAGCCTGCACATGTGTAATTTGGGGGTCAAAGAGACAAAGCAGTGGCTCCGATGCTGCACAACCCCCGCATCCTGGCTGGGATCTTACCCTTTACCAGGATCTGAGAAGGTTTTAATTTGTAAACCAAAGGGGAGCCATGCACAGGCCTGGCACTGGTAGTCCACTGAAGATGGTGGCATTTATACCCTAAAATTATTTCATCCACTAGTCGTATGTTCCCTTGGAGCAGTTTGGGTCTGGACCAATGCAAAGTTGATGGTATGGCCCGGGTTCTGTGTGTGTGCACCTCCAACATACATGACAGCCCTGATCCCCATAGCAACCCTGCAAGTAGGTATTATCCCATTTTATAGATGGGAATACAGAGGACCATAGCCAGAGAACAACCCTCATGGCTCACAGCCAATAACTGCCACTGCCAGGATGCAAGCCCAGGTGTCTATCATCAGCAGGCCAGTGGGCCAGATGGCTTCTAGAGATGGGTCTGCCAGAGGGCCTGATGTCGCCCTGCCTCCTAAACCCTCTCCACTCGGGTGGTGCTCACCGCCCTGCTTCTCATGGCTAGGGTCACCAGTGAACAGGCTGAACCAAATCCTGAAGGACTTGTCTCTCTCAACAAGACATCCCTTCACAGGGAGCCAGCCTCACATTTTGGAGTCTTTGAGCTTTGAGAGATGAGTTCCTCCCAGCAACAAGCCAACCGTGTCACTTAGGCCCAGTTCACAGGGTGATGACAGAAGGGCCTGAACCTGGTCAAACACACTGACTTGGATGTGCTTGTCCCGCTCAGCGTGTCCTCCCTGGGGAGAAGCAGCCCGGTGCCCTCCGTGACCGCGTCCATGCATGGGAGGGAAGAGAGATGTGTATCTCAGAGCATGACTGTACTTGTGATAACCATTCTCCAGTGGAGAGTTCTCCAGTGGAAAAGTCACAACTAAATTAGAGCCCCTTCCAGTTTGAGGGCCAGAATTTTATTTCTGTTGTCTTCCAATTTGGAGTGTCGGTTGCTTTTCTTTGAAACAAAAGTGAACCTCTTGACGGCAAGTACCCAGTCATATGTCTTGGGTTTTCCCCCAGAACATGCAAACAGTTCCTGAATAGAATCAGGGAAGAATAAAAGGGCCGTGGCAGCTGTGCCCACCGCAGGCTCTCTTGGGGTCAAACTCTTGACCCATTCCCTTTTTCTGAACGCCTGACATTCTGGAGCCAGAGCCCTGGTTCTGGCGGCAGCTCTGGCACCAGGGATGGGGCAGTGGCTGCTGGGAGAGGAGTAACTGCCAGGCGGTGGTGGGTGGTGGGGGCTGTGGAAGATGAGTGGAAAGACCCTTAGAAAAACAGCCTGCCCAGAGGACAGCAGGCGGCGGGCCAGTGGTGAAGACAGGGATGTGGGTCTGCATAGTTACTAAGTAATCAGACATCAAAACCAGAAGTGCCCTTCGTCACTTGGTTTTTCGGCAAAAAGGAAGCCAAAACCAAAAGAAAAACTGGTAAGAATTTAAAAGTCAAGTAAAAAGATGCACGCAAGCCCCACAGTGAATGTGGCCCACCATGTGGCTTAGCTTCTCCTTCCAGACCTGATCTGTTCAGCAGAGCCTTCTGGAATGCTGGGCGTGCCCTGTGTCCACCTGTCCAACAGGCAAGTGTAGGTATCAGGCACTTGGCGTGTGGCCACTGAAACCATGGAGCCAAGCTTTGAGTTTTGTTTTAATTCTGATGAATTTAAGCGGCCACTTGAGGCCAGTGGTGCTGTACTGTACTGGGCAGACCAGTGGTAAAGCAGAGACCTCTCCAGTTCACAGGAGGCCCCATGTAACAGGCAGAGCGGCACTCCTAGCTGCTGGCCTGGCCTGGTGGAGGGCTGGATGGGGCCCTCTGAGGAAGGCTGTCACCAGACACGCAGGCCAGGAGGCTCTCTAGGCTCCATGCCTTCCTCAGACAACCTGAGCGGCCAGGAGTCTGCTCCTCAGGCAGTTGGCAGGAGTGAAGTTAAAGAAGCAAGTGGCTAAGGCGTTTTGATTTGTGACAGGAAAATTCTGTAGATTCCAGCTGCAGATACTGAGCTGGAGAGAGCCCCGCTGTGACCCCTCGTCCAGGCAGGCGTGGACCCTGGACCACCTTGCTGGAGACTTCCTCAGCGTCCTGGCCTGTGGTCACCAGTTCATTCTTGCTTGCTTCTGAAGTGGAGTGAGCCTTGCTCATGTCCTTGAGGACATTAGGGACAGAAAACCACGTTGGCTGTGTGCAAGGCAGGTGCCCAGGCCAAATGTGGCAGGGGCGGCCAAGATGACCACCCCCAAGAGGGCAAGGTGACAGATATACGTGCCTCAGTACGGGTTCCGCTCGACTGACCACAGGCTCAGGGACGGAAACTCAGATGGACAGGATGGGGTGACGTGCCCTCAGCCACAAGAGGCCACCACAGCTAGTAGTCGGTTCCCACGGCCAGAGCAAGGGGAGGAGGAAAGTCACTTTTGGACAGTGAGCTTTTCTGAAACATCTCAGTTTCAGAAAACAAAAGGAGAGAGGGTGCCCCCTAGTGGCCATGCATTTGTTCCGTCCTTCTCAAACTTCAAAATCCCTTGACATCTTCCAGCAGAGTTGCTTGAACACTTTCTGCTGCGTCCCACAGGGAGAAATTTACATGACTACCCAGGTGTGTACGTGTGTAGACATAAAGTCAAACAAGAGCCTCTTAAAAACAATAATGCTTATCCTTACCGCATGCAACATGATGCAAAAATGTGTTGACATTTTCTATTTTATTTTTAATATGCATCATAACTTACTCAGCTGATTCACAACTCACTGATTGGATTGTAACCCACAGTTTGAAGAGCCATTGAAGGGAAAGTCTTCATAGCCTTTGAGACTGCATCACCCACCCATGCACACTCCCCCCTCCCCCACCCACCCCACCCCCACCGGTCACAGAGCTCCCCGACACGGGGCCTCAGCCAGGACTGGCAAGGGTCGTGGGACCTACTCTGGTAATACTTGCAGGTAATCAGGTTGTCTGTGTCATGATGGTCAGAGAGGTGAGATGGAGGAGGAGAAGAAATAATAGATTAAGATTTTTTTTTTTTTCTATCGCACCCCACGGCTTGTGGGATCTTAGTTCCCCAACCAGGGATTGAACCTGTGCCTCCTACAGTGGGAGCAGAGAGCCGCTTCACTGGACCACCAGGGAAGGCCCGGCATCTTTTATGTATTCACTTGTTATTATTTTCTTAATCGTTTGGCTTTTTCTTTTTTAAAAATTCCTTTTTCGTTTTTACTTTTAGGTCTGTGATCCATTTCTGAGTTAATCTCTTGTATATGGTGTGAAGTATGATCAGTTGTTGTCGCTGCCCTTTTGCACAGAGGTATTCAGATTGTTTTCTAGCACCATTATCTCATGGCATGTGGGATCTTAGTTCCTCAATTAGGGATTGAACCCGTGCCTCCTGCCTCACAAGGTGAAGTCTTAGCCCCTCGGGGAAGTCCTCTGATGTCTTTTATTCTTAATGCAGGAAAACTGAGAGAACGAACCACAGTTTTCAGCATTCGTTTTTCATGTGTTACTTATCTCTCTCATTTATGGCACTTGCACTTTGGACAAGGTTGAGAGCAAATGAAACGAGACAGGCTGACTGGCGCTGGGACTCCCGACTCCTCTCCCCTGTCCCCCTGCTTCCCCAGCTATTAAGTGGAGGTTGGACTGGATGATTCTTTGAGCTGCTTCTTGCACTAACATTCTGTGATGGCAGTGTGGGAATCTGGAAGCCAGTGGTTGAAAGATGAACAGGAAGGAGGTGTTGGACAGGGAGGAGGTCAGAGGTGGGCTGGGCCGAGGAGGAAAAGGACTGACAGGCTTGCCCTTGGTGGCAGCAGACACGTCAGGACGTGTTCTTGCTGCACCGTCCCTGAAACAGTGCCCGCCAGGGCGAGCCCGGCTCCTCCTGGCCAGTGGAATGCCTTCTCCAAATCCTTTGAAACTTACAGCCTTTGTAAGCCAGCAGAACTGGGGTCCAGCTGGCTCCTTCTCCTCCCTTTTAGAGAGGAAAACACGGAGAAGGAAGTGGCTCGCCCAGAGTCAGAGTTGGTCATAAAGCCAAGACTGGAACTGCCTTGAGTGACGCCCACCCCTTCCACCTGCGTGCCCCCCTCTCTCTCACACACACACAACACACACACACACACACACACAAGCCATACTCCCTGTGGATCCACTCCACACCCCAGCCAGAGGGCGCCCACTGCTCGGACCTCAGGGCACTCAGACCCGAGGGCAGGGTGTCTGCGGACAGGCTCTCCCACCTGTCGTGGGCTGATGGAGACTGCACAGACATCCCTGGCCAGATACCTGGGCGCTAGTGGCAGTCTGATTATCTCGGGAGCCCTGGAGGCCCCCTCCATGCCAGCTGCCACCTGCACCCTCACAGCAGCGCCCTGGGCAGCCTGTCGCAGTCAGTGGGCTCGGCCCCCCAGCAGTAGACAGGAGCGGGGAGGGGAGTGGGGCCATGTGGTGGGGCGAGCAGCGGCCCAGCCTCGTGGGGGGCAGGTGTGGCATCCAGCTGTCTGAAGGAAGCCAGGTCTTCTGCCAGAGGTCTCCTGAGAGGAGAGGCCCCTCGTGCTGGGCTGTCCTCCAGAGAGAGAGGCTGTGTAATTTGGCAGGCTGCAGTCTGCTTTGTGTGTGAGAGGATCCCGTTCAAGGTGAAGGGGCTGTGGGTTGGCCTCAGGTGTGGCTCTGCTAACCCAGCGCCCGCCACCCTGTGAGCCCCTCGGAGACTTCCTCCTTCGGGATCTGTCCGTGATTCTTCTCTTGACTTCGTCAGCTTTCCCTCTGCCCTCTCATCCTGAGTTTACACACTAACGATTCACTCCCCCGTGTGTATTTCTTCACAAGTATCATGGACGTGCTTTGATTCCTGCAGACAGCCGTGGCCTGTCCTTTGGGGCAGGGACAGTCCCTCCGCAGCCCCTGTTTGCAAGATCTTGTGGGCCAGGGGGAGATGAGACCCCTGCAGATGGGCAAGGCCCAGCGTGACCGGGGGTGGGATGAGTATGCAGTGCAGGAGCACGGAGGGGTGGGAGCGGGCGGCGGCTGCTGCGTGTGTCAGCCCCTGGGGGAGGCACCGGGCCCCCCCCAACTCCCAGTGTGTCGTGGTTACTGCAGTGCACTGCGTGGTACACAGACATTCCTGCCCCCAGAGCCGCGTGAGAGCCAGTGAGGCCTCTGTCCCCATCAGTGGCCTGTGGCCACTGACATCTTAACCAGTACATGCCAAGGAGCGGCAACTCAGTAGGGTTTAAAAATGTTCCGTGGGAACACTAAATGTAAAATTCAGGAGGTACCTTTACCGTAGGACACCTCAGAGCCTTCAATTTACTGTGTAAGAACACCGTGAGTTTCGGAGAAAGAGTATGGGGTTCCCCTCCCCAGGCGCTGGTGTTCCACAGAGCACACTTTGGAAACCTCTTTCCTGCCAGGCAGCTCCGGCAGCTGGTTCTCTGGACAGCAGACCATGATGGGAGGGAAGAGATGTGGCATGGGTCTGCCCCCCTTATACGAGGGGCCCCCACCACCTCCCTCTCGGCCCGTGCCACTTCCTGCCCCTTCACCCTGTCCTTGTTCCTCGGGGAAGGGCCAGAGCAGGCTTGTGGAGTCAGGGACAGGCGCTGTGAAGTCAGCATCCATGGTGCTGGGCACTCGCCCCACGGCTGTAACTTCTGGTGTGGGAGAGGAGGGCGGCCCATTTGTGCCGGGCGGACGCTGGGGAGGTCACTGCAGCCCTGCTGTCCCCCCGCACCTCGCTGTCCTTCCCACCCTAGCCTGGCCCCCGTGGCTCCCCAGACACAGGGTCTGCGGGCTCTGTCCCAGCGTCTGTGATCAGAAGGGCTCCCTGTGTGTTCTGGGGATGGCTACTGGACTCCAGCAAGACTGCGGGCCTATGTGCTGACAGCTAGCTGGCTGTGTTTGTGACATTTCAGGGACACCACGTCCACCTCCCTCACCCCTGAGGATGCTGAAGACATGCCTGTGGGGCAGGATTCCGAAATCTGCTTGCTGAAGTCGGGAGAACTGATGTAAGTCGTGGGCCCTAGCTGGCCTTGCTGGGGTGGCGGGGGCTGGAGGTCACAACTGGGGAGTAGAGGAGGAATGCCAGAGGAGGCCTGGCCTTTCCGCGCCCCCGGAAAACACGCCTCTGCTCGACTGGGCGCCCACAGTGGCTTTCAGGTGTGCGCTGCTTTCTCTTTTTCCCTTTCTTCTTCTTCGTTTTTTTGGTAAGATTTATATACAGTAAGATTTCCCGTTTGCAGTGCACAGTGCTTGGATTTAGACAGATGATACGGCGTAGTCACTGATTGTCTGGCAGCCCCTGCATCCTGCTGGGCCAGAGGCTTATACAGTCTCAGGCCCCTGTGCCCAGCCAGCTCCACTTCCTGTTCTGCCAAAGAGGAAACCTTGATCCAGAAAAGAAAAATGACTGCCCCCGCCATGTGACCAGAGTGAAGATGTAGAACAGTCCCGTCACCCTGGAAGGCTTCCCTGTCCTCTCGCAGCCATTCTTCCCGCACTTCTGTGCCCTGTGTATGTTGCAAGGTGGTGCTTACTATGGAAAAGAAAAGCACCCCTCAATTTTAAATAGAAAACACTAAGAAGGTAAGACTTGAAGGAGTTGCCATGCAGATATGTGAGGGAACAGCATTCAGGCGGAGGGAACAGTCGGTGCACAGACCCTGGGGCAGGATGGTGTCTGGTATATATTCAAGGAATCCAGGAAGGGCCAGTGTGACTGGAGCAGAAAGCAGGAGAGAGACTGGGTGAGGAGGAGACAGGGCCCACGTCACATCAGGCCTTCTGGGCCACTGTAAGGACTTTTAATCTGAGGGAAATAGGAGCTTTAAATAGATTTGGGTTAGAAGCATGACTTAGCCTAACTTACATTAGAAACACGGTCACTCTGGTTGCCATGTGAAGAATGACTGCAGGGGCAGAAGTAGGGAGACCAGTAGAATTTACGTTTGTAATGTGAGCACTGTAGACAACAGACTTTTTTAAGATAACATTTGAGCAGAGATGGCAAACCCTTACTATCTTCTCATTACCATCTCCCTTAGCGAGACTGAGTATTGTCCTCTCGCTGAGCAGGTGAGGTCTAGAAAGTGAAAAGAGATTAAGGGCACAGTCCAGGTCACTGGGTGCAAGGGCAGAATTCTGGAACGTAAAATGATGAAGGACCCTGCATCGGTGCATCCTGTCAGTGAGTGGTGCAGCAAGATCTCCAGATTATGAGACCTCTTTTCCACAATAGACTCCTCTGCCTACTCTCAGATTCTTGAAAACTGTTAATATTGGACAAGACCTTTTTTTTTCTGACTATCAGTTCAGTTCAGTCGCTCATTTGTGTCCGACTCTGCAACCCCATGGACTGCAGCACGCCAGGCCTCCCTGTCCATCACCAACTCCCGGAGTCTACTCAAATTCATGCCCATTGAGTCAGTGATGCCATCCAACCATCTCATCCTTTGTCGTCCCCTTCTCCTCCCGCCCTCAATCTTTCCCAGCATCAGGGTCTTTTCAAATGAGTCAGCTCTTCGCATCAGGTGGCCAAAGTACTGGAGTTTTAGCTTCAGCATCAGTCCTTCCAATGAATATTCAGGACTGATTTCCTTTAGGATGGACTGGTTGGATCTTCTTGCAGTCCACAGGACTCTCAAGGGTCTTCTCCAAACCACAGTTCAAAAGCATCAATTCTTTGTCGCTCAGCCTTCGTTATAGTCCAACTCTTACATCCACGTATGACTACTGGAAAAACCATAGCTTTGATTAGAAGGACCTTTGTTGGCAAGTAATGTCTCTGCTTTTTAACATGCTGTCTAGGGTAATTATAACTTTTCTTCCAAGGAGTAAGCGTCTTTTAACTTCATGGCTGCAGTCACCATCTGCAGTGATTTTGGAGCCACCCAAAATAAAGTTTGTCACTGTTTCCACTGTTTCCCCATCTACTTGCCATGAAGTGATGGGACCAGATGCCATGATCTTAGTTTTCTGAATGTTGAGCTTTAAGCCAACTTTTTCACTCTCCTCTTTCACTTTCACCAAGAGGCTGTTTTGTTCCTCTTCACTTTCTGCCATAAGGGTGGTGTCATCTGCCTATCTGAGGTTATTGATATCTGTCCCAGCAATCTTGATTCTAGCTTGTGCTTTGTCATGATGTGCTCTGCATATAAGTTAAATAAGCGGGGTGACAATATACAGCCTTGACGTACTCTTTTTCCTATTTGGAGCCAGTCTGTTGTTCCATGTCCAGTTTTAACTGTTGCTTCCTGACCTGCATACACAGTTCTCAAGAGGCAGGTCAGGTGATCTAGTATTCCCATCTCTTTCAGAATTTTCTGTTTTTAACTATAATCAGCCAAAAAGTTAATTTAATTTAACACATGGAAAAATGGTCCATGGAATTAAATTTTCACCCGTGAATGAGCTGTATCAGAGCTGTTCTTTAGAGTACTTTGGATTTTTAGTCATCAGTTAGTCTTCTCATCTGCAAAGCTTGGCCAAGTATTCCCAGCCACCTTCACACCTTTGCAACCTTTAGCACCACCCCTTGAACCCCTGTGCAGTCTTAGGCAAGTTACCTACCCTCCCTGAATTTTGGTTTCCACCCCTGTGTTAAAGGGGCAGCAGTATTTTTCTTCACAAAGGGCAGGCTGGTATAGTGGAAAGGCAGTGGCTTTGGCTCAGGTCTGTGTGAACCTAGGCAGAGTCTTTTTGAATCTTAGCTTCCTCGTGTGTTGACGAGAACAAACCCGAAGCTGGCGAGCAGAGTTGGCCCTTTCACCGTTGAGGAGAGGAGAGGAAGGCCACAGGCTCCTGACCTGCAGCTCCTCGCTGGAGGCCCCACCCTCATGGCCTTGACTCACCTGCTGCCTCTGGATTTGCAGAGCTGCAGGGGACGCGGCCCTTAATGAGGGAGACTGCCCTTCCAGGCAGGTTTTTCCTCTGACATAATTCTCACACCAGCCAGAGGCAGGCATGGTCATCCCTGGCTGCAGCCTGAGCCTGAGCCCTGTGGCAGGAACCAGCACCACGCCCTCCGTCCCAGGGAGGAACTCACTGTCCCAAACCTTTAAGCTTTTGGAACTGGCTGTTAATTCAGCTAATGAGAGGGAGAACAGGGACACGGCCCCCAGAAGCCTCTCTCCCCAGGGCCCTCATCCTACCCTGCATTAGCAAGTCTAGGGCATTTGCATTTAAGAAATGCACGTCAGGGTGCCCCCTTGAAATCTCGAGGCAGGTCCCCACTTTCTGCTGAAAAGAGATCACAGACAGAAAGGGCAGGAAGTTTCAGACGATGGGTGTGCATTCTGTGGGCACTAAGCAGGTAAAAGCGGGGGAGCGAAGAACTGGAAGGAGAAAGAGAGAGTGGACCGCTGGGCAGAGGGCAGCGGCAGGAGAACTGTGGAAGCTGAGGCCTCCGCACACACTTCCTGCCCTGGAGGGGTTCAGAGCAGCCCAGGTGTCTCTCGTTCCCGCCAGCTCGCAGGGACCACACCAGCTCCTTGAAGACAAGGATTGTCCTCTGTATTTTTCACTCCTGTGTCCCCAGTGCCTCGAGCTGTGCCTCAAGCTATGCCAGGCATCTCTTAATAGTTAAGTGCTCAGGAAACAGCTGATGGCATGGACTGCACATCAAGGTTTCTCCCACAATTAAGCCTGTCAGTCATGGTGACCAAAGGCTTGGCCACCCTTCAGCAGCCTCCAGCTGTCTCCAGTCACCTCTGAGTTACGGGCGACATGGCCAGTGGACTCAAGCGCTTTCCCCGCCGTGTTTAAGCCCCTCTCTGCATTCATGTTTCAGGATAAAACTACCCCTCACGGTGGAAGAGATCGCCAACTTCGGAGAGGGCAGCAGGGAGCTGTTCGTGCGGTCCAGTACCTACAGCCTCATCCCCATCACCGTGGCCGAGGCAGGCCTCACCATCAGCTGGGTCTTCTCCTCCGACCCCAAGAGTATCTCCTTCAGCGTGGTCTTCCAGGAGGCCGAGGACACGCCGCTGGATCAGTGTAAGGTGAGGCCGGCTCCCTGCCAGCAGGATGCCCGGACAGCCCTTCCCTGGACTGCTCTGAGAAGGACAGAGGGAAACCAGGGTGGAAAAACCCAGGGCCTGCGTCAGGCAGAGCAGGCGATGCAGCTGGGCTTGTCCAGGGGGGACGGAAGGGCCTGAGAACTGTCTCCTAACGTCTGAAGGCCTTTCCTGGGTCAGCTTCAGACAGATGTTGGGATAGGTCAGTAGGTGAAACTGAAAGGAATGCAGATGTGTGACTCAGGTTAAGGATCGTATTTTAACAGTCGTGGAGAGCAAGAGTGAGTCATCACGGGAGGTGGTGACCAAGATCTCTGCTTCCAGTTTTGAGTTTAGGGCGTTCAGCATCTCACTTCAGACAGGTCAAAAGAGACTCATAGCCTTTGTGTCAGTTGGGTGGTTGGGTTGGGAACCTTGGTAGCAGACACCAGTTCATAAACTCCTAAGAAATCCTAAGCATGTGACATTGACTGGCTGGGACCGTCGTCCTCAATTTTGGTTGCACTTTAAAAGGAAACACCCGGGAAACATTTTTAAACGCACTTCTGAGTCCATAACCCAGACGCCCAAATCAGAATCACTCAGGGGGACCCAGGCATCTCTGGGTGATCCCAGTGGGCACCAAGGTTGAGAGTCACTGGTCTCGATCAAGGGAAGAAGTCAGAGGAGAACGGATGGGGTGGAGTGCAGAGCCCAGGACAGCAGATAGGCCTCCGGCGGGGCTGACTCCTCGCGGGCAGCAAGCGGGTGGGGCGGGGTCTGAATTCCTCGCCTGAGTCTCTGCAGGCAGGGTGCGAGGGGTGATGGTGGGAGAGCTGGTTTGCGTGGACATTTGAGTTCCATTGGAATCACTGGGAGTGGAAGGAATGAGGACAGACACAAAGGCTGGATTGCAGCTCGGGGTGCGTCCCAGGCTTTTAGTACAACGTCTCCATTTTCTAAGAATGAAGCTAGAGAGGAGCAGTTCGAAATGGTGTCAAGGAAGCCTTCTGTGATCATATCCACCAGTCCCTCAGGGTGTCCTGAGGGCTCACGTCGCGGTCTGGGGAGGGCCCGGGGCCCCAGGAGGGCCAGGCTCTGGCGCGCTGGGTGCACAGATGGCCGCGCCGGCTCCAGCACCCACGTCTGCTATTTGACGTGGGGGGTACGTCTGCCCCTCTGGGCTTGCTCTCCTGCCGTCCCTGTCCTGTGGTACCTGCTCATTACAGATTGCTTTGTCATGTCTCTCCTCTTCAGATTCATGCCTAAAATTGAAATCTGACCCCCTGAGTTGGCCTTCTTGAACGGAGTTTCATGCTCGTTCTTATTTAAAAACTGCCTTGCCCCTCTTTTCCTTTCGGGGGCTCATGACCTCGCCGCACATGTAGGGAGCCCTTCCTTCCTGAGCAATTCTGAACATCCACCTGGGAGGTCCTGGGCCTGTGGGTGGAGAGCGATTACAGGCTCAGCCATGCAGAGCAGCCTGCCGGGGCAGTTAGTTGGTCGAGCAGCTTAAGCAGTGGGCTTGTCAGCTCTGCGCTAACAAACAGCTGCACTGCCCAGAACTCACCCCAGCACCTTCGCTGTTTACCTCACGTTCCCAAGGCCCGCTGAGCGCCTAAGCACTGCGTCTGCCCAGATTAGACACAGGTGGGTGTCCATGGTGAGAGAGGGAGGGGACAGACCCTGTGTCCACACCTGTCCCCTTGCTCAGTCACTCACCTGCCTAATCCTCATGGCCCTGAAAGACCTAGCTGGTTCCTCTCAGGATTCAGGAGCTCAGAGTCCTCATCTCGGGCTCCGTTGTTGCCTGGAGGGTATGGCAGCCGTTGTCGTTCCCACAGTGGTCGCCAGGGGGCAGAAGAAGCTCACGGTGAGTGAGAGGGTGCTCACTCTCAGGGGCTCCTCTGCCATCCCCAGCCCGCTGTGGGGTTGCTGTTACATCTGCCTGAGGTCCTGGACAGACATCAGCCTGGAGAGTCTGTGTCCAGACTCACTTCTTTAGCATTTCACCTGTGGACTCCCCGGGTGATGCCCTGACCAGCCTGGACCTTGTGGGAACAAGAGGGCATAGTGCACCTCGCAGCACTTAGGTTTCACGGTGACGGAGGCTCAGACATCAGGAACTGGGCTGGGTCCTTGCACTCAGTTCACAACCATTCACTGAACTTCCGTGGTATAGTGAGCTCTGTAGGGCCCACTGAGGATCAGGAGAGAAGGGCCACGCTGGGATCTGCCCTTGAGGAGCTCAGAGTATCATCAGAGAGAGGCCCTATTAAAGAAACAACTGTGATTCCAGGTGGTGACTGTCATGATGGGGTGGCACCGGGCAGGGGGTGGGGGAGCAGTAAGAAGGGCACCTAACCCAGCCTGGGGGGCGTTAGCAGACCAGGAGACTCCTGGGCCAAACCAAGAGAAGCTATTGGGAGGGATGGGAGGGGGCACGGCTTACAGGAGAAGCGTCCAGGCAGGGGAACAGCGTGGCAGCCCAGTGCCGTCTCTAGAGCATGTCAGATACGCCCCACCCGGGACCACCCTCTCTCCAGAGGGCCCCTCTCCATCAAGGCCGGGCCTGGACACTGAGATGAGAGATGGTGAGTTTGGGAAGCACTTAAAAGAAGCAGTAAATCACGGACCTGAGGCCACCCGTACACAGACCACTGGTCTGAAGCCTGGGGCTAGTCAGGGACCAAGATCCAGGCCCTGCCTGTCTCTTTGCCCAGAGAAGCCAGAGGCCTGCCTGGGGCTGTTGAGAGTCAGGGGAGGAGCCGGGACAGGGAGCTTTTTATTTTTAAATAATTTTGAAGAGATACAATTTACATACATACATGTAATTCACCCATTTAAAATGTTCAGTTATCTTAGTATTAGTTATCTTAGCAATTCATCACCACTGTCTAATTTTAGATCATTTTCATCACTGCATAAAGCAAAAAGAAACCCTGTATCCATTCGCAGTTACTACCTCCTCCCAGCAACTAGCAGCCTGCCTTCTGTCCTTACGGCTTTCCTGTTCTGGACATTTCATGTGAATGGAATCACGCGTTACGTGGCCTTTTGTGACTGGCTTTTTCCATTTAGCATAGAATCACGGCTCTGTACCAGGGCCCAGGCCACCGGAGTTTCTCAAGAGAGCAGTAAAACCAACTGGACTGTTCTGCAGACAAGTGGTATAAATCAGGTCACAGCTGTCCAAGCAGGGGAGGCTGATGCGGGATGGCCCCAGAGTTCACACAACAGAGACCTGTCTTGCTCAGGTTTACACGGGACCCCAGTCGTCATCTGTCACCTCAGCTATATGGGCTTTGACAGCAATTGTTGTTCAGTTTCTCACTCATGTCTGACTCTTTGCAACCCCATGGACTACATACAGCATGCCACGCTTCTCTGTTCTTCACTATCTCCCGGAGTTTGCTCAAACTCAAGTCCATTGAGTCAGTGATAGCATCCAACCATCTCATCCTCTGTCATCCCCTTCTCCTGCCCTCAGTCTTTCCCAGCATCAGGGTCTTTTCCAGTGAGTGGGCTCTTCACATCAGGTGGCCAAAGTGTTGGAGCTTCAGCTTCAGCATCAGTCGTTCCAGTGAATACTTGGTTGATTTCCTTTAGGATTGACTGGTTAGATCTCCCTGTTGTCCAAGGGACTCTGAAGAGTCTTCTCCAGCACCACAGATCAAAAGCATCAGTTCTTCGACGCTCAGCCTTCCTTATGGTCAAACTCTTACGTCCGTGCATGACTACTGACAAAATTACAGCTTTGACTATATAGACCTTTGTCGGAAAAGTGATGTCTCTGCTTTTTGTGTTTTTATTACTTTGTTTGTTTGTTTGTTTCTACTTTTTAATACTCTGTCTTGGCTTGTCATAGCTTTTCTTCCAAGGAACAAGAGTCTTTTAACTTCATGGCTGCAGTCACCACCCACAGTGATTTTGGAGCCCAAGAAAGTAAAGTCTCTCGCTGTTTCCATTGTTTCCCCATCTTTTTGCCATGAAGTGATAGGACCAGATGCCATGATCTTAGCTTTTTGAATATTGAGCTGTAAGCCAGCTTTTTCATTCTTCTCTTTCACTTTCATCAAGAGACTCTTTAGTTCCTCTTTGCTTTCTGCCATAAGGGTTGTATCATCTGTATATCTGAGGTTCCTGACATTTTTCCCAGCAATCTTGATTCCAGCTTGTGCTTCATCCAACCCAGAATTTCACATGATACACTCTGCATGTAAGTTAAATAAGCAGGGTGACAGTATACAGCCTTGACATACTCCTTTCCCAATTTGGAACCAATCTGTTGTTCCATTTCCAGTTCTGTTGCTTCTTGACCTGCGTATAGATTTCTCAGGAGGCAGGTAGGGTCTGGTATTCCCATCTCTTAAAGAATTTTCCACAGTTTTACACCAGAGCCTTTGTCTCCCCTAGATGGTTTGGTTGATTGATTTAAAGTAATAGCGAGAAAATCTTACAGATTTTGACCATGGTGGAAAAAACAGCAGCTGGAATGAACAAAAAGTCTATAGACTGTTTTAAAGAAATAAAGAGTATTATCTTACATGTCCCCTTCGGAGGATACTGCCTCGACAAGCTCTTGGCTTTTGCTTTGTAATCAAAGTGGTGTGTGGGAAGGCTGAGGAGCGGGGCACACAGGCATCCCTGTGTAAACCGCAAGCCTTTCTCCCCGGCGCTTCCTCTACATGTGCTTGCTGAAATTTCTCAGGCCAGGTCAAAACTTTTAGGTTATGGATCACAGGAACAGACCCAACCACTCAACCTCCCAGGAGTCTCAGTTCCCTGTAGAACTAGAATATTATAAACCATTAATGGAGCTCGATGAGATACCACATTCTACTTGGTAGAGGAGCTGCCACAGAGCCCACACGTAGGAGGTCCTCATGCATCTCAGTCTCCTCCAGGCTTGTCTTGGGCCCGTCCTGCTCCCTCAGCACCATCAGCTTGCAGTCAGAGCCAGGGTACTGTGGTGGCAGGAGGCTTCTCTGCGCTCTGTCTGTCTCCCAGGCCTTTGAGGTCTCCCTTTTGACTTTTGTCTGACTCATGTGTTATTTAGTTTCGGATATTTGGGGATTTTCTAGACAGCTGCAGTTTTTTTCTAACTTAACTCCATTGTCAGAAAACACACTTTTTATAGTTTGGATCCTTTTAAATGTAATTTTTCTTAATGGCCTAGAATGTGGCCCACCTAGCGATTATTCCAAGTATACTGGAAAAGTCTGTCACTGTTTCCATTGTTTCCCCATCTATTTGCCATAAAGTGATGGGACCAGATGCCATGATCTTAGTTTTTTAATGTGGAGTTTTAAGCCAGCTTTTTCATTCTCCTCTTTCACTTTCATCAAGAGGCTCTTTAGTTCCTCTTCGCTTTCTGCCGTTAGGGTGGTGTCGTCTGCATATCTGAGGTTATTGATATTTCTCCCGGCAATCTTGATCCCAGCTTGTGCTTCATCCAGCCTGGCATTTTGCAAGATGTATTCTGCATATAAGTCAAATAAGCAGGGTGACAATATACAGCCTTGAAGTACTCTTTTCCCAGTTTGGAACCAGTCTGCTGTTCCATGTTCGGTTCTAACTGTTCCTTCTTGACCTGCATACAGATTTCTCAAGAGGCAGGTCAGGTGGTCTGGTATTCCCATCTCTTGAAGAGAGTGAAAACTGTGAAGCACAGTTTGTTGTGATCCACGCAGTCAAAGGCTTTGTCAGTAAAGCAGAAGTAGATGTTTTTCTGGAATTCTCTTCCTTTTTCGATGATCCAATGGATATTGGCAATTTGATCTCTGGTTCCTCTGCCTTTTCTAAATCCAGCTTGAACATATGGAAGTTCTCAGTTCCCGTACTGTTGAAGCCTTGCTTGGAGAATTTTGAGCATTACTTTGCTAGTGTGTGAGATGAGTGCAATTGTGTGGTAGTTTGAGCATTCTTTGGCATTGCCTTTCTTTGGGATTGGAATGAAAACTGATCTTTTCCAGTCCTGTGACCACTGCTGAGTTTTCCAAATTTGCTGGCATATTGAGTGCAGCACTTTCACAGCATCATCTTTTAGGATGTGGGAGAGGGAGAGGGTGGTAAGATTTGGGAGAATGGCATTGAAACATGTGAAATGTCATGTATGAAACGAGATGCCAGTCCAGGTTCAATGCACGATGCTGGATGCTTGGGACTGGTGCACTGGGACGACCCAGAGGGATGGTATGGGGAGGGAGGAGGGAGGAGGGTTCAGGATGGATTTTCTTTTAAAAATTTAAAATAAATTAAAAAAAAAAAAAAAAGGATTTGAAATAGCTCAACTGGAATTCCATCACCTCCACTAGCTTTGTTTGTAGTGATGCTTTGTAAGCCCCACTTAATGTAAGGCCCTCTTGACTTCACAGTCCAGGATGTCTGGCTCTAGGTGAGTGATCACACCATTGTGGTTATCTGGGTTGTGACGATCTTTTTTGTCTAGTTCTTCTGTGTATTCTTGCCACCTCTTCTTAATATCTTCTACTTAGGTCTGTACCGTTTCTGTCCTTTATTGTGCCCATCTTTGCATGAAATGCTCACTTGGTATAGTGGTAGACTGTTTTCTTGGGCTCCAAAATCACTATCGACTGTGACTATAGCCATGAAATTAAAAGCCGCTTGCTCCTTGGAAGAAAAACTATGACAAACCTAAACAGCATATTAAAAAGCAGTGACATTACTTTACCAACAAAGGTCTGTCTAGTCAAAGCTATGGTTTTGCCAGTAATCATGTATGGATGTTAGAGATGGACCATAAAGAAAGCTGAGTGCTGAGAATTCATGCTTTTGAACTATGGTGTTGGAGAAAACTCTTGAGAGTCCCTTGGATAAGCAAAAAGTTCAAACCAGTCAATCCTAAAATAAATCAGTGCTGACAATTCATTGGAAAGACTGGTGCTGAAGCTGAAACTCCAATACTTTGGCCACCTGATGTGAAGAACTGACTCATTTGAAAAGACTCTGATGCTGGGAAAGATTGAAGGCGGGAGAAGGGGACGACAGAGGATGAGATGATTGGATAGCGTCACCAACTCGATGGACATGAGTTTGAGCAAGCTCCAAGAGTTGGTGATGGAGAGGGAAGCCTAGCGTGCTACAGTCCATAGGGTCACAAAGAGTCAGACACGAGTGAATGACTGAACTGAACTAATACTGGAAAAGAATGCGTGTTCTGCTATTGTTGGGTGGAGTGTCCTATAAATATCAGTTAGATCAAGTTAGTAGATAATGCTTAGGATTGTTATGTTCCCTTGATGAACTGCCATCTTTATCATTTATGATACTATCCCTGGCCACGTTCTTTGATGTAAAATCTACTTGGATATTACTGTAGCTTCTTTTGACCAGTGTTAGCATGGTATGGGGCTTCCCTGGTGGCTCAGTGGTAAAGAATCTGTTTGAAGTACAGGAGACTTGGGTTCAATCCCTGGGACAGGAAGGTCCCCTGGAGAAGGGCATGGCAACCCACTCTAGTACTCTTGCCTAGAGAACCCCATGGACAGAGGAGCCTGGCGGGCTGCAGTCCATAGCATCGCACAGAGCTGGACACGACTGAAGTGACTGAGCGGCAGCAGCATGATGTATCTTCTTACATTCCTTTACTTTTAACTTAGTTGCTCAGTCATATATGACTCTTTGAGACCCCCATGGACTCCAGCCCACTAGGCTCCTGTGTCCATGGTATTCTCCGGCAAGAGTACTAGAGTGGGTTGCTATTCCCTTCTCCAGGATGTTTTCCCGACCCAGGGATCCAACCTGAGTCTCTTATTTATTTTTATTCGCTGGCCACACCAGGCTGGGGGACAACATGTTCAAAAGCACGGGAGAATGGCTGAGATTTACCCTCCCAAGAAATAACCAAAACAGACAAAATACGAGAAGCAACGGTTTTCAAGTCACTGCACAGTAGGCGATGATGGACAGTGATCTTTGCTAGAACAAGTTGAGCCCTGAAATTGCCCTGGCTTACTGCTTTGAGACGAAAAGAGAGCAATCAGCAGGTGGAACAAATAAAAAACAGTGAGATGAGGGACTCAAACCTAACCTTATTGACAATCGCATAAATGTCAGTTAGATAAACATCCCAATTGAAAGGCAGGAATTGTCAAGTTGGATAAAAGTAAGCCCCAACCCCATCATGCCTACAAGCAATAAAATTTAAATGTAAAGATACAAATAAGTTAGAAGTGTGTGCCCTCAGTTGTGTCTGACTCTTTGAGGCCCCGTGGACTGTACTAACTAAATTGTCCTAGCTCAGTGCTGCCTCTTCCAGGAAGTCTTCCCTGATTCTGCCTCTCCTCCCACCCACCGAGAGGCTGGGACAGGCACCCCTCCCCAGTACACCTACTGTGACAGCCTCACCCAGCACAACTGAATGTTTTCTTATCTGTTATCACCATCAAACCACAAGATCCTTAAGGGCAGCACTCTTTGGGAACTGACTCCACTTCGGGAACTTTGTGGCCACCGTGTAGCGTTTCAAGAAATAGGCAGCTATGTTCAGCCTTAAGGTGAAAAAGTAATCTCATCTTTGTGTTTTGGATTCAGTCATTTTATACAGGTTGACAACGTTCACGTGCAGGTCTTCTCTAGTTGCGGCGAGTGGGGGCTGCTGTTTGTCGTGCGCAGGCTTCTCACTGCGGCGGCTCCTCTTGTGGAGCCCAGGCTCTGGGTGTGCAGGCTGCAGTGGTTGCAGCCCTGGGCTCAGCAGTTGTGGCTCGAGGGCCTAGTGCCCCTCAGCCTGTGGGATCTTCCCAGACCAGGGAACACACCCATGTCCCCTGCATTGGCAGATGGATACTTAACCGCTGGGACCAGCAGGGAAGCCCTCCCAAAACTGTTTTTAATTTTGGCTGGCTCTGTGTTACTTCCTATTATATCTTCAGTTGTAAAGTGTCTCACCTGGCCAGCAGGTTGAAGACTTCCCGTGGGGAAGATGTTGGCCATCCCAGGACCCCAGCCCCGGCCCTGGCCAGCTCACACCATGTGCTCAGACTTGGCCTCTGACAGTGAGGCCCTAGGAACAATGTTCTCAGAAAATAAGTGTCTCCTGGGATTAATTTCTCATTCTCAGAGGAGATAGGAAGCTGGAGACCTGGAAAGATGAAAGGACTCTGGGACATACGGACTGACTGGGGCCAAGTGAGAAGCCACAGGTGGAGCCGGGGCGGTCAGCCTGGAGGAAAGTAGACCCAGAAGCTTCACAGAGTGCCTGAGAGATGTGGATGGGGGGCTTGGCCCGTCCTCTGACACCCCCAAGGGCAGCAGCATTAGCACCAACAGGAAGGGACCAGGCAGGATTTCACCTGGAGTAAGCCTCTGCTTCCTGAAGCCAGGAAGAAGCTGCTTCTCTGGACAGTAGAGCGTTCTGGCACTGGCATGGTCAGAGGAGGCTGGGGGGACCATTCTTTCAGAATGCTGACCTATCATGATTTTGGATGAAACTCCTGTCTATACTGGTCCCCGCCCCATTGTAAGTTGTTGACAAACCCAGGGCATGTGGAAGGACACCCCCTGGAAGTGGGGGCTGATGAGGCTCAGCTGTGACCTCGGATGAGGCATTCAGCCTCCCGGGGCCTCAGTTTCCTTCCCCAAATGAAGAGTCTGCCCAGAGGCTCTGTGGTGCCCTCCGCTTCTGTGACACTTTCCCATCTGCTTCTCCTCCCAGGTGCTCATTCCCACCACCCGCTGCAATTCCCACAAGGAGAACATCCAGGGCCAGCTCAAGGTCCGCACACCAGGCATCTACCTGCTCATCTTCGACAACACTTTTTCCAGGTAGGCCGCCTCCTCGGTCAGCATCCGGATGAACCCACCTGGCACCCCGCCTCAAGGACAGAGGTGGACGTTTAAAAGCAGTTGTTTAATTATCAGTCCCTGATTATCAGTGGTTCATTAATTTTAGACCTATACTCTGGTGTTCCAGTGTCCTTTGTAGAGTGTGTAACACACAGCCTGATACTTACAGTCTCACCACGGGTTAAGTGTGTTCTCTGCCCTCTGCTCTTATTACTACTACTCCCTTCAGCCGCACAGCAGCCCCGTGCAGTAGGGACTGTCTTTCTCCTCGTGTTACTGCTAAGGGGCTGAGGACCTAGAAGAGGGGCACTCCCAATCACCCAGCTGGTGGTGGGGCTGGATTTGAACCCAGGTGGCCTGGCTCGAGGCTCTAGGCTCTTACCCGGGATGCTCTTCTGCTTCTGCCGTCCTGATGCCCTCTGCCCAGGCCAGAGAAGAGCCAGCAAATACAGTGGAAGGATTGGGCGGATGGGTAAATGGATGGATGGATGGATGAGAGAGAAGTGAAGTAAGAAGGCCCAGAGCTAATCAGAACTGGAGCTGCGAGGCGAGGCCCCTGGGCCCCCTCGTCCAGGGAGTGGAGCAGCAGGTCCCATCCCTGGGGAGCACGACTTCAGAGCTCCAGGTGCAGGTCCAGGAGTGAGTGCAGGGTTGAGGGGTCAGGAGGATGGGGTGAATGGAGATGAGGCTGGAGGGGCGTCCAAGAAAGGAAGCAGGACAGCAGACCAATGTTGGTTGAGCATCTGCCTCGAGCCAGGGCCCTGCTTCATGGAGATGTGCGGCTGGCACGGTGAAGGCTGCTGGGCACCTGTCCCTCTTCTGGCTTCAGTGTAAGCCCTTAGTAGGGGCTCGCTTCATTCATAAGACCTTAGTAGGGGCTCGCTTCATTCATAAGACCTGTCTGATAAGCATTCAGCCACATCCTCTCTGAGCGGGGCCCTGAGCTTGCGGCCACATCCCTCCCCATAGGCGCCCTTGCCAGCCTGCTGGGCTTTAAGCACAGTAACTTAATAGCTATTAAGTAGGTGAGAAGCTGGGGCGCCACCTGTTGGTGAAAGCCGGAGTGCAACCTCTCACCACCTCAGGGCCTTGAACTCCCAGGGCATGTGGCTGAGGGCATCCACCAAGGGAGAGCTTGGAAGAACGGGCTCCCCACCTTTCCCCTTCCCCACCCTTCCCCCACACACCCCCAGGAACATGAACACACCCTGCGTTAGCAGGATTCCTGGGCATGGGCTCTGCATGTCCAGAAAGCTGGTCAGACCAGGCATGGGCCTCAGCCCCTCAGGGCAGCGGTCAGGAGACGGGGTGGAGGCCAGCCCAGCGAGGGTCTGCTCTCCCCTCTGGGTTTTAGTGGAACCCCAGTTTCCTCTGTGGTGGCAGCCAGCATTTTTACTACCTCCCTGAGCCCCACCGCAGGTTGACGGAGAGGCTGGGAGCAGCGTGTTGAGGGCAGAGGCAGCTGCAGACCAGCTTTGCAGTCGGCATTAGGAGCGGCCGTGGTGCTGAGACACACTGCAGCCCTCGCCACTGACGTCGTCTCAGGGCCTAGTCAAGGTTTTCAAAGCACAACAGCGGAAGAGATCCAGATGTCCAGTCAGAATGAGATCCAGGCTCGCCTCCACTGTGTGTGTCCCCTCCACGCCTGCGCCACCCACTTCCCCAGGGCAGCCCAGACCACCGAGACCCCTGAGACACCCCCACCCCAGGGCCCCTTCAGAGCAGCAAGGCAAGGAGGGGTGCTTCACAGTGCGGGACTGGATGGGCGTTTCTGCACCCAAGCCCAGGACAGTCCACGGAGGTGTCCTAAGGCCCTGACATTTTGCAGGAAGATGTCTCTGCTAGAGAGACAGGAAATGGGGGTGAGGGGACCCGGAAGAGTCCACGCAGTCTGTGAGGGACCCCAGGCTCGGAACAGAGGTCTTTGCACCAAAGCTTCCCATGCCAGCCAGCACCCACCCCAGCCAGGTCACTGCAGCTGCTTCCAGCCCTCGGAATAACCCCTCCTTCTCCATTTGTCTCCTAGATTCGTCTCCAAGAAAGTCTTTTATCACTTAACTGTTGACCGGCCTGTGATCTACGATGGAAGTGATTTCCCGTAACCTCAAGTACCTGGATTTTGCTAGTTTCACATTACCCACAGGAAACACTACTCCTCCTCACTTGTCACGTAAAGCACCTAAAAAACCCAGAAAACAAAAAATAGCTGCTCTAAAGCTATCAGTATCCACTATGCAACTTTAGGAGACGGGCCCTTGGCTGCTCGTCAGAGCCGCGTTGCTCCGAGCGCCGTGTACTCGGCGCTGTGCACATCACTCTTAGCCCTGTGGCTCGTAAGGGCTCAAGTGATGTTTTCCATTGTCCTCACACCCAGAGGGACACTATGCCAAAGGTTTAAACACTCAGGAGACCATTGGCCTCTCCAGGGGGGTGCAGTTGGCTCCAGGCCTCCTGTGAAGAGTTTCCCAGGTCAGAGGAGTCCCGACTTCCACCCGTGGAGAGACACAGCCCCCCTGTGCCCAGCCAGGCATCACGGGTGACCATGAGCTGGAAGGCCTGGCCAGACCCTGTGGGGCCCTTGAGTCCTCCCTGGGAAAGGACATCAGGGCACCTAGGGCCCCGCCTGAGATCCCATCCAGCTTCCTCGATCATGCTCCTGTCCCCTCCTGCCCGGGGAGTGCAGGGCTGCTCAGAGGGGCCGCCAGCTGCACTTTTCTCCTGGCCCTTCTATCTGGGCGAGTCTGTCTTGGAGCAAAGCCCTCCACTCAGCTGGGCCTCTCAACAGCTCCAAAATACCACCCTAAGAATCAGAAGTGAAGCTAATCCAGGAAACAGAACCCACCGACTGAGGGCCTGCAGTGCAGTCTACATCCAGAGGGCCAGAGCCCAGATGCTGGGTAACGTCCACGCCATGACCAAAAGGCTGGACACATCAGCCTGTGCGGCTCACTCCTCAGCCTGTCTTTGTTTGTATTAACAAGAGCTTCTGCAGATATGTTTACTAATGATTATATTCAGGGTAGGAACCACTTTTAAAAATCGGGGGCTTCTTAAGAGAAGTCTTTGCTAACTCAAGTATACACAGGCATAATTCATGAATCGGCTCTTTGCTCACCTCTCGGTCCCTCCTCCCCACCTGCCTAGGTTCCCTGCACTGCTTTTCCACTTCCTGCTGCTCAGCCTGCACCTGACACCTGGGAGCAAATGAATCCTCTGTCCTTTTCCGGGACAAGCAGCAGATGATCTTCCTGTTCTCTGTGGCCCTTTTCTCCCACCACAGAGTGCTCACCTGTGATGGCCTCTCTGTGCCCTGTTCACAGGGCAGTCAGGACCCAGGTCCTTCCGCAGTGAGCAGAGATCTGACCAAGCAGCCCACCTTAGCTGTGGTCAGGGTAGAGGGTACCTGGCAAGGCAACTGCAGGTCCTAGTACCCCGCCAGCCCTTCAGCTAGCCCGGTGACTAAGCCGAGTCACACCACATTGAAGCTTCATCTCGTCATTCACGAGCCTGGTCTGACTGGTTTTGAGAACTGACGAATGGGTCAAAAATCCTTGGCCAAGTTCAGTTCAGACCCCATACCTCCCAGGCGCCAGCAGAGGTAGGAGGAAATGACTTTGGCAGTAGACTCAGAACTTCCATTTAAACAGGAGACATAGGCAGTTCCAGGCACTTTAAGTGGGGCTTGAGACACGGTGAACAGAACCTTCCAGAAAAGAGCTGGCCCTCTTGTGCTCTCTTTCCTGGGAGCAGCTGCCTGTGGCAGAAAGCCAGGAGTCTCTAGCACCTCATTGAGCAAGGTCCTGACGGTGCTTAGCACCAAAACAGAAATGGCCAGGCCCCCAGAGACTTCCTGGACTCGTGCTTGTCCTTATAGGGAGCCACACTGCTTGAAAGCAAACTACCCTGCCTTTAAATCCATCTCCCCCTTGAAAAGGATAATCAGATGTAGCTGGCTCACCACTTGAGAGAAACAAAAGACCCTGAAGCATCTGGAATCTCAGTTTGAGTGCTTAGCTTTCCCAGGATACCCTGGAGACATGGCCAAGCAGACGGCCCTCTGCTCATGTCACCACCGTCACCTGCAGCTCGAATCAGCTTTTCTCGAGTAGCTGATATGTTTCCTGCGGAAGCCCTGAGACATTCCATCTGAGGCTTGTTCTGAACCTCTGTGACTCGACCCAGCAGGGGACCAACTGCAGCTTAAAAAAATCCCGTGGCTCTTGTGAAGCCAGCCCAGAGCCACTGCTGCAGGAGCTCGTGGGCCCCTTGTGCCAGCACTGCAGACGGTGATGGCAGTGGTGCAGAGGCCTTCGCCTGCCCACTGCGGCCCCACCCTGCCTCTGCAGCGTATTTAGTTTTTTGTGCTGAATGGACTCTTGTTCTTCGTTACTTTGCTGTGGGAGCTTGGGTTTGCTGTGCAGCTAGAGATCATCTTGGCATATTTAAGTATGGCTTCTATAAACTGCTTTCTTATTTTAAACAAGTTCCCAACTTTACTGAAGTTTGGGGGCTGAGGTATTCTTTTTAATGCAAACAATAATGAAAAACAGCTATTGAAAGTGGTGGCCCCAGCCAGTAGACTGAATTAACACTAAAAGTCAACAAGTAGGAAGCATTCTTGGGATCCCAGATCACTATCTAAAAAAAAAGAAAAAAAATCCCCCATCAGCCTCTTTGGGGGCTGGCCAAGCTCTCTGAATAACTGTTGCTGTTTAGTACAAGATTAGTACCAGCCGCCTTGCTCACCACTGCCTTGGGAGCCACTGATCGCCCTCACCCAGGAACACGAGGCCTCTGTCAGGCACCCACATCCACTGCCAGCAAGCATGTTTGGGAGAAAGCGTAGCCCCTGCAGAGCACTTCTGGCTGGAGCCCACCTACTCCACATCCACTGGATCAAGAGCAGGCAAGGAAATTCTCAAACAGGAATCTGGAACTGAAACACTACATAGGGTCTGAAAAGTATGAATGCACAGCCACGCTAGATAAATCAGAGATAAAGGAGATGGTTTTTTAAAGTTATTTTCAGTTGTCACTCACCTTCGGTGGTGAAGCCATTCCAGACTCATCTGAAAAGAAATCCCCATTTGGAGATGAAATCTCAGTCTGTGTTTTATCACTGTGGTTAGCTGTCAACCATACGTTTTTATAGGAGTTTCAGTTTTAGAAGCCCACCTAGGTGACTCCACCTTGGAGAATCCCAGCCTCAGCTCAGAGGTGTTGAGAATGAGAGCAGAGCCGCCCTCTGCAATGCTCAGAACCAAGGGTCACCTGGCACAGAGAATGTTTAGTCAGCCATCTGCGTTTACAAAACACTTACCCAAAAGGTTCTTTTCAGTGGAACCCTGGGTGAATTCTCTGTTGTGGTGGAAATAAAGACAGTTAATAATGCCTTTTCTCTCTTAAGCACTTTTTCAAAATAACACAGTACATCTTTAAATTTGGGGAGGCATTTCTGATAAAAAGACTTCCTCAGAGCCTGAGGACAAGGGCTGTCCAGAGATGCTCCTGTTCCCCCATGGCTGCAGAGCAACAGTGAAGCCTCAGTTGGGTGGCTTCCAAATCAGAATTGCACTTTAATTGACCAATCCTCAATGCTCGCGGCCTTACAGGGTAGTGGGTCTGGGAACCCATCTCTTTTTTATCTGCCAAATAATTACCAGAAGCACATCAGATGCCAACTCTCCACCTGCCCAGTGGGGGTGAGGAACTTTTGTATCCCAAAACATAGTCCGTATAGCATCTGCTGCACCATTTGGGAATGTCTTATTTTTAATCTCAGGATTTAAATAAACACTATGACATTGAGAGTGGCGTCGCCTTTCATTCCATTGAGACATAAGGTGAGAGAGGAAATTGCACACAGCAGAGTGGGGGCAAAGCTGTTGGGCCATGTCAAGTCCTGTGACTTCAAAAGGGAAGAAAAAAAGCAGCTGTTCTAAGAGGTTGCCAAATTGGCCTGGTGTCTGGACCCACAGTCTGCGCTGAGGTCCGAGTTCAGACTTGCTTCAGCCAATGCAGTGCACCAACCCACTGCCCTCTGCCAGAAGAGCTTCTGCGTTCAGTGAAATTCCCCAGCCCTCCCCTGGTCCACGAAGAGCAGCCTGATTTACCAGAATGATGGAGTCGGGGAGGAGGTCACAGGTGGCCTAAAACCACGGTTAGTCAAGCTGGATCCAAATCTAGGCAGAGCTGCTAGAGGAGGCAGCAGAGAGGGGCAGCGAAGACCCTGGACATGGGCCCCGAGGGCTGTGTCCCAGTCACTCCTCCCCTGGGCAGACTGAGCTTGGGCCAGGCAGTCCATCTGCACTCACCTCTGGAGCGCCCTGTGCCCCACAGGGTCCTCCCAGCCCTCCTTTCCTCCACTTCCCTTCTCGCAGCCTTCTTCCTGCCTCGGATTCTCCTGTGGCCTCTTCTTTCATCAGTTACTCAGGAGCAGGTGATACTTCCTGGAAGTGTATTGTTCCCTGCAGCTCCAGGACCCTGTTTTTCATCCTCATCTCCCTGCTCTGCCTCAGCCCACAGCATGGAGCACAGAGCATGGTGCTCACCAGCCTCTGAATCAGCGAGGACACTGGGCACCATGATCAGCCCTAGGCCATCAGCAATCCCACTGGCCAACTTGGCCAGAGACCAACCCTCAAAACCCCCGTGGTAGAGAAGGACAAAGGTCAAGCCCACAGGGGCGATTTAGGGAGGATGGAGGTGAGCTGGTTACTGGTTCGGACACATAGAGCCTCCTGTGCCCTCAAGCCTCTCCTGTCCAGTAATGGAAGGGTGCTCTATCCAAGTGCCTGAAACAGCACAGCAGAAGGAATTCTGTGTTCATAGGAAAGGCCTCGCAGAGAGGCCACGTGGACTGAGCCTAGGAGAACGGACCCGGACACACAGCTACAGGCTGCTCTATCTGGGCTGGGATCCTGGCCTCCATGCCACACTCCTGGTGCCCTCTCCCCACCTGCTGAGCCGCCCCAAGGTGAGCAAACCAAATCCCAGCTCCTGGTTTTCCAAGCCCCTGACACAATTCCGGGAATTCTGGCCCCTCTCGGTGTCCGTAGACGCGTGCCGCTGCCTGCGATGCCTGCGATGCCTCTTCCGCCCGGAGAGTGTAGCGATTCCCCGGGTGACTCAGAAGGACACTTCAGTCAGGGTCAGACCTCTCGGTTTGAAGATGTGTGGGAAAAATCTGGCGAGTGGAGCCCGCCACCCACACACATCTGCAGAGCAAATAGATGGTGAAACCTGTCACCTGAAATGAGAAAACGGACTTTTATTGAGAGAGCGGTTAAAGCTGAAGCTATCAAAACCCAGGGGAGAGCAGAGCTTATTATGAAAGCCGCTCAAAGTGGGTTAGGGTTGAAAGAAAGGTCAGCCTTTTACTTTTCCCACACTCGCTGGTTTCTGAAGAAAGATAGTAAAGCCGAGCCGAAGTATGATTACCAATCTCTGGGCTTTGATGTGTGTCCCCTCGTCCCTCCCCCATCCCTCGAGCTCCCCGGGGAGGCTGGAGGCTGGTGTGGTTTCCTCACCCCTTCTGGCAGGTTCGTGCTGAGGTTATCGCACTTGGCAGCCCCATCTGAAGCCTGGAATGAGTTGTCTTAGCTCCATAATGAACAAAGAGAGCCAGGCCTCTCCAAACCCGAGGTGCATGAGTGTCCTTCCCCAGGGAAGGCGTCATTTCCAGAGCGCCTTTGGCTTCAGGCCTGTGGCTCCGGCAGGATGCTCAAGGGAAAGGCGATTTCAGGGAGACCTCCCACTGAGCCCTGAGGAGAGAAGGACACCTTTTCTGGGAGGTCACCCATCCGTCTGCCAGGTCAGTGGGACAGGCGCTGGCTTCTCCTTGGCATGAGAAAAGAAAGCGGGAGCGGGGTGGGAGAGGCCCAAAGGCTAGCAGGGCAAAGGAGGGGTAAGAAAGGAGGGTCAGCAGCAGGAAGGGCCTTCCCTGGGGCCACGCCGCAGGCCCAGTGAGCAGAAGTTCTCGTGGGAGGGAAGGAGCGGTGGGGGAACAGGTTTACTGAACAGACAACAAAGGCAGTGACTGCAGACCTGGAGAAAGGAATCCAGTTTGTTCTTCTGACTCTGAGGCTGACTTCAAGGCCCCACGTGCTTTCACAAAGTGGCCACAGCATCAGCCCTCAAGTGGCCTTTGCACAACAGACAGGGTCTATGTGTGAAACCAGAGGTCTTTGTAAAGACAGCCCTTCTGCACCAGCAGGGGCCCCCACAGACCTCTTGGGTGTTCTCAGAAGGACCACACAGTCATGCCCTCAAGATGAACCTGTGGAAAATGGACAGGGACCCATGAGGCCCAGATCAGGTGCAAGGGCTCCTTGGTTATCGAGGGTTCAAGTGTTTTCAGGAAAAGCCCAAGACTCACCCAGGGCTCAATTTTGCTCCAGAGTCAAACTGTTCATTTATTAAGTGTCAGTAAATACAAAGCAAGTAGCAGAGAGTTTCTTAGAAGAAAGTCCTCTTCTTTGGGTTACCTGGTGGCACATTAAAATACAGAGTCATGGGCACGCCGCATGTCAACTCTGGTTCATTGGGTCCAGTTCATTCACAAGTCTGCCAGATGAGGATATTGGAGGTGATCCATGGACCATGCCAGAAAGTCCTTGATGATCACTGCTCTGTCACTATTTTGGTTAGAACTTGAGGAAAGGGGTAAAATCAGCTAATGGATCTGTCTCCTAATTCAGCTTTGCCAGTGACCCTCAAATCTTGGAGCCAGGACCTCTCCCTCAGCTCATTGGTCCAAGCACTGGGATGCAGTGATGGAAATGTCATTCTTAGAGAGGAAGATATTTCCAAATGAACCACCTGGTATGAAACTATCCTACAGGTAAAACCTTTTTACAACCGTAACTTTTTTATGGCTTATGTTCTTATTCAACGGACATGTTACCCAACTGGTCATTTGTAAATAGAAAAACATTCCCTTCCCCAAACCTGAAGTAGTTCCGTATGTGTCCACAATTTAAGATTTAGAGGAAGAAATATGAGTTTGGTATCAAAGGGTCTGGATTAAATAGGGATTCCTAAACTGGTCCATACACAGAATTCAGAAGGTCTTTGAACTTGGGAAAATGACACCTTTCCTCTACTATCTAGCTAAAATTTAGATCTTCTTCAATTAAGAATATAGACTACATGCCACATGAGTATGCATTAGCAAGACCTGTGTCTCTGCCACTGGTGGAAGTGACAGATATTTTCTTCTTACTTAAAAGTTGTTGCAGACCCTTTAAATATCATTTATGCTCATCTTCACTGTGAAATGAAGGTTGTTGTTAGACCTGGTATAGATTGTTTTTAACTGTGTTCATGAAGAGATGTGTATTACTAGTTCACAAATTTATCTTAATATAGAATTATGGTTCAGTGTAATTGGTTTCCCTTATAATCGTATATATTTTATTCATTTTATCCATTCTAAAACATTCTGAGAAGGCTTTGTCAGATTGTCAAAGGAGTATATAAGGGATAAAAAAGGTTAAGGACCTTTGGGTTCTGGCAGGTCTTCATGGAAAAGAAGAGAAAGATCAGCTCATTGCAGCACTGGCTTATTATTTATAACATATAATTAATAGCAGCATAAGTAATTTGATAGGCTCTTGCCATAAGTCAGCCACCTGTTACAGATGAGGAAACCAAAGACCCAGGGAAACTGGTAAGTCTGAACCATTTGGAGAACATGTTACTACAAGGCTGAGATGGCTGTGGGAGTAGTTTTCTCCAAACCATTCTTATTTCACTGGAAAGTATTCTCCAATGATTTAAAAAAAAAAAAAAAAACCTTCCATAAACCAAGCTATGCTGTGGCACCCTTGACCTGTAAACCCTTACTATGTATCATCCTCCCTACAAGAGGTTAACAGTTATGTACTGAGAATTACAGCTCATGGTCCCACACTGTATCAGTGGATCAGATCTCTTCTGGCTCTTAGGTTTTCTGGATTCCAAAAGTTGAACAAGGGAAAGTGCTGGGGCTCACTCTGCCTTTGTTGGCCTTGCCAGAATATTCTGAGTTCCCTAGATTGTTAATCCCACTGAGAAAGTGTCACCCACAGCATGAGACCTTTTAGCGTCTGCTCACTCATTCCTAACTAGCTTTATACCTCCCTTGGCCCCTTTGGTAAGAGGTGTCCCAGCCAAACAGGAAGTTTCCATCAGGTGTTCATTCACTCATTTATATCTGGAGCTTTGTAAGGGTAAGAGCATGATTTTATTATTATTTTTATTTATTTTTGGCTGTGCTGGATCTTTGTTGCTGCATGCAGGCTTTCTCTAGTTACGGAGCGTGGGCTCTAGGCACTCAGGCTCCAGTAGCTGTGGCAGCCAGGCTTTCTTGCCCCACAGCATGTGGGATCTTCCTGGACCAGGGATGGAACCCGTGTCCCCTGCATTGCCAGGTGGATTCGTAACCACTGGACCACCAGGGAAGCCCCAAGAGCATGATTTTTGAGTGGAAGTATATGGTGTCTTCGGAGAAGGCAATGGCACCCCACTCCAGTACTCTTGTCTGGAAAATCCCATGGATGGAAGAGCCTGGTAGGCTGCAGTCCATGGGGTCGCTAGGAGTTGGACATGACTGAGCCACTTCACTTTCACTTTTCACTTTCCTGCATTGGAGAAGGAAATGGCAACCCACTCCAGTGTTCTTGCCTGGAGAATCCCAGGGACGGGGGAGCCTGGTGGGCTGCCGTCTACGGTGTCACACAGAGTCGGACACGACTGAAGTGATTTAGCAGCAGCAGCAGCAGCATATGGTGTCTTGGATTTGCTTTAAAATACCGTAGCAAAGGGAGGAGCTAACGGAGAAAGGTAGGAGTAAAGGAAGAAAGGAGGGAAGGGAGGAGCAAATGAAGGAAGGGAGGCAAAGGAAGCAAAGAGTGAAGAGGAAGGGAAAGGAGAAGGAAGTGGGTGTTGTGGGCGGGATTAGAATGCGGAGAGTGTCGATCACTGTCGGAGCTGAGTGATGGGTATGAGGAGGTTCGTTGTGCTATTCTCACCACGTTTATGTATGTTTCTTTATTTAATTTTTTTTATCTTTTGACTGTGCTGAGTCTTTGTTGGTGCGTGGACCACCCTCCAGTTGCAGCGCACGGGCTGCTCATTGCAGCGGCTGCTTTCGGGGAGCACAGGCTCTAGGGCACGCGGGCTCAGCTGTTGCTGTCCCCAGGCCCTAACTGGACCGCAGCCTTAGTAGCTGTGGTGCACAGGCTCAGTTGCTCCAAGGCATGTGGGACCTTCCGGGGTCAGGGATTGAATCCGTGTCCCCTGCATTGGCAGGAGGGTTCTGTACTGCTGAGCCACCAGGGAAGCCCTATGTGTGTTTTTTTTAATTTTCATATTTAAAGATTTTAAAACGAAAAGAGCATGAGTGGTGATAATCTGAACTAACTCAGTGGCGGGGGCACTTAGCCTGGCAGTGTCGCACAGGCGTGGGCACCGCAGGGCCTTTGCACATGTTACCCCCTCCTCCCAGTGCACCCTCCCTCCCCTTCCTCCTGTAGCTCATTCCTGCTCATCCTTCAGCTCTCAGCTTAATGCCACTTCCTCGGGGAAACCTTCCCTGCCTCTCATCCCCACAGTAGGTCAGAGCCTCTTGTAACACACTAGCATCTCGAAACCCTCTCTTCATGACTGTCTAATTGGCATCTGTCATCTGTGAACTGTGAGCTTTGTGGGCACTGGGCCCGTGTCTGCTTTTCCTTAGCATCACTGAAGCCCAGTGCCTGACATGTAGAAAATGCTCCATAGGTTTTTGTTCAGTGAGATTGGTAAAATATCGTTATCAATTGCTGTATTTTCCCAAGACAACAGGATTTCGCAACAGTAAGTGCACTTCCAAGAACCAAATATTTGAAATTGGCCGTTGATTCACTTAACATACATTTACTGAGTGTCTGTCATGTGTGAGGGCTGTCATAGGCACTTGGGAAATAGCAGTGAACAGAAAAGAAGAACAGTCCCTGCCCGAGTTTATACTTCTTAACCGTCAGGTGGTGCCAAGCGTGGAGAAGAGCAGAGCAGGGAAGGGGACTGTGGATGGGCTGGGATGGCCTGGAAGAGAAGGTGGTATTTAAGCAGAGACCTCAGGAGGTGGCGGAGGAAGCATGTGGCTGGGAGAGACTCAGCCAGAGTCATCTAGGGGATTGTGAGGTGAACTGTCTGACACCTTGTCCAGCCTCTTCTGTAACGCTGGGTCTGTGCCATGAGCTCCTGCAGGTTCAGCCTAGGTTGGTCACGTCATTGCGTTGGATTTGAAAGACTAATGGCAAAATTGTTTGCTCTTTGGTATGCTGTTTAAGGCAATGGCACCCCACTCCAGTACTCTTGCCTGGAAGGTCCCATGGATGGAGGAGCCTGGTAGGCTGCAGTCCATGGGGTCGCTAGGAGTTGGACACGACCGAGCCCCTTCACTTTCACTTTCATGCATTGGAAAAGGAAATGGCAACCCACTCCAGTGTTCTCGCCTGGAGAATCCCAGGGACGGGGGAGCCTGGTGGGCTGCCATCTATGGGGTCACACAGAGTCGGACACGACTGAAGTGACTTAGCATGTAACAAATTACCCGCAAACTCAGTGGCTGAAAACAATAATAAGCATTTTATTGTATCTCATGATTTTATGGGTCAGGAGTTTGAGTAGGGCTTGACACGATGCTTCTTCTGTTCCCTGTGGTATTGACGCACTTTGAGGTGGCGTCCAGCGGGCAGATGGACTGTTGGTGAGAAAGGAGCTAGGAAGACCAGCAGGGACAGCGTGGGGTGAGGAGGACAGGTGGGTGTCCAGGATTCTGGCCAGGTTTGGCTGCAGAGTCGTTGGATCTGCGCATCCTCAGACCTGCAGCGGAATCTGTGGCTCCCGCACGAAGAATTTGAGGCTCCACAACTGCACGTGTTTGGGGAGGAGCCTGTGAGAATGATGTCATCCTCCCGTGGCCCACTTTTGACAGAGGGCTCAGCAGGGCCTCAGCTGTCCCATGTCATTGTTGAGAGTTTGTGTGCAGTAATATCTAAAGCCGTGCCGGCCCAGTCTGTGCCCATGCATCTTTGCAGCCCCTGGTACTCAGCCTGGAACTCGGCACACTGTTGGTCAACCCTTCAAAGCAGCGGCTGATTTGTCTGACCGTGTCACACATGCAAGGTGGGACAGCTTGGTGGGCAGAAGCCAAAGCTTGAGTGCCACAGATGCCCGGGATAATATCCTAGCCTTGTTGGTTCCTACAGTGTGATGCTGGGTGGGTTCCTGATCTCTGAAGTGCTCAGCCCCTTCATCTATAAAATGGTTGAATTACATACAGTATTATCTACCTGGCACAAAGCAAGCAAGCAAGCAAGAGATGACAGCTTGCTTGTCACAGGAAGAGGCAAGCCCATGTCTGTCTGGTACCCACGGGGCCTGGCAGGCCGTTGGTGTGCACAGCGGTCTGCTGATGGTTGAATTAAGATCAGTCAGGCCTCTACTCCCCCAGAGAAGGAAATGGCAGCCCACTCCAGTGTTCTTGCCTGGAGAATCCCAGGGACGGGGGAGCCTGGTAGGCTGCCGTCTATGGGGTCGCACAGAGTCAGACACGACTGAAGCGACTTAGCAGCAGCAGTAGCAGCAGGCCTCTGCTCCCAGCCTCCTCAGATGAGTTCTGTGACGGATGCTCACAGAACACTGTAGCTCTGGGTACCCTGTGCTCTTTGCCCAACAGGTCTCAAATGTGCTTTTGCTAGGCCAGCCTCTGATGAAAAGGTTGTTGCAAGCTGACTTCTCTAGAAGCAGATGCTGAGATGGAATCTTGGGGGCAAGTGTCTATTCGGGATTGCCAACTGTGAAGGGAAGTAGGAGGAAATAGGATTGGGCAGAGAAACCTTGCCAGCCTGGCATGAGGCTGTGTGCATGCTAAGTCACTTCAGTCGGGTCCAACTCTCTGTGACGCTATGGACTGTAGCCTGCCAGGCTCCTCGTCCATGGGATTCTCCAGGCAAGAATACTGGAGGGGGTTGCCACGCCCTCCTCCAGGGAATCTTCCTGACCCAGGGATTGAAGCTGTGTGTCTTACATCGTCTGCATTGGCAAGCGGGCTCTTAACCACGTGCGTCACCAGGGAAGCCAAATATGTCACAAGTGAAGGGGAGCTCACAGAGCCACATGTTGGAGAGAAGCATTTGCTTGTCTTTCGTCAGTTTTATAGTACAGACTTTGAAAGGGACATTAGCTATTTGGGCTGTCTGTAACAATAATTATAGAATTGATTAGAGAGACATTCCCTATCCCAGGAGGTTGCTGGGCTCAGACCACAGTTGGAACAGGAGGGCCATATGGAGTCAGGCCAAGGAAACTGTTGCAGAACCACCAAGTCTTGGTTGGGATGATAATTCTAAAACCATGCTGTCTATTAATCACTCATAGTAAACAATCAGTAACTACTTGTCAAATGAAGACAGAGATTTCTTTGGAGCGTCTAAAATGTGTGAGGTGCAGATACTGGAGGCCATGATAATCTCCCTTTTGTCAAAGTCATTTAGCACCCCTTGACCAGACCTCACTTTGAGACAAGCTGTATTAGAGCTTCAGCATCAGTCTTTCCAATGAATATTTAGGACTGATCTCCTTTAGGATGAACTGGTTGGATCTCCTTGCAGTCCAAGGGACTCTCAAGCGTCTTTTCCAACACCACAGTTCAAAAGCATCAATTCTTTGGTTCTCAGCTTTATTTATAGTCCAACTCTCACATCCATATCTCACATTTTACATCAAAACAACATTCCCCTTTGAATGTACACATTGTGATGTGTTGACTTGAGATTAGTCTTAAAAAATTTTTATAGGTAAAGCAGTATCTTTTTGGATATATTTCATTCAGTTTCCTGATTTTTCTGACCTATAGAGTTCCTGTAAAATGTAATTATATTATAGTCCTCTTTTATCATTACTTCAGGAAAGCACTCACAGACGGATTTTCTAGAAATGTTGAATGGGTGTCCTAGTGGGTGTCCCCTTGCTGGTCCTTCCAATGTTTTTATCTTAGGATAAATCTGCTTCTGAGACCTAGTTTAATTTGAATGTAAAATGGTCCTATTTATGCAGTCCTTTAAACCTGATTTAGCAACAAAGGGTACTTAAAGTCTTTAAAATATAATACAGCTGCCACCTATCTTTGGTCCTGCTTTGACGCTGCGGTAGGACTGGGACAGTCAGGCAGGTGCTAAAGGAGGCCCTTGGAACTAGGGGTGGTCATCGCGCTCAGTGCAGGCTTCGTGGTTCTTGTGGCATTCGTCTCCTTTCCTAAAAATCAGAGGGGGGGAAAGTAGAGTCCATGAAAGCCTTATCTACCTCTGTTGTTGTTCAGATGCAGAGTCATGTCTGACTCTTTGTGACCCCATGGACTGCAGCACGCCAGGCTTCCCTGTCCTTCACTATCTCCTGGAGCCTGCTCAAACTCACGTCCATTGAGTCAGTGATGCCATCCAACCATCTCATCCTCTATTGCCTCCTTCTCCTCCTGCCCTCAGTCTTTCGCAGCATCAGGGTCTTTTCCACTGAGTGCGCTCTTCGCATCACGTGGCCAAAGTATTGGAGCTTTAGCATCAGTCCTTCCAATGAATCAGTAGGGTTGATTTCCTTTAGGATTGACTGGTTTGATCTCCTTGTAGTCCAACGGACTCTTAAGAGTTTTCTCCAGCACCACGATTTGAAAGCATCAGTTCTTTGGTCCTCGGCCTTCTTTATGGTCCAACTCTCACATCCGTATATGACTACTGGAAAAACCATAACTTTGACTGATTGGACCTTTTTTGGCAAAACTAACATGTAGTTCAGTTCAAACTACCTCTGAACTGCCACTTAATCTCCATCATGGTGTCCCATAAGTGACTCTCGGCTGGAGGAGATTGGACAAGCACAGTCGTGGCTCATTCCTCCTCCTCCCGTCCCTCCCCCAATCCTCAGCTCCAGTGGAGCCCCCAGGACATAGTACCAGAACCGAAGTATCAAAAGGGCACGGGATGAATAAACCAAACCCAGTCAAGTTCTTCCACTGAACTGCACAGGGTTATTTAGGTTTGGCCCATTCCTGTTGCTTATTCTGGGTTTCTCAAAGGATATCTGAGTCTTCTTCTGGAAAAGGTGGCCACATGGACAGCTGTGTCCATAGATTGCCTTGCGAAGGTCATCCTCCCCCTGACTGTAGGTGGTTCTTATTGTGCTGGGACCCACGTCGACCTGCCGGTCCCAGGCCAATGCTGGTTTGCCACCGACTGCCCACACTTGGGGTGGGTTGGCAAGGCTTGTGCGTTTTCTCTTGCTCTCCTTGCTGTGGTCCACTTTCTGCGCACTGTACTCCTCGCTGACGTGTAGTTTAGAAGTGGACGGGGAAAAGGATGCTGTTGCAGAGTCCGGCGCTTTGGTGTCCCCTTTGCAAGGGATGGCCTTGGAACTGAAACCACGGCAACTCACAGCCCACTGGGAAAACGAGATGCCTTCTCTGAAGCAAGTGGCAGAGCTGGGACGGTTCATGGTCCTGTTCTGATCGTCTTCTTTGGAAATACCAATGGACTCACCGGAGACACTTGGAAGAGAAGTTTGCCCAGAGAAGAAACTAGAAACTGTTCAGCCAAAATGGTTTTATGGTATTTTGGAAGTGTTATTTCCTTATCCCAGTCTCTTATTCTTCAAAATCTAATATGGCTGTTTGATCTCTGTACACATTTAAAATATAGAGACAGGGTAAAAAAAAAAAAGTGAAAAGTAATGGATATTTGTAAACAGTCATTTAAAAAGCACTTTTCTAATAAATGAAAATATTTAATGTGATAAATTTGCCAAATAGTAAAAAGAGACACAAAGGTAAGTTACATTTTTTTTTTCAGCCTAATCTCTAAGTTGAAAGCTTTTTTTAAAAAAAAACTGTTAGTATCATACAATATGAAAAAGAGAAGCATGGAGGCAAATATCCTTCCAATGGCCTCAGAAACAAGAGGACAAATAGGGCCAGGCCATTGCATAGGGAACAGAGTGGCCACCGTACCAGCCACTCGATAGAGTGAGCCCATAGTGGAGCCAGGTCCCCGCCAACCCAGGTTCTTAACCTCCCTGCACGGGTTGTGAAGACCACTTCAGTGGCACCAGGGGACAAGCTGAATCCTGCCCAGATCAGCGTGGCAGCCAGGTGAGGAATCACAGAGTCTCCAGAAGACGTGGGCTGGTAGCCAGCAGAATTCAGGTGACATGCTCATACGGTCAATTGCCCAAAGGCTCACTGACCAGTGCTGCAGATAGTTTCAGAACAGGAACAAGGACCCTCACTGGCCCCAAAGAGATCAAGGAGAGCAGAAGGGAATTGGATCTGAGGTTGCTTGGAAGGATCTAGATCAACACCTGCCAAGGGTATCAGCCCCCAAAACCAGAGCAGAAATTCTCCAAAGACAGAAACTTTCATGAAGCCTTGTGCATTCGTGGACTGTGGCAATGGCCGATGCTTCTGTGTATTCTTTTGGAAGAGATGAAGCCACAGCGATTCCCAGGGCTCCGAGAAATCAAACGCCTCCTCCAGAGCTCAGCTGCATTAATGCTCAGGCAAGTGGCAAAGCCACGGAGGCCTGCGGTGTCTGTCGTTCATTAATCCTCCTCCGAAAACCACAGGCTTTGCAGCCAGGAGCCAGGCAGCAGTCTCCTGGGATGGCCAGTCAGTTTTAAAGAGTCCAACTTGGCAACTCCTGACCAAAAGTAATAATGCTATTCAAATTCATCCCTTTCTGAGTTTTCTATTTCCCTCTTCTCACTCCTTCTCCCTCTCCACTTTCCCTCTGGCCTGTCAGTAAGGGAAGCTGTGTCTGAATTTCTGGACACTTCCAAAAGGACCGCCCACCTCAGAGAAGCCGCCTCAGAAGGAGAGAGCCCCCGAGGTTGTCTCCAGCAGCATAGATGACAGCTTCAGGCTTCCCTCTCTCCTCGTGAACGAAACCCACTGAGCCTGGCTGATGCAGCCCAGGTTCTTCAGGGTCTTCACAAGATCCCGGCGGAACCTCTCACCCACAAAAACGTAGAGAACAGGGTTCAGGCAACTGTGGAAAAAGGCCACGGTCTGAGTGACCTGGAAGCAGATGTCAATTTTGATGGAGAGGGCGCAGCTGGAGATGAACATGGCGTAGGCATCGATGGTCTGCACCAGCAGGACGCAGTTGTGGGGGAACTGAGACAGGACGAAGACGGTGAGCACCGTGATGGTCACCTTCAGGGCCTTGTGCTTGGAGGACTTCTTGGCCTGGATCAGGGTGTGGATGATGATGGTGTAGCAGCAAGCCATGACCACAAAGGGGAGGAAGAAGCCCAGGATGACCTTCAGGGTCAAGACAGCCGACTTGAGTTTGGTACTGTCGTCGCTAGAGTAGACCATGGTGCAGATAGCAATGCCGTGTTCCTCCTTGACTTGGCTGTACAGGAGTTCCGGGAGGCAGAGCGCGGCCGCCGTCACCCAGATGGTAAAGCAGACCATCTTGCTGTACAGGAGCCTTTTCTGCCTCCACATCTGCGCCCTCATGGCCTGCGCGATGGCGATGTACCTGTCCACGCTGATGCACATGATGAGCAGCACGCAGCTGTAGAAGTTCATCTTATACATACTGTTGACCACCTTGCACATAAAGGTCTGGAATTTCCACTGGTCCGCGGCGGCAATGGCCCAGAAGGGCAGCGTGGCGAGAAAGAGAAGGTCAGCGATGGCCAAGTTGAGAAGGAACATGTCGGTCATGGTCTTCACTCTCGTGCAGTACCAGTAGACCAGGATGACGAGGCTGTTGCCCACGCCGCCCACGATGAACACGAGCCAGTACAGGGGTGGGAGGAAGTGGCCCGCAAACTGCCTGACGTGGCTTTTCTCACAGAAGTAGTCTGTGAAGTTGCCGTCGTACTCCATGGGCGGCGTGCCATCGTAGCTGTAGTCATCTGACAGGTTAGGGATTAGGCTCTGCAAGGAGACACAGGGCGACACTGGGTCAAGGGCTGGCTTTTGGAGGTTCTGTCTGATGGCAAAGGCACGAAGCCCTTGAGCCTTCCAACCCCAGAAGGCTGTGAGAAGGCAGAAGAAGTGTGTGTGTAGGAAGTAGGAATTCCAAGAGCATCTGCTTAGACTGTAAATGATTTATTTATTCAACAAATGTTTATTAAGCAGGTGCTGAAGAGTCAGGTATGGTTCCCACTCTCGTGGAACTTTCCTCCTCTGGGACGAGACACACAAGCAAAGGAACAGTCACAGGCCACTTGACAGGTGCTCCATAGGGATGGAAGGAGGGTCTCAGGGCCACTGGTGGGCAAACTTATCCAACTAAGTGAACGAGTCTGATTGTTCCTTCTCCTGTCTACTCTGCGCTCCCTAAAAGGTCCTCAGAGGCTTTCACACTTCTCTGGGTCCAGATTCCCCTGAATCCTTTGAAAGCTATGGATCCTCTCTTGAGTAGCAACAGTCACACACGTACCCGCTTACACGTGTGCACGCACATGAACACACACGCTTATGTATACACCCTCACGCACATGGACATACACAGGAAACAACACAGGTTGCGTGATTTCAGGGTCCCTTGTTGAGAATTTGTTATGAATTTCAAGACAGCAGAGCATTAAATCAAGCAAGTAACACTTCTAAGCATGAGGCCCTGTGCCACCCACCCATGCAGCCAGCCCTCACAAGCCCTCACGTTTACAGACACACATGCACACACGTTTACAGACACACATGCACACAAGCATGCCCACACGAATACACATACGTATCCACATGGACACAACCCGCACACACATGCACGCATTCAGACACCTGCGCTCACACCCTCACAGTGTGCACACAAGCATGCATGCACACACACCCTTCGGTACAGCTAAGGACTCTCCAGGCGTATTTTCAGAGTGATTGAATTCGCACGTAGAAAGCCTGGAATTGAATGAATTTCATCAAGACCACAAGGCCAGCCTGTATATCCTTACAGGATCGGAGTGCTGGCCACCTTTATGAGTGACAGAGGAAGAGTTCGTGTCCTAGGCTAGGGGAAGCCTGGACACACCTGTCCACCTGTGTCAAGACTTGTACTCATAGCTTTGTCCACGACTGATGGGTAAACGCCCTTTGCATCTCAGGCACAGGATCCTCTGAAAATCTCCCTGCAAATATAAATGTCAGTTATTTACCAGCTTATTTGCTTCCCTACTGTCAGAGCCCCGAGTGCGTGCCAGACCTTGTGTGGAGTGCAGGATGTGCGTGCATTTAATCCTGGGCCTTCCAGGTAGGGGTGGGCCCCTCTTCCAGATGAGGGGCAGCTGGCTTCCAGAAGGAATTCTGAGGTGGCCAAGCCATTTCTTCTGTCCTCTCTGCTCTCTGAGCCCTGGAGACACTGCTCTTGCTGGAGAAGCCACCCACAAAGGCTGTTCTCAGGTCTGGGTCAGAATAAGACCTAGAGAGATCACTGTAAGGATCTGAAATCCACTCATTTCCCACTCACTTTCCATCCAAGAGCACGCACTGGAGCCCCCTGGCTGAGCTCTGGGTTGAGTGATTTCCCACAAGCTGCCCTGAGTTTATCCCGGGGACTGTGTCGAGGTGGCTTCTAAAGAGCTCGCCGTGCACCCCACCTCCAAGGGCGTTTTGGTCTAGCTCTGTGGCCACTCATCAAGACCTAGCTCAGACGTGCATTTGGCATTTACATATAAAAGAGATGTGAAGCAAGGCTTTCGTATTTCCTGAAGAACAGGTGAGAGTTTTTTTTAACTCATGAACCATATGAATTTGTGACTGATGAGGATTCCCTTTGTAATTGGGAAGCTCAGTCAAACTGGTAGCCCAAGTATAGTAACCAAGTAAAACCCTTTGACCAGTGCTGCCTAATAGGAATATAAGGCAACTTCCTTAATTTTGCATTTTCTAGTAGCCAAGTGAAGTCAAAAGAAATAGGTGGGTCTCACCTTAATAATGTGTTTTATGAAACCTAGCATGTCTAAAATATTATTTCGTTATGTAAGCAATGACTTCCCTGGTGGCTCAGACAGTAAAGTGCCTGCCTTCAATGCAGGAGACCCGGGTTCAGTCCCTGGGTCAGGAAGATCCCCTGGAGAAGGAAATGGCACCCACTCCAGTAGCCTGGAAAATCCCATGGACGGAGGAACCCGGTAGACTACAGTCCATGGGATTGCAAAGAGTCAGACACAACTGAGCGACTTCACTTTCACTTTCTTTCAAGCAGTGTAAAAGTTATCAAGATATTCCACATCCTTTTGTTGCATAGACTATGTTTGGACTAAGTGCATTTTGCAATCAAGGGACATCTTAGTCGGAGTGACCACATGTCAAGTGCTTACAGTCCCTACGTGACTCGTGGCTACCGCGTGGGACAGCTCAGTTTTAGGCTGAAAACGCAAGTTCTAAGTCTTCCTGTTTTTTCACTGTTCTGTCGTTTGCTCTGACCCTGTTTGAACGTATGTCCTTTCTCTTCTGTTGTATGCACTCAGTAACTGCCTCATGCCTCTTATGGAACATGACAGGGGCCGTGGGGACAGAGTGAAACAGGGTGTCAGTACTGCTGGGAAGTGCCCAGTCTTTCTCTGAGGGGGCTGACCATTCTCTTCCACATCTTACTGGAATGTCTAGAAGTTCTCTTTCCCAAGGTTTCCCTTGAAGCATTTCTTAGCAAACTGTGTTGTTCTTAGACCCTTTTAAAAACGTGACATCGTCACCAACTAGACCACTGCTCACAGCCTGTGGTCCCCCATGCGCAGTGGTCTGAGCCAGATCTCGAATCTTCTCCCATTGTGAGGAGCAGCAATCTGTGGGGGTGGGTGGGCCCAGACCTGGCCAGGATGGATGGTGTTTGTGTGAAGATCCCACCATCTTATTCCTTGACTGACTAAGAGGTCAGCATGCTCACCTTAAGCTTGAGAAACAGCTCTTTATTTCTTGTTCGTTGGTGATGAATAACGTGATTTGTTCACTCGTTCAGCAAGTGTTTACTAAGCCCAGAGTACACGCCAGGCAAGGAAGCCACTTCCAAAGGTCAGTGTTCTTGTCAGTGATGGTAACAGAAGTGGAGCGAACCATGAGAAAGGTCCTGGACTCACCTGTCATGGAACGGGGGGGAGGGTGGTCTGCCTGCATGCGGGGTCCTGAACTCCACAGCACAGAGGGGCCCTAGATAGGGCAGTATCGTAGGATGGTTCTGTTATTCCCAGGGGGCTACTTAATTGGAGTATTTATATCATTCGGATGATTTTTAGAATTTTGATCAAGAAGAGAAGTGACAAGATCTGATAGTCACAGATCTAAGTAAATGAGAGACTGTCTCACAGCATGCCCAGGGGCTGGCCTGCAACTCAGTGGTGTGGGCCACCTTCTGCTCACGTAGGCTTTGGTTTCTGTCCCAGACAGAGCTTTTAGAGGCTCAACAGGTTTTAGAATGATTTTCAGATGTTAGAGACCATCTTATAGAGGAGGGCTTCCCTGATAGCTCAGTTGGTAAAGAATCTGCCTGCTATGCAGGAGACTTAAGTTTGATTCCTGGGTCAGGAAGATCTGCTGAAGAAGGATAGGCTACCCACACCAGTATTCTTGGGCTTCCCTTGTGGTTTAACTGGTAAAGAATCCACCTGCAATGTGGGAGACCTGGGTTCGATACCTGGGTTGGGACGATCCCCTGGAGAAGGGAAAGGCTACCCACTCCAGTATTCTGGCCTGGAGAATTCCATAGACCGTATAGTCCGTGGGGTTGCAGAGTTGGACACGACTGAGTGACTTTCACTATAGAGGAGACAGACCCAAGGAACAGAAGGTTCTGGCCCAAAGCCTCACCCCTGGGGAATGGTCAAGGCCAGAGCCAGCGCCCTGCCCTGCAGCCCCAAGCTGGGGCACTTGTAAGCCCTGCAGACCCGGCACCTTGCTCTCCACCTTCTGATCCCTGCAGGCCCGGCACCTTCTCTCCACCTTCTGATCCCTGCAGGCCCGGCACCTTCTCTCCACCTTCTGATCCCTGCAGGCCCGGCACCTTCTCTCCACCTTCTGATCCCTGCAGGCCCGGCACCTTCTCTCCACCTTCTGATCCCTGCAGGCCCGGCACCTTCTCTCCACCTTCTGATCCCTGCAGGCCCGGCACCTTCTCTCCACCTTCTGATCCCTGCAGGCCCGGCACCTTCTCTCCACCTTCTGATCCCTGCAGGCCCGGCACCTTCTCTCCACCTTCTGATCCCTGCAGGCCCGGCACCTTCTCTCCACCTTCTGATCCCTGCAGGCCCGGCACCTTCTCTCCACCTTCTGATCCCTGCAGGCCCGGCACCTTCTCTCCACCTTCTGATCCCTGCAGGCCCGGCACCTTCTCTCCACCTTCTGATCCCTGCAGGCCCGGCACCTTCTCTCCACCTTCTGATCCCTGCAGGCCCGGCACCTTCTCTCCACCTTCTGATCCCTGCAGGCCCGGCACCTTCTCTCCACCTTCTGATCCCTGCAGGCCCGGCACCTTCTCTCCACCTTCTGATGCTGTCACGTGTACTTGTTGTGTTGTTCAGTCACTAACTCATGTCTGACTTTTGCCAGGCTCCTCTGTCCTTCACTGTCTCCTGGAGTTTTCTCAAACTCGTGCCCGTTGAGTAGGTGATACCATCCAACCATCTCATCCTCTGCTGCCCCCTTCTCCTCCAGCCCTCAATCTTTCCCAGCATCAGAGTCTTTTCTAATGAGTTGACTCTTTGCATCAGGTGGCCAAAGTATTGGAGCTTTAGCTTCAGCATCAGTCCTTCCAGTGAATATTCATGGTTGATTTCCTTTAGGATGGATTGGTCTGATCTCCTTGCTGTCCAGGGGACTCTCTGAAGAGTCTTCTCCAGCACCACAATCCAAAAGCATCATTTCTTTGTTGCTCAGCCTTCTTTATGGTCCAACGCTCATGTCTGTACATGACTGCCGGAGAAACCGTAGCTACAGTGGCCACACCAAGCCTGAGCCTCAGTGTCTGAGTCCCGGCACCTGAGCTGAGTGGCTGTCAGATCCCCCACCTGCATCCTCCCCCCACCCATCCCGGAAAGACTGTGGGCACCAGAGGATGCCCTGTGGCTTCCTCTGCCCAGGGCAGCCGGGAACTGCCTTTTGCTGGGGGCAAACCTCAGTGCACAGCAGATAAGGGGCCTGCCCTGCCTGCCAGTGCCTGCCACCAGGCGCTGTACCCGACAGGACCCGGCTCCCGAGGCCATGCAGGTGTGTCTTCCTCCCCTTGGGAGCCCTTGGCCCAGAAGCTGCGACCCAGGCATTGAAGATGCTACAGCTCCTGGACTCCATCTTCCCCCGACTTTCCGAGGCCTCCCTCCCGAGTCTTCTCTTCTTTGAGCCATTTGACCTTGAACCCTCCGTCCCTCCCCCAGCGTCGCTTTCCTCATCTGTTAGCGTGGCTCCGCCTTTACTGTGAGGAACACGGCACCCTGGGTGGTGACTGGAACACGGCTGGTCCTCAGAAGAGTGGCCCCAGGAAAGTCACGGCTGTTGACCAAGCTCATAGCCACAGAGGTCACAGCTTGTCCCCGTGTAGGTGGTGCTGGACACCTCTTGATCACAAAAGGTCATTATCTGAGTGCATTTTCTTCCTTTCTGAGGCTGCCTTGCAACGTTTGGATATTTTCCCAAGATCCCAAATGATAAAACCGAATGACTGATGTTATGAGCCCTGTTTCCAGCATCGGGGATAAAGAGCAGATTCTGTTTCAGGAGAAACTACGGTTCTAATTTTGGTCAGAAAAATAGAGACTTATTTTGTTACTTCAGCTTTCCAGGTGGTGCTAGTAAAGAACCTGCCTGCCAGTGCAGGAGACGTAAGAGACTCGGTTCAATCCCTGGGTCAGGAAGATCACCTAAAGGAGGCATGGCAGCCCCAGGCCCTAGCCTGGAGAATCCCACGGACAGAGGAGCCTGGCAGGCTGCAGTCCCTAGGGTTGCAAAGAGTCGAACGCAACTGAAGTGACTTACACACACCTTGTTACTTCAGCAGGCCCAAAATAATCATCTTTTTGGTATTGCTGTTGTTGTTACGGGAAACATGATGAGATATGCAATGCTAAAGATCATCAGCATGTGATAAATAACTTACTTGATGTCAATGGTGGCAACCACCACTCTCCATAGGTGGGGGGAACCTACAGCATGGAGGACATTTGTCAACTCCACTAAGAATGTTTGACTTCAATACCTATGTGTAAAACCCAGATTCTCCCTTTGAGAAAGCAAAATTAAAATCCTTAGGTATTTTTGTGAGCATTTAATATAAGTAAAGCATAGGAATTTTGATTCTATAATTAATTATATTTGGCTATAAAATCATGAATGATTCTCTGGATCATAGCTGTACTCACTGATTTCTATTAGCCTCTTTCAGAGAAATATATATCATTATTTGCTTTTTTGTAAAGACTATAATGTTTGATAAGAAACACGACTAACATGCCCACCATGGGTCTTTTAAAAGCAAATGAATTCTCCCTTGCCCTCTTTTGTCTGAGTTTCAGAACCGACACATGGGACTAAGCACCTTGTAAAGATCATAAAACCCTCACCTATGAGTAAAACCTGAACCAGCCTTCTCCTCTGCCCCCCGCCCCCCGCACACATACCGCAGAGCTCTTCCAGAGCTTCGTGTCTGCACAGCCCTCTGTGCTGGGCACTGACCAGCTGTCTGGAGCATCGCTCAGCAGAACTCTTGTCCTGGGAAACCACAGAGCACTCCTTCCCCCACAATGGAGCCCTTCCCACTCCCCGAAACGAGGCCCCAAATGCAGTGTATTTCAAGGAGCCCAAGGATGTGGCCATACTCACTGTGGCTTCTGTGGGGACCATGGTGGGTCAGACTCAGACTTGCCTCTAGAAAGAGAGGGCAAAAATCAGAACGAGGACTGGCTTTTGACTGAACAGGAGCAAGTTCCGAGAGATGGAGATGAAGCATTTAATTTGTTTGTTCTCATGAACAAAAAAAAAATGCCAAGCTAGAGTTAGAATCCATGTTATACTGATGCTGAGTTAAATAGATTTCAAGTCAAGTCTAGATTTCGCAGTCATCTAGGTTGTTAACCCAGAGTTGAAAGAAATTTCTCCTTTGAGAGCACTTGGGGGCTTTGATGTCTTCCCAGCGCGTCCTTTTTACCTTAACCCTTCTTCTCATAACTCAGCTTCTCTACCAGGCGCCGCTACTCCAATTTTATCCACCAAGTGTCCCCTGAGGACAGCAGGACAGCTCCAGCTGACTGCTGGAGGGGCCCCTCGGCAACCAGGAGGCAGGAACCCCAGGGTGAGGTGGCCTCTGCCAGCATCAGAGTCCCTCACCAGGAAGGGCCCAGCACCCCAACACCTCCCTGCGCGCTCAGTTTACAAATTTGGGGCCTGTTTGCTCTACCTTGACTTCAGCAGGAAAAGGAAGTCCTGCATTTCTTTACCAAAGAAAACATAGTTGTCTCATGCAGAGGGCCTCCAAACTAACTGAGACAAATCTCCGCTGTCGTTTTCTTGTGTTTCGAATCTCTGCAAAACCCACACCTCTGTGGCCAAGCAAACAACAGCTTGGTTCCTTTCAAGGAAGGGTCTGTGCCTGAGTGGGGCATTTCTTTCTTCATACACCTTCAGTGAGTGTGTTTCCAAGAAACATGTTCAGCCCACACCCCAAGCTTCTGGAAGGAAATTTTCCCCTCATACATCCAACTGTAACCTGTTGGGCTATTTTTATTCTTGTTTTCATAACACAGCCTCGTGACTCTCTGTGCTTTCCTAAGAGTGTAGTTGTTTTAAAAACATAGCATGTGACTTGGGAGATTGAGACTGACAAAGATACACGACTATGTATAAAATAGACAAGAACTAGAGAGAACTACTGTACAGCACAGGGAACTCTACTCCACGCTCTTGGTGACCTAAATGGGAAGGCAATCTAAAAAAAGAGTGGATGTGTATGTATCGACGGATTCACTTTGCTGTACAGCAGGAACAAGCACAGCACCGTAAAGCAACCATACTCCAATTCAAAGAAAAAGAGCAACATACCATGTGGGATAGCCACTACGGAAACCCGTTACACCCACCATGTGGTATCTGCCTAAGAAGAACGCAAGCTTATATCCACGCAAAGACTGACATATGAATGTTCATGGCAGCTTTGTTTGTAATAGCCAGCTACTGGAAACAGCTCAACTGTCCTTCAAATAGAGTGAATAGGTCATGGTAGAGTATCCATACAGTGAATTTGAAACAGCTGCTGATACACACAGCAATGTGGATAAATTTCAAAATAACCTGAAAAAAGTACATACTGTGTGATTCCACTTGTGTAAAATTCTAGGAAATGGGAGCTAATCAATAGTGACAGAAAGCAGATCGGTGATTTCCTGGAGAGAGAGAGAAGGGCAGGGCAGGGCAAGGGACAGGAAGGGACAAGAGCAGGCCAAGGAGCCTCTGGGGTGAGCGCTGTGCTCACTGGAATGATAGTGTGGTGATCTCACGGGGGTGCACGAATGTCAGAACTTGGGCTCTGTGCTTCAGACATTTGCAGAGCTGGTAGCTGGATCTCAGTAAAGTGGTTAAAGTAAAGAAAGGAAAAACAGCAAGATCTGATGAACACTTCTTGTTTCTGTCCCTCTTCAGAGTCATATCGGGCCGTTAGCAGGCGGGGGAAAGACACCCAGAACTTCCTCCTTGTAGCCTTCCTGCCAGTAGCTCCTCCAAAGTGCCTTGAAGTGCCTTGGGCTGTTCGGTGGGAATCGAGGGCTCAGTATGAACTCATGGCTTTTAGGGTTAGAAGAGATTAAGCAGATAATGTTTGATAGATCAGTCAATCGATTGATAAATAGATACAGATAAGTTTGTGTCAGTGTGTTTTGTTCGGTCACTTCAGTCGTGGCCGACTCTCTTTTGCGACCCCGTAGACTGTAGCCCGCCAAATTCCTCTGTGGGATTCTGCAGGCAAGAATGAATACCAGAGTGGTTTGCCGTTTCCTCCTCCTCCAGGGGATCTTCCTGACCCCGGAATCAAACCCACGTCTCCTGCATCTCCTGCATCGCAGGTGGAGTCTTGACCTGCTGTGCCACAGTTGTTATGTGTTTTAGCTTATTTCCTGACTCTGCTGCGAGTCCTTGCTGTGAAAGCAAGGACACACCATATAATGACCATTGGGTGCCCAGGTCTTGGTTTCTAAAAACCTTTCTTCCTGACAAGGAACCAGGACCCCATGGAGAAATGCCTGATTCCAGAGTGAGGGCAGGGAAACTGTAAAATGAACTTGGGACTGATTTTTAACCCAGAAAGAAAGTGTTTAAAGGCATTGAGGGCTTGTCAAAGGACAGAGGCACCAACTTGATAGGGTTCCACTAGCCAAATCTGAGGCAATTTGAGCATCAAATTAAATAATGATGGCAGTCATTATAGCACATTCAAATAAATCAGGATCCGTGGATCCATACTGAGAAAAATAAATGAGAAAACTGAGCTCTCCTTATGGTGCCGACTAATAAGTACAGAGGATTACTGTGATTAGAAAATCACCAATGGATGGTGAGATTAGCAGGTGAGCATTTGATAAGAAATTTACTTCGTCTCAAAGAATCTCCCCCCAAATGACAAATTGCCCCATTGACTTTATGATTTTTTTTCTCTTATGCTCTGAAACAAATCTTTGTAAAAATTTGCCTAGTTAAGATGGAAAAATCTCAACTCATCTAATTTAACTTTAATACATCTTGGGGAAGAGGGATATAGTTTATAAGACATTTGTTAGAAAACACTTCATATATTTCTAGTATCTATGTAGCCCCAGACTCTTTGCCATCCCATGTCGCCTCCTTTTAACTTGCACAAAAAGACTAAATATTAGCCAGATAATATCTGAGAAAACAAATTCCCAAAGGAGGAGGCCACATGAAGAATAAAGAATGGATTTGGTTTTAGCTAGTTACAGGTTGAAAATAAGGATTGATGGTAATGATGCTGGTGAGAGTTTGAGGGCAAGGCCTCCACACAGCAGTGGGGAGAGTAAATTTGTGTGACTTTTTCGGAGGATTAAACCGTGTCTGTCGAAACATACAGAGCACAGCAGCTCTGACTCAGCTGTTCATCTGCTGGGAACACGCCCTTCTAGTACTCACACAAAAGAACATAAAGGTACATGAATGCGCTTCCCTGGTGGCTCTGATGGTAAAGAGTTCACCTGCAATGCAGGAGACCCAGGTTCGATTTCTGGGTCAGGAAGATTCCCTGGAGAAGGGAATGGCTACCCACTCCAGTATTCTTGCCTGGAGAATCCCGTGGACAGAGGAGCCTGGTCAGCTATAGTTCATGGGGTCAAAAAGAGTCAGAAACAACCGAGCGACTAACACACAAGATCCTATATGTTGTCTCCCCGCCCCCCCAGAATCAAAAAAACTAAAGGCAACCTATGGGTCAGCAGTAGGTAATATTCTGATACACTCATTCAGTAAACCGCATGTAGCCAATAAATAGAATAAATCAGACCTCACACTGATGCAAGGAGGTCACCAAGATTTTTAGGTATACACATGCAAAATGTAGATTATGATGCATGATCTTTTAAAAAATATATAAAAGGTTATACCCTTGATAGCTGTCAGTACTGAAGTGTTTTCTGGAAGGAAATTAAACAAGGATGTTGTTTTCCTTTAGGTTTTGTAACCTATTTACATATTCTATTTTGTGTACAACATTTTATTTTAAGGGCTATCTTAAAAATAACTTGTCAGCTTAAAAAAAAGGAAAAAATAAGCCCCAGCGCTCTTCCGTCCTGTACACCTGTTTGCAAAAGTTGTCCATAGGAGGAACTCGTCTCCTCCTAACCCTGGAAGAAGAAATCTAGCAAGTAAATTCACTGCGTCTACTACTGGCCACTTTGGAATCCTGCACTGGCTCTCTGTAAAGGTTTATCTTCCTTCCGTTATAAAGGTGCTTTGGGCTCATAGAAGATTTGGAGAGAGCCCAGGGGTGAAACGGAAAATGAAAAATATTCCTCCCTAGACCCCCCCACCTAAAGACCCGCCCCCGCCCCCGCCGCCCCGAGCCTTTTCATCTGCTCCTCCTGCCCTGTATCACATAGTTTTCGTCTGTGTTATTCCACAGACTGCACAAGTGTCAGAGCTTGCTTTCATTTTCTTTTGACCCCTGAGAAGGAGAGAAAAACAGAAGGGGAAAACCCGCAAGTGACAAAACACACCAAAAGCAAGGGACCTCTCTGCCGTCTGTTGGGAGAACATGAGGGCTGGGCTCAGTGGCCCCCGGGTCTCCCCCGCCGCTCCACGAGGCCCTGCTGGGGTGCGTGAGCCACCCCGTCTACAAAGCCTGCTTGTCTGTTGACTCCCGGGGGAGTGAGGCGGGGGAGCACACCGGCCCCCATCTGCTCCTTGGCCCCTCCTTTGCTGCCTGTGGGACCTTAGCAAGGAGCGACCTGCCCTCCCCTAGCCTTGGTTTCCTTGTCTGTAAAATGGACGTGATCACCCAACCTACTCTAGAGGCTTGTTTCCAGGGTCAAGTGCAGTGCTGTGCTTTAAGGCTCTTAGCGGGATGCAGAGAACTCTGCAATGATGAGGAAGCAGGCTTCACCACACAGCTAACTTACACAATGCGCCTGGACACCGGATACACTTTCTTGGCTTAAATACTGTGCAAGACATGATCCATGTCTTCAAGAAGCTCACACTCAAGTACAGTGGATACATCATGGCTGCAAATACCAAAGATGGGAAATGCTAGGAGATGATTTTGGAATTGGGAGAAGGAAGCCGAGTCCCTAGCACTGGAGAAAATCCAGGAGGGCTTCATTGAGAAGGCAACAATTTTGCTGGCTCTTGTAGGCTGAAGAGGGCTTCCCGGGTGGTGCTAGTGGTAGAGAACCCACCTGCCAATGCAGAAGACACAGGAGACCTAGGTTCGATCCCTGGCTTGGGAAGACCCCTAGAGAAAGACATGGCAGCCCTCTCCAGGATTCTTGCCTGGAGATTCCTGTGGACAGAGGAACCTGGTGGGCTACAGTGCATGGGGTCGCAAAGAGTCAGACACAACAGAAAGAACTTAGCGCGCACACATGTAGGCTGAAGAGCATGCGGGCGTTCAGTGATGGGAGAAGACATGACTCCAGGTCAGGGAAATGTAAGAGATATCCACAGAGGTGTGAATGCCGAAAAGCAGCAAGTGTGTGCCGGGTCCTGAGGAGCAGGGAGCTGCTCGTCTCCAAGAGTGGAAAGTGCCTATTAGAAAACTTAGCCTGGGATCCACTAATATCTATCGTTTTTCTAGTCTCTGCTGTCCTTCAAGGCAACCAGTGTGAAAATCCGCATGGTGTTACTCATAGTAGCCCCAGTAAACTGGATACCGTACTAAAGTGAGTCAGGAAGGCAGGTCCTGACTTTGATCTTTGTCCAACTTGCCACACAGAAGTTGAATCACCTCTTGCGTTTTGTTTTTGTTTAGAAGCTCTGCTTTCTCACGTTGCATGACCTCAGGGACTCTGAGCTGTCCCTGTGCAGACTCTCTCTGTTCCCCCAGCCTGGGTGAGGCGCCCACCCCTCGCCGGGCAGGCACTGCACTGGGCCCAGGGGCTGTGAGTGAGGGGCATGTGAGGAGGCTTCAGAGCAGATGGACAGATATTTGTACAAATAGGCTGTCAGATGCCGGATGCTAAAATGGCAGGTGAACTTGGGTTTGTTGGATGAGGGGAGGGAGGAGCAGGCCTCGCCCACTGGTGGCTGTTCCACATCCCAGCCCCGGACCCAGCAGCTGCCCACCCACAGAGGGTCCAAGGGGCCACAGCCAGCTAAGAGCTGATGAGGACAAGTATGTTGACAGGACAAAGCAGTAGTCAGTGAGGAGTCACTTATAATAGAGCAGCTTTACTTTTATCTGATTGTAAAGGACTGTATTCACAATGAAGAAAAAATAATCCCCCAAAGCAAGCATATATAATGAAGAAAATAAAATCTCCCCAAACACCCCTTTCCTAGGATGGCCAGTGTTAATCTTCTGAGATGCGGTCTTTTAGACATTCTAACACAATCCCACATACACACGTAACCCGTGAAGGAAAGGAAATCAGACTACCCAAAGCGTTTTCTGTCTTGCTGTCTAGTTAACAGTCTCTCACGGACCACTTTTAATGCCAGTTCAGTGTGAAGTTATGTCACCAGATTGAGGGGCTGCCAAGTGTTCCACTCTCTGGATTCTATATGATTCATTTAACCAGTCACCTCTTGGTGCAGAGTTCACTCGTTTCCAGTTTTTCGTTGCTACAGAGAATGCTGCCAAAAACACACTTTCCCTGGGACAGCCCCTCAGACCCAGGGACCTCATCGGGGCTTCACTTTCCCAGCCCCGGCCCACCTTCTTGTCACCCGTCCCCCACTCTTGCTTCTCCCTCCTTCAAGGAACAGATCACTGAACAGACTGTCTTGAACCCGAGCCTCACACGTGTGGGTGGGAGGCAGTCTTATTACTCACCCTGGAAGCCTGGGCAAGGCACCCACCTGATTCACCTCTGCCTCCCTGGCAGCTTCTAGCCAAGTACCTGGTGCTCAAGGCCACTGAGCAAGCAAGTGGGTTTTAGAAGCCTTCGTGTCAGCACACAACTGAGGACCCAGCGCCCCTGGGATGGGGAGGAGGAAGAAGGTGATACTCACGGGGGAGGGCAGCGAGTGAGGCTCCGGGAGGAGGCGGCCCCGCCAGCTCTGGGGAAGGGCCTGGCTTGCTCTTTGCCTGGGACGAGGGGCAAGCCTTCTGTGAGCTCTGAGCAGGCTGCTACCTACCAGAAAGGAAGCCAGGCCACCCCTGCCTGAGTTATCACTGGTGGGGTGGCCAGGAGGGTGGGGAGAGGGAGTCACCAGCTGCAGCTTCCAGCAATCAGCAGAGTCGGTAATGTGCAAACAGAACTGAAAAGCCAAGAAGTGCTGGTCGAAGGGAAAACTGTCTTCTCTGAAGATGCTCAGACAAGCCGATCATCTGACAGCCATTTCTTTTCCTAGACAGCGTGACTCCTTTCAGGGGATGGGGAGGTGGAGAGTCCCATCGAGAGGGATCAAGCTGGCCCAAGTGTATCTTTATAAGGTCTCATTGTCTGGACAGGCCTGTGAGGGGGTGATGATCACCCCTACCCCCTGCCCTGGGCATCACAGAGTGACCCATTAGACCTTAGATGTACCTAAACCCGTACAGCTACTATGGTACCATAGCTACTAGCCACGTCTGCCTGTTTAAATTCAAATCAATCACAATGTGACTAGTTCCTGAGTCACAGTAGCCACAGTTCGGGTGCTTGACAGCCGTGTGTGGCCGTGGCTACCGTGGTACACGGCACAGGTGAGGAGCAGGCCCGTCATCTCCGAAAGTTCTGTCGGATGGCAGTGCCACCTTCGAAGGTCACGCATGGGACAGACACATCTGGGAACACAGGGAGTGTTGGAGAGCCAGGAACCCCTTAAAACTGAGGTCAAATACAGTAAGATTTTATTCTGATGTGACCACTATCCATGAGATGTATCAGCATCAATGATGCATTTCATCTTACTGATCATGGGTGTTCAGGTGACATTTTGAAAAACACCTAAACAGATGTTATATTTTTGACAAAGTCACGCGTGCAAGTCTTCACCAGCAACAGCAGCTACGGTGGAGCCTTCGATCACGATACAGTTGCACCTCTCTGGGTCCCAGGGCCAGGCACCATGCCTGGCATTTGAGGGGCATTTGGGGAATAACTGTGAAAGAGAAGCTACAGTCAACAGCCTCTGATGCCCAGAACAGAGAAAAGACTCAAGTTGATTCTTTGTTGTCATTATGGCAAAGACTCTTTTTTTTTCAGATTTGTTCTGGGGAAAAAGTCCCCACAGCACTGCAGTGAGACTGAGTTCGCCTGTTCAGTATATTATATATCGGCCTGTGGCCTTGGCGGTGTTCTTCCAGGCACAGGACCCATCCATCACAGCCACCATCAGTTCCTACAGAACAAAGCCATGCAGAAGATGCAGCTGGCTTTATTATCTAAATGGAAAGGCCAGCAAGTAGCCCATACGAAACATTCAGCGCAGTGAGCAGTAAGAATGAAAGCAGTGGCTGATTCAGCAGCCTGAGGGAGCCGTGAATTCCCTAACCTCGTCCACATTCACTGAGTATCATGTCTAAAACGGGGCCTGACTGAGAATCGGCTGAACGCCGTGGCCTTTCACTTCTCCCTTGGAGTTGGCAAATGATGACAGAGAAGGAAGGGGCCACAGAGGGACACAAATGCCCCCTGAACTGATTTCTGGGGGTCTTGGCGGAGGGAGTGGTGACGTGGCTCCTCCCTTGTGTTTGCTTGGGACCCGGGAAAGCTTCCAGGAGGCTGAGCCTGGCACTACAAGGGCAAGCGCCCTGGGCGAGGAAGATGGCTGTGCTTTCTACCTCCTCTTGACTCGGGCTGCTTGCCCACCACGTGGCTGGTGAGTCTGGTGGGAGGAGGGGCATTGGGGGCGGTGGTCAGGGAACAAGAGAAGGGGTCAGTGTGCTGCTGTGGGAAGAATTCTGTCTTCTGTGTGGCCCCGCCCCCACCCCCGCCCCCGCGGTCCACATGTTCTGGAAGTCGGTCCAGAAGTTCTAGATGAGCCACTTTGGAATTCCCAAGTTTTCCCTGGGTTGCAGAGGAGGCTGGGATAACAAGGCTGGGGAGGCAACAGGGAGAACTTCGGGTGCCTCCAGTGAGCTGGAACGAGAGGGGTTCCTTCTGCTGTCACTCAGTTTGTTTCATTCCTCAGAGGGGACTCCCCATTCTTTTGTTTTCTTTGCTGCGTTTCTCTCTCTGCAGGTAGAATTCGGAGCTGGGTGATTATGGGCCATTGCTGGCTCCCTTTTGCAACAGGGATTTTTCTCTCTGCATTCTCGCCTAGATGAGTTCTAGAGGGCAGGGGGTGGGTGCAGGCCCTCTGGGTCCCAGGGCCTGGGGCTGCACTGGGTTGAAGGTCAGTGAGGGACTAACTGTGAAATGAAATCTGTGCGCCACAGCGTCTCGGGTCTACCTCAGAGGAAAGGCCCAAGGTGGCTGCCGCAGGGGCCAGCGGGAGAGCCGCGTCTGGGCTCCGCTTGTTTGTCCCCACATTCCGAGCATCTAGACAGTCTCTGGCAGAGAATAAATGAGTTTTGCTTCAGTCCTCTGCTTTCCAAGGTCTCCAGATCTAAGGCTAGGTTTGTAATCTCGCTCTTCTTCCTGAGTCTTCGTTATGTATTAGGAAAGTCATCTTCCGAAAGCACTGGGGGGTCTTTGGAAGAAGGCAATGCTAGATTTCCGCTCCTCCTTGATTAAGGCCTTATCATCCCTTGGGAAGTCCAATGTGTCTTAAAGGGGTTAGCGGTCATTTGGTGGTGAGGGTCTGACTAGTGTGGGTTCAAGGCGTTCCAGGGTTAGACTTCCAAGGAGTAAAGTTCATAAGGATTTTCTTTCCCTACTAACTCTGTGAGCACAGGACCACGAGGTCTTGGCATAGCTGCAGTTCAGCAGCACGTTCTAAGGGTTTAGTAATCATCTCTTGGCTACATTAATGAAAAAACAAGCCTCATCCAAGTGCTGGCGGTCTAGAGCAGGGCTGTGCGTTAGCGCTTTCTACAAGGTGGTGGGAACAACATCCTGTGTCTGCGCTGTTCGTGGCCCAGCTGCCACCATGTGTAGCAGTGAGCATGCGAGCTGTGCTTAGTGTGACTCAGAAATGGATTTCTCTAAATTTTATTTAATTGCAATTGGTTTGCATTTAGATAACCCCTTCAAGACACTCTGAACTTCCCATGGGAGGGTGATGGCTAAATCAAGGAAGAGTGGAAATCTATCCTCTTCCAAAGACCCCACTGTGCTTTTGGATTGTCTTTCCTAGTATGTATCGAAGATTCAGGAAGAAAAGCAGGATTACATAAGCCAGTGGCCACCACAGTGCACAGTATAGGTCTACACTGGCCCACAGTGTAGGTCTAGACTGCAGCTGATATCTGTTTCGTAGGAAGACTGACCCTATAGTACGCGGCGGGGGACCACTCTTCTCTTCCTGAGGGCAGAGGGGCTTGAAGGAGGGCCCCTCCCGCCCAAGGAGGCTTAAAGTCGGTGCAGACTTTCTGGGATAACTACGGATTGTTTTTTCTTTTTTGTTTTTTAATTATTTTTGGAGTATAGTTGCTTTCCAGTGTTGTGTTAGATTCTTTAAATTCTTTGTGTTTTGTGGTTAGCACTTAAAACCAGGAAAGAAGAGGAAGGAGGAAAGAAGTAGCCAATTTTGCTAATATCAGTTCTCATGAATAGCCACTGAAGGTTGGGAAATGACCCAGGAGACAATTGTCAGAGGCAGAGGGTGGGAGAAAGAGTGGTCCACACTGTGCCCAGCAGTAGGAATGAAAGGGATGAGAGAGACATGGCGGGTGACCAGGGGGCTGGCCAGTGGCGGGAGGTTGTAGAACGGGGGAGCAGAATCACTCAGAGGCTCTAGGAAGACTTGGGTGCCCATAATAAAAATGAGATATGAGGAATGGTGTTGGTTTTATAAGGTGGTGGTATGTTTAGCATTGGATGTGATATGGTTAAGGTGTTGAAATGAAGGTCTCTGGAACCTGGAGGAGGTCAAGAGTTCATTGCGTGGCCGCACGGTTCTTGCAGAATATGCGCAATTTATAAGGGAAAATAAACATCACGCACACCTCCTGAGGTTTTGTGCTCGCAGCGTGTGAATCGTGAGAGCAGTTGCAGGATTTGTGACTTTATTCGCACCGTCCGTTTATGATAAAACATCAGTCCTTCTGCCCTGACATGCCTTTTCTCACTGGCCAGTCTCATTGGAGTCCTTCATTCAACATCTGTTTGCCAAGTTCCTGCTCTGTGCCAGCGCTGAACTAAAAGCTAGGGATAGGGCAGTACATAAGACCAAAAATACCAAGTTAAATGACAGAGAATTAAAGCGGAGAGATGGTGGAGTGACCGAGGGGGCGTCTCACACCGGGTGGTTAGGAGGGGCTTACTAAAGAGGTGACATTTAAGACCTAGATTATAAATTCCCATGAGCCGAAGATTGGGGTAACCCAGCCCAGGGAACAGGTAGTAGGAAGTTGGGCGTGTCCAAGGATGAGAAGATCATGCTAGGGACAGAGAGGGGTGAGGCGGCTGGGGAACCAGGAGGCGCCCGGTGAGGTGGGCACTTGAGGCCCAGGTCCGTGGTGTTGACCTGATGCCCAGTGTGATGGAAGCCACTGAAGGGGTCTGTGTAGGCAATGACCCAATCCAGTTTCCATTCCTAAGAGATCACTGACTGCTGCCTGGGAAACTTCAGGGAGAAACCAGCAAAGCCTCGTGGTTTCTCTACAGGCTCACTCAGTGTGAGCTCCGGTTGGCCAGACCAGCTCACTGATTCTACCTCACCTTGGCTGGACCACCGCCGGCTCCAGAACCCTCAGCACTGCCTGGCTCTGCCCTTCTGCCCACTCCTGCCTCCAGGGAGGCTTCTGGGCACTTAGGGCCCGACAGCCCAGAGGGAGGGAGGGTACCCTGCTGACTGTCAGGGACCTTTGCAGTGATGAGGACAGTCACAAAGCAAGATTGCCGACAAGCTTTATACAAGACAAGCAGACATACTTTTTTGCAGTTGTAGGTTCACTGCAAAGTTGAGCAGAAGGTACAGCAAGTTCCCACATATCCCCTGTTGCCTCCCCACCCATATCCTGCCCCACAGTGGTGTATTTATAACAACCGATGAACCTACGTCAACGTATCCTCATCACCCAAAGTCCATGAAGGGTCACTCGTGGTGGTGTGCATTCTCTGGGTTTTGACAGATGTGTAGTGACGTGTGTCCACCATTATAGAATCATTCAGAATAGTTCTTCTGCCTTAAAAATCCTCTCTGCCCCACCTATTCATCTTTCTGTCCCCTCTGACCTCTGGCAAGCAGTGATCTCTTTATTGTCTCCATAGTTTTGACTTTCCAGAATGTCGTCTGGTTGGACTCGTCCACTATATAGCCTTTTTAGACTGGCTTCTTTCATTTTGTAATATTCATCTAAGTTTCCTCCATGTCTTTTCGTGGCTTGATAACCTATTTCTTGCAATATTCCTTGTTATTCACCTACTAAAGGCCACCTTGGCTGCTTTCAGGTTTTGGCAGTTATGAGCATTCACGTGAGGTTTTTGTGTGGACACAAATATTGAGTTCTTTTGGGTAAATACCAAGGAGTTTGATTACTGGATCGTATGGTAAGACTATGTGTGGTTTTGTAAGAACCTTCCAAGGTGTCTGTACATTTTGCATTCCCACCAGCAGTGGATAAGAATTTCTAAAGCTTCACATCATTGCCAGCATTTGAAGATTTTGGCCATTCGCATAGCTCTATGGTGGAGAAGGCAGTGGCACCCCACTCCAGTCCTCTTGCCTGGAGAATCCCATGGACAGAGGAGCCTGGTGGGCTGCAGTCCATGGGGTCGCACAGAGTCGGACATGATGAGCGACTTCACTTTCACTTTTCACTTTGATGCATTGGAGAAGGAGATGGCAACCCACTCCAGTGTTCTTGCCTGGAGAATCCCAGGGACGGGGGAGCCTGGTGGGCTGCCGTCTATGGGGTGGCACAGAGTTGGACACAACTGAAGCGACTTAGCAGCAGCAGCATAGCTCTATGGTGGTATCTTACTGTTTCTTTAAATTTGCATTTCCTTGATGACATACGATAAAGAGCTTTTCATAAGATTGTTCATATCTTTTCATATGATTGTTTGCCATCTCTGTATCTTTTTGGTGAGGTGTCTGGTAAGGCCTTTGGCCCATTTTTTTAAAATCAGGTTGTTTTTCATTGGCGAGTTTTAGGTGTTCTTTGTATATTTTGGGTAACAGTCGTTTACCAGGTATGTCTTCTGCAAATACATTCTCCCAGTCTATGACTTGTCTTCTCAGTCTCTTAACATTTTCTTTAGAAGAGCAGTTTTTAATGAAGTCTAGCTTTTCAGTTCTTTCTTTCACAGCTTGCCCCTTTGGTGTTATATCTAAAAAGTGCCCTGCCCAAGGTCATCTAGGTTTTCTAGTGTTGCCTCCTGGGAGTTTTGTGTTTTACATTTAGCTCAAAGATCCATTTTGAGTTGAATTTTGTGAAGAGTGTGAGGCCTGTGTCTGGGTTCATTTTGGGCACATTTACGTCCTGTTGTTCCTGCACCATTTGTTGCAAAGACTATCTTTGTCTTTTTCCATTGTGTTTCCTTTGCTCCTTTGTCCAAGACCAGTTGGCGATATTCATGGGGGTCTCTTTTCTGAGCTCCCCTTTCTGTCCCGTTGATCTATCTGTCTCTTCTTTCACCAATACCACACTATCTTGATTACTCAAAGGCTTTTTTTAACTTGGAGGCTTTTTGTGACCCTAAAAATCAGTCCATTAAACTTTCAACTCTTTTCCTATAAGAAATGTAAATAAAAAATAGGCCCCTCCTCCCCAGCCTCGTCCCCTCTCAGTTTTCTCTATGATGTTGATCCTCACTGTGTCCCCGAGCCCACACTGCGCTGATACTTACTAATTTTTTCAGAAGCTTGAAGGTGGTGTTTTTAAAAAGTCAGAAATTTTCCACGGCTTTAAAATAGCTGTGTCAAAATGTCCCCAGTTTCAAAATGGCCACATCAGAGTAACCACATCAAAGATCGAGTCTCTATCATGGAGGCCCGGAGAAGTGCTTCTCCATGGGGGGCTGTTGACCTGAGGCCTCCAGTCTGGTGCTTTCTCTGTAGAGTCTCTCACATGCAGACCACACGTACACTTACCGAGTTTCTACCTGCTGGGCAGAGAGAAACATGAATTAAGACCCCATCCCAGGCTTCAGATTGAACACAGGTTTCCTTCTGAGAAGTAACAACCCGCTTTTCAAAATCAGCCACATTTGAAAAAATATGTCCCCAAAATAATGTGTAGCAGCTTTCCCAGACTTGAGTCTTGTGGCCTAGAGGTGTGAGTGAGTATTCAGCACAACGCAGATATGCAAAACAGGCAAACAGCACATCCAAGGTTCTGAGGCATTTGCAGAAAGACATCCGCTTGCAATCTTTTCAACTTGGAATCTGTTATTCAGTACTTACGCTGTGGGACCTGGGACCCCCATTCCTTCCCCTCTCCCTTGTGTTGATGAGGCCTTTCCCCCCACATTTGAGATGACTCCAGAGGGAGACAACTGCTCTCTGGGTTCCCACCGTCCTGCATGCACGGTGCTCTGCCAAGAGACTGGACATCAGCCCCTTTCCACTCTGCTGTCCTGGGGGTTGCTCTGTGACGACCTACCCTTCCTTTCTGTCGGCCTCAAAGATTTAGCTCACTTCTCTTCTTGTTTTAAACTTACTGTTGACTTAATATCTTGACCTTCCTCCATCCCTGGGAATGGTCATGGAAGAGGGTGAAAATTGCCTCCCACTAGAACCAGTTTGGGATGACCGCCATGCCTGTGTGACCTGGGGCAAGAGACTTCCTTTATTTCTGAAACATGGTGATGGTACCCCTCCGTAGCCCCCCAGCTGCTGTGAGGATAAAAAAGAGCTAGTATATAAAAGGAGCCTAGAAAGGCCTAGCACTTAGCGTGCGCTCAGCGAGCAGTACTTTCTAGTGAAGGTACTTGATGTCATGGCCATGTCTGAGGTCTGTCCAGTTCTACACTTACTTACCGGGTAGCCTTTGTCTCAAAGCCTCAGTTTCCTCTTTTGTAAGACAGGACGTTAATATCTATTCCATAAAGTTGCTATGAATGTTGCTATCAGAGAGCTTGGCATTTGGGAGGCACCAAAGCAAAAATACTGGCCCTTCTTGTGATAAACAATTTCTCTTCTAAACATTGCAGAGAAACCTGTTAAATGACAGTGCAGGACTTATCGACCAAATTCAACCCACTTAACAGGCTTGCTTCACTATCTCACCCTGGGTCCCCTTCCTAATAACATTTCTTCTTAATGGTTCCGAGGCCTCTGAGGGCTTTCTTGGAGGAGGATGACTCAGACGTTCTCTTGACAGAGACTCTCCACTCTTCTCCAGAGAAAAAGGAAATAAATAAGTGTCCTGAGCCCCTAGTTGTGCCAAGAGCTTTACAACATCATCTTATCTAAATCCCATATAAGGCTACAAGATAAAGTGTGTCCTTTTGAAATATAAGGAAGCTGAGTCTTTGAGGAGCTAACCGAGTTTCCCAAGAAAGGCTCTAAAGGAAATAAGCAAGATGTATCAGTTAGCTGTTGCTGCGTAAGGAACCACTGCATAATTTAGTGGCTTAAAGCAATGATTGTTAGTTAATTCATGATTCTGTAAGTTGCAATGTAAGCTGGGCTCTGCTGGCCAGTTCTTCTCATCCCCGGCAACCTCAGACAACTTGAGCTGGGTCTACTCATGTGTCTGTGGTCAGCTAACAAGTTGATGAGGGGCTGGCTGGCTAGGGTGAACATAGCTCTCATCTGTGTGGTCTCCCATCCTCCACCTGAGTCGCCTGGGTTTGTGCACATGCTGATGGTTAGGTTCTGAGAGAGAGAGAGGGAGGGAGGGAAGAACAGCAGGAGGGAGGGAAGGTGAGAGAGAACACTTGGGATCGGAAGGATGCAAAGCTTCTGAAGATCTGGGCTCTGAGCTAACACACCATCACTTCTGTCTCGTTCTGTTAGTCAAAGCAAGGCACGTGGTCAGCCTAGATTCAGGGGGTCGGGGGGATGCAGATAGACTCTGCCTCTTGGTGGGAACAGCTGCAAACTCCATCTCAAAGGATATGGAAGGAGGGAGACCATTAACTGGGAACATCAATGACATTCATCTCCCACACAAGGTGATTGTCATCGAGGGTGGCTGGGTCATGGAGAGGATGGGGCTATTTCCGATGGGCAAACAGGGAAGGCTTCTCTGAGGAGGTGACATGTATGCTGACGTATGGAAAGGAAGAGCCATTGCATGAGATGGCAAGGGGCTTCCGCTAAGATGCAGTTTTAAAATATACAGTCCCCAAGGCAAAATGTCCGTGTCCTGCAGACAGACCTGTTAGGTAGACATACAGTAAATAAAGGACCTACCAGCAGACACGGGAGAGCAGCGTGGCTTAAACATAGCATCAGACTGCTCATCCCTTCGCCTCCTTCTGCCCCCAAAGGGCTGCAGAAAGCCTGAGGGCTTTTCAATGGCTGATAATTTCATGAGGTAGTTTTGGTTCCTTAGAGAAAAATGTCCCTGAAAATAAGGATATAGGGGCAAGGAGGAGGCAGAAGGAATATGAATGAAGAAGGAAGACAGGAGAGAAAAATAAGAAACACAAGGGTAGAGCAATCTCTGGCATGTGGTGAGCCCTTATAGATACTCGTAGAATCCATGAATGGATGACTTCACTGTCTGCGGCATAAGATAAAGCAAATTACAAATAATCTAAGACAGAATAAGAAAATGTCATGAGCTAAATGTGTGTGTGTGTATGTGTGTGTGTGTGTGTGTGTGTGTGTGAATGCGTGCACTCATGCAATGGAGGAATAATGGAGATAAAGGGAAATGGAGAAAGACACTTCTGCAAGCGGGGGCAGAGAAGCTACCTGTCTTCAGAAGGTCCTGTTACCATTTGAGCGTTAAGCAATGCATAGCCCTCAGGAGGTTACGTAAAAGCCTGAGTGGAGGAGATCTTGCGAGAGAAGGCATGATATTAGGAGTCAGGAATGGCTTCAGGGATGCCCAGAGGCAGGGAGGTTTGTTTGAATTTGGGGACGGAGTAAAGTGAGTGGGTTCAGGGAAGTATTCCAGAGTTAGGGGGACTTGGTAACATATCTACTGCAGGAGCTTTGGGAGGAGAAACAGAGAATTATTATGAGCAAGACTCTGTAAAAAGAAAAGAAAGCAATTCAAACCTTCTCAGCGACAGCCTTGACTTATTAGCCACATTCGCAAAGGCTGGAAACACAGCCCACTCCAGACCTGTCTTCCGACAGAAAAATGGCCAGAGCCTTTCCTCTCCAATCTTTTTAAACAAGATTTGACGACAGAGGGCTCGAGGGATGATGTCACACAGACCCAGCTCTTCGGCCCACACCACACCCCATTTTTGGGGTTTATCCTTGTGGGTAAACTATGGCGGTTTATCCATGACCTCATCCACAGACATAGCAGAACCAGCTGCAGAGAGGCTGGGTCCCCTACCCCCTTCCTCGGCCCCTCTGCGCCCCACAAGTGCCTGTTCTCTCAAGCCCCCAGGCTTCAGCTTTCACCCAGGAAGATGCCCTGTGGAGATAAGTTCCCTTGCGGTTGAGAGCAAGTCGGTGAGCCTGGGTCTGCCAACCCCTTGCTACCACCTGGTTGCTCCTCTGCCTCTGTCACTAGCAGCGTCGATGAGCCCCTCAGATAACCCCAGACAGGGGCCACAGACCGATGTCACTTCCTTAGGTGCGCAACGGATGAGCAGGAGCCCAGATCCCAAGCTCCCACCATAGGAAAGATTCCTGCAGGGAAGAGTTGGTCCTCGGGCCACAGACCAAGCCCCTGCAGCCCGTGAAAGCCAGCCCACAGCTGTTGGCTAGAAATCGCCCTTCTTATTATTAAGCATCTGGCAGAACTACCTCCCGTTTCTGTCTTTCATCTCTGCCGTTGCAATCTTTGGGGGCTTCACTCCGTTTACAAACATGTGTGGGTGTTAAAGTCACGCTATGGAAAAAAAACCATGCATGCACGCACACACCACAGGCTTTTTTTCCCCTCCATTTCTCCACCAGCAGGTGCCTTTATAGCTTTTTGCAGTCAAGCAAACTGTCTTTTGCTACTTGCTTTTGCAGTTTCTCTTTGAAAAGATGTTCTGCTCCTACCAACTCAAAAGAAAAAGACAACCCAAAATTTTAAATGTGCAAAAATATGAAGAGGCAGCTCCCAGATGAGGAAAGAAAAACATCTGAAAAGATGCTCTAAGTGGTATCAGGGACATGTAAGTTAAACATCCTTCAAATAGGCAAATCTGTATGAATTTAATAGTGAGTACCGGGGCGGGGAGCTAGGTAGCCTCACACTCCTCAGTGTGTGAATTGGTTCAGCCATACTGGGAGGTGATGGTGGCAGGATCTGTTCATGTATAAAAGTTGCAGCAGTTCCTTTAGAGACTATCCATGCATGCTCTCAAGGAGGTATTGCAGCAAAGGTACTTGTGTTGGTGAAAATGGAAAACCACCCACATTCCCACCAATAAAACAAGATTACACCAGTTCAGTTCAGTCACTAAGTCATGTTCGACTCTTTGCAACCCCATGGACTGCAGCAAGTCAGGCTTCCCTGTCGATCACCAACTCCCAGTGCTTGCTCAAACACGTGTTCATTGAGTCAGTGATGCCATCCAACTATCTCATCCTCTGTCATCCCCTTCTCCTCCTGCCTTCAATCCTCCCTAGCATTAGGGTCTTTTCCAGTGAGTCAGCTCTTCGCATCAGGCGGCCAAAGTATTGGAGTTTCAGCTTCAGTATCAGTCCCTCCAATGAATATTCAGGACTGATCTCCTTTAGGATGGACTTGTTGGATCTCCTTGCAGTCCAAGGGACTCTCAAGAGTCTTCTCCAGCACCACAGTGTGAAAACACCAATTCTTCGGCACTCAGCTTTCTTCACAGTCCAACTCTCACATCCATACATGACTACTGGAAAAAAACCATAGCTTTGACTAGACGGACCTTTGTTGGCAAAGTAATGTGTCTGCTTTTTAATATGCTGTCTAGGTTGGTCATAGCTTTACTTCGAAGGAGCAAGCGTCTTTTAATTTCATGGCTGCAGTCAGCAGCTGCAGTGATTTTGGAGCCCAAGAAAATAAAGGCTGTCACTGTTTCCATTGTTTCCCCATCTGTTTGCCATGAGGTGATGGACCGTATGCCATGATCTTAGTTTTCTGAATGTTGAGTTTTAAGCCAACTTTTTTACTCTCCTCTTTCACTTTCATCAAGAGGCTTTTTAGTTCCTCTTCACTTTATGCCATAAGGGTGGTGTCATCTGCGTATCTGAGGTTATTGATATTTCTCCTGACAATGATTCAAACTTGTGCTTCATCCAGCCCAGCATTTCACATGATGTACTCTGCATATATGTTAAGTACCAGGGTGACAATATACAGCCTTGATGTACTCCTTTCCCAATTTGGAACCAGTCCATTGTTCCATGTCCGGTTCTAGCTGTTGCTTCTTGACCTGCATACAGGTTTCTCAGGAGGCAGGTAAGGCAGTCTAGTATTCCCATCTCATTGAGCATGTTCCACAGTTTATTGTGATCCACACAGTCAAAGGCTTTGGTGTAGTCAATAAAGCAGAAGTAGATGTTTTTTTGGATCTCTCTTGCTTTTTCGATGATCCAGTGGATTTTGGCAATTTGATCTCTGGTTCTTCTCCCTTTTCTAAATCCAGCTTGAACATCTGGAAGTTCTCAATTCACATACTGTTGAAGCCTCTCTTGGAGGATTTTGAGCGTTACTTTTTTAGCATGTGAGATGGGTGCAATTGTGCAGTAGTTTAGCATTCTTTGGCATTGCCTTTCTTTGGGATGGGAATGAAAACTGACCTTTTCCAGTCCTGCAGCCACTGCTGAGTTTTCCAAATTTGCTGGCATATTGAGTGCAGCACTTTCACAGCATCATCTTTTAGGATTTGAAATAGCTCAACTGGAATTCCATCACCTCCACTAGCTTTGTCCGTAGTGATGCTTCCTAAGGCCCACTTGACTTTGCATTCCAGGATGTCTGGATCTAGGTCAGTGATCACACCATGATGGTTATCTGGGTCATTAATATCTTTTTTTATAGTTCTTCTTTGTATTCTTGCCACCTCTTCTTAATATCTTCTGCTTCTGTTAGGTCCATACCATTTCTGTCCTTTATTGTGCCCATCTCTGCATGAAATGTTCCCTTGGTATCTCTAATTTTCTTGAAGAGATCTCTAGTCTTTCCCATTCTATTGTTTTCCTCTATTTCTTTACACTGATCACTGAGGAAGGATTATATAAAGACTACATAAAGATCCAAGGTTACATAAAGGATGGCATATGCATTCTGCTGAATACTATGCAGTGGTTAGAAAGGAGATGGGTCTATAAGTACTAACAGGAAAAAGTCTCCACAATATGTTTCTGAATGAACAAAGCAAATTGTAGATAATGTGTTCAATATAATGGTATTTCTAATAGAAACAAAACAGAACATCAGAATGACATTAGCTGTGTTTCTGGGGACGTGTTCATGTTTATAACTGTAGCGAAAAGACCTTGGAAAGATTTATACCCCAATGGCCACCACACTACTTGCCTCTGGGAAGAAGTTGGCATTGGTTCGAAGTGGTTAAGGAGGAATTTAGCTGTGTCTACAATCATTGAATATTTTACAGTGAGAGTGTTCAGAAGTAAATTGCATAATTAACATTAAACATTTTAGGATTCTAACAAATATTTATATCGAGTAGCATTAAAATAAACTTGTCCCTTGTCTTAAATGTTAAGTAGACTTTGTATATATACAATTATTTCTCTTTAGAAAGTTATTCTAAAGTCATTCCATTTGTCAGAATCTCTCGTTGTTCACCTGAGAGTTAAAAACAAAGCCAGATTCTCTGTCTTCAACCACAACCACACACAAACAAACACACACACACACATATATACACACACACACATACACCATCACTCATCCTGGGCATAGCAATTTCCACCAGATGCCACATTGTGCTAACTTTCAGGATATCTAAACCACATCCAAGCAGGCCTTTCTGATTAACTGATAACTTTGTTTCCAGGCTTCCGTGCCATCTGATTGTCAACTCATAATTTCAGAGCTGCCAAAACCAAGAGACACCTGACTTGCTGGTGGTGCCTGAGTCTGTGGGTGTAGCCTGACAGTCAGGCACCTGGTTTCCTGACCCCAAACCACACGGCTCCCCGTGTGGCCTCATGAGCATCCTTGTAACATGCTGCCCTGTCCCTCCCACCAGCCTGAGCTTGAGAGTGGGCCCTGCGGAGATGGTGAGAGCCTAGAAGGCTGCCGGTCTGGGAGAATTCATTTCAGGAATATCTTCATTACAACCCTCTAACCCTTGTTCATTACCCCGTTGAATGAGGCCGCATTGTAGAATGGAAAGACATGGAGGAAAATATAAGACCAAACATCCCTGGGATCCATCTGCTTTTGTTGCCATAACCACTCCCTCTGTCCATGGGCCGACCCAAAGGAGAAGCCAAATTGTAAACCTGGAGGAAATGGTTTTAGAGCAGAGGTTAGAAGATGATGTACATGTCATCTTGGACTCATTCTTCCAGACGTTGGGGGTGACCTCATCTTTTTGGATGAGACATACGTGCATTCCTCTTTATTCCAATGAGATGGACATTTTAGGGCTCCAGAATCAAAGCTTACCTGGGATCTTCATTTCTTACCAGGCCTCCTCCAGACGTTATCCACATTGCTTCTGGCCACCTTCCACTGAGGAGGGGCTCATCTGTGGTATGAACTATTGTAGACTCAGAATTGGCTGAATTTCCTTAAGAATTGCAGATGAGAGGCGGTTTGCTCCTTGGCATGCCTGTGTGCCATCCCTGACAGGGGCAAATGGAACCTGTGGGCACAGGGTGGCATCCAACCACTCCCTCCATCAGAGACATTGGCCATGTTCTCTGGGAAACATGACAGAGTAGGCACATGTGACTTGGAAACGAAAAGGAGCTTTACGTCGATACCAGAGCTCTGTCTTCAAGGAAGGTCTTCATGAAGGCTGACAATAAAAAGGGATCGCAGCCTGCCCGTCCAGTAACCCAACGGGCTCCCGTGAGCGACGTGCCGTGTCTGCAGATCTGGACGCCTCGCGTGTCCCTGGCTCCGCAGGCCTGGCCTTGCCTCTGGCCTTTAGCCACAACCCTCCACCCCGAGCGACGCTGGCATTGTCTGTCACTGGCAGCTGCACGATGCTCTGATGCTCGTTTTTCTGTCCCTCCCTGCCAGACCAGGCCGTTACAATGAGCATGTGCTTCCTTCAGCTCTTCAGTCAGATCACACAAAATGTACTTGCATGGGGGATGCTGTCTTCCCAGTAACTCCGCTCATCTCTGCTCATCATTTGACGGCTCACTTGATGAGAGGGCGTTTCAGACTTGAATGTGCCTGCAGTCACAATCTGCATTGTTCAAATGCAGATTCCGAGTCAGCAGGGCTGCCTGGAGCCTAGGAGCCTGCATTTCTAACAAGCATCCAGGTCATGTCCCTGCTGCTGGGCCATGACTACACTTTGAGTAGCCCGCCATCAGAAAGTGAAGTGCAGTCGCTCAGTCGTGTCCGACTCTTTGCAACCCCATGGACTGTAGCCCACCAGGCTCCTCCGTCCATGGGATTTTCCAGGCAAGAGTACTGGAGTGGGGTGCCATTTCCTTCTCCTGCCAACAGAGGACTGTCTCATTTCCAGGTTTGGGAGATGTGGGGAGAAGCCTGTATCATAGTAGTCACCTAAACAGCGGAGGGTTGTCAGGGCCCACAGACAAAATGTACCTAGAGAACCTTATAAACTGTGGTGTGAGGGGAAATTTTTGACAGTTATTGTACTTTATATTATATAAAGTATATTATATACTTACTTCGGATTTCACTGTGTGAGGGTTGAGCCAGTCAATCTCAGTTTCCTTAGCTGTAAAACGGGACGATGTTATTTAAAGAAAGATACATTTGCAGATATTCTGAGTGAGTGTAGTTGCATATTCATCTTCTCTTTGTGAGCTCCCCAGGTGGTACTAGTGGTAAAAAACCCACCTGCCAATGCAAGAGACTCAAGATGTGTGGATTTGGTCCCTGGGTTGGGAAGATCCTCTGGAGGAGGAAATGAAGCCCACTGCAGTATTCTTACCTGGAGAATCCCATGGACAGAGCAGCCTGGCGGCTACAGCCCGTGAGGTGGCAGAGTTGACTGAGCTACTGAACACATACACACACTTCTCTTTGTAATCAAAATAAACAAAAGCTGTGTGTACGTGTATTTATTGTGTGCCTGTGTGTGTGTATTTAACTCACTAAACATTTCTGCTAAATGCTGAGAATCTGGAACCAGCGCTTGGCTAAAAATCCACTCCAAAACTATTCAATCAAACAGCTCTGTTAAGAGCCATCTGGTTGTCTAAGATTTGCAGAGCTTCTTAAGGAACCCAGCATGATTTATGGTTTGTTACCACAACTCTACGAAGCTCGTGGTTTCAACCAAATTTCACTTAGCCCTGAAATTCAGCGGAAAGCTAGGGAAAATCCACTCAAAAAGAAAATTGCTCCTCTGAATCCTGCTGATGACCAGAGCTATCAGGGCCAGAACTTGGGATCCATTCCACTGGGACCAGCCTTTATCTTTGGCAGAGATGAGTTTTCTAAAGAGTACTAAGTAGTAGTGCTTTTAATTTTGTCTTTCATTCTTGTGTAATTGCCAGATTTTCTATCTTAAACATGTATTGCCTTTTTTATGAAACAGATTCATCAAAATATATAATCAGCCACAATAAATTGAACCTATTTAAAGCATGCCTGCATGCTCAGTCAGGTCCAACTCTTTGTGACCCCATGAACTGTAGCTTGGAAGTCTCCTTTGTCCGTAGAGTTTCCCAGGGAAGAATACTGGGGTGGGTTGCCATTTCCTTCTCCCGGGGGTCTTCCTGTCTCAGGGATCAAACCCACATTTCCTCTATTGGTAGGCACATTCTTTACCATGGAGCCACCTGAGAAGCTCATATTTAAAGCATAAAAGTGGGTAAATTTTGCTGTAGTGTGCATCACGGAGCCTGTCTCCACGCGAAGGTGCTGAGCTTTCCCTCATCCCCGTAATTCCCACGTGCCCTTCGTGAACCTGGCCACTCACCCCTCCCCGTTCCAGCACCAAGCTGCTGTCCCTCTTTGGTTGGTTTCAATTTCTAGAATCTTAGATAAATTGGAATGTACAGCATGTATTCTCTTCTGGCCTGGCTTCTTTAACTCAGCATTGTTGTTCTGAGATGTACCCACGCCGCTGCGTGTGGCAGTAGCTGTTTAGTCCTGCTGAGTATCCAGTTATCTGGCCACAGTGCAGTCTGTCATCCAGACCCTGGTTAGTGGGCATTTCGGTTGCTTCCATGTTCGGTTTTTCCAGGTAACACTTCCTTAAACATCCATGTCTTTATGCCTGTGGATATTTCATTTCTTCTTGCATGCACAGCTCTGAGTGCAATGGCTGGGTCACACGGTGACTCTGTAACTTTTGAGGAACCACCCGATTGTCTTCAAGTGAACTGCATCACGCTTACATGTCCACCAGGAGCGTGTGAGGCCATCTTGCTTTCTTTTAAAACATTACTTGAGATAAGTGACTATCTGCTGCTTTAAAGAGAAGATTCAGAAAAGTCAGAAATATCTACAGTAAGAAAAGTCAAGTTTCCCTTTCATTCCATTCCTTTCCTAACTCCTCACACATACTTGTCACTAAGAGCTCGGTGCGTGTTCATCCTGAGCCTTTACTTTCTGCTTGGGCAGGCGTGTGTGTGTGCACACGTGTATTTTTACGTGCACATGTGTGCAAGTGGATTCTCTGGTCGTGCTGCTGTGGCTCTGGCTTCCTTCCTGCACAGTGAAGCCTGGAGACCTTCCTTCTTGGCGCCTGTGGCTGTGCGTCGGTCTTTTGAACGGCCACCGAGCACCATACTGTAATCATCACGGCAGGAAAGAGGTTTTAACACAGTGAGAATTTATTTACCTGTCGTGTGCAAGAGGCAGGCCTCTTGGAAATTGTAAATGAACGTGAAGTTTCTTTTTCTTCTCACACTGAGAAAGGGCTGCCGCTGGAGAAGGATTGAGTTTCTTGCAGTCAGCCTGGTCTCCTGGTGGCAGGTCAGGCGTGGCCGCCCTTCTGGAGGGAGAGAGGATATTCTGTCAACATCTACTGGATGCCGCAGATGTAGACAGCCTGCCCTCGTGTCGTGTGTGCACACCTCGTGTCTGTCAGAGCAGGGTTGCCTTTTCTGGTTCCCAGCGGGGGAAGGCTTCGTGAGGAGGGGCACATACGTTTAGTCATTCTGAGAAGGGCAAAAGGGCTTCAACTCTTCAACTTTCAGCTTTGGAGATGAGTAAAATCAGGAGTTTCTTTTTTATCATGTCAGAGCATTTACCACACCTGCCCGATGTGGTCAGAGAATTTACTCTCTGGTTTAAAACAGACAATAATGTAATCTGTGCCTGACGAACTTGACAAAAAGGCAGAACACAGCCTTCTCCAAGTGGATTTTTTTTTAACAGTCCAGTGTTGCTGGGAATACATTAAATGGTTCCTCTTTATACCTCTCTCAACAATTATCTGGAGGCTGAGTCACTTATACATACAAGAACTTAGCACTATCTTGTAATATAGTTGTATACCTGCGCTTAAATTTATATCATAAACATGTTTTCATGTTATCAAAAATCAATTCAGAAGTTAAATCCAACTGTTGGTCATGTCACAATATTTCAGATATGGATATGCCATAATTTTCTAACCATTCCCTTGTGATTGATTGATTTTTGCTAATAGATGAAGATTTTAAGTACCACTAAGTGAAGAAAAGTTATGAAAACACTTGTCGCAATTCTTGGAAATTAGGTTCTGGTAGCTATACTGTTAGCTATCAAGTCTTGAATTTTTTTAAACTCATCTGATGATAATCCTTTCCTCATTATCCTTAAATTAAATATCTTATGCTACTCTTTTTTAACTTTACTCATCTTAAAGACTTCAGTCTTTAGAAAATGTACAGAATTTTTACTCATTATTTGATAGCAGCTTCTCGTCACACAGTCCTTGCTATTCTCTGATGAGTGTGGTAGGTTAAAGGTCTGTGTGTGTGTGCAGCTCTTCCGTCAAGGACTTGCGTGTCACAGTCTGTTTCACACATGATGTTCCACTGTACGTCATCACCAAAGAATAAGTTAGAGACATCATGACATTACCCGCTGTGGTGGTGGTGGTATAGTCACTAAGTCCTGTCTGATTCTTGGGACCCCAGGGACTGTAGCCCGCCAGGCTCCTCTGTCCATGGGATTTCCCAGGCAAGAATACTAGAGTGGGTTGCCAGCCCCTGGGTTGCCAGGGGCTGTTTTGGACCCAGGGATCCAACCCACGTCTCCTGCATTGCAAGCAGATTCTTTACCAACTGAACCGCCTGGGAAGCCCACATTACCCTCAAAGCACCTCAAGATGCATTTCTAAAAAATAAGAACACTTTCCTTTGTAACCAAAACTAATATGATCACACCAAAAATTAATAATCATTCTTTAACATAATTTAATAGCATGCATATATTCAAATTCCACAAACTTTCCCCCAAATGTCCTTTATAGCTTATTTGTCCAAAGCAAAGACAAATTTCAGGCCCAAATTTCAGACACATTATACCTGGTTATCATGTCCCCTTGGTGTCTTTTAATCCAGCCTCTTTCTTTAGTCTTTTTCTTTCCTGAACCTTTTTACTGCAACCACTGGGTCTATAGACATTCCTTGCATCTCCATGTTTCATTTAGCTGGTTCCTCTTTCCCCTTCATTTCCAGGAAGTTAACACCTACAGGATGACTAGACCCCAGGTAAATATCTTTGGCTAGATCATGGCATCTGGTCCCATCACTTCATGGGAAATAGATGGGGAAACGGTGGAAATAGTGTCAGACTTTATTTTTCTGGGCTCCAAAAATCACTGCAGATAGTGACTGCAGCCATGAAATTAAAAGACGGTTACTGCTTGGAAGGAAAGTTATGACCAACCTAGATAGCATATTCAAAAGCAGAGACATTACTTTGCCAACAAAGGTCCGTCTAGTCAAGGCTATGGTTTTTCCAGTGGTCATATATCGATGTGAGAGTTGGACTGTAAAGAAAGCTGAGCATCAAAGAATTGATGCTTTTGAACTGTGGTGTTGGAGAAGACTCTTGAGAATCCCTTGGACTGCAAGGAGATCCAACCAGTCTATTCTAAAGGAGATCAGCCCTGGGTGTTCTTTGGAAGGAATGATGCTAAAGCTGAAACTCCAGTACTTTGGCCACCTCATGCACTTTGACTCATTGGAAAAGACTCTGATGCTGGGAGGGATTGGGGGCAGGAGGAGAAGGGGACGACAGAGGATGAGATGGCTGGATGGCATCACCGACTCGATGGATGTGAGTCTGAGTGAACTCCGGGAGTTGGTGATGGACAGGGAGGCCTGGCGTGCTGCGATTCATGGGGTCGCAAAGAGTCGGACACAACTGAGTGACTGAACTGAACTGAAGACTGCATCCCAGGTGGTGCTGTGATTCAGAACGCATGACACCAGGAGACACATAGTATCTGGTTGCTCCACCATTTCTGAGGCTAAAATCAATGCTTAGTTTAGGGTGAAGGCAGTCTCATCATCCGTTGTACAGCTCTGTTTTGCTCCTGATGACCAGACCATATTGGTGCGGTTTTTCTTTGGTTCCATACGACTCTCCCAGGCCCCATCTGCTGTTCCCCTAGTGTCTTCAACACAAGTGGGTAGTCCTCACTTGGACCTGCCTTCCCATAATGAGTTGCAAGACTATGATTGTCTGAGTCTCTCATCCTTCTGCACTCAGCTGGCATTCTTCTGTGAAATAGAGCTTTAGCTCATCAACTGGAACTATTTGGTTACCCTGCAATATAGTTTCTACTGGAAAGGCATTAAATGTATTTTCCCCTTAATTACATAGTTTCCAAATAAGAGGTTGTGAACTAACTGCCTCAAATGAGTTTCTTCTGATTTTCTCTTTTTAAAGTATCGTTATGGACTCATGACTTTTAATATATTCAGTGGGTGTGTTTTAATTGAATTATTTTGGGGAGCCAAACGTGGGGGCTGGAGGAGGGATGGAGTGGGAAGCTCCCATGATAATAATATTCTCATCAGAAACCAATGAGCCAAAACTGAGTGTAATTTAAAACAAAGTTTCAAAACAAGAGTGGTTCCAAGTATAACCTTCACACATTCTGGAAAGAGGAAGTGCTACTCTCTAAGAGAAGGATGGAAGACAATTCCGTTAATTATTTTTATCATAGTTATTCACATTCATATTCACTCCTCATCTTCAAGATGTGGGAGAATTCCAGACGTGCACCCGACGGATGGTCCCGTTCACCGATCATCAGCGAGTTAGGTGTATATTGTTACCGATGCCGCACAGATAAAAACTTGTATCCAAGGTCAGGATCTAGTTGACTGGCCTCCACTTTAGGAGGCTTCCAAGACACAACATTTTTAAAAGTTTTTTTCTTACCTGCAGCTGAGGGCCTGACCTAGGCTCTCTTTTTTTCCGTCATGTAACAGCATATAGAAACAAGATCAGAGTCCATCCCTCAGTAAGTCATGGTTTCCCCACCCTAGTTTTCAGAAGAAGCAAGGAGGAGACTGATGTTGTTATTGTTAAAGTGGCTGTTGAGGCAGGTGTGTGCACAGAGTTCCCTGCCCTCATTGACCTCCACGGTCCTGCAGGATGCTCTTGGATTGACTTTGGCCTGTCTCACTCCTGGTCTTCTCCCTGCGGAGCAGATGCATCTGGGGAGAAGCCAGGGCATTCCTGCTCCCCGCTTGGTACTTGGCCCTGTTTTGTGCACTCTCGGCAGAGGCTGAGGCATGCTTCCAGGCCACCTCTTGTGCTGTAGTGCTTCAGATGGGAAATGCAGAGGCTGCCATTAATCTTCGAGTTTCTTCAAAGGAAGAACAAAGGTTTATATTATTTTTAATACATTTTTAAAATGGAAGTATAATCGATTTACAGTGTTGTGTTAATTCCTATGGTACATCAAAGTAATTCAGTTACGTGTGTGTGTGTGTATACATGTATATATATGTTCTTTTTAAAATATTCTTTTCCATTATGGTTTATCATGGGATATTAAATACAGTTCCCTGTGCTGCACGGTAGGACCTAGTTGTTTATCCATTCTGTGTAGAAAAGCTTACATCTGGTAACTCCAACCTCCCCTCCACCCCTCCTCCCGCCCCCACTTTGGCAACCACCATCTGTTTTCAGTGTCTGTGATTCTGTTTCATAATAAAGTTCATCTGTGTCATATTTTAGCTTCCATGTGTAAGTAACACAGTATTTGTCTTTCTCTTTCTGACTTAACTCACATAGCATGATAATCTCTGGTTGTATCCATGTTGCAGCAGATGGCATTTTTTGTTCTTTTGTATGGCTGAGTAGTATTCCGTTTTACACACACACACACACACACACACACACACACACACTTGTTGTTGTATAGTTGCTAAGTTGTGTCCCAACCCTTTCGTGACCCCATGAACTCTACAGGCTCCTCTGTCCAGGGGATTTCCCAGGCAAGAATACTGAGTGGGTTGGCATTTCCATCTCTAAGGGATCTTCCCAACCCAGGGATCGAACGCCTGGCTCCTGCCACAGCTCGTGCATTGCAGGCAGATTCTTCAGCCCTGAGCCGCTGAGGAAGCCCACCCTACGTACGTATGAGAAGGTGTGGTGTGTACATACACCTTCTTTATTCATGTGTCAGTGGGCATTTGCGCTCTTCTACGTCTTGGCTGCTGTGAACAGTGCTGCTGTGAGCACAGGGATGCATGTACCTTTTTGAGTTCTAGTTTAGTCTGGGTGTATGCCCGAGAGTGAGATTGCTGGATTATACGGGAATTCTGTTTTTCGTTTTCTGAGGACCCTCTATACTGTTTTGCACAGTGACTGTACCGTCTTCCATTCCTTCCAGTGGTGTAGAAGGGCTCCCTTTTCTGCACACCCTCTCTAGAATTTGCTATTTGTAGACTTTGTAATGATGGCCATTCTGACCGGTGTGAGGTGGCGTCTCATTGTAGTTTTGATTTGCATTTCTCTAATAATTGGCGATGTTGAGCCTCCTTTCATGTGCCTATCGGCCATCTGTATTTAGAGGAGCAAAATTTTCGAACCAAATTTTACAGCTGGAAGGGGGCGACAGAGGATGAAATGGTTGGATAGCATCATCGATGCAATGGATATGAGTTTGAGCAAATCCCGGGAGATAGTGAAGGATGAAGAAAGCTGAGGCGCTGTCATCCATGGGGTCACAAAGAGTCGGACACGACTTAGCAACTAAACAAGACTCACTTTACCTCACGAGAGTAGAGACTGTGTCTGTTTTCATCATCAGTGTGACCCCAGAGCCCACGATAGTGCCTGTCATAGGAACCATTTCATTATCATTTGATGAAGAAATAAATGAACTGGATAACCAAAAGTCCATTGCTGGCCATATATAATTTTTTTTTCCTCAGGAAAAAGCACTCCGTAACAGAGATAGTGGCAATAACCACCAGGTGGGGGAGAAAACCCTGTGACTGTGCCTTGCATCTCAGGCAGGCCCTGGGGCTGTTATGGATCTCAGTTGTCCCCCAGACAGGTTGTAGTAAACCATATGCATGTCCCTCACAGCTTTCAGTTTCTAAAAATAAATTGCTTTTTTTAGGTAAAGGGTGAATAAGTTCTTGCAGTTAGTTACCCTGAGAGATGTAATTGGTGAAGCATAAGAAACTGATGGACTTCAAATCACTTGTGCACTATGGCTTGTAATGAAGCACCAGTATGTTCTCATGAGGTCTTACCTGGGATTTTGCTTCTTGTGTCTGCAAATAATCAGGCATGACAACGCACGCGCACGCACACACACACACACACACACACACACACACACTTTTGCAAATACAGTTCACTCATAGGCAGGGTCACCTTACCCACAGGACTTTCTTTGCTAAACCTTGTCCCATACCCACCTCCCCACACACACACAAATGCACTAGCTGGGGCAAATGATTTTATGTGAGACTAGCAGCCAGTTAGAAAAAACCTTTTAGGAATAAGACAGATGTATTTAGCAAGCGTCTGGCTCAGGAAAAAACAAACAGTCCACAAACCAAACAGCACTTCTGGGCTTTCTGAGCTTTTGGCATTTTAATCAGCATTCTTGATTTTACTCATAATCCATCTTCCCTTTTAACAGTAAAAATAAACCCTCCCTTGAACTTTTGCCCTCTAAAGTTTTGATCTCTGAAGGCATTCTTTCATAATAACTCTACTACCCACAAAGGGTATCTGTCCTGAGACTAAGCAGGTTTGGAATAAATGCTATTCCCAGGTCTGCTCTGGTTTCCCAGAAATGACACCTATCTCTCTGGCCTAATTAAACTCCTTCCTATAAGGCCAGTGTACTTGGACCCTGTGTTGAATAGAGTTACATTTTTTTTTCCTTCTCTCTTAAAACAATCCCAAATAAAAGGTCCAGAAGAAATATGCCCAGATGAGAGTTAAGCAGGAAAATGTTGGCAATGGACTAGACCAGGTGTCAGTTCAGAGACTTGAGCTGAAAATCTCTCCTAGTAGCAGAAAAAGTGATTGTTAAAACTCAGGTGGGCAGGAATGTCACTCAGCTCTTCCACATTTATTATACACCCCTTGAGCTGAGCTTCCTCATCGTGCCAGTGTTGATGAGACCAGATGAGAACCAACCTTTTCTACACTGTAAAGCTCCCCTGGAGCTCTGTCAGGCCTTGGTAATCCATTTTCCAGATCATTCTTGTGTTTCGCTTGCTGTGGAAGTCACATAGTGCCTTTTACTGAAAACATAGGCACCTGGCCTAAGTATTTTCACAAAATCTAAAATAATAAAAGACTGGCTTCCAGGAAAGAAAATCTTTACCTGCCAATGAGAACTCCAGAATTCTCTTATGAGAAAAATTATAATTTTAGTTGGCTGATGCTATTATTTTTATCACCTACAAAAAGCGTTTATTAAGATCAGCTCCTGATAAATGCTAATCCACCATCAGAATTATTTTAGGACCTCAGAGTCCTTTCTTGTTCATTTCTTTTCCTGCACACACACACATATACCCATACATTCATGCATATACATACAGACACATGTGCACCCATATACGCAAATGCACACACATCCATATACCACACAGATGTGTGCACGTATATACACACATACTGGGCTTCCCAGGCGGTGCTAGTGGTAAAGAATCCACTTATCAGTGCAGGAGACGCAGGAGACACAGATTTGATCCCTGGATCGGGAAGATTCCCCTGGAGGAGGGCATGGTAACCCACTCCAATATTCTTGCCTAGAGAATCCCATGCACAGAGGACCCTGGTGGGCTATAGTCCAGAGGGTAGCAGAGTCGGGCACAGCTAAAGCAGCTTAGCACACACACATACACATATACCATATACTTTACATTCATGGACATACCCTTTCATTCTCTTGGCATCATTTTTTAAATCAGTTATTACTTGCAGCTGCAAATTTTTAAAATATACATGAAATCTTCACTTTCTCCCTCAACAATAACAGTGGCTGTTCATCATGTTATGATCCTTAGAGGTTACCAGAGCCTTATTCTGTGATTGAAAGTGAAAGTGAGTCGCTCAGTCATGTCTGACTCTTTGTGACCCCGTGGCCTATACATTCCATGGAATTCTCCAGGCCAGAATACTGGAGTGGGTAGCCTTTCCCTTCTCCAGGGGATCTTCTCAACCCAGGGATTGAACCCAGGTCTCCTGCATTGCAGGCAGACTCTTCAGCCACAAGGGAAGCCCAAGAATACTGGAGGAGGTAGCCTATCCCTTCTCCAGCAGGTCTTCCCGACCCAGGAATCAAACCGGGGTCTCCTGCATTGCAGGCAGATTTTTTACCAGCTGAGCTATCAGGGAAGCCCCTCTATTCTGTGACTAATATATGATTTATATGCCATTCCAAGGTTCCCAAACGCTAATTTTTCAGAAAGGAAGTGAACTTTATTTCAGTTCTTCACACTATTTAATAAGTACCCCATGTAATATTCTCTGTGAAACATCCACATTCATTCACCTATTATTTTTCACCATTGGAAAATGAGAACTAGATGGCACTGATGTTTCTTGCTAATTAAAGATGAAAATTCCAGCATAAGTTAGAGGCCTGGAGGGGATCAGACATTTTTCTGATAGGTGTGAATAGATTAGAAAAGTTAGACCAGACTTCTAGGTTAATTATAAGATTAAACATTACTTCTGTAAAGCAATTTTTTTAATACAGAAAGAGATTAGTTCCCATTTCTACCCCACATCTTGTATTATCAACTTGTGCTTTCCAGAAAATCAAGATCCTGCGTTTTGCTTTTAAGTCCAGCTGTTAGAGCCATACTTTTTACCTGTAAAATAACTTGTTTAAGGAGCAATGCCTCCAGCTGTCATTTCTCAGAGAGCTTCCTGGAGGCCTGTGAGCTCCCAGCTAGTGGGAACAGGTTGGTAAAGTAAATCAACCTTCTCTGAAACCCATGATTTGTAACTGTGAATGAACAAATACTGATTGCTACTGTAAACATCCCACAGCAAACATTTTCAACCTTGAGCTTCAAAATGACAGCTTTTAGAATTACTTTTTTAAATAATGACGTTACCGGAAAACTCTTTGCTCTTTTGGTAAACACAGACTCAGTTTTTTGGCGAGATAAAATATGAGTCTGTGTTCAACAGAATTGACTATCCTTTTCCTTTAGATCTACATAAGGTACTTTCAAAGTAGTCATGTCTACAGCTTCTCTTTCTCTCAAAATTTTTATTTTTCTTCACATTGAGGTTGCTTTTTTGTTTTTGTATATATAGCATATAAATACAAGTTATAAAATACGCCATCTGATTTTAACTTTAACAAAGGATTTTAAAAAAAGGTATTAGGTATAATAACAGATTATCTTCAAAACTCTAGGTAAAAATGTAAGTAAGTACATTGAGTTTACCTGTCACTTTGAATGCTTCTCTGGAACTGTTTATACCCCAGCAGTCTTGTATCCTATAGTCTCCCGAATCTTCCCTTGACCTCGGAGGTGATGTTTAAGGGCTGATTCATATTTTGGCTAAACTACTTACAAGCCTGTCGAGAATATTTCAGAGGAAAGAAGAGAAACATGAAGTAATTCTTTTGTGAAACATTGGTGTTTTTTCTTGATGGCACACCCTGACAGTTGTTTGAAGAGTCCTGTATGGAAGCATTTATTTTTAATCTACCGTTTATATACCTTATTCACTGTTCCTGGAAGTAGATGTATTAGCCAGTATTTTTTTTCCTGAAAATTGAGTGGGTAAAAGTGTGAAATACCTGGAAAGGCTATTTTATAAAACAAAAGAATGATGGCTGTTCATTTCATCCATTTCACAAGAAAAGTGCAAAATTAGCCAGTATTCAAACTCATACATCTTTGATAAAATTATCATGATTAACCAATTCTCCCCAAAACTAAAACTCACAAAACTGTTTTTTTTCACATCAGAACTGAAAACTAAAACTAGATGTGTGTGGGAATCATCACTTTGATTTTCCAAGTCACAGTTAAATTTTTATTTTGAACTCCATTTCATGGGGAAGGATCTGTACCCCACCCACCCACCTTCCACAACTTTTCCATGAGGCTGGTCTAAATTCCAGGAGGTAAGAGCTCTGTAAATTAGTATGTGCTTTAGACAGATTAGAATTATGTTCTGGTTTTGTTGACATTGTTTTTTGGTATTTTCGAGTTAAGAGGAATAGGACTAGGGGAGTAGCTGTTAGAATGAACAAGAGAGGGTCAGTGATTTTGCAAGTTATTTCAGGAGATGTAGTCCCAGGATATGCAGGAGGAAAGAATGGAGAACTCATGGAGGATTCTGAATCATCTCACTGGTGCGAGTGGTGATGGAACAGGACTCAGACAGACTGGCGGATTGATGTGTTGAACTGACACAGCTTTTGGGGCACTCGGAAAACCTAGAGATGTAAGTTGTAAGCTTCTGGAAATATAAGTTGGGTATGCAGGTGAGAAGCATGGCTTAAAGGTGCAGGTTTGATGGTCATCCTCCTACAAGAGAGATGAAACTGTAGGAATGAGTGAAATTACACAGAAGAGGAAGGTACAGTGTGAAAACAAAGCAGTTGAGGAGAGACCCCAACAGACACCACTTTCCAGAGGGGAACAGAAGAGGGGTCAGCCACGGAGAGCGAGAAGAAGCAGGGAGGAGAGAGAAGAGCAGCAGAAGCCACGGAAAGTATAAAGAAGGAAGCAGTCCGCCCTGGGACATGCTGCCAAGCTGACTCAGACAGGTGTGAGGTTTGGTAAGTGGAGCTCATCTGATGGCTTTTGAGAAGTCTGTTTCAATAGGGAGGAGGAGAACAAAGCCAGACTGTGGGGATGACTGAGCTGTGACACATGAGCAGTCATCAGGGAGTACTCTCCTCAAAGAGGTTAGCAATAAAGAGAAGGAAAAAGTTAGGGCAGCAGACGATAGGAAAAGTTTAGACAAAGGAAGGGTTGGTTTAGGGTTAATATTTGTTATTGTTTTGTTTCATTTTGAATCTAGAGGAGACAAGCATAATTTTAACCTGAGAGGGAATCAGAGAGAGAGAAAGGGATATAGGAGCTAAGCATTTATATATATGTATATATATGAAAGTGAAAACATTAGTTTCTCAGTCCTGACTCTGGGACTCCATGAACTGTAGCCCTCAGGCTCCTCTGTCCATGGGATTCTCCAGAGCAGAATACTGGAGTGGGTAGCCATTCCCTTCTCCAAGGAATCTTCCTGACCCAGGGATCAAACCTGGGTCTCTCACATTGCAGGCAGATTCTTTACCGTCTGAGCCACCAGGAAATTTTATATATATATATATATATACACACACACACACACACACACACACACACACACATACATATATATAATGGGTGGAGTTTACCCAGCAGAGGTTGGAGGAGGTGGATGGGAGCATGAAATCTGGGTCATACTTAGCCTTAGACAAGAGTTTCTCCTGAGAATCAGTAGGGAAAGAAGTTTTGTGGGTGTTCTAGAAGATGAGGTAAGAACTTAGATTATGTAGCCCCTGAGATACTTTGCATGCAGTTAATGACTTTGCCCTCTCTTTCTGGAAAAAAAGGGTGGCAATAATCAACCATGGTTGATGATCACTGATCGTTTGGGGTGAGTCATATCAATGGACACGCACCTTCCCCATAAAAGGAGGTACATGTAGTGCAGTAAAGAAAATGAACGTAATGGTTTTACTGTTCCTGTACAGTGCATCTTTGTGTCCAAGACATACGCTGGTTTCCTGTTTAATATTGTTTTAAAATATCTGCTCAGCCATCTGGAGAAAGAAAAAAGAGGAAGAAAGCTAACAGCAGCGGGCTGCAACCAAAGTGAAAGTATCTGAACGTTGGCCTTGTGTTTGGAGTGACCACCTTTGGCTGGTCTCCATACAGGTCTATGTTGGCCTGGTATTTCTGCCTCTTTTCTTGTTTACAGAGAACAGGCGTGAGGCTTGACCTTTCAAAGGAGGGTGCCTTGGTTGTGGTGGCACATCAAACACTGGCAGATGTAACAAGGGTGCGTTTGCACTGGCTTTTATCTTACTTTCTCTTTATATCGCTAAATTATAAAAGTGATGCCCGCTTAACACATTATTCACCAGAGACATACTAACACATGCTGGACAGTATTGACTGGAGTGTTTCAGTATTCACTTACAGAACAAGTCGTTGGCCACAGACATTAGTTTCAAAAATCCCCCAGTGAATAAAGAGTTAATAATGAAATTAAAATGACAGGCGTACAATGTGTAGTGTAGGGATCAACCACCGCACACCCCTATCCCCATTCTATCACCCGGCCTGGATTTGGGTATAAGGAGTCTGGTGCATCACCTTTCTGATTATGTATTTATAACTGCATTTGTAAGTACCTAAGTGGAATCTTTCAGTGACTGCGATTCTCCAACTTGATTTTGCCACTTTATTATATATTATGACTATCTTTCCATGTCAGTGCACATGGATTCTTCCTGAGCATTTTGACAGCTGCAGAAGACTCCACTTTACTGCAGCACAGTTCATTTAGTCATCCCCCCAAAAGAGGAACATTTAAACAGTCTCAGGGTTTTTACCACATCAAAGCCACAGTAAACATCTCTGTACATACTTCTTCACCCTCTTGTTTTTTTCTTAAATAAATTCTTAGAAGTGAAGACAAATCACTGGGTCAAAGGGCGTGTGCATTCTCAGTTTTGATACTAATTTCCAGTTTGTCCTCAAAAAAAGAGAAGACCTACTCCATTCTTTATCCTCCAACCAAAGTTTTAAAGCATGTCATTTCCTTATACCCTGGGCAATACCAGGTGTGTGTAATCTTTAATATTTCCTCACTTACTGATGAAGAAAATGGGAGCATGAATTCAGGGATTTCCAGGGAGCTTACCCTTCTAGAAAAGCCGAAGGGGATCATCTGTGGGGGTTGAAGAGAAGGGAGGGGAATGATGCTTCAGGGCTAGGGAACTTTAGGGGACAGCCACCTGGGTCATGTGGAAGAGAAGCTGAGCCAGAATATCTCAGCAGCTGTAAAGGCCAGAAGAAATTGAGAAAACATAGTTCAAAAGTTTTTATGCCGTAAATACAGTTAGTTATGTGAGTTCTAGGTTTTGGAACAAGAAAAACAACAAATAGATGGCTGGAAGCATTAAAGGCTGATCAAGCTGTTGTAACAGAGTCACTGGTAGGAAATAGAAGCTTCTCTTGGTGGGGTGATGACCTGGAGAAGTGAGTCAAGGAGAAGAGATGCTAGACCAGAAACACAGAAGGTTCACAAGGTCACAGAAAGACACAGAAGGTTCACAAGGTCACAGTCAGGTCACAGTCAGGCCAGAGGTAAGGTTTAAGGAAAGTGTAGGAACTGGAGAAACTCAGACAGCTGGGGCTTCCCTGCTGGCTCAGATGGTAAAGAATCTGCCTGCTTTGCAGAAGACCCGGGTTCGAGCTTGTAAAGATCCCCTGGAGAAGGGAATGACTACCCACTCCAGGGTTCTTGCCTGCAAAGTTCCATGGACTGGGGAGTCTGGCAGGCTACAGTCCATGGGGTCGCAAAGAGTTGGACGTGACTAACACTTGCATTGTTCAGAGAGTTGATGATCAGAGAGGGTCACTTCTGAGCTGTCAGCATGGCAGTGAAGCAGCTTCAGGCTTAGGCAGAGCCAGGATGAAGGGGCGCCAGCCAGGTCATCCTCGGGTATGCCTGAGTGCACGCAGGATCTGGAGGTTGGTGAAGATGACTGACGGGAGACAGGCAGCAGCAGGTGACTGGAGACGAGAGATGACCGAGGCAAGGGCCAGTAAGTGACCGAAGGAGGCACAGCCAAGTAGTCCCTCCAGGGGTCTGTGTGTTGAGGGGTGCAGTGGTGGAAAGAAGGAAGTATTTATCTTCTGGGATTGCTTTGAGGATTAAACTAAATATCACTTTTTAAACATGAAACGTTTGTTACTGAAACACAGTTCATTGTGCAAAAAATGTTGAAGGCTATGATGACTCACATCATAGAGGGTTTAAAATACATACCTACTTTAAAGAGGCAAATCTTCATACTATTATAAATTCTAACTGAAAAATACATGGGGCCCTATGGATAATTTCTCAACACACAGAACCTTCTCTGTGGATACAAGCAGAGATCCTAGGGAAGAAACTAACTCCATGGTTTTAATGGTTTCTCTCACACAATATTAGATATATAGATTCACACTAAATCTCTTACAATGCAAAACTTTTTCTGTCCTATACATGCGGCTATTGATGTCTAAGTTGTCTTCTGACTTATAATCAGGCCTCGTTATTTTTCAGTAAGACCAGATAAGAACAGTTAGGGACTGTAGATCTCCGCTTATGCTCACTGAAAGTTTCAATTCTGTGAGTGTTAGACGTTCGGAGTTTACCCTCCACGGGTTTGTTCAGGGGTGTTTCTATATAAAGTCGCAACCACATTTCTCCTCCACCGTACCTGCTGGTGCTGGGGAGGGTTTGCAGGCTGACCTAGTGCAGGCCAGATAAAGATACTTCAGTCCTGGAAAGACATCCTCCCCTTAGGGTAACACCAGATGGGTTTCTGAGCCTCCATTGTAGCAGTAAACCAGGTACATTACCTTTTTTCTGTTTGTTTATTTTTAAAACCTTTTAGTTGAAGTGAAAGTGTTAGTCGCTCAGTCGTGTCTGTGACTCAGTCGTGTCTGTGACTCAGTCATGATTCTTTGCCACCCCATGGACTGTAGCCCACCAGGCTCCTCTGTCCATGGAATTCTCCAGGCAAGAACACTGGAGTGGGTTTCCATTCCCTTGTCCAGGGTAGCTTCCTGACCCAGGGATCGAACCCGTGTCTCTTGTGTTTCCTGCGTTGGCAGCTGGATTCTTTATTGAAATATTTATACACAAATACATACAAATTTGTATAAGCATTTAAATTTTCAAAGACTTGATTGAAGTTATACATATAAGAATATAACTCATTATTTTTCACAAACTAAAAATATATAACTTGCACACAGATCATGACACAGAATAGTGCCATAGCACTGGAACCCCAGAAGTCACCCTTTGCTCCCTTTTAGACAGTAACAGATAAAGAGATATAACTTATCTTTATATCCCTTTGTTTTTTAGAGTGTTGGGTTATTTTTTCCCTTGTGAAGATAGTGTTTCTAGTCATGACTTACTTGCCAGTACTTTTAGCAAAGCGATGACATTTTGGGCAGCAGTAACTCCTGCACTAGATGCGAACATACCATTCACGCTTTGTTAGGAATTCACGCGCTGGGCTGTTGGAGGTTTGCTGTGCCTCCTCTGCCCTCTCTGCCTTGCTTTCCCAGGCTAACTCTTGCCGGTCCCTCAAGATTCAGTTCAGGGATCTTCTCAATAGTCTCCTTGAAGTCCCAGACTGAACTAAGTGCCCCTTATCTAGTTCCCCAGAGAGTGACCAGTGATATGAATGTGACCTTCTAATGGGTCTAGCTGCTTTGCTACACAGTTAGGAGCCTAGAGAGCAGGGGTTTCAATCCTCTTTGCTCTCCCAACATCCACAGACATTTAAGGCACAGGGCCCAAGCCCTATAAAATATGTTAAATAAAATACTATGGATATTATATAATATATATTAAATATATAATATATAGTATGATATATGATAAAATATATAATAAAATAAGGGTTTCCCAGGTGGTGCTAGTGGTAAAGAACCCACCACCTACCAATGCAGGAGACATAAGAGACTCAGGTTCAATCCCTGGGTGGGGAAGATCCCCTGGAGGAGAGCATGGCAACCCACTCCAGGCGGTATTCTTGCCTGGAGAATCCATGGACAGAGGAGCCTGGCAGACTACAGTCCATGATGTCACAAAGAGTCAGACATGACTGAAGTGACTTGGCATGCATGCACACATGATAAGATAATGTGAGTCCATGACAATGAAAAGAAAACCACACACCCAAATTAGTAATAGTTTCATGGGATATCTTCAAAATGTATCATTAAGTCAACCGATCAACTAGAATTCAATTTGTAGTTATATAAAAACATAAGGGTTAAATCACAAGAACTAAATAATTCATTCTTGAAGACTCATAATTATGAAAGTCATATAAACCAAACTCAAAATAACATTTAACACAGGAAATAGGGATAGCTGGATGTTTGGTAATATATGATGCATGTCCAGGAGAAGGCTTGCCCAGAGCAACCCCTCCCTCCCCCCCAAACACACACAGTATCTGGAAGCCAGCAGGCACTCACAAATGTTTGTTGAGATGTTCCTGTTTAATTTCAATTCAGTTCTTCAAGAATTGCTCAGAGGTATTATAGCCCAGCCCTTGCTGGGGGCAGGGGGAGGGGGCAATTCAGGTTGATCATGTAATAAAGACTCCATCCTTCAAGGAGCTTGAAATAGAGTAGTGAGAAAGACAAGTATAAACCAAGAATGACACCCACCCCATCGAGAAAACTTCCATCCATGAACACAGCTGCACTAGGCGATTCAGACTTTGCAAAGGGACTGCAGAGCCCTATCTTGGTAAGCAGAGCTTCCTGAGCACATCTAAGTTTTCCATTTTCTAAGCTGGAATGCAGTTGGTGAACATATTTCCATTGACATTAGTCCAGGTAAACATGTAGCAAAGATCGTAGATCTAGGGAGGCCCACATTCCTGAAGAAGACACTAGAATAAATACTCCATCACTGTGTACATCGTGTATCTCTCTCTGCAGTTTGACTTGAAATAACAAATCGAAAAGCACATCTCTGGACAGTTTTACTGCCTTACCTGATGAAAATTCTGGTTCCTTGCTCAGGACAACCTTCTCTCCCTCAATCATCATGCTCACCCACAACTCTTGCACACACCTTTTAAAGACCAGCTGGAATTCTGCCTCCTGAAAGACTCTCCTGAACTTCCTTTTACCTTCAAGACAGTTGACTTTCTCTTCTCTGAACTCCCATTCCCCATATTGCCTGCTCTGAGATCCCTTTGCAAGCTTGCGTCTTCCCTTGGCTTGATCATAAGGCCCTGTTTGAAAGGGACAAATCCCATCTTGCTTATTGTTCCCTTCCCCAGAGTGTCTGTTGTGTATCAGGTTTTCCACAAACAATTGCTGAATACAGGGATTGAGCTTGTGGGTCTGACTCAGATGCAGACATGCACATGAAGCTGTGGAATGAGGATTTGGTGCATATCATCCTATTGGCTCAGTGAGTAAAGAATCTGCCTGCAGTGAAGGAGACCAGGGTTCGATCCCTGGGTAGGGAAGATCCACCCAGAGAAGGAAATGGTAACCCACTGCAGTATTCTTACCTGGGAAATCCCATGGACAGAGGAGCCTGGGGCGTTACAGTCTATGGGGCTCACAAGAGTTGGACTTAGTGATTAACCCACCACCACACCATATGTACAGTAAATTATTCTCGTACTTCACAAGGAGGTATTCCTCCCAACCAGTTCCTAACATTTCTTAGTCAGTCTTCAGTTTTCGATGTTTGGGGTGTTTCTTTCCTTTGGGTTGTTTTAATTTTGGAGATTTAGATCAGTGAAGCTAATCTATCATTTGGGCTAAGACATTACCATCATCCACACGGTCGTAAAGGGAGTTGTAGTATTTTATGGTGAACCACTTCCTTGCCTGACCTCCTGTAAAACGTATGATATTTATTTCACAAATCTAACTTGTCAGCACCCTCTAATACTCTGTGGTCACCTGGAGCACTTTGAAACCAATTGACTCAACGAGCAAATAGAAGAACTGAAAATGGCCTCATGCCATCTCCTTCTCCAGGGGATCTTTCCAACCCAGGATGGAACGCATGTCTCCTGCACTGGCAGGCAGATTCTTAACCACTGACTCACCAGGAAAACCCAGTCAAATGCCATAGTTCCTGTAAAGACTCTTTGAATCCTGCATTCTTCCCTTCTTTCACGTCTTGACTACTTTCTCGGTTGTAACTGGATAGGGTGAGGGGAGTTACAGAGGACCCTGGTAGTGTCACATGGACAAAGCCGTATTCCTCCTTCAAGATAATCCCCTTCCCCTGAAATGATTCTCCCCTACCATTTCCTGCCTACTACAGGAGAAGTTCAGTGTTTTGTCAAATGTTCCTTTCCCATACAGTCTTCAAGATTCATATTGTTTAATGATTTTCTTTATTACTTTCTCTTTTAAGTAAAGCCTCACCTTAGTCCCTCAACCCTACCCAAAGATTTATAGAGTAGGGGACTTTCGGGCTTCCTGAATCCTCCAGTTCTTCCCTGAGATGCTGTCTTGGCCACAGAACCTGGCACACAAAGGGGAGCTCTGTAAATAGTGGCAGAAGAAGTCACTATGTCAAGACCAAGCAAATCTGTCACCTTCCTGTTCCTCCTTTCGCCTAGTCTAGGTTGTAAACACCCCCAAATTGGCGGCCCGGTGTTAAGACTAGTCATTTATAAACTCATAAAAGTCTCATTTTGTAACAATATAAAAAGACCAGAGTTGATCTTTATTTACATTGAGCTCTGCTACATGGTGGACTTCCCAGGTGACTCAGTGATAAAGAATCTGTCTGCCAATGTAGGAGATGCAAGAGATGTGTGTTCGATCCCTGGGTTAGGAAGATCCCATGGAGGAGGAAATGGCAACCTGCTCCAGTATTCTTGCCTGGAAAATTCCATGGGCAGAGGAGCTTGGTGGCTTGTAGTCCACGGAATTGCAAAGAGTGGGACATGATTGAGTGACTGAGCATGCGTGCTGCTAAAAGGTATATAATAGCCTTGGTTGTATGCCTCCCACCCAATCCGTCCAGAGTGACACTCACGTGTGCACACACACAAACACATTTTTTTTTTAATTGTCACAGTGATTTAAAAAAAAAAATAGGAGGCTGAGAAACTCACAGTTAAAGTAGGGTGGAGCTCTTTTCCTTCACAGCTCGATTTATTTGCTCTGGTAACCAACACAAGCTAGTAAGCAGCACGTGTTCAGCCTTTTCATGAGCCAGATTCATCACTTTAAGACCAAAATACATGTACATATTTGCTGACACTATTTAGACAGCTTATGTAATAACACTTGGCTCAGCTGGATAGATGGGCTAACAGTGATACTGTTAACATCCTTGGTACAGAAGATTTTGGATTAAAGTAGAATTTTAAATTAAAATTACTGATGCAGCTTTGCAAAACAACTTAAAAAATCACCAAGCCCCAGACGTATTCACCAATGAAATATTTGTATTATCCACCCATGGCTTTGACTCCCTTGCATTAACAGCACTCAGTAAGCATGGGAGTTTGCTAGCAAGAAAATACACTTAAGTTTCCTTAGAAATGCAAACTGGTGAACAACTGTTTACTTAAACTTCTTAAAAGTGTTTATGAAATTCCTTCTTTATCCACAACATCTAGTAAAGTGACCTTCTCTCTATGTGAATTCAGTGAGTACCTACTACAGTAAGGAAAAGAAAATAAAGATTTTGAGGATTAATTATGGAAATAGAATATGTCTAGCCTAGTGTAGGCACTAAATAATGGCAACTCTTATTATCAAATTTGACAAACACTCATTGAACAGAAACATAAGGAATGCTATAGCAAAACAGAACTTTAAGTGATCTTAGAGGGAGTCATCATGGGGGTCTCAGGATGAGAATCTGCCTTTAGATCCTGCAGGGGGACAGAGGTTCTACCCAGATACTACTGGGAGGCCAGTCAAGTTGGTCAGAGCCAAGCCAGTGCTCCCAGGCCATCCTTCCATGCCTGGGAGCGCTCCAGGTGACACGCAGAGCAACCTCTTGTCCCTGAGGACTGAGATCCTTCCATGGGCAACTGCCTGCATATCATTCCTGAATCATCCAAGCAAAGGACTCCTAACCATGCCCCATCCAAACAGAACAACTGCCCTTTCACCCCCTGCTTTTTAGCCGTCATGGGACACTCGATCCCCTACCCGGAGGGTGAGGGCCTTATGTACAGAGGGGTGGGGATAAATTTGGAAGAAAAAAGCTCTGTCACTTGTATTTGGGTGGAACTAAATGGTCAGGAAACCCTTGCCAAGAAGCCAAGAGATTTGAATTCCAGACTTGGTTCTGCTGCTCTTATTCCTGGCCAAGACACTTTACTTTTCTGAGCTGTCTTTCCTCATCTGAAAGTATTATATCCTTCTAGCTCCTACTTTGTCTGAATTTAAAATTATCCATTTAAATTACTTCCATTTTACTGTATTGACCACTTAACTACTAAACGTTTTCATTGCTCCACCTCTTTTTCTAAAGACGTCATCCATTTGTAAGTGATGAAACTAATACAAATATGTTTCTAAAGAGCAAAACCAGAAAGCAGGTGTGAACTATTCTGGTATGGTGCGTATTCAATCATATTCTGGTTTCAAGAATTTCATTTTTCTTTTCATTTATCACCATATTCGTTTTATTTAATGTAAATCGTGTACAGAGCTTAGTAATTTTCCCAAGAACTGAGTTGAGTACTTTTTTAACTTGACACTTTAACTGCCAGAATAAAGTAGTAGCAGATAAATTCTGTAGAATAAAGCTTACTTACAAATGGATGACGTCTTTAGAAAAAGAGGTGCGTTTAGTAGTTAAGTGGTCAATACAGTAAAATGGAAGTAATTTAAATGGATTGACCACTTAACTACTAAACGTTTTCATTGCTCCACCTCTTTTTCTAAAGACGTCATCCATTTGTAAGTAAGCTTTATTCTACAGAATTTATCTGCTACTACTTTATTCTGGCAGTTACAGTGTCAAGTTAAAAAAGTACTGAACTCAGTTCTTGGGGAAATTACTAAGCTCTGTACACGATTTACATTAAATAAAACGAATATGGTGATAAATGAAAAGAAAAATGAAATTCTTGAAACCAGAATATGATTGAATACGCACCATACCAGAATAGTTCACACCTGCTTTCTGGTTTTGCTCTTTAGAAACATATTTGTATTAGTTTCATCACTGACTCAAGCTTCAGATGCCCCCACCTAGTCTTCTGAAGCCTTGAACATGTGACCTTGGATCTCGGTCTCTTCATCGATAAATTAACCAGGTGGAACCAGCTCTCTAAAATCCTGTCTAGATTTTTAGGTTCCAATTGTGATTCTTTTTTTTTCAATTGTGACCCATTTTAAGTTGCACTGTGTAGGAGCCAAATTCAACCTAAGCTCTCAAAGCATTATCTACACTAGCTCGTCTGTTCCTGAGATAGGGATGATGGTAAATGTCCTCCCCCAGCTTTGAGTGTCCCAGTGTCTGGTTCTGTGCTCCTTCTCATTTCAGTGTCTATCATGTGGGGCTCACTTTCTAGTTTACAGGCTGCCTCCCCAGTGATTGTATCCGCTTGTGTTTGTCTTCTGAGCCTCTGAAATGCCCCCTGAATGACCTATGCCCATTCATTGGCTTTCATCTACCCAAGCCCAAGCTCCCTTTACCCCACTGACATAATCCACCTCTTTCTAGACCTCTGCCTCTTCCAGAACAGTGGTTCTTTTTTGTCTTCTTAGCCACACCATGCAACATCTGGGATCTTAATTCCCTGACCAGGGATAGAACCTATGTTCCCTGATGGGGAGTCCAGAGTCCCAGCCACTGAACCACCAGGGAAGTCCCTAGGATAGTGCTTCATAAAGAGTGGGCCACAGTCAGCCCTGGAGGTTGGTAAAAATTGCAGATTCCAAAGACCCAAGCTTGACTTCGTGATTCAGGATTTCTGGAGGTGAGGCCACGGAAGCATTTGTACAACACTTTCCCCTGATGATTCTAGGCATAACAGTTTGAAATACACTGCTCTTTCACCAGTTTCCGTTTGCGGTTGTTTTGTTGTTGTTTGTTTTTAAGGGAAAAGGCGCTATATTAGAGATTTTTTTTTACCAAGAATGTAAGAAGAAATAGCAGTGTGGAGCGGGTTGTTCAAAGGTCTGTCCAGGAATATGGCAGCTCTGGTGCTGGTGGCCTATTTCAGCCAAGTAGGAAGTCTGGGAGAGGAGAGAATTAAGTCTGGGACGCCCCCACGAGTCCGCTGGAAGGTCAGGAGTCAGCAGTCGTGGCAACGGCCATTCGTCGGGGCCGCCAGGCCACAGGAAGTGCTGGGCAAGGCCGGAGCAGCAAGACTGGCTAGGCTGCCCCGCGGCTCTTGGTAGGGATTGGGTGCCAGGCAGCCGCGCCTTTCCCGTTACTCTTGGCAACGGCGGCCGCTCCTGTAGTCGGCGTGGCGCGTGAGGGCGGGACTTCCCGCGCCTAGGAGCAAGTGCGCACGCGGCGGTCGGCTGGTCTCGCGGCACTTCTGTCGCGTGATCTTGAGAACCAATCAAAGTGCGTAACTCCCTAGTCACGTGCGTCTGTTCCCGTTAGCAACGCTTCTAAACAACCCGCCCTACCTCGCGTCTGGCGCGGTCCAGTGTTTCTCGACGACCCCGGGCTTGGTGAGGCTGAGCCTGGCCTCTGCCGCTTTTCCAGACCGTTGACTTCCCCCCCCCGCCGCAATGGTGAGTAGCCGGCCTGTCGGCGCCACCGCGCACCGAGGAGAGACTCGGAGCCGGGGCCTCGGAGTGATGGCGTGGCTTGCGGCAGAATTTAGTCCGGCCCTGGGCCTCTCTGAGGAGGGGACGCCACGCCGGGTGCGAGAGGCTATTAACCTCGGTGTGAAGCCCTTCTGGGATAATTCTTGGTGGAGCCCTCTTCTAGCAGCCGCGCTCCGCCTAGTCACTTTCTTGCTGCTGCCTGAAGGGCCTTGGCCAAGTCACACCTCAGGTGGCTGGCGAAGAGAGCTGGGGGAACCATCTGCCAGCAGAAGGCGCAAAGCGGTTTCTTGTTCCATTCCAAAAACTCAAGTTTATGCACGCGCGCACACACTCACACGCATACCCCCCCCCCTCCCCCCCGCCACACACACACCCTTTGGCAGTATTAATTATGTTAACGAGCCAAGGAGGAAGAACGTGATTGAATACAACTTTCTTATGTGAGAGTGACACAAAAATCCCCAGGCCCCATTTTATACCTGAGAAAACTTGAGTGACATTCCTTGTGTTCTGACCTGTTCAAAAGAAGGCATGTTTTTCCTGGATGCTTGAACATAATCCCGTTTGTCATTCCAGCCGATATAGAATGCCAGCTTAAACAGCAGCCGTCCTTACAACAAGACACTGTACTGAAGTGTTGAGAAAAAAAAAGACAAATCCAGAGTTGGGGGTGCCACTGAAATAGGCTACTGAAATACTTCCGCAACCAGAATTCCTCTTTAGGCCACGGTGTATATACCAAGCAGTCTTGCAGCTGAGGGTACAACTGTGAACGAAACAAACCATTCCCTACCATTCTTGGAGCCTGTCCCACACATTCTGTTAGTTTCCATAAAATACCATGAACAAATTGAAAAAATGGTGATGTCACAAGAAAATTGACATCTGCTCGCATTCTTATCTGCTGTCATTCCATTTCCCAGGCTAATGCTATTTCTGCTACTGAAATCAGCTGCTTATTTCTGTTCCCTTCACTCCCATCCATTTTAGACTAACTTTTCTGTCTTTTGTTCTAAATTTCATTCTCAGTTTCAGTAATTTTTTCTTCTTGGTCTGGGGTCAGTCTTTACTTGACAGAAGAGAATAGACATTCATTGGGCACTTTGCGCAAGGCACTATATGAGAAAACTGTATGGTATAAGAAATGATTCATGCTGTCATGAGCTTACAGTCTACTTGAAGGAGCAATACCTAAGGAAAAAAAAGACAGCTAATAGTTTTTGTTTAGTCACTAGGTCGTGTGTGACTTTTCGACCCCATGGACTGCTGCACACCTGGCCTTTATTATCTCCCGAAGTTTGCTCTAATTCATGTCCGTTGAGTCGTTGATCCTATCCAACCATCTCATCCACCTACGTGCTAATTTTTGGAGGAAGGCATAAGTAGAGTTAATGAGGGCATGTTGGGAGGCTTCCCAGAGTAGGTAAAAAAGGTTTGATCTTGAAGGATGGGTAGGAGCATGCTTATACTTCTGAGAGCCAATTATATGCATTTCTTCTCACCTCTGCAGTGCAGTTGATAGCTTGAAACCAGCCATGCTGGGAGCTTTTACACTGGAAATTAGCAAGGGCTGCAGATCAGTTTTGTACCCCAACCCTCACCAATGCCTGTTGTTATGCATTCACCAGCCACCACTGGGTCAGATTCAGATTCTTGAACAGGAATGGAGAGGTGCTTTTAGTCAAGAATTGGGGTAATGAGAGTGAAAGTATAGGATGTTCAAGGCTGGTAAGCAGACTAATCTAACTGAATAGGCATGTTCTTAACAGAATCTTAGGAAATGGGGTTAGAGAAAGGGTTTGGGGAGTATGGAGGGCTTATGAGTATAGATTTAACACTGTAAGCAAGAATAATTGAAACTATGAGTTTTTTGGTTTTTTTTTCTTAGCAAGTTGTGACATCATTTTGAGATTTCCAATTGTAGGATATTCTTGCTGACAGTTAACCTGAGTATAGAGATAACATCATTTCTAATGTAGGTATTGAGGTTTATTTCAAATGCCTGGTGAAGATGTGTCTTCTTGTGAGTCACAACTCAGGTTGATTGCAACTGTAACATATCTGTGTTCTTTTATTTATTTAAATTATGCCATTTTTCCAAAAAGGATTTGAAAAGCTGAGTGTAGACTTTGGAGTTAGGTTTCCTGGTTCAAGTCTCTGCTCTCCCACTTGCCAATTCAATAGCATAGAAAAAAAAAATTTCTTTGTTCCTCAGTTTTCTATCTGTAAAGTAGGTTTCTATTTACTTTTTCATAGGGTTGTATTGCAGACTAAATGAGATCATGCCTGGCACTTTGTAACTGCTGAATGACTTTTAGATGTTGTCATCATTACTGTTTCTAATGTCTAACATTAGAAATTAGAAATTTGACATTGCCATTTGAAATAGTTCGAGGAGTGTCTAACAATCCATATAAACTAAAACATAAGAAACTTACTCCTTATTTCCATTCACATTGTCCAGCCCTAAGGCAAAACGTTAATTACCAGTTTAATCAAATAAGGTAGAGTCAGGAAATGTAAGTACACACCACAAATGTGTTGGTTTACATTGGCCAGAGTACCTCAACTGGTTGTTTTGAAGCAGTCTACTGGATAGGTAACCATTAGAGAGCATCATGATATCTTGGATAATTCTTAATTTACTGAACTTTAACAGAAGTATTAAAAATAATGTGGGGGAGAAAGACTTGATGGAGCCATTCATGTGGTTGGGGGGTACTGGTCTGTAGGCCAGCCTGTGATACTTGAGAGATGCTTGTAGGTAACACCTTGAAACAGATCATGTCATCCAGGAGAGGATATAGATGGACAAGAGTAAGGGTCTAAGGGCAGCGTCCTGGGAAATGCAGCTGCTTAAGAGGCAAGCTCGAGAAGACAAGGCTACCAGTGAGATCAAGAAGGGAAGGTGAGGTTAGCAGGCAGAGAATGGAGCAGGTCAGCAGACAGCAAAGCATCAGCCACAGTAGTTGGACTTGTTATTAAGTTGCTGGTGAGCTTTGCAAAGGCGGTTGGAGCAGCATATAGAATGGAGACCTAAGAGTAGAAGAGAGCTAGAGAAATGCAGTGGTAGCTGGGGGGAACCTATGGTTTCGTTTTGGTTTCACACGAATGAGGTTTGTGTGCAGCCTTGTCTATAGTCTGAAGGGAAGAAGAAACCTCTGTATAGTGTTGAGAGGAGAAGTGATTGGTTGAAGTCCCGCAGGAGCTTAAAAGAGAACAGATTAAAGCCAAGAATGACCTTCAAAAGAAGGAGCTCTTTCAGTTCACTTGTCAGGCACATGTCCACTGTGTGCCAGGCACTCTGAGGAGTCCTGGGGATACTCAGGGAACCAGAGGGACAAGGTCCTGGCCCTTGTGGTCTTATGTTCTGCATCTACAGGTAAGGATGTATGTGGATGCAACAAAGCCACGGTGAGGGGCTTAGAGGGTGAAGGAGACGGTGCCCAGTGACCTTGGTGTTCTCCACAATGTTGGAGGCAGCCCTGTGCGCTGAAAGTAAGAGAGAAGCCTGGAAAAGAGGACTGCAAAGTATACCTTTGTCTCCCATAAGAAGGCTATGACACATCAAATTACTCTTAAAGATAATTCAACTTATTTAGTCCCCTGCACTAGATGTTCAGTTTTATAATTTCCTTTTGTAATTTTCAGTGTAGCTATAACATGAAAAAGAACTTCATCAGTCTCTAGCTTATAGTTGCCAAGCTCTCATCTGGTTTAAAAGCAAGAGCAATTGATGGCTGCTGCAAAGTCAAATATACTTTTTAAGGCTGTGTGAGATGGAATAAGGTTAAGTTGCTCTAATAGAGTTTTTTTTTTTTTTTTTTAATAAAATGTGCCTTAAAGAATACAGAAGTTTATTTCTCTCACACTTAACAGCCTTCTCACTGCTCATCTCAGGTATGTGGGTCTGTGCTGCTCCATGAGGTTATTTGGGGTACAGTTCCCTTTCATCTTGCTCCCCCAGCCCCGAGGCCATTGTGCTGTCTGCATGGTTCAGCAGAATCTCACTTCCAGGTTTCAGAGAAATTGGGTGTGGCAGACATGTGCCCTGTGTATTAAGGCTTTAGAAATAGCTTTCATTCCTCTGTTCCCATCTGTTGCTGAGAAGTAGTCACGTGATCACGCCTGACTTTAAGAGTGCTGGAGAGTGTTTTCTAGTTGGGCAGCCAATGCAGGAGATGTGGGTTTGATCCTTGGGTCAGGAATATCCCCTGGAGAAGGAAATGGCAACCCACTCCAGTATCCTTGCCTGGGAAATCCCATGGACAGAGGAGCTTGATGGGCTACAGTCCAGGGGTCACAAAAGAGTTGGACGCGACTTAACGACTAAACAACAGCAAGCCATGTGTCTGGAAAGATGGAAAGAACAGCATTTAATAGACATCTAGCAGTCTGCACCACAGGAGAGCCTGTGCCTTTTCATTGCTGGTTCCTTTATTATATTTTCAAGACTAACAAATTACTTCTCTCTTTCAGGCAGAGTTGGGTCTAAATGAGCACCATCAAAATGAAGTTATTAATTATATGCGTTTTGCTCGCTCAAAAAGAGGCTTGCGGCTCAAAACTGTGGATTCCTGCTTCCAAGACCTCAAGGAGAGCAGGTATCAGAGAATTCTGAGGAGACCCGGTGGGAAGTGACAGTCATCCTTTCTGGTGGCCAGTGTGGGGCAGCTATGTCAGAGGCCATACAAACCACTGCCAGGATACAATCAATTATCCATTGTGAGCAGCTACACATAACCTTGCTGCTAAGTCGCTTCAGTTGTGTCCGACTCTGTGCGACCCCATAGATGGCAGCCCATCAGGCTCCCCCATCCCTGGGATTCTCCAGGCAAGAACACTGGAGTGGGTTGCCATTTCCTTCTCCAATGCATGAAAGTGAAAAGGGAAAGTGAAGTCGCTCAGTCGTGTCCGACCCTCAGTGACCCCATGGACTGCAGCCCACCAGGCTCCTCCATCCATGGGATTTTCCAGGCAAGAGCACTGGAGTGGGGTGCCATCGCCTTCTCCTTACAGATATGTAAAATTCAAGAAATCAGATTGTGGTGGGAGCAGTCTGTCACTAAACACGCACACAGGATAGTGAAGGGATTGCAGGGTTTCAGAAGAGCAGTCAGGAAGGTGTTAAGTGCTGGTGGGTTAATAATTGGCATGCTGTAGTAGAGAGTCCAGAACTGTAATTACTTGAGTTATGAATTAAAAGAGTAGAACCATAAGACATGACATTTAGCAAGAAAATACCTATACAGGTTTATATTGAAACAGAAGAGAAAACAGCAGGAAACCATGAAAAGATTGCTGACTAGTACCAAAATTGCTAGCCAGCTTGTAGCAAGAGGTGATAATTCGCTTGTTTGGACCAATAATGGGAGATAATAAAAGTCCGTAGAAAATTCAGTGATAGAGGATAAAGGGAAGCAGCCAAAAAGACTGAATAATAGAGAGACCTCAGGCTGCTTGGGGATCAGATTTTGGCACACCTGGATGTGGGGACATAAAAAGGGTCTCTAGGTGACCTGCAACTGTGGTAAGCTCTAACGTCACTCAGTGGCAGAGACCATCAGCTGTAGACTTATCTGTTCAGTTTATTTATCTAGTCTGATAATCTGGCTTCCTGACTCACAGCAGCTATAAACAGCAGTCTTGATTGGTGAGACTGTGAGATAGCCAAAGAAGGTACTTCTTTATTTACTTTACGCATTGGAGTTTGGAGTACCTTAATTGCTGTTCATAGTAATGAACTTGGGTTGCTCAAAAAGCAACATATTTTTAAGCAGATTTAGTTTGTTCTATTAAAGAATACAGGAAGATTATTGATATTTTTAATAGGGACTTAAACTTCTGGCTTTTTAAGAGTTGTTAAATTCTGCTTGGTAAACAAAACGTTAAAGCTTGGTAGATCAAATACTACTACCTTGAGTATGACTGTGAGAGAAGTTTGGTGGGGCTCCTGCATCGTGTCCTTCTGGACACAACATGCCCTTACTCCTTGTGGAGTAAGGGAGAGGATGACCAGCATCAGGGCTATAGCTCTTCATCCACTGAGTGTCTGAAGGATAAAGGACCTTGAGGGTGGAGGCAGGGAGCGGAGAGGACTGTTCCTGTAACCCTGTCATTGACGGTAGGAGGCCTGCATGGATGCTTTCTCAAGGCTTCAATTTTTGGGCATGTTTCCGAGATTACTGGAAATGACTGTGGGGTTGAGTCAGACCCCAGTGAGACGCTGGGCACGTCACCTCCACCTCCTGAGCCTGTGTTGCATCTGCGAAGTGAGGAGATTGAAGCAAATGCCTTTGGAGTTCCCTTCCAACCCAGACATTCGTCTGTGAAAGAGTGAGGTTTTAGTACTTTTGATGATGTTCATTTTTATGGCACTTTAATTAAGTTCTGGGGTTTTTTCTTTCAGGTCTCAAGATGCTAAGAAAAGCAATACATAATTAGCACTAATTTTCTTACAGGCATTTACTAACTTTTGAATAGTTTATAAGGTCTTTGAAATGCTAGACAACTAATACAAAGAAAGGGAGGAATTACACCTCTCAGGTGACTTATGAAATAATTAAATGTGATAAAGCTAATTTTCACCGAAAAGCTGAAGAAAAATTAGATAGTTTGGGGCTTGTTTCTGAGCACATAACTTGTATGAAAGGATGTGCACATTTGAAGAGCGAGCCACAGTTTAATCATTTAACCAGACATCAAAAACTAATTGAATCTAAATTATTTTCAAACTGTTTTACGAATAAAGAAGATAGTTCCCAGAGAGACTTCACTGTAACCGTTTCATCCCTTCGATGACACGTTGGGGGCTTCTTAGTTTTGTTTTTCATTGTAAATGGTTTCTGTTGTTTACACAGAGGTTTTGGATCGTGGTTGTTTTTCAGGCTTGTGGAGGAGACCTTCACCGTCGACGAAGTCTCTGAGGTGCTGAATGGGTTGCAGGCTGTGGTCCACAGCGAGGTGGAGTCTGAGCTCATCAACACGGCCTACACCAACGTGCTACTTCTGCGGCAGCTTTTCTCACAAGCCGAGAAGTGGTACCTCAAGCTGCAGACAGATATCTCTGAACTTGAAAACAGGTAATAATAACTGTTTCCACAGTTGTGACCATAGAGGCCCAAGCATGAACTTGAAAGCTTGTGACTGTCTCTGCTGCTGTTTTTGTTGAGCATAGACTGTGAGAAAATTCGGGTAGGATGACAGCAACGCATCCAGTTAATGAGTCAGCTCTTAGGTGCCACTCAGAGTCCTCTTCAGAGTGTCCTGCTTCCACTGTTCCTAGGTGTGATAAGGCCTCTGAGGTCTATGAGATTGCTCTGAAGGTGATTAGTAATTATTCCTCATAAGGCTTTGGTTAGCCTGATCAATATTGTAGTCAGTTTTTAGAGATAGGTCAACTAAGAAGTAGAGGTTATGAAACAGATTTGAAAAATTAATTCAACTACCATCAAATCACACTTAGTAGTAGGGAAGTTTACTTCTATTAATTGCATTAAAATTATATACCAATCTTTAAAATAGGGAAAGTTTTCTTAGAAATCTTTGTAATCTGAACAATATAAAAAAGCTCCCTTATTTTTTAAAAATACGGTAAAATCAGTGAAATTGATACTCACTCTGTGAAAAGTCATGCCAGACATCTGGAAAGACTGACCTGGAGCCCGGGGGCCATTTGCTAAGCACAGATGCAGCGCGGCTCACAGTCTGTGCTGAGCGTCACTGGCTGTGGCCTCGGGTAGGGGAGGAAACCGTCTAGCTTCACCAACTGTCAGTAGGTAATTGATGAGAAAACTTTGAGAAATTGACCTGTTAAGAAGCTTAAAAGAGTAGTTAACTACTATTCACTGTAAACACTTTTGTATAGTCAACATCCACGTACTTTTGCAAATAAGTGGAAATGTTCAGGTGGAAATCATCCGTCTTCCTTGAGAATTTACCATACTCAGTAGGTGTGAACTAATTCCATTTTTCCCAGGCTATTCTATTAAAACCAGTTTTCCTTGAACCTCTACCAGATAACAATGTATATTATATTAGAGCAGTTTGCCTTTCAGTTCAGTTCAGTGGCTCAGTCGTATCCGACTCTTTGCAACCCCATGAACCGCAGCACGCCAGGCCTCCCTGTCCATCACCAACTCCGACTCATCTCCATTGAGTCAATGGTGCCATCCAAACATCTTATCCTCTGTCGTCCTCTTCTCCTGTCATCCCCTTCTCCTGCCTTCAGTCTTTCCCAACATCAGGGTCTTTTCAAGTGAGTCAGCTCTTCACATCAAGTGGCCAAAGTATTGGAGTTTTAGCTTCAACATCAGTCCTTACAGTGAACACTCAGGACTGATCTCATTTAGGATGGACTGATTGGATCTCCTTGCAGGCCAAGGAACTCTCAAGAGTCTTCTCCAATACCACAGTTCAAAAGCATCAATTCAAAAAAAAGAAAGAAAAAACAAAAGCATCAGTTCTTCGGCGCTCAGCTTTCTTTATAGTCCAACTCGAACATCCTTACATGACTACTGGAAAAATCATAGCTCTGACGAGATGGACCTTTGTTGGCAAAGTAATGGCTCTGCTTTTTTTTAATATGCTATCTAGGTTGGTCATAACTTTCCTTCCACAGAGCAAGCGACTTTTAATTTCATGGCTGCAGTTACCATCTGCAGTGATTTTGGAGCCCAAAAAATAAAGTCAGCCACTGTTTCCACTGTTTCTCCATCTATTTGCCGTGAAGTGATGGGACTGGATGCCTTGATGTTAGATTTTTTGAATGTTGAATTTTAAGCCAACTTTTTCACTCTCTTTCACTTTCATCAAGAGGGTCTTTAGTTCTTCGCTTTCTGCAATAAGGGTGGTGTCATCTGCATATCTGAGGTTATTGATATTTCTCCCGGCACTCTTGATTCCAGCTTGTGCTTCCTCCAGCCCAACTTTCCTCATGATGTTCTCTGCATTTAAGTTAAATAAGCAGTGTGACAATATACAGCCTTGACATGTTCCTTTGCCTATTTGGAAGCAGTCTGTTGTTCCATGTCCAGTTCTAACTGTTGCTTCCTGACCTGCATATAGGTTTCTCAAAAGGCAGGTCAGGTGGTCTGGTATTCCCATCTCTTTCAGAATTTTCCACAGTTTATTGTGATCCACATGGTCAAAGGCTTTGGCATAGTCAATAAAGCGGAAATAGATGTTTTTCTGAAACTCTCTTGCTTTGTCGATGATCCAGTGGATGTTGTCAATTTGATCTCTGGTTCCTCTGCCTTTTCTAAAACCAGCTTGAACATATGGAAATTCACGGTTCATGTACTGTTGAAGCCTGGCTTGGAGAATTTTGAGCATTACTTTACTAGCGTGTGAGATGAATGCAATTGTGTGGCAGTTTGAGCATTCTTTGGTATTGCCTTTTTTTGGGATGGGAATGAAAACTGACCGTCTCCAGTCCTGTGGCCACTGCTGATTTTTCTAAATTTGCTGGCATATTGAGTGCAGCACTTTCACAGCATCATCTTTTAGGATTTGAAATAGCTCAACTGGAATTCCATCACCTCCACTAGCTTTGTTCGTGGTGATGCTTTCTAAGGCCCACTTGACTTCACATTCCAGGATGTCTGGCTCTAGGTGAGTGATCACACCATTGTGGTTATTCGGGTCGTGAAGATCTTTTTTGTACAGTTCTTCTGTGTATTCTTGCCACCTCTTCTTAAAATCTTCTGCTTCTATTAGGTCCATATCATTTCTGTCCTTTATTGAGCCCATCTTTGCATGAAGTGTTCCCTTGGTATCTCTAATTTTCTTGAAAAGATCTCTAGTCTTTCCCATTCTATTGTTTTCCGCTATTACTTTGCACTGATCACTGAGGAGGGCTTTCTTATCTCTTCTTGCTATTCTTTGGAACTCTGCATTCAAATGGGAATATCTTTCCTTTTCTCCTTTGCTTTTTGCTTCTTGTCTTTTCACAGCTATTTGTAAGGCCTCTTCAGACAGCCATTTTGCTTTTTTTGCATTTCCTTTTCTTGGGGATGGTCTTGATCCCTGTCTCCTGTACAATGTCACGAACCTCCATCCATAGTTCATCAGGCACTCTGGCTATCAGATCTAGTCCCTTAAATCTATTTCTCACTTTTACTGTATAATCATAAGGGATTTGATTTAGGTCATACCTGAATGGTCTAGTGGTTTTCCCTACTTTCTTCAATTTCCCTTTAGTACTTCAAAAATACAGTGTTGACTACAAACTTCAGACATGTTACATTAACATTGTAGTTTAGTTGTGGCAATTATATTGTACACTCAGTAAGTACAAAAAAGTAGGTGCTGTGGGGATTCAGATTTGAGTGCATGGAACTTAGTTCTTCTACCTTTAGTAACTGGTACCATTTTTGATGTGACAAGGCTCTGTTCATCTCGCTCTGTTGTCTCTGGCATGTAATAGGTTGGTACCAGTGCTTTTATTCGTCTTGTGCGTATGATACAAATCTATTTTAAACAATTACTTTTTCATGTTTTATTTTATCTTCAAGAGAATTATTAGAGCAAGTTGCAGAGTTTGAAAAAGCGGAATTTACATCTTCAAATAAAAAGGTAAATTTTGGTCCATATCTTAATAGCCACTGTTTAGCATCCTCAAATTGCTTAGAACGTTCAGAGGCTGAAGTGAGAACTCTCAAGGAAAAGCATTCAGCTCAAGACCAGAATTCAAAAGTTGCCTTGTGGATTTTTAGGCAAAAGAAAAGCTTTGGAAGTTCCTGTGAAGCACTTGTTTTTGTCTGCTGTCTCACACACCTGCGGGCACATGCTCACGTCCCTTCAGTCCACCTGCCTCCCACTTGTGCAAGCTCTTCACGCAGGCCTCCTGGCACTGTCCCTCCCCAGCCGCGTGACTGTGAGACGACTGGGCCTTGTTCTCCTCCTCTCTCCAGTGGAGACAGCGCTAGTCAGGGCCTGCTTCTCTCTGTAATCAGCCCTGTTGTCTACAGCAACCCTTCCACGTGTGCACTTACCATGAACGCTCTGGCGTTGCCTGGGGAAACATGCCGAGAGGAGTCCAGGAATGTACACGTACAGAAGAGTTTTCTGATTGTTCCTTTGGAACTGATTTCAGGCTAAGAAATTTCTGGTTCAGAGGGCATGAAGTCTTGTGCTTTAGTAGAATGTATGTATTGAGTTGTGTCAAGTTAGTCACCTGCAATGTAGTTTACCTAAATCCTCATCATTATTGCAATTTTGGGGGGTTTGTGCAGAAATGTTGCTTCCAGCTCCCACAGTATTAGAACCTCAGTCCCTAGGTCCTAGGATCTTTGTCTGCTCTGGCTTTGACTACCATCCCTCCCACCCGTCTCTTCCATCTGTCTGTTTGTTTAAGATACAAGGAGGATGGCTTTCATTTTGATCTACCTTTGGTTGGGCACTGTGGGCCAGGCTCTGTCCTCAGCACTGGCACGTGGTAGAGAAGCAAACCAGTAAAAGTCTAGCTGACATCCCATGGGTAGGTTTGCACAGTGTCTCCCACTTAGAAAGTACAGGGGCTCAGTGATTACACGTGCTTTATTTGGTGGTGACTTCAGTTTGGTTTGCTTCATTTCAGTCCATCATAGACAGCATGAAGCCAAAACTGGCTCCACTTCATGAAGGTGGAGCGGCAGAACTCCTGAACAAGGTAATGTTGCCGTCACTGTGAGAAATGCAGCTCTCAGGGTGTGTGCTGGCTGCCTGCGCAGCTCTAGGTGGACATGGGGTGGAAGGTCCGGCCCTGTCCACTGAGCGTAATTAGTCCGTCAAAGTAGTTGTCCTTAATGGTACTTAGTAAGAGGTTTATAAAAAATAATTACTAATATACAACTATTTTTCATGACTCTTGTGTTTTCAACATTATGCTAGATGTTGTTACATAAAAAGAAAAGTAATACCTGGCCTTTTGCCTTCAAGACCTTACGGTCTTGTTTAGAAGGGATAACTAACATTCTAGAAATGGAGACAGGAGACTGCTAACCTTTGTACCACAGGGTGGCAGAGAAGACACAGTGCCATGTGGATGAGAGTCGTGGAGGACTGGCTGTTGGGTACGGTGCTGCCCAAGCTGGGCTGAAAGGCAAAGACACAGTGAATTGTCAGAAGAGAAAGGCCAGCAGGGGACAGAGTGGGCAGCAGTCCAAGGCAGGCCCGAGGCTGGCGTGCCTTGGAGCAGAGTGCAGGCTCTCCTCCGGGCAGTGGTGTGTGTGCTAGAGTGTGGTGAGACTGCGCTGACAGGCGATGCTCGTGGTGGAGCTGGTAACGAGCGAGGGCCGTGGGCCTCTGCTCATAGGGACCCTTAGGGGCTGGACACAGGGTATGGAGTGGTGGTGATTGTGCTTAGAGGATAAGTGGCAGGTGCCATGCTGTGGAGGCCAAGAACAGAACAAGAGTTTCAGGATCAGCTAGGTGAGAGATGGCAGAGGAGGGGACTTTGGGAAAAGGCTGAGAATAGAAGGCTGAAAAAAGTCTGAGAGACTGTGAAGGAAGGAACTAGAAGTCTTAGAGCCAGAGATGACTCATAAATGTTGAGGCTGGCGGACTGGGTGAAGCTGGGATATTACCAGTAGCCAGAGCATCCAGACTCTGGAGTTTCTATGTAATTTAAAAATTCAAAGTATAAGTGAAACAATTTCAAGGATGAAAAGTACTTTGGCTAACATAGTAAAACTTGAATTTACTCACAAAGGAAATTATAAGACTTCAAGAAGAGAATGAGAAATTGAAGTCAAGACTGAAGACCATTGAATCACAGGTAACTGAGAAATACCTAAAATTATTGAAAGCATTCCTTACAGACTGAATATTGCATGTTTTCCATTTGCTCTTGATTTTAGGCAACAGATGCATTGGATGAGAAGTCAAAGCTGGAGAGAGCACTGCAAGATTTACAGCTTGAGCACGGGAGTCAAAAGGTGAAGTCAGTTTTAGCTTTTTCATGTTTTCCAGATAGAACCAAGTTAGAAACTTCCATGAAGTCTTAGTTGCTATCATGCCCCACCACCGGCCACTCCCCAAGAAGGAGGCCACCGCTGCTGTCCTGCATCGAGACAGCCTTGTCCAGGAAAGGCCACGTGAGCGCCTGCTCAGGGCAGAGGGGGCACATGCATGGCTCACGTGCTTCGCGTGTCCCAGAGCACATGGCATCTAAGATTTGCCTAATTTTTTTTTTTTTTAAGTTCTTTTCCCTTTCACTTTCCCATTCCAATTCCAATAGGAAAGAGAGAAGAATGGAAGAGTTCTTAGTTAATTGGATTTGTTGTTGTGATTTAGTCACTAAGTCCTGTCAGAGGTTTTGCAATCCCATGGGCTGTAGCCCACCAGGCACCTCTGTCCATGGGCTTTCCCAGGCAAGAATACAGAGTGGGCTGCCATTTCTTCCTCCAGGGGATCTTCCCGACCCAGGGATCGAACCCCGGGCCTCCTGCATTGACATCTTCAGGAGTATGATAAAATGAAATTAATTTATTAGTTGTGCATCTTCAGATCCATCTGTATCTAGCAGAGTTTGTGTAAAACAGTGAAATTCAGTGTTAAAGTTCTCCAGGTTTGTCTGAGTGGAGTGACTGAGCCCCGCTCCAGCCTGGAAGCCATCGTGGGCACGGTTCTGCCTCGTGTGGCCTTTGCATGGAGATGAGACGCTATAGTAGGACCCCGCCAGCACGGCGGTTTGACTGAGTCTTCTTTGCAGCACTGGCTTTCCTAGTGGGTTTAGTGCCACTGTAAATGTCTACCAAATAATCCCCAAACTCGCTTCATTAGACGTTGGTTACCCTTTTTCTGTGGAAAATTTCAAACATGTATAAGCATAGAAAGAATAGTGTAATGTAACCCAGGCACTCGTCACTCAACTGAGCGGTAGCTCAGTCGCCAAGGCGTGGCCAGCCTGTTTCATGTTAACCTCTACTTTCTTCTCTTCTCCCCCATGATTTTTGAAACGAATTTAAGATATTACATTATTTCATCTGTAGATACTTTTTTAAAATAAAAGGATACTTCTTACATGGCTAAAATGAAAGGAAATATATATGAGTTTCAATCATTATGTACCAAGGACCATAAATTTATAAAACAGCTGACTACTGTGGAACAGTTGTATAATTTCTCAAAAGTAGAACAGTTGCATTTTTGATGATAAATTTGTTTTACAAGCTATTGAAGATTTTGCTCCAATTTTACTTTTTTAAGATTTGGCAAAAGCAAAATGAATACAGAGATACAGTGAAATAAAATCATTTTCAAGACCAGATTTCAAAAATAAGGAATTTTTCTTCTGTTGATAGCAGTGCTCCATGTTCATAGTTAGCAATTATGGACCATTTTCCTGTCTTATTAATATTATTCTTCTTTACATTATAAATGGTATCTGGTAGAAAACATGATCCAAGTAGAGAGAAGATCCAACTGCTTATGTTACACAAAGTGTACGAAAATGTGTATTTCAAATTAAGATAAAAACTTTGTCTTGTAAATGTAGCAAGCCATATACTCAATAAGTGTTAATTAGGCTCTTATAATATTGTGAAACATGTCACCCCAACTCTGGGAAACACAACCTTGTCAAATTTAGGATCTCACCTCTCTCGTTCTCCCTTTGGAATTCCAACAGCTCATAAATCATCCTTGACATACTTGGAAATCAGTGACTGCTGAGTGACCCTGTGTGTGCAGGACACCATGCACTGGGTACCGAGTGACCCTCCAGGACTGCAGCGGCAGAGGAGGCTGGTGGGGGGGCTGGCGTGCACACGCAACACACAGCCTCCTCTTTCCATCGCTGAGGTGTTGAGTCTAAAGCCGTTACTATTTAGGATGTCAGCGTGAACTTATGTGGGTGTACGTATTTTTCATAGGATTTTATAAAGGCCCAAGACTTGAGTGACTTGGAAAACACAGTTGCTGCTTTGAAGAGTGAGTTTCAGAAGACACTTAATGACCAGACAGAAAACCAGAAATCCCTGGAAGAGAATCTAGCAACGGCCAAGCACGACCTGCTGAGGGTACAGGAGCAGCTGAGCATGGCTGAAAAGGTCAGGTTTGTCTGTCCGCGTCGGACTGAGTGATGAATGCAGTGTAACTAAGGGAAATGTGGATAGCTGCAGACTCACTGTATTTTTTCTCAAGGTATTAGGCACTTTGTGTTCTAAGAGATCTGTCACTTTTGGTAGAAAGATTGCTCTCTGACACTAAAGTATCTGTAGTAATAAAAAGCCTGTACTCCTTCCTGGTGTATGCTCACACCCACCACCCTGCACCCCCGTGTTGCTTGTCCTGATCATCCCGTTTATAGTCTGGCAGAGGGTTGGGTGGTGTTTTTCTGAAGGGGTCTGTCCCTGTTTCTTAATTTACAAGCAGCATGCAGAGAACTCGGAGAAGGCAATGGCAACCCACTCCAGTACTCTTGCCTGGAAAATCCCATGGATAGAGGAGCCTGGTAGGCTGCAGTCCATGGGGTCGCTAAGAGTCGGACACGACTGAGTGACTTCACTTTCACTTTTCACTTTCATGCATTGGAGAAGGAAATGGCAACCCACTCCAGTGTTCTTGCCTGGAGAATCCCAGGGACGGCGGGGCCTGGTGGGCTGCCGTCTATGGGGTCGCACAGAGTCGGACACGACTGAAGCAACTTAGCAGCAGCAGCAGCAGCAGCATGCAGAGAACTATTCTTTTCACTTTAGGGATTAGACTCTTAAGAATATACAAGCTAAACTGTAATTAAATTTAAAATCCTCTTCTTAAAATACTTTGGGATTTAGAAAGAAGAGCATGTCTATTTTATCTGAAAATGAATTGACTGTTTCAAATAGATTTCCCATATCTGTGACATAGTATGTTTGAATTATTTGTTAATAATGTACTTGGGAAATGTTACCATTTTATTGGCTTCTCACTTGAAAGAATGTATTTTTAAAGTTTGAATAGTTTTAATTTTATATAAATACATTAAAAATAAATTTAAAAAGCACAGTATTAGTAAATTAGGGCAAAAATGTATATTTTCATCAGATGTGTTCTTTCTTTCCTTAACTATTTCTTATTAATGGACTGAAATTTTTCCTTATGTAGGAATTAGAGAAGAAATTCCAACAAACAGCAGCTTTTCGAAACATGAAGGAGATTCTTACCAAGAAGAATGATCAAATCAAAGACCTGAGGAAAAGACTGGCAAAGTAAGCTGTGCTGATCTTGCCCCTTGGATTGTCCCCCTACCGGGTTGATGTCTGTCCTTCATTAAGTCTAATCTCGTGTCTCGAGAGGTCAGACCAGTGGGGAGTTGCTTTGTCATTCAGTCCAGCAGCCTGTGCTTGGGGAAGGCAAAGGGGCTCTGGCCAGGCCTCATTCGTCACACCCACTAGGGTCTCTTTTCAGGTTCAGCTGGACCTTTAGAGTCACTCAGGGCCACCCTGGGCTGCTTTTGCCATGGATTCTCTCAGCAGGATGTTGGACAGACGCCTCAGCAAGCACATAGCGCAGCACCGGGCATTTCTGCTCAGGGGTGTCCTTGCTGCAGTCCAGGGCCTGCTCACACTGTGCTCCCACGTGACACTTCTGTTGCTGAATTGCTCAGTTGTGTCTGACTCTTTGTGACCCCGTGGACTGCAGCCTGCCAGGCTGCTCTGTCCACGGAATTTTCCAGGCAAGAATACTGGAGTGGGTTTCTGTTTCTTTCTCCACGGGATCTTCCCAACCCAGGGATCAAACCTGAGTCTCTTGCACCTCCTGCATTGGCAGGTGGATTCTTTACCATCTGAGTCACCAGAGAAGCCCCCAGATGACAATTCAGGTGCTACAAAATGAGATCTGTGTGTGGATGCCAGAGCCAGCGTGCCTTAGAAGTGCATGCCCCACGTAGGAGCGGTGTCTCTGGTACAGTTATGTGACACTCTGGCAGGGGTGTGTCCAAGAACTCCCTGCACATGGGGAAGCCTAAGCCCTGGTTTCTGCCGTGGATGTAGGGTTGCCCACAGTTCTGGTGGTCCAGATGGGGTCTTGTAATCAGGGTCATTTCTGCCATCAGTGGTTCTGCCTGGAAACTCAGCTGACATTTTACTTTTATCAGAGTTCCAGGGTACCAGAGCTGAAAAGTGAATCCCAGATCAAACTTTTCCTTAGAGAAGGGGGTTGGTTAACCTTGTACTCACAAGGCCATATCAGCTGTTTGTGTCCATCAACCTTCGACTAGATAATAATCTACTAAGCTGACACGGGTGTAGATGCCACATGTAGTAAAGACTTGGAGCCTGACGGTACGTCAGTGGTTTTCTGGTCCATTCTCTGGTCCAGGAATCCTCCGACTCACCCCCATCATGCCTTAAACGAATCTGACTTGTACCACAGCGGGGATTTTAGATGAAGGATGCAACATTACTGGCTTAGTCACTGGAAGTGTTTCAGGTAAACTCATTTGGTACAACAATTGACATTATGCTCTTAATTAAATACATATTTCTTTCCAGATATGAACCTGAAGATTAGAAACTGATGATTTCATCTGGAAGCTGCCACAACATGAAAGTACAAGCCCTTTCTCAGCTCAGGCATGTATTTGAAGCAGTTTGTTATATTCCCTCTGTTTATTTTTCGAAGATTTAGACTTTGCTTATGATATTTAGAGCTAGAGTTCCTGTTTCAGTTACCTAATTGAGAAGAGAGAAAACCTCCTGACTGATTCTGGCTGGTCATCCCAAACTCCTCTCTGCGAGTACTCCAGTTTCTTAGTTCAAAGGCGGTGAGAATTCTTTAGAGTAAAGAAAGAGTTACCATTTTGCATTAATATAAAGAGTACACCTTTTCAATACCTGTTAAAGCTAGCTTTGTCTACAGTTGCGCGTTCCCTAGAATTCAAAATATAGAATTATTAAAGATAGTTTATTATAAATAAACCTTATTTTTAAAAATGAAATCCAAATTGTTTTCTCTATGTGATCAACAAAAAATATATATGTAAATTTGTTGAAAATGCGAATGCCATTTATTATAGGCATCATTTTTACCAATGACCATGAGGATTTGATTAACTCCTTGAGTCAGACATGTTTTGCAGCCTACCTTTTCATAAATCCGTATTACTGATGAAGAAGGCAGAGGCATCCTTGTACTTCTACAGTTGAGAAAGTATCTGGACTCAGAATAAATGTAATCTTTACACTTCAGTTTATACAATATTCTATTAAATTATATGTTGAATAAGAACACTTTTTAAAAGATCTCTATTCAACATAGAATCAGTTACTAGACTTGAGATTCAGCTTTTGATTATAGTTTATTTATTTAGGTACATTACAGTAACTTCATTTTCAAGAGGTTTTGATTATATCTCTGTTGGCCTGCTTTTCTTGTGTTTGTTTTTGGGATAAATCATTAGAAATTAGGTATCTGGTATCTGTACTTGGATGATGCAACAATATACTATAAGGATAAACAAAATAAAGTTCATAATGCTTCAGAAGGAAAGTACTTGCTTTTAACACATTATTTAGAAAGTAATCATTCCCATTTCCACAAGATTCTATTCACCAAGAAGAGTTTACTGATTCGAGGAAAAGGTTTGTTATTTTTTTTCAAGTTTTTAATACTAGCCTTGAATTTGTTGTTTTTCTTGTAGGTTTTATATTAAAATACTGAAGGAACAAATGATAAAGGGTAAGATAACTCCCCCCAAAAAGAACACAGAAGGCAGTCTTTAAAAGGTGATTGAATGAGAGAAGCGAGGGAGAAAGAGCCGGTCATGAGCCAGCACTTCCTGCAGGGTCACTCCTCACCCGTCCCCGATGTGCAGGTCACTCCTTGGGTTCTGTGTCCTTCTAGAGCTTTCACGGAGTATTCCAGTCACACACCATACTTCTTCAGGCCAGAATTCATTCTCTCTCCAAAAACTATTCCATTGTTTAATGGGCCAGGATATTCTATTAAATTCAGAAACAGACTTTTTTTAAATGGCTTGGTATCTTTTAAAAACCATTTATTTTCTTCTTACCTTAGTTTGATGCATAGGGAAGAAAGTTACGTTGAAAAACCTATGTCGCTAGGTAGAATTTCAACTGAGTATTTTTTTCTTTTTTGATAGCAACTTTGAAATATTCTGTATATCCAGTTCAATAATAAATCAAAAGTCTTTATGATACTGTAAAACTTAACTATGCCCTGCATTAAGATAAACAAACATGACATTTTTTGGCATAAATTAACATAATTCTTCACCATATAAATACTTTTGTGCCTGGTGTGTCGCTGTGTGTGTAACTCAAGTGCTTAGCAAAATGCAGTAGTGAAGCAGTTTTTTTTAACATTTTCCTAGTCTTAAGACTTATCTCATTTAACTAAGAAAGTCTTTTTAGTTGTTGTATTTTGCATTTGTAAGAAGGCTGCCTCAAGCCCTGACTGAACTTTCAGTGTGCTCAGCTCTACAGACTGTGCACGGTGGCTGCCACAATGCAGCTTTAGTTCAGCGTAAATACTCAAGGCTTCTGCTAAGTTATGACTCAGACCTTTATGGACAAAAATAAAATGTAAAGGGTTTTTGTTACTAATTTCCTCTGCTCAGAGTTTAAGTGTTCATTTTTTCCTCATAATCCATTTTGAGTCATGTTAGTGTTTAATGATCATTTGTTTATGGCTTATATAACTCATAAGGAAAATACTGCCCTACATTGAGCTTATTATCCTGTGTGATAAAACCGTTGCTATTTGTTATTCCATTCTGATGAGTTGAAAAGAGTTGACAGAGATGTTTACTTGTTTATTTATTATTAATGTTGAAGTCTAGTTGGCTTACAGTGTTGTGCTAATTTCTGTTATACGGAAAAGTGACTCAGCCACACACATGCATATGCTTTTTTATGTTCTTTTCCATTACGGCTTATCCCAGGAGACTGCATATAGTTCCCTGTGCTCTACAGTAGGGCCTTGTTTGTCTGTTCTAAAGGTGGTAGTTTGCGTCTACTAACCCCAACTCCCAGTCCATCCCTCTCCCTCCACCTCCCTCCTGGCAGTCACAAGTCTGTTCGCTAAGTCTATGAGTCTGTTTCTGCTTTGTAAGTTCATTTGGATCATTTCTTTAGATACCATGTGTAAGTGATGTCATGTGATACTTGTCTTTGTCTGATTTACCTCACTTAGTATAATAATCTCCAGGTCCATCCCTGTCGCTGCAGAGGGCATTATTTCATTCTTTTTTGATGGCTGAGTGATATTTCGATGTATATACATGCCACAGCTGCTTCATCCACTCCTCTGCCAGGGGACATTTAGGCTGCTCCCATGTCTTGGCTGCTGTAAACAGTGCTGCAGTGAACATTGGGGTGCGTGTATTGTTTCAGAACCATGGTTTTCTCCAGGTATACATTGGAGATATACTAGATTGCTGGATCTTATTGTGCTTTTTTTTTCCAAGGAACCTCCATACTGTTCTCCACGGTGGCTGGACCAATTACATTGCCACTAACAGTGCAGAAGGGTTCCCTTGTCTCCACCCCCTCGCCAACATTTATTGTTTGTAGACTTTTTGATGATGGCCATTCTGACTGGTGTGAGGTGATACCTCATTTTAGTTTTGATCTGCATTTCTCTAATAATTAATGATGTTGATCATCTTTTCATGTGCTTCTTGGCCGTCTGTGTATCTTCTTTGGAGAAATGTCTGTATAGGCCTTCTGCCCGATTTTTTTGATTGGGTGGTTTGTTTTTTCTTTGGCATTGAGCCATGTGAAATGTTTGTAAATTTTGGAGATTAATCCCTTGTTGGTCACATCGTTTGCAAATATTTTCCCCTGTTCTGAGGGTTTTGTGTATGGTTTTCTTGTTTGTCTGTTGATGGATACTTGGGTTGCTTCCGTGTCTTAGCTATTGTAAATAGTGCTGCTGTGAATATTGGATGCACGTGTGCTTTTGAATTAGTCTTTTCGTTTTTTTTCTGGATATGTCCCCTGGAGTGGAATTGCTGGATCATTGGGCAGGTCTGTCTGGAGCTTTTTGAGGACCCTCTCTGTTGTTTCCCGCCGTGGCCGCACCAGTTCACACCCCTCCAGAGTACATTCTCGCCATGCGTTTTCGTGCGCTAAAGTAACATCTTTAGAGCTGCTCCACAGTCCGCTGAGATCGTTATATATTTTAAACAAATAAGCCATCTTATGGCTAATCACCTTTTTGAGGTAAACTTTACAGTAATAACATACATGCATTTTAAGGTCCTGTTGGACGGATTTTGGTTGATGCAGTCACCTGTGTATGTGCTACCACAGTTAAGATACAGACATTTTCACCACCTACAAGCTCCTTTCTGCCCCTCTACAGATGGTCTTCTTCACCCTGGGCCCTGGGAAGCCACTGATGTGCTGTCTCTCATGATAGGTTAGATTTGCCTTTTCTAAAATTTTCATATGATCTCACATAGTGTGTCATCCTCTATGCCTGGCTTCTTTAGCTCAGCAAAATGTATTTAAGATTATCCATGTTGGTGCGTGTATCAATAGTTCATTCCTATTATTATTGCGTCGTATACCATCATAGGCTATCTCACAATTTTATCTACCCAACTAAGGAGAAGGCAATGGCACCCCACTCCAGTACTCTTGGCTGGAAAATCCCGTGGATGGAGGAGCCTGGTAGGCTGCAGTCCATGGGGTCGCGAAGAGTCGGACACAACTGAGCGACTTCCCTTTCACTTTTCACTTTCCTGCATTGGAGAAGGAAATGGCAACCCACTCCAGTGTTCTTGGCTGGAGAATCCCAGGGACGGGGGAGCCTGGTGGGCTGCCGTCTATGGGGTCGCACAGAGTCGGACACGACTGAAGTGACTTAGCAGCAGCAGCAACCCAACTAAACCTTAGAATACCTTAAGCAGTATTTACTACACTTCACTTGGGAGTTGAAGATTAGACACTCTCTTTGGACAAACTTGAGATGCCTCCCTTCCCTGACTTCCAAATGGGGATTTGGGTAGGTGGTAGACACACAAGTCCAAACATTAAGGTGTGGTCAGGGCTGAAGCTACAGCGTCGTGAGTTACAAATGTAGAGGTGGCTTGTAAAACACAGTTACGAAAGATGCAGAGGCGAGTGGAGATGAAAAGCCCGGGGCCCTCCAGTATCACGGATCATGGAAAGAGGAGGAAGAAGCAGAGGAGAGCAAGGAGGGGAACCAGAAGACAGTGCCGCCCTGGCAGCAAGCCTGCAAGGCTACCAGGAGGGCAGAGCGACCACCTGGCTCAGACTCGGCTGGGTGGCCATGGGAGGGAGGCCTGAGAACTGGCCGCTGAAGTCAGCCACGTGGGCTCATCAGTGACCTGGGCAGCTTGTTAGAGTGGAGGTGGCCTGCCTGGAGCAGGAGACTGTTAGCACCAATAGGAGGAGAGAGTCTGCAGACAGAGTGGGTGTAGACATCTTTTGATGAGTTTTCCTAGAAAATAAAGTAGAAACAGGGTAGAGGCCAGAAGGAAAAGTGGGATCAAGCAGAGTGATTGTTTTTCTTGAGCTGGAGAAGCCACAGTGTGTGTTCTTACCAGAATGCCTATCCCAGAGAGCTGGGGTCTGGGCTGTCCTGTTTATTCATGCCTGCCCAGTACCTAGAGCAGGGCCCACCCAGCACAGGGGGACAGTCAGTAATTACCTCTAAGTAAACTGACGAATCAGACCTGATAAACCAGAAACTCACATTATATGCTAAATGGTGATAAGGGCCAAGGAGATAGCATGAAGCAGGCGAGAAGGGCATAAAACGTGGGGTGGTGGTTGACTTATTAGCTAAGCTTATCTCTCAGGCCTTGGGAGAAGCTGACTTTTGAGCAAAACTCTGAGGAAGTACAAACAGCTGTGAAAAGAAGTGAGGCAAAAGGCAAAGGAGAACAGGAAAGATATACCCATTTGAATGCAGAGTTCTAGAGAATAGCAAGGAGAGATAAGAAAGCCTTACTCCGCGATCAGTGCAAAGAAATAGACGAAAACAATAGAATGGGAAAAACTAGAGATCTCTTCAAGAAAATTAGACATACCAAAATCATGCAAAGAGGGGCTCAATAAAGGACAGAAATGGTATGGACCTAACAGAAGCAAAAGATATTAAGAAGGGGTGGCAAGAATACATAGAACTATAAAAAAAGATCTTCACGACCCAGATAATGACGAAGGTGTGATCACTCACCTAGAGCCAGACATCCTGGAATGTGAAGTCCAGAGGGCCTTAGGAAGCATCACTACAAACAAAGCTAGTGGAGGTGATGGAATTCCAGTTGAGCTATTTCAAATCCTGAAAGATGATGCTGTGAAAGTGCTGCACTCAATATGCCAGCAAATTTGGAAGACTCAGCAGTGGCCACAGGACTGGAAAAGGTCAGTTTTCATTCCCAGCCCAAAGTAAGGCAATGCCAAAGAATGCTCAAACTGCCACACAATTGCACTCATCTCACACGCTAGTAAAGTAATGCTCAAAATTCTCCAAGCCAGGCTTCAACAATACGTGAACCATGAATTTCCATATGTTCAAGCTGGTTTTAGAAAAGGCGGAGGAACCAGAGATCAAATTGCCAACATCTGCTGGATCATCGAAAAAGCAAGGGAGTTCCAGAAAAACATCTATTTCTGCTTCATTGATTATGCCAGAGCCTTTGACTGGGTGGATCACAACAAACTGGAAAATTCTGAAAGAGATGGGAATACCAGACCACCTGACCTACCTCTTGAGAAATCTGTATGCAGGTCAGGAAGCAACAGTTAGAACTGGACATGGAACAACAGACTGGTTCCAAATAGGAAAAGGAGTTCGTCAAGGCTGTATATTGCCACCCTGCTTATTTAACTTATATGCAGAGTACATTATGAGGAACACTGGGCTGGAGGAAGCACAAGCTGGAATCAAGATTGCTGGGAAAAATATCAATAACCTCAGATATAAAGATGACACCACCCTTATGGCAGAAAATGAAGAGGAACTAAGGAGCCTCTTGATGAAACTGAAAGAGGAGAGTGAAAAAGTTGGCTTAAAGCTCAACATTCAGAAAACTAAGATCATGGCATCCGGTCCCATCACTTCATGGGAAATAGATGAGGAAACAGTGACAGACTTATTTTTTTGGGGGGGGTGCTCCAAAATCACTGCAGATGGTGACTGCAGCCATGAAATTAAAAGACGCTTACTCCTTGGAAGAAAAGTTATGACCAACCTAGACAGCATGTTAAAAAGCAGAGACATTACTTTGTCAACAAAGGTCCGTCTAGTCAAGGCTATGGTTTTTCCAGGAGTCATATATGGATGTGAGAGTTGGACTATAAAGAAAGCTGAGCGCCGAAGAACTGATGCTTTTGAACTGTGGTGTTGGAGAAGACTCTTGAGAGTTCCTTGGACTACAAGGAGATCCAACTAGTCCTGAATATTCATTGGAGGGAATGATGTTGAAGCTGAAACTCCAATACTTTGGCCACCTGATGCAAAGCACTGACTCATTTGAAAAGACCCTGATGCTGGGAAAGAGTGAAGACAGGAGGAGAAGGAGACGACAGAGGTGAGATGGTTGGATGGCATCACCGACTCGATGGACATGAGTTTGAGTAAACTCCTGGAGTTGCTGATGGACAGGGAGGCCTGGCGTGCTGCAGTCCATGGGGTCGAAAAGAGTCAGACAGGACTGAGCGACTGAACTGAACTGAGAAAGTAAGAGAGCCTGGCTCTCTCCAGGCAGCATGGCACCTTGGTTAAGTAAGCAGGGAAAATATTTCAAGCTCTTCAGGTTCAGGAGGAGACATTTTTGTTGTATATACAACAAAATTATCTTTCAGATCTTTTTTTGTTGACTCAAGTGTATTTTAGAGAGGAAATTGAAAAGGTGGAAAAAGGCAGGTAGAAAGGGACCATTTACAAGGGGCCCTGGGGACATGGGAAGTGGAAAATGGAGTGGAATTTTGAGGGGAGATGTGCAGCCATGAATAAATGAGTGTGGCATGGTGGCAGTAAGGCTCCTTCTTCTACTGGAAAAGGTAGCCGGAGCCAGCTCCCATGTGACTTCTAAAGGGCGCATTCACTGGGATCCTGCGTGTGTGCTTTAAAGCTGCATAGAGGATCCTGCCGTGAAACCAGGTTGAAGAACGCAGCAGTGCTCCTGAGACCTTGACATCCCTACAGAGCCCCTGGGGGTCTTGCTGAAATGTAGGTTGTGACTCAGGAGGCCTGGAGCGGGGCCCAGGAGTCTGCATTCCTCACAGTCTCCCCGGTGGTGCTCCTGCTGGGCCAGTGACCACATTCTGAATACGCACAGGCACAAGGAGTCCAGTATAACTTGAAATGTTGAGCTTGTGAAACGAAGCATGTGTGTTTTCTGGCAAAGTGAGATTCACAGGGCTCTCCTGTTATGAAATGAGAGAACAGGCGCAGAACAGCGCAGCAGGGCATGGTGAAGCCCCTTAGGGGCCACTAATTGAGCTGTCCGTGTGCTCTGACCCTGGGAAATATTTTCACAGGGCTCTGTCTGTTTTTCTCCACCAGATTATGCCTTCTAGTGGGTCCTGATTGCTTGTTCCTGGCAAACAATATTTGAGCTGAAGAAATAAGTTTAGCCAACACCAACACAAAGCACAGAAGGGTTCTTCGCGGCTCTCGGGCTGCTGTTTTCATAGCGCTTGGCTGGATCTTCCTCAGGCAGGTGATCAGCTGAGTGGTCGTGGGGAGAAACTGCGCTGTTTTCCAGATAAGCTTGTTTCTCCATCTGTTCCCTCTGACCTGAAAAAAGCCTCTTTGTTCCGTCCAGGCCTTTCTTTGTGTGTGTGTGTGTGTGTGTGTGTGTGTGTGTGTGTAATAAAGTTTTATTAGAGTATAAAGGAGATAGAGAAAGCTTCTGACATAGGCATCAGAAGGGGGCAGAAAGGGTACCTGCTTGCTAGTGTTAACAATGAAGTTATATAATCCAAAGAATATCTGGAGGTTGTAAAGACCTCATCAGTCCTACTCCCATAATTTACATTTTAAAATAACACTGTCCTCAGGCAAGATACATCCTTGTAAAGACCAGGTCTACTCCCATAATTAACATTTTAAGATAACAGGAGGTTGAATCCAAAGACTGTCCTTAGGCAGGATACATTATTGTTATATAATCCTAAGGAATGTGGAGAAAGAAAAATAGTTTGTCCTTTCTTCCTCCTTGAGAATTCCAGAGCCCTCTCTCCTTGGGGACCCCTAGACTCTTTATCAACCTGCCTAGGAAATGACTCTCTCATTCCCCCCTTTTCTTTTAGGAGAATTATATTGCCTAGGGAAAAGGGGCATCGTTCTCGTTCCATAACTGCTTCTGAGTGACCAGGGGCGTTGTCCCTAAATTGGTGAGGCAACATATTCTCCTCATCCTCATATTGAGGATATATGATCCAGGGGCCCCAAATAGTAGCTGTAGGGAGCTACAGCAGTAGCAGGAGTTTGAGCAACCATTTGTAACTTAAAAGCTTTCATGCGGCTAGAAACAAATCCAGTTATACAATTACAGATGCAGGGAGCAAACAGCAAGAACAAAACAACCAGAATTATTGTAATTAAGATAATTGTCCACCATGGGGAACTAGTTAACGTCTCCCAAAGTGAGGCAATTGAGGCTTCAGGAGTGTCCATGGCCCTAATCATCTTGTTCATGTGGTTAGTAAAATGGGTAACATTTGTGCTCATATCAGGTATATATGTACAGCACTGGGTATGAACAATGGCACAAGTTCCTCCTTGTGCAGCTGTCAGAATATCTAGGGCCAATCTGTTTTGTAAAACCACCTTTCTAATTTGTGCTTGTTCAGCATTAAGAGCTGAAATAGCCTTTTGAGAATCTTGTAATGCCTGTTGAGTAAAATTAGTCAAAGCATCCACTTGTAACATAACAACTGTAGTTCCCAAAGAGGGAACAAAGACTTCAGCCAAATAATCATACCAATGAAATACAGACCTTGCCCACCGAGTTCTAAGGTGGGGTAAATTAGCAGGCTTTTCTGGAAGCTCTGAAAATATAAAGCCGTGAGTAAAGGCTAGACCCAGGGTGCATCTCCCTATCCAACCAGAGGGGAGCCATGCCCATAGGTAAGAGCCACATATCCAATAAGTCCCGTTTGGAGCAAGCCAGCGCGACTGAGATATCCAGTCCCAATTCGTGCCTAGCCAGACAAAGGGAGAACCGGAACTGGGATTGGAAAACACAGGAATGATTACATTGCATGTTTCCTGAGACAAATATCCCAGTTGTTTCCAATCATTGTAATTAACTTGTTGGCTAACTTTTGGGGAGGGCTCTGTTTGTTCCCAGCATATAGAGGCAGTAGATATTAAACGTCCTTTTTCAGGAGTTAGCCATGTAACCTCATCCCATATTTGATAAACGTCAGGTAAAAAACCATTAGATCTAGACCTATTTACCTTATATGTAGCAAAATAGTCATTGAACCGAGACAATGTATAATCAAAATTAAAAGTCACATTATGTCCATAGTTAGAGTACAAAGTGTTGCACCAGTCCATTTTAGGGTTGGTAGATGTCATCAGATGAAGAAGAGGCATCGCATGTGATTGTTGTCGAAGATATTCACAGACTTGGAGAAAGTCTTTTCCTTGACTGGGGATGTCCACCACGGGAAGCCTTCCACTGACGAAGAGGGGAGCGCTCCACAGACCCAGCAGTTAGACCGATTGTGGAATGCAGCACAGGAGTGAGCGCAGGATGGGAAGACATTGTCTTGAGGATCCAACGGCAGACTCAGGATATTTGGAGTCAACAGAAGTAAGCTCACATAGGTTATCAGGTCCATCTTGTCCTGAAGGATCCCGGATGAGCCCCCAAGATGAAAGGTTGTTGTTGAATCACGCGAATACACCGGGATTCTTGGCCCCCGGAGGAGAAGAATTCAATCCGGGGCCAGAGACGAGGCTTGATCGCTCAGAGCTTTTGTGTAATAAAGTTTTATTAAAGTATAAAGGAGATAGAGAAAGCTTCTGACATAGGCATCAGAAGGGGGCAGAAAGGGTACCCCCGTCCAGGCCTTTCTAAATAATGCCCACTTGGTGCACTTTACACATAGGAGTTCCTGCAGACAGCAGAAGGATCGACGTACAGAAAAGCCTTGCAGGTTGCTCAGCTGAAACAGTTGTCCTTTGGAAGTGAGCCTGTGGACAAAAGCGCGCAGCATGTTGAATGTGTTATTTTCTGTAACCTTACTCTGAGTCTCACAAAGCCCTGAGTTTTGACCCGTAATTAATAGTAAAGTTGCTGTTGTTCAGTCACTCTGTCATGTCCGACTCTGTGCCACCCGATGGACTGCAGCATGCCAGACTTTCCTGTCCTTCACTGTCTCCTGGATCTTGCTCAGACTCACATGCGTTGAGTCGGTGATGCCATCCAACCATCTCATCCTCTGTCATCCCCTTCCCCTCGTGCCTTCAGCCTTTCCCAGAATCAGAGTCATTCGGACACAAAGAGTAAGTAATACAAATTCAGACATTTATATTATGACTTCCCTATCATTTTAGATGAAATCTTTGCATTCAAGCCTTAGACTTCTCATTCTCTTTTATCTTAAACTGCCATCCGAGTCATCTGTGTCCCATCAGTTTTCCTGTCTCACAGCAGAAACAACACTGGAAACACAGCCCCAGCCTGCAGCTGCCACGCCGGGCCCAGCTCTGTGCGGCCACCGGACGTCAGTTCTGGCCAGCAGTTCTTCAACATCCTAGGCACTCTCGGCTTCACTGACACATGCCAGATAATCTCAGTTTAGTGGAGAACTTCAGTTCGGTTCAGTCGCTCAGTCATGTCCGACTCTTTGCGACCCCAGGGACTGCAGCACACCAGGCTTCCATCTCCGTTGCCAACTCCTGGAGCTTGCTCAAACTCATGTCCACTGAGTCAGTGATGCCGTCCAACCATCCCATCCTCTGTTGCCTGTTTCTCCTCCTGCCAGCAGTCTTTCCCAGCATCAGGGTCTTTTCCAGTGAGTCGTTTCTTCACATCAGGTGGAGATACATCACAAAGTAGCGGAGCTTCAGCATCAGTCCTTCCAATGAATATTCAGGAATGATTTCCTTTAGGATTGATTGGTTGTATCTCTTTGCAGTCCACGGGACTTTCAGGAGTCTTCTCTTAACACCACAGTTCCAAAGCGTCAATTCTTCGGCTCTCAGCTTTCTTTATAGTCCAACTCTCACATCCATACGTGACTACTGGAAAAACCATAGCTTTGACTAGATGGACCTTGTCGGCAAAGTAATGTCTCTGCTTTATAATATGCTGTCTAGGTTGGTCATAGCTTTTCTTCCAAGGAGCAACTGTCTTTTAATTTCATGGCTGCAGTCACCATCTGCAGTGATTTTTGAAGCCCAGGAAAATAAAATCTATCACTGTTGCCATTGTTTCCCCATCTATTTGCCATGAAGTGATGGGACCAGATGCCATGATCTTAGTTGCTTGAATGTTGAGTTTTAATCCAGCTTTTTTCACTCTCCTCTTTCACTTTCATCAAGAAGCTCTTTAGTTCCTCTTCACTTTCTGCCATAATGGTGCTGTCATCTGCATATCTGAGATTACTGATATTTCTCCCAGCCATCTTGATTCCATCTGTGCTTCATCCAGTCCAGCATTTTGCATGATGTACTCTGCATATAAGTTAAATAAGCAGAGTGACAATATACAGCCTTGACGTACAGATTTCTCAGGAAGCAGGTCAGGTGGTCTGGTATTCCCATCTTTTGAAGAATTTTCCACAGTTTATTGTGATTCACACAGTCAAAGGCTTTGGCGTAGTCAGTAAAGCAGAAGTAGTTGTTTTACTGGAAGTCTGTTGCTTTTTCTATGATCCAGTGGATGTTGGCAATTTTATTTCTGGTTCCTCTGCCTTTTCTAAATCCACCTTGAACATCTGGTACTGTCTCCCATTTTACAAATGTAAAATGTAAATGTAAAATGTAAAATGTAAATGTATACACTCATTTTTTTCCAAAGTCTGGCAATAGCAAATATAATTAAATGCCTAAGTGTATTTACAATGCTATAATATGTATTATACATGCCATATAAAAACTAAATTAAACACATTCTCTGCAAGTTATAGGGAGAAAAAAGGTGTTAAATAACCCCCAACGAAACAGTCGGGCAAATCCTGAATGTAAAACATTCTGCAATTTAAACAATCAGTTTCGTCTCTTCAGAAAGTCAATGTCATGAAATTTAAAAGTTGGGAAAACTGTCCTAAAATGAACTCTGTTCTTACCAACTGCGTGCAATCTGTGACCCTGATTAGATCCTGGGGAGCTATGAAAATCATTAGGGCCGAGCCCCCTGAAATGTTCACTGTGCATATACCATCACAGAGTCTAAAGTTATTCACCTCTGGGGAACGTTTGAATTCTTGTGCTATGCTGTGCTCAGTCACTCAGTGTGTCGACTCTGCGACCCCACGGGCTGTAGCCTTCCAGGCTCCTCTCTCCGTGGGATTCCCCAGGCAAGAATACTGGAGTGGGTTGGCATCTCCTTCTCCAGGGGATCTTCTGAACCAGGGGTTGTGTCTTCTGGGTCTCCTGCATTGGCAGGCAGGTTCTTTACCACTGTGCCCACTCTTGTAAATTACGGCTATTCTACTTTTTCAGACCTAAGTTCTGTTTTCTAGTTTTTCAAAATCCCCCAAATTGAACAGTCCTCTGCAGCGAGACCTTTGTCGTGGATTAAGGGCTCACCCTGATGTTCTGGAGCTTCATCATGAGCCTCCTATACATATTTCATTCTTTTTTTTTAATCGTGCATAAGATTGACTGGACTAAATGAGTCCATAGTGGAAAATGCTGAGCCCCTAGTACTTGTATAAGTATGGGTCTGTCTCAGTTTCTTTTCTCATTCTAGAGATGTAAAGAAGCGTGTACTACTTTATTGCCCTGTGTATCTTATCTGTATCTTCTCCTATATTTTTTACCTGTTTCTGTGCAATCTTCCAGAAAATTTCTGACATATCTTTGAGTTCAACAAATCTCTTTTCAGCTGTGTCTAATCCACTTTTAAACCCATTTACTAGGTTTCTGATTTCAGTTATTTTTCATTTCTAAAAGCTCCATTTGGCTCGTTTAATAATCTGGGTCATTTTTCGTTCCTTGTTCTTTACTTTTAATTATCTGCTTTATCAGCAATGGAGAGAGGAGTATGGAAATCTCCGTCATGATGTGTCCATTTCTCCTCGTTGTTGTTCAGTTGCTCAGTCGCATCTGACTCTCTGTGACCCCATGGACTGCAGCACCAGGCCTCCCTGTCCGTCACTCTTTCCTGGAGTTTGCTCAAACTCATGTCTGTTGAGTCAGTGATGCCATCCAACCATCTCATCCTCTGTCGTCCCCTTCTCCTCCTGCCTTCAATCTTTCCCAGCATCAGGGTCTTTTCCAATAAGTCGACTCTTCTCATCATGTGGCCAAAGTATTGAAGCTTCATCTTCAGCATCAGTCCTTCCCATGAATATTCAAGGTTGATTTCCTTTGCTTCCCAGCTTTTGAAGCTATATCTTTCTGGCGATAGATGTTATTTCTATCATCAATAATACTCTATTTAGAGTCTATTTTGTCTGATGTAATATAGCTTTCCTTAGCTTTCTTTTAGATAATGTTTTCCTGCTGTTTTCCTTTTATCATTTTACTGTAAATCTTCCTGTGATCTTCTATTTGATTTTTCTCTTGTATATGGCATGTAAATGTATGTGTGAATTTTTAAATTCTGGTCTTATAAGTCTCTGTCACCATACACATTACTGATGACATCAAAGATGTGTTCCCACCAATTAATCCAACAAGCCTACCATAACTGCAATACCAGATAGTAATTTAGTATTGAGTATTTCCCAGATCATGTGAATCTGAAATTCATTCTGATCCATTTCCTTTGTATTTCCAAGAATTTATGTAAGCACTGATTTCATTGCAGCATATGTACTCTTAATTGCAGCATGTAGAATTTAGTTCCCTGACCAGGGCTCGAACCCTGGGCCCTCTGCATTGGGAACCACAGAGTCTTAGCCACTGGACCACCAGGGAAGTCCTTCCTGCTTCCCGTTCTTTTTAGTCTCAGGAATTGGAGAGGGTCAGAAAAGATCAGTTGAGAGTCCTGGTAGAACACTTACATCTCAAAGGCACAGGGTGAAAAGAAACGGGTTCCTCTTACAAGACCAGCGTCTTCTAACTGCGAATGCAAAAACCCGTTTTGGAATGTCAACAGAGCCCCATCTTGGCCATTTCATGCTGGTATACTTCAGTTCTCAAATAGCCAGTTCAGTTTAGACAAATCACAGTAATATTTAGTAACACATGTCATTCACTCACCTTCACACTTCCAGACAAACTTACCTGTTCTGAATCAGGCTCAAGACCACATTTAAACTGTCAGTTTCTAAGAGTGTCTCGACCACATTTTCAAGTTACCAAGGACTGTCTAAATGGTCAAAACCAAGGATAGAAGACTTGAACGTGTGTGTCAAGACACTCATGCACACACACACAAGATGAAAACCAAACCAATTCCAAAAGACTTGTGTTGGAACACTAGGATAAAGTAGGATAAAAGCCTACACGTAAGCAATGTCATCCCGGGTTCTTCGCTTTTACAAAGCAGCTCTAATGGAAAGATGGTGTTACAGTCTAAAGAGCCATTGAGGGGTTGTTGTTCTCCAGATCCCAAGGAGTACTGAGGCTAAGCAGTATTACAATAAAATACCATTTTTTTCTTTTATGGGAACATAACTGAAGATCTCCCAGTTTTGAAAAATACACCCTAGGAAACTCCAAAATGGAATAGAGTTACGGTTTCCCATTATTCTTTCACATGGCTGGTATTAGTAGAAACAGGCAGATCAGTATCCGATGCCTCTCAGAGTCACAGTTCCCTAGCACAGGAATGGAAAATTTCCCAGATGGGGCTGCAGACAAGCCTTGGTCTAACAGGGAGTTTCTCTCTTACCACTCAGGCGATACCTGGCAGCCCAAGGACTCCTCGACCCAGAATGGGAAATCCAGTAAAGCAGTGCTCCACTCAAAACCAGATGACCGAGTCTCATGCCTTCCCCTCCCCAGGAAGGGAAATTCTAATCAGGGCAACCCAGTAGGGAAGAATAGCCTGGTGGCATCACTTAGAGGTTCTGCCAGTTGCCAAAGAAGTCTTAGACACCAGGCTCAAAGCCTTGTTTCCGTCACCGTGAATCAAGAGCACCTGGGTTAGCAGCAAATTTGGGGGGTTTGTCCCTGAGACAGGGGCACTCAGGCAGCTACCGGACAGGATCCACCTGCCACCACCAGCCAGGGATCAGGGTGCCATGGGCAAGATGCCCACTTGAGACAGCTGTCCTTTCGTGGTTGCCAGTGTTTTAAGTGAACTTGAGTTCTGCTCACCCGCTGCACAACAGCAGGTTGAGGTGAAGGAAAGTGCAGCATTTGTTTGCAGAGCATCAAGCAAGGAAAACAGGGAGCTCAGGCTCAAAAGACCCTAACTCTCTGCATCTTTCAAGAAGGGGTTTCTAAAGGCAGCCTTTGGGGTCGGGGCTGCAAGGTGGAAGACTGCCTTTGGATTGCTTGGGTGAGGTAACTGGTTGGTGTTTCAGCAATCTAATTATCAGCCTTCTGATTCCAGTCTGAAGTCTGTATGCTTGGAGTCAGCAGAGTCACCATCCTCCACCTGGGTGGCAGTCTTAGTTTCTGCCTAAAAACTCAGATCTGTGTCACATTGTTACGTGTGTCCCCTGAGGGGAGCTAGGGCTGTGTTTTATCACTGAAGTAATTGGTTTTCCTGCTGAACTGCTCGCTTTTCCTTCTTTGTGTGTTCCCTCACTTCCCTAATTAGTAACAGGCTTGAGTCTGCTCTTTGGAATTCAGGCAAGGCCTAGGAGACTAAAGCCTTTTTCTCCAGACAAGAAGCAGGGGACATGGAGAAACTTCTGTACCCAGGAAGGCCTCGCAGGACCCTGCTCGGTTTCACTGTCTCCTCAGCACCACACACACACACACAGCAGAGGCCTGTGCACACATCGATGCACACACAAATACACATTTATATACATGTGTACATGCACTCACAAGCACGTATGCAGGCACACGTGCAGGCACACACAAATACATGCACATGCATATGTGCTCACACTCAGCCCTGGGGCAAGGGCTCCCCCGGACTCTTTGGAAGACCCTCCTCTTTACTACCTAGGCTGGACCAGTGCAGCATTTCTTCTGCAGGACCTCCTCCTGGTGGGTGCCACATGCCTGTGCACACCGTGTGTGTGTGTGTGTGTGTGCGCGCGCGCGCACGCACGCCCCACAGGAGAATGAGCAGGTGCCTCAGACAGCAGAGGAGGGAGGACCATCAGTGTGCAGAGGTTTTACCTCAAGTCCCCAAGCCGGCTCCAGGCACACAGTAGCAGGTGGGCAAGAAAGACTTGAACGTCTGCAGAAACCTGCAACACGGGCGACTCAGGGTCTTGGGTGAAATCTATACTGAAGTGCTCAGATCCTGCAGCAGGCTTCTCATGTACCCACAGCCTCACTGAGACTCAGCCGGGCGCCTGGCATTGGGGAGTAAAGGATGACTGTAAGACACGATTCCAGCCACAGCCCGAGGGGACGTGTATGTATCTTGTAGTTTTCCTGCCAAGGCAGCACAGAAAGTGTTAGAAACCAGATATGTACCCAGTCCTGAGGGCAGGGGAGAAGAAGGAATAGATTCTGCCTGGGGATAGAGCTGCTGGCGCTTCTGGAAAAGAGTAATAATATTCCATCTGAGTCGAGAACAACAGACTGGCTTTCCCCTGGTCAAGAAAGGAGAGCCTGTTCCTGGTTGAGGGAACTGCCCTGAAGTATAAAACCGCACAGCTGTTTTCAGGAGGTGAAAAGTCTAGCCTCTCCTGGAACCTAGGTGAGCAAGGGTCAAATTCCTCAGGGCCCAATTAAAGAGAAAAAAATTCCCAGAGCCTCACCGACCAGGCTGAGGAGTTTGGACTTTTATCTTGTGGGGAACCGAGAGCCACTGATGGGATTAAGTAACAGCGGGGTCAGTAGGGTGAGCGCATTACTGAAAGCTGCGTGGCTGTAACTTGTGGGGTAAGAATCTGGAATCCTGGCACGGGGCTGTGACCCACACCCACACCGCTGAGTCAGGGCCACCATCCCTGGCTCCACCCTCGTCCAGAAATCAGATAAGGCGCACAGGCTGGCTTATCCTTCGGAGAGTGTGTCCCGTGTGACGTGGCCCAGTGAGACCGGACAGGCCGGTCCACGGGAAGGTTTGTCCCACACTGCCCGTCGCGGCCCCCCAGGAGCACTCGGGGCGGGGCTTCGCTGAGCCGAAAACCCTGCTGCCTGTGGGCCCTGGCCCTGAGAGCTGAACTGCCCCCGTCGCCCCTGCCATACAGAAGTTGTTCCCCAGCCCCGGGTCCTTATAGGGCGCTGGGACAGGGCCTGTGCGCTGGTGAGCACCACCAGGTACATACTCAGGAATTGTGTGTGGGAGCTGATTTCCAAACACAGTCGTTATTAAAACCTGAGTGTTAGAAACCAGATATGCACCCAGTCTTGAGGGCGAGGGAGAGGAAGGAATAGATTCTAGCGGCGGATAGAGCTGCTGGGGTTTCTTAAAAAGGGTAGTAGTCCCATCTTTTTGAGGAGAATGGACCAGCTAACAATGTAAATCAGAAGTAGTAAATCCCCAAAGGCCATCGCTTCCTAAATTATCTCCTACACTATTAGCTCTGTTCTTACTGAGGTTGCTTTGTCATTGCATTTGTACGGTGGACATTGAGCTCCTGTACTTCTCTCCAAACTCCTCGTTCGGTGACACCACGTTGGTAGCTTGGAATCAGCCCTAGTGGAGGCATCTACACCATAGAAACTGGTTAACTGACATATCAGCGCTCCTCCCGCAGGGAGCCGGTTGTTCGACGCCTGCCAGCCCGCCGCTGCTCTGTTGGCCCCCCGTGGAAGCACACTCCCCTTCCCAGGCCTGTTCTGTCCTCTCCAAGTGGCCACAGCAGCACAGTGGGGCTTGTCAGGTTACAGTCTTGTCAGATGGGGTTCAGGAAGGTGTGGGGACCTTAGCAGGACTCCTGAGTATTAGTCCTGTTATGGGGGTGTCCCCGGGTGCTGCCCACGACCCACCCAGGGCCTCATGCCATGAACAGGCCCCCACGATGTCTGGCCGTGTGACTGGACAGAGGTGCTGGCTTGATCCCCAGGGTAGGGAATTGAAGAGGGGTCTGGCCTATGTCAGACCAACAAATGCCAAGCAGCCTCCTGTTTCAGGTCATAGGCTGGGCATCTCCCTAAGGTGTCCTGTTCCTGAGCCACCGTATAGCCAGCTTCCCTCTGGGCAAACTCATTTATGAGAATAAGAAAATGCCAAGTGAATGGCTAGAGACAGCAACATGCCTTCTTTACCATTCAACAGCATTAAAAGGCTGCCAGTCTATGTGTCACCGAGGCTTATTTTGCCACAGATTTTAATTATCTCATCATGACCCTGGAGTTGAGAGATTTATAAAAATTAAAGAAACCAAAGGGGAACACTGAAATTAACCATTGGTAAATTCTGACTTTATTAAAATTAAGTGTCTATTCATTGGTAGGTGAAGACACCGGAAGAATAAAAAGGCAACTCACTGAGAAGAAATCTGTAATACACAAAACTGACAAAGGGCTCATATCCAGAATATGTAAAGAACCAAATCCACAAGCCATTTAACAGTTGGCAGAAGACTTAGGCCCTCCAGGAAAGGGTGTGCAAATAACCCCATCAGCCTATGGCAAGGTACGCAATACGGAGCTTAAAAGCTACCGTTAAGGATCACTGCACACCCACCAGGTAGGGTAGACCTTTGAAAACAGCGACAAGCGTCAGAGGCACAGCCAGTGTGTCAACTGGCGCAACCTCTGGTGCACACATGCCTGCCTTAGGGCCCCGAGTTCACGCAGTGAGTGGGTTCACACACCCAAGGACTCATACTAGATGTCGTTAACACTTTATTCATCACGGCCACAAACTGGAAACAACACAGACGCCCATCAGCCGTGATGGACGCACATTCACACCTCCGAATACTAGGCGGCAGGGATAAAGGACACTGTCCACTGCACGCTGGGATGTAAGTAAGTCCCCCTGAGGAAGCCAGGCAGCACAGGACACATTGCAAAAGCTCAGTTTTGTAAAGGTCAAAGCAGCTGAAACGGACCCATGGGGTAGAAACCAGGGGGGTGGGTTCCTCAGGCGAGGAGGGCAAGGGGTTAAAAAAAAACACAATAAACCCCTTTGTCTAGAATATGAAATCTAAAAGTCACAATCGTCTCCCTGTTGCATCAAGAATTTGTTCTGTTTGGTTTTTGGAGGTAGGAAGGTTGAAGACAGGTAATATGTCTAAGGAGCCCCTACCTTCCTCACGACACCCCACTTTCTCTTCTGCCACCAGCCAGGGGCAAGTCTAACCAGAGACTGAGGTGTAATGGTGATTTCCTTTTGGCATCACATAAGATTTCCACTGGCAACTCTGCTTTTTGTCTCTCTAATTTTACTTATCAAGTATTTTCTTAACTGTTACTATATACCAAATGGACTGTTTAAAGTATGTAATTATTATTTAGTGTATTACCTGTTCATTTATTCAGCCTATAATAACGGCTTCTTTATTGAGCACTTAGTATGTGCCAGATAATAAGCTAAATTGTTAATTCTCACATTAACCCATGGAAAGGGGAATATATTTGTTCGCACTATAGATAAGGAAACAGAGGCTCAGAAAGGTTAAATGCCTTGTTCAAGGTCACAGCCAAGTCAGAGGCTTTGAATCAGAACTGAGATTCGAAGCCAGATCCTGCATTATTCCAAAGCACCCAACTTAGTTGTTGCTAGGGACCTCCTTAAACCCAATCACCTTGAGAGACTGACAGAAACAGGAGGCTTCTTAGGTCCAGACCTGAGGCTAGTGAATCGGAATCTCTGGCCCCAGGAGTAGAATGTCCCACAGTGGTGGTGGGAAACCTGGTCCAGCCTCATCTCTCCCTCGGAGCCATAGTCGTGGCCCCGCACACAGTAGGCACACAGCCTGTCTGTAGATGGAAGCAGATGGCTGCGTGGGCCACTCCCGGTCCGCTGGGGAGGTGGGGGAGCCCCTCACTTTTTCCTGGTCCCTGAACAAATATAAGCCCCCTCCTCCGGGAAGCCCTCCTTGACCACCCTAGCGCCCCCCCCCCCCCCACCCCCACCCCAGAACTGTTGACCCCTTTGCTTTGCCTTAGTTGCCCTCCTTGTGCGTTTCTGTCTTAAATATGGAGTAAGATAAACCATATGGAGTTATCCTTTCTGGGGGTAAAACCTGGTTGAAAACGGGCTCTTTCGTCCAGTCCATTGAAGCAATTCCCTTTACCAGAGTGTCAGCTCCAGGAGGGCTGGGGGCTATCTGTCGTTCACAGCCCCATCCACAAAGAGTGGCACACAGGTGGCCACGCTGTAAATAGCCCCTCCCCGGAGCTCGCAGCCGAGACACCAGCCCCCGCGTGGAACCGGAGGGGCCGGGGCGCCTCCCTGTTCGGCGCAGTGTCGGGCGCCTTCCCGGCCGCGGCGGCCCGGCGGCGGGGTGGGGCTCGCCGTCACCCATTTACTAGCCTCGCCCCTCCGACGGGCGCGCCGTTAATGAGATTAGCAATTAAAAAGCCGGCGAGAGGCAGAGGCGTGGGGCCATCCCCTGGCCAAGCCGGGCGGTACGGCGCTCCTGGCGGCCGCGCACCCACCGCGCCGCGCGCCGAGCCCGGGGGCCATGGAGAAAACGCGGCCGCTGTGGGCCACCCCGCTGCAGTTCGTGTTCGCCTGCATCTCGTACGCCGTGGGCCTGGGCAACGTGTGGCGCTTCCCCTACCTGTGCCAGATGTACGGCGGAGGTGAGTGCCGGCGCCCGGGCTGCGCCCACCCCGCCAGACCGGCGCGCGCCCCTTCCGAGCCGGGGGGCCCGGGGCGCGCTGGGCTTGGTCCCGTGTTGCGTGCCAGGAAACAGGCTCAGAGAGCGAAGCGATTTGCCCAGAATCACGGAGCCCGGAATTGGACCTAGGACATCCCAGTCCACAGCTGGAGCCCTTTTCCAGAGCTCCCTCCCGAGCCCTCTGGGGCGGCCAAGCGCCCCCCAGCATCCCTGTCACCCCGGTCGGTCAGGCTGCCGCGCTAGGAGCAGTAGGAGCCGTCAGGGACACTCTTTTCCTCCCTCCGGAGCAGTGGCAATGATCTGACTGCTAGTGTGTAAACCTCACGTTTAAGTGTAAAAAGTGAGCAGGAAATTGTGTTGTTTAACAGAAACTCGTTATACAACTTTCAGATCCGAAGCATATTCCTGGCAGCATGACTTGAAACTCAGGATAAAATGATCCTGAGCTAGGCTTTTTTTTTTTTTTTTAACTTTTTAATCACAAGATTAATTTGGGTTTGGAACCACAGTAGGCAGGAAGGCTAATCACTCTATTTCAGTTTAGTTCGTTTGTTTTCTGCAAAATTTCCCTCATGTCGCAGGGCATCCCAGCCTTTCACTGGACAGCCGCACACCCACATAGCATTCCCCCGCCTTGCAGGGAGCTGGACGCACCTTCCAGGACCTGCCAAGGAGCCTCTGACAAGGCCAAGTGCATTTTTGGGAGGCAAGGTGGCAATAGGGATTGAAGTCTCAGCATTAAAAAAGTTTTTGAAGTATTCCATTTCTAGAACTTTACCTAAGTAAAATCGTTCTGAGAGAAGGCAGACACCAGAAGGATAGCCTCCGTCTTTAAATAAGAGCAAGACGTTGGAGACTTCCTAAGCCCTCAATTAAAGGGGACTGCTTCCAAAAAAAAAGGGGGGGGCGGGGACTGCTTCCATGCGTTATGGGACCTGCACGCCACGCACGGTGCTCTTGGAAGCCATTAAGATGGTGTTTTCAAAAAAAGTATTTGAGTATTGTTTCATGTCATAGATTAAACAGAGGGAGGGAAGTCAGATTCGAATCTGTATAAAATGCTATGCTATGCTAAGTCACTTCAGTCGTGTCCGACTCTGTGTGACCCCATAGACGGCAGTCCACCAGGCTCCCCCATCCCTGGGATCCTCCAGGCAAGAACACTGGAGTGGGTTGCCATTTCCTTCTCCAATGCAGGAAAGTGAATGAGTGCTCTTAATTATGTTTGAAACAATGCAGAAAAAAGGGAATGAGCAAAAACATAGCCAAGAGAATAAAACAACAGATATCTCTGGGTGGTTTTTGCTGACCTCGTACTGTGTGTGCGTGTGTGGTGTCTTCTATAATCAACACGAGCTGTTTTTTTCACAATAAAGGACAATGAAAGATGTTAGGTCAAAGGATTTACCAAATTTCAGACATTTAAGAAGACTAAGACTAAAACACTGCTCCATCAGTCACTCTCACCCCCAACTCCCAGCTCAAAAAAAAGAAAAAAAAACTTGACAAAAGGTTGTACAGGTTTTTTAATATAGTGCAATCTTAACCCTCAGACTCCTTTTTAAATTTGAAAGACATGTATATTATATATCATAATTATGTGAAGTGCATGGGTTCTCATATGCTATAACAGCTTGATAATTGACTTTTGAAAGCTGTCAGGATGAGATTTCCACATCATTCTGTGTTCAGCACACCTACCCGCAGTACCTGTATCCCGGCTACACGTTTCCCAAACATCAGGTCGGGTGAGCCGTACTGTCAGGGCTGTTTAATCCCTTGTTGCTAACAACACCATCACCTGGATAGTCTGCAGGTAGACACGGGTAGGGAGGGGTAGTTCTGAGGTAGAACATAATTGACCCTGGACCGACATGGGGGTGAAGGCACCCATCCTCTGTGCTGTGGAAAATCCCATATAACTTACAGCCGGCTCTTTGTATCCATATTTCCTCTAGATCCACGGTTCAGCCAAATGGGGATTATATAGTATTATTGGATTTACTGTTGAAAAAAGTGTGCGTATAAGTGGGTTCATGCCGTTAAATCAGGGTGGTTTAAGGGTCAACGGTGTATATAAGTTTCTGGGGAGATGGTAAGACCTTCAACACGCAGGAAAAGAAGGAAGAAATCTTGTACCTGGTACAGAGTCCACTTAAGCTGATAGGTGGACAGGTTGATGGATGGGTGATGGTTGAGCAGAGAATGGATACTGGAGAAAGGATGGATTAGGGGGTGGGGGAGTGGATGGATGAATGGATGGATCTAGGGTGGACAGATGTAGCTTAGTTGGATGGCATCCTCTCAGTCATGTGTCTGCAGATCAAGGACCAAAGAGTTTATCCTGTCTCACTGAGCATGTGACCACCCAGCACCTACCCCTGTTCTCACCTCATCTTCCAGCATGCTCTCCAGTTATCCTGAACAGCTGTTTGTTTACTGAACACTCACTCTGCCTGCACACTTTGCTCAAGCTATTCGTCCACGTGGACGTTAGCCTGGGGCACTCCCAGCACTTGGTCTGAAGGACTACACTTTGTTCTAGAGTTTCTCCCCCGTCTCTGTGAAGTGGTGACGTCAAAGGCGGTGCCCAGTCAATGTCTGTTGAATGAAGAAGGCAGGTCTGCGAGGAAAAGCTGCCGAGTTTGGGAGGCGGGGGAGTGGGGGGCTTTCCTGAGCCTCTCACTGCCCAGTGATGTCACCTACAATCAGTGTATTTACACTCCCATCCTGTACCTGACTGCTAACCAACCACATCATGAAAAGCTCTAGTGGGGTGTCTAACTTCCCTCCGCACAGAGCCCTGGCTTCCACCACCCCTACCCCCCACCCTCCAGCCAACAAAGAGCTTGTTTATAAACCGCACAGCCAGGCCATGCCCAAACACTCCCGGGAATAAAAAGGATTAGGGTCCCGCTTCTCTCATCAGGCTCTGCCCGTGACCAGGGAGGCTGGTTTCCTGGCTGCTCTGCGGGCCGGGCGGCACGAGGAATGTTAATTCTGAAGATTACAGGCCAGCTGCCGGCCCAGAGCAAAGGAAAGGCAGCGGAAGGGACTGGTTGCAGTCTGTGCTCTGCGAGGCCAGCAGGCCTTGGCGGCTGTGCCAAAGTCTAAGGCCGTGGTGTTCGGGAAGAAGTCAGGATACAAACGTGTTGCATCCTAACGTGTGGAAAACGAGTGCACCCACGGTTGACTTTTATATAAATTTTCTCTTCCTCGATGGCTCAGCGGGTAAAGAATCTGCCTGCAGTCCAGGAGACACAGGACACACGGGCTCAGTCCCTGGGTGGGGAAGACCCCCTGGAGGAGGGCATGGGAGTTCCACTGCAGGATTCTTGCCTGGAGAATCCCATGGACAAAGGAGCCTGGCGAGCTACAGTCCCTGGGGCTCGCAGAGTCGGACTCAACTGAGCCTGCGCTCAGATCATGGAGGAATAACCGGTTCTGTGGCTGATGGAAAGGTGGATTATTTTTTCCCCCCTAAATTTTCTCTATATGATATTTACCCTTTACGGGGAGGGGGGCAGTTAGGGGACACCTGACTCGGAAGTAAGATGATGGGACTTTTCCTCAAAGCCCCTCCTGCTCCTCCCTGGTACTTAGATCTTTGCATCTCAGATTTGCCCACGAAGCTTCTTGATGAACTACTGGCCCCACCCTTAGAGATTCTGAAACGGAGACCTGGGGCAGAGGGCAAACTGCATTCCACACTTTAGAGGAATCCCACCCCACCAGGCTACTAGCTGCTGGGAGCCAGGCACTGGGGCTCCATTCATGTAGTGCTGGCTTTGGAAGGAGGAGCAGGACTTAATTTATAGTGTTGGCTGGTGTGTGATGTAAACACCCACACAATGGCCGGGTTCAGACGGCAAGTGTGTTGTCCAGTGTAGTGTGGGGTTTGAGGAGACGTGCAGCTCTCGACAGCTGGTGTGAGCGGGCCCCGGCACGCCTGGAGCTACAGCCCTCTGGGCAGCACCCAGCCTGGGACTGAGCCGCACTGGGTCAGTCCACGGACGGACAGGCGGACGGCACGACCACTGCTCCCTTGTACTGTGTGTGCGTGTGTGTGCGTGCGTGTGTGTGTGTGTGCTCACGCACTCAGTCTCTGGATCTTGATGTTTCTGCAGTGCTCCTGGATGGAGCAGAATCCGGAGTTTCAGAGGCTGTAAAGTGTCAAGCACAATTTGGCAAGTAAGCTTGAGATGCTGGGTCCCAGGCGTCAGGAAATGTGGCCGGGCGGTCCCTTGAGAGAACACGTCTGTGGCTCATCCTGGGGATTCTGGGTTCAGTCCCAGTAACAACCAAGCTCTTGGGCTTCCAACACGTGCTGGGCACCTGGAAGGGGAACACAGGGAACTGCACAGAGATGCCAGCAGAGTTATCCTGGGGTTAGGCTGGGCCCAAAATAGGGAAGAACCTTTGTATTCTAGCACAAGTTAATCACTAAAGGGGTGTTGCCTAAAGCTTGAATTATACATAATGAGCCATCTCTGGGAACCCTGGCTCCCAGGGTAAGACGCATCAAGCTAAAATAGCTTTATTTAGCTCACGGGAGGGACTGTCCAGGTGGCTCAGTGGTAAAAAAAAATTTACCTGCCGATGCAGGAGACCCAGGAGACGTGGGTTCGATCCATGGGTCAGGAAGATCCCCTGGAGGAGGAAATGGCAACCCACTCCAGTAGTCCTGCCTGGAGCATCCCCTGGACAGAGGAGCCTGGCGGGCTATGATCCTTGGAGTCGCAAAGAGTTGGACACAACCGAGCGACTGAGCACTCACGGCTCAGAAACATCCTGGTGAGGCCCACGAGTGAATTGGCTGCATTGCTCTCCCCCACGCCCCCAACCAGGCTGACCGGAAGCAGGAAATGCTTGGCTTTACGCCCTCCCCCTTACTATAAAAGAGCCTGATTTCTTACTCTCGGCTTTGAGTCCGCCATCTTCTCAGTCTGCTAGCTTTCCAACTAGAGTTGCTATTCCTTGCCCCAGCAACTCATGTTTCCATTAATTGGCCCGTCATTCAGTCAGGAGCACAAACTTGGAGTAAGTAACAGATTTGGGGGAATGTTTGAGTAAGGCCCTAGCAGCCCTCAGGACCGCTCGTTCTGTGCACCTGGGCTTCAAAAGTCTCCGAAGCAGCACTGGCTTCTCCAGTGCTTGGCGTTTGGAGCTAGGAATTGATATCTGGGATCCGATGGATTTCATATAGTAAGGTAAATCACTCTGGTGTGTACAGCCGGAAACTTTATTTCCTTTGGGTGTGGGGCTTTTTCTTCAAAATAAGGCAAGTTGTTATGTATTTGAGTGGGCTACCCTGTTGGAGACAGGAAAGAGTTGCTGGACTTTTACCTGGTTCGTTTGATTCTTTGTTTTCTGTTCTTTTGTACAGATTTATTTTTTGGCTGCACTGCATCTTCGTTGCTGTGCTCAGGCTCTCGCTGCGAGCGCGGGCTCCAGGGCACGTGGGATCTTCTTGGACCTGGAACCCGTGTCCCCTGCATGGCAGGCGTGTTCTTTACCCTGGGACCACCTGCTTTCTCGGATGTTAGCATGTGTATGGGCCGTCTATATTTTGTCTTGAATTTCTGTCTTTAAAATGGGAAATGTTTCAACTGTCCCTAAAGAAAGCCCTCTGAGGCGTGTTTTGGGTGAGTGATCTGATTCCAGCTGTGCGTGGAAGGTGATTTCACTGTAACCCCGAGTGGCCACGGTACCTGTTAGGGTCTCCTCCCCAGGGGGCTCCAGCGGCGTGCCCCAGGGGCCCTGTGCACCAGGCACTGCCGCCCTTGCTGTGTTAGTGACGTCGCCTGTGGCCTCCTGCGTTGTTGGCATATGCAAAACCCCGAGACCAAACTGGAGGTTTATTTAGGATTTTCTGATTGTCTTTAGGGTTTTTTGTTTCATTTTGTTTGGCCCTGTTCCTCCACTTACAACCAAATCAATTTGATGATACTTAAAATACTTAATGATGTCACATGGAGGAGAGTAATAGAAAAGAAAAAAACAAAAACCTCTTCTTATCCCAGGGATAATAGAAAGGTTCTGCTTGGTTCCTAAAATCACCAAACGCCCCAGCCCAGCATTCAGCCTGGTTGTTTGATACCAAAAGGCACCCTTTTGTAGTTAGAGATAATCCATTGCTATTTATGGTCTTAGGGTGGCTGTTCTGTGAAGAATGGGGGGAAAATGGTGACATTCTCTACATGCAAGCGTTTGTGCTATTACATCAGAGAAAATAAGAAAAAGATGATAAGGAGAGTGAGGACAGGTTGCTGCAAACCTTAACTCCTCCAGCTGAGCCCAGGACAGCCCCTCCTTCAAGGGATCAACCAGAAAACCCCGTGTGAGCGCTGGGACGCCGGGACCCGGTCTGGTATCACCATCTAAGACCCGACAGGCACCAGTTGGGGCCAGAAGCCACTCCCGGGACAGGGCAACTTGGTTACCCCGTCGTCTCCTGGGGGCCTCAATGCCAACCACCTGCTGGCTAGGTTCGGATGAGTTTATTTGGAAAGATTGTGACCCCCTTACAAGGAGGCTGTCCTACAGCTGAACCCACTTAGCAGTATCATAGCTGAACCAAATTGGGTCCCAACGAGGGAGGCCTGCTCTTATTCAAACGTTGCTTCTCAGTACGTCCTAGCCGGGCTTTGAAAAGCGGACCCGAAGCAAAAGAGTCTGAACAAAATTCAAGCAATTCAACAAAAACCAGTGAAGACCCTTCTAAATTTTTGGAAAAGATTTATCAGGCCTATAGACATTATACTAATACAGATCCTGAGGCCCCTGAAAATATAAGAACGGTAAACTTGGCCTTTTTTTGGCGGGGGTTAGGGAATACCTTACAGCAGGAGAAAGTTGCAAAAATTAGTGCGTTTGGAATGAACCTTCTCAGTCGGTAGATGTTGCTTCCTAAAAGGGTTCAGCAGGGAACAGCAACAGAAGAAAGAAAAGACAAAATGAAATGCCACTTTTTTGGAAGTGGCACTGGATTCCGTCAAAGATGAATAACTCAAAGAGTTTAAAACCTTGGGCACTATACTAAGCTCTCCATGAGTTTGCCTCCAAGAGGTCTGCCTGTCCAATGAAGTAAATGGTCATTTCATTGTAACTGGAGACGTGTCAACCTGTTTAATTTTGTCCAAGTAAAAAGTCACAGCTAACACGGTTTCCTCACGCTTCTGTCAGTGGCTGGGCGCTTCTCTTCCAGGCTCATCAGGCCTGGTTCACACAGCTACATTTGCTGGTGGGTCAGCTGGGGTGGAAGGCCCCCCACGAGTTGGCAGTTGGTGTTGCGTTGGCTGGACCCCTTGGCTCTCCTTCGTGTGGCCCCTCATCCCCAGGTGGCCTGTGCGTGGTGGCCTCAGGGCTGGGCTCCAAAAGGATGAGGCTGGAGCTGGAAGGCATCTTGAGGTCTGGGCTCTGTAACCATCATGGTGCCCCCTTCCCCACATTCTAGTGGACAAAGTAAGTCCCAGGGCCTCTGCCCAGACCCACGGGCGGAAATAGACTCCGCGTCTCTGCAGGAGCGGCCAAGAGCACGCCTGTGGTGGTGGGGGGTGGCGGTTAGTCTCCCACTTTTGCCCCATTGACATGCAGGGGAGCAAGCTCACCAGCCTCAGGTCTCTGTTAGCTTATCTCTGATGCCAGGCTCTCCTCATACAGAGCCTGGGTCAAAACTCTTATATAAAAGGAGTTTGAGGAATAGTCCAGTTGGAAGAGGGTTTGCTGAGTGGGCTTGTACTCAAACTGATCACAAAACAAAATTCTTTTATTGAGATTTTTTTGCATACAGAAAAATCGACATTTTTTGGTGAACAGTTACATGAATTTTGACCAGTGCAGGCAGCTGTGTTATCGGCACCACAATCCCGAGTAGTCAGCCCCTCCTCACTCCAGCCAGCCCCCGAAGCCACAGCTTTTCCCCTATAGTTTTGCCTGTTTCAGAATGTCGTATGAATGGAATCACACAGTATGTCGCATCTTTTGAATCTGGTATCTTCCACTTAGCATAATGCTTTTGAGATTCTCCCATGTTGCTGCTTGGGAGAGCTTGTTTTTTTTTCAATTGGCTGAGTACCATTTCCTTATATAGATACACCAGGATTTATTTATCCATGCACTCACTGAAGGACAGTTAGATTGTTTCTAGTTTATGACAGCTGTGAATACAGACCCTGTAAATGTCAGTGTATAGGCTTTTGTGTGAATGTAAGTTTTCATTTCTCTGGAGTCAATACCCAGGAGTGGGATTTCTGGGTCATACGGTAAATGTGTGCTGAACTTTAGAAGCAGCTGCCAAGCTGCTTTCTAGAGTGGCTGAACCATCTTACATTCCCACTAGCGATGTATGGGAATTCGCAAATCCTCGTCAGCACTTGGAATCGTCAGCATTTCCTGTTGCCGGCATTCTGTTCGGTGTATGCTGACATCTCATGAAGGGTCAAAAATGCATTCTCCTAACAAACACCACTTATGTATTGTCTTCAGTGAAATGTCTTCATTTTTGTACATTTCTGAACGTGTTTTCTCATTTCTGAGTTTTTATTAATATATATTCTGGATATGAAGAAACGTGGATGTCTTTGTCAGATGTGTTTCCCTGATGCTTTCTCCCAGTTCGTAGCTTGTCGGTTTGTTTTCCAGATTTCTTTCATGAAGCACAGTTTTAAAATGAAGCCCAATATCTTACCAACATTTATCAATATTTTCTTTCACAAAAAGTTTTTCTGATGTTGTATCTAAGAAATCTAGGCCTAACCCAAGGTCAGAAAGACTTTCTCTTGTGTTTTCTTCTAGAAGTTTTATAGTTTTAGGTTGTCCGTTTGGTCAGTGGTCCATTTTAAGGGCCTTTTTTTGGGGGGGGTGAGCGGTGTATAAAATGTGAGACATGGGTTGAGGTTCACTTTTTCTGCATATGGATGGATTGTTCCAGCATCATTTGTTGAGAAAGTGATTGTAGACAGATCCACTTGGGACTGTGTGTCTGTTGGATGGTTGGGTGATGGGAGAGGATAGTAAAACCCACCGCAGGAAGGGCAGGGCTGCAGAGCCCTCATATCCCCATCTGGGCGCCAGGCCTTGAAGTTCCAACCTTCACACGGACAGTGGACCATCAGGCAGGGCCTGTGAGAGAGAAGAACGTTCTGTGGACCTTGCCAGGCCTCCCGTGGTTACTGTTTAACACCTTGGGTGAAATGAAGCTTTTCTTACAACCACTGAAGGCTGCTCCAGGCAGGCTGTATCAGCACAGCCTGTACGGATGGTGTCTGTTGGGCGCGAGCCCCCCGCGGCCTCTCGGACTCCTTGCTGTTGAGAGGAGCCGGTGAGATGCTGAAGCCCGGCGAGGGCCTGGCAGAGTCCAGAGATGAGGGGGCAGGATTTGCCGTCACCCTGATGTGAGCAGGGAGTTCGGAGCTGGGTGTGCAGAGCCCGCTGGCGTGCGGCCTGCTCTGGTGAGCACACGCTCGCACCGTTCTCTCCGAGGTGAGAGGGTCGGGTGGGGGTGGGCGGGGGCTCTGCATGGCCTTGGTGCCAGCCGCCTCCTTCTGGGATTTCTCTCCCGAGGAGATAAACGCACGGACCAGGCTTTGCTTACGATGGCAGAGGACCGGCAACAGCCTAAGCGTCCAGGGCCCGATGAGGACTTGTGGGCACGTTGTCCTAGTGGAATGTACACGCTGTGGTCCAGAGAGTGGTCGTGAGAGAAGCGTGGGCTACGGGACAGCACGAGTGTGCGGTGGCGGCTCTAAAAGGAAGCCTGTTGGCCGGGTTGGGCCTTAGTAGCTGCGCGGCATCTTGGGTTGCGGGACGCAGAATCTTTTTCTTACGGCCCACGGGCTCAGTTGCCCCGCGGCATGTGGGGTCCTAGTTCCCTGACCAGGGAGTGAACCCGAGGACCCTGCATTGGAAGGCTGAACTGACACTGAACCACCAGGCCAGTCCCCAAGGGAGCATTTTTGTGAGTATTAGATGTGTCTGTGAACATATGTATTCTGTTTACCTTGATACTTCCAGAGCCAGTTCCTTGTGTAAGCAGCCCTTAATCCCTGCAGCTGTAGGGTCAGGGTTTTCTTTCACTCAGAGTCCTGCCCTCCTCTCCCAGCGAACGTTTTTTCAGGTCCACTGACAAGGAGCCAGGAGCTGGGGGAGAGGTGTCCGAGGGCATCTGGAGGAGGAGACGGGACCAGCAGCAGAAACAGTGGGGCGGCTGGGCCGGGGCCCCCCTCCAGCAGGCTGCCAGCCCCTTTCCATGTGTCTGCGGGTGGGGGGCTCCTTTCTTGGCTCTGTTCACTCCCCCTGCTCCCCACCATCACCAAGGGTCCGCGTCTGCAGATGGCGCCTTAGGAACCAGTGGCTCAAATCTGCGCTAGTCACAGTGGTGGTGGTGTGCAGTCGCTCAGTCGAGTCTGACTCGGTGCGACCCCGTGGACTGGAGCCCACTAGGCTCCTCTGTCCATGGGATTTCCCAGGCAAGAATACTGGGGTGGGTTGCCATTTCCTTCTCCAGGGGATCACCCCGACCCAGGGATAGAACCTGCATCTCCTGCATTGCAGACAATTCTTTATCACTGAGCCACTTGGTAACCTGTTATTAAAATGAAAATTTAGGCCAAGGGCCACTGTATAAAATGGACATATATACAACAGAAGTGCTCCTTCAAGGGAGGCGGTGGCCTGGGTTCTGTCTACTGGGGACCCCTTGTCTCCACACATACCTATCAAGCCCCAGCCTCGTCTCTGAAGACATAGGCCCTGCAGAGTACCTGTGGTTCTTGACAATCATAAGGCCACTGAAATTTTTCTGCCTGGGTGACCCCTCGTGGGCAGGAAGCAGGGCTGCTATTCTCCTATCCTCCGCACACTCAGCTCGGGGCCTGGCCCAGACTAAGTGTTCAGTGAGGCACCTGTTTAGGGTAACACCCACTGTGGGGCACCATGCGGGCCCCGTGAAAAGCCCAAGGGAAGTACGTGGAGGTGGGTGGCTGTCTGGCCGGATCGAGGGGCGATGTTCAGAACAGGTAACCACTCAGTGGCCTGGGCTCTGACCAGCCATTAGCTGCTTTAGCAGAAATGGAATCGGGGCTTCTGGCAGAGGGGCGGGGGCAGCTGAGGCACTGAAGGCGCTCAAGGGTCTTGGGACAGGGCACTTTACCACGCAGGATGGAAGTATTTAGAGACATTAAGGACTGATGTGGGTGCATGTGATCCGTGGGTGGCACGGTGAGTCGAAAGGTAAAAGGATAGAAGGATGGGTGGATGGAAGGACAGACGAGTGGACAGGTGGAGGGATGGATTCTGGGGAAAAGGGAAAATTCAGGAATGGATGGATGGGGCTTCCCTGGTGGGTCTCTGGTAAAGAATCCAATGCAGGAGACACGGGTTCGATCCCTGATCCAGGAAGATCCCACATGCCACAGAGCAACTAAGCCCCTATGCCGTGACTACTGAACCTGACTCTAGCGCCCCGGGGAACCACAGCTACTGAAGGCTTCTCACTGCAGCTGGAGAGTAGCCCCCACTAGCTGCAACCAGAGAAAGCCCGCGTGCAGCAACGAAGACCAAAAGTAAACGAAGACCACAGCCAAAAGTAAACAATATATTTTAAAACTGTGTTTAAGAACGGATGAATGAAGGGAAAGTTAGGAGAAGGAAGTGGCGAGTAGAATGTGGGGGGGTGGTGGAGAGGAAGGGTGTGTGTGGGGGTCCCCGGGGGGAGCCCCGGGTGACGGCCCAGCTTTGTCTCTGCCCGCCTGCAGGGAGCTTCCTGGTGCCCTACATCATCATGCTGGTCGTGGAGGGCATGCCGCTGCTGTACCTGGAGCTGGCGGTGGGGCAGCGCATGCGCCAGGGCAGCATCGGGGCCTGGAGGACCGTCAGCCCCTACCTCAGCGGCGTCGGTAAGTGGGCACCCCTCAGTCCCCTCTGGAACAGGGAAGTAGGGCTTCCCTGGTGACTCCACAGCACAGAATCTGCCTGCCAACTCAGGAGATGTGGGTTCCATCCCTGGGTTGAAAATACCTGCTAGAGGAGAAAATGCAACCCACTCCGGTATTTGCCAAGACTTGGACACCACTGAGCGATTTAACTCATGCTACTTATGGCTTGCCAGTGTTCTTGCCTGAAAAGTCCCATGGACAGAGAAGCCTGGCCGGCTACCATCCAGAGGGTCTCCAAGAGTCAGACGAGGGGGCGGTTCCACTGGATGTGTGAGGCCTGGACAGCTGTACACACACATAAGAAAGAAATGCCCAAGACAAGAGCTGTAACCCAGTGTCTGGGCCCTGCCACCGGCCGCTGCGGGACCACACAGTGGCTCCTGCTAATTACTGACGTCTCCCCCCATCAGCGAGCACCAGTGCTAGGCCGCTGGCCTGTGTGAGTGTGAGCTCACGAATCATCATCACACCAGAGGGCTTGTGGGGTGCTGCTAATATCCCTGGTGCATGGAAGTAGGGGCCCAGTGAGTAGCAAGAGGGGTACTGCCTTCCCTCTCGCCTCCTGAGTTACTTTCAGCCAGTGTCTGGGGTGCCCTCGTGGGATCTTTGTCTGCCCAGCACGGCCCTCATGTGCCAGGCTCCCCTGGGAGCAGGACGAACTTTGGCCAGCAGTGGCCACGGTCTGTTCTGCTCACCTCTCTCACACCCACACCCACACACACATACAGGCAGAAAGGGGAACAGGAAAACACAGGAAAGTTTCAGGAACAGGGCACGTGTGAACTGGCACATAACTTCATCTCAGGTGCAGAAGAAGTGTGTCCAGAGGCCTCACACATCCAAGGGGAACTGCCCCCTCGTCTTGAACGGCTGTTAATTTTTAACACAGAGGTGTGTGCTTTTATGATGGGCCCAAGCCGTCAATCACAGAGGGCTCCTCCGAGGCAGCGTTTGCGGCCTAATAGGAAAAACACCAGATGTGGGTGCCAGCTGGGGATGCTGGTGAATGTTTACCAGCCAGCTCTGCAAGGCGGGGTGGGGTAGGGAAGGCCCGAGGAGAGGTCCCGGAGCAGGGGCTCGGCCCGGAGGCGTGCACTGGCTCTCCAGACCCCCACACTCTGCTCCGGGTCCCCCGGCACCCCGACTGGTTCCCCGCAGGTCTGCTCAGCTCAGGGGCAGCCCCGTCCCCTCCACGCCTGACACTGCTCCCAGCCTGCTCCCCACCACCACGGAGCAGGGTGTGGCGCCAGCGACCCCGCTGTAGGCAGGCCGAGGAGCGGGCAGCTGTGACGTCTGGCATCAGTGACACGAGGCGCGAATCCCAGCTCCACCGCTTCATAGCGGCGTGGCCTCGGGGAAGTGCTGTGTTGGCTGCCCCTCTGCGAAGTGGGCCTGAGGTCGCGCTGCAGTTGTCAGGCCCCTAGAAGAGCGCCACCGGCTTCACGGCCCAGGAGGCGGGGAGGGCGGCAGAAGGCGAGACCGACCCTTAGAGGGCGCTCGCGGGTGCCAGGCCCCACAGCGGGCCCTGCCGTGGCGAGCGGGCCCTGCGGGCGTGTCCTGGCTCCGGGCGCTCCTCAGGGCCCCGCGTCCTGTCTCCGCAGGCGTGGCCAGCGTGGTGGTGTCCTTCTTCCTCTGCATGTACTACAACGTGGTCAACGCCTGGGCCTTCTGGTACCTCTTCCACTCCTTCCAGGTGAGCGGCCGCGGGCGGCAGCAGGGCCCGGGGGGCGGGGGCGAGGGGCGCCGGCCTCAAGGGCGCCGCGCCAGGCCAGGGGCGGCCAGGCACCCCGGACCGAGCAGAGGGCTTCCAAGCCGGGGATCTGTGGACCCCTGCTGTTGTGTGCAATGTGTGCGTACATTTTTGGGGAGCAGGCCCCCAGATCTCATCAGGTGCTCTCTGAAGGATGTGACCCCCTCCAGAATATCAAGACCCGCTGCCTGCTGGGCTGGGGGAACCTGTGGGGACAGCTGATGGGGACTGCCCCCCGCTGAGCGTGACCTCGTGGCCTCCCCCCCCTCCGCCTCCTGCCTCTCATCACGTGTCCTCCCAGGTTTCTGACCCCAGCCGGGTCCCTTCTTGTGTTTGCAAAAGTTCTAGAAGAACCACCGTCACCCTGTAACACAAAGATGCGCATTTGAAACACGCATTTCTGACTGTAGCCCTAGCTGATGCTCACTGTAGAAAATGTGGAAGGGACTGGGGCTTGTGGCGAAGAGAGGACCCTAATTCCACACCGAGAGGGGGTCTTAGTGTCCAAAGCTTCCCCTCGTGGCCTGTGTCCACATCTTTTCCTCAGAGTCTGTCTGTCCGCCCCCAGGGCCCCTCTTCATGCGGCCTCCTGCACCTCAGCCTCTTCCCAGACGGGGAAAGATGGGGAGACGGGAGCCCCCGGGGGGGATGCCTGCCCCTTCGCCACTGAGCCAGGCCTTCACGAGCCAGACCCTGTCTCCAAGGTCAGAAGCTATGTGGGCCTGGTTGTGGACTCGGAACTGACCCCAGCTTGTGAGGCCAGTCTCTGGAGCATTTGAGTACACCCTTGAATCTTTGGGGCCCTGAGAAATGCTTGGGTGAATATTCGACCTCAATAGTCAAGGGCTGGCATCCTTCTCAGAAGATGCTATATCCACATCCAGCGGTAGCTTTCCACTCTGCCACACCCAGGTCATCTGGTTGGAAAATGCCCTGACAGGACGGACTCTGCTCTGAGCTCACCTGTGCCTCCCTTCCTCCCCCTGGCTCAGCCTAGAGTTCCATGAAGACTAATCGCAACCGTGCCCCTCCTCCACCTTCTGGGTGGCAGCGGGGCAGCCTCTCTGCTCTCCTGCCTAGGGACCATTCCCTTCCTCCATGCTGGGCTACCATGTGTGGCTGGGCAGGCTGTGCGCTGCACGATGCCATTCCAACTGCGGCGTTGTCATACATGCTGCAGGCATTATATATAGGCATCCTGAAGGCCGTTTTCCAAAAGTGGAAGCATTGTGTGAACAAATCAAGATGATTTGACCATTTTCCAAAGGCAAAAATAAAGTATATAAAGTAAGGGGGTACCATTCTCTAACCCTCAGAAGTGTCAAAGTCACGGATTCCTGGAAATCACTTGGCCATTCATTCCGGCCCTCACAGGTCCATGTGCCTCTCCCGCATCCCTCTGCCGTGAGGCTGCCTCCATGGTCCCGAGGAATGACCGTGCCTCCAGCTGCAGACACTCACTCACACTTGCTCCGGGCCAGCTAGCGCCACCAGCACTTTAGAACTATGCCCTTGTGTAATCACAACCACACCCTGCGATACTGGTGCCCCAGGTTCCAGAGGGGCGAAGTTGGAAGGCTGGACGCAGCAGCCTGGCCGTGGGGTCTGTGCTCTGGTCCAACCAAGTCGGGCTTTCCAGCTTTTCCCCGTGGGAGCTCCAGGCTAATAAGCATGTGAATGCAGGGATCTCGGCCTGCTCACCTAGTGATTCAGGGGGAGAGAGGCTGGGTGCTGAGAAGTGGTCAGTCTAAGTCCTTCCATGCTTAAAGCTTCTCCATGCTGGCTGCGAGCTGGAATCACCTGGGGGAGCTTTTAAAACTCAGACCCAGGCCCCACCCAGACCAGTGAAATCTGAGTCACTGCCGATGCAGCCTGGGTGTCAGAGTTTTTAAAGCCTCCCTTCCTCTGAGTGATTTAAGTCATGTTTGTGTAGCCAAGGTTGGCGACCAGGCTGTGCTGAACAACAATGAATGGACGCAGTCAGTCCCCCCTAGGCCAGGCGGACCCAGGGGGGCTGTGGTCTGGGCTTCAGGTCCACAGGGACCCCCTGCCTGATGGGGGTGCAGTCCCGGCTGTCACTCCACTTTGGTTTGCTCCACGCGGCCTTTCTCTCCACCAGTCCGCCTCGCTCAGCAGTCCAGCCCAAGGGTCTGTGCAGGGTGCTGGTCCACGAGGGTGAAAGTAAAAGCTGCAAGGCCTCAGATGTGAGGCCAGGAGGTCATGCAGCCGCACGTTGCCTCCTGTTGGTCAGACCTGGACACAGGTCAGCCCGGGTCACGGGCAGGGGCAGAGGGCACCGCCTCTCAAGGGGAGTTGCTGGTGGTCACCTTTGGAAGCATTTTAGGTCAAAGCTAGAAACCGGCTTGGAGGGGTCGTTTTCTGCCAGGGGTCCCAGCAGCACAGGGGCCTAAGCACTTTCCAGGTGACAGACGTGGGCTCCAGCTCCTTACCAGCAGAGTGGCCCTAGCCCATCAGGTAATGCTGTTGGGGCTCATTTCTGTTTCCTGTGAAATATAGGGGTTGAACCCATTGGGGTTAGACTTGCTTCTGTCAGCGGGGAGTTTTTATCTAATGAAATCTGATCCACGTGGGGCTGGTTTTTGGCAGAGCAGAGGTGGGACCCTAACCCCCCTCCCTCCCCCACTCAGTTCAGCACTTCTCTTTAGCTCTTGGCCTTGGGTCATGTTCATCATACCTGCACCATTTCAGTTCAGTTCAGTCTCTCAGTTGTGTCCAACTCTTTGCGACCCCATGAACCGCAACACGCCAGGCCTCCCTGTCCATCACCAACTCCCGGAGTTCACCCAACCCTCTGCACCATTTAGGCACTCTGGTTTCTAAGGGAGAGAGAGCCCAGCTGGAACTAGCTGATGCAGAAGAAGCCCTTCCTGGCTCTACCTGCAAAGTCCAGGAGTGGAACTGCTTCAGGTGTAGCTTGACTCAGGCTTAACAGGAGTCATCAGTACCTGCTCGTCTGTCTTAGATACAGAAGAAGGCTGCGGTGGGAACAAACCGCAGCCCCCTCGAACTTCCAGACACAGTGACTGTTAGGAAATGCCCGTCTCCACCCAGGTAGCAAGGACAGGACCCAAGTCTTATTCCTGCTGGGCCTTGCTAGGGGCTTGTGGAAATAAAGACCACCCAGATGAGAGCAAGCAGAGGCTATTTATCCAGAGTTTGTTACGACGAGGGAGTCCCATCACTTGCATTTGACAGAGACTCCAGGGCAGGCAGACGACTGGGGAATTGTGTTGGGTGTGTGACTGGTTAGGCAGGGGGTCTCTGGCTTTTTCCTCTTGGTCCTGAGTTGGAGGGAACACAGGTTCAGAAAGCTGCAGTCAGTGACCAAGTCCTGACCGCTCCTAGCTGATGACTGCAGGTACTGCGGTTTGGGTTCCTGGGTTGGAGGCTACAGAGGTTGTGGGTCAGAGTTCATTTGTCATAGACAATCTGGCCATTGTCCCTTTGATTCGATCTCTCCCACCCAGCATAGAGCCGAGATGTTTTCAGCAGACACCCACGGGATTGGTGGGAGTGTGGGGCCCCTGCCCGCCTGTCCCTCTGCCCAAGCCCCTCCTGTGCCCGGGGTGGGGGACAGCCTTTGGCTCCTGGCCTGCCTTCAGGAGCTCCTGCCCTGCCTTCAGGAGCTCCTGCCCTTTGGGGACCAGTGACCTCTTCCAAGAGCCTCCCCTCAGGGCCGCCTCCCGTCCTCCCACCCCGACCTTTGGCCTCCACCCTCACCGCTGAGTGTAATGTTTATTTTGACCCCACAGGACCCCCTGCCGTGGTCCGTGTGCCCGCTGAATGGCAACCGCACCGGCTACATCGAGGAGTGTGAGAAGGCCTCGTCCACGCAGTACTTCTGGTACCGGAAGACCCTCAACATCTCGCCATCCATCCAGGAGAGCGGGGCGGTGCAGTGGGAGCCGGCGCTGTGCCTCATCCTGGCCTGGCTGGTGGTGTACCTGTGCATCCTGCGGGGCACCGAGTCCACCGGCAAGGTAGGACTTGGGGGGTTAGTGCCCCGGGCAGCGGCGAGGCCGCCTCCGCAGCCGGCACTGGGGAGGAGGGGCGGACGGCGATGCTGGCTCGCGTCTAGCCACTGGAGACGGCCAGCAGTCCTGGAAGTCACAGCCCTGAATCTCGAAATGAGGGCCTCCCCCGTTCCTGGAAAGATGAGCATGTCTGTCCCAGTCCCCCGCCCGAACCACCCAGGGGAGCCAGGCAGCTCGACCTAGTTTTCCTCTCTCTGAAAACTTGTCACGTCGACGTCGTCCCCAACACACACTGCACTCAGCCTCAGCCGCACCGCCGGGAGAGCTCCTAGAACTTGGGTCCGACCCTCAGAGCTTCCGAGACGGTCCGTGTGGGGTTCCCCTGGGCACTGGGACTTTCAAAGCTCTCCAGCTGACCTGAGTGAGCAGCTGAGTCTCAGAACCTTTGGTCCAAGCTGCTTTCCGTGACCTAGAGAGCTGTCGGGCCTGATTAGAAACCTCATCTCTTTGGTGTGTCCCTAAGTTTGTGGTCCTGCCAGAGTGAGGACGTTTCTTTGATCCACTCCGTGTGGAACGTTTTCCTGGAGGGGTTCCCTCACCTCCCGTCTCTCTCCAGCTGCAGCAGACGCTCTGGACGCGCGTGTGCCCCCCTCACGCTCAGTCACGCCTCGCAGTCCATCCGTCGTGGGTGGGACATGCCCGTTGTTTCAGTCTTCAGTCCTTCCCAATAGATCTCGCTGTCCACTCACCTGAGGCTTTCAGAGGTGAAGTCCTGCCCAAGGGCGCCGAGTAGAGAGGGCAGAGCCAGGCAGACCCTGCTTTGCCCCAGAAACTCCCCATCATTTTTGATCGAACACCTCCTGCTGGCCCACACTTTTCAGGACTCAATCAAGCCCAGCTTTTCCCTTCTGGAGGCCATACGAGTTCACCTGGCCCCTTGCTCCTGGCCAGCCCAGTCACCTTGTCCAGCCCGCCTTGTGTCTCTAACACTGGCTGGTCTGTTTATGCTGTTAGTCTTAGCGTGGCGCCGTCCTCGCTGTAGCCTGTGGCATCTTTTGATGCGGTGTGCACGCCTCTCTCCGGCTGTGGCGTGTGGTCTCAGGAGGTGTGGTGTGCTGGTTTACTTGCCCCACAGCACATGGGATCCTAGTTCTCTAACCAGGGATCAGACCCCTGTCCCCTGCACCAGAAGGCGGATCCGAGACCACCGGACCACCAGGGTAGTCCCCCCACTGTGTGTTTCTTGAGGCATCGAGACCAGAGCTACCCACAGTATTTTAGGTGTCCAGTGACACCCCAGTACCGTGTCTAGTAGGTTATCTTCTTTCGGTTTCCGGGGCCCTGTGATGGCCAGCATCTTAGTCCCAATAACCCCCATCTCACCATCAAAAAGCTGAGATGCTACAGCAACTCACTCTGTCCCATCTTGAAGTTTGGAGGATATTTTATGCTCAGAAAAAAGGTTTCACCAATGGCCTCTGCCAAATTATCATGAACATGATCCAGAAGATCCAAGGGCAGTATCTGCAAATGTGGAGATTCAGTGTTCAGTTCGGTTCAGTCGCTCAGTCATGTCCGACTTTGCGACCCCATGAACCGCAGCTTGCCAGGCCTCCCTGTCCATCACCAGCTCCTGGAGTCCAGCCAAACCCATGTCCATCAAGTCGGTGATGCCATCCAACCATCTCATCCTCTGTTGTCCCCTTCTCCTCCTGCCTTCAATCTTTCCTAGCATCAGGGTCTTTTCAAATGAGTCAGCTCTTTGCATCTGGTGGCCAAAATATTGGAGTTTCAGCGATGAGGCCATCCCTTTTCCAGATCACTGAGAAACTTGCTAAATGAGGACATGTCATGACAGGAAGACTGACTATTTCCTCGGCTTAAGCTACACCCCCCTCCATGACAAAAGTGCCCAACAGTTGTTAGTTTATGGTGTACAGCAAAGCGATTCAGTTGTGGGTATTCTTTTCATATTCTTTTCCTTTATGGTTTATTACAGGATATTTAGTGCATCCTGCGCTAGACAATAGTGAAAGGTTGTTGTTGAATCACGCGAATACACCGGGATTCTTGGCCCCCGGAGGAGAAGAATTCAATCAGGGGCCAGAGACGAGGCTTGATCGCTCAGAGCTTTTGTGTAATAAAGTTTTATTAAAGTATAAAGGAGATAGAGAAAGCTTCTGACATAGGCATCAGAAGGCGGCAGAAAGGGTACCCCCCTGCTAGTGTTAACAATGAAGTTATCTAATCCAAAGAATATCTGGGGGTTGTAAAGACCTCACCAGACCTACTCCCATAATTTACATTTTAAGATAACACTGTCCTCAGGCAAGATACATCCTTGTAAAGACCAGGTCTACTCCCATAATTAACATTTTAAGATAACAGAAGGTTGAATCCAAAGACTGTCCTTAGGCAGGATACATTATTGTTATATAATCCTAAGGAATGTGGAGAAAGAAAAAAAGTTTGTCCTTTCTTCCTCCTTGAGAATTCCAGAGCCCTCTCTCCTTGGGGACCCCTAGACTCCCTATCAACCTGCCTAGGAAATGACTCTCTCAATGGGACCTTGCTGTTTATCCATTATATGTATATATGTTTTATAGTTTGCATCGGCTAATCCCAGACTCCAGTCCAAGCCCCCCACCCCCTTTTCCTTAGCAACCACAAATCTGTTCTCTGTTTTGTAGCTACGTTCATTTCTGTCATATTTTGGATTCCACGTGTAAGTGATATCATATGGTACTTGTCATTCTGACTGACTTCAGTTAGTACAACTTGTGGGCCCATCCGTGTCACTGCAGATGGCATGATTTCATTCTCTTTATGGCTGAGTCGGAGAAGGCAGTGGCACCCCACTCCAGTCCTCTTGCCTGGAAAATCCCATGGACGGAGGAGCCCAGTAGGCTGCAGTCCGTAGGGTCGCTGAGAGTCTGACACAACTTCACTTTCACTTTTCACTTTCATGCATTGGAGAAGGAAATGGCAACCCACTCCAGTGTTCTTGCCTGGAGAATCCCAGGGATGGTGGAGCCTGAAGTGACTTGGCAGCAGTAGCAGCAGCATGGCTGAGTAATAGTCCATTGCTTACCTATATCACATCTTCTTTATTCATCTGTTGACGGACATTCAGGCTGTCCCCATGTCTTGTCTGTCATGAATAGCGCTGCTGTGAACGTAAGGGTGCATGTATCTTTTTTACTTTTAGTTTTGTCTGAGTATATGCCCAGGAGTGGGACTGCTGGGTCATATGGCAACTCTAGTTTTCGGAGGCTTTCTCTAGTGGCTGTGCCATCTTACATTCCCACCAACAGTGTGGGAGGGCTCCCTTTTCTGCACACTCTCTCCAGCATTTGCTATTTGTAGACTTTTTTTAATGACGGCCACTCTGACCGGTGTGAGGCGATGCCTCATTGTAGTTTTGATTTGTCTAGTGACTAGCGACGTTGAACATCTTTTCATGTGCCCATTGTCCATCTGAGTGTCTTTGGGGAAATGTCTCTTTAGGGCTTCTGCCCATCTTTGGATTGGGTTGTGTTTTTTTTTGTTTTTTGTTGTAGCTGTTACTGAGTCATAGGAGCTCCAACAGCTCTATTTATGGGGGTGAATTTTGTTAAACCCTGGGTGCTGTATGTTGGCTTTCTTTGTTGGACTCTGCTTTCTTCCCCTCCCAGGTTTGTTTTCAGATTATTCACAAACGGTTTTTCCAAGTAGTTTAGCCTGGATCACACATCCAGCAATCCTTCTAGCTTCTCTGACTGGGGAGACGTGAGCCAGCCTGGTCTCGACTGAAGAGAGCTCTCCAGGAAACGTGCCGACCTGAGGGGGACCAAGGTCACCAAACCTTGCTGACCTTGGGGGCGACCAAGGCCTGGCTCCGTGTGTCCCCCGAGTGCCCCTGGTTACAGACAGTGGTCACCCCTTCCCTGTTGTCTCTTGATTTCCTTCAGCTCACTGGCCAGATGCCCTCTCTTTCCACTTTCCCGTTCCCATCTTGAACCTGGTTTATCTTCGTGTAATCTCATGTGGCTGTATTACACATCTCAAGTTACAATATCCTCACTTAAGAAGCAATCATAGAAGACACACCTGACTTTTGCCTGCTGTCCCCAGGGTGACAGGGCAGAGCACCACTCAGGTGTCCTTGGAAATTCTTGGGAAGATAGTGCCACACCTCAGTGGGAGTGGAGGGCCGGGTGCAGCTGGACTTGAGTCACCAGCTCTGGTTCTCACAGGGGGACCCAAACATGACGGGAACTGCTTTTACTTAAAAAAAAAAAAAAAAAACAAAAAACAAGAAAGAAAAGAAACAAACCCAAAACAATCCCCTCCCGCAGCCACAGAAGATAACCACGCAGACAAAAAATTGTGCACAGTGTTGGAAAAGGGGCTCTGCTGCACATACAAGTTGATCTGCAGAAAAACTAATTCCAGCCCCGTGTGGGCATCCGTGCACTCGAAGGCCTCTATTGTAAGACTTTGTGGAAACACTGTGCAGTGTGGAAAAGCTACCATGAAAGTCGAAGATAAAACATCAGTGAACCCATGACATACGTCAGCAGGGAAAGAACTGGTTGACAAAAAACATCCCACTGATATGCGCCTTTAAAGCCCAGGGAAGGCCTCTCTCACCTTCTGAGGTGGCCCACACTCTATGTGGGGTGTGCTTCCCTCTGAATACATCTACTTTGTACCTTAAAGAAAAAGCCCGTGGAAGTGAGGCCTTTCATGAAAACCATTGCATTGCTATTGTATTTTTCACAGGAACACCAGATGACACTGCTTTTCCTTTATACACTCATGGCCAAGCTTGTCTCGGGCCCCAGTCCTGGGGGTGCCTGACCTTCCTCCAAGCTCCTGGGTTTTTTTGCCTTTCAGAGATGATATAAATCCTGTGTGACTGCTTCCTGCTCTGCCTGGGCCATGAGGAAGCTCAAATCAGTCTGGCTCAGAATCTGGGTAGCACCTCACCTCTTCTGTGAGCCGCCTTTTCCTCGGGGCGCATCTTCCTGGATTGCCCACATTTTCTTTTTACATGGATATCTCATGATGTATTCCTGTGGGCAGCCTCGAGTCCTTTCTGGAATAAGGTTGAGTTGCAGGGAGGCTGGAGGACAGAGCTTTCCAGGACCTGTTCCTCTTCTCCACTGAACAGGAGATTTCCTGGGGGTCACACGCATGGGCATCCATGTCCACCACCCAGTTCCCCAAACTCAGAACCCGTGTCTGACCAAGAACCACAATACCTTCCCAGCTGTCGGTCACCCAAACAGCCAAGATGGTGCTGTGGTGTTCCGTGGGGATGGCGGGTCTGCCTTCCTTGGGCCTAAGGGCCCTGTGGTCCCCGCTTCTTCAGGGAGCTGACTCTGCGCTCTGGGGCCCACAGGTGGTGTACTTCACTGCATTGCTGCCCTACTGTGTGCTCATCATCTACCTGGTCAGGGGCCTCACGCTCCATGGAGCCACCAATGGCCTGGCATACATGTTCACTCCCAAGGTATGGGCTGGAGGGGAGGGGCCCCAAGGGTACCCCCATTCATTCCCCCACCTTCCAGGATGGGTGGAAGGGGGAGACCAAGCGGGAGTGGAGCAGTCGTGAGCCCGCCAGGCAGTGAGGGTCGTGGCTTCCCTGTCCTCAGCCAGGGAGCCCCCATGCCTGTGAATGCTACGGCGTGACCCTGTGGTCCACCTTCATGCTCATCCTCCCTGCCCCCAACCTCTGCTGCCCCAGTCTCACCCCAAACCCTCCACTCCAGCTGCGGACCAAGTTGTTCACCAGGAGCATCCCTGCAGTCAGCTCACCCTCCTGCTCGCACTTCTAGGCACCCCTTTCCCTATAGGGGTGAACCCACACACAGCAGGGCCCCCCATGATCCTGTCCAGAGAGCCCCTGTTGCCTTTGGGACGGGACAGTCATTTAGCAAGTCTGGTCCCTGGAAACAGTGACTGGAGCAGCACTGCCCCTAACGTCAGTGCCGGGGCACAAGTCAGCCTTGGGCACCAGCACCTCCATTTCTGGAGGCCGAGACCCATGCAGTGCGTGGGTCATGGATCAGGGGCTCAATTCCTTTGAGAACTATTTTATCTGACACCGTCTCCTCTGGGTAAGAGGCAGTGGGGGCTGTGACATGAGGATGTGTTTTATCCGCTGAGAACCTGGCCCTGCCAGGTTCGAGCCTCAGGCCTGCCCTGGCTGGCTCTGTGCCACAGGCCAGTTCCTTCCCCTCTCTGGGCCCCCGCCCCCTGCTGGTCTGAGAGCCTGGGGTTCCCACCTGGGGTTCACCCACGCTGTTCCCACTGGCTTTCCCCTCCAACCGCTCCCCACAGATGGAGCAGTTGGCCAACCCCAAGGCCTGGATCAACGCAGCCACCCAGATCTTCTTCTCACTCGGCCTGGGGTTCGGCAGCCTCATCGCCTTTGCCAGCTACAACGAGCCCTCCAACAACTGCCAGAAGCACGCCATCATCGTGTCCATCATCAACAGCTCCACCTCCATCTTTGCCAGCATTGTCACCTTCTCCATCTATGGCTTCAAGGCCACCTTCAACTACGAGAGCTGCTTGAACAAGTAAGCCTGGGCCACCTGGTGGGCCCCAGACCTCAAGGGGGGCAGTGAGCCTGCACGGGCCTGAGCTGAAGGGCCTCTGAGAAGAGGCAGAGCCCAGAAATCAAGGGGTATTTTGATACCCCTTGGGGCAAAGGGCACTGTCTTTGCCACCCTCGATCCAGGGTTCAAATCAGAACCACTGGCGTCTGCCTGAGGGGATGAGGGCAGTTTTGTGTATTCAGAGCACTTAGCACCAAAGGGCATTCAACACATGGGAAACCAGCTTCTTCTGCCCCATCTCCCCCGCCTCAGAGGTAACCAAGAGCTCCCCAGCTGAGCCGTGGAGCCTGCAGAATCTTTCTGGTGCCCCCTTACCCAAAACAAGAAACATCATCCAGAAGCTATGCTGGCCAGTACAGCAGTCCCTAGCCACAAGGGCTATTTACAAATTTAAGTGTAAATTGGTTTAACACTAGCTAAAATTTTGTTTTGTTGTTGTTGTTCAGTGGGTAAGTCGTATCTGACTTTGCCACCCCATGGACTGCAGCACACCAGGCTTCCCTGTCGTCCACTGTCTCCCAGAGTTTGCTCAAACTCATGTCCATTGAGTCAGTGATGCCATCCAACCATCTCATCCTCTGTCACCCCCTTTTCCTGCCTTCAATCTTGCCCAACATCAGGGTCTTTTCCAGTGAGTCAGCTCTTCGCATCAGGTGGCCAGAGTATTGGAGCTTCAGCATCAGTCCTTCCAATGAATATTCAGGGTCCGATGTCCTTTTAGGATTGACTGGTTTAATCTTTTGCTGTCCAGGGCACTCTCAAGAACCTTCTCCAGCACCACAGTTCAAAAACATCCATTCTTGATTTAAGATTGGTCTCCATCTCGGCGTAAGGTAGTTGAAATCAGCCTCTCAGCGGCTCTAGCCTCATTCGAGTACTCAGTAGCCACGTGTGGCGAGTGGGTACGAGATTGGAGAGCACTCAAGTAGAACTTGCCCATCGTTGCTGGAGGTTCTCTGACAACGCTGATCCTGAGGTTAAAATAGCCCACCCAGCCATGTGGGTTTGGTTCCTTTGGTCATCACCGTTTCTATCTGAGGCTCCTTCAAAGTCATTTACAATCACCCTGTCCTTTAAAAGCTCACCAATCAACACATTCCCTAGGTGGGAGAGGGTTTGGTGACAGCCACCTTTGTAACCAACTGCTGTGCTTGCAGGGTGATTCTGCTGCTGACCAACTCTTTCGACCTTGAAGATGGCTTTTTGACAGCCAACAACCTGGAGCAAGTGAAAGATTACCTGGCATCTGCGTACCCCAGCAAGTACAGCGAGGTGTTCCCACAGATTAAAAACTGCAGCTTGGAAACGGAGCTGGAGACGGTAAGCTGCTGGCAAAATCGTGACTTGCTTCACCCACACTCTTCACAGGGGCCTTTGACCCTGCCCATGAGAAAAAGCGACTTGAGGGGTACACACACCCCGTGAAAATCAGGGAAAACTCTGACTTGTCTTCCCTGCGCCTCTTAGAGGATGAGCGCCCTGCCCACCATTCTCCCGGGTGCTGCATGGGCATCCCAGTCACTACACAGCTCCTTTGGGAACCCTGTGTCCTTTGCTTCTTTAACTTGGCTCTTTTCAAAATTTAAAAATAGAAGAAAGGATGAAGAGTACTTAAACAAACACCCACCTGTCCACCTCTCAGAATGAAAAATTTAAACATTTTGTCAATTTGGGGCTCAGATTTTCTTTTTTACATAAAAGGAAAGAACATTTTAGGGACAAAGGTAGAATTCTCTTTGTTACTCTCCCGAAAAATCTATCCTACTCCCAGAGCCCAGAACCTTCGTTCTGACGACTTTATTTCCCATATATATCATGGGTAATGTCGTTTTTCTTGGCAGTTTTTAAGTGGAAATAAGTGGTCCTAAGAGAGACCTTTCTCATTCAGCATTTTATTTGAGATTGCTCTGTGGGGATACACATGGACTCCCATCCATTACTGTAAGAGTGACACTTGGTTCTATCATACATACCCCACACTTGATTGAACCTGAGCCACCGGCACTGGAAGCCTGGAGTCCCCAGCTGGACCCCAGAGAATGCTCTGTGACCTTCCCTACTGATAAATATTAGGGCTTTTCAAAAAACTTCTGCTACAAAAATCGCTCTGGAATACATTTTACAGAATTAAATTGCTATGCTGGGACCTCTATTTTTAAAAATGTTAAAAAAAAAAATTGAACTCTGCTTGATTTAAAATCTGTTATTTTCTTATAAACATCACAGTGATTCAGTTACACATAAATTTTTCTTCATATACTTTTGCATTAAGGGTTAGTATAGATTATTGAATACAGTTCCTTGTGCTATAAGTATTACCTTGTTTATCCAATATATCAATAGATGTGTGTGTGTGTGTGTGTGTAAGTTTTCATCTCCAGGTTCTAACTCCCAATTCAACCTTCCTTAGCACCACCCTCCATGCAATCACAAGAATATTCTCAATGTTTGTGGCTTTCTTCTTTCATAGAAAAGTTCCTTTTAGTCATATTATTTTGTAAATTATTATTAATATAATTTTATTTTATGAGTACAGTTGATTCATGCTATTGTGTTTGTTTTGGGTATCCATCAACTTCAAACAGTTATACATAAAAGTATATCTATTATTTTTCAGATTCTTTTCCCATATAGGTTATTAAAGACTGTAGAGTACAATTTCCTGTGTTATAGAGTAGGTATAATTGATACCTCTTTTATATATATATTAGTGTGTATATATTAATTCCAACCTAAATATTTATACTTCCCCGACCTGGCTTTTCCCCTGTGGTAACCATAAGTTTCTTTGTGAATCTATGAGTTTGTTGCTATTTTGTAAACAACTACATTGGTATCCATTTTTATTTATTTATTTAAATTTATTCATTTTAATTGGAGGCTAATTACTTTACAATATTGTAGTGGTTTTGCCATACACTGACATGAATCAGCCTCGGGTGTACACGTGTTCCCCATCCTGAACTCCCCTCCCTCCTCCCTCCCCATCCCATTCCTCTGGGTCATCCCAGTGCACCAGCCCTGAGCACCCTGTCTCATGCATCGAACCTGGACTGGCAATCTGTTTCACATATGATAACATACATGTTTCAATGCCATTCTCCGATATCAGCCCACCCTCACCCTCTCCCACAGAGTCCAAACGACCATTCTATACATGTGTGTCTCTTTTGCTGTCTCACATATATGGTTATCATTACTATCTTTCTGAATTCCATATATATGCATTGGCTATGGTTTTTCCTGTGGTCATGTATGGATGTGAGAGTTGGTCTGTGAAGAAGGCTGAGCACTGAAGAATTGATGCTTTTGAACTGTGGTGTTGGAGAAGACTCTTGAGAGTCCCTTGGACTGCAAGGAGATCCAACCAGTCCATTCTGAAGGAGATCAGCCCTGGGTTTCTTTGGAAGGAATGATGCTAAAGCTGAAACTCCAGTACTTTGGCCACCTCATGCGAAGAGTTGACTCATTGGAAAAGACTCTGATGCTGGGAGGGATTGGGTGTAGGAGGAGAAGGGGACGACAGAGGATGAGATGGCTGGATGGCATCACTGACTCGATGGACATGAGTCTGAGTGAACTCCGGGAGTTGGTGATGGACAGGGAGGCCTGGTGTGCTGCGATTCATGGGCTCGCAAGGAGTTGGACACGACTGAGTGACTTAACTGAACTGATACTGTACTGATGTTTTTCTTTCTGGCTTACTTCACTCTGTATAATAGGCTCCAGTTTCATCCACTTCATTAGAACTGATTCAAATGTATCCTTTTTAATGGCTGAGTAATACTCCATTGTGTATATGTACCATAGCTTTCTTATCCATTCATCTGCTGATGGACATCTAGGTTGCTTCCATGTCCTGGCTATTATAAACAGTGCTGTGATGAACATTGGGGTACATGTGTCTCTTTCAATTCTGGTTTCCTCAGTGTGTATGCCCAGCAGTGGGATTGCTGGGTCATAAGGCAGTTCTGTTTCCAGTTTTTTTTAAGGAATCTCCACACTGTTCTCCATAGTGGCTGTACTAGTTTGCATTCCCACCAACTGTGTAAGAGGGCCCTTTTCTCCATACCCTCTCCAGCATTTACTGTTTGTAGACTTTTTGATAGTAGCCATTCTGACTGGAATGAAATGGTACCTCGTTGTGGTTTTGATTTGCATTTCTCTGATAATGAGTGATGTTGAGCATCTTTTCATGTGTTTGTTAGCCATCTGTATGTCTTCTTTGGAGAAATGTCTATTTAGTTCTTCGGCCCATTATTTGATTGGGTTGTTTATTTTTCTGGAATTGAGCTGCAGGAGTTGCTTGTATATTTTTGAGATTAATTCTTTGTCAGTTGCTTCATTTGCTATTATTTTCTCCCATTCTGAAGGCTATCTTTTCACCTTGCTTACAGTTTCCTTTGTTATGCAAAAGCTTTTAATTTTAATTAGGTCCCTTTTGTTTATTTTTGCTTCTATTTCCATTACTCTGAGAGGTGGGTCATAGAGGATCCTACTGTGATTTATGTTGGAGAGTGTTTTGCCTATGTTTTCCTCTAGGAGTTTTATAGTTTCTGGTCTTATGTTTACATCTTTAATCCATTTTGAATTTATTTTTGTGTATGGTGTTAGAAAGTGTTCTAGTTTCATTCTTTTACAAGTGGTTGACCAGTTTTCCCAGCACCACTTGTTAAAGAGATTGTCTTTAATCCATTGTATATTCTTGCCTCCTTTGTCAAAGATAAGGTGTCCATAGGTGTGTGGATTTATCTCTGGGCTTTCTATTTTGTTCCATTGATCTATATTTATGTCTTTGTGCCAGTACCATACTGTCTTGATGACTGTAGCTTTGTAGTATAGCCTGAAGTCAGGCAGGTTGATTCCTCCAGTTCCATTCTTCTTTCTCCAGATTGCTTTGGCTATTCGAGGTTTTTTGTATTTCCATAAAAATTGTGAAGTTATTTTTCTAGCTCTGTGAAAAATACTATTGGTAGCTTGATAGCGATTGCATTGAATCTATAGATTGCTTTGGGTAGTATACTCATTTTTACTATATTGATTCACCCGATCCATGAACATGGTATGTTTCTCTATCTATTAGTGTCCTCTTTGATTTCTTTCACCAGTGTTTTATAGTTTTCTATATATAGGTCCTTTGTTTCTTTAGGTAGATATATTCCTAAGTATTTTATTCTTTTCATTGCAGTGGTGAATGGAATTGTTTCCTTAATTTCTCCTTCTGTTTTCTCATTATTAGTGTATAGGAATGCAAGGGATTTCTGTGTGTTGATTTTATATCCTGCAACTTCACTATATTCATTGATCAGCGCTAGTAATTTTCTGGTGGAGTCTTTAGGGTTCTCTATGTAGAGGATCATGTCATCTGCAAACAGTGAGAGTTTTACTTCTTTTCCAATCTGGATTCCTTTTATTTCATTTTCTGCTCTGATTGCCATGGCCAAAACTTCCAAAACTATGTTGAATAGTAGTGGTGAAAGTGGCCACCCTTGTCTTGTTCCTGGCTTTACGGGAAATGCTTTCAGTTTTTCACCATTGAGGATAATGTTTGCTGTGGGTTTGTCATATATAGCTTTTATTATGTTGAGGTATGTTCCTTCTATTCCTGCTTTCTGGAGAGTTTTTATCATAAATGGATGTTGAATTCTGTCAAAGGCTTTGTCTGCATCTATTGAGATAATCATATGGCTTTTATTTTTCAATTTGTTAACGTGGTGTATTACATTGATTGATTTGCGGATATTGAAGAATCCTTGCATCCCTCGTTTAAAGCCCACTTGGTCATGGTGTATGATCTTTTTAATGTGTTGTTGGATTCTGATTGCTAGAATTTTGTTAAGGATTTTTGCATCTAAGTTCATCAGTGATATTGGCCTGTAGTTTTCTTTTTTTGTGGCATCTTTGTCAGGTTTTGGTATTAGGGTGATGGTGGCCTCATAGAATGAGTTTGGAAGTTTATCTTCCTCTGCAGTTTTCTGGAAGAGTTTGAGTAGGATAGGTGTTAGCTCTTCTCTAAATTTTTGGTAGAATTCAGCTGTGAAGCCGTCTGGACCTGGGCTTTTGTTTGCTGGAAGATTTCTGATTACAGTTTCAATTTCCGTGCTTGTGATGTGTCTGTTAAGATTTTCTATTTCTTCCTGGTTCAGTTTTGGAAAGTTGTACTTTTCCAAGAATTTGTCCATTTCTTCCACGTTGTCCATTTTATTGGCATATAATTGCCAATTATATGTAGTCTCTGGAAGGAATGATGCTAAAGCTGAAACTCCAGTACTCTGGCTACCTCATGTGAAGAGTAGACTCATTGGAAAAGACTCTGATGCTGGGAGGGTTTGGGGGCAGGAGAAGGGGACGACAGAGGATGAGATGGCTGGATGGCACCACTGACTCGATGGACTTGAGTCTGAGTGAACTCTGGGAGTTGGTGATGGACAGGGAGGCCTGTCGTGCTGCGATTCATGGGGTCGCAAAGAGGCGGACATGACTGAGCAACTGAACTGAACTGAAGTCTCTTATGATCCTTTGTATTTCTGTGTTGTCGTGATCTCTCCATTTTCATTTCTACTTTTGTTGATTTGATTTTTCTCTCTTTGTTTCTTGATGAGTCTGGCTAATGGTTTGTCAATTTTATTTATCCTTTCAAAGAACCAGCTTTTAGCTTTGTTGATTTTTGCTATGGTCTCTTTTGTTTCTTTTGCATTTATTTCTGCCGTAATTTTTAAAATTTCTTTCCTTTTACTAACCCTGGGGTTCTTCATTTCTTCCTTTCTAGTTGCTTTAGGTGTAGAGTTAGGTTATTTATATGACTTTTTTCTTGTTTCTTGAGGTATGCCTGTATTGCTATGAACTTTCCCCTTAGCACTGCTTTTACAGTGTCCCACAGGTGTTAGGTTGTTGTGTTTTCATTTTCATTCATTTCTATGCATATTTTGATTTCTTCTGTGATTTGTTGGTTATTCAGCAGCGTGTTGTTCAGCCTCCATATGTTGGCATTTTTAATAGTTTTTCTCCTGTAATTGAGATCTAATCTTACTGCATTGTGGTCAGAAAAGATGCTTGGAATGATTTCAATTTTTTTGAATTTACCAAGGCTAGATTTATGCCCCAGGATGTGATCTATCCTGGAGAAGGTTCCGTGTCCCCTTGAGAAAAAGGTGAAATTCATTGTTTTGGGGTGAAATGTCCTGTAGATATCAATTAGGTCTAACTGGTCTATTGTATCATTTAAAGTTTGTGTTTCCTTGTTAATTTTCTGTTTAGTTGATCTATCCATAGGTGTGAGTGGGGTATTAAAGTCTCCCACTATTATTGTGTTATTGTTAATTTCCTCTTTCATACTTGTTAGCATTTGTCTTACATATTGTGGTGCTCCTATGTTGAGTGCATAGATATTTATCATTGTTATATCTTCTTCTTGGATTGATCCTTTGATCATTATGTAGTGAGCTTCTTTGTCTCTTTTCACAGCCTTTATTTTAAAGTCTATTTTATCTGATGTGAGTATTGCTACTCCTGCTTTCTTTTGGTCTCTATTTGCATGGAATATCTTTTTCCAGCCCTTCACTTTCAGTCTGTATGTGTCCCTTGTTTTGAGGTGGGTCTCTTGTAGACAACATATATAGGGATCTTGTTTTTGTATCCATTCAGCCAGTCTTTGTCTTTTGGTTGGGGCATCCAGCCCATTTACTAATTTACCCTAATTACCATTTAGGTAATTATTGATAAGTATGATCCCATCGCCATTTACTTTGTTGTTTTGGGTTTGAATTTATACACCCTTTTTGTGTTTCCTGTCTAGAGAATATCCTTTAGCATTTGTTGGAGAGCTGGTTTGGTGGTGCTGAATTCTCTCAGCTTTTGCTTGTCTGTGAAGCTTTTGATTTCTTCTTCATATTTGAATGAGATCCTTGCTGGGTACAGTAATCTGGGCTATAGGTTATTTTCTTTCATCACTTTAAGTATGTCTTGCCATTCCCTCCTGGCCTGAAGAGTTTGTACTGAAAGATCAGCTGTTATCCTTATGGGAATCCCCTTGTGTGTTATTTGTTGTTTTTTCTTTGCTGCTTTTAATATTTGTTCTTTGTGTTTGATCTTTGTTGATTTGATTAATATGTGTTTTGGGGTGTTTCTCCTTGAGTTTATCCTGTTTGGGACTCTCTGGGTTTCTTGGACTTGGGTGATTATTTCTTTCCCCATTTTAAGAAGTTTTCAACTATTATCTCCTCAAGCATTTTCTCATGGTCTTTCTTTTTGTCTTCTTCTTCTGGGACTCCTATGATTCCAATGTTGGAGCGTTTAATATTATACTGGAGGTCTCTGAGATTGTCCTCAATTCTTTTAATTCATTTTTCTTTTTTCCTCTCTGATTCATTTATTTCTACCATTCTATCTTCTACTTCACTAATCGTATGTTCTGCTTCCGTTATTCTACTATTTGTTGCCTCCAGAGTGTTTTTTATCTCATTTATTGCATTATTCATTATATATTGACTCTTTTTTATTTCTTCTAGGTCCTTGTTAAACCTTTCTTGCATCTTCTCAATCCTTGTCTCCAGGTTATTTATCTGTGATTCCATTTTGATTTCAAGATTTTGGATCGTTTTCACTATCATTATTTGGAATTGTTTATCAGGTAGATTCCCTATCTCTTCCTCTTTGGTTTGCTTTGGTGGGCATTTATCCTGTTCCTTTACCTGCTGGGTATTCCTCTGTCTCTTCATCTTGTTTATATTGCTGAATTTGGGGTGGCCTTTCTGTTTTCTGGCAGTTTGTGGAGCTCTCTTTATTGTGGAGGTTCCTCACTCTGTGTGGGTTTGTACTGGTGGCTTGTCAAGGTTTCTTGGTTAGGGAAGCTTGTGTTGGTGTTCTGGTGGGTGAAGCTGGATTTCTTCTCTCTGGAGTGCAGTGAAGTGCCCAGTAATGGGTTATGAGATGTCAATGGTTTTGGAGTAACTTTGGGCAGCCTGTATATTGAAGCTCAGCGCTGTGTTCCTGTGTTGCTGGAGAATTTGCGTGATATGTCTTGCTCTGCAACTTGTTGGCCCTTGGGTGGTGCTTGGTATCAGTGTAGGTATGGAGGCGTTTGATGAGCTCCTGTCGATTAATGTTACCTGGAGTCAGGAGTTCTCTGGTGTTCTCAGGATTTTGGACTTAAGCCTCATGCTTCTGGTTTTCAGTCTTATTTTTACAGTAGTCTCAAGACTTCTCCTTCTATACAGCACCAACGATAAAACATCTAAAGGTGAAAAGTTTCTCCACAGTGAGGGACACCCAAAGATGTTCACAGAATTACATGGAGAAGAGAAGAGGGAGGAGGGAGTTAGAGGTGACCCGAATCAGATGAGGTGGAATCAAAAGAGGAGAGAGCAAGCTAGCCAGTAATCACTTCCTTATGTGCGCTCCACAGTCTGGACTGCTCAGAGATGTTCACAGAGTTATACAGAGAAGAGGGAGGAAGGAGACAAGAGGTGACCAGGAGGATAAAAAGGGGGGAATCAAAAGGAGAGAGAAGTAATCAGTTCCCTAAGTGTTCTCCACCGTCCGGAACACACTGGTGATTCACAGAGTTGGGTAGAGAAGAGAAGGGGGAGGGAGGAGACAGAGGTGACCTGGTGGAGGAAGAGGAGAGTCCAAAGGGGGAGAGAGCAGTCAAGCCAGTAATCTCGCTCCCAGGTAAAAATGGGTACTGAAGATTGGGTTCTTAAAGGTACAAAATTGATAACAAATATCAAAAAGCAAAGATTAAAAATCTAGAGTAGAGGTTGGATTTTCAAAAATACAATATTAAAGAAAAGAATAAGAAGGAAAAGACAAAGTCACAAAAATTATAAAATATATATATATATGAAGTTTGATTTTAAAAAATAGGGTCTTTTTTTTTGCAAAGTAATAGTAGGTTATAAAAATTAAAATTAAATGAATAATAGAGGATTTAAAAAATTTTTTTTAATTAAAAAAAATAAAAGAATGATCGTAAAAATAGTAAAAAGTATATCTAGGACTTTCTCTGGTGGTGTTGTGGGCAGGGTGGGGTCAGTTCATTTTCATATAGTTCCTTGGTCCGGCTTATATTTCTCAAGATCTGTAGGCCCCTTCCTATGTAGTCGGTACTAACTACAGGGTTTTAATCTATTGCATCTGTCACTTCCAAGGCAGTTCCCTCTATTTTAGCTTCTTCTCTTTGCTGGTCTCTTCAGTGTCTGATTTCTTCCCTAACACAAGGAGGGCGGTGGTGGACACTTTTTTAGGCTCACTTGTTCAGTCGCACTGTGGGGAGGGAGGGACGCTGCAAACAAATAACACTGGCGTGTGCTCGCAGTGTCTCAGCCACACTGGGCCTGCCCCCGCTCACGGCACGTGCACCCTCCCTGCCCACGCAGCTCAGGCTCTAGGTTGCTCCGCCGGGAACTGTTGGAGGCTGGCCCTGGGCTGCATGCACCTCCCAGGTCTAAGCTGCTCAGGTTCAGGCACTCAGGTAGTCCTCAGAGGTGCAGATTTGGTTGGAACTGTGTCTTGTGCCCTTCCCAGGTCCAAGCAGCTCAGGTGATGACGTGTTTGGTGAGCGCAGTCGCTGCGACTTATCACCTCCCCCATCCCTGCCACTTGGTTTTCTGGTGTACAACTGGCGCACCTTCTCAGGCAGATGTTGACTGTCCAGAACCCCAAGAAGTCTTAGTTAGCAAAGAAGCCTGCTTGCAGTTTGGTAGATAATGTCTCTCTGGGGCTGCAATTGCCCCCTTCCAGCTCTGGCTGCCTGTCACCGGAGGGGAATGGTCTGCAGCTGGCTAGTTCTGTTCAGTCCTTTGTTCTGTGCACAGGCCTGGTACTATCTTAGGTTAGGAGTTTTCACGTGGTAGCTATCCCACAGTCTGGTTTGCTGCCCAAGTTAGTTCGCTCAGATTGCCCTCAGGGCATTCAGGAACAGTCCTTACTCTAAGCAATGCAGCCGGCACCTCCCTGCCTAGCCCCTGCTTGCTAGTGGCGGGTGCAGGCGTCTGCACTGCTTCTCCACTGGGGGAGTTACCGTTGGGCTCGTAATCTGTGGGTTTTAATTATTTATTTATTTTTCTTCCTTGTTATGTTGCCCTCTGTGCTTCCAAGGCTCACCACAGACTCGGCAGTGAGAGTGTTTCCTGGTGTTTGGAAACTTCTCTTTTTAAGACTCCCTTCCCAGGATGGAGCTCTGTCCCTACCCCTTTTGTCTCTCTCTCTTTTTTTTTTTGTCTTTTATGTTTTTTTCCTACCTCCTTTCGAAGACAATGGGCTGCTTTTCTGGGTGCCTGATGTCCTCTGCCGGCATTCAGAAATTGTTTTGTGGAATTTACTCAGAGTTTAAATGTTTGTTTGATGAATTTGTGCGGGAGAAAGTGGTGTGCCCATCCTATTCCTCCGCCATCTTCGGTTTTTTGTATTTTCATACAAATTGTGAAATTATTTGATCTAGTTCTGTGAAAAATACCGTTGGTAGCTTGATAGGGATTGCATTGAATCTATAGATTGCTTTGGGTAGTATACTCATTTTCACTATATTGATTCTTCCAACCCATGAACATGGTATATTTCTCTATCTATTTGTGTCCTCTTTGATTTCTTTCATCAGTGTTTTATAGTTTTCTATATATAGGTCCTTTGTTTCTTTAGGTAGATATATTCCTAAGTATTTCATTCTTTTAATTGCAATGGTGAATGGAATTGTTTCCTTAATTTCTCCTTCTGTTTTCTCATTATTAGTGTATAGGAATGCAAGGGATTTCTGTGTGTTGATTTTATATCCTGCAACTTCACTATATTCATTGATCAGCGCTAGTAATTTTCTGGTGGAGTCTTTAGGGTTCTCTATGTAGAGGATCATGTCATCTGCAAACAGTGAGAGTTTTACTTCTTCTTTTCCAATCTGGATTCCTTTTATTTCATTTTCTGCTCTGATTGCCATGGCCAAAACTTCCAAAACTATGTTGAATAGTAGTGGTGAAAGTGGCCACCCTTGTCTTGTTCCTGGCTTTACGGGAAATGCTTTCAGTTTTTCACCATTGAGGATAATGTTTGCTGTGGGTTTGTCATATACAGCTTTTATTATGTTGAGGTATGTTCCTTCTATTCCTGCTTTCTGGAGAGTTTTTATCATAAATGGATGTTGAATTCTGTCAAAGGCTTTGTCTGCATCTATTGAGATAATCATATGGCTTTTATCTTTCAATTTGTTAACGTGGTGTATTACATTGATTGATTTGTGGATATTGAAGAATCCTTTCATCCCTCGTTTAAAGCCCACTTGGTCATGGTGTATGATCTTTTTAATGTGTTGTTGGATTCTGATTGCTAGAATTTTGTTAAGGATTTTTGCATCTAAGTTCATCAGTGATATTGGCCTGTAGTTTTCTTTTTTTGTGGCATCTTTGTCAGGTTTTGGTATTAGGATGATGGTGGCCTCATAGAATGAGTTTGGAAGTTTATCTTCCTCTGCAGTTTTCTGGAAGAGTTTGAGTAGGATAGGTGTTAGCTCTTCTCTAAATTTTTGGTAGAATTCAGCTGTGAAGCCGTCTGGACCTGGGCTTTTGTTTGCTGGAAGATTTCTGATTACAGTTTCAATTTCCGTGCTTGTGATGGGTCTGTTAAGATTTTCTGTTTCTTCCTAGTTCAGTTTTGGAAAGTTGTACTTTTCTAAGGATTTGTCCATTTCTTCCAAGTTGTCCATTTTATTGGCATATAGTTGCTGATAGTAGTCTCTTGTATTTCTGTGTTGTGATTTCTCCATTTTCATTTCTACTTTTGTTGATTTGATTCTTCTCCTTTTGTTTCTTGATAAGTCTGGCTAATGGTTTGTCAATTTTACTTATCTTCTCAAAGAACCAGCTTTTAGCTTTGTTGATTTTTGCTATGGACTCTTTTGTTTCTTTTGCATTTATTTCTGCCCTAACTTTTAAGATTTCTTTCCTCCTTCTAACCGTGGGGTTCTTCATTTCTTCCTTTTCTAGTTGCTTTAGTGTAGCTGCTGCTGCTGCTAAGTTGCTTCAGTTGTGTCCGACTCTGTGCGACCCCATAAATGGCAGCCCACCAAGCTCCCCCATCCCTGGGATTCTCCAGGCAAGAATACTGGAGTGGGTTGCCACAGGTGTAGAGTTGGCTTATTTGACTTTTTTCTTGTTTTTTTGAGGTAAGCCTGTATTGCTATGAACCTTCCCCTTAGCACTGCTTTTACAGTGTCCCATAGGTTTTGGGTTGTTTTCATTTTCATTCATTTCTATGCATATTTTTATTTCTTTTTTGATTTCTTCTGTGATTTGTTGGTTATTCAGCAGCGTGTTGTTCAGCCTCCATATGTTGGCATTTTTAATAGTTTTTCTCCTGTAATTGAGATCTAATCTTACTGCATTGTGGTCAGAAAAGATGCTTGGAATGATTTCAATTTTTTTGAATTTACCAAGGCTAGGTTTATGGCCCAGGATGTGATCTATCCTGGAGAAGGTTCCGTGTGCCTTTGAGAAAAGGGTGAAATTCATTGTTTTGGGGTGAAATGTCCTTTAGATATCAATTAGGTCTAACTGGTCTCTTGTATCATTTAAAGTTTGTGTTTCCTTGTTAATTTTCTGTTTAGTTGATCTATCCATAGGTGTGAGTGGGGTATTAAAGTCTCCCATTATTATTGTGTTATTGTTAATTTCCCCTTTCATACTTGTTAGCATTTGTCTTACATATTGTGGTGTCCTATGTTGGGTGCATATATATTTATCATTGTTATATCTTCTTCTTGGATTGATCCTTTGATCATTATGTAGTGTCCTTCTTTGTCGCTTTTCACAGCCTTTGTTTTAAAGTCTATTTTATCTGATGTGAGTATTGCTACTCCTGCTTTCTTTTGGTCTCTATTTGCATGGAATATCTTTTTCCAGCCCTTCACTTTCAGTCTGTATGTGTCCCTTGTTCTGAGGTGGGTCTCTTGTACACAACATATATAGGGATCTTGTTTTTGTATCCATTCAGCCAGTCTTTGTCTTTTGGTTGGGGCATTCAACCCATTTACGTTTAAGGTAATTATTGATAAGTATGATCCCATTGCCATTTACTTTGCTGTTTTGGGTTCGAGTTTATACACCCTTTCTGTGTTTCCTGTCTAGAGAAGATCCTTTAGCATTTGTTGGAGAGCTGGTTTGGTGGTGCTGAATTCTCTCGGCTTTTGCTTGTCTGTGAAGCTTTTGATTTCTCCTTCATATTTGCATGAAATCCTTGCTGGCTACAGTAATCTGGGCTGTAGGTTATTTTCTTTCATCACTTTTAAGTACGTCCTGCCATTCCCTCCTGGCCTGAAGAGTTTCTATTGAAAGATCAGCTGTTATCCTTATGGGAATCCCCTTGTGTGCTATTTGTTGTTTTTCCCTTGCTGCTTTTAATATTTGTCCTTGTGTTTGATCTTTGTTGATTTGATTAATATGTGTCTTGGGGTGTTTCACCTTGGGTTTATCCTGTTTGGGACTCTCTGGGTTTCTTGGACTTGGGTGACTATTTCCTTCCCTACTTTAGGGAAGTTTTCAACTATTATCTCCTCAAGTATTTTTTCATGGTCTTTCTTTTTGTCTTCTTCTTCTGGGACTCCTATGATTCAAATGTTGGGGCATTTAACATTGTCCCAGTGGTCTCTGAGGTTGTCCTCATTTCTTTTAATTCTTTTTTCCTCTCTGCTTCATTTATTTCTACCATTCTATCTTCTACCTCACTTATCCTATTTTCTGCCTCCGTTATTCTACTGTTGGTTCCCTCCAGAGTGTTTTTGATCTCATTTATTGCATTATTCATTATATATTGACTCTCTCTATTTCTTCTAGGTCCTTGTTAAACCTTTCTTGCACCTTCTCAATCCTTGTCTCCAGGCTATTTATCTGTAACTCCATTTTGTTTTCAAGACTTTGGATCATTTTCACGATCATTATTCTGAATTCTGTATCAGGTAGGTTCCCTATCTCTTCCTCTTTTGTTTGGTGGGCATTTATCCTTTTACTTTACCTGCTGAGTATTTCTTTGCCTTTTCATCTTGTTTAGATTGCTGCATTTGGGGTGGCCTTTCCGTACTCTGGCAGTTTGCAGTTCCTCTTTATTGTGGAGGTTCCTCGCTGTGGGTGGGGTTGGATGGGTGGCTTGTCAAGGTTTCCTGGTTAGGGAAGCTTGTGTCGGTGTTCTGGTGGGTGGAGCTGGATTTCTTCTCTCTGGAGTGCAATGAAGTGTCCAGTAATAAGTTTTGAGAGGTCAGTGGGTTTGGTGTGACTTTGGGCAGCCTGTATATTGAAGCTTGGGGCTATGTTCCTGTGTTGCTTGAGAATTTGCATGGTATGTCTTAGTCTGGAACTTGTTGGCTCTTGAGTGGTGCTTGGTTTCAGTGTAGGTATGGAGGCTTTTGGATGAGCTCTTACCGATTAATGTTCCCTGGAGTCAGGAGTTCTTTGGTGTTCTCAGGATTTGGACTTAAGCCTCCTGCCTCTGGATTTCAGTCTTATTCTTACAGTAGCCTCAAGCTATACAAGCCTCAAGCTTCTATACAGCACCAATGATAAAACATCTAGGTTAATGATGAAAAGTTTCTCCACAGTGAGGGGCACCCAGAGAGGTTCACAGAGTTACAGGGAGAAGAGAAGAGGGAGGAGGGAGATAGAGGTGACCAGGAGGAGAACAGGTGGAATCAGAAGGGGAGAGAGCAAGCTAGCCAGTAATCAATTCCCTAAGTGTTCTCCACAGCCCAGAACATACAAAGAGCTTCACAGAGTTGTGTAGAGAAGAGAAGGGGGAGGGAGGAGACAGAGGCGACCTGGTGGAGAAAAAGGAGAGTCAAAAGAGGGAGAGAGCAATCAAGCCAGTAATCACACTCCCAAATAAAAATGGGTACTGAAGATTGGGTTCTTAAACGTACAGAATTGATAACAAATACCAAAAAGCAAAGATTAAAAATCTAGAGGTTAGACTCAAAAATACAATATTAAAAAAAGTCACAAAAAATTATATATATATATGAAGTTTGCTTTAAAAAGTTTTTTTTTTTTTGCAAGGTAATATATTATAAAAATGAAAATTAAAGGCGTAATAGAGAGCTTAAAAATTTTTTTTTTAATTTAAGAAATGATAATAGTAAAAATATATCTAAGAATTTCTCTGGAGCTGTTGTGGACAGTGTGGGGTCAGTTCAGTTTCAGATAGTTCCTTGATCCGGCTTATACTTCTCAAGATCTAAGGGCCCCTTCCAGTGTAGTCGGTGCTAACTACAGGGTTTTAATCTGTTGCACCTGTCACTTCCAAGGCGGTTCCCTCTGTTTATTTTAGCCTCTTCTGTTTGCTGGTCTTTTCAGTGTCTAATTTCCACCCTGACACAAGGGGGCGGTGGTGGTCACTTATTTAGGCTCACTTGTGGGGAGGGAGGAACCCTGCAAACAACTATCACCAGTGAGTGTGGGGAGTGTTCGCAGTGTTTCAGTCGCACCGGATTTGCCCCTGCTCACAGCGTGTGTGCTTTCATGGTTGTAGGCTCAGGCTCTAGGTTGCTCTGCCAGGAACTGTCTGAGGTGGGCCCTGGGCTGCATGTGCTTTCCAGGTCTAAGCTGCTCAGGTTCTTGGGTACTCCACAAAGGCGCAGACTCAGCTGGGCCTGCGTTTTGTGCCCTTCCCAGTCCGAGGAGCTCAGGTGACCAGGTGCTTGGCGAGTGCAGTTGCCCCCAGGTGGGGGGGTGCATCTTATCGCCTCCCCTGTCCCAGCTGCTCAGTTTTCTGGGTGTCCAATGGGCGCACCTTCTCAGGTGTGCCGTGTGTCTCTTCTGGGGAGCTGATCTCTGGCTGCAACCCTACAGGCGGAGGTCAACCATCCAGAATTCTAAGAACTCTTGGTTAGCAACGGAGCCTGCTTGCAGTTTGGTAGAGGATGCCTCTCTGGGGCTGCGATTGCCCCTTTCCAGCTCCGGCTGCCCCGCCCCCCAACCCCGCTTGTCTCCGACGGAGGATGGGCCGGTCAGCAGCCGGCTAGCTCTCCTCTGGTATTCGCTCAGTCCTTTGTTCTGTGAGCCGGCCTGGCAGTGCCTCAGGTTAGGGCTTTTCACGGGATAGTTCTTTTCCTTCCTCTCTCTCTGGCTATCCCACAGTTGGGGTTGCTATCTCAGGTTAGTTCCCTCAGATTGCCCTCAGGGCATTTGGGCCCAGTCCTTACCCTGAGCAATGCAGCCAACCCTCCCTGTTCAGCCCCCGCTTGCTGGTGGCGGCTGAGTTGCCGTTAGGCACGTAATCTGTGGGGTTTAATTATTTATTTATTTTTCCTCCCAGTTATGTTGCCCTCTGAGATTCCAAGATTCCCCACAGACCCGCCCGTGAGTGTTTCCTGGTGTTTGGAAACTTCTCCTCTTTTAAGACTCCCTTCCCAGGACGGATCTCCGTCCCTACCTCTTGTCTCTCTTTTTATATTTTGTCCTACCTCCTTTCGAAGACAATGGGCTGCCTTTCTGGGTGCCTGATGTCCTCTGCCAGCATTCAGAAGTTGTTTTCTGGAATTTGCTTAGCGTTCAAATGTTCTTTCAATGAATTTGTGAGGGAGAAAGTGGTCTCCCTGTCCTATTCCTCTGCCATGTTAGGACCACCCCCCCATATCCATTTTAAAGTTACGTCTATAAATGGTATCATATAATAGTTGTAATTATGTCAAACTTGACTAGTATCATCATCTCTGGTTCCATCCACGTTGCTGTAAATAGAGATTTCATTTTTGATCTAATAGTCCATCATATGGATGGTGCACGTCTTCATGTGTATTCTGTCGGTGGACAGATGGGGAGTTGACATGCTTGTTGTAGGTAGACGGGAAAAGGCCAGTGGACTCCATGTGTAATTGTTGTCAGTGGTTTTCTCTTTGGACAGACAAGCAGGAGGGGCACTGCCGGATCTTCAGGGAGCTGTACCTTTCCTTTCCTAAGGACCTTCTCTACTTCTCTCCATACTGGCTGTGAGAAATTTACCTCTCCACGTAGACATTGCACAGGGTCCCTTCTCTCCAGGCCCCTCCATCATATATTCTGTGTATTCTCTTTAATGACTGGTGCCAGGAGATACCTCCTTGTAGATTTTATTTGCATTTCTCTAAGCACTAGAGATGCCCTCCCCCCGCTACCCCAGGGGTTTTAAAAAGAAAACCCAGGTTGAGTGAACTTTCCCTTTTTGAATTTGTCTTTGATTCCCTCATGCAGACAATTTCTTGAGAGCTATGGTGTTTCACAGCCCCTGAAGCCTTTTTGCATGTTAAGTACCCAGAAGCACAGGGTTTAAGGCGGTTGCTCCTAGAAACGGCCACAAGGCGGCAGCACTTCTGCGTCAGCTCTCTGGTAACCTAGGTAACCAGAGTCTAGAGAACGTCCTGTTTCTTGCTTGTCAATCAGGTGGAAAGTGCCCTAACAAACGCCCAAGGGCTTGTGTCTCATTTCTCCTGGCTCCATGAACTTCTAGACAGATCCCAACACCTGCACCAGTGGTATGCAACTGAGGGACTGTAAGGAAGGAGGCTAGAGGTACCTATTCACCAGAAGCCATGAAGACTGGGGCCTTGCTGTCCTGCCCAGGGAGTCCACCCTTTAGCTGTATGAGACTTGGTTTACCTGTAGGATGGCTCATGGTTTACCTGCAGAATGGCTCGACTGTATTTAGAGATCACGGTCCCATCCAGAGGAGACCAGGTACTACAGGTCCAAGGTGGCTTGTATGCTGGCTGTCCCATTCTCCCCTGGTCACTGGGGCTCCTGACTGTCAAAATAGGGATCCAAGCCACCTCTGCACTCCAGGAGATGAGCCCAACCAGAATCAATTAAGCCTGAGTGAAACAGAGGTGTTTTTACATCGAATTTTTATTTTCTCCTGGAATATGGTCAATTTACAGTATCGTCTTTGAGTTCAGTAGGAACTGGATTCAAGTTCACATAAACAAGGACCGATTTTTCTTTTGATTCTTTTGTGACAGTGTTTGTAGAGTGAGTAGAGTTGTCTGTGGTATGCAGTAGGGCCTCATTAACTGTCTATTTACATTTGTTTGTATGTAAGCGTATTCAGTCTAACCGTGATTTTTCTCTCCAACCTTGCCATCATGCTCCACTGGAAACTCTGCATTTTTTTCCTGAGGGTGGGTGTTTACATTTCCCTGTCAATTAGTTCAGTTCGGTTCATTTCTAGTTTCCACCTAGAAGTGATATGATCAGCTTGGTCTTTCTCTGACTTACCTGAGTTAGTGAGGTCTTCTCCAGGTCCAGGCATGCTGTTGTCAATGGCGTGTTGCAGTTTGGTTTCCTGAGTCAGTCTGTTGTATACATGGGGTCGTCTTTGTATAAGATGTATACATACGTCGTCTTTGTCTATTATACTATCGCTGGACAATAGTTTGCGTGCCGTGCCCATTGTAGGTAGATGGGAGAAGGCCAAGGGAAGGAGTGTGTGATTTTCACTGTTGATCTTCTCTTTGAACATAAAAGTAAGTGCATGGCCAGATGTGAGGAGCTGTAGTTCTCCTTTCTTAACTAGCTTCTCTATTTCTCTCTATACTGGCTCTGAGCAGTTTACCTTTCCACGAATACCTTGCTCAGGGTACCTTTTCTCCAGGCCCTCTCCATCATGTATTGTTTGTAGGATTTTTGATGATTTGTGTCAGAGATACCTCGTTGTAGATTTTATCTGCATTTCTCTAAGCACTAGAGATGCCCTCCACCCAACCAGGGGTTTTAAAAAGAAAAACACAGGTTGAGTGAACTTTCTCCTTTTGAAATTGGCATGTGGCAAGCGGACTCTTATGAAAATTTTTCTTCCATTACCTCCTACAAAACTTCATGAAAGCTGTGGTCTTTCACACCCTTCAAGCCTTTTGCTTATTAAGTACCCAGAAACATAGGTTTTACCTTAGGGCCACAAAAAGTCAGACATGACTGAGTGACTTCACTTTCAACATAGGTTTTAAAGTTGTTGATCCTAGAAATAGCCACTGTCAAACCTGGGATCCAAGCTACCTCAGGGCTCCAAGATATGACCCCAGCCCAGACCAGTTAGGCCTGAATGGAAAAGAAGGGGCATTTCTAAAGTGAATTCAAGTTTTGAGATGAATGGGAACTGGACTCAGATTCAAATGTACATGGAATGACTGTTGTTTGGATTCTTTGGGACATAGTTATTTGCAGAGTGAAGAGTGTTGTCTGTATTCCACTGTAGGGTCTCCTAAATCATCTATCTTAAATATGTAGACAAATACAGGCGTATCAGTGTGCAGCTGTGAACTCGGAGCTCATAATTTCCCTCTGCACCCTCCCCATCTTGCTCCTTTGGCTGTTTACATTTGTTTGGTGTGTTGGTTCAGTGCTTTTGGGTGTCCACCTGTATGTGGCATCGTCTGTGCTTGGCTTTTTTCTGTCTGACTGAGTTATGTAGCCTGTTCGGGTCCATCCAGACTGTCGTCAGGCTGTGCTGTCATTCGGTTTTCTGAGTAGCAGTCCATTGTTTATCTGAGCTCATCTTCTTTATCCTTTCTTCTGTCGCTGGACGTTCTGGTAGTTTCCATGCCTTGCCTGTTGCAGGTAGATGGGCGAAGGCCAATGGAGCGCCTGTGTGTGTTTTTGAACGACGGTCTCCTCTCCCCACATGCAAGCCGGAGTGGGACTGCCGGGGCTTTAGGGCACTGCACCTTTCCTTCCCTAAGGACCTCGTCACTTCTCTGCATACGGTGAGCCACTCAGCCTTCCACAAACACCTTCCTCAGGGTCACTTTTCTCCACACCCTCTCCAGATATTCTGTGTCGTCTCTTTGATGACAGATGCCAGGAGATACTGGGCATCTTTACAGGGACCTTAAAAAAAAAAAAACGCAAGTTCACGCTACTTCACCCTCTGACGCTGGCTTGTCGCCAGTTTGTCCCAGTTGACTTTTTATGGGCTCACCTCCTGCAGTAGATTTCTTGGGAGCTGTGGCCACGCACAGCCCCTGGAGCCTTGTGCATATAAGGTAACCAGAAGCATAGCGCTGGAGGCTGCCGTTCATACAGGCGGCCACAAGGCGGCAGCACTTTTTCATCCCCACTCTGGTCTCCCGGGTAACAGAGTCTGGGACAAAGCCTTGTTCCTGGGATGTCAATCAGGTCAAAAGTGCCCCAATAGGCACCCAAGGTGGGTCTCATTTCTCGCCCCGTGGAAGTTCAAGACCGATTCCAAGGCCTGCACCAGTGGCATGCAGTTCAGGAACTCTAAGAAGGAGGGCAAAGCACCTCTGCTCCAGGAGCCATGAAGACTGGGTGACTTTTCACTCTGCCCTGGGATACACCATCCTTTAGCCACAGGAGGTTTGCTGTACCTGCAGGAAGGCTCATCTGATTGGGTCCCATCCAGGGCTTACCAGGCACTTAAGGTCTGCTGTGGCCTCCATGGAAGGCTGTCACTTTCTCCCCACTTAGGGGAATCATGACTTTTTCTTGAGGCGTCACGGCCACTTCAGGTTCCAGAATATGATCCCGTCTCGAACTGTGTATTCCTGAATGGAAAAGAGTATTTCTAAAGTAATTCACTTTTTATCATCTCCTAGAGTACAATTAACAGTGCCATGTTGAGATCATTAGTAACTGGACTCAGTATCACATATATAAGGACCATATTATCTTTGGATTTTGGGAGATAGTCATTTGTGAGTGAGTACAATTACCCCTGCACTACAGTAGGCCCTCGTTTACTGTCTATTTAAGATACAGATACATACATAACACACACACATACATATATGTATGTACACACACACACCTGAGTACCAGCGTGTGTGTGTACTGAGAACCCCACCTCCTAATTTCTCTCTCCACCCTCCACATTAGCCATGTTAGAAACACTCAGTTTCTTTCCTGAAACTGGCTGTTTCCATTTCCTCAGTGTGTTAGTTCCCTGCTGTTAAGTGTCCACCTATGAGTGGTATCGTATGTGCTTGGTGTTTCTGTCCAACCTACTCTAGCTATGAGATCCTGTCCAGGTCCATCCAGACTGTCGTCAGGCTGTGCTGTCATTCGGTTTTCTGAGTAGCAGTCTGTTGTTTATCTGAGCCCATCTTCTTTATCCTTTCTTCTGTCACTGGGCATTCTGGTAGTTTCCACACCTTGCCTGTTGCAGGTAGATGGGCAAAGGCCAGTAGAGTGCTTACGTGTGTGTTTTCGAATGATGGTCTCCTCTCCCCACATGCAAGTGGCAGTGGGACTGCCGGGGCTTTAGGGCGCTGCACCTTTCCTTCCCTAAGGACCTCGTCACTTCTCTGCATACGGTGAGCCACTCAGCCTTCCACAAACGCCTTCCTCAGAGTCACTTTTCTCCACACCCTCCCCATCAGATGTTCTGTGTCATCTCTTTGATGACAGGTGCCAGGAGATACTTCGTTGTTGATTTCACCTGCCTTTCTCTAAGCCCTGGAGATACTGGGCATCTTTTCAGGGATTTTTAAAAAGGAAAACACAAGTTCACTCTTCTTCACGCTTTGGCGCAGGCTTGTCACCAGTTGGCCCTCACGTCCTGCAGTAATTTCTTGGGAGCCTGGTCACTCACAGCAGGAGTGTTGAGGAGTCCTAACTTCCCTGGGTGTGTAACTATGTTCTTGCCTCGCATAGGCCGTTCAGGGCACTGGCCTGGCTTTCATCGTCTACACGGAGGCCATTAAAAACATGGAGGTATCTCAGCTGTGGTCGGTGCTCTACTTCTTCATGCTGCTACTGCTGGGCATTGGGAGCATGCTGGGCAACACGGCTGCCATCCTCACCCCTCTGACGGACAGCAAGGTCATCTCCAGCTACCTGCCCAAGGAGGCCATCTCCGGTGAGTGGGCCAGGCACCAAGGCGGTGGGGCTCAGGGGGCCGAACAGAGGTGCTGTCCTCAGGACGCACCTGCTCCCTGAGTCACTGCTGCATCCAGGAGTCCTGCCACAGCTCTGTCAGGCGCTCTGGGAATGTAACTCACCCCACGTCTGGCCCTCCACATCATGGGCAAGTCAGGTGGTCACCCCAACCTTCAGCAAAGGCCAGACTCCCCAACATGACCCTCCAAGCTCTCCAGGCATTCAGAGAACATGCTTTTGTCTGTGCTGACCCAAGAATAATGATGACAGTTTGTACATTTCTTAAATACACTCTCAGTGAACCACCACCGAGTCAAGGTACAGAGCCTTTCTCTCACCCAAGAGCCCCTTCCCGCTGCTGTCCAGGCAGCACGCCCCACCCCCAGCAGCCACCTCTGCTCCGAATGCTGCCTTCTGAGGTTGCTCCTGCTCTCACACTGCACGTCAGTTAAATCACACCGTACTTACCCTGTCTGTCTGTCGTCGTCATTCAAACTCAGTCTGTGAAATCCACTCTGGTTCAGTTCCGTTGACTCTGCGACCCCATGAACTGCAGCACTCCAGGCTTCCCTGTCCATCACCAACTCCGGGAGCCTACTCAAACTCATCTCCATTGAGTCGGTGATGCCATCCAACCATCTCATCCTCTGTCGTCCCCTTCTCCTCCCACCTTCAATCTTTCCCAGCATCAGGGTCTTTTCCAATGAGTCAGTTCGTCGCATCAGGTGGCCAAAGTATTGGAGTTTCAGCTTCAGTCCTTCCAATGAATATTCAGGACTGATTTCCTTTAGGATGGACTGCTTGGATCTGCTTGCAGTCCAAGGGACTCTCAAGAGTCTTCTCCAATACCACAGTTCAAAAGCATCAATTTTTCGGCGCTCGGCTTTCTTTATAGTCCACCTCTCACATCCATACACTCTGTGGCAAGCAGTAATCATCTCTCTCTTTTCTGTGAAAAAAATCCATCGACAGCCCACACTCGACAACATATCTGCCCATTCTGCTCTTGGTGGACAAGCATGCCTCTCCACTTCACTCCACCACCCATCCAACCCTCAGTGTCTGGAGGGCCCTGGCCCCCCAAGCCCTGCCTCTGATGACACCATTCCAACACATCCACAACGGCCCTCCAGCCCCAACCCAGCTCTGCTCCTGTCAGCGCCCGCTGGCATCTCTCCTCTCAGGAGCCAGCACTGTGCGGCTGCAGCTCCCCGACGGCTCACAGCCTGTTCTCCCCTCGGGACGCCGGTGGGGCTCATGGCGGGTGGCAGTGGACGGCGAGGGGGCAGCGTTAGGGCCTCAGACTTTTTGGGGGGGGGTGTCTGAATTCCATCACTGCTGCTTTTCGTGCTGTGTGATGTTGGCAAAGTTACCCGACATCTCTGAGCTTTGGCTCCCCCACCCTATAAAAGGGGGCTCACCTCCCGCTACCTGCCTCATAGCCTTCAGGAGCCGACAGGGGACAAATGCCTAAGGCGCCATGGGATCTCGGTCAGCGTTTATTTCTCCTCTTCCCCTCTCTACCCCTCTCCCTGGTCAGATGTCAGGCCTCCACTGGGAGTCCTGCAGCTCAACTCTCCTCCCCCGAGCTCGGAGGTTGAGTTGTTGGGATAAACAACATAAGCAGGCCCACAGCCCGGGTGGGACCACTTAGACATCAGTGCCCCGTTTTACCTTCTACACTGGGTTGGGTGTCCTCTGCCAGACCCCTCCGTGAATGAGCGTCAGGAAGTCCTGCTGACACACCTCCCACCGCCTTGGCCCCACGGGAAGCTGGGGTAACAGGCAGGTGAGCAGGGGTCCTGTGGTCCCAGGTCTGGTGTGCCTCGCCAACTGCGCCATCGGCATGCTGTTCACCATGGAGGCTGGCAGCTACTGGTTCGACATCTTCAACGACTACGCTGCCACGCTGTCCCTGCTGCTCATCGTCCTGGCGGAGACGGTCGCCGTGTGCTACCTGTATGGGCTGAGCAGGTAGGGCTGCACGGGAAACGCACCCACGAAGGCCACGACTCCCAGCACTTTCTCCACGTGTAGTTTCCAGAATCCCGGAGAAGCCTCTCCAGTCTACTGTAAGACAGACACTGTCAGGCTATGTCTAAATTCAGGCAAGGGTCAAGCTATGAGAAACAAAGAGAGGGCCCACAGACACAGACACCACAGTGGTGGGCTGCAGGGCGGGAGGGACGGGGCAGGGCTGCCCTCGGGGCCCCCCGGGGCTGAGGACGGCTTCACGGGCGTCTCACCAGGCCCTCTGTGCCTGCTGGTGCTGGGCGCTGCCCTCCTGTCTACAGCAGCAGCCTCTACCTGGAGGCTGGCACCAGAGGCATGTCCTCTGATGTCCACTCACCTGTGGGCGGTCGCTTTGCCCTCTTGGTGGCAGCCTGTGCCCTTCTCCCCTCCCCCAGGACCCCTCTCCCCATGGTCGTGTTCAAGCACCAGTAGTGCCCAGCACAAAAGCTTCCTGAGCACAGAGGGCTCCATGGCCTGGACCGCCTGCCTTCAACAGCACGGACTATCCAGACTTTCTCTCCCCGCTCTCCAGATTTGAAAGCGACCTCAAGGCCATGACTGGACGCGCCCTGAACTGGTACTGGAAGGCCATGTGGGGCGGCGTGAGCCCGCTCCTAATCATCAGCCTCTTCATCTTCTACCTGAGTGACTACATCATCACAGGGACCCTGCGGTACCAGGCCTGGGACGCCGCCCAGGTACCTGCCACCTCGGGGGTCTTCCTTGCCTCTCCAGAACAGGGGCGGTTATGTGTCACAGCGGGGAATCATCATCCAGGTCCTTGCTTTCTTCAGTTTTTATTGGAGTATGGTTGCTTGACAATGTTGTGTTAGTTTCTGCTGCATGACAAAGTGACTCAGCCATACACATATCCATTTTTTTTTTTTTTGCACTTTCTTCCCATTTAGGTCACCACAGAGCTCTGAGTAGAGCTCCCTGTGCTACAGAGCAGGTTCTCATTAGTTATCTATTTATACACTGTATTATATATATGTCAATTCCAATCTCCCAATTCATTCCATCCTCCTCTCCCGCTGATACCTCATTGTAGTTCTCATTTCTCTAGTAATTTGTGAAATCGGAGTCTTCTGTGTTTCCAAGGGTGGAATGTTTCGTTCTAGTTCTGTGAAGATGTCCTTGGTAGTCTGACAGGGATTGCAGCGAGTCTGTGGCTTGCTTGGGGCACGTAGTCATTTCACAGTATGGAGTCTTTCAGGCCAAGAACACGGTAGATCTCTCTTCGTTTGTGTCATCTCTGATTTCATCACTGTTTGATAGTTTTCTGAGTACAAGTCTTTTGCCTCCTTAGGTAGGTTTATTCCTAGGTGTTTTATTCTTTTTGTTGTGATGGTAAATGGAATTCTTCGTTTCTCTTTCCAATCTTTTGTTAGTGTACAGGGATGCGAGACTTCTGTGCATTAATCTTGTGTCCTGCAACTGTAACAGATTCACTGATTAGCACCAGTTTTCTGGTGGCTCTCTAGGATTTGCAGATGACATACGATACACAGAAGAGAGTGATCGTTCACCTTCTTTTCCAGTGTGTATTTCTTTTTCCTCTCTGATCACTGTGGCTAGGACTTCCAAAACTATATGGACTGGACCTACTAGTGCACAGCACAGGGCACTGTGCTCCGTGGTATGTGGCGGCCTGGATGGGAGGGGAGTCTGGAGAGAATGGATACATATGTACGTATGGCTGAGCCCCTTTGCTCTCCACCAGAAACTATCACAACACTGTCAACCAGCTTCACTCCAGTACAAAAAGTTAAAAGTATCTCAGAAAAAGAGTTATGGATATAAAGGTTCCCACTACTGTTGTAGCAGACACTGCTCCTGCTCTCAGCATCTGGGAATGCATCCCTTATGCATCCCTTCTGTGTGGACATGGAAGTGATTCGTGAACTCAGAGCCAAAGTGCTTGCTGTTTCCTCAGACGTACAAGCTGTTTGGCTGGAACTCTGCAAGCTTATTACCAGTCTTGGACATTTTCTTAATTTCTAATTCCTAACAGGAAATAAAAAGAGGGGGAACAAAGTCATTAAGGGGGCATACGCAACGATTTCAGAAGAACAGACTGAACATACACAATATACCCTTTCCCCGATTATGAGCGAAAGAGGCTGTTATAAAGTCATAGAAATAGTAATTTGAGAGGGCAATTTATTCTGTTTACATGGAAAAGAGAACACTAGTATCTTCATCTACAAATACAAAGCAGGTCTACAAAACAGCACCTCACATGAAGCCCCCAAAACAGGGAATGGGAGGAAACTGTGGAATAAGCATGGTGGGAGGGACGTCCTTGGCCCGTTCCTGATCTTAGCGGAAATGCTTTCAGGGTTTCACTGAGAATGAGGTTTGCTGTGGGTTTGTCATTTATAGCCTTTATGATGTTGGGGAAAGTTCCCTCTTTGACTACTTTCTGGAGCGTTTTTACTGTGAGTGAGTGATGAGCTTTGTCAAAGCTTTTTCTGCATCTGAGACAGAGAACATAAAGAGCAACAGACGCCTGTGGGCTGCTTCCCACAGCCACACTCGGCGCGGCGTCTTGGTTTACACACCGTGCATACGTTGGTTGACAGCAGGCTCCCTCGACTCGAGCGTCCTCTGGTTCCTTGGTGGGAAGGCAGCGTTTGTTGGCTTTGGGGCCTCAACTGGTTTGTCATCAATTTTGCATTTAGGGAAATACCACAAATCCTACCAACTAAGTCCGTCAACCCTTCTCTTGAGACGAGAGCTGTGTTACTGGACTTAGTAGCTAACAATCCACATGGGGGTGGTTTGAACTCATTAATATTAAATAAAATTTAAAATCCAGCCCTCTCATCTCTGGCCACATTCCTAGGGGCCACCTGTGTCCGATGGGGGGCAATCCAACGGGACAGCACTGGGCAAGGGGAGCCCCTGCCCTTCGGTGCCTCTGTTGCTGCCTTGAACACAAGCCTTCATCATTCCCATGGTCGCTCTTCACAGGGAGCCCCAAACAGCAAGCACGCTGCTTGTGTTCACTGAGGGGCACGGACACGCTCCTCCTCCCACTGGGGGGGCGTCTCCTGACACTCGGGTTCTCTCCTCAGGGTCAGCTGGTGACCAAGGACTACCCGCCCCATGCCCTGGCCGTCATCGGGCTGCTTGTGGCCGCCTCCACCATGTGCATCCCGCTCGGGGCCCTGGGCACGCTCATCACACGCCGCCTCAAGCGAGGAGACACAGCCCCTGTGGCCTGAGAGCCGGGTGCCCCGGGACCTACACCAGCCGCTCTATTCCAGCCCCTCACCCAAAGGTGGGTGCATCGGCTGCTGCCAGAAATCCCAACTCCAGACCCTCTCGGCCTGCTGTCTTCTTGCCAATCAGGAAGGTGAGGAGGTGACTCCCTGATGAGGAGCCCCGTCCTGCCCACCAGGCGGCCCTGTGTCACCTCCGCGATCCCAGTCACACCCCGCAACCAGAGGCAGGATTCCCACAGCGAGTCTGGAAGGTGGCTGTTTGATGGCAGCAAAGTCCAACAAGCAGGGTGCACTGTGAACTGAAATTTGACTTTAATTTTTATTAAATAAAATTTCAGCATTTTTTTTCTGAAGAAATCTCAAAATATTAGAGGGCATTCATTTGTAGAGAAGTTGGGAAAAGGAGTTTTCAGTGCCTAAGATGACAAATCTCAATGTCATCAGAGCAAAATGAGTTCTACTTTCAGTCACGGTGAGCCTGCAATCAACTGTGTTCTTCCCTGAGAGGATGGGCTGGCCATAAAGAGGGGCTTTGCTCAGGGCTCACACAGGAGGTCACGATTCCCTCACCTGCGGCCTCTCCACGAACAACCCCAAACCCCAGTGTCTCAGAGCCCTCACCAGCTGCCAGAACCACTGCAAGGATGAAAGTGAAGCCAACTTTCCCACAGGCCTAAGGTAATATTTGGACATAACGACCAGCTCTTTACAGGAAAGGCCATGATCACAAGTTAGTGTTAATTTACCTGTACGTAAGTCTTCCAAAATGTAAAGAGAGGCTCTGTTTGAGACCAGTCTTTCTAAAGTGAAGACACCGTATTTATGACACGGCGTTAGTTCACCATGCAAACATCTGCTTTTAACCTGTAACAGTAAGCAGGTCAAGGTCACTCTGACTTGAGAGGGTCCCTTCCTGTTCTAACATTCCTGAATCCCATGATCGCAGTGAAGCACAGGAAGGTTCTTTGGGTACATTGTACAGACATCTTTAAAGACACTTAAACACTCACCTGGGACATCGGCTGGAGATGGCTTTTCTTTTAAAACTTTTTATTTTCATGCTATAAACTTCCAGCTTCACCTGATGCCCAGTTATAGAAAGACCATTTGGAGATGTGGGGTAAGCTGGAGAGTCACATGTAGATCAATGAAGTTAGGACAGACCCTCATCCCAGATACAAAAATAAACCCCAAATGACCTTAAAGACTGAATTAAATATAAGACATGACACCATAAGATGCAGAGAACACAGGCAAAACATTCTCTTGGCATAAACCACACCAATATTTTCTTAGGTTAGTTTCCCAAGGCAATAGAGATAAAAGCGAAAATAAAATAGGGCCTAATCAAACGTATAAGCTGTTGCACAGCAAAAGGAAACCATAAACAAAACAAAAAGACAACCTATGGACTGGGAGAAAATATTTCCAAATGTTACTAACAAGGGCTTAATTTCCAAAATTTACAGATAGCTCATACAACTCAACAGTAATACAGCAACCTAACCCAACACTGAGCAGAAGACCTAGACAGACATCTCTCCAAAGACAGCGTACAGATGGCCAATATGCACATGGAAAGGTGCTCAACATCAGAAATCATGAGAGAGATGCAAATCAAAACTACAGTGAAAACATCACACGGGTGAGAATGCCCGTCACTGACAAGTCTGCAAATAACAAATGCGGAGAGGGTGTAGCAAAAAGGGGCCTCCTACACTCTTGGTGGGAGTGTTCACTGCTGCGGCCACCGTGGGAACCAGTATGGAGGTTCCTCACAAAACCAGAGTTGCCAGATCACCTAGCAATCCCACTCCTGGGCATACATCCAGGCAAAACTAGAATTCAAAATGATGCATGCACCCGTATGTTCTTGCCAGCACTATCACAGCAGCCAAGACCTGGGAGCAACCTCAATGTCCATCAGCAGATGAATGGAGAAAGATGTGGCACGTATATGCAGTGGAAGATCACTGAGCCACAAAAAAGGACAAAATAATGCCGTTTACAGCAACAGGGATGGACCTAGAGATTCACACTATGCAAGTGAGAAAGAGAAAGGCAAATATCATGATATCGCTTGTAAGTGGAAGCTAGAACACAACGCAGAGGAACTCATTACGAAACAGAAAACACTCAGAGAACCGACTTGTGGTCACCAAGAGGGAGGGATGGTGGCCGAAGGATGGCCTGGGTCTGGGACTACTATGTACAGGATGGACAAACAGCATGGTCCTACCGAAGGGCGCAGGGAACTGTATTCTACATCCTGTGATAAACCGCAATAGGAAAAAAACCACTCGGCTTTAAAATGTATGATTTACGTACCACATCTAGTCAGTCCTGTGAGTTCTCATCAGAGGGTTCCTCAGTGTCCAGACCCCTCAGCTGTCAAGGCTTGAAGAGTGGACACGCTCGACAGAAAATACACCACAGAGTCTGCTCCTACCACCTTCCAGCTCGGGCCCCACCTCAGCCCTCAGTCACGATCCTTAAACAGAGGCACCCCTCTGGGCTTGTTCGTCAGCTGGGCGTCTCAGCCCCAAATGCCAGGGTCCTTAGGAGCGTGGACAAATTCTGTCCTCAAGCAGCACCACACTCACAGTGCTTGGGCCTCAGTGGTCCTCCACCGCAGTGTCCCTGCCAGCCCGCCGGGCGCACTTAAAACTCCTGGTGCGCAGGCCACCCCGGAACCTGAGAACCGGTGCCCTACTGGAGAGAGATGGGGAATGGGCCACCCCTGGGACCTGAGAACCGGCGCCCTACTGGAGAGAGAGGGGGAATGGGTCAAACATTCAGGCGCATTAACATCAAAAGTGACCTTTAAAAGTCTGAGAGCACTTTTGAGCACGAAAAAGTCACTTCTCCAAAATAATTTCTGCTCACAAAAGTCAAACACAGAAGAACCATTATTATAGACTAATGTGCTCCAGATGAAACTGTCTCCAGTTTCAGTTCAGTTTTATCCTGGTTTCTAAGAACTGCATGAAGAGCAGAACATTTCACAGTCATCCTCTTAAACCACTAGTCCTGTTTCAAAGAAGCCTTTCCTGGCTGTTTTCTAGGGACTGCACCCGAGCAGTCATCTTGCCATCCATCCACCCTCCTCCAGGAAGCCGAAGGAAGAAGGCATACTCCATCCCCGCACGCTCAGCGGCACCATGACATCAGAACCAGGCAGGGGCTCTGTGAGCTTCCCACTTACACTAAGCACACCAACTCCTAGGGCTAAAAAGTCAGGCAGGGAAATATTGTGTTTTTAGCCACCGTCATAATAAAACCCTAAACAGGTATCTCTCTCGGTCTTTTTGGTCATTTATGGAATGTCGTTTCGAAATCTCTAAACACAAGTTTTTCCCCTCATTATGTAAACATACTACCTAATTTTGGAAAAAAAAAGGAAAATAAAGGAACAGAGAATCTGTCTGATCTCTCTTTCATGTTTGCTTCCTCCTATGCACTGAAGCCACACCAGTGCAGTAGTGTGGGAGGGTCATCACCTGAGAACAGGGTCAGATGGTAACAGAAAGGGCAGAATCCCAAAGAAAAATCAGGGAAATAATTCTAATTTGCTGGATTTAAGCAGAATGTAAGCTCTTCTGAATTGCTGCAGAATCTTTCCAATCCTTCTGAGAGAGAGGTCCTGGGCAATCTGCCCACCTCAGGATCCCTTGTTGGCTGAGGCCACAAGAACCCACTCACTAGGCCTGGGTGTGACCTTGGAACTGTCCTGGGGTGGAAAGGGTGTGTTACCTACTGTGTTAGATTTTTTTTATAACTTGTTGTACATAAAAATTTGTGGCTATTGCATTTTATAGACAGAAAAGCTGGGGAAAGGAACTCACCCTACATTTTCTACCGAACATTCAAGGAAAGAAAGAAAGAAAGAGTGACCGGTTTAAAAAATCCTTTTGCAAGGCAAAAAGTGCATCTACAAATATGAAATTCTCAACCAGAACTTTCTGACCCGTCTCTTCAGGTCAATCTCATGTCCTTTGGCTACTGCACGTGGGCAGTAGCCAAAGGACAGGATCCACCTTCATGGAGTCTGAAAACCAGCCCTGGGGAGGTTCTAGGGACAGTTCCGGTCCCTGGACTTGATCGCTATCAGATTCTAGAAGGGAAGAGAAACAATAATAGATAATAAATGATACGATCACAGACTGCGGTCTTTTCTAAAAAGGAAATAAACGAGCCTGGTGATGGTGTGAGAGGGACAATGCGTAATATCAAGTGGCTGAGGAGGAGAGGTGGGGCCTGAATTTTGGAGAATGAACTGCAGTTGCTGGAATTGCTGGAAAGTCCATCCAGGCAGAGGCAGTAGCCGTGCAAAGGCCCGCAGGGAGGAGGAGCAGAAAGGAGGCCTGCAGCTGGACTAGGGAGGAGAGTGATGGTGGGTGGGCTTAGGGAGCAGAGCGGGGCCAGGTCAGATGAGGCCTGGTAGCCATGACAATGAGGTGGCATTTTCTTCAGAGAGCAGCAAAATCTCACCCGAGGGCCTTAACGTGGGGCCCTGGGTCACCCAGCTGACACTGGAAGATCACTGGTAGCTGTGGAGAAGGGACCGGAGGGGCTATAAACGGGGGTACGAGCCCATGGGAGAGACGGGGTTGGGGTGGACACTGACATGAGGAACTGGTGGGTCTGAGGTGTATTTTGGAGGGGAGAGCTGCTAAGACTTGCTTAGGGACAGGATGCATAGTTGAAAGAAGGAGACGGATATAATGTCACACTTACTGGGTGGATGTTGGTGGCATTTTCTGAGATGGAGAAAGCTGGGCATGGAACCAGCCAGTCTACAGAGTACAAATCAAGAGCCCTGGGTTGGGGGCGGGGGGGGGGAAACACCTCTGCTAGACTGCATTAAGTTTGAGGCGACTGTGCATCAGGGGGGGAATATGTGGTAGGCTGAACATTAGAATCTAAGCTTTGGGAAAGATCCAATCTAGAGGCATATTTTTGGGAATCACAGTATAAAGATGCTATTCAACCCGGGTTTCTAAACAGCATCACCAGGGGCGAGTGTGTACGTGGAGAAGAGGGCTTAGGGCGGAAGGCTACAAAAACGCCAGTTTGCAGACACAGCCACGGCTTCCTTTCCATTCTTCTCACAGAAGAGGGGGTATGTGTGCCTCCCCAGGCATCTGAATGGGCTTCTGAGTGATCCGACCAGGGAACCTGGTGGAAGGGACGCCCTCTGACATCAGAGGCTCGACCACACAAGCTTCCACCTGGATTAGTGGACCCCTCACTCGGGCCGCCCGAGGCTGCAGAGCCGCGTGGAGGCGCTGAGCTAACAGAACCAGTGGCGCCCGCCTCTGGCCTCCCTTGTGTAGCGCCAGACCAACCTGGACCAGGAAGAGCAGCCCCTCTGTCAGCTAATAGACCCCCGTCAGCGCCCCCTGGGTCACAGGAATCACCCAGCTGAGCTCACACCCAGCTTTGACTCCTGACTCACAACACTGTGAGACTACCTTCCAGTAAGAGGAAACCAGAACATAGAGAAGACATCAACGGGTGAGACTGTGGAGTAGAGAACCCAGGAGGAGGTGTGCTCCCAGAAGCTCAGATAGAAGGACATCTCCAGGTCTCCTAGACACGACTGACGACCTGTACTTTCTACTTCTCATCTCAGAATCTACACTTAAATCCGACTGTAACAGGAGATCAATTTAGGACACAAAATGTAAGATGATATTTTAATGGATGATACTGTAGCTCTGTACAGCAAGAAAAATAAATACACAAAAGGCATGCATCTGGGCCTTGGGCTAAAACAAAAAGGAAAGACAAAGTCATGCTCAGAATAACTGGTTAAAGGAAGTGCTAAGAACAAACAGGCCATCTAACCAGTTCAGCCAGGACCAGGGCATTCGTGGTGATAATTACACATGTCACAACAACTCATTAACTGTTCCGCTCCCCGCAGTGAAACCCCGTTCATGGCGCCTCTGCATGACGTGCAACCCAGAGGACGGGAGCTGGACCTCGAGGAAGACCTTCCGCCTGTAGACTTACCTGGGCTTCTCAGCAGGTGTGTGTGTGCATCCGTGTGGTGATCTTAGCGAACTGCCGTGTGGATGAGAATCAAAAAATGTGCAGAGACCAAGTTCAACACTCAAGTGAGGTCCAAATACAAATCCGAGCCCACGTTTCTCAACTCCAAGGCCAAGTGATTGCTCTCATGCACGCCTTACCCAAAATCAATTTCACAGGATGCTCTGTAGATAAAAAAATCCCACAGACCAAAAATTCTGGTGCTGCTGTGTTATACACACCCCTCTCTAGCAGTCACTTTTCAAACCTCTGACAAGCCCAAGAGTTGAGACAACTGTGACTTTAATCTGATGTCTGCAAATGGCTCTCACCTCAGATCCCTATTGTCAAAAAAACAAAAACAGCTATGAGTACCCAAGACTCGGGTTACTGAAAAACACCCTCCGGAGAACCCTCCGGCCCACAGACTGAGGAGCCGGGGCCCCGAGCTCAGGGCAGAGCCAGGCCACCCTGCAAGAGGCATCAGAGTGAGGACGCGTTCTCGGCAGTGGAGAAGCCCGACGCCCCAGGGAGTGGAGGGAGCCTGCAGCCCAACAGGCGGTGCTGTACTATAGGGCGGGGGAGTCGGCAGGCTCTCTGCTGCCTCTCCCAGGAACCACGCAGGACAAGAAAACTGGACCACGTGTCAGGTCACAGCACACAGTCTCTCCCGGGCTGCGCTCCTCCATCCCGCACTTCAGGTTTGGCCACGAGACCTGCTCTGACCAATGAAATGTGAGCAGAAGGGGCTGTCACCTTCAAGTGGAAATGTCTCCCTTTCCTTCCTGCCAGGACAACTGGTCATGTTCCCGTATGAAGCTGTTCCATCACGGGGCCCCAGGATGCAGATGGCACGTCACAGAGCTGCAGCAGACCCTTCAAGGACACACAGAAGCAGTGAGAAATAAGCCTTTTTTTTTTATGCCCTTGAGAGCTGGGAAGAAGCTTCCAGGTGGCAGCTTGTGTGGCTCATTTGTTACCTCAGCATAATCTGATCTACCTGGACAGACACAGACCCTTTCCTTACTTTACAGGGAGGAAAAAAGACCTAAGAGGTGAAAAGATCAAAAGTATGTCAAAAGGACGCCCCCACCTTGGAGTTGAGCCACGTGGCCATACCCAGGCACAAGCGGTGGGAGTGGATGTTTGGTAAATTCAACACCACTGCAAGTACACACTTCTTTCACCAAAAGTCACAAGAAAACGAAGAGAGAAGTCACCGACACCAACAGAGAATTCCTCTACAAACAAGTATTCCAACAAATCTTTAAGGACAAGCAATCTTACAGACAAAGACAATTCAGAAGCCCCAAAGGCACAGCACAGGGAACACCCGATTCTCACCAGCTCTGAGTCACGACCTTGGATTGCTCCCCTCCTTCCAGGCTACGTGGCCAGGCTCGCAGAGAGGCCCTGCCCTGTACCCGTGCCCCGCGCGGTCCCCTCCCCGAGTGCGCTGACCCAGTGACTTGTTTCTAGTGCAGAGAAGAAGGCACGTGTGAGAGATGAGAGGACACTTCGGAGATGAGGTTCAAGAAGACTGTGACTTACGGGCTTTGATGAACCAAACTGCCAAGATGGAGAGGCCTATGTGGCAAAGAACATAATGTTTTAAAGATAATAATGACCGTGCGCTGCTTTGCATGATTCTTAAAATTCTGAAATAAAAAAGAATATCCCTTTGAAGACAAGGTATAGGAATGACACCAACATTAGTTAGAAAAGAATATGTCATTTTATTTTCACTTACAGATGAGACAGTACATGAATTTAGGAATAAAATTACTGCAGGTTTCTGAAATATTGACACCTCAAGGTCTAACACACCAACATTAGCCCATTCACTGCAAAACAGCCACATTAGCATTCAGATTTGGTCTTTGTCATGGTTGTTGAAATAAGTTCTTAATGTGAAATGCCCAGTAGCATCTGACGATCCATCACAGTAGACATAAACCGAGTTTTGATATTTTCTCTTTGGAACAAATGATGCTTATTTACAAGTTAAGAGTAGGCAGTTCTAATTACTTACCCTATTGTGAGTGTTAATGACTGACTGTAAGCTACAGAGGGTTTTCCAGCTATTATTTCCTTTAGAGTTTCTAAAAGCAACAACTCTTATTAATGTTTATAAACGATAATGTTGGGAAAAAAGGTGATGTTAAAATCAAGGCGCTTTTTAGAGATATTTAAGGACAACAAAAGGTATTACCATTGGAAAAAAAAACTGTACATAATTTTCAACCACAACACAAATATTGCAGCGGTATTTAATCGAACTATTATAAAATAGTGGCAATTACACTATCTTAGATACTTCCTAGTTTTTAAACCTCATAATTACAATTTCAATATACAGTTTCCGACTTATTAATTAGAACTATGCACAGCTTCTAAAGCGTATTTTTCAGGTTTATTTCTGCACATAAATTAAAGCTGTCAGTTGGTCCTTGATCTGGAGAGCGATGACTACCTGGAAGCACTGAATTTCAGACACACTTACTGATGCAACAAAAATAATCACAGAGTGAAAAGCGCCAACACTGCCGTGTGTGCACAAGCAGCTGCTGCCTCCAAGGGCAACACAGAACTCGGCATGAGCCGCGCTCAGGGACCTGCATGTCTCGAAGAAAGACCCAGGAAAGAACAGGGGCCAGGAGGGAGGGGCTGACCAACCGCGGCTGCTCCCACACCGGGGCAATCCTGAAGACCGAGGCGGCTTTGGACCTCTAGCATGAGGAATAGACTTTACATTCGCTGATTTCATTTACACCTTTTAAAAAAGATAGAGTACATCTGAAACTTTTCTCATCACACTTAAACTGCACAGTTCAAACTGACTGAACTCGTAAGGCGGTCCAACTAGAACTCGAGAGGAACACCTCCTTCCTGCTATGTAGTCATGGACGATTTCGTCCAACTACTGATCTATGTAGATTTACATGTTATGAACAGACTAGTTAGCTTGTCATTAAGCTGTTAAGAAAAGTCCAAAGGTATATGGAAAAGTAAGCCTGCTAATAGCAACTGCTTTTACAGTGACCATAAACTGAGCTACAAAAATAATTTCACTGTTTCAAATGAGGGAAGAAGCTAGATTTTTTAAATATATTACTCATTCTGCAATGGCTGATTCAACTGACGATGTATAGGTTCCTTCCATTCTGTGAGCTGAATTCAGGTTACATTTTAATTATAGACTAGCTTCAAATTGTAAATATAACTATCCCAACAGTAAAGAGATCATCAAGGCAGTTAACACCAGATCAACTCTAAGTCATCACCCCACACCCAGCACAAGATGTGTTCCTGGATAAACGATTTACAAAGACCTCAGCTGCCGTGGAAAGCGGGTCAGTAAAGACTCCAGTTCTGCATAATGGAATCTTCCAGGCCAAGCCGCTTTCCACAGACACAAATTCAGTCTATCTTTTCTTTTTGGACCAATCTGGGAGCATCAACAAAGTCTTTGCCATTGTAAAGAATAATAAAAAATGTTCCGATGCTTGCGACTCCCCAGAAGAGCACATAGGCCAGTGTTTCTGTCCAGGTGTCACCTGTTGATTTTAAAAAACAAAATACTGATAAATAACAAGCCATTTTATTGACACTAGTTCCAGCTTTCAGCTGTTTAGCACATCTTGACAGCATTCAAGTTTACAAACACATCTAAAGGAAAACATAAGAATTCTCAGTTAAGGTTTGAACCAGTGGTTCTCTGACTCTGGCTGGCTTAAGAATCTTCAGGGCTGGAAACAGTGTCAGCGGCGGGGCTCATCCCCAGCCTGTGTGCTTTGGCAGGGCTGGAGCAGGGCCCCCAAAGCTGCATTTCTCAAAAGTTCCAAGATTATGCTGTTTCTACTGGTTAAGGGACTACATCTGAGAACCACTTGACAACACTTCCCTGGTGACTCAGACGTTAAAGAAGCCACCTGCAGTGTAGGAAAGCCGGGTTTGATCCCTGGGTTGGGAAGATCCCCTGGAGAAGGGAATGGCAACCCCCTCCAGTATTCTTGGACTTCCTTTGTGCTCAGCTGGTAAAGAATCTGCCTGCAATGTGGGAGACCTGGGTTCGATTCCTGGGTCAGGAAGATCCCCTGCAGACAGGCAAGGCTACCCACTTCAGTATTCTGGACTAGAAAATTCCATGCACTGTATAGTCCATGGGGTTGCAAAGAGTTAGACACGACTGAGCGACTTTCACTAAAAACCAAAGTAGGGGCTAGAAATCAAACACTGTCACATCTACCACCACAAAGATCGTTACGTTACAACTGACATCAAAGATCACTATCCACAGCATCCAGTCCGTCTTCACTTGTGCAACACTCACACTTGTACAGTTGCTGATTCTGACAGCTCTGGGTTTTAAAGCTCTTTCTGGATAAAGAGAAAGGCAGTTCCTCAAAAGTCCACCCTGGGTTGCTCCCCAAAGGGATGATCCATTTGTTCCGGCTGAGTCTCAGTCGTGGCATCCCTGCTTTTGCAGACACTCTATAGGGAAATGTGCGTATATAAAAAGACCAAGACTAACAAAGCTAACTCAACAGTGGAGTGGCTCCCAGGAAAGGCATCCACCGGGCAGTGTGTTAAAGAAAGAAGTCAGAGGACCGAGGGCGTGGACTGAACCGTGAGCAGCACAGTCCGCTGGTCCCTCATTTTCCTCCCTGCCCCGAACGTGACGTAGGCCCCCGTCCCGGCACACAGCGATGCTGCACTCAAGATGCCCTGGCCTGTTTTCGTCCTGTGAGAGTTCTTACATTTTCAAACAGCTGCAAAAACAGTGTGCAAGAGAGACCATATGTAGCTTGCAGAATCGAAAATACTCATTGTCTGGCTCTTTTCGGAAAACATACGCTAACCTCTGCCCTAGAGTAACAGGAGGGCAGCTCCTTCCTGTGTTGTGACCACCTTCACTGCTGAACACTCGGGGATTACAGAGACGAACAGGTTCCGAGCCACCCCTGAAGAAGCTGGCAGAATTAGTGAGGGGGGTGAACAGGAGGCCTTAATCCAGGAAACTTTTGCTGAGGGCTTCCTGTACCCAGTATTCTTGCCTGGGAAATCCCATGGACAGAGGAGTCTGGTGGGCTACAGTCCATGGGGTCACAAAGAGTCAGACACGGCTGAGGCAACTTAGCACACACGGCTGAGGCAACTTAGCACGCACGCCCTGTGTCCTAGGCACAGGAGGTAAAACAGTAAGACAGGTCTCTGCCTTCAAAAGGTTGCTGATGTACTCTGAAAGATGAGCAAGGATGCAAAGCATTACCACTCTACCAAACTAGAAACACCACGGGGTGCTGGGACAGCACGGGGCAGAGCGCCTCCGAAGATGAATCCCCCAGTGCTTATGCGGTTAGGAGAGGGAAGAGGGAGGGACACACCGCGCTGTGGAGCCCAGAAAGGGGGAGCCGAGGTCTGTGCAGGGGAGCAAAGGGACACTCGAGAAGGGAGCCTGTCAGCCCAGCGGCACCCTTCAGAGTGCCCGAGGCTGCACCTCCAAGCAAAACACAGCATCACAGACTCATTCTCAGAGTGCTGAACAGCACTAAATAAGCAGCTAAGGAACTAACCCCATTAACTTAGCGACATAGGCAAACACTGAGGGAAAAAGAAAACCAGCAATATTCCTGTCTGTTAGCTCAGGTTCCTAGGCAATGCTTCTATTTAAATTTAGTAAGTAAGGTATTAATCTATAATACTATTGACTTGCCCAACAACAGGTGGTTGGTTACATAAACTATACATCCATCAACGGAATACTTTGCAGCCATTCAAAATAAAAGACATGGGGAAATATTTATACTGCTCGGTGAAAAAACCAGTACAAAAAAGTTTATAGGATCTGCCTTTTGAAAAAAAAATACACACCTATAAAGATTAAAACATCAAAATGTTAAGAGTAATTAGCTTATCTCTGAAAGGAAAGGTGGTAACATTTTCTTTTTTGTCTAACTGTATTTTCTGTAATTACTATGTATTACTTTGGTAATGAGAAAAAAAAAAAGAGCTCAAGTGGAAAAAAACACACTATCAAGCTACCGAGTATACACTTTCCTTCCTGTCATCTAAGGACTCACCTCACCTGCTCCCTTTACTCATTCAGTTTAACAGGGACACACCACGTACTGAGCAGGCACAGACGTAAGATGCTATACAGGAAAGATCAACATTCTAAAAGATGAATGTGAAATCAGTGCAGACTTACCAGCCATCAGCAAACAGATAATGCACATGGAAAAGGCAACAACCATGATGATAGGCAGCTGGAAAAGGAAACAGAGAAACCGTCACGTAAGATGCTAATCGCGGCTGTAAAATCAGCTTTCCCTGAAAGACAACAGAACCCGTCTACATCTAATACACAAGATACCTTTCTTTCAGAAAAAGTCATTAGAGTTTTGATCATAACTGCCCAAATCTTCAAACAGATTAAAAGATCTGAAGAAAGAGGAGGGAGGTCACCCAGATGTGTACTCAGACTCTAGGCCCCCCACTCCAGGACACCCTGCCTGCTCGCATGAAACCCGAGAGAGGCTCTTGCAAAGTCTGGTGAATGAGTCAGAAACAAGAGACGTGTCAAAAACATACAGATCTCTACATCACAAGTTTGCCTCCAGCGATCCCTGAACCTCAGGGGGAGCAGAGTCTCCCTGAAACGAGAGACCCTCACAACTGTTCCACGTCTGTGCTCTCACTTAAACAGCATCTGCAGCTGGACATCTAGGTGCTTCCGCGTCTTGGCTATCATAAACGGCGCTGCGATGGACGCCGGGGTGCGTGTCTTTTGGAACTGTGGTTTCTCGGGGCATATGCCCAACAGTGGGGCTGCTGGGTCATATGGCAGATCGTTCCTAGTTTTTTAAGGACTGCATGCTTTTCTCCATAATGGCTATGCAGGTAACATTCCTGCCAACAGTGAAAGAGGGCTCCCTTTCCTCCATATCCTCTCCAGCATTTACTGTTTATAGATTTTTTAAAATGTGGTACATATATACAACGGAGTATTACTCAGCCATAAAAAAAAAGAACAAATTTGAATCAGTTCTAGTGAGGTGGATGAACCCAGAGACTGTTCTACAGAGTGAAGTCAGAAAGAGAAAAACAAATGCTGTGTATGAACCCATATACGTGGAATCTAGAAAAATGGTACCGATGAACCTATCTGCCGGGCAGGAAATACAGATGGAGAGGACGGGCACGTGGGCGCAGTCGGGGAGGGAGAGGGTGGGACGGGCGGAGAAAGCAGCACTGATGTGCACACACGATCATGTGTAGAATGGAGCTGGTGGCGAGCTGCTGGGAGCCACAGGGAGCCCAGCCGGCCCTCTGTGCTGACCTGGAGGGGGCCGGATGGGGAAGGGAGGGAGGCGCAGCAGAGACGGGCTTTATGTATAATTATGGCTGATTCACGCTGCTGTACAGCAGAAACCAAGACAGCACTGTAAAAGTTAACAAAACAAAACAAAGGAGCTGCAAAAGACAGTCAAGTTCGAGAGAAGACAACATTCCAAAGTTACCCCACTCTTCTCCCTGATCTGCTCCTTGGGGCAACGTAAGTATTTATATTCCATTTAGAACAACACATAATGTTTTATGTCAAGGGGAGTTGGACCGTCTGTACCTTCAGTCATAATGCTATTAACAACTTAAAAAACATAAAAGGTTTCTTACAGCCAGGAATTTCAGATCTCTTGGAACACTTAAAGGACTATGAGATTCTAATTCATCCACTGAATAGTTCCCAAGAAATAAGTCTATGGAATCCTAGAAGAGAAAAAAAGGAAAACAGTAACTCCCCAATTAGGTATGGGGAACAGTACAAAGATACAGCCACCAAATAACCACAAATTAGCATCAGAAAACAAACTTACTTGTCTAAATCCATCAGAAAAGTTGTTCTTGTAATACCGTATTAGTGAGTTCCAGCCATCCATTATAAGTCCCAACTGAGTTCTCTTCCCAGTTCTGGTTAAATAAGAGGTTAAGTTTTGAATCACAGATTTGCATATTAAATTCTCACACTGTTTATGGCCAATAAGTACGTGGTATGGAGATAAGTAAATTGTAAAGATTTCTTTTTTACAATTCCTGAATATATAAAGGAGACATGTCACAAAAGAAAGCAGTACTGAGCCCAAGAAATGTGCATCCTCTTTCTAAAGCCTTACACAGTAGACACAGAGAGGAAACACGCTCAGTTCCCCTTGCAAAGACAAGAAGCAAGAAGAGAAACACAGCCCAGGCTAAGCGGTATAAAGCAAGCAGACTAGAAACCTTATCTTGCTCCCAGGGAATCCATACGGCAGAAAAAGACCCAACCACATCTGTAACAAATTCACAGCGTTCCAACCTCTCACTCCCCAGTACGCTCCTTGAAACCAGCCCCAGCATCACGCGGGCACAGTCCCAGGCCCCTCCCCGACCTGCTGCAGGGCCTGGGGTGAGTCAGGTGCACAGCAGGTGGCTGAGAGGAGCTGAGGCGCCATGGCGCTCAACCCCACTGTGCACCAGCATCACCCAGGGGCGCCACGAAGCCACCGGTGCCTGGGCCTCCTCTCCCCCGAGTCCCAGCTGACGGTCTGGAACGAGGCCCAGGCACCAGTGGGTGCTCTTGGGTAAAAGCTGCGCGAGCGGTCTGCCAAGCACCGGAGCTGTGCAGCCCTGGACTGACGCGGTTTTAGCGCGGCTTGCCTGGTAAAGTCCGTCTTCAAGGCGCCGGTTCCCGCGTACTGTTTGGCACAAGCATTTGCGTTGTCAGCCCAGGCTGTGGAGGGGAGAGGAAAAATCAGTTAGTAATCATTGACACCAATGCTCTAAGTCCAAAATATTTACTTCAAAATCTGAATAACCTTGCCTCTGTTCAAGAAATGACCTACCATTTTTGTAAATCTTCTCAAATTCATCTTGTTCTTCGAGCTTTTGTCCCACGTGCAAAACTCCTAGTCTCTGCAACAAGAGTCATACCCATGTTTACATGCTACAGATTTCAGCACGTGTGATTTAGAACACAAAGCATAGTCTCCACAGAGTCTCACGTGGTTGCTGGCTTCAGCCAGGAGATGTCTTCCTTGTACGCGTGGACCACAGCCCTCTCCTGCTCGGCCCGGCTGCAAAGCCTCTCTCTGGGCTCCCATCCGCCCACAGCCCCTCTCTCCCCTGAGCCCCAGACCACAGCACCGGCGGCAGAATTGTGTAAACCCAGAGACAGGGGCAGAGGTAAAGGCGGGAGTATGCAGTCAGTGCTCCCTCCTTCCCTGCCACCACCCCCAACCTCCCACCACCTGGACCCTCTGCCCGCCTCACAATTCACCACCCAGACTGCTGCCCTCCACACTTACCCTAGCCAGGGGCCTTTGAGAACCAGAGGAATGCTACCTCCCTCCCTCCCCACAAACTGCATAGAAGCACGGCCCTTTGCATGTCATCTCAGGACTCCGGGCAGCCCGAGTCTCTCCACGGACTCCCCTTTGGAGCTCACTGACCACAGATTAGGGACTCCTACCTTGGTCTTTGTTTCGGGCCCGCAAGCCTCTTAGAACCACTATCCTCACTGCTCGCCTTGGATGAGCCCTCCCTCACTCCCCCAGCACAGGGCCTGCCCACCCCGGTGACCAGCCCTCTCTGGAAGGGGACAGGCACAGCTGGAGGCCCGTCAGCGGGCCCTGAGGCTGGAGAGGCTCCTGCCCGAAGGCTCTCTGCAGGTTGCTGAGCTTGTATAGGACTGTTTTTAGCATGTAAATTAGTTAAATACAGATTACAGAACCCAGTCCAATAGATTCCTGTTAACCAGCCTTGGAAATAACCAGTCCCAATATGGTTTCTATTGAAAAATATCCTCTGAAGTAAATCCATCAGACTGACAAGGACTCAGTATCACACAAGCTGGAGTACTCAAAGGCGGTGAGCACGCCTTCAGCATGAGTACGTGAGGATTCGGGGAGGGATTTTACTCCACAATTTTCCCCAAGTTCCACAGAATTGCCATAAACAAAGACGAATTCTTACAAATGATTTAGGCGGAAATCATTTGGGATGCATTCTGTTTGCTCCCTACAACAAACAGGACTGCGGTCCGAAAATCTAGGCTGTATGTATTTTTAACTCCATATATAAACAAAAGAAACTATTTATACCTACTCTTTCTCAAAAACAGTCACACTGGTGAAGCAAAGCTGTGTCACGAGTATTTCCCTGGGTGTTAACATCCCTTGCCGACAATAAAAGAGATGCAAACAAAACAACTTAAGAGGTGCTACTCTGTACCGTTAGAAAAGAAAACATTCCTCAATAAAAACAATGCTAGCAAGACTCTTTTCTTATTGCTGGCTAGTGTTAGGGTAAACTGGTGCAACCCCCTTGGAGAGTATGCATGCATGCCAAGTCGCTTCAGCGAGTCAAACGCTTTGCAACCCGCCAGGCTCCTCTGTCCATGGGATTCTCCAGGCAAGAATGCTGCAGTGGGGTGCCATGCTCTCCTCCAGGGGACCTTCCCAACCCCGGAGTCAAACCCACGTCTCTCTCGTCTCCTGCACTGGCAAGCGGGGCCACCTGGGAAGCCCCTTGGAAAGCAGAAATTCTCTTTAACCCAGAACGAGTTAACTTGAAGGAAATAATTCAAGCTAATAATATACACAGGTGTATTCTCTACAATCTCATCTATAAGCCAAAAATGTAGCAACCTAAATGGCTTAGTGAATTACAGCACACCAGTACAACTCTTAAAAAACTATAATGCTAGAGCAAAAGAGCAGACTTTACAACCGTATACACACACTGACCACGGGCACGCACAAACTATACCCATGGATGCCAAGACACAAAACCACAAAGAGCTGGGTTAGGGAGGGGGCATATGAATGTGTTTATTATTGGTTTTCAAAAATTGTTTACTTAATAGAAGAAAAAAAGCATGCGCACCTGAAGCTGGGCCTGAAGTGAACGGCGAGCCAGCAGACTCTGGATCACGTTGGTTCGGTCCAGACAGTCCATGCAGTTGCTGCGGAACACGCCCTCCTGGGTACTCAGCACCACGCCGGCTGGGTCTACTAGAAAATAACTAAAACATATTTGTATAAACACTCTCATACCAAAGCCAGCCAAGCGATCTTCCCAACCCAGGGATCAAACCCAGGTCTCCCACGCTGCAGGCAGGTTCTTTCCCAGCTGAGCCACAAGCGAAGCCCAAGAATACTGGGGTGGGTAGCAGGGGATCTTCCCCACCCAGTAATCAAACCAGGGTCTTCTGCATTGCAGGCGGATTCTTCTCTGAGCTATCAGAGAAGCCCTCCCACTAAGGACAGTCCTCTTATAACACAGGTCTATGTCAGAAACATTATTAAAGCCGGTAAATTAAAGGACAGACAGGAAATGTACAGTTCAGGTATATTTGATTACCAAGGACCAAAAGGAAGTTTGAACAGAACAGGCAAGACAGACTCTATCTCAAAACAATTGCAGCATCAAGGTCACTTCACCCAACAGATGTGAAAAAGGAGGTGGGAGTATTGTAACAGATGCAATGGGCAACACCATGTCTCCCCAAGGCCGGAAGAGGGCTTCCTTTGACGTAGCGCAACTATGACCCGCTCCTCAGTCCCCTGTGCTGCATCACAACTCCCTGAGTTGTTCATTAGAAATGAATGTGCTTGATCTTCATTTGTAACAAACAACTCAGAGATAAACTGAATAAGAATCTCCGAAGAAAGGATTGGATATTGTGCATTAAAAACATTTTAAAATCCCTTCTTCAAATGGCTAATATATGCAAATAGTACATAGTTTATAGGGTATAATACGGTATTACTTGAAAAATCTGCTTTACTTTCTCCCCCGAACCACCCAGATGTCTGCACTGGAGCCAAACACAGTTATAAGTTCCTGTGGGTCTGTCATTTTTAACAATACATTCAGATAATTTTATGAACCCCCAAATTTTACAACATATAGTGTGGTGGTGAGGAGCATAGACTTTGCCAGAAAAGTTTGCTAGCCTTAGTTCCTAGGCAAGTTACTAGCTATGTAATTTTAAGTAAATAACCTAATTTCTCAGAGCCTGTATTTTTTCATCCACAAAGTGGAGATGGCAGCACCACTAACAGGCTGCTCTACAGTTCAATGAGATTGTGTATAATGCATACAAAGCGCTTGGCAGAGGGTATGGGACGAAAAATACGATGAATACTAAACAGTATTAAATTAACCACAGTTACTCCCTAAAATCAAAAAGTGAAGGGGAAATACAGTAGATTCACCACAGGCTAAAAATCATGACCTTAAAAAACATGGGCTTAAGGGATTTCCCTGGCAGTCCAGTGGTTAAGACTCCATGTTTCCAATGCAGGGGACATGAGTTAGGTCCCTGGTCAGAGAACTAAGATACCATATGTCAGGACGCAAAAAAAAAAACAAACCCAGGTTAAAAGAATGTGTTTAGACTAAAGATATACCAGAGGTTCCTTCCAAACCAGTGAGGTTCAATCAGAGTATGTATACATAGAGTGCATGTGAGCATTGGCACCCCATTTTCAGTTAGTCGCGTCTGACTCTCTGCGACCCCATGAACCGCAGCACGCCAGGCCTCCCTGTCCATCACCAATTCCTGGAGTCCACCCAAACCCATGTCCATCGAGTTGATGATGCCATCCAACCATCTCATCCTCTGTCGTCCCCTTCTCCTCCTGCCCTCAATCTTTCCCAGCATCAGGGTCTTTTCAAATGAGTCAGCTCTTCACATCAGGTGGCCAAAGTACTGGAGTTTCAGCCTCAACATTAGTCCTTCCAATGAACACCCAGGACTGATCTCCTTTAGGATGGACTGGTTGGATTTCCTTGCAGTCCAAGGGACTCTCAAGAGAGTCTTCAACACCACAGTTCAAAAGCATCAATTCTTCGGCACTCAGGTTTCTTTATAGTCCAACTCTCACATCCATACATGACCACACTGGAAAAACCATAGCCTTGACTAGATGGACCTTTGTTGACAAAGTAATGTCTCTAATGCTTATAAAATAAATACTACATATTTTATAAAGATTACTTCTTAAACTACAGAACAGGTCTAAGAGATAAGTATTATTATCTCCACTTTTCAGATGGAGAAATCAAGGCTTGAAGATTAACTTGCTCCTGTTCACACGGCTAATAAGACGCAAACTGAGATTTCAAACACTCTGGATAGGGCCCCAAAGCCCAGATTCTTTCCACTTTCCCCCAAGACCCTGAGAACAAATGTGCAGAGAGGTCTGAACGTCACAGTTTCGTGAAAGGGGTCTACTGTCCCTGTGGAACATGGTGACCACAATGGACACAGATTTTGGCGTCAATCTCTCCTTTCTTAACTCTTGTGGGGCTGCAATTAACAGGTGAACTCAAGGAAACACCCCCCGACAATGTTTGTCTACACCCCAGTAATGATAGAGGTCAACCCCTCTACACTAGCTATGCTCAAAACAAAAACCTCATGGGGAAGGGGTGGGGGTGGGGAAAAAAAGCAGATTAAACTAACTATAGCTGGGATTACTGGAGAAGGAAATGGCAACCCACTCCAGTATTGGCCCAACCCACTCCCAATCCAGTACTCTTGCCTGGAAAACCCCATGGACGGAGGAGCCTGGTAGACTACAGTCCATGGGGTCACAAAGAGTCAGACACAACTGAGCGACATCACTTTTCTTTCATTACCAATATAGAGACTCTCAAAGATTTTAAAAAAACATGAAACAAAAGGTTGTAATTAAAGAGAAGGCAGAGGCAATTCTTGGAGAAGGAAATGGCAACCCACTCCACTATTCTTGCCTGGAGAATTCAATGGACAGAGGAGCCTGGTGGGCCACAGTCCATGAGGTTGCACAGAGCTGGACATGACTAAGCGATTTAGCAGCAGGTATTACTTAATATGTACAAAAATATTTTTTTCTTAAAGCTGAGCAAATAACTATAGGAGAAGCTTTACTATGTTACCATGAAACTGAAATTCACACAGTACATTTGGCTTGCCAGGATTAGAACTATAAAGGCAAAAACAAAATAAGACTAGCTTCCAGATTCCTACTTCTGGCTCTAAAACAGGTCAAGACTGATATGCACAGAGTACAGTCCATCTATGAAGCCACACAGTAATTAACACCTTAACACACCTAAGTACCATAAAGATATTTAGACCCTTCAGTCCATTATCCTACCCTGAAGAACTTAAGAAACAATTTAACGGAAGTAAAACTATATTTATACCCAGTGATTCACTGAAGCACAGTCTTTGAGGGAAGGAAGAGAAAAGGAAATGAACCAGATGCCCACTGTGAAGAAGAGCGTTCAGCTAACTGTGCTATGACACAGTGGAACACGGCAAAGCCACTACATGCTGACATTACAGTCTTGGCAGGCTAACGACAAAAAGTAACAGAACATTTAGTGAAAAGAACTGAACATAAAACAGTAGCAAACTATCTTTAATTGTGTTAAACTTTGTAAATGTGTAGAAGATAATACATAAAAATATGAAAATACCTAGACCTGGGTCATTTTTAAGATTTTTAAAATACTTAAAAATCACCAAGCCTAATCTTTCAGGAAAAAAACACAAACTAAAAATGAGAACAGACCAGTGGTATGAACCTAGTGAACTACAGGTCTGCTAGCTAATGCATAACATATGTGATTAATGTATGCACCTATCTCATCCCTCAATTTCCACAGAGAAATAGCAGAACTTACCTTAATTCATCTTGCATTTCTGCTACTTGATCCAATAAAATACTTAGCCGATCCCACCTCATATTTTTACATTCCTTATGGAAGTCAAAGGCAATGTACCTAACAAAACAAAAGATATTCAGAAAGTGACTGAAAATTAATCATTTTTTCTTTAGTAATACCTCATAAGCTGATCTTCCTCTCCAAATACATTTCACCTAGGAACATACATTTACCCTGGGTTTACCACTATACATACACACACACAGAGGCATGCACAGATGTGCTGACCTTCTCATGCTCATATCTACTGAAGGAAAACAATACACACTAGTATCTTTACATGTTTTTCTAGAGGCCCTAAGATAGGAGTCAATAAGCCTAGCAAAAGGCACAGCAATGAGGCCTGTTAATACAAAGTAGCCTGTCCAGCTGAGCTATCTGCTGTGTGTTTACTCTCAGCCCCGGGTGCAAGAATAGGGCCCCTTTCTGATTTTCCTATCAATCAAGATATTCCAAATGGTCAAGCTCGATTCAGGCCAAGGAGGGCTGGACTGTGTTGCGTGCTTGAGGCTGTGAGAAGAACAGAAACAGGATGGTCCCTACTCCGGTTGTTACTTGTTCACCCTGCCAAAATATTCACTTTATCAACAGCCACACATCACACACGCAAGTGGTAGAGAGAACTTTCTGATCTGTCAACCAGGAATGGGTTGTTTTCAGTCATCTGATATTTAAGAGGCATAAATCTCAAAGCTGGAACACATCTAACAGTGAAGGTGTCCTCCTAGGAATTGAAAATGCTGCCCCTTGAGAGGGAGAAGAAAATCATTAACCACCTCCCGAAACTCAAGAGAGGAAGAAGAATGCAAAGAACCCGGGCACCAGGGTAGCTGACGATTCTCACACAAGCCACTTTCACCCAACTTCCTGTTCAAGCATCAAGTCAAGTCATGGAGGACGAGGACCAGAAGGACACTACACTGTCCTCAACAGAGCAAAATTCAGGTTAGGCGCCCGCTCTCGTGTGACTTCCGGGCTCCAACGGCTGAAGGGACAACAAACACCAATACAGGGTGGGCTTCCAGCAGGTCAAGAGCGTGGTTCTCTCACCTCAGCGGTTATCTCAGGGCACAAGAGGGGCCTTAGGCATTAGCATAAAAACAGAGGTTAGCCAACTGTGGGGCCTTGTTGTTGCTGAGTCGCGTCCGACTCTTTTGCAACCCCACGGACTGTAGCCCGCCAGGCTCCCCTGTCCATGGGGTTCTCCATACTAGAGTGGGTTACCATTTCCTTCTACAGAGGGACCTTACACATTAGCATAAAGACACAAGTTAGCCAACTGTGAGCTAGACTTTGGGCAGACTGAGAGTGGGGGAAGCACTTTCAAAGGCAGCTCCATTAAAACTGGTGGCATCATATTTATTTTTGGAGAGCTCTGATCATGGCCATAGACTCCTCTGAAGAATTTAAGTGGCTCATTAGCACCTAAATGCATTTGGATTCTTCAGCTTACATCCTTCTAAAATTATGTTTGTGTCTCTCAGAATATGTCTTACATCATTGTATTTCGGTAACAATAGCTTTAGGGCTTCACTTCCGAGTGCACTGGAACACCAAGGGCACAACTTTAGACTGACATATGCCTCAAGTTCTCAAAGTTAGTTTCTGCTGCAAACCCGCCTACAGAAACCCTCTGAAACACAGAAAGGGTCTCATCCAGGGGTGTAACCCAGCAACCAGGAGATAAACTTGCTAGAATATATGATACATGCTGGACTTTAAACCCAGAGATTCTGATTTTTCGGGTCTTAGATATATTCTGAGTAATTCCTCTGAAAATTTTAAGGCACATCTTGGACAGGAATCACTTCTCTGATACATGCAGTGTGTCTGGACAGGTCCCACTGTGAGAAGGCAGAAATGTGCATGAAGCAAGGGTCTGAAGAATTTGCTAGAGTTTTTGAGTTGGATAAAACAAACTTAATTTCTTCCCCAAAGGTTCATTATGTCCTAATTTTGTTTTGTCCCCAAATAACCCAGTACTATTTCTTTGAAAGCTTTCCCCACTGCCTGTGACCATTTCCTACCAGAGTACACCCCCATCTCCTAGCCCAGATTCTGGATGCAGGACGCTCCAAATGGGCTGACTCATCAGCCTGCACATGACACAGGGCAACTACTAATGTTTTAGGATCCCCCTCTTTTCTGACAGAGCTTCAGAGAATTTCTAACTGTTGTCTGGTGACTGACAGGAGAGACAAGCTGCCGCTCCAGACAAGGCCACCACACAAGAGTAAATGGCTCCAGCTTGTGTGGGGTCAGGACCAGGCAGAGGTGAGGAACTTAAAGACCCAATGGCTGTGGCAACACAAAGCCTCAAGGCGAGGATTTCAACCAAAATTCAAATTAAATTATTTGTTAAATTATTGTTAAATTATTTTAAATTGTTAAATTATTGTTAAATTAAATTACTGTTCAATTATTCTGTACAAATGAGCTCATTTATAAGTAGAGTCATGGATGTAGAAAACAAACTTACGGCTACCAGGGGATATGGGCTGGCAGGGGATAAACTGGTAGATTGGGACTGATATATACACACTACAATATATAAAGAGATAAAACTAGTAAGAACCTGCTGTGTAGCAAAGGGAACCAAGGAACTCTACTCAGGATTCTGTAATGGCCTATGTGGAAAAAGAATCTTAAAAAAAAGAAGAGTGGATATAGGTATGTGTGTAATTGACTCACCCTGCTATATACCTGAAACTAACACAACACTGTGAATCAACTGTACTCCCAGTAAAAATGAAAAAAGAAGTTATCCTGCAACATGAGTTATGTCAGAGAAAATTTCAAGCAAACAAAATCACGCTTTAAAAACAACTGAAATGTGTCTAGAGAGAGATCTGTGTACTTGCATGTACGTGAAGTGCACACGTGCCTGAAAGGCCCAACAACAGATTCCAGTGGGTACCTGATCATTCCGTTCCCCAAGGAAGACACCATTGTTGCAAACGCCTGTTCAAGCGGCTTCTCTGAGCCCTTCTGATTTACCTGTAAAAATTAAAACCAGCACAGCTTTAAGTTTAATTAAAAGGAGATAGTGACATGAGCAAAATGGCAGACTATGACGCTTTAAGCTCTTGTACCTTCACAAAAACATCGGAGAAAAGAGATGCTGTCTAAACCAAATTTGTAGGAACTCTGGAAAACAATCAAAGGTTTCTAGCAACCAAGGAGAGGTCCAATCAAGATAAAGCCATCTTCAAAACTGGAGGACAGTTTTGTAGCATTTTCTTGCCCTTGCCTTACCCTTTCCCAGTGCAGTGACAATCAGCTTAAGCAGCAGCACCACTTCTCAGTCCCCCTCCTCTAACTGGAGGGAGCAGAGGAGAACTGATTTGCAAACTATGGTGTATGTTTTGTTCTGATCTGAAGGAGTGACTCGGCCGTCTCTGTCCTGCATAAATGTGAACACAGGCAGGGAAAGTGGTAAACACTGTTCATATAAGCTGCAAGAGGACTAAAAACCAGCAGATGCCTAGGGCAAGATATTTCAGGTGGTGACATAAAAAAAGACCATCTAAAGCTGCAGAAGCAGCTGGGGTGTTAATGATGACTCTTTGGGAAATTAGGATATTAAAAAACAGCCACATTCGTGGAGGGTTTTAGAAAGCCCTGTGCATACCCAAGCAAGATGCACACTCTGAAAAATCCTAAAAAGACCTTAAGGCTTCACCTCAAGCTAATCCCTAGGTTCCGAGCAAGCCTAACTAAACACGTGAAGGACTGCTCCACCACAGAACCAGTCAGCAGAAATTGGGAGATGGGTTTGTTCTCTTTTTTGGTTTTTCCTTTGTCTATTTCAGGGCCTGATACTCAAGGAAATTTCTATCACACTGTTAGCTGAACACAAGCAAGCTAAAAGAATAGAGACTTTAGTGAGCATACACAAGGAACAGTCTTTGCAAAAATAGTTTGGAAAAGTCTCAAAACAGATGGATTACTATAGCATTCAACAATCAAAACAAAACAGGAAACCCCTAGGAAAGAAGAATCTGACTTCCTGAGTTACTGTATTATGTATATCCAATAGCCTGTTTTCAACAACAAAAAAATCATAAGGTATACAAAAAAAAAAAGACAAAGCTTAGTTAATGAAAAAGGATAAACTGACAGAAATCATCTCTATAGAAGCCCTATTTATAAAGAACTTTCAAAACAACTGTCCTAAATATGCTCAGAGCTAAATGAAAACACAGACAAAGAAGTAAAGGAAATCAGGAAAACAGTATATGAAAAAAAATGAGAAGATCAAAGAAACAAGAATTATTCTAAGGAACCACACAGTAAGTCTGGAGTTGAGAACTACAAAAGGGAAACTAAAAATTCACTAAAGGAGTTCAACAGCACATTTGGGCAGGAAGAAAAAAGAATCAGCAAACTTGAAGATAGAACAAATGAAATAATCAAGTTGAAGGAGCAGAAAGAAAAAAGAATCAGAAAACTGAACAGAGTCTAGGGGACTTGGAACACCACTGAACACACAATATATTCACTATAGGAGTCCTAGAAAAAGGAGAGAAAGGGCCAGAGAGGTTATAAAGAGAAAATGGCAAAACAACTTCCCAAATTTGATGAAATATAGAGATCTTCAAATCCAAGAGGTATCCAATCTCCAGATATGACAAATCCAAAGAAATTCACATCAGATATTATAATAGAACTACTTAAAGACAAAGAGAGATCTTAAAACCAGCAAGAGAGAAAGGACTCATCACATACAAGTGATTCTGAGTAGAATTATATGCCAATTTCTCTTCAGAAACCTTAGAGGCCAGACGGCCACAAGATGGTCTATTGATGTACTGAAAGGAAAAAAAAAGGACTGTCAACCAAGAATTCTATATCTGGCAAAACTGTAATTCAAAAATGAGAAATTAAGATAGTCTTAATTTTAAAAAAAGCTGAGGGAATTGGTAGCTCAGCTGGTAAAGAATCTGCCTGCAATGAAGGAACCCCTGGTTTGATTCCTGGGTCAGGAAGATCCCCTGGAGAAAGGATAGGCTATCCACTCCAGTGTTCTTGGGCTTCCTTGGTGGCTCAGACAGTAAAGAATCCACCTGCAATGCGGGAGACCTGGGTTCGATCCCTGGGTTGGGAAGATCCCCTGGAGGAGGGCATGGCAACCCACTTAGTGATCTTGCCGGGAGAACCCCCAAGAACAGAGAAGCCTGGCAGGCTACAGTCATGGTGTTGCAAAGAGCTGGACATGACTGAGCAACAAAGCACAGCACAGATCTGCCCTACCAGAAACACTACACAGAGTCCTCAGCTTAGAATGAAAAGACACTACAGAGTAACTCAGAGCCAGGTAAAGAACGGTCTGCTTAAGATAAGCAAGACACAAAGGAATGAACGCTACGCAGTATAATTTAGATGAGGCACTTAGAACAGGCAAATCTACAGAAACAGAAGCAGAATAGAGTTAACGGGAGTTGAGGTGAGAGGGATAATAGAAGGTTACTACTTAAGGGATACTGAGTTTTTGCCTGGTATGATGAAAACTTCTGGAAATGAAGAGTGGTGATGGTTGCACAACACTATACAATAACTTAAGGCCACTGAACGGCACACTTAGAAATGGTTACGATGGTTAAATTCTGTCATGTTAAAAAAAAAAGATGCTAAGGTTTTGTTCCCCAAGAAATGTAAGAAAGACACATACCAGATTGATTATGACTTGCTTTCCATAAATAATTATTTGTGAATCAAAATGCCTTTGGAAACCATCCATCTAGAAAGAGGGAAAAAAAAATTATTTACCAGATTACAAGAATACTTCCAAGATAGTTAAAAGGATCTCCTTAAATGTCCTATCTCTATATTCAAGAGAATGACATTAAGCTGTCTTCTAGATATTCTTAATACCGTGTAGTAAGTAGTAATTATAAGCCATTCTACTCTGAGCTACAATATTACTATTTTATTTCTGAGCATAATCTCAAATAGAATACACTAAATATTTTAAACAGCATAAGGTTGCAAATCTCACTGAGATCTCTAAAATCAAAATTTACTGTGACGTTCAATTTGTTTTTCCACATTTTAATATGCCATCTATACAGTCTCTTGGTTTAGAGGTCCACTCTGTGCCAGAACCAAGGAGAAGGGTCTCAAAGACATTGAAGCCTGACTCATGAGGAATACATGCTCTATATGCAAATTATAACTCCAGTAAGCTTCTATTCATATCAATGAAAACAGCATGGAAGATACACACATGATTTGCTACTTTGTTGATCAGTGGCAATGGTTTGTACTTGAGGTTTGGTCTTTGAGACCAGTAAAGTGGTATTGATCCTCGAGTCTACAAAAAAAGAGAAGACATGTAAAAAGAAACATATACACACACACTTGTTTTTCTCAGCTTTCTGTCAGGGGTATGTAAGTATCAATGACTGAAAAATAGAAAAATAAACATATGACCTACTAACTATGAAACAAATTCATGCTTACCTGCTCCTAAATTCATATTTGGTGGGGAAACATTTAGAAAGGACTTTTTCTGATTTTACATACATGTACTTGTAGACAGTTGGGCTTCTCCCAAATTCTAAAATAAATCAATTTATCTACAAGTAAAAATTACCAAGTTATGTCTGCTATATAATTTGGCATTATAATAAAACGAGAAAATAGCTTTATTCATTCTCAAAAGAGTACCTTTATGAACTTAAAAATATTTTTAGCCATTAATGCTCTCAACCACCAAGTGAGCCACTGCTCGGGTATTACGTCACAATGCCGTGCACGGCACGTCGGGTCGGGCACAAGCCAGCTGCTTGTCCTGTGCTCACTGCCCTGTAGAAGTCTGACGGGTTAAGCACACAGATGCCCCATTTCCACAACCCCTGCACAGCCTACCCTATCCTCTTCTGTAGGCATTTAATTCAAGGGCCAGAAACAGAGGAAGCTGAGTGCCAGCCAGCTTAATGGAATATCCTTATTCTGGGTGAACTCTATCCACATCATAGACTGTGATATTACTTTAAAAAAGGAGAGAAAAGGAGAAAACCTTCAACAATATAACGGGAAACCACAACCCAAGCTGAAAAGGCCAACTGGCTGGCTGCCTCACAGACGCGGTAACTTGCCTGTACAAATGAAGCCCTGCTCCCATTGTAATGCACAATTTGTTCTGTTTCTACAAAGTTAGCTGCATGGCCTTCGGAGTCAATTCCTGAATTGAGAAAAAAATTAACTATATTTATTACATAAGAAAAACACAAGAAACTCACTAATTCACTCTTAACTTGAAGAGAATTAAGTCAGTTCAAATTAGTGGAAAAGTACTTTCAAAACTAAATTTCAAACAAATGCAGAGTACACCATCAGAAAGCTAACAACAGATGCTTGCTCATTTACATGGGCTTAAAGGCAGTATTAAGGACCTATTAATAAACAAATGCTGTTGACTGCTATTTACTATAGCAATTATTTATATACACACAATTCCTCCAAAACAGTGTTTCTCAAACTTTGTACATCTTTTAAGAAAAAACAAGTTCTCAAAAACCTCTGAGAGTGTATTATGACATAGATCCCAGTTTGAAAAACACCATTTTGGAAGTTAAACCGTTAAACATAGTATTAAATGCAAATATGGGCCATTTTGTTAATAGTTTTTGTTATAATGATGCAAGTAACCCAGGAGATGCTGATAATTTTAACTATCAAAATGAAAGCACAAAAAACTGTATATAATACTATAATTTCTAGAACTCCATGCATACACCAAAAAAAAACTAATTTGAAAAGCACTGCTCTTATTTAGCCTTGATTTAGTTAGTTCTTTCAAATGTTTGAAGCATTACCTTACTATCTTGTTTATATTATCTATTTTAACTAAGGAAAGTTTGCTAAAAATAAGCAAAGGCAACTTTCAATTAGTGCCTGACTCAAATTATCAGGAAAAAAAAAAAAGTAGATTTTTAACCATCTCAAATATTTCACATCCTTTCTATCTGACATATTTTTAAAACACATAACACTGAGGTGTAACATAAATATCACTGTTTTTGCTAACGTATTTACCAGAAAGGGAAAAAAATTATGAGTCAAATCAGCAATAAAATGCCTTTTCAACACCTTCTAAAACCACTTGTTGAAGCATGGGCTATACTCGGGTCTGCCCAGAATTTTCATTAGGGATAATATGCGGTTATTTTAAAAACTGAGACTGGGAGTAAGAGTGTGCAAGAGAGAAGAGCGAAGAGTTATGTGAGAGAGAGGATCTTTAAGAAGGGATTTTCAGTATATATTTAGTTTAAAAAAACCCAAGGTGCAAGAAAATGTACACAGTATACAACCACTGCCTACAAAAGGAGAACACAGTTGCAGTAACACAAACATTATCTGGAAGATAAGAAACCAACAACAGGTCAGCTGGTCAGGGGTAAGACGCTGCAGATACAGTCAGAAAGGAGAAATATTTTTAATTGCATATCTTTTTATATTTCTTGACTGCACTGCAAATTTAAAGCTTTTAATTAAAAAATATGACTCCATCCAAGACAATCCAGACATAAAGGCATTGCTAACTTTAATCCTGGTTCTATAACCTTGGTCAGGTAACTCACTAAATGTCTTTCTTCCTCTGCTGTGCTAAAGATTAATGAAATGACTTTTACAACCTCCTAGCCCAAAACTTTCATGATTTACCATAGAGTAAATCCACAGTTTTATTCTGATATATTTTGGTTTAAAAAAATAGATTCAAGGAAACTTCTCTTCATAATGACAGTAACTTTTAATACAGATTTTAATACCCTGGTTTAAGCAAATTAGCATGTTGCTAGGACAAAGTCTAGAGAATAAATGCTCGAATGTAAATTTTAAAGGCTGAAGGCACAAAGTCAAATGTCTAGCTTTATACATGCAAAGAAACCAAGAGCAATAAAAGAAAAATACTTTCTGATATGGGTTTAGGTTACTGAAAACTACAGTGATTTCAGCTATGCTTTCAGACATTCAGCAAATAACATGATCGGTTCATCTTAAAGTATTAAGCAGTCTACAGTGTCTCATGAACAATGCAATGACTGCCACTACAGTAGCTGGAGTAAAGCACAGAAGACCTACCTAATTATTATAATGAAGCAGGAGATAAACATTTAGTGAGGCTATCAAATGATAATGAAAACAAATAAAATACAAAAGGTTACATTCATGTCACCATGAGCCAAACACTAATTAGAGACAGATATAACCCAGTACCAAATCGCGCTGACAAAATTCATCTCACCTCTCACATAATAGCGCACACCAGCTCTGAAACAACTCCTCCTCGAGATGAGAATCCAATCAAAGTATTTTCCATTAATAGAACATGAGTGCATGGTAATAACTCAACTACATTAAGAAAAATACAACATGTGGAGAAATCATATGTATTATTTTCAGATGAAATTTGAATCTCTCTACCCTAGTTAGAATGACTCTGTCTCTAAAAGGGAAAAAAAAAAGCACAGAGAATATGCAGATCTTTGTTTCTTCATGAATATTCATTCACAAGCCTTTACTTCTGATTGTGAAGTTCTGTCAAGTCAATAAGCCTATGATGACATATAGTCAGTGTGTTTAAGTGGTTCATTAGAGTGTCTCTATTTACATAATATGATCTCCTTTCCCTGACAGTCTCAACCACTTTGTGGAAGTATACTAACCACATCACAAAAAAATCATCTTTGAGTCAAAAACATACACATTTAAAAGTAGATTAACCTTCAAATAAGAAATGGAAAAAAGACTACGCTACTGAAATTTGTATTATATATACTATATACATAATTACAAATAACAGTTGGTAAGCATATGAAGATTTACAGGTCAAATTGTAAATTAAAGACTATTCAGAAGCAGATAATTAAAAATTATCTCCTCCTTCCTCATGTGTTTGGCCATGGTTATTTTATATATATATATATATATATAACATTTTTCTTAATATAGTTTGATTCATCCATTATAAAGCATTCAGTTCAGTTGCTCAGTTGTGTCCAACTCTTCACGACCCCATGAATCGCAGCACGCCAGGCCTCCCTGTCCATCACCAACTCCTGGAGTTCACTCAGACTCACGTTCATCGAGTCAGTATTATAATAAAATATCTATAACCTACTTTCAACTTCCAAACAGTATCAAAACCCTGAATCTAACCATCTGCTCCTTGATCCCATCCAACTGTCTACTTGCCCACAAGGCTTGTGTAGACCAGTCTTCTGCCTTTTAAGTGTAATCCCTGATAGCTCATTTGGTAAAGAATCTGCCTGCAATGCAGGAGACCCTGGTTCAACTCCTAGGTCAGGATGCTCTGCTGGAGAAGGAACAGGCTACCAACTCCAGTGTTCTTGGGCCTCCCCTGTGGCTCAGCTGGTAAAGAATCCACCCACAATGTAGGAGACCTGGGTTCAATCCCTGGGTTGGGAAGATGCCCTAGAGAAGGGAAAGGCTACCCACTCCAGTATTCTGGCCTGGAGAATTCCATGGGCTGTGTATAGTCCATGGGGTCCCAAAGAGTCAGACACGACTGATTTTCACTTTTTCATATGCAGCCATGACTTAAAAACACACAGCTTGTTTATAAGAATGGCACAACACTCTTAATATAACTCCAAGTCCTTGTTTATTCCCCCAGTAAGTACCTAACAGTCATCATTACTGCATGAAGCAGCAGTTCGGTCCTTTTTGGTGTCGTATGAAATCTGAAAGGACCGTATCACAAAAGCCCTAATTGTGCTGATGGAACTTGCAGTGTTCAGAGTCGGTTCTAACATTGGTGCTGTGGACATTCTTGGAAAACCTCCTGGTATAAACATGTTGGGTATACAGAGGGGAAGGCCTAGTAAATTCACAAGGAAATGCTAAATAATTTTCAAAACAGCAGTACCGAATGACACTAGCCATATGAATTTCTAATGATTCATCCTTCTCCATCACTTGGCATCATCAGCTTTAATGACTCACCTTGAGCTCCCAATTCACAATCCTTTAAAAGCACAGTGCTAAAGAAGACTTCAAAGCACTACTTATGCATTCATTTGCTCAAGTTACCTCTTTGGAGCAGGGCACAAAGATGAATCAGACAGGAGCCCGCCCTGACAGAACTGAGTAAAGCATGGAATATGTCTGACTGTTTGATGAATCATTTTCTTCTGATTACAAGATGAATATCCTTCCAGAAAGCATTGGAAGGAACAAGAGAAAAATGAAAAGTCATGCAGAAGCCCATCATCACAACACAGCTTAAGTCAATGTGTTTACTTCTAATCTTGTATCAATTAGTGACTCCCAGGGCCACACGCTCCCACGTGGGATGCCCATTTCACATGTTGTCCTCAGCTTCTGACTACTGCTCACAGCTAACGGCACTGCTTCCATGTCACCATGAAAGTAGCCGCCACCACATGCTCCCACCACGCCCATGCAACCGCCGGCCTCCATGCCCACAAAGCTGCTTCCTTTCTGCCACGGCGGCTGAGCTGCACAGTCCAGCGGACGAGCTGTCCTTGCCAGGCCTGTGACCTGTGCACGGGGCCCCAGCCCCTCACACACTCAAGGACACTGTGCCGGCAGGGGCTGTGCTCTCACCTTCTCCACAACCTGGCTTCCCGGGATGTGGCGAGAGCCCCCACTGGGGAGGGCAGAGAGGGAGCAGGAGCCTAACCTCCCTCTCTAACGGTCATTTTAAACGACCAGCAGCACGTCAGTTGATCTGACCCTCTGCGTGGACACCTGGTATGCCTTTGCTTTGGGACACAGCTCTCACTTGGCTGGGTCTCCTCTTCCTCAGTGGCCTTTGCTGGGTGGTCTTCATTTCCCCAACTTTAATCTTAGAGCCACTCTGTGTGACCAGTCCTTCTACTCACTCACTCCGACGCCCCGCTTCAAAGGCCCTCCGTCCTCTCTGGGACTCTAGCATGGACTATCTAGGATCCCCTTCAGACAGTCTTCTCTCTTCTCCACACCTTTTTCTTCGCTATGTACCTTTCTCCCTTTGAGGCTCTCATCCCGTAGCTCTGAATGCCATCTGTACCCTGAGGACCCTCAAATATATGTCTCCAATGTGGACTTCCCGCCTAAACTCCATTTTCATTAATCCATGTTTTCTTGCCATCTCTACTCTGATATCTACAGATACTTCAGGCTTAACGTGTCCAAAGAAAGGCCTGAATGCTCTGGCCTCCCTCCCACCTCAGCTCTTCCCCGTCAGTGTATGGCTTCCTTCCACTTACTCTGGCCAAAAACCTTAAGATGCATACTAAACCCTCTGTCCTTCCCCATGTAATATAATTTGTCAAACTCCTTTTAGCCCTATCTTCAAAACTTATCTGGAGCCCGAGCACTGTTGATCACCATCACCTCCCATCCGGATTACGACAACTGCTCCTAACTCCGCCTTGCATCCCCCCTGCTCCCCTTGGGCTTATTCTCTGCACCAGTGTCCAAGTGGCCCTGTCCGACCATGCCGATTCTCTGCCCAGATCCTGAGCGCTCCTCCTGACAGTTAGGCCTCGCTGCTGAGGGCTGCAGGATGCGGGCCCAGCTGCATCTCGGAACCCAGCTCCCGCCTGCCCTGTCCACTCTCTGCCCCAGTCATGCTCCCGCCACGGGCCCTCTGTTCTTGCTGGTCTCTAAGTACACAGAATCCCTGATGACAGTTCTAGTCAAAAGTCAGCACTAAACAAAGAACAATGTAGGGCTTTCCTGGTGGCTCAGTGGTAAAGAACTCCCCTGCCAATGCAGGAGACACAGGTTTGATTCCTGGTCTGGGAAGATCCCACATGCAGCAGAGTAACTAAGCCCGTGTGCCACGACTACTGAGCCTGTGCTCCAGAGTCCAGGAGCCGCAACTACTGAAGCTCTCACGCCCTACAGGCCGTGCTCTGCAGAAAAGAGAAGCCACTGCAATGAGAAGCCCACGCACTGCAGCCAGGAGCAGCCCCCACGTGCTACAACTAGAGAAAAGCCTGCACACAGCAACGAAGACCTGCCACAGCCAAAAATAACTACATACATTTAAACACTTTTTAAAAGGCCAATGTTAAGCTTCAGATTTAAAGCTAAATGGATAATCTGTTTCTATAACCCCATTTACCATTATTTGCCCATTCACATCTCATTTTGGAATTAAAACACACACACACAAACAAGTGGCCCAGATCCTTGAAGCGCTACCTACACAGAACATTGCTATCAGTTTACCCTCAGGAGAGCTTGAGAGAGCTTCAGGGAAAAGGCAAAACAAAACCAGAAAAAACAAGGGCTTTTATCCTGACATTTTCTGCTTTCTATTCCCTCACAACTGTAGAAAATCTCTCCTGCATTGCTATTTTCTGCTTTCAAGTATAGTAAGCATGATAATTTAAGGAAATCACATTCACCATGAACAGATAAACCACAGACTGCTGTGTCGGCTCACAAGCTTCTCTGGGAGCACTCGAGAGAGACCCCTCGGTTTCTAGCAGAGCCCGATCTCGGGCGCTCAGCAGCACACTGGGCGGCCCTTTACCGGCCAGCTCAGTCTGCTTCCGTTTTTATTAATATGATGATGTCTCTGATAAAGACTTTTTTAAAATGAACTTACAATTAGATAACCATTACTCACTCTGTACTAGTACCGTACCTGCTCCGCAAGCATCATTCTTTGTAAAAACATCTATGTTTCATTTTTTCTGGGGCTATTTCAAATGACAAATATAATTTTCAACTGTAATTCTCCTCTCCAAGTTGCTGGTCACCCTAGTTCCTGAGTCTTTCTTAATTACTAAGAAAAATGTTCACAAGTCAGGCTAAAATTATTCTTGTTTATTGATAAAGTCTTAAAAAGCCAAAACACAGTGGACATATTTCTTCTTTTAACCCACTAGCCCCGGAATTCTGGGAGAGCGAGAACATGATTCAGTCTAAAGAGTTCATTCTATTTAAAAAAAAAAAGGTCATTTACAACCAGTATTCTCAGATTTTGTTAATAGGTTTGATTTTATCAAAAGCAGTACCTACTAATTCTAAAATACTCTCCTCATGTAACAGTTGAGACTGTCTTTAAATCTGCCTTATAATAATATTTAAATAAAGCCTGCCAGAAAACTAAAGAGTAATATGTAAGGATACAGCCATGTAATACCGGAAGGGCAAACCGATGGACCTGAAATGAAGATAATGTTTAGGAATAAATATACTTTAATAATAATAAAAAGAAGCACTATATAAAAAATATTTAAAGATGGGGAGGTAATATACAAATACAACAAAGTAGCAAACTTATGGGCAACTTAATTTTAATGAAATTTTTCTAATGTCACATTGCCTTTTCAATTTAAAACATTTAAGTATTTGCTGGAATCCTTTGGGCTTGAACATTCATAGATATTGGAACACTAACAAGATTACACAAGGGTCAGAATGTTTATCTCTCTTTATCAGTCTTGGCCTACAACAACTGCACTCCTCCAGGGAGTTCAATCTACTTTTCCCAAAAAAGCAAAGCAAATGTCAAAAAATGAAGCCATCAGGCAAATCTATTTACCTAGATTCCATACATTACGCTTCTGAAGTAGGCCTCCTTATTTATACCTCATTTGCATAAACCAGGAACAGAGGAAGGTGCCATCTATGCACGTCTATCCTGGGTGACTGAAGGGAGTCAGGATCCCTTACAGACACAAATGCAGAGCTTTCCACTTGCCTGGGGAATTAGCTATGGCCCGATTTCTACACTATTCATTTTCCAATACGTATTCTCTCTCTCTTCCTTATAGAAACCAATGTTATTTTTACTCAGGTATGTTTTTCCTGTATTTAAGGCTTCCATAGAAGAGCAAAGTAAAATAACTAGGCTTCTTCAACCTAGAATGAGGTAGATCTAATCAAAGTCCACAAGTTTATAAACAGAGTTAAATCAGATTTCTTTACCAAAATCCTTAGTGATTAACTAGCCATTATGTAACATGTATTCAATTACAACTTGGATGGTGACGAATAAGCTGGTTTTATGTACTGTACATTACCTCTGGCTGAGCAGAAAGTTCTCGGAGAAGATGACCATTCCATACAAACCGCTGATCTGCCTGAGAGAGAAGTTTTAAAATTAATGTGGGCTCAGTCATGTCCAATTCTTTGCAACCTCATGAACTGCAGTATCCCTCTGTCCTCCTGCAGACTCCTCTGGCCTCCACTGTCTCCTGGAATTTGCTCAAATTCACGTCCACCGAGTCAGTAATGCTATCTAACCATCTCATCCTTTGTTGCCTCCTTCTCCGTACACCTAAGCCTACATATAATTTTACCAGAGCAGACTATTATAGTCTTTAGTAAGTTAGTCAACTAAAATATTGATTTAGGGTGAACTATATAAAATTATCACTTTTATGGATCAAAAATGGTCAATTAGTGGCAATTTCATATAGTCTAAGCCAATAGATAACTGACTGCAACTTTATAAATGCTACCTGCCCCCTAAACCTATCTATTTTTGTTAACAACAACAAAAAAAACCAAGGCAGCAATTATCTAGGTTCCTGAACAGCAGAAATTTCATGTTAAATCATCTGAGGTCTAGTTTTAAAGATATGCTTAATAAAAAAAAAAAAAGCGGGGGAGGGGGAATCACAAAAAATCCCACATTAAACAAAAGCATATTTTCCAAGTTAACAAGCTGTTACTTTTCTTGTTGTAAAAGCTATAAATGACACCACTACAAAAAGAAGTTCATCTCTTAGGACATTAAGTTTACAAGCACAATGGTGTTGCTAATGTTCTGTTATACCACAGACCACTGAGAGCTAGGAAATGACCAATGTGTTCAAGCTAGATTTCTGAAAATGCACAAATGCAGTTCTCGATCGTGTCTGTGAAACATACAGATCCTGGGATCTTGAATCTGAAGTGTGATGTCTACTTGAAACATGGTATGTTTTCAAAGCTCCATACGTGATCCTGATACAGCCAGGACTGAGAAAAATCAATATGTATTTTATGGATAAAATAGAGGCATGCTCCCAAAAATTAAAATTAAAAAAAAAAATAGAAGATTAAGTTTACCCTTTCCAAGAGACTCATTTCCTGGAATTCTGGACTAGTGTTGGAGAGCCGCTGCAAAGTATGGGTCAAATCATATGTTGTTGAAAAGTAAAACCCATCCATACTCAAGACATGGTTCATCATTGCTAGGAAAGTTTTATTATCTTGTAACTGCAAACAAAGCAGAGAACACAGTCAGTCTATCTTATCCCTGAAAAGGAATCAGCATGATCAGAGAGTCAAAGTAAAAATCTTTAAGTCAAGCCCTGTTAAATGCCATCAGCACAAAGACTGGACAAGGGGGATGCTTGCTTCCCTCGGACCTGGGACAGTTCCTGTCACACGGGCAATGCTCAACAGCACAGGGCATTACAGAAGCTGGTGGGCAGACCTCCTTCCCATTAGCATCCTTCACAGTTTTTGCTCTAAAGGGCAGAAGAGGTAGCTTAATCCAGCACCACCACCTTAAGTTACGACCCCCTGAGCCTCACGTACTTTATACAGCGTCTCTGTCGTGTTCCCAGAAGCTCCTTGCTAGCTTACCCTAATTATCCTCATTTGACAGAACCCAGTAACACAGAGAGTGAGTGACAAGAGAATAACACCGTCCTCACTCCTAAGAAACTGCACTGGTTTGGGCTAGTTGGGAAGTCAAATGGAATTCTTTTTAAAAAAAGCAAAAATGGAAAAGTCCAGGAGAGAGTGCAGTGGTCAAGCCGGTAATGAGGAGGACCCTGAGCTCACCTCCTCCCACAGGCACTGAAATTACCACAATCCACACAGCAACTGTCTATGAAAGCAAGCTGAAGCCTGGTGGGACAGATCTTTCACAGCTAAAGATATCCAGAAGGAACCATGAGATGGGTGAGAGAGGTGAAGACCTGGTATAGTCAAGACCCACACCCTCAAGGAGGTGATTCACCAATGGGAGGATTATCACAACTGCCAAGGTTGTGACAATCCTTGCCCCTTTTCCCAGTGGGCGAGGGGTCTGAGCCCTACGTCAGCTCTTGAGGTCAACGATCTTGTACCAGCAAGACAAGCTCCCAGAAATGTCTGGATTTGAAGGCAGGCAGGGCTTGTGTACAGGAGAGCAGGAGCACTGCAGGAAACAGAGGCTCTCCTCCTAAAGGCCTGCGGAGGATCTCACGTGCTCCAAGGCCTAGCAAGGGGGCCTGAAAGGAGCCAGGGCCAGACCCACTTAGTGATCTTGGCAAGCCTCCTGGAGAGGCAGAAGGCAGCTGGGACTGCCACTGCAGGTGGAGACGCTGGCAGCAAGCACCTTAGGGAGCTTGTTCCACCAGAAGGACAGAGGTGCTAGCAAGCGCCATTCTGGACCCTCCTTAGCACCTATTAGTGGGGGGGCTTCTGCGCCCACCAGCTGGCTGGCAACAGAGAAAAACAATGAAACCAAGACCTGATCCTTTGAAAAGGTAAACAAAATTGATATATCAAGGGAAAAACAGAGAGGACCTAACTAAAGTCAGAAACAAAAGAGGACAAATTACAACAGACACCAAAGAAACACAAAGCACAGAAGAGCTTATTACAAACAGCTGTACGCCAGCACAACAGACAACCGAGGAGACAGATTAACTTCTAGAAACGACCTCCCAAGACTGAATCAGGGAGAAATAGAAAATATGAACAGATTTATTACCAGCAACGAAACTGAATCAGTAATTAAAAAACTACCAAAGTCCAGGATCAGACAACTTCACCAGTGAATTAAACCAAAGAGTTAACGCCTCTCTGAAACTATTTCAAAAAACTGAAGAGGAAGGAATGCGTTCAAACTCATCCCAAAAGGCCCATATCACCCTGATACTCACATCAGATACAGTTATCACACAAACTCACAATCATAGGCCAGTATCACTGATAAACACAACGCAAAATCCTCAACAAAATACTAGCAAACCAAATTCAACAATACATTAAAAAGATCACATGCCATGATCAAATGGTACTGAGCCCAGGGATGGGAGGACAGTTCAGTACCCACCAATCAAACAATATACTACATTAACTGAAGAATAAAAATCATATGATCATCAACAGATGCAGAAAAAGCATTTTACAAAATCTATTATCCATTTGTGATAAAACTTCTCAACAAAGCATGTGTGCTGTGCTTGGTCACTCAGTCATGTCCGACTCTCTGCAACCCCAGGGACTGTAGCTGGCCGGGCTCCTCTGTCCGTGGGAGTCTCCAGGCAAGAATGCTGGAGTGGGTAGCCTACCCCTTCTCCAGAGGATCTTCTCAACCCAGGAATCAAATCAGGGTCTCTTGGATTGCAGAGAGATTCTCTACCAGCTGAGCTATCAGGGAAGCCCATAAAGGGAGTGTACCTTATTAATAAAGACCATATATGATAAACCTATAGCCAGTATCAAGTTCAACAGGGAAAATCTAAAAGCATTTCTTCTAAGATAAAGAACAAGACAAGGATGCCTATTCTTACCACTTTTACTCAACATATCAGATGTCCTAGCCAACTTGGTTGGAGAAGGCAATGGCAACCCACTCCAGTACTCTTGCCTGGAAAATCCCATGGACAGAGGAGCCTGGTAGGCTACAGTCCATGGGGTCGCTAAGAGTCAGACACAACTGAGCGGCTTCACTTTCGCTTTTCACTTTCATGCACTGGAGAAGGAAATGGCAACCCACTCTAGTGTTCTTGCCAGGAGAATCCCAGGGATGGGGGAGCCTGGTGGGTTGCCATCTCTGGGATCACACAGAGTCAGACACGATTGAAGTGACTTAGCAGCAGCAGCAGCCAACCTGGTGGACATGAGTTTGAGTAAGCTCTAGAAGTTGGTGATGGACAGGGTAGCCTGGCATGCTGCAGTCCATGGGGCTGCAAAGAGCTGAACATGACTGAGAGACCGAAGTGAACTGAGCTATAGCAACTAGACAAAAGAAATCAAAGGAATTTAAACTGAAAAGGAAGAAGTAAAATTGTTACTGCTTGCAAATGACATGAAACTACACATAGAAAACCCTAAAGGAAAGAGGCCACCAAAATAACTAGTAAAACGTCAGGATATAAAATTAATATATTAAAGTCCATTGCATTTCAATACAGTAACAATGAACTAACTGGGAACAGAAATTAAGGAGAAAATCCCATGTACATCTGCAAGAAAAGCATAAAATACCCAGGAAAAAAATCTAACCAAGATGGGAAGAAAATCTGTCACTGGAAAACTATAAGACAAGGATGAAAGAAATTAAAAATGACACAGACTCCCAGAGAACAAACTGATGGTTACCAATGAGGAGTGTAGGTAAGAAGGATGAGTGAAGTAGGTAAGGGAGACTAAGAGATACAAACTTCCAGTTATAAAATAAGCAAGTCATGGGGATAAAATGTACAGTATAGAGAGAACGTCGATGATGCTTTGTATGGTGACAGATGGTCAGGAGATTTATTGTGGTGATCATTTTATAATGCATAAAAATACTCAACTACCATGTTGTACACTCGAAACTAATATTGTAAATCAACTATACTTCAATAGGAAAGAAAGGAAGATTCAGTAAAAGTAATATTTCTACTTATTTTCTGATGATCATTTTAGCTGGCTTTCACAATGAATACTGAGACATTTGTTTTTATCCTTGTTTTAAAAAGTAATTTTTAATGTCTGGTAATAATGTTTAACAAATGATTAACATTGAATCTACATATTACAAATCTACATACTACAAAATTTTTATTTTGGCCTCAACATTGTTTTGAAAAACGGAAGATACAAATAAGCAATTAGTTACACAGTCTGACAACAAATTAGAGCAATCAAGAAATTGTTCACTATTACTGGGCTATTAAATATAAACATTTTCATTGCCTTAAAATTATCATGTCTCATAGAGGATGAATATATTAATACACTGATTGATATAAGTAGTAGAAAAAATAAATTTTAAGTTTAAAGTATAAAAGCCATATTCTATAGTTTTGTCGTTTTAAGTCGCTGTTGTGTTCGACTCTTTTGCAACCCTATGGTCTATAGCCTGCCAGGCTCCTCTATCCATGGAGTTTCCCAGACAAGAATACTGGAGTGGGCTGCCATTTCCTTCTCCAGGGCATCTTCCTGACCAAGGGATCAAACCCATGTCTCCCGTGTTGGCAGGCGGATTCTTTACCAGTGAGCCAACAGGGAAGGCCATTCTACAGCTTTACTTAAGTCAATAAGACAATAGCGTTAGGACTAATTTTTTTAAATGTCTATTACAGGTAAGATACATGTTTCAGAATAGTTAGCTTTTTTTCAAAAACAAACTTTTTATAATTCTGGGAATAAAAATACAATGTAAAAAATTTTTAAAGCTACTATACTATAGTACATACTAATATAGTACGTATATACTAATGTACATACTATAATGTACATTTAGAAAACAAATACTCAATAGATATAAATCTCTAAACATAATGTTGATTTAAGGTAATTTTCAAAAAATAGAAGAGTTAATGCCATTCAACTAAGTTTTTAAAAATACTTCAAGCAAAAATAGCTTTGTTTGAATAAGAATACTGGCAGTCTTTGCTTTGCACAATAGGGCTGGACCATGCAAATGACCAGGTTATCCTTCTCAATAATCTTAACCTATGTTAATAATCAATAGGAAAAATTACAACTGTTGCATGACAGATTTTTAAAAACTCAAAACATTAAAGTACACTCCTACTGTAAGTTATAAATGGAAAAATGAAAACATAGTAAAACTAATATTATTTAGTATACTATAATTTAAAACATCAAGAATTTAAAATGTTTTATTTCTTGTCAAAACTGCATCAAGAGTAGCCTGAACAGTGCTTGTGCTGCTCCCATCATGTACCTTAGGAGCCATCTTTCTGTACCCTGGTGGACTATCACACAGCTAAGCCGGAACCAGTTTCTAACGCTTAAATATGAACTGAAATCTATGTGTTGAGTACATGGGCATTTTCAGTTTGTCCTTTTCTCTTTTATGAAATTTCATATTTTAAGAATTGAGTCAGTTAAAAAAAAAAAAAGAGCAACAACCCAAGAGCAATAAAATATATGAAGGGATATATACACCTCTCCCTGGTCAGGGAACTGGACCCCACATGCCGCAACTAAGAATACGCAAACTGCAACGAGAGATCCCTCATACTGCAACTGAGACAGCCAGATAAATGTATTTTTTTAAACTGCACCAAACGTTCTGTGTTCCACCTCCGTTCCCCACCCATGCCATGGGACTTCTTTGGGTTTTGCAATTACTGTTTCCAGTCCTTACCTGAATATCAGTTAAGTGCAACATCGTCTTCTTATAAGAAAGGACATCAAAATCTGTTGCTTTCCAGATTACATGATTGAAAAATTCACCTATTTTTTTCTTTTTGGTAATGACAATTAGGTAATTACCTGCAAAAAGCAAAGCCAAACCTAGGTAAACAGAAACAAGGCAACTAGAAAGCCAGAAGCAGCGTCCTTTAAACTCCAGAGGCAGGAGTTGTGCTAAATAAAGGACGAGCGCATTTTTAAGGCAATCTTATAATTTATGAATAGAGAGACGAGCATATTATTTAAAAATATTTTTTTGAACGGTCAAATTTTTTCTCAAAAAGGTAAAAGCAAAAGCTTTTGGTAACCAGAGTAGTGATCCTTGCAGATGGAAAATAAGAGACAGAAAACACCTCTCTCTCTCTCTCCGCCCTAAGCATACATGCCTCTGCTAATGCATTTCCCAACGTGTAGCTTGAGGCATCACAGGTCATGAGATTTGGCCAGTGCAGGACAATGTCCCGTCTATACCCCCCACGTCATCCCATTACTCTGAATGGCAGAGAGATGTGCTGGGCAGCATAACTAACTGGTTACTGGTTACACTGGTTACACTCCAAAGATGAGTGGTCAGGAAGCAAGAAGCCATCATAGCACCATGTATAACACACCAGCCCTGATCTTGGCCACCTCCCCTTCCTCCCACAAATAAGCCAGGGAAAGCATTTACCACTAGATTTATTCTTCAGATCTGTTTGGGGCTCTAACAAGTGCCCTCTCTGGAAGTTTTCCTAGGTACACCTCTCTCCTAGAACTTGTCACACTGTACTGTAGTAACTTACCATTTAAATGCCTCCCTCATTTGACTGTAAACTGCAGGACAAAAGGGACCTGCACCTTTTACAACAGCATTCAGCATTTTATAGATATAACAGCATTCAGTTATATTCAGCATATAACTATATGCCTGAAACAATAGGAACTTTTTAAAAGTATGAAATAAAATTTAAATTCGAAAAATCACTCTTCTAATAACTAGAACCAGGTAACATTCTCTAACATGCTCTATGTCATAATCAACCCCAGTAAGAAGCTGAAGGTAGAGAATACTCTGGTTCATCAATGCATTAAAATTTTTGTGTAAATACTCTTAGAATTTATGAAAAATCTCTAGCAGACTAGAGATTTCAACTCCAGTTGAATAAAACCAGAATCAAAAGTTTAAAAAAAAAAGAACCTCAGGCTTATAAATTTAACCACTTGCTACTAGGGGTAGATTACTTTTAGAAATTAAGGACAAATACCTAAACTACAGATTCATTGCTTCAAGTAAGATATAAAGTGTGTCTCCATCTTTATACTCTAGTAGGGTCGATTTAATTACTGTTTTTCCCCACTTTAACTCATTTTTCTTACCTGCCACCAGATGGATTGTGCCCAGTATACCAAATATTGGTCTCGTAACCGCTGAAGGAGGAATATCTTTCTTGACTTTAAAGAAAAAAGTAAAGGAAAAAAGAAAACTCACTGAGAAAAAGCTCAGCAACAGAAAAAGAAATTTAGTTTCATTTCAATGGTTACTTCAACTAAATCAGTATGCGTGCTTTGTTCTAAGAAAGCGATATTCCTTCATTAGTGCTAGACCTCCATTTTGGCAAAATATAAAATAAAGATGTCCATGTTACATCACAAAGGTCTCTGCCTGGTCTAGAATATGGTGCCAAAAGTAACATGCTTCAATAACCTCACTATGTAAATTATGGATTAGTTCCAACGGCAATTTTCAAATCATTTATTCAGCCTCTTGTCAGAAACCCAATCTGTCCCTTTAAGAGAATTAGAAAGTAAATGGAGATTGAGATGAGATTTTAATTTCAACATGCAACAAACGGAATATAAAACAGGACTCTGGTGATCCTAAGAATGTGGGAAGTGGGGGCAAAGACCCAAGAGAGGAAGGAGGCAAGACAAGCCTCCTCTTGGTGCCTAAGAGCTGACACAAGCACCCAGGGAGGCCGTGATTTATCAGCAATGCCTTCATGAGTGAAGAGAGCCTTAGATTCAAGGTTCATTTCACAACTGTTAAACTTTAAGCCAATGTGCTACACAAAACATACTTTGTAGAACTGCAGTTTAGGGAATAATGGAAAAAAAGAGGGAAAGTAGGGTCTCCTAGTCAAAGAAGAGTGTTTTGGTACATCCATAGAAACTCTGCTTCCTCTGAGTAACAATGTACAGTGGGAGATTAAAGGCTCTGAGAAGGCCTACGGTAAAAGAAAGCTGCTCCATGGTTGAATTCAAAGTTTTCCAAATTTACACAGCTATAAAGTGTTTCTTTCAGTCACATTTTAATTATCGTCCATTGTGAAACACTGCTGTCTCGTTTCTTTACGACAGTCCTGTAATTCTAAAATTTACTTTTCTCTCAATAATTCAATTTACTTAGTAATGCTATGCCATAGCTAACTACCATGAAAAATGGGAATACCAGTGCAGTAAAAAGCTCAGAGAAAACTCTGAACATATTGAGATATCTGATAAACTTAAATGTACTACTGATAGAACTGTAAGTTATAATAACTAGAGTGTAACAGCAAGGGAAGGAAGAGTGTCAGTCACTCAGTCATGTCCGACTCTCTGCGGCCCCACGGACTTCAGCCCACGCTCCTCTGTCCGTGGAATTCTCCAAGCAAGAATACTAGAGTGGGTAGTCATTCCCTTCTCCAGGGGAATCTTCCTGACCTAAGGATTGAACCCAGGTCTCCTGCATGGCAGGCAGATGCTTTACCATCTGAGCCACCAGGGTGATAATTTCTAGGACTATGATAATTTTTCATGGAAGAAAAAAAAAAACTCCTCTTTCTGTGGCAATGGTCTGCATTCCCGGTGGTAAAAGGAAACTGGCAGAGAAACTGGGATCGACAGGCTCTCATCACCACTGGCTTAAGGTCAAAGCATCTCTTCATGTGTCTTCCGATGACCACTAACATTCTTACATCCACACTATTCAAGACCTTTAGCTTGGTCCACTCAAATGGGTCAGCAATCGCTACTTCAAATAAAATGTCACTGACAGGTCAGAAGAGTAACTGAAAATACATCTACACTAAAGCTTTTATAAGACACTAGGTTGTATCAATGTGGTATAAAGTTTGGGGACTAAAGTTTAGAAGTAAACTAACAGTGTGATAAAACCAGTCAGCCATTCTGAGAGAGCAGCCACCAAGCAAGTCATAGGAAACGCCACATCACCAAACTAAAACACCCATCACTCCACTGGTCAAACGGAAAGTTATACACAGTCCTTAAGGAGAACAAGCAGATACCCAAGAACACAGACTTAGAGTCCTGTCTTACACTTTAGTGCCCTATGCAAAATATGTTCATGTCTCACTTTATCCATTCAAAGGATAGTTACTATTTACCGAAGTGACATATGACATTCAAATGTGATTCTCACATGGCACACTGATTTGTCACTGAAATTATTTCACATTAGTCAGAAATCAGTGTTCCACACAATTGAACAACAAGTTGTTTTTCACACCCAAGAGAAGCAAAACCAAAATACAGATAGATTAGATAAACCATTCTGCCTAAAACATAAGTTTTAGTGATATATATATAATTTTTCATTTATTAAATTAATAAATGAAATTTATTATATAATTTATATAATTATATAAATTATAATTTATATAAATTAAATTATCCTCGTAATCATGAATATTTTCAAAAACAAAGCGGTTGTTAAAATTCCACACATTTTATGCTACAACAACTTTCTCACACTCTATAGTTATAGTTAGTTAGAGTTAGAGTTAGAGTTAGAGAGGAACATTAACATATCAACAAAATCAATCCTGTTATCGGTACCATTGAGAAAACAAATAAAGAAATAATTAAGTTTTTAAACCCTTATGAACAGTAAAATGCTAAAAATTTCAAGAAAAAGCATAAAATCAAGGCACAAAAATCAACTGAGGTAGTAAGAATTAAATTTTTTCTAAGAAGGCACTCAGATCCACACACCGACACAGATCTCGCCAGTTTAACTGCTACTGTAGCTGAGGTGTCAACTCTTTCAGGACACTTATAACCCTGGCCATGAAATACCTGAGAGCGTAACTTCTGTGGACACGCGGTCGATGATAAGTACATCATCTGCTCCGTCATCACAAGCTTCCACATAAAATTTTTCAGGGGTGACATGCCTAAGAAGAAGTTCAAAACCATAAATAACTGAAGGAAATAATATGAACACTTCCCCAAAACCTACTGCAACAATGTAGTTCAACTTGGCATCACTTCCCCAGCTTTAACAGAAAGCTGTTATGCTCTTCTTATGTGTTCACTGCAACTCTTATGGCTTAATTTAACGCTGATAAGGTTCTAATCTGCTCTGACACCACTGTGACTTAGAGAAGACAATCATGCTAGAATCTAATTTAGAGTCAGCAGGGTGCAGAGGGAATGCAGCACAGCAGTCAGGAGCACGGCCTATGGGACCAGACTCACTGTGCTGTGTGAACTTGGGCACGTTCCTTCTCCTCTCTGTTCTTCAGTCCCCTTATCCACAAAATAAGGATACCACCAGACTCATGAAATAGCACTGCTGTGAGGACGGAAAGAGCTACCCACTGAGTAACTTTCAGAACACTTGATACACAGTAACCAAGACGTGTTAGCCAAAAATACTAAGAAACACATTTCCAGGAAATTGCTTAAAATAAACTTTAACATTTTGGTATTTTGTTAGAATGCCACCTATAATGTTCTTGGGGGGAAGACAGACATTCTGCAAAATAAAAAATAGGGTAAAATCAGGGTTGGGAAAGAGTACTCAAAATGCATGCAACTTTTTAATCTGAGTTCAACAAAAATGAACAGTTGGATCTTTGAGAGAGAAACTGGGTAACTTCAGCAAGCAACTGAGCATGGTTCAGGAAATAATTATCAACAAAAACAACACAGTGAAAATCAAGATTTGCATGCACTAACAATGGAGATTGAGGCTGTTGTTAAGGTGGTGTGTGTATTAATCACGTCTGACTCTTTGCGACCCCATGGAGTGTAGCCTGCCAGGCTCCTCTGCCCATGGGCTCTTCAAGCAAGAATACTGGAGTGGGTTGCCATGTCCTTCTCCATGGGATTTTCTCAATCCAGGGGTTGAACCTGTATCTCCTGTGTCTCCTGCACTGCACCTGGGAAGCCCACTGGGTTTATTATAATATTATTAAGACAGATAATAATAAACCATGGCCTCAGACAGTTGGAGTATAAAATGAAGAAGGGCAAAGGTTAACAGAGTTTTGCCTAGAAAACACACTGGTCATAGCAAACACCCTTTTCCAAAAACACAAGAGAAGACTCTACACATGGACATCACCAGATGTAATTAGCCCCAACTTTGCTCATTATTCTTGAGAGTCCCTTGGACTGCCAGGAGATCCAACCAGTCCATTCTGAAGGAGATCAGTCCTGGGTGTTCTCTGGAAGGACTGATGCTGAAGTTGAAACTCCAATACTTTGGCCACCTCATGCAGAGTTGACTCATTGGAAAAGACTCTGATGCTGGGAGGGATTGGGGGCAGGAGAAGGGGACGACAGAGGATGAGATGGCTGGATGGCATCACTAACTCGATGGATGTGAATTTGAGTGAACTCCGGAAGTTGGTGATGGACAGGGAGGCCTGGCATGCTGCGATTCATGGGGTTGCAAAGAGTCGGACATGACTGAGACCGAACTGAACTGAACTGAGTAATGCTGGCCAAGTTAGGAGTGCTACCTCAGCCAGGCCTTGTTAGGTACTAGAGGTACAAAGTCCCCGGATCACAGAGCTTACATGGCAATGGGAAAGACAATACACATGGAAGTGATTCAATGATTTCAGATGGTGATCTGAACTATAAGAAAATAAAGGGGCCTCCGGTTCAAGAAGGTAGAGTAGAAGGACATGTGTTCATCTCATCCTGCGAGAACACCAAAATCACAACAATCTGTTGAACGACCATCAACAGGAGGACGCTGATGCTGCTACTGCTGCTAAGTCGCTTCAGTCGTGTCCGACTCTGTGTGACCCCATAGCCGGCAGCCCACCAGGCTCCACCATCGCTGGAACCTACCAAAAATGATACTCCATGGCCAAAGACAAAGGAAAAACCACAGCAAGACAGCAGGAGGAGCACAATCACGATAAAATCAAATCCCATACCCGCTGGGTGGGTGACCTACAAACTGGAGAACGATACCAAAGAAGTTTCCCCACTGCTGTGAAGGTTCAGAACCCCATGTCAGGCTTCCCGGCCTGGGGAACCAATGGAGGGACCAGGAGTCCCCAGGGAATGTGACCCTGAGGCCAGCAGGATTTGATCACAGGACTTCCACAGGCCTGGGGGATGTAGACGCCAGTCGTGGAGGGCACAGACAAAACCGTGTGTGCACCAAAACTCAGAGGAGAGAAGCGCAGACCCCACAGGAGTCTGAACGAAAACCACCTGCTAGTGTTGGAGGGTCTCCTGCGGAGGCGGGTCCGCAGGGGCTCCCCACAGGGACGGGGCACAGCAGCAGCAGGCCCGGAAGGCCCCCTTGGTGTAAGCGCTCTTGGAGGTCACCAGTAACCCTGCCACAGAGCCTGCAGACCCCGGGGCTGGGTCACCTCAGGCCAAACAACTACCAGGGAGGGCGTGCAAGCCCACCCCTCAGCAGGTAACTGGATTAAAGCTTTACTGCGCAAGGCCCTGCCCTCCAGAGCAAGACCCAGTTTTTCCCACCACCAGTCCCTCCCATCTGGAATCTTACACAAGCCTCTTAGCTTCTTCCATCAGGGGGCAGAAAGAAGAAGCTAGAAGTGGCTTCTTGCTACAGCGGCTGAAAGAAAAAACGTATTACAGAAAGTTAATCAGGATGAAAAGCAAAGTTATGTCCCAGAGGAAGGGACAATATAAAACCCCAGAAAAACAACTAAATGAAGTAGAGATAGGAAACCTTTCAGAAAAAGAATTCAGAGTAATGATAGTGAAGATGATCCAGGACCTAGGAAAAACAATGAAGAAGATTCAAGAAATGTTTACCAAAGACATACAAGAACTAAAGAACAAACAGAGATGAATAATAAACACACTAGAAGGAATCAATAGCAGAACAGTTGAGGCAGAAGAACAGATAAATGGCCTGAAGGCCAGAATGGTGGAAATCACTGCCACAGAAGAGAATACGGAGAAAAGAAAGAAAAGAAATGAAAACAGCCTCAGAGACCTCTAGAACAACAGTAAATGCACCAACATTAGTATTAGAGGGGTCCCAGGAGGAGAAGAGAAAGAGAGAAAGGACTTGAGCAGAGAGTCCCAGACAGGATAAACCCAAGGAGGAACACACTGAGATACACAGTAATGAAACGGACAAAGATTAAAGACAGATAAAATATTAAAAGCAACAAGGGAAAAATAACATATAAAGGAATTCCCATCGGGCTACAAGCCAGAAACTCTACAAGCCAGAAGGGAATGGCACCATATGTTTAAAATGATGAAAGGGAGGACTCTACAACCAAGAATACTCTACCCAGCAAGACTCTCCCTCAGAGTGGACAGAGAAATCAAAAGCTTTCCAGACAAGCCAAAGAGAAGAGAGTTCAGCACCACCAATCCAGCTTTACAACAAATGCTAGAGGAACTTCTCTAGGCAGGAAATACAAGAGAAGGAAAAGACCCACAGAAAGTAAACCCAAAACAATTAAGAAATGGTAATAAGATCTTATACGTTGGTAATTACCTTAAATGTAAATGTATTAAATGCACCAACCAAGACATTGACTGGATGAGTGGAAATGAGCACGTATGCACTTTCACTTACCACACTCTGCTCGACCCTCCAATTGTATATAATTATTTTATATTGTTTAATTATGTTTCCATTATGGCTTGCAACTGTAATGAACTTTTATTTTTTGTTTTTTTTTGAACTTTTATTTTTTGTCTGGCTATTGATTGTGAAAACTGACAAACATCTTTCACTATTGTAATTATGTAACTATTACTCACTTAATACCAGTGCATCATGATTGGTCAACAGAAAAATAACAGAACTCTGTATCACCAAAACTACAACTTAATAGAAAAAACTGTAGTCACTTTTCAAAATCCAGGTGCATATCAGAATTACCTTGAAATTTTTTGAAAAATACAAATGCCCAGGTATTGCTCTTTTTCTCCAGAGATGTTTCTAATGAGCAGTCATGTTTAAAAACAACTGGACTATATGATGATCTTTTACTTTTAAAGATCTAGTTTCACTTTTTCTATTTCATATTTAGTACTCCCATTTCATTTATTCTCCAATGTCTCCATCTCCTTTTTTCAAGTTCTTCCTCAAGCCTTTGTCAAGCACAGTAGAAAAACTTTTGTATACATATATATAAATATGTATAATATATATTAGAAAACTTATGAATTTTTGCCTAATTAGAAATCTATAACCTTCTGATTACACTTGTTTGACTTAGTATGAATAGAATGCTAGATTTCTAATAAAAAAAAAAAAGATACGTAACAAGCAATGAAAGTTTACACAGAGCACAGGGAACCATAGTTGATATCTTGTTACAACCTATAATGGAAAATAATTTCAAAAATAATATGTGTACATGTATAACTGAACCACTTTGCTGCACACTGGAAACAATGTAAGTCAACGATACTTCAGTGAAATATATATATTAAGAAAAAAAAAGAGCTGCAGAATAGGAGAGCATAGAAAGGAAGAACGGGGAGAGGAAGAGGGGGGTATAATCCAGGACGCTCAACATCCGCGGAGCAGGAACTTCAGGACAGCAGACAAGAAAAAAAAGAAATCAAAGAAATAATGCACAAAGAAACCTCAAACCAAAGGACAAGTTTCCAGATGTAAAAGGCCCACCAAACAAACATGGAAAGCGTCCACACATGTGCGTGCGTGCGCACATACACACACACACACACACAGGCACTTTAAGGGTAAAACTTCAGAACACCACACAGATACAATCCTAAAGTTTCTAGGAAAAAAAAAGAAAACAGCCAAAAAAGTAAGAGAAAGAAGTACTGAAATATTCAACAGACAAACTACTGGATTACTCAAGAGCAACACATTCTGGACTATTCAACAGCAAGGTCTTCAATTCTAAAGCATAATAAAATCCTAGCGGAGAATTCAATACTTAGCCACAGTATCATATAAAAGTACCTGAGGACAAAATGGAAACATCTGCAGATGTGCAACATCTGAAAAGATACTTCTCTTTCACTCTTTCTGAGAAAGAAGGAAAAGCTCTTTCATCAAAATGGAGTAAATCAACATAGTTAGAATCCAGAACAAGAGAGAGGTAAAAGAAATTGTCGAGATGATGGTAAAGGGAGGGTCCAGGACAACAGCTTACACAAGAGGCCTAAGGAACAGCCAGTCAGATTAAAGCCGAAAGGACAGGGCTCCCGGAGGCGAGACTCAGAGAAGGAGATGAATCGACAGCTACCTGACCTCCCTGAGAAGTTTTACTGCTGTCCCAGAAACTGAAGATTTATTAACAATAAGGACATAAAGAAAAGCCAAGCAAATAAAATACAGGCACTTTTTTAAAAAAGCTTATTCTGTACTGGGGTCTAGCCCATTAACAAACAACGTGGTGGTGGTTCCAGGTGAACAGCCTACACAGCCATGTATCCATCCCCCCAGCCCCTCTCCCATCCAGGATGCGCAACAGAGAGCAGAGTTCCACCTGCCTCCTTGTTAGTCATCCATTTGCAATACAGCAGTGTGCACATGCCCACCAAAAAAGACACTTTCTAATTCAAGGAAAAACAAAGCGTTTTTATAAGCAAATGTAATATTATAATATGCTGTTGATGTCCTTTGAGTCAATCCTATGCAACCATAATAATGTGAGCACTAAATTACTTCATTGAGAGAAGAGAAAGGTACAAAAACTGAATTCCCATTTTTTGAAGCAAAAAGTCATCATATGACTAAAAGTGAAAAAAAAATCAGGAAATGGCACTATAAGCATGTTGTTAACAAGTGCGGAGCAAAGGATCAGAGGAAACTGCATAAAAACATGAAAGCTGATCTCAGGGACAGTGGAGCTTGGGAGTGCGGAAGAGTGCTCTTTTATAATAAGCTTTGCTCGTTTTAAACCGTACACTTGATTTAGATTACAATGAAAATTAAGTTTTAAAAGGTGTTAAAAGAACAAAAACAAAAATAAGAGTAACTGCAGATCAAGCTAAAAAAGAGTTCCATCTAGCCCAAGGGCTCTGGGACCTTTGCTGAATCTAAGTTACTCCTGGTGCTGCCAGCAGGCTGCTCTGATCAGTGTCATTGAAAAGTTTACGAATTGGAAAAATGAAGATATGAACAGTGACTGCTACCTAATCAACATTTCTAAGCAGAGTAATTATAAGTAACAGCTCAGAAGCCAACTAATTATAACAGCAAGTATCATTCCAACTCGTATCTTGGTTAGTCCCTAGGTCCTCTCAGACTCTTTTCGATCCCATGGACTATAACCCGCCAGGCTCCTCTGTCCATGGGATTTCCCAGGCAAGAATACTGGAGTGGGCTGCCGTTGCCTACTCCAGGGGCTCTTCCCAACCCAGCGATCGAACCCACTTCTCTTATGTCTCCTGCACTGGTAGGCGGGTTCTTTACCCCCAGTGCCACCTGGGACGCTCTTCTGCAGTTATGCTATAACCAATAACAGGAGAAAGAAGAATTGGGTTTTCTCTGATTAGAAGCTCTACAAACTATCACTAAAGCCAAGCCAAGTTCTGCCTGGAGTTTTTCCAAAATTAACATCAACAGGCTACACCAAGTACTCAATGGCGTAAGTACACAGAAACTAAGAACACTCAGTGATGAACAAATACAAGCAAGGACTTCCCTTGTGGGCCAGTGGTTAAGACTTCCTGTTCCCAACGCAGAGGGTATGGATTCCATCCCTGGTTTGAGGAACTTAAGATCTCACATGCCCCTCTCTGTGGCAAAAAAAAAAAAATCCTAAGATAAAAATAAAGATTGATTCTCTGGTTTGCATGTGTGTGTGTGTGTAAAATTTTCTTCCTGTTGCAAAAGAGAAAATACCGGCCCTCAACTATGTGATGTTTTTTTCAAATTACTTATCTTACAAGGTAGATTTTAGAAGTTAAAGAAATTCCCTGTGAAAAGATTATTTGATCATTAACTATGCTGTTGATATCAAATCTCTAAAGTTCAAAGTAATATCGCATACTAAAATAAACTGGTGAGGTCATAAGAATCCAGGAGGGATTAACAATTCTAACTCGACAGGAATACTACCTGGTGTCTTTCAAGACAGCGGATTTGACATCAACCCAGAGTTCTGGCTTCTGTTAAGATGACAGTTTTTGGAAGATACATCAAAATAGGCCCAAGCTTGCACTCTCTCTTCTTGATCCCAGAGACCATGGACTTCAAAGCCCATTAGGTTTTAAAAATAAAGGGCTGTGAGGCCCATGGAGATGGGTGGCCAAGATGGCAAAGGTAGGAAGATTGTGAGCTCGCCTCCTCCCACAGGCACGCCAACATCACATTTCCAGAGCAACTACCGACGAGACAAACGATAGACCAGCAGAAGAGATCCTCTACGACTACAGACCCAAAGAAGGAACCACACAAGACGGGCAGCAGGGAGGAGACGCAGGGTAGGTGCGTCCATACCCCTGGTAGGTGACCCCCAAAGGGAGGGTAACTCAACTGCAGAGGCTCTCCCCAAGGCGCGAGGGCTCCAGCCCCACATGGAGTGGGCGCTCCAGTTGGGTGCTCCTTCACTGGGAAGATCAGCCCCTACAGCGTTTCACTTCGAAGGCCAGTGGGCCTTACTTTCAGGACAGCCAGAGGGCTGTGGGAAATAGATTCCACTCTTAAAGGGCGCACACAGAATCTCACATGCTCCAGGACAGAAGCAATCATTTGAAAGGAGCCTGGGTCAGACTCACCCGCTGACCCCAGAGGGAGAAGGATGCTGGCAGACGTCTTTCCCTCTATCATACGGGCACTGGCAAGTGCCACTCTGGAATCCTCTTAGCTTATTAGCACAAGGACCTCGCCCCACTAGCTGTCTAGCCTGGCCTGACTCCACAAGCGTCAGTACTGGGGCACCTCAGGCCAAGCAACTGGCCAGGCAGAGATACAGCCCACCTACCCACCAGCAGACATGCTGTCTTAAGACCCCTGAGTCCACAGCTGCCCCATGACCCAGCCCTGTACACCAAAGGGCAAGGGATCAGCCCTAGACACCAGGGTCCCGGGACTAGCCCCAGGATCTCCAGGACCCTGCAGCCAGAGGCCCTGGGACCCAGCTCCACCCACCAGTGGGCTGGCACCACCCCTGGGGCCCCCTAAGTCCCTGCCCCACAGTTCAGTGGGCAGACAACAGCTCCAGGAGCACTGAAGCCCTACAGCCTGCCATACCAGAGCCCAGCCGCACGTTCTGACACCGAGCTCTGCCCACCAGCAGGGCAACTCCGGCTCTGGGCCACCGTGCACTCTGCAGCCAGTGGATACAGCCAGGAAAATCACCTACATCCACAATAAGCAGTTAAGGGATATGCAAAACAAGAAGATGTAAAGGATGATGTCAAATGAACACGCGGAGCTGGGGGCGGGGAGGACAGGAGTAAAAGTGCAGGGTGGTGAAAATGCTTTTCACTTAAGAGAGCAGCAGCTTAAAATAATGATAGACAGAGACTTCTATATATAAACCTCGCAGTAACCACAAACCAAAAATCTGTAACAGATACACACACGTGTGTGCGCACGCACGCACACAGACACACACAAGACTTCTTCCAAGTGCACAAGGAACATTGTCCAGGACAGTGTGTTGGGAAAACTGTGGACAGCTACATGTAAAAGAACTAAACCGTTCTCTCACACCATGGACAAAAGTGAATGCCAAGTGGATTAAAGATTTAAATGTAAGATCTGAAGACATAAAATTTCTAGAAGAAAACACAGGCAGAATGCTTTTTGACATCCATCTCAGTAATTTTTTTTTTTGATATGTCTCCGCAGGCAAAGGAAACAAAATAAAAAATAAACAAATGTAACTACATCAAATTAAAAAGCTTTTGCACAGTGAAGGAAACTATGAACAAAAGGTAGCCTACTGAACGGGAGAAGTTATATGCAAATGATATATACGATATAAAGAACTCTAACAACTCAAGAGAAAAAAAAACAAACAACCTGATTAAAAAATGGGGCAGAGGATGTGAACAGACATCTTTCCAAGAAGATATTCAGATGGCCAATACGCACATGAAGAGGTGCTCAACGTCACTAATCATGAAGGAAAAGGCAATCAAAACCACAACGAGACACCGTCTCTCACCTGTCAGCCGGCTACTATCAAAAAGACAACAGAGAACAAGTACTGGCGAGAACGTGGAGAAAACGGAACGCTTGTGCCCTGGTGATAAGTTAGTGCTGCTGCTGCTGCTGCTCAGTCGTGTCCGACTCTGTGTGACCCCAGAGACGGCAGCCCACCAGGCTCCGCTGTCCCTGGGATTCTCCAGGCAAGAACACTGGAGTGGGTTGCCATTTCCTTCTCCAATGCATGAAAGTGAAAAGTGAAAGTGAAGTCGCTCAGTCCTGTCTGACTCCTCGAGACCCCATGGACTGCAGCCTACCAGGCTCCTCCGTCCATGGGATTTTCCAGGCCAGAGTACTGGAGTGGGGTGCCACTGCCTTCTCTGATAAATTAGTGCAGTCACTTTAAAAAAGAGAAGGGAGGTTCCTCAAAAAATTAAAAACAGAAATACCATATGATCCAGCAAGTCCATTCCTGGGTATTTAAGTGAAGAAAACAAAGACAGTAATTAGAAAAGATAAATGCATTCCTACATTCAATACAACATTATTTACAAAAGCCAAGATAGGGAAACAATCCAAGTGCTCGTCAATAGAGAAATGGATAAAGATGATGTGTTTTATACACACACACACACACACACGATGGACTATTACTCAGCCAGAGCAAAAGAGCGAAATCTTGCCATTGTAACAACCAATGAACTAAAAGGGTATTATGGTAAGTGAAATGAGTCAGAACGAGAAAGGCAAAATCTGTACGACTTCAGCTGTATGCAGATTCTAAAAGACAAAGCAAGTGAACAAACCTAACGGAACAGAAGCAGAATCACAGATGGAGAGACCGGGGTGTTGCGGGGGTGGGGGGGTGCAAGATTGGAGGGAGAAGAGGGAAGAAAGGAACACGTGAGGGACATTAACAGGTACAAACTTCTAGTCAGAAAATAAATGAGTCAAGGGTATGAAGTGCACCAGGTGGGAATACAGTCAATAGTTACTAATATCTCTGACGATGAAATAGCATAACCAGACTTATACACTATGAAAAGCACAAAAAGCAAATCATTATGCTGCGTACCAGAAACTAACATAGTGTTGTAGGTCAATTATACTTCAAAAACAAGCTCATAAAAGAGAGATCGGATTTGTGGTTCTCGGAGGCCACAGGGGGAGGCAGAACTGGATGAAGGCACAGGGAGAGAGACGTGTGAAAGGTCTGAATGCTCACCGTACTGGACAGACTACCGGCGCCGTCAGCACAGACTAGCCCGGTCTACGTCTGTTCTCAGGGTTCTAGCGCCTCTGCCCTGGTTGACCTCACAGCTATGACCATTTTTTGAAAAAGAAAGGCCACTTCTTAACTGAGGAAACAGTGTTTCTTTAGATATAAGCTGCAGCCTGATTCACTTGCTAGATTTCCTGCCTTACACATTTTTCACCTGACACTGTAAAAGGAAAAAGCACCTTTCAATGTTTCCAATAATGGATTTCTGTTGTTAACTGTCTTGTAATTTCAGATTTCTCAGTTTGACATCAAGCTTACATAAATGATTTAAATGAAATAGGGTACTCAGAACTGCCTGGATGTTAAAGTTACATAAATTTCAAGTTCCAAACAAATCAATGTTATTTTCTACGTGTTCAAATTAAAATTGCACATGTCCATTATCTCCAATAGTGAGTAACTCATTTCCACACCACCCCAGGACTAAGAGGAGAGCAGACTGGTAAGAGAAGAAAAGGTAGCACGCAGTGAGCAGCGCAGTGTGATGGGAAGACCAGCGGACTCTGGGCCTGCCGCGTCCACGGCCAGCTCTGCCACCGCTGGGCTGGGTGACCTACCCGGGGGCCAAGGGCACTGTCCTCCCTGTCCTCCACAATGACAGAGAATACACGTCAGCCTAGATGTCACAGAGGCACTGGAAAGATAACACCATTCAAGAAATGACTTAAGTTGCTGCTGTTACATCATACACTCCAGATCACCCCAGACTGTGACCGTTTTGAAGTGCTAGTACTAGAAGGCAGCACCGCAGAAAAGCGCTACTTTCTATACTAGGAAGTTCTTTCATTTACTCAGGCGCTCCACTGAGGGCCTGCCGTGCACCAGGCTTTATGCTAGGTACTGAGGAGGACCAGAGAAGAAATGAACATTCAGATGTTTCTAGTATGTTCTACATACTTGTAACCCGGCTGGAGAAACAAAGTGTACATAATGATTTCATCGTTTCTAGACGGCAAAGTGAGCACCACAAGCAGTGCTATGGAGCAGTCATTCTGTCAGTCCTCCTGCCCATTAGACCCTAAGTACACTGTTAACGAATCCTAAGAGACAGACGTGCAAACCCATATGGACATCTGGGGTCTGGTCCCTGTGAGAGCAGACTGTTACAGGAGCCCAGTGAAGAGACAGATACGGGGGGAAAGCTTCACAGAGAAGAGGAGTTACCTGTTAAGCATGCTGGTTTTGTCTACACTCTGTCAACCCTTACAATAATGATACTGTGAGGTAGAAACCTTCCCGTTTTACAGATTAAATCCCATTCAGAGAGAGTAAGTAACAGGGTCAGGACACAAAGCGGCAAGGGAATATAAGTCTGCTATGACTGAAATAGCTTGCACTTGCTCAGCTCTACCACAAATGTGATCAGCATGTAAAGAGGGGAGAGAGGAAGAAGCCCTTCTGGATACGAAGATCAAAATAAGACCAACCTGGAAGTAAAAAGAGGGTGGCCAAGGCTGGCGAAATGAGAAACAAAAGGCATTGAGCAGTTATGGGAAATAAGGTCAGAGGACAGACTGTGGAGAGGCAAGAACACAGGTGGCTGAGAAACCTGGGCTTAATCCTATGGGTCAATAAAATGGAACTGGAGACTGTAAGCAGGAGAGTAGAGGATGAAACGCAGGCCTTAGGAAGGTGAACGTCTTATGACACAGATGGGCTGGGAAAAAATGTACGGCATAACGAAGGACAAATTTTAAAATCCCAAGCACTTCAATATTTAAATAAAGCCAGTAACAATACTTCCATTATAAAATAACCATACTATCTCTTGCACAAATCTCTTAAAACACATTTCTAGGCACTTTAGAAAATGACCATTGTGTCCCACTAATTCTTACGTGGGTCAGAAACTACTTCTGCCTCCAATGCATCAAAAAAACAAAAACCAAAAAAAAAACCCCCTCAGGTCAGAGAGGCCACATTTTAAAACCAAGCCTCAGAGCAGCAAGGGCAAAACAGAAGAAATAAGAGCAGGCTCCAACACACACACTCCCTGACAAAGAAAAACAAAGTTGTAAAAGAGTTGTATCTATAAAAAAAAAAAGTTGTATCCTCATTTACAGAAGCACTTAGAACTATTTTTTCAGGCAGAAAAAGTTAAGAACTGACAAAGTGGAGCGTGACTTTCATATAACCCCAGATTTGCTTTTTCACCCAAACAAATTTATAGTTTCCACTTCTCACAAAAATCAATACAAAAAAGCATCAGGCTCACCATGTCAGTGCCAAATTTCCTTTCTCTTTTATGTATATGGAGCGCCCTGCCCAACCTTTTTAAGTCTGGAGACTGCATTCAGTGCCTCCTAGGCAGTTATCACTCTAACTCTCAAGTTCTCCATCCCAGTCAACCTTGGCCACAGGAAAATTCGACCTCGTTTCCTAACCTAATGCTGAGCAGCAATCAAGCCAAGGCTCCAAACTGCTTCAACACAATTGACACCTGGTGTAGGATCCCATTAAACCCTTCAGTGACTATCAGGTAGACAATAACCTAATTAGCCAGGACGGCCCACGTGACACTAGTCTGGCCAGTACCAGAGTCAAAGACAGCTCCCTAGACTCAATTAACCAACAAGGATCACCTTGCAAAGGAGAACCAGGCGAGAATGCGTGCAGCTGGGGTTTTCCAAGGGAATTAGAGTCAAGAGACTGGCAAGGTGGAGGGCGGGGAGCAGCTGAGGAAAAAGTAATAGTCTTTTACGCAAAACATCTGACGTGGACATGACCTCACTTTGAATTTTGCAGCCATAACCTTTATCTGAACCTTCCAGAAAGTTAAGTGAGCTTGAGATTCTGTCAGCATAGGAAGTGTTCAAACCACATCTTCTTGTCCTCCTTTCCCTGTAGAGGAAATGTGATATCTCTGCCTAAGTCCGAAGATATTTTAACTTATTTAAGGACAGATAAGCTTCTGGAAAATTACATTTGCTTTTGCTGCCCGACATTCTGAGGTACCAATCACTGGATTTTCAGTCTAGAGGTAAAACATTAAAACACAAAGTGAGTAGAACAAAGTTATTCACAGACAAGCAAAGTGCAAGGGCTGATGGTAAACCCTAAGGGAAATACACGTTACTGCTTTTTAATCCAGGACAAATCTCAAACCCTACAAACACTTAATTCACAACTCTTAACAACCAGAGCCTATTTTCTCAAAGCCTCGAGAGCTTGGCTTTACCGAAAACTCGATCTGCAGAGCCCAAAATTCTCGACAGTAGCCCCTGGCTGTCAACATGGATTTAGCAATCTGCTTTATGCTTGGGCGGCACAATATTTAGAGCCAAGTAGGAAACCCACTCCAGTGTTCTTGCCTGGAGAATTCCAGGGACGGGGGAGCCTGGTGGGCTGCCGTCCCTGGGGTCGCACAGAGTCGGATACGACTGAAGTGACTTAGTAGTAGTAGTAGACTTTTTTAGGACCTTGAGTACTGACTTGTACTTTTAAATTTTTCCTGCAGCCTAAAGACTGGTCGGGAAGGCTTCAATGGCCAGCTAGACCAGGTTTATCCACTTGTGTGTGCGCCTTTAAAATGCTGCCATGGGCCCATGAAACAAGAAAAAAACTTTTTCTCTCCTAAGCAATAAGGATAAATTTAGACGCCACCTCTGCAAAAAAAAATAAAATGGGAAGGAGGGCGCCCAGAGGGCTGCAAGCTAACGCCGAGCCCGGCGAGCAGCTCTGCGCCCCCGCCGCGGGCGCTGAGGCGGAGTCCAGCGGAGAGAGGCTGGCGGGACTGTCAATCCCGGGCCTGTGGCGACTCCGGCAGGGCCCCAGGGGCGGCCGCACCCGGCCAGGAAGGCGGGGAGCGCGCGGGGCTCCCACACCCGGCCCGCCGCCCCAGGCGGGGACTCAGGAAGCTTCCCCGCGGCCGGCGGCCGACACCTGCCCCCCACCGCACCTCGCTGCCCTGCAGGCCCCCTCGGGCAACGGCCGCTGGCCCGCGGAACTCACAGCTTCAGCCGCTCGTAGGTCGTGGCCGCCATCCTGCACCACAGCCTCCCTCCTAGGTTTCCGACCGCGCCGCCCCGCGCCACCTCGGCTCCAGCGATACCGGTCACCCTCCTACAGCGGCCGCAGGTCCCAGCCTCTTCCCACCGCCCCGCCCCGCCAGGCTGAGAGAGAAAACGGGACGCGGCGCTGGACAAACTTCGTGCGCGGGCACTGAGCGCCACAGGCGCACATTCCGACGCGACGCCGTGTGAGGGCGAGGAAGAGCGCGGTGACGTAGCGGCTGAGGATTGGCTGAGCGCGTTGGCTGGGAGAGGCGGAGCCTTGGGAGCTTGCAGACCCGAATCACGCAGAGCCCGGCCGAGCGTCGGAAATGCAGCGCTAATGTCGTGGAGCCTGTCGTTAGGTGCGTAAGGCGTGATCTGCGCTCCAGTGCAAGGCTAACTTGTACAGGGCCAGTGGCGCAATGGATAACGCGTCTGACTACGGATCAGAAGATTCTAGGTTCGACTCCTGGCTGGCTCGAGGTGTACTTTTTGTCGTGTCTGGGCTTGATGTTAACGGGGTGTCCTTAGCAAGGACTCTGGTCAGAAGGGTAAATGTCTCGAATGTTAAGGCTTGTTGTGTTGCTGTTCATTCGCTACATCTTGTCCGACTCTTGGCGACCCTATGGACTGTAGCTGGCCGGTCTCCCTTGTCCTCCGCTATCTCCCGGAGTTTGTTCAAATTTATGTCCATCGAGTCAGTGATATTTCATCCTCTGCTGCCCCCTTGTCCTTTTGCCTTCAGTCTTTCCCAGCATCAGAGTCTTTTCCAGTGAGGCGGCTGTTCGCATCAGGTGGCCAGAGTATTGCAACTTCAGCATCAGTCCTACCAGTGGATATTCGGGGTTGATTTCCTTAAGCCTGCTCTGTCCGAAACGTCATCTGTTGAGCTGGGTTTGGAACCCGGAGTTGTCTCAGGTGGTTTGTAAATTGCAAAGTGCCCTAATTAATGATGCACACGAGGAGACTCTGTAAACGGGATACATTTAGGAAAACACAGCTAGGATGGTGGTAGTTGCGGGGTGGAGGGTGTGCTGTGGTAGGAGGTTAGCTAGCGGATGACGCAACTGCGCATTTAAGGCAGAGATTCTGGCCCTATTTCCTGTGGAGCAGAAACCCCCGCGGGGACGCGAAGAGCCGCGCAGTCCGTTTCCCGGGATCCGGCGAGCTCTAAGCTGCAGCGGAGGCGGGAACGCTGCAGTGCGACTGCGCGAGTTGCCTGGGGGTCCGCAAAGTGCTCGGGGTCTGCAGCCCTGTCCTTTCAGAGGGTGTTACCTAATATATTACTGCTCCTTTTATTGGTGCCTGAGTGGAAGACCTAAGAAGGACGGAAGGTCTGTGTTGGAAATGAGAGTGAAACCTGAAACGTAACATCTGACACTGTCCATTCACTAATCATTCAATCGATCAGTTAAACGCTCCAATACGTTTTTTCCTCCTGAAGAAATTACAAGACATTTGTAAAATACAGGAAAGTACTGGGAATTAAAAACAAAAATCCAAATTCCCATCACGAGATCATTACTATTAACGTCGTAATTCCTCCTCATTACTATCAGCGTCATAATTTTTCCTTATGGACTTCTTCCATACTTTTTAATATAAATAAACCTATACACGTATTTTTTCCCAAATCTTCTTTTTTAATTGAAGGATAATTGCTTTACAGAATTTTGTTGTTTTCTGTCAAACCTCAAGTATTTTTTCCAAATTTGAGATTGTTTGACAAATGTTCTCATTTTGTTCCCTTAGCTTTCGTCTGAGATTTATGGTCATTAAATATTCCTTGAAGATAGCCCGTGAAAAAACTATATATTTCAAATATTAACCTTTTTTGGGAATTTGAATCATCAGTTTAATACTTAAAAATATAATGCTGAGTTGAATTATTTCTGATATGTATTAAAAGTTTTTAGATGTTGAACCATCAGACATATGTTTTTAAGGTCCATTTCATGGATGTTTTTAATACTTTGGTACATATTTTCACACTGCCTGCCAAAAAACTAGATACACATTTCCATCAATAGCATCAGTTTCCTTGAATGCTCTTCAGTATTATAAATTTCATTATTTTTTGCAATTTTCATAATTGAAAAATGGAACTTCCTTTTGCTTATATTTATTACTTAATGTATATATTTTATCTTGATATATGTACTAATTTTCTTAATAGATTTGTTGAACTTTTAAATATATTAAGGATTTTAATTCTTTAGCTGTCAAACACATCGCAACGTTTTTATTTATTTACATTTTCCTCTTCCTTGTATTTTTGAACTTCCAGTAATTTTCACTTTTATATACTCAATAATTATCTCCTGGTTTTTTCTTTTCAAATTGTTTTTGTTTGTATTGCTTTTTTCCCCGTACTTTGATGCATTTGTATTTTGTTGATTGTCCCCATGGAAAGATCTAGTAAGTCTTCAAACCTGTAACTTGAGCAGTGGCTTCCCTGGTAGCTCACATGGTGAAGAATTCGCCTGCAATTCAAGAGATCTGGATTCAATCCCTCAGTTGCGAAGATCCCCTGGAGAAGGGAACAGCTACCCACTCCAATATTCTTGCCTGGAGAATTCCACAGACAGGGGAGCCTGGAAGGCTACTTTCTTTCAAGAGCTCTGTTTGCTACTTGAACTGTGTGTATGTATGTGTGCTGTGCTCAGTCGTGTTTGACTCTTTGACCCCCTGGAATGTAGCCCACCAGGCTCCTCTGTCCATGAAATATTCCAGGCAAGAATACTGGAGTGGGTTGCCATTTCGTCCTCTGGGGGATCTTCCTGACCCAGGGATTGAACCTCCATCTCTTGAGTCTCCTGCAGTGGCAGGCAGATTCCTTACCACTGAGCCACCCAGGAAAGCCCTTACTTGGACTAATTCAGTCAATTCCACAATAGTCCTATAAGTTAAGTTCGGTTGTTATAGCCATTTTTACAGATGAGGGAACAAAATTTGCTTACGTTCATTGAGCAATTAGGTGGTGGAGCCTGAGTTAGATCTTGAATCTGGGCTTTTGATCTCAAAGGTGTCCTGCCCAAGGGCTTCCTGTGCACCAGAGGGTTGATCACAGGAATTGACTCAGGGTCATTCCCTCTCTGGTCATGGAGGGCAGTCACATATGTTCCTCTCCTCTTCTTCCATGCTAGAGCAGCCAGGAGACCTCATCTCTAGTCCTGGGCACACCCCAGCCCAGACGTCTTCGCCAGCTTCATCTTCATCCCTTGTAGCGTCAGTTGTAGAAAAACAGTAGCCTAACGTCTGTAAAGCCAGAATAGCCACTCTTGTTGCTTGCCCCTTCCCCTTGCCAAGACCTGCCTTCCTGCACATGGCTGCCTTAAATCTAGAGGGTCACTCACCTCTGGGATTCAATATCCTGTGATAAACCATAATGGCAAAGAAAAAAAAAAAATCCAGAGCTCTAAAAGACCAAATCCCATTAGCAAAAAGCACCATCTACTTATTACTCCACACACACAAAGAAGATCCAGGAAACATCATTATGGTGGAGATCACTTTAATAGTCTACAAATTCAGGGAGTTTTATTGTCATGAGATTTTGAATAGTTTTACAGTAACAGTAAAAATTTTGAATAATTTTATAACAATCTTTTGAATAATTTTATAGTAATATTCTGAATAATTTTATAGTAACAGTAAAATTATGAATAATTTTACAGTAACAATATTTTGAATCAATCAAAGTAAAAGGAGAGACACAGGGAGGGGACAATGATTTCTCTGCCAAGTGAACTTTTCATCCACTCTATGGAAATTTCCCACATCTGTCCAGTGCTGGCTCAGAACAAATGATAGCTAACACTTCTTCCTCATCTTTTTCCTGTAGCTTTTAAAAGTTGTTAATACTTCAGATAGTAACTGGGAAATCAGGACTCATTCCTGGCACAAAGGAGAAGACAAAGCATGTGGTCTCCTGGCTGATAGTTTGAATAGGTGCATCAGACAGCAAGAGTGTGGGGTCAAGTCTTGCACATATTCTTTGTAAGAGCACCAGCATCCGTCATAGCCCTCATAAACCTTCACACTTGTAGTTAACGGCACACAAACGTGGCCTGCAAAGAAGTGTGAATTCCAGATCATTCCCTCAAATTTGAACATTATTCTTTTTCATCGTGGGTGACTCGAGCCCAGGGAAACAAGCCAATGGCAGGACCTGAAAGCAATCGGAACTCTTTGATTACATCACTGGCCTCCCGGGACTCAGGAGAACAACTTCAGTGGACTGGGCTGAAAGCGGTTTTCACTCAAGCGCTGTAACCACGGAGAAACAGAGTCCTGCCACCACGTGCAATGACCCAACAGGACTCAATGCCCTTCCTTATAAAAAATGAACAAATCACTTTCTACGCAGCCACAGATGGGAGGGTAACAGCAGAGAGAATCCTGATACTATAGGCCCAACTGGCTTTGCTCAGGGCACCCAGGCAGTCTTTGAAGGACCCTAGCTGGGGTGGAAAAAATGACAAGAAAAAACTGAGGGGCAAAGTGAAGCAAGGGACAAGGTTGGAAGCTGGCTCTGGGGTCTGGAATCAGCCATAGTTCTTGTTTTATCTAAAGTCCAAGCTCAAAACAGGGCTATTTGCTCTACCTTTTAAAACAAACTTATTCATCCTGGTCTAGGAAGTGCTTGTGTGTTCTGTGTGTGCATGCTTGCTTCAGTTGTGTCCAACTCATTGCAATACTACAGACTGTAGCCCACCAGGCTCCTGTTCATGGGATGCTCCAGGTAAGAATACTGGAGTAGGTTGCCATTTCCTCCTCTAGGGGATCTTCCTGACCCACAGATCGAACCCAGGTCTGTCATGTTTCCTGCATTTGGCAGGTGGATGCTTTACCACTGGTGCCACCTGGAAAGCCCATGTTCTTTCTACACACCTATAAATAACTACCCGTTACGGATTTGGTTAATAATTTATAGGAAGTTTAAAATACCTGGTAAGTGTGCATCTATTCACGGCTTCTGTGCAAGGGCCTGAGGAGGAGACAGAACTGGCACAAGATTCCTACCCAGCACCCTCTCCAGGGGAACATGATAATAAGAGAAGCTGCTGCTCAGATTTCTAGTATGTCTAGAAATTCTGTTATTGTTCTTCAATTTGTATGAAATATTTGCTGAGATACCGAAATTGCCTCAATCAAGGCCACTTTAAAAATTTAATTTAGAAAATCAATCACCGGTTTTTAAACTACAGTTGATCTTCGAAAAACCCTAGGGTTAATCCTCATATAACTTATAGTCAGCCGTCTGTAACCATGGTGCCTCTGCATTGTGGATTCAACCAACCACAGATTGTGTAGTACCAACTGCAGTATTTAACTACTGAAAAATAGCCACGTATCAGTGGACACAGGCAATTCAAACCTGTGTTGTTCAAAGGTCAACTGTTACCCAATTTGCAAACAAATCCTCTACTTCTGACGTGGCTCCAAGGCAGTTTTCTTCCCTCTGCTTGACTCGACAGTGGAGCAAAGGCGTGTCATCAAGGCCAGAAATCAACCTAGGTTGGCCGAGAAAGGTTAAGACGTACTGACTGGCTCCATCTGTCCACCAGCCTCAGCGAGGCTGAGCTGGATGATATACTGGGAAGGGAGGGGTGACCCCAGGGTTCACTTCCCCAGACCCCCTGTACTCACAGGTTTTTAAGAGGCTCGGCCTATGAAAAGGAACCAGTGGAAGCAAACACCACAGCCTGGGTTGAAGTGACATCTGGCCAAAGTATTCCAACAGGATGAAATTAGCCGAAACGGAAAAGACAAGCCACGGTGCCAATTCTGTGCTGCTTACAGGCAATTGCCACCAAATGAGCCAAAACATGGCTTACAAGTAGAACAGGGCCAGTGAATAGCCTGTGAGTCCCTTGTGACTTTGGGGTCCATGGACACCCTCCGAGGTCCCAGCCACCCAGTCCCTGACTCTGGGTGTGAGGTCAGGAGGCAGAGAGCAGACACCGGCCGCTGTGTTCTCCGCCGGCTGGCAGCGGTGAGATGGCCCCTGCCTTCCTGCAGCAAGGCCCAGGGCTCCCCCGCGTGGGCTGAGAGGGTGAGTGCCAGCCAACCTTTCTCTTCCGCTTTCTTCTCATTGAAATACCAAAGGGTACTGACCTCTGGCCTTGGGCATGTGACACAGGGCAGACTTTGGCCTTGAGATCCTGCCAGCGTGTGGCCCTTAGCCCCTGCCACCCTGGGGGAACCAGGATGATGAAATGAATACGGCAAAAGCACCCAGTATCAATCAGATCTATTCCCAGCTGACCTTTAGTTACGATTTCAGTGTACTGACCCACTGGGCTGACCTGGGCAAAGCCAGGGATTCCTAACATACACCGGCTAAGCCAGTGTGATGGACAAATCCTTCCTTAACGTGAAGCTCTTTACTGTGAGGTATTTTTTGTGTGTATGGGAGACTAAAAGTAGAGGGAAACGACTTTTTAAAAAAGAAGAAAAAAAAACAGACAAAAGCAGTGTACCTTATACTAATGCCTGGGCCAAGAACTGGGCAAGAGAGAAACCTGTGAAATGAATATAATAACTTATGCTGATTCTCTCTCCCAGGCTGGCTCTGAGATCTCACACACACACAGTCTCCTCGTTTATAAGGGGCTAGGTCTCAGTACATGCGGGCACCCTTTCCCAAAGCCCATGTTAAATAAGCAAAACACAAGAGGATCCCCACAGAAGATCCTGAGACCTGCCTTTGCAGGAGCAACTCTGAAGTTCCAGACTCTTGAGAGCTCCAGAGGGAAAAAGGGCAAGCAGGCGGGCAAAAGAGGCCTGGCGCCCGCACCGAGTTCTCAGCCCAAAGCCCACTTCGATAGAACAGGATCGACCTCCGTCAGGCCCCCCGGCTGCCTTTAAAGGCATGAGGATCTGCAGGGGCACCAGAATGCTACCCAGGTACAAGGAGGAAATTCCGTCTCATTTCAAATCTTGGTTCTGTTTTAACCAAGAGAATGCCTCCTAAGATGCAGAGCACATATTAGAACTTCCCTTTTGCAAGGATACAATTAAAATTTGTAGCCATTCTACAGAAGTGAAGCTCTGGAGTGGAAGGAAGTTTTAAATTATGGTGTGTGTGTGGGGGGGGGTGGGGTTGGGAAGGGGTGTTTGTGGGGGGGAGGGTTGTATGTGTGTGTTTGGGAGGGGGGTGTGTTTGGGAGGGGGTGTGTGTTTGGGAGGGGGTCAGTGTGTGTGTGTGTGTGTGTGTGTGTTTGGGAGGGGGGTGTGTTTGGGAGGGGGTGTGTGTTTGAGAGGGGGTGTATGTCTGTGTGTGTGTTTGGGAGGGGGTGTGTGTCTGTGTGTGTGTTTGGGAGGGTGTGTGTGTGTTTGGGAGGGGGTGTGTGTCTGTGTGTGTGTTTGGGAGGGGGTGTGTGTGTTTGGGACGGGGTGTGTGTCTGTGTGTGTGTGGTTGGGAGTGGGTGTTTGGGTGCAGGTATTTCCCAAAGTGGAGGGAAAGAACTGAACACACTGGTAGCTGAACTCTCTTCAGAGCATATGCTGAGTGTAAGTCTTTCCCTCTGAAGCATGAGCTCCTCCCGGAAGGGCAGGAGGGTTCATTCAGTCACATCAATGAGATCTGTCACGTGCCACGCGCTTGCTGAGGCGTCTTCCTGAGTCATCTGATGAGGGTGTGGCAGCAGAAAAAGGCACTTGGAAAATACACAGCCCCAGCCCGGCAGGGATCCCCTCCCTGGTTAAAGCAAAGTCGCCCCCTGCACACACTCAGGAAATCCCCTGCCTGCCCTGCCTCCCCCGGCCCCAATCCCACCCCGGGGGTGACTGGAATGAACTGGCAGACTTCTCAGGGTGCAGCCCTGGCTCCTCATCTGGCCGTGAGGTCTGCAGGAGGCTCTGGCTAGAAGTGGTGTTGGCGAAGGGCTGCGGGCGAGGGGCCCTTCTCCAGCCTCTTGACGTGGCAGGAGTGGCAGAACAGGTGGTCCTCCAGGGGGTAGCATCGGTGGCCGTCTTCATCATTGAGCTCCAGGCCGCAGTCCTGGAGTGAGGCAAAAACACGCGGTGGTGGGGAAACAAAAAACAGACTGCAAGAGGTCCTGCACGGCTTCTGATTTCAACACCTGTAGACCCTGAAAGTTGGGCACCTCGTCCTACGTCCCTGGATGTGTTCCAGTGTCTCCTGGTTTATAGTCTGTGGGAACTTGAATTTGTATCCTGCTGTTGCGTGAAAATTGTATAAACCTTATGTTGAATTGGTTCATAGTGCTTCTCAGGTCTACTCTATTTTTCTACTTTTCTGTCTATTCATTGTTAATTTTTGAGAGTTTGATACTGAAATTCCAACTAAAACGTCTTGATTTATCTACTTAAAAGTTGAATATATAGTGGAACTGTATGTAACTTTGACCTATATTTTCCACGTATCCTGTAAATGTCTTACCATACTTTCACAATTAAAATAAGTAAACATTGCAGGAGTGACATGAAGGCAACGCACAGACCCAGACGCCAGCAGAGGGCGCTGCCTCACTCTGGGCAGAAAACGCCGGTGCAGAGACGAAGCTCCAGCCTGCCCAGGGAGGGCCTGCCCTCACACCAACCAGGGACAGGCCTGTTTCCAAGTATGGCATGGCAGCGGGGTGGGGAGGGTTTCTTCATGATGAAGAAACCTACAAGCTGAAGGGGAGGGAGTCTATTCCCCCAAATGACACACCTGCCTGACAATCTGGCCCCCCAAAAGGATCTGAAACCCACACTTCCTGCCACCCCCTCCCTCAACTCTGCAGCTTCAGGGAGAGCAGCCTTGACCAGTTCAGGACTCGGTGGTTACAAAGGTTGAGAAAATAGTAAAAAGACTGTTATACCCAAACATCTGCATCTTTTTCAACCTTTTGCCCCCCCACCACCAAATCACCCCACTTCTTCCATCAGCTCTGGGACACAGCTCCTAGCCAACATCTTGCCCCCATCAACCCATGATGATTCCTTCTCGGACTTTTACGATGCATCCTGAGGGCCTTCTAGGGCAGGAAGGGGCCCGCCTACCTCACAGTGGTAACACTCCACATGATAGTCTCTGTCCATGGACACGACGCGGATGGTCTCATCTGAACCCTAGACCAAAAGAGAGGAAGAACCCGAGGCTAGCTGGGAGGCCATCGGGCTCTGCTGCCAGGGGCTGGGGGAGGGTCCCGGGGCAGCAAGACAGTGGCCTTAGGAGAAGAGCAGGAATCAGCCATGGATACTAACAGCGGCAGGAAAAAGGACACAATTAGGGGATGAGGGGAAGTGAGAGGGATGTAGGTCTACCATCTGGAATGCTGGAGTCAACAGTGAAAAGACCACCTATGTGGTCCTGTTCATCTCTCGTCGTCTAATCCGGGAGCTAGTATCGAGTCAAAGAATACTTCGCAGGGACTTCCCCACACGTCCACCGCAAGGGGCATCGGTTTGATCCCTGGTTGGGGAACGAAGATCTCACATGCTGTGTGGTACAGCAAAAAAAAGGATAAAATTTTTTTAGAGAAACTGACACAATTACAGGGAAAGATAGAGCATAAGAAGGGCACCAGGCTCAGGAAGGCAGCTAATGAGAAAGAGGCTTCTTGGTGTGGACGCCACTGTCTCAGAGCTGAAATGTTAGAATTTTTAAACAGGTATAAGAACAGGGCTTCCCGGGTAGCTCAGCTGATAAAGAAACCACCTGCAATGCAGGAGACCCTGGCTCAATTCCTGGGTCGGGAAGTTCCCATGGAGAAGGGATAGCCTACCCACTCCAGTATTCTTGGTGGACCCACACCAGCTTCCCCGATGGCTCAAACAGTAAAGAATCTGCCTGCAATGCAGGAGACCTGGGTTTGATCCCTGGGTTGGAAAGATCCCCTGGGGAAGGGCATGGCAACCCAATCCAGTATTTTGGCCTGGAGAATCCCCATGAGCAGAGGAGCCTGGTGGGCTACAGTCCACGGGGTCGCAGAGTCAGACACGACTGAAGCGACTTAGCACAGCACAGCACAAAAACGGGACACAGATCTTATAAATGACCCAGGGAGATATGTCTGGGAAAACCCCAGGAGCAGAGCTGAGAAAGCATCTTACCTCAGGAGGAAGGATGGGAAGGCCGCAGGCTGCACACTTGGGGGCCAACACCCTGTGGGGAGAAGCAGAGAGCAGTCGGCTCTCCCCGCCTCCTGCCCGTCACCCGTCACATGAACCCCTGTATGAAGACGGGCCTGGCACACTCTCGGGACTATTGCTTTGGGCTTGTTCCCCAGTGGTAACAAGCGCACGTGGCCCCCTCACTCCACTCGGGATGGAGACTGTCTGTTTAGCCCCCTCATGGTGCCTGGTGAAGCCTCAGGCAAACCGGGGGTGTGGAGGCCAGCCCTGAATCGGTGCCTGTTGAAGTCTGGTAAGGCTGGAGCCACAGAGCTTGGCAGACTCCTCTAGCGGCCTAGCCAGGAATCCGACTGTAGGTTTTTTTGGTCCTGGTTCCACAGTAAACATAACTCTTTAGCCAGATCCTGTCCCATCGGCATCCACTGATCCCGAGACGCGGTCTGCACCCCCCCGAACCACCGCTCGTTGGCTGCACCGTGGAGAGCGGCGCAAACGGCCTGCAGACTCGCCTCCTCGGGTCCCACCCTCCACTCTGCAGGGCCGCAGCCAGCGTGGCCGGCACGAGCGGCTCTCCCCACCCCGCCCCTCCTTACTTGTGGTAATCCCGGACACAGTAGATCTTGTTCTCCGAGTCCACGGTGAAGGGCACCCCGTCCAAACACTCATTACAGATGACACAGCGGAAGCAGCCGGGGTGGTACGACTTCCCCAGGGCCTGCAGGATCTGGGGGTGCAAAAGGAAGAGGCCAGGACTCAGCAGGGATTATAGGGAAGGAAGGGAGAGACACATCAGATCAAGGGACCATATGGGAAACTGTCACCCTCAAACCAGTCCATCCTAAAGGAAATCAACCCTGAATACTCATTAGAAGGACTGATGCTGAAGCTGAAGCTCCAATGCTTTGGCCACCTGATGGGAAGAACTGACTCATTGAAAAGACCCTGACGCTGGGAAAGATTGAAGGCAAAAGGAGAAGGTGGTGGCAAAGGATGAGATGGTTAGATAGCACCCCCGATTCAATGGACATAAATTTAAGCAAACACCGGGAGACAGTGAAGGACAGAGGAGGCTGGTGTGCTGCAGCCCATGGGGTTGAAAAGATTAGGATACGACTTAGCAGCTGAACAACACGCTCATCCCAGTTTCACTTGGACCAGGTCAAAAGATAGGGACAGACTTCCCTGGCAGTCCAGTGGTTAAGACGTCACTCTCCAATGCAAGGGGTGTGGGTTCAATCCCTGGCTGGGGAGCTAGGATCCCACATGCCTTCAGCCAGAAAACCAAAACACAACACATAAAACAGAAGCCATATTGCAACAAATTTCATAAAGACTTAAAAATGGTCCACATCAAAACAATTAAAAAAAAAAAAAAAGGATGATGAAGCAGGAAAGGCTAACCGAGTTACAGGCGTAAACAGGAAGAAACCAAACAGGGTCCTGCTCCAGCACCTGTAAACCTCCAGGAGGGAGGGTTCTCTATCAAAACCACGATTCTCTGTACAAAGTGATGCAAAGCAAGGTCATGAAAAGACCCACCCCAGATTTGGAAAGCAGCAAATACACGGAAAGACGAAAGTTAACTCCATCAGGAAACAGCAGAGCTCAGGAAAAAACCTCTTAACTTCTCCCTCCTGGGTGCCCCTTCTAAGCAGCTTTGTCTCTGCAGCCGTTATAATCCAGAAGCCGTGACTTACCTCAAATCCAAGTGTAGTAAAGTGAAAGTGAAGCCGTGTCCGACTCTTTGTGACCCCATGGACTGTAGCCCACCAGGCTCCTCCGTCCATGGGATTCTCCAGGCAAGAGTAGTGGAGTGGGTTGCCATTTCCTTCTCCAGGGGATCTTCCTGACCCAGGGATCAAACCCAAGTCTCCCACATTGTAGGCAGACACTTTACCGTCTGAGCCACCAGGGAAGACCAAGTGTAAATAAAGCCTCTCTGTTACTGCTGCTTTTAAACACAGCCAGGAGAAAGCCCCGGCACCTTCTTCTTCTAAGCTTCATTTGATCTGGATGTGGCTGATACCTGGGACTGTTAGAGGCCATCCTGAAACCAGGACAGAGCCTAGATGCGGAAGGTGGGAGAGAAATGAACATCCTCAGTGATGGAGGTGAGTCACCAGATTAACTCTCCACCGAACTGCCTACCTCCCCACCCTCTCAGGTGAGATAAGACACTTTTCCTGTTAAGTTCAGTGGTTCTCAAAGTTTTGCCTCTGGACCTGCAACATCAACATCCTTTGGGAACTTAATTAAAATGCACTTTCTTGGGCCCTGCCCCAGCAATGGGTGTTTTAATATAGTGATTCTAACACAGGCGACAGTTTCAAACTTGAGCTGAGTTTCTGTGATTTGCAGCTCAAAGTACCTCCAATAATTCAGCAGCAGATTCGTTTCCGGGATTACCTGCACCATGACACTCAGCACAAACAACACAAGCGTGGAATCCACGCCAGCGAGCCGGCAGCAAAATGCACGCTGGCGAGGAACGTACAAAGCAGTCATGAGCACCCCCAAGTAGCACCACACAGAAAGCCTCCCACCAGGCAGAAGAAGGGGACTTGGAACCGAACAGAACCTCGGCAGAGGGTCGTGAGTTCCGTGGGAAAGCTGTGCTGTGTCCTGGCCCCTTCCGGCGCCCGACGCTGCCTGCAGAGGCCAACGCCACGCCTCACAGCTTGCAGTCCGGGGGGCACCAGGAGGACATAGTGCTAGTCCAGCTCTCCTCGAAAAGCTCAGCTTTCAAGCGTCCTCATTCCCTCTGGGATTTCATTAACCTCCCAGGCTCCTCAAGCTGCCAAAGTAGGAAGAACAAGCGGCCGGGCTTCAGAGAGTCCTTGGCAATCTGGACCTTGGAACGCATTTTGTCCCAGACTAATGCTGTCGTGGCAGAAACAGACCCTTAAATTAATTTAACTCACACTGTGCCAGAAGTACGGTAGGGTAATGATGCCATTTTGCTGCATTCTGACTAGCTATAATAATTTTTTTTCAGGTGGGAAATGCCCAGTTCCAACCTCCAAGCCCAGAGTATTTCCCTCAATGAACAAAGATGGAGCAGAGACAGACAATTTACATCACAAGCTGGACAACTGACGTGTAACTGAAGGAATGGTAACTGAAGGAATCTTTCTCTGTATTGTTGCGATTCTTGACATGTAACTGAAGGAATGGTAACTGAAGGAATCTTTCTCTGTATTGTTGCAATTCTTAGTGGCAGTTCTGAGTTCTATTGTTAAAACTAAGTGTCACTATCAGACAGACATTGGCTGAAAGTTTTCAAGTCTGAGAGCAGACCTATAAGAATCCAGGGGCGACTTGGCTTTATCCCACAGGGTAGAGAAGGTCTCCAAACTCAGTTCATTTCCTTCCTGTATGCATAGGCTGGGAGTGGCTTTGTAACTTGCTTTGATCAACAGAATGAGGAAGGGGGACTTCCCTGGCAGTTCAGTGGTTAAGGCTCCAAGCTATCAATTCCGGGGGCACAAGTTTGATCCCTGGTCAAGGAACTAAGATCCCATGTGTTCCTCAGCATAGCCAAAAAAAAAGAAGAATGAGAAAGAAAATGATGTTCTGAGATTTTTTTAAGTCAATGATGAAAGAAAACTGGTAGCTTCCACTTCCTCTCTCTTGTTGAAAGGAAGTCCAGGCTAGACTATTGGGTAAGATTAGTGGCCACAGGGAGAGAAGCCTGGAGGGTGAGAGGTCAACCTTGTGTACCAGCTGAACACAGCTGAGTAAGTGACCCCAGCCATTGCCACATGGAGCAGAAGAACTGCCCTGTCGAACCTTGACCTAATTCCTCACCCATGGACTCATGATCAATAATGATCACGTAGCAATAGCTAAAGGCTTCCCAGGTGACTCAGTGGTAAAGAATCCACCTGCTAATGCAGGGGACGTGGGTCCAGTCCCCTGGGTGGGAAGATCCCCTGCAGTTGGAAATGGCAACCCACTCCAGCATTCTAGCCTGGACAATCCCATGGACAGAGGAACCCGGCGGCCTACAGTCCACGGGGTGGCAAAGAGTCGGACACAACTTAGCAACTGAGCACACACACACGGCAATAGGTACGTGAAACACCCTGAGACCCAGAGAAGGCTTAGTATATTGACAAATAAGAACAGGGTACAGTCCCATTCATAAATTTGGACACTGTTGGCCTCATATATGGTAGGTTTGTCGGAAGGGGTCTAAAATCAAGGGCAAATTCTGCTAGAGAAAAGGAGCCCTGTGGAGTCGGGCAGGGACCTGGGGAAGGAGGGAGTGAGGCAGGCTCCACCTGCCTCCTCCGGGGGGTGGCTGGAGGGCTGTGTTCCGAGGGAGGCCTCAGCCGCTTATGAGGACACTGCTCACGGGGCCACGCTGTACTGTGCTCCGTCAGAGCCCGGAGCACAGTGGGGTCTCCTCCACTCTGGTTCTGTTTTCTACATGTCAGCATAAAACCAGCTTATGTCCATCAAAGACATGCCTACGAGCGTTCATGGCAGCTCAGTCATAAATGGCCCCAAACTGGAAACACCCAAATGTCCATCTGCAGGAGAATGGATAAATAAACAGTGCTATATCCACACAGTGAAGTTCTACTTAGCGATGAGAAGAAGTGAACTTACAACACACGAAACAACATGGATGAATCTCCAAAATATTTTCTAAGTGAGAAAAGGCAGATCAAGGGAGTCTATACTGTAAGATTCCACAGTATGGAGTTCCAGGACCAGTGAAACAAGTCTGGGGCCACAGAGGTCAGAACGGTGGGTGTCTTCATGGGAGAGGGTCTTTCTGGATATGGGGAATGTTCTAGATCTTGATCTGTGTGGTGTTGACACATAGGTATAGTGGTAAAGAACCCGCCTGACGATGCAGAAGATGCAGGAGACGGGGGTTATTAGATCCCTGAGTGGAGAAGATCCCCTGGAGACAGAAAGGGCACCCGGTTCCAGTATTCCTGCCTGGGAAAGCCCGAGGACAGAGGAGCCTGGTGGGCTACAGTCCATGGGGTTGCAAAGACACAAACGAGCGAGTGAGTACACAGACACATCAACGTTCATTCAGTGTGCATGTAAGATGTGCACCCTCTGGGTTGCTTCTCAATAAAAAAATGGTAAAAGAAAAAAATACAACTAGCAATTCCCTTCGCCAGAACAGAATTAATGGCTCAGCTTAGAGAGGGATTTAACTCTTGCAATGAAAAGAGTGGGATATAATGATCCTCTCTGACCAATATATGAAAGAAATCCGACAGGGCCAATGTCCAGTGGTGGGAAATTTGATCCCTGAGACAGAATAAGAACCCTGTATTCATAAACTTCACAACCTGAGGAGGCCAGGAAGGAAGACCTGTCCCCACTCAGGACAAGCTCAGAGAGCCATGGCTGAGCGAGGAATGGAGTGGATAAAACCCGCTCCCTGTTCTTCTATCTCAGAACTAACGATGGGGCCCCAACCCTCATCTTAGGAAATGATTAAGCTGGGAAGAACATGGGGGAAAAGCAACTGTGTTTATCTGACTTTCTGTAGCTGATTCCAAAGCAGCTAAGATTTCTTCATGAAAACACGATCCGTTTGACATCTCATCTGGGATGCCACAGAGATCAGAGAAAATCAGAGAGGCCAGCATGACGTGAACCGCCCAGGGGAGGACAGCACCCTCAGGAACGACCCTGTGTGGGATGCACGGTGAAGGATGCTAATTCCAGCAAAAGCCAAATGCAGGCTACCACAGCAAGCAAGCTGCATGGGGTCTTCTTCAAATAAAACAAGCCATAGGGACACTTCCCTGGTGGTCTACCGGTTAAGAATCGCCTCCCAGTGCAGGGGACACGGGTCCGATCCCTGGTCTGGGGAAGACTCCACATGTTTCAGGGCACCTAAGCCCAGGAGCCGCAACTACTGAAACCCACGTACCTAGAACCCCTGCTCCGAAACAAGAGAAGCCACCGCAGTGAGAAGCCCACTCACCGCAACTAGACAGAAGGCCCCACTTGCCGCAACTAGAGAGAAGCATGCACAGAGACGAAGACCCAGCAGAGCCATAAATAAATAAAAATAAAACCAGCCATGATCACAAATCAAGGTAGGAAACATTGTTTTCAATTATTATTTTTTTCTGCCAATGCCTCCCCTGCCCACCACGTTATCAATATTACCTTGTTCGCCTGACCCTACTCACCATGTCCATGATCAGATGTCCACAGAGAAAACACCTGTCAGCGGACTGCTGGAAACCAGAGTACTGCAGAGAGAAGAGAAAAGAAAGTTCAGCCCAGGCGGGGCAGAGGGATCTAGCCACTTCCCCGCCAGCCTCGAGGATCACAAAGAACGTCTTCGAGAGAAGTGTCACTCTATACAGGAATCTCTCAAGTCTCTGTGGACGACAATGTGGTGAATTACAGAATACCCTCCGCCACAAGAGCCATTACAAACGCTGATACCGCTCATCTCTCAACAGCTGCACCCAGGCATCCATGACAGGCCAGGCTCTGTGTAAGAGGCTGTGCAGAGACTCCAGTAGTTTTCAAGACACGTTCCCTGGCATCACCTGAAAACTTGTCAGAGTGCAAATTCTTAGGCTCCATCCCTGACCTACTGAATTGGACAATTGGAAACTAGGGGCAGGGGATGAGGGGTAGTGGCAATCTGGGTTTTTGCGAGCCCTCCAGGGAACTCTGATGCATGATCAAGTTTGAGACCATTGCTCTAAATTTTCAAAACAATTCTGCAAGGTATATATTACACTGTTTCTCAAATGGAGACAAAGCAAAGCTCAGAGAGGTAAAGTTACTTTCTCACGGTCACATAGCCTATCAGGGGTGAGGATGGGATTCAAATTCAAGTCTGGGTCTGGTCAAAAAGCCAATGAATGCCTTGATGAAAGCATACATACTACCATAGGTAAAATATATAGCCAATGGAAATTTGCTGTATGACTCAGGGAACTCACACTGGGGTTCTGTAACAACTTAGAGGAGTGGGAAAGGGTGGGAGGTGGGAGGGAGGTTCAAGAGAGAGGGGACATATGTACACCTATAACTAATCCGTGTCGACATATGGCAGAAATCAAACCAATATTGTAAAGCAATTATCCATATAATTTTTTTAAAAAGCCAATGCCTTTTACAATCAGCTTCAAAGAAACTAGATAAATATGATTTACCTTATCTTACCAAAACACACATACACACACACACAGAGCTGGAATCTGGAAAGAAATGAGGAACTCACCTCAGAAAACAGACTAAATACCACACACTGGAAGATACTAGAAGCTTAGATATTGCAAATACAACTTAACAAGGGAAACTAATAGAAAGGAAGGCGGAAAAGAAAAGGGAACTTTTCTGGAGCCCTACACCACACAGCACAGGGGTTTGCTGCCCGGCACTTCCTCCTGATTCTAGGGGTAACAGTTCTTTATTTTTTAATTTAATTGTTATTTTTGGCTGTGTTGGGTCTTCCTTTCTGCGTGTGGGCTTTCTCTATTCGCAGCAAGCGGGGGCTCCTCTCTAGTTGCGGTGCACGGGCGTCTCACTGCGGTGACTTCTCTTACTGTGGGGCATGGGCTCTAGGCACGTGGGCATCAGCAGTTGTAGCCCCTGGGCCCTAGAGCACAGGCTTGGTTGTGGTGCACGGGCTTATTCGCCCTGTGCTATGTGGGATCCTCCCAGATCAGAGAAGTGCTTTATTTTTGCTTAAGGTCCAGCCTTGCTCTGCCACCCTGTGGTCCCATGATTTCTGTGGGGCTGGCCCCCCATGCTAGGTCCTGAGGCAAGATCAGATCAGATCAGATCAGTCGCTCAGTCGTGTCCGACTCTTTGCGACCCGATGAATCGCAGCAGCCAGGCCTCCCTGTCCATCACTAATTCCCGGAGTTCACTGAGACTCATGTCCATCGAGTCAGTGATGCCATCCAGCCATCTCATCCTCTGTCGTCCCCTTCTCCTCCTGCCCCCAATCCCTCCCAGCATCAGAGTCTTTTCCAATGAGTCAACTCTTCACATGAGGTGGCCAAAGTACCGGAGTTTCAGCTTCAGCATCATTCCTTCCAAAGAAATCCCAGGGCTGATCTCCTTCAGAATGGACTGGTTGGATCTCCTGGCAGTCCAAGGGACTCTCAAAAGTCTTCCCCAACACCACAGTTCAAAAGTATCAATTCTTCGGCGCTCAGCCTTCTTCACAGTCCAACTCTCACATCCATACATGACCACAGGAAAAACCATAGCCTTGACTAGACGGACCTTTGTTGGCAAAGTAATGTCTCTGCTTTTGAATATGCTATCTAGGTTGGTCATAACTTTCCTTCCAAGGAGCAAGGGTCTTTTAATTTCATAGCTGCAGTCACCATCTGTAGTGATTTTGGAGCCCAGAAAAATAAAGTCTGACACTGTTTCCACTGTTTCCCCATCTATTTCTCATGAAGTGGTGGGACCAGATGCCATGATCTTCATTTTCTGAATGCTGAGCTTTAAGCCAACTTTTTCACTCTCCACTTTCACTTTCATCAAGAGGCTTTTGAGTTCCTCTTCACTTTCTGCCATAAGGGTGGTGTCACCTGCATATCTGAGGTTATTGATATTTCTCCCGGCAATCTTGATTCCAGCTTGTGCTTCTTCCAGCCCAGCATTTCTCATGATGTACTCTGCATATAAGTTAAATAAACAGGGTGACAATATACATCCTTGACGTATTCCTTTTCCTATTTGGAACCAGTCTGTTGTTCCATGTCCAGTTCTAACTGTTGCTTCCTGACCTGCATATAGGTTTCTCAAGAGGCAGATCAGGTGGTCTGGTATTCCCATCTCTTTCAGAATTTTCCACAGTTTATTGTGATCCACACAGTCAAAGGCTTTGGCAGAGTCAATAAAGCAGAAATAGATGTCTTTCTGGAACTCTCTTGCTTTTTCCATGATCCAGCGGATGTTGTCAATTTGATCTCTGGTTCCTCTGCCTTTTCTAAAACCAGCTTGAACATCAGGAAGTTCACGGTTCACATATTGCTGAAGCCTGGCTTGGAGAATTTTGAGTATTACTTTACTAGCGTGTGAGATGAGTGCAATTGTGCGGTAGTTTGAGCGTTCTTTGGCGTTGCCTTTCTTTGGGATTGGAATGTAAACTGACCTTTTCCAGTCCTGTGGCCACTGCTGAGTTTTCCAAATTTGCTGGCATATTGAGTGCAACACTTTCACAGCATCATCTTTCAGGATTTGGAATAGTTCAACTGGAATTCCATCACCTCCACTAGCTTTGTTCGTAGTGATGCTTTCTAAGGCCCACTTGACTTCACATTCCAGGATGTCTGGCTCTAGGTGAGTGATCACACCATCGTGATTATCTGGGTCGTGAAGATCTTTTTTGTACAGTTCTTCTGTGTATTCTTGCCATCTCTTCTTAATATCTTCTGCTTCTGTTAGGTCCATACCATTTCTGTCCTTTATCGAGCTCATCTTTGCATGAAATGTTCCTTTGGTATCTCTGATTTTCTTGAAGAGATCCCTAGTCTTTCCCATTCTGTTGTTTTCCTCTATTTCTTTGCATTGATCGCTGAAGAAGGCTTTCTTATCTCTTCTTGCTATTCTTTGGAACTCTGCATTCAGATGTTTATATCTTTCCTTTTCTCCTTTGCTTTTCATTTCTCATCTTTTCACAGCTATTTGTAAGGCCTCCCCAGACAGCCATTTTGCTTTTTTGCATTTCTTTTCTATGGGAATGGTCTTGAGCCCTGCCTCCTGTACAGTGTCACGGACCTCATTCCATAGTTCATCAGGCACTCTATCAGATCTAGGCCCTTAAATCTATTTCTCACTTCCACTGTATAATCATAAGGGATTTGATTTAGGTCATACCTGAATGGTCTCATGGTTTTCCCTATTTTCTTCAATTTAAGTCTGAATTTGGCAATAAGGAGTTCATGGTCTGAGCCACAGTCAGCTCCTGGTCTTGTTTTTGCTGACTGTATAGAGCTTCTCCATCTTTGGCTGCAAAGAATATAATCAACCTGATTTCGGTGTTGACTATCTGGTGATGTCCATGTATAGAGTCTTCTCTTGTGTTGTTGGAAGAGGGTGTTGGTTATGACCAGTGCATTTTCTTGGCAAAACTCTATTAGTCTTTGCCCTGCTTCATTCCGTATTCCAAGGCCAAATTTGCCTGTTACTCCAGGTGTTTCTTGACTTCCTACTTTTGCATTCCAGTCCCCTATAATGAAAAGGAGATCTTTTTTGGGTGTTAGTTCTAAAATGTCTTGTAGGTCTTCATAGAACCGTTCAACTTCAGCTTCTACAGCGTTACTGGTTGGGGCATAGACTTGGATTACTGTGATATTGAATGGTTTGCCTTGGAAACAAACAGAGATTATTCTGTCGTCTTTGAGATTGCATCCAAGTACTGCATTTCGGACTCTTCTGTTGACCATGATGGCGACTCCATTTCTTCTGAGGGATTCCTGCCCACAGTAGTAGATATAATGGTCATCTGAGTTAAATTCACCCATTTCAGTTCGCTGATTCCTAGACTGTTGACATTCACTCTTGCCATCTCTTGTTTGATCACTTCAAATTTGCCTTGCTTCATGGACCTGACATTCCAGGTTTCCTATGCAATATTGCTCTTTACAGCATCGTATCTTGCTTCTATCACCAGTCACATCCACAGCTGGGTACTGTTTTTGCTTTGGCTCCTCAGAGCCTTGCATGCCTCCAGCACCCATCACTTTGCCCAGGCATGGGCAGATGACCCACCCAGAGCCCATGAGACTCTAGAAGCAGGACAGGCACTCAGCCCAGCAGATTTGAAGCTGGGAGACAGTCAACTCTGGTATGGCACCACCATCTGACTATCACATACACAGCACCAGTGACTAAAGTGAACACGTGGGAGGAAACGACCTCCCGAGGGCATGCAGGAATCAGTTTCCTTGGGTTTGCTTGCCTGTTACTGGCAAACATGAGTCATCATGAGTCAACCCACACATCCATGAAGAGGCTGGTCCGGAGCCATCTCTGGGTCACACACTGGTCATCCTACTGACCGGGCATGGCTCCTTGCCTGGAGCTGTGTTAGGGTCTAAAGATGAGAAGGTGAAACACTGTGTTCCCCTCTCCCTAGGAACCTTCAGTCAAGTCAGGGAAGACTTGTAAATGGACAGGCAGTGCGCTAACCGCTGGCCAGAAAAGGTCAAGGGCAGCAGCACAGAGGAGGGGGACCCACTCTGAGGCCAGGGAACATGCAGGCTGTCGGAGGATCTGGGCAAACAAACAGGGAAGGCGTTCCTGGCAGCGGACCCAGTGCAGACTCCAGCACACAGGGCGGGACGTGGGCGTGCAGAGAACCGCAAGCCCCACAGTGAGTGAGATGCAAGGCTGCGAGGGAGGCCGCCCGGACCGCAGGGAGCTTCCGCGCATGTGCGGAACCCTGGCGCCGGGCCTGGGCGACGCGGCCGTGCAGCAGGGTGCGGGCCGTGGAGCCACAGGCGCCCGGGGGCGACGCGGTGGCACCAGGGCCTGGCCGCACTCTAGGAGGGAGAGGAAGGAGGCGGGGGGCAGGAGGAACCTAGGGCCCTGTTCTGAGAGTCGAGGTCCCAGGCAAGGCTGTTTTTTGGCTTCAGGTGACTCTCAAGGGAGTGGGAGGGCTGGGGGCCAACCCTGGGCCTGCCCAGTGGGCAGGGAGACCGTGAGCAGCTGGCCTCAGAGGTGCCCACAGGGCTGGAGTTCAGCTCTGGGACTCTCTGGCACATGGATGGACTTTTCAGCAGTGGGAGAGGCAGAATGAGACATAAGGGGGACCGGGATCCCAGAGAGAGAGTTAAAAGCAGGGTGGAGGGGCTTCCCGGGTGGCTTGGTGGTGAGGAGCCTCCTTGCCCATGTAGGAGGTGCGGATTCCATCCCTGATCCAGGAAGACCCCACATGCTGCAGGGCAGCTAAGCTTGGGAGCCACAGCTACTGAAGCCCGCATTCCTAGAGCTGCACTCCTCAACAAGAGAGGCCAGCGCAATGAGAAGCAGGGAGGACCCAGTGCAGCCATAAATAAATAAAATTAAAAAAAAAAAAAGATCTGGGTGAGATGGGCAAGGCACAAGAAGTCAGGCTGAGTGACCGTGAAGTCCCTGAGAAGCACAGAGCTGTGCGGCTTGTCATTTGCCTGGGAACGTGGGCCACTCGCCTGCTGCCGCTAAAGAAACGACTGGACCCCTTTCTCCAGTGGCGCGGCCTCCAGGGGGAGCTGGGGGGCGCCACGGAGTTAAACCACCTTCTGCCAGGCCTGCTTGGGTGACACACTCACCAGGAAGTCTTCCTCGCAGAACACTTTGCCGTTGACGAAATAAAAGGCTTTTCCTCTCAGCTTCCGGCCTAAGGAGAAAGCACAAAGGCAGGGTAAGAAGAAAATGCTCATAGGCACTGGAAAAGGAGACAAGAAGGGCTTGTAAAGCAGAAATAATCATGCAGAAAACAATGCCAACCATTAGTCACAGGTTCTGGTTTCTGGAAGGTGACGTGGCCCTTAGTAACAGGCAGACTCGGGCCAGAAGACAGGGTCTCTGATATGGGTGCCGCCTGGCAGGCCAACTGGGGAATCCTCCTATACCTACTTCTGCCACCTCCTCTCTGCTGAGAAAGAGGCCACTGACACACTGGGTGACAAGGTGGCAGTGGTGCCCGCATGTGCAGGGACCAGGCTACCGTCTCCTGTGAAGCTGGTGTTTCCCACAGGGCTGGGGACCCTCGCCTCTGAGATGGTCTCCAGGGCGTGCTGGAGACAGCCTGTCAGGAAAGTCCCATAAACTGGTCAGCTCTTATTTTCCTTACTTCCACGTCTTTTCTCATCTGAACGACAGAAAACGCACGCTGCTGAAAAGATGACGAAGTTTCCTGTTTTCTCTGGATCTCAATGGGGTGGGCGGGAGTGGGAAACATGCAAGACACCCTGACTGCTCAGATATAACTTTAGTTTCCAGAGAGCTACGATGCTGACAAGAAGTGTACTATTTATCAACTCCTTAGATCCCTTTTGAAAAAAAAAAAACCAAAAACACCTGTTCAAGGTAAGTGGGAACATCTTGGTGGGGGACCCTGAAGCAGCAACCCCAGATCTAAGAATATTTACAGGGCCACACACAAAACACACCCAACAGACTCCATGGAAGCTTCAGAAACTGAATAATTTCTAAACACTAGTGGAATCAAGACCCTTAGACCTAGTTCACCTGAAACCAAAATCACCAGTGTCAAAAAACTAACAGTGCTGGAGACACACAGAAATCCCCCCATACACAGTGGGTGTCCTCACCTGTGACGCCCCAGAGCAGGTCAACAGTACAAGGTACCTGGGGAGAGGGTGCTGATGAGGACTCGTCAGAGCTCAGAGAGGACTCTGAAAGCATCAACACAGGCGAAACACCACAAAAGGAAAAATAAACTAAAAAGCAAACCTCCAGACAGACTAAAGACCTCAGACTTTCTGTGAAACACAAAAGCCACTGTGTTAGAAATTACAGGCGACTGTCTTTGACTTTGGCGAGGTAAGGATTTCCATCCAGTGACCTTCCACTAGAAATGGGCTTCCCTAGTAGCTCAGTTGGTAAAGACTCTGCCTGCAATGCAGGAGACCTTGGTTTGATTCCTGGCGTGGGAAGATCCCCTGAAGAAGGGATAGCCTACCCATTCCAGTGTTCTTGGACTTCTCTGGTGGCTCAGCTGGTAAAGAATCCACCTGCGATGTGAGAGACCTGGGTTTGATCCCTGGGTTGGGAAGATCCCCTGGAGAAGGGAACCACTATTCCACTCCAGTATTCTGGCCTGGAGAATCCCATGGACTGTATAGTCCATGGGGTCGCAGAGAGTCAGACACGACTGAGTGACTTTCACTTTCATGGTAAGTTCCTCAGGAAGGCCCTGACCCTCTCCTGGCCTCATCAGACCCTTTGTGTGGTGTTAGCTGCTGCCAGATTCACTGTTGTCTCACTGTCGCCCCAACCCTCTGATTGGTTCCTCTAGAACAGTTTAATGCTCTGAGCATGTGCTACATTCCCTGAGGATGTAACTGTAATTTTAATTCAGCCTTGGGCTAAGCGGGCTTGGTAATCATCTCAGTTCAGTTCAGTTCAGTTGCTCAGTCATGTCCGACTCTTTGCGAACCCATGAACCACAGCACGCTAGGCCTCCCCGTCCATCACCAACTCCCAGAGTCCACCCAAACCCATGTCCATTGAGTTGGTGATGCCATCCAACCATCTCATCCTCTGTCGTCCCCTTCTCCTCCTGCCTTCAATCTTTCCCAGCATCAGGGTCTTTTCAAATGAGTCAGCTCTTCGCATCAGGTGGCCTAGTTTCAGCTTCAGCATCAGTCCCTCCAATGAATACCCAGGGCAGATCTCCTTTAGGATGGACTGGTTGGACCCCCTTGCAGTCCAAGGGACTCTCAAGAGTCTTCAACACCACAGTTGAAAAGCATCAATTCTTCGGCGCTCAGCTTTCTTTATAGTCCAACTCCCACATCCATACCTGACCACTGGAAAAACCATAGCCTTGACTAGATGGACCTTTGTTGGCAAAGTAATATCTCTGCTTTTTAATATGCTGTCTAGGTTGGTTATAACTTTCCTTCTAAGGAGCTGCTGCTGCTAAGTCGCTTCAGTCGTGTCCGACTCTGTGCGACCCCATAGACGGCAGCCCACCAGGCTCTGCCGTCCCTGGGATTCTCCAGGCAAGAACACTGGAGTGGGTTGTCATTGCCTTCTCCATTGTGTGAAAGTGAAGTCGCTCAGTCACATCCAACTTGTAGCGACCCCATGGACTGCAGCCTACCAGGCTCCTCCATCCATGGGATTTTCTAGGCAAGAGTACTGGAGTGGCTTGCCATTGCCTTCTCCGTTCTAAGGAGCAAGCATCTTTTAATTTCATGGCTGCAGTCACCATCTACAGTGATTTTGGAGCCCAGAAAAATAAAGTCAGCCACTGTGTCCACTGTTTCCCCATCTATTTGCCATGAAGTGATGGGACTGGATGCCATGATCTTCGTTTTCTGAATGTTGAGCTTTAAGCCAACTTTTTCACTCTCCTCTTTCACTTTCATCAAGAGGCTCTTTAGTTCTTCTTCACTTTCTGCCATAAGGGTGGTGTCATCTGCATATCTGAGGTTATTGATATTTCTCCTGGCAATCTTCATTCCAGACTGTGCTTCCTCCAGCCCAGCGTTTCTCATGATGTACTCTCCATAAAAGTTAAATACGCATGGTGACAATTTACAGCCTTGATGTACTCCTTTTCCTATTTGGAACCAGTCTGTTGTTCCATGCTCAGTTCTAACTGTTGCTTCCTGACCTGCATACAGATTTCTCAAGAGGCAGGTCAGGTGGTATTCCCATCTCTTTCAGAATTTTCCACAGTTTATTGTGATCCACACAGTCAAAGTCTTTGGCATAGTCAATAAAGCAGAAATAGATGTTTTTTCTGGAACTCTCTTGCTTTTTCGCTGATCCAGCAGATGTTGGCAATTTGATCTCTGGTTCTTCTGCCTTTTCTAAAACCAGCTTGAACATCTGGAAGTTCACGGTTCACATATTGCTGAAGCCTGGCTTGGAGAATTTTGAGCATTACTTTACTAGTGTGTGAGATGAGTGCAACTGTGCAGTAGTTTGAGCATTCTTTGGTATTACCTTTATTTGGGATTCGAATGAACACTGACCTTTTCCAGTTCTGTGGTAATCATCTAACCGAGGGCAATAAATTGAATAGAAGGAAAGCAAGTCAGGGATAAGAAGATGGCTACAACATAGCATTAGTATCTAAAACGCATAAAGAACATCAATAATCCTGAGAAAAAGACAACTGTGTGTGTTTGTATACCTAGATCAGATAAACATGCACACTTACATGACTGCAAAAATCAGTGTATGCTCATACGTACATGTAAACCGAATGTCAATAGTCACCTGTGAGTAAAGGAAATGGTGATTTTTATTAGTTTTTTTCCCCCCCTGCAATAACTACGTATATTACTTTTATTGCCTGAACAACAAACTTTAGTGGAGTGAGAGTGTGAAGGGCAATGGAGCGCATGTTAGAATCTTTAGCTCTCCAAACTTTCCTTCTGTCCTCCCCTCAGAGTTGTTCTAGGAGGTTCTCATTATAGAACCTTCACAAGCATTTCCCAACTAGACTAGACTAAAAAGAATGAGTACCTACAGCTCAATGATTTCAGGGTCCCTATAACAGAATCCTCTGACATCCATAGAAGTTTAATTTAACAATGTTACTGACTTACAATTCTCTCCCTCCATAAAAAGATTCCAGAGGACCCAGAGTTTCAGAAAGGAAAGTGAGAACTAACAAGAGTGTCTTTTCCACCTTGTGCCCCGGGATTTAGGCTCAGGGTGACACTAACGGGCTGCTTCCCTACAGCCAAGCCGACAAGGACACAAAGAGCCCACCGTTAAAAGGAGCTGCCCAGACATGCAGGAAAACAGTCCCCCCGCCACACACACCGTCTGGCTGCAAGTCTGTGGCGTGCCCCTTGCTCTGCTCTGGGGTGTCCCAACCAGGATGAACCAGTGCGGATGAGAGCCAAGGAAGCGAGGCTGCAGCTGCTAAGGTGGTCACTAGAGGGAGCCAGGAGGCTGCCTGGAAATGCACAGGACTTGCCAGAGAGAGAGAAAGCTTCTGAGCCAAGGTGTGGAGAACACCCAGCTCTTCTCTTGGGATGGGATCAGGGACATTCTAAGGAATCTCGGCAGGAATTAGCTTTTTGATTTAACAGACGGTAGATCACCTCTCTTCCAAAAATCACAGAGGAAAAGGGTCACACGCGCCGAACTCAAACCCTGTAGCAGTCTAAGATAAATGAGAGCTTTTTCACATATGATAACAAAGATTTTTTTAAACAATCACATTTGTTTGTGATGGCCATCAGTGCATATTTCTGTAAGCTACAGAGAAGAGTGTAAAATGATAAGCTCACCCTGGAGAGGAAACTCTTAAATTATTTATCTCTGACTCAGAGGGGCTGTCTGGGACTTAGCTTAGGGAATGAATCAGAAATATGAATAAATGTTTACTTGGATCCAAACTGGCAGCCTTAGAGGAAATGATCACATAAAGCAGAGTACATGTAAATGTAACATGTAGCCATTTAAAACACCCTTCAAATAAGTGTTTCAGTGGTATGAGAAAATGCTTTACTATAGGAGGGTACTCAAATTATGTTAGTAAGGGACAAACGCAAGCTAGATACCTGCACCTACATTTACAGCACAATTCCATTTTGGTAACCTACACCCACACACACACCACTGATGTTCAAAATGGAAGGCTGCATACTAAAACTAATCGCTTTTAGCACTGGTCGATAGCACTACAGGAAAATTTCACTTTCCATTTTATATTTTTCTTTCAAAAACGTATCTAATGTTATATAGCACTGACAGGCTTATTCAAGGGAAATTTCACTTACCACTTTATACTTTTCAATATTTACAACATTTTTCTATTATTAAATACAGTTCAGTTCAGTCGCTCAGTCGTGTCCGACTCTTTGCAACCTCATGAATCACAGCACGCCAGACCTCCCTGTCCATCACCAACTGCCGGAGTTCACCCAAACTCATGTCCATCGAGTCGGTGATACCATCCAGCCATCTCATCCTCTGTCATCCCCTTCTCCTCCTGCCCCCAATCCCTCCCAGCATCAGGGTCTTTTCCAATGAGTCAACTCTTCGCATGAGGTGGCCAAAGTATTGGAGTTTCAGCTTTAGCATCATTGCTTCCAAAGAAATCCCAGGTCTGATCTCCTTCAGAATGGACTGGTTGGATCTCCTTGCAGTCCAAGGGACTGAAGAGTCTTCTCCAACACCACAGTTCAAAAGCATCAATTCTTCGGCACTCAGCTTTCTTCACAGTCCAACTCTCACATCCATACATGACCACTGGAAAAACCATAGCCTTGACTAGATGGACCTTTGCTGGCAAAGTAATGTCTCTGCTTTTGAATATGCCATCTAGGTTGGTCATAACTTTCCTTCCAAGGAGTAAGTGCGTCTTTTAATGTCATGGCTGCAATCACCATCTACAGTGATTTTGGAGCCCCCAAAATTAAATACAGTAGAAGATGGTATAAGAGAAATTTCACCTTCTGCTTCACACATTTTAAATTTTTCTAGAATCATGTATTCATAATCTGAGAAACAATACTTTCTTCTTAACTTTCAAGTAAAACTCATGTAATAATGTGAAAAGGAAAAAAAAAGTAAGATTCAGTTATGTAATGAAGAAATTTAAAGAAAAAAGACTGGAAAGGAAATCTGTGCAAGAATGACAGGGTCTCTGGGTAGACGTACATGGTATCTGAATGACTGTGGGGGGTGAGGCAGGAATTCACTAGTTGTTTGCTTCTTTATACTCTCCTAAACTTCCCCAAACTTAATAGTGAGCAGGTGTCAGTTTGATGATCATTCTAAAAAGTGCCCAACTGGCCAGACAAATCCTCTCCCTGCCAGGTCCCAGAGCTGAGGAGTCCCATGTCCAGACCCCAGAGGCAGGGGCAGCAGACAAAGGTTGCATCTCTATTTCCTTTATTACCAAAAAAATATAAATAAACAAGGACTTCCCCCACAGACCCAAGAAGGTGGGGCCTTTCTCTGCTCTGAAGGACTCAAACTCTGGTTTTCACGAAAGTTTTAAACGATCCACCCCACCCCCACCCCGAGTTTAGAAACCGACTTCCACACCCATAGTTTGCATTTTCTCAAAGTGAGAGAAGGAAACTAACATCTGTTGATGGCCTCCTGTTGTTTCAAGTGCCGTATTTAGAAGTTTCATACACTAAAAAATAGTTTTTAAAGTGTGTGAATACACTGCCACACGTTACTACATCGTTAGTCCCCCTTCTGTTCCCACCTTCCACGTTCCTTTCATAGAGACATTTCACAAACCACTCCCTGTCTCCTACTCTAGGATGCATTCAGCGGGAAAGAATTCACCAAAGAATTAGGCAGAAATAGGACCCATCACGTGTCAACATCACGGAGCAGTGTGGGAATGCAGGGACCGGGGATCACTGGACATGACAGCCAGTGATCTGTGGTCAGCAGTCTGGGCTTCCTCTTCTCTTTCATAAAGACGCCATGTGGTGTCTCCTCACTCCGTCCTGTCTGACTCTTTGAGACCCCATGGACTGCAGCCCACCAGACTCCTCTGTCTGGGGGATTTCCCAGGAAAGAATACTGGAGTGGGTTGCCACTTCCTTCTCCAGGGGATCTTCCCAAGCCAGGGATCAAACCCACATCTCCTGCATTGGCAGGCGGATTCTTTGCCACTGAGCCACCAGGAAAGCCCTAAAGACACCATGGAAAGTGAATGTTAGTTGCTCAGTTACGTCCAACCCTTTGAGACCCATGGACTGTAGGCTGCCAGGCTCCTCTGTCTATGGAATTCTCCAGGCAAGAATACTGGAGTGGGTAGCCATTTCCTTCTCCAAGGGATCTTCCTGACCCAGGGACTGAACCCAGGTCTCCTGCATTGCAGGTGGATTCTTAGGTCAAACAATATCATCTCCACCTCATACATTAGGAAGGCTCAGCGAGGCTCGCCCAGGTAATGAACGGGCAGGTTGGAAGCCAGGCTGTCTGACGGTGACGTGTGTGCTTGTTCCATTGTGCCATAAGCCCACCTGCACGGTTTAACATCTGCTGAGTGCACACCGCCATGTGGAATCCAGTCTCTCTCTCCTTACTAGGGAATGGAGAGGGCGTTTTCATTTTTTAAAGTGCCTTCTATGTACTGGGCACTTTACCTACCCTGTATCCCTTTAACTGTCTTGACAATTCTGTAAAAATCCCTTGTGATGGCATCCATGTGGGATATCACTCGACTGGTGACGACCCCCATCTTCTACCGTAGACACACTGAAGGAAGGTAAGGCCATGCAGAAAACAGCAAGCAAACTCCTCTTGAAAAGCAGAGAGGCAGAAAGAAGGTATTCTCCAGGCTGAATCACTCTAGATCTAGCCAATGAAACAGACACCGATGAACTGGGAAATTCCTGGAATCACAGCCGCTGTCCTGAAAGTTCCAGGCAAGGGCAGGACCCCAAGCCATCCTCACTGACAAATAAGCTAGAGCAGCCGAGCACCGCCAGGTGGCGCCAGACCACAGCCACGACGGGACAGGCAGGAACCACACAGTGGGGCTGAGAACTCCGGGCTGGTGGGCGTTGGAGGTTGGCTGGGGTCATCTCATTAAACCCGGCAATAATGTGACCCCAGAGCAGTTTAACTCCGCATACGGCATTGTATGCAGTTTCACTGAGTCTTCATGTTGCAGATGAGGAAACAAAAGCTAAAGGGTCCAGCACGTCTGGCTGTCTGGCCAAAGCCAAGTACAAGAACTGGGCTTTGAACCCAGGCCTCACAAGAAACCCACTCCAGGGTCCTCGCCCGGGAAATCCACGGCCAGAGGAGCCTGGTGGGCTACAGTCCGCAGGGTCGCAAAGAGTCGGACACGACTGGGCAACTGAACAACTCACTGGTGCCAGGTCAACTCTTCCCATCGCACTGTACCTTTGCCCTGGAACGGGAGAAGGTGGATTTCTTGACCTTCCCAATGATACTTCTTCCCCATGTGACTCCCCTGAGTGCTGGTGACAAGGCACAGTCCTCACACTGCCGATGGTGGCACGTATTTGGAGCCAGCGGAGCCGTGCCAGAGCTCACACAGACCGGAAGATAAAGCAGAACGGCCAAGGCGTGAACACGAGAAAACAGGCCTGCGGTTCTCAGACTTCAGCGTGCTTCAGAACCACCTGGCAGCTGTGCTAACACACAAGGCTTCTACGGCCCCGCCTCAGAGATTCTGACTCAGTAGGTCCGGGAAGGGCCTGAGGATCCGCCTGTCGGACGACTTCTCAGGTGCCGCTGACCATGCTGGTCCAGGGACCGCACTTGGAGAACCGCTGAGTCGGGCTGCGCCTCGGGCCCGTCTCTGAACTAGCAGCTCCACTGGAAGAGAGTCACCCAGGTCCACCAAAACTGCTGAGCCTGGCCGGGGCTCCCCTGGCGGGCCAGGGGCTGAGAATCCACTGCCAGGGCGGGGCATGTGAGTTCCATCTCTGATCCGGAAACTAAGATCTCACACGTCACGGTGCAACTAAACCCACGCGCCACAACCACTGAGCCCGCGTGCCCTAGAGCCTGTGCCCCGCAGCAAGAGAAGGCACCGGAGCAAGAAGCCGGCACACTACAGCTAGAGAGTAGCCACCGAGTATCAAGTATTGCAACTAGGGGACGTCCGAGCAGCAACGAAGAGCCTGTGCGCTGCTGGTGAGACCCAGTGCAGCAAAAACTAAAGACGCAGACCATTCCTATAACAATTAGCATCAAATACAAAGCTGTTGAGAAGGAAGAAGGTGTGTCGGGTTACATCTTCGCAACTCTAGTTTCAGAATCATCCTGCTTCAAGCAGAGGAAGTCCCTGAAACGGGAAACAGCTGGTGATATGCACACGAAAAATATTCCAAATAAAGAGTTTTTCCAGAGCTATGGAATATAGTAGTCAAAGTCGCTCTTTATTTTCCGATCACAACAATAGCTCATAAAATATTGACTAATAAATGCACAGACTCATCAAGAATCCACTCCAAAAAGCCAAGAATCCACTCCAAAAAGCCACTTCCCATAGATGCAGTGAATGAATACTTTATATAGGTCTACGGGGGCACCTCCAGATGAAAAGAGAAAAATGTGGATAAAGTCAGCGTAGCTTAGTGAGGGAAAGAGCAGCTGAGGACGACACTAGAGAGGTCGGCCACTTAGTGTGACAAATAAAACTAAACTGGCAACACTCACCATTCTTCCTGATTTCTAGAAATAGAAACAGCTCAACTACTCTGGAAAAGTAATTGGCCCTTAGCAGTAAGACCTAACCGCAAATGTGTTTCCAAAATATCTCCCTGAAAAGTAACAATGCAAAGTTCTCCCGACAATGAAGATACTTCCTGAGAGAAGTAAAAACCCGCAATCCTTCGGATACGTTTTTATTGTACTGTTCCAGCTGGTAACAATGCAAAGTTCTCCCGACAATGAAGATACTTCCTGAGAGAAGTAAAAACCCGCAATCCTTCGGATACGTTTTTATTGTACTGTTCCAGCTGGTAACTTCTACCTGTGCCATCCGCAGTGGCTACCAGCCCATATGTGCCCACTGATACGTAATTCTGTATTATTCAAAATAACATTAAAAATTCAGTTCAAGGGCTTCCCTGGTGACTCAGCAGTAAAGAATCCTCCTGCCAATGCTGGGGACATGGGTTCGATCCCTGATGCGGGAAGATCCCACGTGCCGCAGGGCAGCTAAGCCCGTGTGCCACCACGACTGAAGCCTGTGCACCCTGGAGCCCGTGCTCCACAAGAGAAGCCACTGCAATGAAAAACCCATGCACCCCGCTCGATGCAACTAGAGAAAAGCCCGTGCAACAGTGAAGACCCAGCACAGTGAAATTCTTTTTTAAAATTCAGTTCAGGAGGAGGAAATGGCTACCCACTCCAATATTTTTGCCTGGGAAATCCCATCGACAGGGGAGCTTGGCGGGCTATAGTCCATGGGGTCGCGAAAGAGTTGGACACGACTCAGCGACCAAACGAGAATGATGTTTCAATGCATAATAAAATAAAAACGTCTGCTCAAAAAAAAAAAAAGAAGAGTTCAAGCTTCCTCAAGCAGGGTCTGGGGAAGGAGCGGCAGGCGTCACATCAGGCTTCGAGGGTGGACAAGGAAGACAAGGCGTTCAAGCACAAACAGGAGGAGAAGCAGAAGAAACTCGAGGAGCTAAAAGCAAAGGGGAAAGGCCCCCCGGCCACCTGTGGAATTAAGAAATCCGGCAGAAAGGAAGCTATTCCTTGTGCCGGGGCGATGATGAGCCTTAGTTCCATTCCTGTGTAAACATCCGGATTCGCTGCCGTAGCAGCTGTTGCCACCTGTAGCTAGAATTAAATGTTGTCTTGGAACCTACTGTACATTTAAGAATAAACTTTTGTAAAAAAAAAAAAAATCAGTTCAAGTATTTGAACAAGTACATTCCAAGTCCCCGGAGGCCACTTGTGACCGGGGCAGCTACGGAGCACCTGCATCATTCACAGAGGTCTATCTGATCTACTTCTTCAAACAGCTTTTCCAGAACAGGTTAACTGTTAGAAGGCATTGCCAGTAACAAAGCAACAGAAAGAAACCAAGCAAATTGGCTGGGTTCCGACGAACAGTCCGCCTGGATTCCATAGGCTCACACCGGCCCAGTGGGACGAGGAACAAAGCAGCAAGAGAAAAGTGGAAAAGCACTCAGGCTGGGGTCCTCGGCTTCTACTTCCCAGCAGTGAGAGGCTGGCCAATCACCTACACCCCTGGGTGCCTTCGGTACCGTGTTGAGGACCGATTAGGGATGACAGCGGGCCCAGCATGTGCCGTAAGTCACTGTTGCCAGGATCCCATCGAAAACCTTCAGTTTCTGAAGCAAAAAAATCACCTCCACCTCCATCTCCCTCTTTATCCAAAACCTCCAGATCACTGCTGCTTTCTCAGTTTTTCTGTGGTCAAGGGCCAAGTCTTGGGGGTTTTGTTTTTAATTTCCATCTGCCAGACTTATTTTCTCATAAAATACAATAATGTGGGGAAATGAAAACATATGAAATCCAAGCCCCAATTTGCTTTGTCAAGTTGTTATGAAAGTGTTCAATGTCTGTTGGTTAGGAAAAGCCTCCATGTCTGTGCTTCTGTCCTACTGGCCAGCACTGGTCAAGGACCACACTCTCGAGCAGCCCACTCCACACTCCAATCCTCTTCTAAATCTCCGCTCCGGAGTCCTTTTTATGTTTTTCTTACAGTTTTACAAATCCATTCTCTTCTTGTTTTCCATGTCCATTCTTCCAGACTATCATCATCTGGGTCAGGGAAGAGAACGCTGCACAGAAAAAAAAAAAAATCCCGGAGCTTCGCAGAGGGTCTCCTTGGAGGATTTAGCAGAGCACAGATCAGCACAGGCATGTGAAGAAAATAACCACAGCTGGGGCCAAAAGACATCCAGAAGGATGAGAGAGAACAGTGCCTGATGTTCACAAGGGCCGGAAACTGTCGATTCCCAGCAGACAGACTGGGAGGATGCATAATAATCCAGGCGACGCTGAGTAAGGTTGTGCCCTGTGTTGGAGGGAATAGTTAACCCTAGACTGAGGTCTGCTGTATAAAGAAAGCTGAGCACCGAAGAACTGATGCTTTTGAACTGTGGTGTTGGAGAAGACTCTTGAGAGTCCCTTGGACTGCAAGGAGACCCAACCAGCCCATCCTAAAGGAAATCAGTCCTGAATATTCATTGGAAGGACTGATGCTGAAGCTCCAATACTTTGGCCACCTGATGTGAAGAACTGACTCATTTGAAAATATCCTGATGCTGGGAAAGATTGAAGGCGAGAGAAGGGGATGACAGAGGATGAGATGGTTGGATGGCATCACCGACTCAATGGACAGGAGTTTGAGTAAACTCCGGGAGTTGGTGACGGACAGGGAGGCCTGAAGTGCTGCAGCCCATGGGGTCGCAAAGAGTCAGACACGACTGAGTGACTGAACTGAACTGAGGTCTGCCATAAACTCACTTAGCAAATACCAAAAACCACCCTGGAAAGGATCACTGTTTCCAAGTAACTTATCTGCACCCCAGAATATTTAACTGCTCAAGAAGATTTAATAGAATGTAAAAATACCCAGGACTCAATAAGGTATGGTTTACAATGCGTGGCTTCCAATCAAAGATGATTCGGTAGGCAAAGAAGCAAGAAAACACATCCCATAATGAAGAAAACAACCCATCTGTGGAAATCAACCCAGGTCTGACACAGACATTAGAATTAGTAAAGAAGGACAAGTTACTGTTGTTCTATTCCATGTAACAGTAAGTAACTTTGCCCCCAAAGTTAACCAGCGACCCAGAAGATATTAAGAGGCCTAGACTGAACTGGTAGAGATGAAAAGTACGTCAGAGATGAGACAGACACTGAATTAAATGCAGATTACACATTGCAAGAGATAAAATCTATCTCTTGCAATTAAAGGCACAGCAATTGACATTAAAAGCACAGCAATTGTCCGAAATGCAACAGAGAGGAAAAGAATTTGAGAAATGAAAAGGCCGTGAAGTGAGCCATGGGACAACTTCAAGGTGCCAAAATGGGAATTCCTTGGCAGTCTAGCAGTTAGGACGTGGTGCTTTCACTGCCAAGGGCATTGATTCAACCCCTGGTGTGGAATTAAGATCCTTCAAGCTAGAGTGTGTGGGGTGGGGGGAAACAAAAAAAAATATATATATATATGCCAAACCAAGGGACCACTGAGTCCCTGAAGTGGAGGCTCGAGGGGAGAATGGCAGAAAATTTGAAGAAATGATGGCCAAAAATATTCCAAATTCGATGAAGACTATCAAGTCACAGATCCAAAAAGTTCAGCAAATCTCAAGCATAGGAAGCATGAAAAGTACACCAGGGACATCATGATCAAATTTCTCAAAATCAATGACAAAGAGAAAACCTTAATCTAAGGAAAAAGACGTTACATACAAAAAGACAAAGATAAAGGTCGCATTGGATTTCTCATTGAAAACAAGGCAAGCAAGAAGACAGCGAAACAACATCTTTAAAGATGAAATAAAAAGCTATCGACCTAGAATTATACACCCAGAAAATATATATATATTTCTATTTATATATTTTAGGACAATTTATATCTTTTATAACCATTATAAAAGGCCTTATATCTTTTAAAACCAGTGTGAAGTAAGAATGAATTCAGACATTCAAAAGCTGAAAGAATTCTTTACAGGCAGATCGGCACTACCAAAAAAAAAAAAAAGTTAAGTCTTTCAAGGAGAAAGAAAACAGAACCAGATGAAAACCTGGATCTAAACAAAGGAATAAAGAGGACCAGAAACAGTAACTGATTTTTTTCTTATTAGTTAAATCTCTTTAAAAGATAATTGATTAGCACAATGGAATAAAATCGAAAGAACATAAGTAAACCCTAACATTTAGCATCAGTTAATTTTTGATGAATATCCCAAGACAATCTAATTGATAAAGACTGGTCTTTTCAACAGATGGTGCTGGGAAAACTGGCTGTCCAGAGGCAAAAGAATGGATTTGAAGTTCTGCCTCACACCACATACAAAAATGAACTCAAAATGGATCAAAGAGTTCAACCTAACAACGAAAACTATAAAACTCTTAAGAACAAATGGGCATGAATCTTTGTGACCTTTGATAGGGCTATGTTTACTTAGATGAAGCACCAAAACCACAAGGAACAAAAGAAAAAACAGATAAATTAGACTATATCAAAATTTAAAAACCTTTGTGCTGGAAATAAAAATATCAAGAAAGAGAAACAATGGTATACAGAATAAGAGAAAATATTGGCAAATTATATATGATAGATTTATATGAAGAACATATAAAGAACTATTAAATGTAATAATAGAAAGACAAATAACCCAACTAAAAATGGGTAAAGGGTCTGAATAGATTTTTTCCAAATAAGACATACAAACAAGCCCATGAAAAGAATGCTCCACATTACTGGTCATCAGGGAAATGCAAATCAAAACCACACTGAGGTTCAACGTCACACTCACCAGGACGGTCAGAATCATTCAGATATCACAGGTGCTGGCAGGAAATGTGGAGACATTGGAACATTCAAACGCCGCTGGTGGGAATGTGAAATGGTGTCGCCACTTTGCAAAACGGTTCCTCAAAAAGGTGAGCACGGAGTTACCGTATGACCCACCAGTTCCACTCCTAGGTATCTATCCCGGAGAACTGAAAACAAATATGTCCACACAAAAACACGCACAGGAATCCTCACAGCAGCAAACGGCCAAAACGTGGAAAGGAGGATCCACTGACTGATGAATGGATAAAATGCAGTCCATCCGTACAATGGGCTATTTATTCAGCCACGAAGAGTGATGAAGTTCTGATACACACCTCAGCGTAGTTGACTCTGGCTAATGTGATGCTAAGTATTAGCAAAAGAAGCTAGTTACAAAAGACCACATACCTACGAATCTATTGATATGGAACATCCAGAATAGGCAGCTCTATAGAGGAGAGGTTGCTTAGGGCTAGAGGGATGGGGGTGGGGAGCAGGGTTAAGTGCCACCGTTATGCCCCCCGATATTCCCTCAGTGCTAACTGTATGCTCTGCCTTATAGTAAAGGTGGCAGATCAAGGGAAAAATCAAGATCAGTTAAACACTGTCCCCATTCTCCCAAAACCAACCTCAGAGGGGGAGACACAGACCCTGCAAACAGTTTCAATCTAATCATATTTCCTCACACAGGTATGGTGTTCCTGAGATGGATAGGATACCTGTACCCGAGGGGCCACAACAGAGACTGCAGTGGAGGACACCGCTCAGAGAGCGATGAGCACCTGTTGGGATGAAGCGGGAGACACAGGGGTAGGAAAGGGGTGAGTGACGTTCAGTGTGGCTGGTGGTTCCCAGGGACATGGGGTGGAGGAGATGGTGGCAAGAGAGCGGACGAGAAAGGGGCTGGAACCACGTGGAGCAATGTGCTCAGCGTCAAGTAAAGGAATCAGACTATGATGTTATGAGAAGAAGTGGCTGAGCTGGGGAATGGTCCCCTCGCAGCTGTGCTCAGAGGCCAGCTGTGTGGATGGGGTTGGGCAGGGCAGCCGACAGGACCTGAGGCGGTTAGGGGGAACAGAGAGGGTCTTCCCCCCGTGGGGGACCCAGACAACCAAACCCCCCAGTGGTGGCCACTGCTGCCCAAACTCTCTGCCCAGGCATTGGATCTGCCAGACTCCCAGGCTGGCCGGGGCCCCAGCGGTGCCTTGAAAAGCCAACCACAGGATCCACGCCTGGCCCCCGTGGTGAGGGTTCTCTTCCCCTTTAAACCTTAACTGGCAGGAAGGTCACACTAGCTTTGAAACATCAAGTCAACAGAATCGTATGCGGCAGATGCTTCAGAAGACCACAGGGCGACGAGGAAGGAGCGTGAGACATACTCCTAAATGGGAGAAACAGAACATAAAAGCAAGCGCCGGGATGACTTCTGAGCACTTAAAATGCGGCTAGCGTGACTGAGGGATTAAAACCTTTATTTCATTTTAATTAACGCAGTTTCCATTTAAATAGCCACATGTAGCTGCTGACTACCATACTGGACACTGCAAGTCTCTACTCCCCAAACCATAGTTCACTTATCAGTAAGAAACAATCAGTACGTTTATTGTTTTTAGCACTTTATACATCACAAGGGCAATACAGTCACACTGTAAAAAAAAAAAAAAAATACACGTGGGAGAAGAAAATCACCCGTAACCCCCAAAACAAAACAAATAATGTCAGTTCTGGAGAATCCTGCAGACAGAGCAGCCTGGCAGCCTATGGTCATAGGGCCGCAAAGAGTGGACACGACTGAAGTGACTTAGCACGCACGCATACTCACGCGGGTCTGTCATCCCGGTACTATCATCAGGCCAAAATCTGGGCGCCCAGTGGCCCAGTCAAGTTGACACATAAAATTAACCATCACAGGGCGAGAGTGGGGGACAGAAGTGTAAAAGAACATTTGAGAGATGGAATATTTGAGAGAGAGGAGATGCTGTTAGCAGGATGAGATCACCAAGGAGACCCAAGCAGTGATTGTGATGGAAGCATAAAGCTCAGTTTTTTGTAAAAGCTCTCACTCCCCGGGATTCTGGCACTCACTGCAACACTGTGTGTTAATTAGGATGCAGTGAGCCCCGCTGCGTGTCAGAGCATCCTACACTCTGCTTTTAGAGTTGAGGAGACCCTGGGTACCACCAGGGCTCACCTTTGGTCTGGTTTTACTGAGGGAACGGGTGCAGATTTCCACCCCAACCATGCGTGTGCAAGTATCAGGTGCTTGTAATGCGGATGTGGCAATTAATGACACAGGTCGCACTGGAGTTACCCTCACAACGTGGCTTAAAAGTCCCAGACTCCTTTCGTGTCCCAGGCACAAAGAAGCTGACGCCTTCCCGCTGTCGAGGACATCATGGCCTCGGAAGGCAGCAACAGAGTCTGCTCTGGGAAACCAAGCCTGCTCCCAATTCTGCTGCATGCAGCAGAAGGGGATTTGCTGGAGAGGGACACGTGACTCTGTGACGACGCGCAAAGTAAAAGCCTCTCCTCTGACCCGCGCAGCCCTTTGCTCAGCTCTGTCTATTTTGGTGGTTTCCTGATTCTGCCCTCGCCCACTGGCTCCCTTTGTTATCTGCCCACTCTCCCTTTCTCACATTCTTGATCTTCAGCTTTTCCCCGAGATCCAGCTGACTCATTCAGCTCACGCGCCAATGCTGAATGTGATGAGAAATATCGGGAATGACTCAGCAGCTCAGAAAACTCAGGGATCAAAGGGCCTAAGGAGGAACAGACCTCTAATGAAAGCCCTTAATCCATTCCTCTCCTATGGGTGCATCATACCCGCTAACGAATTCTGACTCCCCTATTCCAAGTACCAGGCCACTCCTTTGCATTCACACATTGAAAATATCCCCGAACCCAGTCTTTGCTGTCACACAGCACCCAGGTGGAACTGAACCTGAGATGTCACGGCGAGACCCCGTGTCTCTCTAAGCAGAGCTCATTAGATACAGTGGCTGCGATCAAGGGCTGTGCGTCCACACGGTCCTGGTTTCCATTGTCAACCAGGTTATTTAACATCAATATAACTAACCAGAAGGAAACTCAACTTTCCAAGCCTCTGCTCATCCATGAAATGAGAGTAATAACAATGCTGAACTCACTCGGGGTTGATACGCTGATTCAGTGAGCAGGGGGAGGGCTTGGGGCAGGGGCAGGCCGACAGTAAGCTAGAAAGCTTACCTGTGAATTACTTATAAATACTGAGATGACTCTTAAGAAAGCAGGCCTGCCATGAGTTAAAGAGAGACCTCCCTAATTCAGGCTCGACTATTTCAGAGTCTGGACATCTCCGAAAGCTGGGTTGGTGAGGCGGCATATACAAAGTCAATGAAACATCACTTTGCCAACAAAGGTCTGTCTAGTCAAAGCTATGGTTTTTCCAAGAGTCATGTGCAGATGTGAGAGTTGGACCATAAAGAAGGCTGAGCACTGAAGAATTGATACTTTTGAACTGTGGTGCTAGAGAAAACTCTTGAGAGTCCCTTGGACAGCAAGGAGATCAAACCAGTCAATCCTAAAGGAAATCAACCCTGAATATTCATTGGAAGGACTGATGCTGAAGCTGAAACTCCAGTGCTTTGGCCCTCTGATTCAAAGAGCTGACTCATTAGAAAAAACCCTGATGCTGGGAAACATTAAGGGCAGGAGGAGAAGGGGGTCTACAGAGGCTGAGATGGTTAGATAGTATCACTGACTCGACAGATATGAGTTTGAGCACACTCCGGGAGCTAGTGAAGGACAGGGAAGCCTGGCATACTGCAGTCCATGGGGTTGCAAAGAGTTGGATATGACTAACAGAAACGAAACACCCTCCAAGGACCTTCTGGTACTTTAGCTGTGAACTTCCTGGTGGATAAATCATCAGTCTCTGATTTATTCACTAAGAACCTCTGTCCCACAAATCTGGGCTTATTTCTAGTTGTTTCATTTACTCAAAGGAATGGATTGGTACTTTCTAGTGTCCTCAGTTCAGACTCTAGCCTATAGATGACTCTATAGACTCTAACTCTATAGATAGAGTTCCCCAGATGTTTAGTCGACAAGTCATGTCTGAATCTTTGCAACCCTGTGGACTGGAGCCCACCAGGCTCCTCTGTCCATGCGGATTCTCCAGGCAAGTATACTGGAGTGGGTTGCCATTCCCTTCTCCAATGGATCTACCTGACCCAGGGTGGAACCCTAGTCTCCTGCACTGGCAGGCAGGTTCTTTACCACTGAGCCGCCTGGGAAGCCACTTTCCCAGGCGGGGTCTAAATAAAGGTGTGAGATCTCACCAAACAACCCCTTCACTACCTTCAGCAAGCATGGACGTTTGGGTTTTGGCAGGTGGGATGGGCAGCGGCACACATTCTTAGTTTGGCTGTGTATCTTCCCTCAGGGATGGTTGGCAGATCACAATGCATGCCTCCGTCCAGGAACACAACACTCAGAGTCACCTGCTCTGGCCATGACCTGCACACCTCAGCCCTGTCCCAGGAGGGGACCCCATCCGCCCTCCTCTGAGCTCAGGCCCACACTGGGCATATTCCTCATTGGCCTTGGCACTGCCTGCCCCCAAGACCAGGGCACCCTCATGGTCCATGGGCTTCTGGACAGGAGCATCTCTTATCTAGTCCATTATTTTCTAATCCACACAAAATCCCTACTGAAAAATAGTAGGGGCTGTGAACCAGGAAACTGGTTTCACCCATGATTCCAGGGTGGAATTTATTTAGTCTTTACAAGATGAACAAAAGCTTACTTTCTGGACCTAAAACGGCCTGGGGTGAGGACACAGAGTCTGGACTTCTCTCTGCCTCATAGTTTCTTCTGGAAGGTGCCAAGGAGACTTCACTTGACTCCACAAGCCCAGCAAACTTTTTCTTCCTTCTTGTTCAGCCTCTCTCGAGCCCCACACAGGCGCCAGCTTCTCCTCGGACTGGCCACTTGACACAAGGTGTCCAGACACGCGGCATGTGGCTGCCGGCCAAGACCGTGCCCTCCCTCCACCCAACTGTGCCCACAGCTCCTGAGAGCATCCAGCTTGGGTGGGCAGAGCCCGTTGTGGGAGAGGGAGACCCACTGCACACATCTCCATGGCAACCAAACATACCCACCGCTGGAGGAGTCTGTTAAGAAAGAACTTTAACAAACCACATAAACGCCCACGCCTCGTGCCCTGAAGGCTTGCTTCTGGGAACCAACTCCAAGGAAACGACGCACTAGAGGGAGAAAAACACACAGGCACAGAGACACTTGCTGGAGCCATGTGTAATGTGCGCGTGTGTGGCTGACTCATTGGTGTGCAAAGCAACGCTACTCCAATACAAATTAAACCAACAAGAAACCCCAGACGTGCCCTGTGCCATCAAACTGTCGAACGGCTCAGCTGACAACCATGTAACTATTAAAATTATTAAACATAAAACGATTTATTTTAAAACTAGTAAAATGACCACTAACGTAACGAATGTAACGGTGTAACTAACAAAATTATCACTGTTATTACAAAGATGACAGAGACATGGGGGAATGTATGCCACAACGTTAAATCGGAAAGGATACAATATCGGTGTACAAGACAACTCTAAAAAATGCGTATAAATGTGGACAAAATCTAGAAGGGAAAATACCTGTTAGAGAATGATAACAAGACGGGTTTCTGTCTTTGAAACTTTTTGTGGCTGTCATGTTGTTCCCACACTAAAAATGAACTAGACATTGTTGCCTGTTGGCAGATGGGGAACTTCCACCATCCAGAGGCAAGAGGTTTGTCTGCGTGTAGACACCTTGGGATAGGAAGGCGGCTACGGACCACATGACCAGGCAGCTTGTCCAGGACTGGCTGCTGAGCACCCCAGAACTCACACGGCAGCCACTGACCCTTCTGTCTCAGTGTCGTCCTCTCCGGGGTGTGCGAGAGGGATAGAGGCACCTCTGACAGGCCCTTTCTGTTGCTCACGAAGGGAATAAATTGTCTGAACCTAGAAGTAGCTCGTTTTATCTCTAATGGTCAAATCTATCAGGCCTTGGCCTTGCCTTGTAAGTGCGTGAGAGCTCAACAAGATGCCAGCATTATGTTTCGATAAAGTATCAACAAGACCCAAGAAGCGAGTGTGTGAGAGTGCAGGTGTGTGCACGCATGTGTGTGTACCTACAGAAAAACATCACAATGGTGTTTCAAGCCAGATTATTTTCATAAACGAAATGAGGAAACAAACACACACACAAGTATGGAAAAAAACCACACTTATCACATACACTTTAACCAACCAAACACATGTTCAAGGCTAACCTAATCTAGATTTAGAAGCCATGGATTCAGCTCAAACGCTCAGTTTTCAGCCTCGAGAGAGGCCCTTCCCCTCTCTGACCCCATTTTTCTCTTCCACCAACAAAGTCGGGGACGGAGCGGATGAGCCTGGCCCCTGCTGTGCTGCGTCCACACGCCAAGGCTCATGGAAACACACTCGAAGACCCGCAGAGCCAGGATGCGGGGCACCCTGGCACCACCTTCCGCTGAAAGCATTCACCGGCAGCAGCAAGTTAACTGAACAAAGTTAACCACTGCTGGCGTCCACGAGAAGCTGCTCAGGCACGTGCCTGGGTCTCCAACCGCCCCCTGCAAGTGGGGAGGAAGCCGCGTGTTTACCCACAACAGGAGTGCCACCACACTCTGTCCTGAGGCCTGGTTTGCTGGCACTGGAACTGCAGAGAGAGTGGTTCATGGTTTATGTGAGAAGGCAGGGTGTGCCTAGTTCAGGAGAAAAGGCTCCTTCCTGCTCAGAAAACACGGAAGGCTTCCTGGGGGAGGAGGCACTGGGGCGGGTGCTAAAGGCAGGACTGAATTTAAATGCCTGCAGTGGGTGTGGAGAGGGGTTTCCAGGGGCGAATGTGGAAGGGAGAAATTCAGTCAGACTGTAATAAGAAAGTAGGAAGCAATAAAACAGAGACAGACCACAGGGCCTTAAACGCGAGAGCAAGCACAATCCCAAAGCAGCTGTCGTCTCAAGTGTGCATATCTGCCTTCATTTCAAAATAAACTGATTGAGGAACTGCCAGCTAGTCAAGCGGCCACTGGCGGAACCAATGGACTCAACAATAGCCTTTGGCCCCCAAGGACTTTCTAGTTCAAATGGTAATTGCTTGAGGTATAAACACAGCCTCTGCTCAATATTTATTTTCTCTTTTCCTGGAAGATAGAGCAAATATCAAGAAACAGTGGCAGGAGCCAAGAGTCTGAGATCATTTTTAAAAGAAGGCATGATCACAACTCTTTAAAAATAAGACAACAACACAGGTCAAAAATTTTATTTAATTCATCAATTAATGAGAGACCAATAAGATGTGATTGGCTTCCCAAGTGGCTCAGCAGTAAAGAATGTGCCTGCCAATGCAGGAGATGTAAGAGATGTGGGTTCAATCCCTGGGGTGGGAAGATCCCCTGGAGAAGGAAATGGCAACCCACTCTAGCATTCTTGCCTGGAAAATTCCATGGACAGAGGAGCCTGGTGGGCTACAGTCTCTGGGGTCTCGAAGAGTCAGACATGACTCAGTGAGCACGCACACACAATAAGGTGTTACACCTGGGAGACAGGGAAGAACCATCTAGATGCGGCCATCAGAAATGCTGACGTAAATTGCTTAACAGATGCCGAAACTGGTCAGTCGCCACCAGACACAGTTTGCAGAGCTGTGGACAAGAACCACAGGCTTTGCCATCAAGATTTTACAACTTACGGCTCAAAGGCAAGGAAAGGCCCAGAGACCCAGGGAATCTGATAACCAGGGGAGTCCTACATTCCCACTGTGGATGCTAGGAGATGTGTAATCCATCTCAAGTGAAGTGAAGTGAAAGTCGCTCAGTCGTGTCCGACTCTTTGTGACCCTATGGACTATACAGTCCACGGAATTCTCCAGGCCAGAATACTGGAGAGGATAGCCTTTCCTGTTTCCAGGGGATCGTCCTGACCCAGGGATCACACCCAGGTCTCCTGCATTGCAGCCAGATTCTTTACCAGCTGAGCTGCCAAGGAAGCCCAATCCATCTCAAAGTCTTTCACAATTTTCCCTACAAAGGTGAATACTGATGAAGGTGGAAACTCTTAGGCACGTGTTTTATGGAAAACCTAGTGAGGATGAAGCCTGAGGCTGGGAACCAGGGCTGTGTCGTCAAGACATGGCAGGCCCATGCCAACCCAGGGAACGTCAGACTGGGAGCCCCGAGGCTTGCAAGGGCTGTGCCACAATCAGGTGACAAAGACCCTCCCATTTCTGGAGGCTCCTAAAATGAGGAGCCGGGCACGAATCCCAGGTGCTCAGTCTGGTCATGCCTGGGAGTCACCTGAGGAGCTAATAAATCTCTCACGCCCCACTCTAGAAACCCCAGACCTAGAGCTTCCGATTGTGCTGGCCAGGGAAAGGCCATAGCATCACTAGCTTTCAAAATCTCTCCACCTCCCCAACACCACCCCGGTGATTCTAATGAAAAGTCAGGACTAAGGACCACCAGGCCAGACGATAAGACCCCTTTGTCCTAGACACTCTTTGGGCTTTGTTGTAATGTCTTCTTTTAACTGACGGCTGTCAGCCTCAGGGCAAAACTGGAGAATGTTGGCAGAACATTTTTCAAAAATGCTCCTCAAAATTAATCTTTGGTAGATAGCATGAAACAAGCATAATTCATGACTTGGTCAGACTTGACAAACAGCCTCCAATGTGTTAGAATCTTCCACTGTGTTTGCCATTCATTCAATGAGCAGTCTGAGCTGAGCACAGGCCTGGTCTCCTGATTTGATGTTTTAGGCATAACGTCCGCAAAACAATACAAAAATACCCAGAGGTGTTGCTAAGAGGCACCCACACATATTGCTAAGAGGAACCCACTGGTGTGTCGCGTGCATTCACACACACACCCACACTCTTCACTCAAACAGCAGCCTCCAGATGAAAGATCAGGGCAAAAGAGCTAAGAAGGGACCCCGCTTCACACTGGGGTAACTGCTGAATCACCTTTTGGTTGGCTGGTCCCCACAGTGAGGGAGATAAATGACAAGAGGGCAGACAACAGTGAATCCCAGCACTCTCCTCCCGACTCTTCTGAGACCTCTGATGTTATTAGGGATCGCTCAGCTACACCAGAGTGGGCGCCAGGCAGTGCCTGGTACTCTGATGGGCCTTAAGCTAACAGTACCAGCCCCTCTTCTAGAAGACGCTGTCCTGCCTTCCCGCAGGACCACGCAGGGACATGGGCCACATGTCTCCTGGAAGGATGCTCTTCCATCTCCTCCTTTCCTCACTCCTCCTGTTCCTCACCCTGGGCCCCCCACCCCTCCACACACACACACACACACACACACACACACACACACTTACTGCAGGCCGCACAGGTGAAGCACGCGTCGTGGTAGAGGTTCCCCATGGCCTGGCAGGCCTGGCCGGCCCCAAACACCCCCTTGCTGCATTTCACACAGGCTCCTGCAAGGGAAAGAACACAGCAGTGAGTGGGGAGAGAAGCACTGTAATGTGAGTCAATAAAAATCAATGGACAAAAGCAAGATACCCCGCCCTCCCCACAACCAGCCCATCCCCGAATCCTGGGGGTCACTCCTCTAGAATGTCTCTCTCTCTCGCTCTCTCCCTCCATCAGTCTCTCAACTGTCAGTCCTTTCCACTGCAGGAAACAGCCCCGGGCTCGTGTCCATGCTCCCTCCACAGCAGCGTGTTAATGCTCAGAAAACCTCCACTTCTTCCATCTTCTTCCTTGCCCAAAGCTTTCACAGGCTCTCACCGGGGACTTCCCTGGTGGCCTGGTGGCTAAAAGTCCTCACTCCCAATGCAGGGGAACCCGGGTTCAGTCCCTGGTCAGGGAACTAGATCCCACCTGCACCGACTAAGACCTGGTGCAGCCAAAAAATGAGTATTAACTTTAAAAAGGCTCCCACCGTTACAAGGCAACGTCCAACGCTGCACCGTGATTAAAACAGGCCAGACGTGCAGGCTGAGTGAAAGTCGCTCCGTCGTGTCGGACTCTTTGCGACCCCATGGCTCCTCTGTCCATGGAATTCTCCAGGCCAGAATACGGGAGTGGGTAGCCTTTCCCTTCTCCAGGGGATCTTCCCAACCCAGGATCGAACCCAGGTCTCCTGCATTGCAGGCAGATTCTTTACCAGCTGAGCCACAAGGGAAGCCCAAGAATACTGGAGTGGGTAGCCTATCCCTTCTCCAGTGGATCTTCCCAACCCAGGAATCGAACCAGGGTCTCCTGCATTGCAGGCAGATTCTTTACCAACTGAGCTATGAGGGAAGCCCAGTATGCAGGCTGGTCAACTTCAAATTATTTCCTTTAAGTCTCAATGGGAACCACCAACGGGGAACTTACTAACCTCACTTTTTACAAAGAGCGATCAGGCCCCCAAACCCTAGGTCCGTCAGACTGTACGACCAGTGCTCCTTCCTGCCCCCACCCTGGCCGCTGGGTCTCAGCTCCTGGCCTGGGCTCTGGGCTTCCCTGCCTGCATCCCACTCCCACCCTCTGCTCCCTTTATGTGGTCTCTTACGTGGACCAATCCACATAAAGGGGGGTGTTGGGGTCTCCCTCCCAAAGAACTCCCTCATTATAGTCAAATGAAAAAAAATTACAATTATGTAAATAATGTATGAATTTTTAAAAAAGATTCAGGAAAGAAATACACCAAAACTATAAAATTATGACTGATTTCACTGCTTTGCATTTTCTGTATTAGAAAAAAAAAATCCTACATTGCTTTACAGCCGAAAAAAGTCTAGTCTCAAAAAGTATTTTGTATCTGGTTTTTGTTCTTGGCCACGCTGAGCAGCTTGTGGGATCTTAGTTCCTTGACCAGGGATTGAACCCAGGCCACGGCACTAAAAGTACCAAGTCCTAACCACTGGACTGCCAGGGAATTCCCCTGGATCTGTGTAAGTGTATTGTATAGTGTTAAAATTTTTTGAGAAACTGATTATATACTTATATACAATTTATATATAAATACAAATAAACATATGTAGTTTTTCCAAAATTTAAAATATATACAAAAAGGTCCTCTAGGCTTCCCTCGTGGCTCAGTGGTAAAGAATCGGCCTGCCAATACAGGAGACATGGGTTCGATCTGTGGTCCAAGGAGATCCCACATGCTAGGTGGGCACCTAAGCCAGTGAGTCACAACTACTGAGCCTTGCTGTAGAGCCCGAGAGCCACAACTCATGAAGCCTGTGTGCCCAAGAGCCGGTGCTCCTCACCAAGAGACGCTACCGCAATTAGAAGCCCACAGACCGCAACTAGAGAAAGACTGCTCAGCGACGAAGACCTACCATAGCCAAAAAACAAAACAAAAAAACTCCCCCAGCATTCAGCAGGGTAACCAGGGGCTCAGCCAGCCTTTTGTGGCTCTGTCCAATCTGTCAGGCTGTTCTCAGGCTGCAAACTCACAGCCACATTCTGCCTACAGGGCCAAAAGTCCTGTGTTTCAAAGTTCTTATCATTCCAAGCTGATAAACTACATCACCTCCAAAGGAAGTCCAAGCTGACACAGCCTTCATGAAATGAAGCGCACCCGCTCCAACCCCACAAGTCCACAGAGAACGCATAAGTCCAGAACCCGCACACCACTTCACCAATGCTCCCTGAGGAAGCAGGTGCGGCCGTCCATAAGAACAGTCCTGTGTCAGCTGAGAAAACCGGCTCCCGAGAGAATTCGCTGTGCACAGCTCTAGGGGATCACAAGTGGTGGTTATTTGTCGTTATTCTGTTTCAACGTTTTATTACGAAAACTTTCAAGCATGAAAAGAAAAATGGAAAAGAGTCCCATGTGCCCATGACCCCAGTTCTACAATCGTTGGTACTTTGCTGCCCGCCCCTCAGTCAACCCTGCAGTCCAATTCGTGATGCATTTCGCAGTAAGGTGCAGTGAGCAGTCCGCTTCATCCCAAACACTTCAGTCTGAATATCATTAATAAGAGTTCATTATTTGCTTACAGTTATCTTTTTAAGATAAAATTCAAACAGTGAAATGCACAAACTGTAAGTCTATCACCCGATGAGTTTTGACAAGTAACCTTTGTAATGTAAACCCAAAATAAGATACAGAACATTTCCAACACCCCCGCAAGTTCCCCAAGGTGCTTCCCTTCCATCTTCTCTTACTGGCTATGAAATTACCTGTGTATGTGTGTGCGTGTGTGTGTGTGTGTGTGTGTGAGTGTGCATGCAAACACACATGCAGGATGAAACTACTGGACAGCTGGTATTTCTTTACCTCGCCAACAGCATGATAAACTTGAAAACTCCAAGGAACTCAGAGGCATCAGCGTGTATTTTTGTCTGATTACTTCATATACAACGTAGGCTGCTCAAGTAAGTCAAGGACTACATCTATTCTGGAACTTCCTTGGTGGCCCGGGGCTGAGACTCCACAGTCCCAATGCAAGGGGCCGGGGTTCAACCCTTGGTCAGGGAACTAGATCCCACATGCCGCAACTAAATAGCCCACATGCGCAGTCAAGACCCAACACAGCCAAGTAAATACCCATCCTGGGCAAACTGCATTCCTTTGCTGGCACACTCAGCGCTGCCTCCAACGAGCAGGAAGAGTGACGAGGGCAGGATCCTGCTGGCACCACTCCTCTCTGGGGCTGCTAGAGCAGGCTCATCCGTCCAGAAACCAGCAGTGCTGGCGGCTGCCGCTGGGAGCCGGGGCACCGGCCACTGAAGCAGGTGCGCCAGGAGTGTGTGCGGACATGGAAGCAACAGGGCGGGTGTGCCCGGCACTGGACACGCCTACTGTGCTGTGGCAGGTTCCTGGCTCCCTGGGCACTGGCCCGTCTATCCTAGTGAACTGGGGGCACCTTCAAGATGGGGGCCACATTGACTGTGAGCTGGTGCAGCCACTGGAAAACAGTCTGGTGGTTCTTTAAAAAAACTAGAAGTAGAATTACCATATGATCCAACAATCCCACTCCGGAAAAGACAAAAACGCTAATTTGAAAAGATACATACACTCCAATGTTCAATTTACAATAGCCAGACATGGAAGCAATCCAAGTGCCCATGAACAGATGAATGGATAAAGAAGTGTGTGTGTGTGTGTGTGTGTGTGTGTGTGTATACATACGCATGCATGCATGCTCAGTCGCTTCAGTCGTGTCCAACTCTGCGACCCCATGAACTGCGGCACACCAGGCCTCCCTGTTCAGCACCAACTCCTGGAGTTCACCCAAACTCATGTCCATCAAGTCGGTGACGCCATCCAGCCATCTCATCCTCTGTCATCCCCTTTTCCTCCTGTCTCCAATCCCTCCCAGCATCAGAGTCTTTTCCAATGAGTTAACTCTTCGCATGAGGTGGCCAAAGTATTGGAGTTTCAGCTTCAGCATCAGTCCTTCCAAAGAACACCCAGGACTGATCTCCTTTAGGATGGACTGGTTGGATCTCCTTGCAGTCCAAGGGACCCTCAAGAGTCTTCTCCAACACCACAGTTCAAAAGCATCAGTTCTTCGGTGCTCAGCTTTCTTCACAGTTCAACTTTCACATCCATACATGACCACTGGAAAAACCACAGCCTTGACTAGACGGACCTTTGTTGGCAAAGTAATGTCTCTGCTTTTGAATATGCTATCTAGGTTGGTCATAACTTTCCTTCCAAGGAATATTACTCAGCCATAAAAAGGATGAAATAATGCCACTGGCAGCAACATGGAAGGACCTAGAGATTACCAAATTAAGTGAAGCAAGTCAAAGACAAATTTTATATCACTTATATGTGGAATCTACAAAGTAATACAAATGAACTTGTTTACAAAAAAGAAATAGATTCACAGAGATAGAAAACAAACTTATGATTACCAAAGGGGAAAGAGGGCAGAGGGATGAATCCGGACTATGAGATTAACAGGCACACACTACTGTATATAAAACAGGTAACAAGGATTTACCACACAGCCCAGGGAACTGCATTCAGTATCTTATAACAACCTATAATGGAAAATAATCTGAAAAAGAATATATACACTGGCTCAGCTAGTAGAGAATCCGCCTGCAATTCGGGAGACCTGGGTTCAATCCCTGGGTTGGGAAGATCCCCTGGAGGAGGGAAAGGCTACCCACTCCAGTACTCTGGCCTGGAGAACTCCATGGACTGTATATAGTCTGTGGCGTCACAAAGAGTCAGACACGACTGAGCGACTTTCACTGTATTATACATACATGTAAAATCAAACTGCTTTGTTGCACATCTGAAACTAACACAATGTTATAAATGAACGATACTTCAGTAAAAAAGAAATAAAAATGTTTAAAAAGTAAAACAAAACCTCCAACAACAAAAAAAATGGGGCCATGCCTTAGCTATGACCCTGGAAGTGTGCAATGAAGAACCACTGAGTTGAATCCATTTCTGTGCAGCTCCACGCACAGCCCATGCCGCCTCCCCTCTGCCCCGGCCCTCACCCGTTGTACCTGGGGTATCCACATCCCCTGAGCGCCTTTTACAGAGATTCAGTCTTACCATCTCTGAACACCTGCAGTCCCTCACAGGGCACACTTGTGCCCTCAACAAACATACATACAAATAGAAACGGATGGCATGGACCTCTGCTGACCACTTCCGGGGCCGCTGTATAAACACAGCGATGGGGCGAGAACTTTCTCTTGAATGGCGATTACTGGACCACGGTGAGGTATCAATAATACTATTTGGTGATTCTGGGGTAGATTTTCAGATCATCCGTCCCAAGTGCCCTGGAAGTAGACTCTAAATCTTGACAAAGAGCAACAAAGGCTGGTTTGTCCGGCAGCAACCAAAGCCGGCTCAAAGCAGCCCGGAAGGAACGTCAAAGCAACGTGAGTGTGGTTCTGCTCACGGACACAGAACCTCCTCACGCTCCACATCCCTTCTTCCCTCTTCATCACCGTGGCCTCCGTGCTTAAGCCCCACAGAGATGCCGGCTGCAAAGCGCAGAGGAGCACTGAGACTCAACAGCGTGGTCAGACTTCCACCCGGCCGCGTGGTGAGCGTGGGGCCCTTGAAGACAGCTCGCCCATGAGGAGAGGCGGGATACACCTCCTGAGTCAGAGGGATGGAGCTGACTCAGGATGCTGTGAACTCAGCTGGTCCAGGCTTGGGGGATAAAATCAGACCACCTCTCGCTCCTGCTCATAAAGTGAGTGGCCGGATGGCAGCGTCTTCCAGTGGACACTGACAACTGCCCAGGCCCCCCTGGGCTTCCTGCTCTGTTATCTCTCCACATCAGGCCTTCCTCTGCTTCTGCAGCCAGTGGGGAGACACTCTCTCTGGCTTCCTCTTGGTCCGCAGGCTGGGACCTACTGACTCCAGCCTCCCCCTCACTCTCTCTCGTTCCTTGGAGCTGCCGACATCCTTGAGCACCGCGCACAGATACAAAGCAAGGAAGGAAGCCACGTGTGTTCTAAACGCTCAGTCACGGCCGGAGGACGTCCCCCGAGAAGCCAAGGAGGTGGGAAAATGTTTCATCCCTGTGGCTTGCAGTGAATGGATAGCAAAGCACTTCATGGGCAGGAAATAGACTCAGTCTTCCTTTGGCATGGGGGAAAAAAATACTGAAGTAAATTTCATATTCTAGGAAATAATGTTCCTACCAGACCCCAGGCTGGGCTTGTTCGTTCAGTGAATGTAGGGTGTGCACCCCTTTCTCAAACCCAAGTTCCATAAAAGTGCTGTGATGAAGGTCACGCTGCTGGCAGGTCTGAAAGATGGAATCTGAGCCCCAGTTCTAACTCAAAGGTCCCATTATCCCCATCTGGTTGGCAGTCACGCAGCTATTCCTGCCACACACGTGGAGTCCCCCTCCCCAAAGGGGGCTCCTTCATCACCACCCCTGCACTGCCCAACACACAGCCTGTTCAGGGATTCAGACTCAGGGGAAGCTCCGCCCCAGATCGCCCACTGGCCATCAGGGCCACCTCCCATTCTGGCGCATCCTATACACCCAAGGCCATCCTCCTGCCCAGAGCCTCCATCCCAAGGCCCCCCGCCCCCGCCCCGCCCCGGTGCAGAGCCCCTCTGTTCCTCCTGCCCTTCCACCGGGGACACTGCAGCTGAAGGATTTACCCACCATGGCTTCTCCACCATTCATTCGGAGCCAGGCTCTCTGCAGACGCTGGCAGCAGGA